>NC_143249.1:156495278-157745278 GCF_984573655.1 Nuphar pumila | reverse complement strand
GACAGAGGACAGTAGGGAAAGGATTTTTGCCTTTTACACTTTCTGGTTTTGACCTATGGTCGGAGCTGTACCACTCCGGCAAGTCAGATCGGAATCCGGCGACTATAGGATTTACGGGAAACAGACAGGTTTCGGTAGAAAATGTGAGAAAATTGGTAAACAGATGGGGAAAAGGCTGAAATTGTGGGAAAATGTCTCTGACACAAAGGTAAAGAATTGATATTTTGAAACCATTTGGATTTGGGTTACGGTTTGGAAAAGGCCACACTGTTATCAGAGACCCAAATCTCTGGAATTTCTGGACATTGGAATCTGTTAGACAGAAAAGGAAAATCCGGAGAAAATAATGAAACATCTCCAAAAATTCCCAAATTTTGGGAAATGACAGGAAATTATGTTAGGAACAACTTTCATGTTGAAAGTTTTTTCAGAAAGGCTACGGATTGAACAGACTCAGTGCATTAGGGTCTGTCTATACCCTGACAAAAGAAAATCGAGATTTTCTCAGGAGTCTGGAAAATCCGATTTTTTACAGAGGTCAAAACTGACTGGAAAAACCTCAAAATTTTCAGATCACTAATAGGTTCAATAATAAATCTACTGTGATTTTTGGAGAATGATTAGAATCCTCCACAAGGGTGAATTTGAAGGTTCTTGTCTGCTAAACCAGAAACTGGATGTTCCAGAAATGCAGAATCCCGGTTTGGAATTTGATTTATTTAAGGAGGTTTCGAAACCCAAATTGATCTAAAATTTTGCAGAGAAATAAATGATAAACCCATACATCTAGCATAAAAATTTTGAAATTTATAGATAAACAATTAAACATGAAACGAATGCTGGACTGACACTTAAAATCAAAACCTATAAACTAATAAGCAAATATTAAAGAAACTAATCAAAATACCTATAAAGCATTAAAATAATCTAAATATGAGGCCTATAACACGAAATTTACATGAATTTAATGATAAAACAATAATAATCAGGGGGTACAATCTAAACTTAATTTTGGCTATGGTGATAGGGGATCCGATCCATCCATCGGAGGGATCCCATACTCCATGTAGCCTTAAGCAAGAAAGTAAGGGAAATAAAAAAGTAAAAAGATGATGCTCTTACCTTGGGTTTGCTGGGATTGGCTGAAGGAAAGTGGATGTGGTGGAGATGATCCAAGGTTGAGGAAGTTGAGGCGTCAAAGGCACCAAGGTGAGGATGGCTGGAAGTCAAGAAGGAGGTGCCGGCTGGAATGTGTGATGAAGGTAGTGGCTGCACTTGAAGTTGGTTGTGGCTGGTAGCAAGGGTGTGAAGGAGACTTCCTGAAGATGGCTATGCTGCTGTGGAGGTGTGGATGCTGCAACCAAAAGTTGGGGAGAAGAAGTAGGGTGCAGCAAAGAGGGCTGCAGCCAAAGGAGAGAGAGAGATCTCCAAGCATCCACCGCATGGTCCCCTTCTTCTTCTTTTTTTTCTTTTCTTTAAAACTCAACTTAGGTCCTAATTCATTCAATACTTAGGGTTTAATGAGAATGGAATGAGAGGGAAAGAAACCTCTACGTGAATGGCTGGGCAAGAGGGAAAGGAAGGGAGGAAGGAAAGAAGGAAGGGAAGAAAAAAAAAAGAAAGAAAGAAGAAAAAGAAAAGGAAAGAAAAGAAGAAGAAAGGGAAAAAGAAAAAGGAAAGGAAGGAAAGGAGAGGGGGCTGGAGGTTTGCGTGACCACCTTGTGGGTCCCACCTTAGGAAGAATAACATAATAAAAAAAATAAATAAATGAAATAAAATAAAACAAACAACAAAAAAATAAAGAAAAAGATAACTTTTTTTTTTTCTTTTCTTATAAATTAAAACAAGAGAATGCAAATGGATGGGCCATCTCAGAGCGGGTCCAAATTTTGATTTTGAAATTCATTTTGACGATTAGAGGGGTAAAATAGTCTTTTCAGAAAGTTTCCAAACGAAACGAGCTATTTTTGGCAGTTTTTGAAACGAGCTCAGATTTTGAAGTTCAATACCCCGTTGCGAAGCAAATCCAGTGTAGAATTTGAAAATTTGATTTTAAAAGAAATCCAGATTGTTTTTCTTGAGAAAATATTTCCAAACGAAACGAGCTATTTTTGACAGTTTTTGAAATGAGCTCGGATTTTGAAGTTCAATACCCCGTTGCGAAGCAAATCCAGTGTAGAATTTGAAAATGTAATTTTGAAAGAAATCCAGATTGTTTTTCTCGAGAAAATGCTTTCAACAAAATGAGCTATTTTTGGCAGTTTTTGAAATGAGCTTGAATTTTGAAGTTTAATAGCTCGTTGCAAAGCAAATCTAGTATAGAATTTGAAAATTTAACTTTGAAAGAAATCCATATTGTTTTTCTCGAGAAAATATTTCCAAATTTAGAATCTTGGGGGTAAAAATGTCAATTTTGAAAACCCAGGGTTTGAAATTGATTTCTGAAAACTTTTAAAACTCAATCTGGATTGAAATTTATAAAACTGGAGTTCTGGACTTCGAAAATGAAATGAAATGTGATGAAATGTTATGAAATGCTGAGAAATGATATGAAATGATGAGAAATGACATGAAATGCTATGCGAAATGCTAACCCTGAATGAAGAATTTTGGATGTTAGACCCCGATTGACACTTGTACCAGTTCAAAAAGTGTTAAAATTGACAAAAGTTGTAAAAATGGTTGAAGAAATGATTTTCGAGCTCTGCCAAGCTAGAGTAACATTGAAAATTAGGGTTTGAGCTGGATTCAACTGAAATGAACTGGATTGAGCTGGGTTTTAGAGTTTCAGAACTCAAATGAACTCACCGGACACTGACTCAACTGACCTTTCCAACTAAATTTTCAAGAAAAGCTGTCATTTTTAGAGAAATGGTATGGAATGGTCATTAGAATGAAGTGAATTACAAATCTGAACTGGGTTGAGCTGAAACAAAGGTCAGTAATACTGAGGTGAACTAAAATCGAAGCTTGAACACTAGCTCAATTGGCTGAACTCGACTCAATTTCAGTTGAAAGAGCTGAAATGGACTAAAATGGGCTCCTGGACACTTGGAAATGGTTTTGAATTGAAACTGGAGCGCTTGAACTTCTGTTGAGCTCAAGTTAGACTCTGGGGAGTATAACTGACTATGAATGACTGACTCAGAGACAATTAGCTTGGATTTGAGTGAGAAATGAGTTCATTTCTGAAGAAATGATCCCATTCTCGCAGGAATGGTCAGAAATGAAAATGGTTTATTCATTATGAGCTCAGATGAGCTTGAGATGACTGATATTCTAACTGTCTTGAATTGACCAATGAGCTTGGTTGACTCCGACTGACTGGGGTCCGGGATGATCTAGGGGTAAAATGGTAATTTTCCTAATAAAAATGGGTAAAATGGTGATTTTTTGAAACTGACTCGGGGTTTGACTCCTACATTGACCTAACAAGGTTGGCACTGCCTGAGGAGGATTGTTCGAGAATGGATGTGGAAAATTTGGGGTGTTTACACTTCACCTTCAGCGATCTGTTATCTCTCCACCTCCATTTCTTTTTCCTTTCTTTGAATCCTTTCCCTTTCGTGCCTCCTCTGCAAGCGGATGCCATCAATCCCTCTTTACGGTGCCTCCTCCACAGGTAAGTGAATCATCTCCTCCTTGATTTTTTGTACAAGTTTTCTCACAAGTTCAATATCGATTTTTCATCTTTTTTTTTTGTTTATTAGCATCCATGGTAGGGATGATCTGCTTATAGCAGAGCAGCCTACCTCTATGCAACATTGATAGGAATATATCGATTCCAATATCGTTTTCTTTTCTCATTCCTTTCTAGTATAAGTTTTATTATTTTTACATTCGTTTTCCCTATTTCAGTAAGATTTAACTACTTCTTATGCCATGTTCGTGATACCCAAAACCCCTTCCAATCATGCTTCGACCTCCAGTGTGCGTTGTATTCAGAGCTTATTTTGCTTATGTCTTACAGTTGGAATGATTTATGCAAATGACATCCGATCTGATCCAGTATCAGATCGGGTTCATTTCGTAGAACATTTCAATCAGTCCCACATTTCTCATAATAGGTTTAGTCTTAGGCCTTTGTCCAATTTGATTTTCCCTACCAAATGATCGAATGGTTCACCTGCATTATCGATGCTCATCTTCTTGCGTTCTGCAACTTCTTAGCTGAGCATAAGCATCGTTACCCTTTACCGTGGGTGTTTGGGCTTAATTTTTGTAGCAACATCAAGCTGACGCATCATTCCTCGTCAGATCGGTCTAGTATAAGAGGTATTGGTACTTGAGTTTCATCGACGTCCCAAAACAAAATCTATTGCTCTAACTCATTGTACAAGGCACCCTGATCCGGCAGCGCCCAAGAGAGACATCTCTTTTCCCTCTCGGTTCTGGGCGATCCCAAGAACGACCAGCGGCAAAAAAAAATCAGGACCGCCTACAGGAGACTCGCCCGCCAGGTAATGATGCAGATATATCTGTGATTAATTTTTTTTTTTTTAAGAGGGGTGTCTGGTTATTGCTTGAGATATGGGCTTTTTATCTTATTGGGGCTTTGAAATGCATGTTGGATATGAGTCTTGGTATTCGTAGAAGAGCATTTTGATTATGCTGATGATCGATTGTTTGTGAGAAATTTCATTTCATGATGTTGGGTTTCAGCCATCTTATGTATTATCTGTTACTGGCAGTGAAGAGAAGTAACGTTCTCCAACATTGTTGTATATTTGGGTTTAAATTTGGTTCAGTTTTTTTTCTGGAGGTAGCTAAAGGCTTGGTTTACAATCTAAAAAAAAAAATCAGAGCTCCGTGGTGGCATAAAACTGGTTCGGAAGTTCCACACCAGCAATCTTAATTTATCTTTTTTTTTTTTTGGCCTAAAGGGAATTTGGCATATATGACTTGATGATTGTAAGAGCGTCCACCAAAATTTGTTTATGTCCGTTACCACAAGATATTCTGTATTTGTGAATCCATGTCGAAATGGGAATTTTATTGAGTTTGTAATGATAAATATCTTTTAGTTCAGTTTGACATATCATGTAAGATTTTGGTAAATTTGGTTGTCATGAAGACTCCCCCTATATCTGTTGTGGCCTTTAAAAACCTGTTGATACATTAATCTCACAATTTTTTTTTTGTGTGTTTGTTCTACGCAATCTTAACTGTGCTCCAAATCTAAATTTTTCTTAGTTTTCTTGCAATTCAAACAAAAAAATAACGTCATAAAGTCCCATCCTGATGTGAATAAGCAACCTGGGGCAACTGAAAAATTTAAGGAGATAAGCTCTGCATATAAGGTATGTGTGTTACTCCTTTAATCCCTTTGTATTGAGAATGAGAAGCTGTTTCTTTTGTTTTTTTAGTTCTTGGTGATGCTATAGATAATATAGGAGGTAAAGTTACTAGTCATAAGCTGCTTTCTGCTATTAAAATCTGTATCAGATTTTGTCATTTCTTAACATTGTTTGAATTCTAAACTACTGCACTGTCAGGTGTTATCAGATGATAAGAAATGGGCTTTATATGATCAATATGGTGAGGCTGGGGTGAATAGTCTGATTGGGAATTCAGCTGGAGCATAGGCGGTTTTGAATGGTTTTGTTTAGTCGAAATGACTAGAAAGAAACTATTTCAATTCCAATAGGCATCGTCCCTGCTGGTTCAGATAATTCACTGGTTCAGACTGTTCTAGGAGTCGGAGATTCTGTGTCTGCTGCAATAGCTATAGTTCTTCATCGATTACCCGAACTGCCTGTAGTAAGGTGTTTAAAGTTCGGGAACCCACTGTTGAAAAGAATTTCATCGTTTCCACTTACCTGCCCTGCTGTGGTGGATGCTTCAAACCAGATCTGAGCCCTATTTTTATTACGAAGGGCGAGTGGTGCAATTATTGGCAGTCCAGAACTGAGAGAAAAGCAGCAGAAATGATGTATAGTGGCTGCAAATACTGATCAGAAGAAAAATCAGGTAATAGCATACTTTATCTTCTTATATCTCTTGAAATTATTGACGTGATGCTCTGTTAGAAATCAGGAAATGTGCCTAAACATCTACCAATTTCTGTATTTTGTGGTATTCACTATATCTTCCTATGTCACAGCAAAAGGAATATGATGAAGGTAGTATTTGTGTTCTTCTTAGATATGTGAAAATTATTTTTCAGATGACCTGAGCATGTGTTATCCCATTCCATCTTCCAATTTTGAGCTTATTATCTTGACAAAGAGTAACATTGATATATCCAAACCTAGCTGAGTGACATAGTGGCATTAAGATCTGTTATCATTTGCCACTGCATGTGGTCCCCTGTTCATCCACTTCACTATCCTTCACAAACAATAACACTTTGTTACTATCATACATCTTTTTATCTGCACTTCATAGCATCATACATTTCTCACCATTTTACCTGTTATATATGTTACATCCACAAATACAACACTCTAGCACATCATTCACACTCTTTCACAGCATTACCCATCTACTACCAAACCACACCCCACAGCTACCGTATTCTTTCTTTTCTATGGTGGTCCATCAAGAACCACCATAGTTGCTACATTTCATGGTGGTTCACCATGAACCACCGTGGTCTCTTTTCTTTTATAGTAGTTCATCAGGGACTACTACAGTAGTTGTCCTTTGCGATGGTTCACCAAGAACCCCTGCAAACCTTCTTTATTATAGTAGTTCATCAAGAACTACCATAATGATTTTTCTTTCATAGTGGTTCACAATGAACCACTATGTCCCTTCCTTTCTATGGTGGGTCATCAGGAACTACCATATTTCAGGTTCATTCATCTTGGACCATCCTGGCTCTTGACTTCATCCATTGTATATGCCTTTCTCATTCAGCATAAATATAGCATCTGGTATTAGACTCAACACAATCATATACAATTTTGCTCTCAACAAAGTGTTTTCTCCTGCATTATGCAGGAAAGTCATAAAAAATCTTCTCAGATTAGAGAAGTTGTTTCAAATTTCAGTTTCAAAGATTGTAATAACTTAGATATCAATAAGAATTTACATTTTCAACTCTTAGATTAGAATGAGCATTGTAAAATACCATAAAGTGCTTGTTTTCATGCTTTTTACCTTTATTTCTCAAAATCTCACAATGGTAAAACACGAATGGCACGTGCACCATTTCATAAGAGGTAATTAAATCCTAAGTTGATGATTTACATCAATGGCCATAGTCAGGATGTAAACAAAACTTAGGATTATTATCTATTATAAAATAACATTGGATCCACACTAGATCCTCTTCAAAAATCATCATATTCTCAAATATTTTCTCCTTTTATCAGAATTTAACTTAAAATTAACTCAAAATATATACCAATGGCCATAGTCAAGGTATATTGAGAGTTCATTTCATTTTAAATTCTATAAAAGCACCAAATGTATTTCATTCTTCTCTTGAATCTAAATACAGATTATTATATAATACATTCAATGACCATAGTCAAGGATGTATTATATCCTCAATCTCATTTTAATTCATCCAAAGAATGAAATAGCTTTTCAAAATCCAATTTCAAAATTCTTTTTGAATCATTCATCATTTAGGATAGAACTGCATCATATTTCAAAATTACTTTTTCAAAACTCCAAGTGATGTAAATATCTTCTTCAATCAAATCTTCAAATCCTGTTCATCTTTTTCAAATTCTATTTTCCATCTCAGAGTCCAATTTAACTTTGAGATTTCAATTTCATTCCATATTCAAAAATCCCAAATCATTTTCAAAGTTCAATTTTACTTTGAAAATTCAAATTCATTTTCAAAAGCTCCAATCAAAAGGTTCAATCTTAACTTTGAGATTCCTGATTCATTTCAAACTTCAAATCCTAGGACTAAATTGACTTAGGATTCATCTGTATATTCAACATTCAACTTCTAAAAATTTCCCTTTTCCCAAACTCAAATCAGACTTAGAAATTCTTGAATTAACTCCAAGTCTATTTCTTTCTAAAATTCAGCACTCATATTGGATCTCAGACTTCAGATCCAATTTCTCTTTAGAATCCAGAATTCAATCACACTTTGGATCTCAGATTTCAGATCCAATTCTCCTTCAGGATCTAGACTCCAATCTCACCTTGGATCTCAGACTTTAGATCCAAATCCATTCTAGGATCCAGAACCCAATTCTATTGCGGATCTCAGACTTTAGATCCGAATCCATTCTAGGATCCAGAACCCAATTCTATTGTGGATCTCAGATTTCAGATCCAATTCCATCTTAGGATCCAGAATCAATTTCACTTTGGATCTTAGACTTCTGATCCAAATCCATCTTAGGATCCATAACCTAATTTTATCTCGGATCTCAGATCTCAGATCTTAAATCCATCTTTAGGTCCAACTCCATTCCTAATTCTATATTTCAAATCCAATTCCATTTTCAGATCTTATCTAAACTCCCTAAATCAATTTCTATTCTTAATCTATTCCAATTTAAAACTTCAAAATCTAAATTCAAAGTATTCATTTCCTTTCCTAAAATCAAATTCAAAGTTCAAAGTCCATTTCTGATTTTGAAACTTCATTTCCTTTCATTTCAAAACTTGAAATCATTCTTTCTCAAAATCAAGATCTATCCTTCCAATCCTGATTTATTTCAAAGACTTAGAACTTTTCTGATCTATCTCAAGTTCTAAAGTTAGATTCAATCATTTCTTCACTCCCTTATCAAGTTCATCTCAGAATACTTGAAAATTTCTAAAACATTCTTTTCAAAAGAGTATACATCCTTGCATTGCACAAGTATGATTCTTTGTGCATTTAGAGTTAGGATAAATTCTTAGATTATATTTAGGCAAAGCAAAAGGCATAGATTCGATCATTGGTTCGATTACCCCTGGTAAAGGCGCCAGGAACGGTCGAACCTCGTACCGACGAGCGAATCCCGTCTCTCCATTTTTCCCGCAATATTTTCAAAACGGAGGCGAGTTAAATTTCTAAATACTTTTCAAATCAAGGTCAAGTGAAAACCCGCAAAATAGTTCTTTCTTCTCTCTTCTCTTTCTCTTTTCTTTCTTTTATTTTTCTCCCTTCAAAAAGGAGGAAAATAGATGTTAGAAAAGGAAAAGAGAAGGAAGAGAGATAAACCATAAGAGAATAGGAAAATTTTTGCGATGATCACAATTATCACTTATTAAATCCCTGTGTATCCATAATACTGCAGCCTCTTCCATGACCTTTTTACATCAATATTTTCATTACATCTCTATCCTTCACTAGTTCACAAGCATCATTCCACTTCATACTTTGTCATTGCATTTTCATTGACATGCATAAAACATTTCATCAATTATGCTTCGAAATCAAGATGATGTTATATAAATGATTTCCCATACACGTCATGTGCTAACTCATCTTTTGCAGGGGATGTGTGGAAAAGATATCATTACTTGGGGTTGTACATTTGATTTTATCTATTGTAATAGTTAGATTTGAATGAAAATTTACATTACTTGCTTTAGGTAGAATGAATGAGCATTGTAAATATCATGAATTACTTGTTTTCATACATTTTTGCCTTTATTTCTCAAATCCTCACAATGGTGAAACACGAATGACACGTGCACCATTTTGTAAGAGGTAATTGATACTAAGTTGATGATCCACATCAATGGTCATAGTCAGGGCGTGGACAAAACTTAGCATTTTTATCTTCTACAAAATAACACTGGATCCGCATTGGATCCACTTTCAAAATCATCATATTTTCTTTAAATATTTTCCTCTTTTATTAGAATTTAACCTGAAATTAATTCAACATATATACCAATGGCCATAGTCAGGGTATATTGAAAACTAATTTCATTTTAAATTCTATAAAAGCACCAAAATGTATTGCATTCTTCACTTGAATTTAAATGTGGTTATTATATAATATATTCAATGACCATAGTCAGGGATATATTATATCTTCAACCCCATTCTTAATTCACTTAAAGAATGAAATAGCTTTTCAAAAACCAATTTCAAAGGTTTTAATTCATTCATCATGGAATTGCATCATATTTTCAAAAATTTCCTTTTCAAAAATTCCAAGTGATTCTCCTTCTTCATTTCTCAGATCAAATCTTATTCAAATCCAATTCTATCTCATTTCAATATTCAAAAGTTCAAATTTCAAAGTCCAATTTGACTTTGAAATTCCAAAATCATTTTATATTTAAACTTCCAAAATTCCAACTCAATTCAAAATTCAAAGTTCAATTTAACTTTGAAGTTATCTTCTGATTCCAAAACCAAGTTCACCCCTTATCTTTAATCAGGGTTTGGATTTGAATCTCAAAACTTAAATTTAAATATGGGTTTCTAAAACCCAGATCCATCTTTAAAGGTCCTATTTGGACTTTTTCATAACCCAAATCCAAAGTTAAATCCCAGTCTCAACTTGGATCCAGATTTCCAAGTATCAAACTCAATTCCCCTTTTAGTATCTCAGATTACAGATCCAAATTTCATTTAGGATCCAGATCCTCATTCCACTTTGAACCTCAGATTACAGATCCAAATTCGATTTTAGGATCCAAAATCCAATCCTACATTGGATCTCAGATTACAGATCCAAATTTCATTCTAGGATCCAGAATCCAATCTACTTCGGATCTCAGATTCAGATCCAAATTCCATTGTAGGAACTAGAACCCAATTCTACTTTGGATCTCAGACTTCAGATCCAAATCCACCTTAGGATCCAAAACCAATCCTACTTTGGATCTCAGATTACAAATCCAAAATTTCATTTAGGATCCAGAATCCCATTCTACTTTGGATCTTAGATTTCAGATCCAAATTTCATCTTGGATTCAAAATCTTGAATCCAATTCCATTCAAAATTTCAGATCCAAATTTCGTCTTGATTCTAATTCTTAAAACCAATTCCATTTCATTCCAGATCAAGTTTCCATTTCAGATCCTAAATTCAGAATTCAACTTTAAAACTCTATTCAGAATCCAGATATTGGATTCGGATTTCACCTTGAAAATCCAACTTTTTAATCAAATCCATTTCTCAATTTCATTCAGATTTCCCAATTCTATCTTTTCTTCTGATTCAATTTCATTTCCATTCTGATTCAAAGTCCATTTATGACTTTGAAAATTCCTTTTATCTCAAAGTTTCAAGATCATTTTCCAAATCCAGATTCATTTTCCCAATCTCTTGATTATTCTAAAAACTTAGAACTTTAATCTTAAGTTCTAAGTTAAAATCATTTCTTCACTTTATCAGATTCATCTCAGAAACACTTGAGAATTCTTCAAAATATTTCAAAAAGAGCATACATCTTTGCATTTGCACAAGCATGATTCTTTTTGCATCTAGACTTAGGATAAATACTTAGATGATTTCTTAGCAAAGCAAAAGGCATTAATTCGACCCTTGGTTCGATTACCCCTGGTAAAGGCGCCAGGAACGGTCGAACCTCGTACCGACGAGTGGATCCCGTCTCCCAGTTTTCTCGCAAATATTTTCAAAAATGGAGGCGAGTTATTTCAAAAAATTTCAAAATTAAGGTCAAGTGAGACCCGCAAAAGAGTTCCTCTTCTCTCTCTTTCTTTCTTTCTTTTCTCTTCTCTCTCTCTTTTTCTTTCTTTTATTTTTCTCCCTTCAAAAAAGGAGGAAAATAGAGGTTAAAAAAGGAAAAGAGAAGGAAGAGAGAGAAACCAACTAGAGAATAGGAAAAATTTTGCGATGATCACAGTATCCTTATCAACTACTGAAGCCGAATACATTGCTGCTAGCCTAGCCTGTACACAAGTTATCTGGATGAAACAAACCTTAAAAGATTTTGGTTTAAATTTTGAAAATACAACTATTTTCTGTGATAATACTAGTGCTATAAACTTATCTAAGAATCCTATTTTACACTCACGAACTAAGCACATTCAAATAAGACACCACTTCTTAAGAGAACAAGTCTTAAACAACATAATTAAACTCGAATTCATACCCACTAATCAACAGTTACCAGACATATTCACTAAACCATTGAAACATGAAGACTTTACACGAATTAGAAGAGAACTAGGAATATGCAAACTAAGTGACTTATAAATTAATCACACTTATTATAATACTTCTTATAAGTTTTGTTAAAATCTTATTTTAAAAGCTTTTTTCTTCTTATCGATCTTTGTTAGGCAAACTAGGTTTCCATATTCACGTATACTCTAAACTCTTATAAGACACATTCTTTATGTTTTTCAACTTGTCATCTTTCAAGTACACATCCATAATGACTCCTTGTCCTATCTCCTTTCACTCATATCCATAAGAACTAATTATATTAAAAGCTATCATGACATTGTTCACATCACTCATCTCATAACTCCTTTATTATTTTTGTCCTTTTGTGAAAACTTCTCTTACGATAAGTTGATTCACCTTCAACATGATAACATATTATTTTATGAGAAATCTTGCTTTTCAAATTTTAGTCAAAATCGAATGATTATTGTTTTTGGTTCTTTTTACCTTCTTCTAAAGATCTAGTTGCTATGTTTTTACGTATAATTTTTACTATATCATTTGTTATATCATATATTACGTACACTTTATTTCTATCATGTCTTCATTTTCCTCCTATCGAGACACTTCACTAAAATATTAATGCCTTTCATGAAAAATTCAATTGATTATCCTCTCGTACCACCTTTTAAGTTATTATATTTCACGTAAAATTTTTACTATATCATCTATTATATCATAGCCTAAGAACAATCTATTATCATCTCTTCATGCTTTACATTTTTTACAAAAAAGTGTTGTAAAATTCTCTTTTCAAAAACTTGTACTCCACTCATAAGTATGATTTGTATCACCTTTTTATCTCTCTCTCTCTCTCTACATTATACGAAGTTCCTTTTCATCCGTGACCATGACTCTCTCATATATTTTATATCTCTCTTCAATCGAGATTCATTAAAACCTTGTCCTTCACTCCACTTTATGTCATACATCTCCTATCCAACTTCAAGTGATTGGTGTCCTTTATGACCACTCTCATTTCTTCACATATCCGTATCACCCCCCTTTATATCTATTCACACTCCTTTCACGTATATCAAATTATACACTTCTTAAATAAGAAATTATTGCATTTCCTCATACTCTCATGTTTGTCTTATTTCAAACTCCCTCTTCACGGTTTTGGAATGCTTTCACATAAAGTAAATTCTTGAAAAAGTTGTTTGTTCTTATTAGGCCATTATTCACTCTCTATTCTTCATGATCTTCACGAAAATCTTTAAAAACTCTTGAATCATTCTTTCTCTTACGTTTAATATGACACTCCATACTCAATTCATGACTCTTCTCACTATCCAACAAGATTGCCCATAGTAAATTTGTTACATATACAGAAAAATTATTTCGAAACTATGTCCTTAATATCTATACTAATATAATACACTTTCTTCCAAAATTGATTTGATTTGTCATTCACAATTCTCTTATTTTACAACTCACGCATTTCCTCTTTCCACTAAAATCTAAAAATCCTTTACTTCCAATGTCATTCATTTCTTATCACCATTATTTTTCTTCTTCTATTTATTAGATTGATTCATATCTCATTCCCACGATTTTCTCTATTCTCTTACAAACTCTTACTCCTTTCCAAGTCTTTCTCTCTTGCTCGTTCTTTCTAAGCTCTTGCCATGGCTTTCTCCTTAAACACTGCAATCACTGACGCCAACCTAAGGTATCCCGATCTATTTCACTTCTACAACTCCCTTTGCTCTCGACCAATTCATGATGGTAAATTGGTTAACTACGATGACTTTGTATTATTTGACCTAGAAAGATCTCTCCCCGAACTTAAACACTTACTAGGATCTTCATCCTAAGCTGCTTACTATCCCGAACTCGTCCGACTCTTCTACACAATTTTTTCCTCTGATCATGAGCAAACTACCATCACCACCAAAGTACGCGGACGCCTGATGTTCTTTCATGCTTCCTCATTAGGCAAAATTCTTAACCTTCCTTCCACCGGCATAAATCTAGACAACATAGTACCACTCGAACGGTCAGTACTTCGAAAAATTCTTCTCTGCACCAACTGCTCACAACTTCCCTGGCACATGAGGAATCTCCAACCTCATGCTCAACTGCTTGCCCAGATTCTTCTCCACAATATCTATCCCAAGCCTCCACGCAAGGGATTAGTACCAAGAAAAAACTCTCTCCTTCTCTACGCAATTTTTTCTTCTACTCCGATAAACTGGTCCAACATTCTTTTCGACCTTTTTATTCGTTATCAAAAATTCCAGCCTCTTCTTTTCGGGTGTTTTATAACTCTCATTCTAAAATACTTCAAAGTACCCCTTCAAAACGAAGTTATTCTCTATCCCTCTCAAGTCCTCGATGCTACTTCCTTTAATCTCAGGTCCCTGCACCTGCCCGACTCTGATGAAGATGCTCCAACATCCAACAACTTATCTTTTAGACTGTACTAGCTGTACTTTATTTGGTCTGTAATAACTTTTAATTAATTTTGGTCTGTAATAACTTTACATTATTTTTTGGTCTGTAATAACTCTCTTACTCTGATCCCTTCCTTTTTGTCCATGACAAAGGGGGAGAAATCATGTCTCCATTATTGAAGAAAAATACTCGTATTTAACATTTTTTTAATATTATTATGATAAGTATTATTTCTATGCATAATGTCTTTTTGACAGGGGGAGCATATTTTGTCATCATCAAAAAGGGGGAGAATGTTAAGAAACTCTGTTTTGATGTCACATAACATGATACACTGTCTTATTTGATTTCATATGATATGATAATATGTCTTCTTGAAAAATGTTATATAATGACTGGATATGTTTTGTCATATATCTAACGAGTATTTGATGCAAAGATATCTCACTTAAAAAGGATGGAGACCTCTTGTTCAAGTACAACTATGATGCAATCATACTCCTTGAAGAAAAAGCTTGTTGAGCCATGCACTCCTAAAGACCATCTAAAGAGATCAGCTTCCACAAGTTGAAGATTTTTTCTTTAGAGTCATATGTAACAGAACCTTCAGAAGGATGCATATTGCATATTACATACTCACTCATAAAAGCTATTTCATAAAAGTATACGATAGTTTCAAAAAGCTCCTTTTTGAAAACAAATAATTGTACCTTCTTACAACCCTTTATGAAAAAGGTATTTTGACATGATTTCAAAATGTAATAATTGTACCTTATACATATACAAGACGACATGAAAAGAAATGATTTCAAATATAGGAAAAAGACAAAACATGAAATCAGCTACACAAAGAAAACAAATATAATATGTTTTGAAAAGACTCTAGTTACCTTCTTTAAAAAAAGGATTTCAAATATAGGAAAAAGACAAAATATGAAATCGGCTACACAAAGAAAACAAATATAATATGTTTTGAAAAGACTCTAGTTACCTTCTTTAAAGAAATGATTTCAAATATAGGAAAAAGACAAAACATGAAATCGGCTACACAAAGAAAACAAATATAATATTGGTTTTGAAAAGACTCTAGTTACCTTTTTACAAACTCATAGAATGTCGACTTACTTGAAGTCATCATTCTCTTTGTATAACATTAAATACCTTCTGTAAAGAATCCTTGTTAAATATCCTTCTCAAGAATGTCGACTTACTTGTAGTCTTCATTCTATCTGTAGACTTTGAAAAACACAACATAAAGAAAACTCTTGACATGACTGTGTACAAATAAATATCACAAAGCATTTATTGTACTTACACTCATTTAAAGTAAAGAAGTACCTATGTACCACAAATCATTAATTAGGATAAAGACAAAACCACATGACAACCTACAATCCAACGTTCAATGTACTATTGTAAGAAATAAACTTTTTACATAAAATATATATTACCTAAAATATTACAACGACTAGTGTACCCTATATTTTACTTTTATGGATAGAAGACTTTCTCGAATTTCTCTAAAGATGTTTTTTGAAATGACATGACATTTTACATCTCAAAAAAACTACGATTTCAAAAAGCCAACGACTATTTTTTTAAGCTATAAAAACACACTCAAATGAACTATTCAAGACAGAAGAGAATGGAATAGACAAGTGAGCTTACAACGAGAAAAATACCTATTCGATATTTGAAAGAGAGCCTAGAAAATGAAAGAGAAAAGAAAGAGAAAAAGTCAAAAATAACTCTGACAAAGAGTATCTTCTGAGTGACAAACAGAACATTCTGAGAATCCTTCATTCGTGCATTCATATCATCCTGAAGGTTCTATAGGAAGTATTGTAACTTTCTGTTATTCACTGTATTCCTTCTTTGTTGAAAGAAGTAGACCTCTGAGAAAGAGGGTGTTGCCCTTCTCTGTTGAGAGAAGAAGACCTCTGTGTAAGAGGGTGTTGTCCTTCTCTGTTGAGAGAAGAAGACCTCTGTGGAAGAGGGTGTGCCCCTTCTCTGTTGAGAGAAGAAGACCTCTGAGGAAGAGGGTGTTGTACTATTTATCCAGTGACTTGGATGTTATAGTGGAAAGCTCAAGTGGTTTGCTTGGGGACTGGATGTAGGTCAGGGTTTTGACCAAACTAGTATAAATCCTGTGTTTATTGTGTTGTGCCTTATTGCTTTATTTTTTATTATATCAACTTGCATCGTATTTCACTATTCACCCCCCCTCTAGTGGAATTTCACCAATGCCATTCTCAATAGAACCAATGTCGTTCTTAGGCTGAATCCCTATAGAGCCCATGTCATTCTCAATAAACCAATTCACAATTTCGACCTTTTTAGCCAATCAATTTCCAATTTTCAATTTTTAAATTCCCAATTTTCAGATTTCCAACTTTCAATTTCAAATACCAAATTTCAAAACCCAAATTTCAAAATTCCAATTTCCAGAATTCGACCCTTTTGAGTCACCCAATACCCAATTTCAATCATTTTCTCTTGCGAGAGACCCTTTTTATAGGGAGAGTTCGAGGGAGCTCGCTCTTTTCGCATGCTATCCAATTCGTTCACTTAGCCTATTTTCAGGGAGAGTTTGAAGGGACTCGTGTCTTTGTGAACTGTTTGCAAAACAAAATTCCAAATTTCACACAAGGAACCCTTTTTATAGGGAGAGACTCGACGGAGACTTGCCTTCCTTGTGGCCCCATAATTTCAGACTAGGCCATTTCATCATAAAGGACCCTCTTTTTAGGGAGAGTGTGATGAACTCGTTCCTTCATGACCAATTTACCAATCTCACCAATTCTGACCCCCTTTCCATAAGAGAAGCCTAATGTTAGAAAGTTTTGACCAAAGCTTAATTTCTCTTCGAAAGTTCGTTTTGCAAACACCTCCTCTTCAGGGAAGAGAGGAGTAATTTCTAATTCCAATTTCTAAATCTTCTTCTTTGGGGAAAGGAGAAGAGAATTTCTGTCATGGATGTGTTGGGTTGTGCTTCAAATGCTCGCTTTCACAAAAGGATTTCAAGAAAATTTTTGTCAATTTGTCATTAAATATTTATTGATTTCAAAAATCTTTATTGCACAAAATTATTACTTCAGAATACCTCCAGTATTACTTCCGAAGGGGCAATGCTTTCGCGAAAAAGGATTCAAAGTTCAAAATATTTCTATTGGCCAACCAAAAGGATGAAGAATAAATCTGCGATATGGCCAGCAAAGAGAATTCAATGTTGTTGCAAAGCCATGAGTGATTGATATTGATCGCAGTCAATGACACATTTTTAAAGACCATTCTTGAAAAATAAAGCAGTCAAAATATCTTGGGTGACACAGAAAAATCCACTCAATTTCCATATCTCCTAAATCACCTAAGCTGCAATTAAATATCTGCAAAAGGGATCTCTCAATTGTCGTCAAGATGAAGGCGAATTAAGCGAGTCGACCCCCAGAGCCAAAGAAGATTTGGATCATCTCCAAGATGACGGAGTTTGTGACAGATCCTTCCAGGGAAAGTTCAGATCACCGTCGAGATGAAGGCGAGTGTGATGAGCCTACCGACAAACCCTAAAAGATATTTAATTTCTGCTATCATCAAGAGATTCCCAACAAATGAGCCAATAATCGTCAAGCTAATCCCTAAGAGAAAAGAAGGATCAGAACATCTCTGAGATGGACAAGTTTGTGACGTACCCTTCCCAAAAAGAGAGAAAAGTCAGGACATCTCCAAAATGAAGGATGATGTAATTCCCGAAAAATCCAAGAGAGCTCCAATTCTGTCAAAAAGAGTGTAGAAAGATCATCATGAGAAAAGAATCCCAGGATATCAGACTGCCGAATCTATCAAGAATCTTCTTTAGTTTTGTGAAATTCTTTTATCAATATTCTTTCACCAATAGCTCTCGCAATATCAAGAATACTTTCTTTCCCGTCTATATCAAGAAAATTGATAGCTTCCTTAAAAGAAAGTCAATCGCAAGCAATTTGAATTTGAATTTTGATTCTACGGAGTTAAGCTCAGTCGGAGGTAATACTTCAGGGAGAAAAGAGAGAATATTTTCAAACCAATGTGCATCATTTTCAATTATTTTGAATCAACAACAATTTTCAACATTTTGACAATATTTTCTAGCTATCCTGGCGTGAAGTGAGAGCTTGAGGTTCATATTTGGCGCATCCTGACACCATCCCTGTTAGGACTTGATTACGGGAGTTTTCAAGATTCCTTCCCTTCTTTGGTATAATCTGAGCGCACAGGCTCTCAGATTCGCATACTTCCCTGTGTCCCCACTGTCCCACCATAGACAGTCCAATTTCGGCTTGAGGTTAAGCCACCAATTTCAGCAAAAGGCAATTTCAAAAGCTATTTAGTCTCAGCAATGAGACGCCCAAAATCAAACCCTTTTCAAGCTTTAGGGACCCCAATTTCTTTCCTTTTGCAAAACCCTTATCGGATTCATTGTGCGGAAATCCGAAGGTTCCATCACGGTCTCTTCTTTCGAGGATTCCGTTCATTTTCTGCCCAATCAGGTTAAGGGTATAAACCTGGGCCTCCTTTAATGAGGTATTTCATTTTCCGCCCAATCAGGTTAAGGGTATAAACCTGAGCCTCATTTGATGAGGTATTTCATTTTCCGACCAATCAGGTTAAGGGTATAAACCTGAGCCTCATTTGATGAGGTATTTCATTTTCCGCCCAATCAGGTTAAGGGTATAAACCTGAGCCTCCTTTGATGAGGTATTCCATTTTCTGCCCAATCAGGTTAAGGGTATAAGCCTGAGACTCCTTTGATGAGGCATTTCATTTTCTGCCCAATCAGGTTAACGGTATAAACCTGGGCCTCCTTTGATGAGGTATTCGATTTTCCACTCAATCAGGTCAAGGGTACAAACCTGAGCCTCCTTTGATGAGGTATTCCATTTTCAACCCGGTCAGGTTAAGGGTTAAGCCTGAACTTCGTTCCATACGAGGTATTTCCCGTCCCATCCAGGTTAAGGGTAAAACCTGAATCTTACTTTCTTTTGAAATAAAATTTTCTCCTTATTCTCCATTTCATATCTACCATCATCATTTGAATTAATTCTTTCATACCCAGTCAGATTTATCCAACTGGGGCATTTTTATGGTTCAAATTTGGTATGTTTTCTTTGCCACTAAGCTCGGCCCTATACCGGCTTAGTAGCAAAGAGGGGCATCTATAAACACCCCAAATTTTCACCCTCATCCAGTGTTTGTCCATTTCATATGTAATTGCATATCACTGCATACATTTTGCATATCATTTCATTGCATTGCATATCATTGCATTTCATTCTTGAGATCCAGCACTCCAGTTTTTAAAATATTCAATCCAGATTTGAGTTTTAAAGCTTTTCTTTCAAAATCAATTTCAAAACCTGGGTTTTTATTTAATATTCTGTCATTTGCAAACCACAGGACTTTATATTTCGAAATATTTTCTCAGAAAACAATTTGGATTCATTTTAAATTCAAATTTCAATTGATTTCAATTCACAGATGAGGCCCATTGAGGTGGTGTCGCTTCTGAATTTCTCTATTCATCAAATTTCTCAAAGTTTTGAAAGTTTCAGTCCGAGCAGGACTCTGTCCCAGAGTCCAAATCCAGTCAGGAGTCTGTTTTGAAGTCTGTTTCATTTCCATTTTAAATCTTTTCCATTTATTTTCAAAATTTAGGTCATTTTACAGAGTCCAGTTAGTTCAGGACTCTATTTTAGAGTTCGGTCGAGTTAGGAGTCTAACCCTGACTGTGTTTTCTGACTTATTTCGTCATTTCTTGATAAAATCTTTCAAAAATTCTTTCATTTGAATTCTAAAATTTAAAATCTCAGAGTTCTAAGAGTTCAGGACTCTAACTCGGAGTTCCAATTCGCTTGAGACCCTATTTTCAGAAATCTTGAATTTCAAATATTGATTTTAACCCCTTTTCAAAGCCATTTTCAGTGTTTATTTCAAAATTCTTCAAAATTCGATGTGGGCCCACTCAGTTGGCACCATATCTAGAGGAATTCTAACCCAGTTAGAACCTTATACAATTTCAAAACTTTAAATTTCAAGATTGCTTTTGAAAATCCTTTTGAAAATCCTTTTGAAAACTCCTTCAATTTCAAGTTTTAAAATCGTTTTTTGAAAAACTCAAGTAGGGCCCACTCGGGGTGGCGCCATATTCGAGTAAGTCAGGGCTAAACTAGGGTTAGTCAGTGTCTTGGTTAGTGTTAGGGGTTTAGAAGAGTCAAAAATCATTTTGAAAACTCATTTTGAAGTTTAGTTTTTAAAACTAGTGTTTTAAAAGGTTTTTAAAGGTGTTTTAAAAAACCAAATGTAGAGAATGCCAAGTGGCATCACATTTGGGGAATTTCTAGGATAGTCTAGGGGTTAATTAGGAAGTAACTACACCCCAAAATCGCCCCCCCTTTAGAGTCCAAAATTTTCAAAATTTCCATTTTTTTTAAAACCTAAAAATTTTGTATAAAAAGGGGCTATAGGGGGGACGGTTTTTCCAGCCACCTCTTGAGCAAATCTTGGAGCTTCTCTCTCCTCTCCAGCCTTCCTCCATTGCTGCAACTCCAAGGTAAATAATTTCTTCAATTTTTAATATTTTATTTAGTGTTTTTAATGATTTAAACCTAGATTTAGCCTTGGACACCCCTCCTTATGTGGATTCAATCAAGATTCAACCTCAAGAACCATCAAGAACGGTCCAAGAAGGTGATCTAACCCTGTTTTGTGTGTTTTACAGGGATTTTAATCCATTAAAAGTGATTTGAGCATGATTCTTTGCATTATTAACCAATAAAATATATGATTTACTCTTTTAATGGGTTAAATCTATGTTTTAAAGGTAAAATCGAATTCCAGCCATTGATTCCCTGATTTTTTATTTATTTAATGGTTTATTCATGTTTGTTTTACGTTGTATGGCATAGGAATAATTTTTATTTACTGTTTTACGGTTTATTTTATTGATTTACATTAATTAATGCATGTTTTATTAAGTTTCTTAGTTTTCTGTGTGTTTTAGGTTTACAACAGTAAAGATAATGTTATTTCGGATTTAAATCCTTGTTGTTTATTTCTGATTTTTTTATATGTGATGCATGCATATGTGATTGAACTACTGTAAAAAAATCAGAGATTTGGGACTTCGGGAACTCTGTCAGAAAAATCAGACATCAAGTCGGGTTTTTAAATCTTTAAAATCGTTGTTAAAATCAAGAAGGTAACTTGCTATGATGATATGTTTTTCATCCTATATCCGATTTTAGACCTGTAAAGTGCCATGGATTCACATTGATTAGATTTGTCTACTGTGAAATGTTCAGAATTTTTTACCACTGTTTAGTATTTTTTCTCTGTTAGAGACTCTGATTTTTAATTTAAAACTCGTTAGGGTTTACCAAAACCCTAATCAGACTTGTGTTATTCATAAATCCCAAAATACATATCCGATTCATGATCTGTAAAAGGTGAGTACTGTTATTTTTTTATCACTGTTCACTGTTAAAATCTCAAATATTTTAAATGAGTGCTGCTAGTTATCCCAAAATTTTCAATTGAAAGTATCAGTTAGGACCAAAGTTAAAATCAATGTATTCAAGGCCGGATTGCCGGAAGGGGATCTCCCTGATCCTTAGTGATTTTTCAGATCTGTAAATAGGAAAAGTTTTGTTTTCCTGTCTATTTGGTCTCTGTCAAAAATCAGAAATTTTCATGAAGGATTGACCCCTGGTTCGGGTCTTGGACTGAGACTGGTTGGTGAACTAGGTCAAAAATGGCAATATTCAAAGACTTAATGCAATTTTCGGATTAATTTAATGCCAAAAAAATATTTTTATAATTCTAATTTGATATTAGGGTTATAACAAGTGCAGGTACAAATTTTGAGGATTTTTAGAATTCGTTTGATGCTTGAATGGCTTGAATTGCAAAACAGGGCACCCGAAGAATTCCAAAACACTGCAAAAATCACAAAATTTGTGATATTCTTGGATTTTCGTGCATAAGCATATATTTTTAGGGTTTAATCATGTTCATAATCATATTAGGATGCTTTAGGTTTAATTTGATGCTTATTTGACTTCATTTAGTGCCTAAAACCTAAGTTTTACCAAAAATATTTTCTGAAAAACCCTTATTTCAAGGCCATAGTCTTGCTATCGGGGGCAATTTGGTCATTTGACCTAAATTTCGAAATCCCTAACTCTAATTTTCATATTTTTAATCATGTCATAGCATATTTGGTTTGATATATTTTTATTTGAACTTCAAAACTTGCATTTTATCAAAATATCTTTTTGAAAACCCTAATTTCAAGGCCATAGTCTTGTTATTAAGGGTATTTTGGTCATTTTGACCCCAATTTCGAAATTTCAAATTTCATTTTCATATTTATTCAATCTTATTTCATATTTTATCATTTTGATTTAAGGGAATCATGGAAAATGACTTATGTCTAGCAAAATCCAGTAATTTCTAGATATTACTAGATAAATCTAGAAAAGCCAACATATCATCACTAACAAAGTTTTTTAAGTTTTGCAGGGACATTGAAGACTTTAATTTCATTTAATTTCTTGTATTTAAATTCAATAGTGATGTAAATTAAATTTGGAATAAGAATTTAAATTTCAGCTTAGACTAGGATTGCATTGCATATACTTTAATTCTGCAAATTTTAATATCTGATGAATGTATCATTCATGCACATTTTATTAATTCACTATGGTCTACACGAATGGCATATACACTAGCTTTTATGAAGTTTATAAACTTGGTGGAATTCGTATTTATGGCCATAGTCAGAATATGAATGATACCCAGATTTATGATCTTCACATTAGCCACATTCAGCCTACACTCTTAGGCTAACTTCAAAATGCACTGCATTTCTCAAAATACAAAAAGTATTTCTCAATTCCTCAAATCCATATTCATTCATTTCATGCATTTGCCAATTCCAATTCAAATCTCAATTCAAAGAAGTTCATTTTCTCAAAATTTTCTAAGTCATATGGAGAAATCGATTTTCTCAGAATATGAAAATCTCAAAGTATGTTTCAAGTGTTTTTAAAGTTCAAAATTCAAAATTTCAAGTTGTACATTCAATTCCAAGTTTGAATTCAGAGAAACCAAGTTTTCTCATAATCAATTTTCACAAAATCTCAAGATTTCCCCAGAAATCGATTTTTACTTTTCTCAGAAGTACATTTCAAATCCCAATTCACGATTTTCCATGTGATACCTATTCTAAGTGTTTCAGTTATTCAAAGCAAACATCATGTTTTCAAATATGCATTTTCAGAAATTCATAGCACATGCCTGATTCTATGTGCATTTAGGAATTAGAATGTGATTTAGACAAGTTGAATAGAGTAGAGTATAAGATTGATCCTTGGTTTGATTACCCCTGTTAAAGGTGGCAGGAACGGTCGAACCTCATACCGACAGGCGAGTCCCATTCTACAGAATTTTCCCGCATTTTAAAATGGAGGCGAGTTATTTTCAAAAACTTTTCAAAGGTCAGTTTGACTCGCAAAAGTTAAAAATTTTGCGATGATAACAGCCCCCTGTCGCTTCTTGTCGGCAGGGGGTTACCCCCTATGACTTTTTGCAGTGGGTCAGTAGGGGGACTGAGCCCCCCTGCTCTTTTGTTTGGTTCTCGGTAGGGGAAGGGGTTCCCCCCTGCCTTGGTGTTGCTTCTCGACAGGGGGCTTCGCCCCCTGTCTTCTTTTGTTTGTCGGTAGGGGGCGAGGGCTCCCCTGCCTTCTATTTTTCGTCAGTAGGGGTTGAAGCCCCCTGCTCTTCTGTTGTTTCCCCTGCAGAGGGCGGAGCCCTTTGCACCCTCTGTTGCTTCTCGGCAGGGGGCGAAGCCCCCCCTGCTCCCTTGTGGTTTTCGGGTAGGGGGGGGGGAGAAGCTCCTCCCCTGCCTTCTGTTTTTCCTCAGCAGGGGTTGAAGCCCCCTGCTCTCCTGTTGTTCCTCGACAGGGGGTGTTCCCCCCCTACCTTGTTGCGGCAGGCGTGGCGGGGAGCCTCTGCTCCCTCCCCTGCCTTTTTCTTGGTGCCTGGAAGACAGGGAGCTTCTGCTGCTGTTGCCAAGCAAGGCTGAGTCCCCTGCCTCTGGCACCCTTGTCTGCAGGATACATAAGCTCCTGCCTCTGCCTCCTGCAGACAAGAGACCTTGCTGCCTTATTGCTTGTTTATATTCGGCATATACTAACGTTCTAAGCTCTCTAGGTTGAACGGTGGATCTGGCTCGCCCTCTGTGGCTGGAGCTCTTGCTTGCCTACGCTGCATGCGTACGAGGACCCGCAACCCCTTAAGGTAGGGGATTCTTGCGTGAAAGGACAATGAACTGATAAATGCTAAAATAAGAAAGATAACTAAAAGAGGACGATATATGTATACGTATAATATATATACGTATGTCTTTACCTTCAAGGATGCGGTTTCGCGATCCTTGTCCTCTTTACTTTCTCGCACTTTCTTTTTTGTCGCCGCCGCGCTATATGTGCCCAGGCTTTCCATTCCTGTCTTTACATTCCATGTCTTTTCACTCAAGGACGCGGTTTCGCGATCCTTGTCCTCTTTACTTTCTCGTACTTTACTTTTCCGTTGCCCCGCGCTTTGCGCCCTGGCATTTACTTGTACATGTCTGTCTTTACTCCAGGACATCCTGGTCCTCCTTTACGTTCTTGCATTTTACTTCCTACATTTACTTGTTGCCCCACGCTTTATGCGCCATGGTCTTGCTTCTTGCTTTACTCTTTGTACTTTACTTTCCTATTGTTGTCGCACTTACTTTTGTCTGTGTGCGTCTTTACTTTGTTGTTGCTCTTCGTGTATATGCTTTGCTCATGCATGCATTCTTATCTATATCGTATGCTTCTTTACTTATGCTTATCGTTTAATCGAGGTGCAACCCCATGCCTCGTGAGTCGTCCTTCACACTTGCGTAGTTAGTATAGGATCTCATACCTCACGAGTTACTTGCGTAAGTTGCTTGCTTGTGCATTACGATGATCGAGGTATGATCTCATACCTCGTGTGGAGCCCTAGCATTCTACCATCGAGGTGCAGCTTCACCCATCGAGTCTTGCCTCTCGGTTTGCCATTGTATTAGTCTGTGCACGAGTAGGACGGGGATCCTAGCAAGGTACTTGAGTCATTGCTAGATCAGCGTTGCATCACTTCTGATGCAAGACCTAGTTCTAGGTTTTTTGGTCAAACCTAGATAGTAGTGTCTTCCTTCTTTCGTGAAGGTATTGTGGGATTACCTACGAGGAATCCATGTTCTTCTTGTAGTTGTACTTTTAGTTACGTACAATATTCTTGGATTACAAAGAGCAGGACGAAAGGTCTATAGTAACCTTTAAGCGTGTATTGACACATTGAGCTAATCCTGTTATGTTTCGCCTGATAGGCAGAATGCGTGCGATTGTCTAAAAGACCCGAGCACGATAAGTTGGAACTGGAATACGTTCTCTGTGAGCTTCTGTAAAGCAGAAGTGTTGGGATTTCCTGCGAGAGATCCATACCCCTCTCATCGTGGTTGTACTTTTGAACAGGTACGTTGCGTACTACGATGAGCAGGATGAGAGGTCTATGTTTGCCTCGAACGTGCAATGGCACGTGTTTGAGATCACAAGAGTGATGTTTCCACCCTCACTGGGGATTGACCCTTTTCATCATGATTATACATTTGAATAGGTACGATGCGTACTGCGGTGAGTAGGATGAGAATTGTGTGGTTGCCTCGAACGCGCAATGGCGTGTATTACTCACCTAAATAATAATCATGCGCCTTCACATGCAAGATGCTCGATTGGGTTGAAAGACCAGAGCATGAAAATGGGACGGCGGTTAAGAAACCCTCCGTCGTGATCATTCGGGACGGTTCATCAAGAGAGAGGATGAATGGTACAAAACTCCGATGGACAGTCATTAATGGCAATCTCGGGCAAAGATCTGACCTTCCCCAGTCATCGGAGGTTAGGGGAAATCCTTTAGGCCACTTCTGCAGAAGTTCGGATGCGCATCCATTGGGCCTTTGTTTGCCTTTGAGGATTTACTCTCTTGGTCACAGACCGTCCCCTTAGGAAGCGGACTCAGTCAGTCATTCGGGGTATAATAAAATACATAGCATAATGGACCCCCAAATCGATCTCGGTTGTTTCTACGTTTTGCCTTGTGCGTACCCACAAGGGCCTGCTCAGTAATGAGACAAGATATAACTCATACACATGATCATGAGATACACATATTGTGACGTGCATTGCTTGCTTACTTGTTAGCTCAGTAGTTAGGTACGCTACCCGTTGAGCTATGTACGCCTGTCGAGGTGTTACTCTAGTTGGTTAAACTGCTCGCGCAGTTCTGCTAAGGAATGACTAGCTTCTCATGCTAGTCAATTCCTTATACTAGTAGTGTTATACTAGTTATTACCTTTGTAATATAGTTGCTGTTGTATGATTGCTTATCATATGTAGCTTATGAATTGCTTGTGATGCAATAGCTTGTGCCTTACGATTAATGTAGCTACTTGCCGATGGGCTGATCCATCCAATGATACTTGTATTACGAGTGTTGTCATGAATACCTATCTTATGCAATTGCTTTGCTTGACTGGTGGATAAAGTTAGTTACTCTTCACCTATTATATCTATGAGATTGCTATAGTTGCTTGTTTAACACTATAATCCTTATTGCTCTTGTACGTAGTTGTTTGCCTTACTAGAGCCTTGCTTACTCTACAGCACATTTGGTTAGATTTGCTAGTCTTGCTTGTTCCTGCTTGAGCTAGCGTTTATCTTGCTTATTGCAGCCTTTGTTCTTTCTTGTCCTTTGCACCCCTACTAGTCTGTTGTGAGACTGACCCATTTTCATGGGCAGGTGGTGAACAGGTTGAGACAGCTTCGATGGCACGATGACGCGATGCATTCAAGGCAATGAACTTTCCTGACGTTGCACTCCTGGGGACTCTTTTGATAGATATGGTATAAGGTTTCTTTGAAAGCATCTCTTTTGATTATAACTCTGCATTTCTAAAACTGTGTTACCAAAATGTGGTTCTTCTTTTCATTTCAATAAAATATATATTTGAACTGCAAATCGGTTTGTAAGGGGGAATCTGCTTTTGGTTGTAATGCGCCCAAGGTCTAGGGACTTGTTGTTTTGAACCTGATATTCCGCTGAACTTCTGTTTTAAACTCTGATAAATGATTGATTTCAAAGCTTTCAACCTTTTTCATAAAAGGTTTCAAGTCCACGATTTTGGGGCGTTACAGCTTTTGGTATCAGAGCAACAGGGAAAGTGGTAAACCTTAATCATCCGACATCTACATCGCATTGTGAGTATCTATTTCTCTTAAATTGTTTTGTAGTTATTTTAATTAAAGAATATGGTTTTGCTTAGATGTCGTTCAATAAACTGATCAAATCTATAGACGCATTAACCGGAGCAGTTGAGCAGTGATGATGCATGAAATGCACATCATGTAAACAAGTTTTTCATGTATTTTGTATCAATTTTAAGGTTTTAAACCCATGTTTAGATGTGTTTTGATAGTAAGGGGCTATGGTTCGAATTTCAGAAAAATCAGAGTTAAAATGAGAGAGTTATGGCTATTTCAGTGTTTGGGCATGGATTTCGAGGTGGATCAGATCCATATCCGACCCAATTAGGTCAATTGGACCTTGGATCAATTCTTAAAAAGCCCAAAACCCAACCCACACACATATCCATACCCATTTCAAAAAGTTTTGCAGAAAACCCCTCAGAAAGTGGCGCCTAGTAAAATATTTTTTTATAACCTTGTTTCTGAAAACTATCAAAAGTATAAATTATAGTTTCCAGCAAACCCTAGGCGTCTTTGGCATTGGGATTGGCACCTCCTACAGTGATTCTAGCTCCAGCACCTTCCAACCTCTTATCCCACTTCATTTCCATTGAAAATTGGGTTTTTGCTTGGAAATCAAGCATTACTCTATCTCTCTTTCCATTCTTTTTTGTTTCTTTAGTATCCTTGCTGCGTTTTCTCACCATTTGCTGTGTTTTTGCAGGTGTAGCAGAGGTGGAGACCATTAATCTTGCTTGGAAGTGCGAAACACCCCAACAAGATGAGTCGGCCCTACCTCCATCCGGATTTCTAAGCCCTCCGATCGCGAATTGGCATCTGTTCCATCCTCGGTGGCTCTCCAACGTGTTGCAGCTGTAAAAGTACTGTTCATGGTGATATTCCAGCATTCTCGAACCGTTCGGGACGTCAAGCCAAAGCCATTGTCCGCTCTCTTCTTCCCCACGATCGTCGGATCGCCCTTGAGGTAGGTCTTTTCCTCTCTTTTCTTCTAGATAAAGCCTAAAACGTGTTTGCTTGTTTTTCGTGTTTTCTTTTCTGTGTGTTTGCTGTATTTTTCGTGTTTCACCCTTAGTATAGAGTTCGTGCATAGACCAGCATACTAGATCTAGGTTTTGTTTCATTGTTTTTATGTTCGAGTATTGCTTTCCACCGTTTTTCATCCAAAACGTGAAAATCGGCTAGATCCTCATCTAGCCGATTCTCCAAGTCTGTTCAGCGTGATTTATAGTGTTTTTTTTTTAGAAAACTCCTTTCAAAAAAGTTTATTTTGAATGAGTTTAGTAGCTGTGTTTGATTGATTATCGTTTCAATTAAAAAGAAAAAAAATCGGCTAGATTAACTCTAGCCGATCTTGGTGTTTCAGCAAGTGTACGTCTGCCATTTTTCTGTAGTGTCCTTGTGTGATTTTGGTCATTGTGTTGGTGTCCTGTGTGCTTTAGATCTGTTCTAGTTAGAGATAGGGTTAAAGGGTGTCGTGTGATTGTTTTGAAATAATCATCGGGTTAGAGTTCAAGTCAAACTTAGGCGTGTGAATTTTTGTTTCAAGTTGTGAGTTGTTGGGGTGTTTGGTGGTTTCACAGATTGTAACAGTGTGTTAGTCCATTTCATTAGTTTAGGATATTGCTAAATATTGTTTTTATCGTGTGGTGTTTGGTGCTTTGGTGTCTTGGTGTTTAGTCATATTGAGAAAAGTACAAAAATTAAGTTTTCGTGTGTTCTTGATTGTAGTGTCCAGCCAATCGTAATCCAATAGTTATTTAGTCCAGTTGTTACATTAGTTTAATTAATTGATTAATTTTTAGTAATATAGATTTTTCCTTGTTGTGATAACTGTAGGGCTAAATAAGCTTAGATTCTTATTGTTTTAGTTTATTCGTGTAGTTAGGTTAGTATTCTTTTGGTTCATGTAATTCCCAGCATAATATTTAGTTAATGTGTTTTCTTTTCTTAGTGTAATTAGATTCATTAAGGTTTTGTGTAAGTTAGAATTGTCATTAGCAAAATTGTCTTTGCTTAGTTTTGCAATTTTATGTTGGTTAAGTGAAAAATTGTATTGTTATTTAGTTAGTCGTCTTCCCCAAGGTGGGGCGGCAGCCATTAGAGCTCCAGTCGAGCTCTAGGCTACTTTTGGTAGTTGTAGCATTGTGGTAAGTTTTAGAATTTAGGCAAGTGTTTTTAGTGTGTCTAGATACATTGTATTAGGGGAGTTAGTTTTAGACGTTTTAGTGGTAGTTTTAGGAAGGTTGAAATAGTAGATTAAATGCTTCAAAAAGAAAAACATTTTGACAAACAATGATTGCTCCAAATTCGTTGGATTTTCTTTTAGGTAAGTTTGCAAATTGGTTCAAAGAAGGAAATTCAAGATAGCATCAAGAATTTTTGGAAAGTTGAATTGAATATCAAATCTTTTCTAAAAAGGAGCTCACGTTTTTGGATAGAGGAATTTAATTGCTTTCCAAACACGTTTGGAAAGTCGAATTCATTGAGACTCTCTTGATTTGGATGTTTTCAATTAGCCTTGAAAGATTTCCAATAAGATAACTGCTCCTAGCTGGACGGTTTTACCTTTTTATTTTTTTTAAAATTGCAAATTAATGCAATTCAAGGCAAGCAATCAGGATTTGGACGGTTTTTGGATTTAGAAAGTTTTTCAAACTTCTATTTGAGCATTTATTCTCTCTTGATCTTCTAACCGTTCATATTTAGTGAGTCAAGATTTAGATTTATTTATTTTAGTTAAGTATACTAATCTTAGTTAGGCATTAGATGTGTAATTAATTAAGTTTTAATTAAGTCTTGTCTTTTAGGCGTGTAATTAATAGAGTCATAGTTTATTAGTTTTAATTATTTAGATATTGACCTTAAGTGTTTAACTTAGTCCTTGTTTACAATAATTGACCTAATTTAGTCAACCTAGTTGACCCAAGTAAGTGAGTCGTGCCCATAGTCTCGGTCGAGTACACTTAGTGAACCTAGTCATTCTATCCAAGTGTGGCGTAAACCTAGTCCTATCTTAAACCCACCACTATTTGGTAATTAGAGATTTAGTATGTTTATTTTTAAGTGAGATTAATTTCAGTATAAGTTAGTGTCAGTTTTCATTTAATCGATTTAGTAGATTTTACATTGCATGTTTAATGTGTGTTTGATAATTGTCTTCGGTAATTATTCAAATTGGCTCAACTGCATTTAGTTTGTATTAACTGTATTCATTCATTCCTATAGCTAAGTGCATTTTTAGGTATATTAGTTACAATTGCATTATTAGTTCATTCAATTCTTAGTCATAAAGTGCATATCATATTTCATTTACCTCTCATTTAACATCATTGCATTTAACATCAGCATATAAAGTGTCATTCAGTACCATTTAGGATTGCATTAGGGTTAGATTGCATTTTTAGTGTTTAAAATAGTTTTATAAAGTGAATAGTGCATTGAATCCGAAACCCGATTTTTGTCTTGACGCACTATCATCATTTCATGTGCAACAATTTCGAGTTTTCAAAATATTATTTTTCTATTCACTTTATTGGTGTGTTAACTGTATGCAGACCAAATTTCAGCTCAATCCGAGTTGGTTTGGTCTGATTTTTAAGCGTTTTGTGAAAACCGCTTTTTCGGGATTTTAAATTACAGGACTGGCGATATCCTGATTTTTCCCAGATTTGAAACGCTTATATCTGGAGTTCCAGATATTGTTTTTCAATTCTGTAAAAACTGTCAGATTTTTTAATTTGTCAGTTGCAGAACAGAACAAATTTCGGAAAAATTGGACTTCGTTTGCCCTGTCAAACAGTGGTTTTCCGATAACCTGTCAGAATGCTATTTTACACTAGTTAGGGGCAGTTTCGTAATTTTCTTAGTTTCGGCATTTTAGACTGGTTTTCAGTAGTTTCTGCATTTTAGGAGTTGCATCATCATCATACAGCATTAGTAGAGTTAAATTGGTTAATTTTAGAATTACTTTGGTATTTTATTTAATTTTTGCTTGATAATTAGCATTTGTTTTATAATTCTCGTAAAATTAGAAATAGTTTTAGTTATTGTTTTCATTGTTAGAATAGAAAACTAACTTTGTATTTTTCTGCATTTTTTTAGGTTGAAAAGCATATTTATTGTCCAGGGTTATTGTCCAAGTGAGAAGATTCTCTAAGTGGCGAAAAGACTGAAATACCCTTGGCGTGGAGCAGAAGACTGATTGCTTGATTACTTTTCTTTTAGTGATTATTTGCAGTTGTATTAACTTTATAAGTGTAGGTTGACATTTGTCATTAATAAATTGAATTTTATAGAAATATTGTGTTTAATTCCTGTTCCCTGTGGATTCGACCCGTACTTACCACTTTGTGGAAAGTCGGTTTTTAAATTTTTGGTTGACGATTTTCCAAAGTCTTATTGAAAATACTTGTTTTAAAAAGAGCATTCCAAAATATCAACCAAGCAGCTCCAAGCGATGGTCCAGAACCTGGATCATAAGGTTGATAGATTGGTTTGCACGAGCACCAATCTAGAGCGAGGTGTCAGCCCTCATGTTTTGTCTGATCCTATGTGCCTTCGGGACCTCGATGGTTGTTATTTTTGCGAAAAGTGGGTCATTCTGCTGAAGAATGACACTTTAAACAACGTCGCGATATAAAGCCTGCCGAAGATAGTGCTAACAATAAGCGTCGACCTGCTAAAAGACAGAAACTAAGTGAAGAAAATGAGCCTCAACGACCGTTAAACCCAAAATGTCTGAGATGCGATCGTGTTCACCGTGGACAGGCATGTCTTCGAGCCTCTGGTGGTTGCTTTTATTGTGGCAGAGTGGGCCACTTTATCCGTGATTGTCGCATAAAGAAGGTCGATGACCTCCAGCGAGTGGGCAGTATGCCCCAACCTCCTCAGCAATAGCAACAAAACACATAGTAAACAGCGAATAGACACCTTTGTTAGTCTTAGTTTAAGACTTTTTGTGTGTGTTGTTGCGTATTTTTGTCAAGTCAAAGCTTATCAATGGAATTTCGTGTGACTTTGGTGTCTTTGTGATCTTAATGATTGTGATGCTTATTAGGTGAATGATGTGTCACGTCTACAATTGATTAGTTTTTGGGTAGTTGACTCGTTACGCCTATAGATGATTAACTTTTAGGTGGTTGACTTATATGCCTACAAATCATTAGTTTAAATTATTTAGGTGGATGGCACCTCACGACTACAAACATATAGTTTTTGATGATACATCACGCCTACATAACTGTGTTGCATGGGTTTTGCATTATGGTTGGTTGTGTGATTATATCATCTTTGTATAGCATGATTGATGAGTATCATGAATATTGGACTAGAGATGTCTTGTAGATATGTGTGTGCTGAAGTGGTCGAATGTGATGTGCTTCGAGGTAAGAATTGTGAATGCATATGATGATGCAATGATCAGAGTAATTGCACATACAACTTGAATCCTGTAAATTTATTGAATTACGTATGAGTTACGTAAGTTGAAGTTTAGTTGCTTCATAATATATTATTTGTGTGTTTCTGTGTATAGAATTCATGCTTTGATTACGCATGCTTTCATGTCCTATTTGAGGATATAATGTTTCTTGTGGCATTGATGAGTTGCGTAGTGTAAATCTTATGTATGATGTGTTTGATGTGCCACGTGATAAGAATTGTTGAGAGCATGCGATGAATGTTTATATTCGATATATGATTATGGTTCGTGGAACCTTGTTGGAAGAATGTGTGATTCTGTGTTTTGTTTTGTCATGTGAAGTGATACGATGAATATCGTTGGTATATATGCTTATACCCATTTTGGTGGTTGCTGACCCTGAGTGCGGTCAATTGTTTTGATCAGTCGATTGTGTTGAAGCATGTATCACTGTGTATGGCGCCTGTTGAGGATCTGATCTCCAATGGATTACCTACGAGGGGGGTGTATGACCAAGATCAGGTGACCCACAAGAGTGGTAGATTTCTGTGAGGACATGCACTGTCCAAGACCGGGTAGCCACGAAGACGGTGAATTGTGAGGAAGTGTATGGTAAAATTCGTAAAACTTTAGTAAAAGCCTTAATGAAAATCAAGTAAAGAGTACTAGCAACTAAACAAATCACCTACATCTCACTAACACAGTAAAATCATTGAAATCATGTATACGAATTCCAAATGAAATACTAAACTATAAATAGTAAAGCAAAGAATGAAAGAAAACAGAGAAAAATATATGTAAGCAAAACAGAGAAATCAGAGAAATTGCTAAGTGAACAACAAGGAATCAATTATTTTTGGACATAGTGCTTGCAAAACATCTCAGCTACAATTCAGAAATTAGAAATTAAAGCAATCCAATAATTCAGACACTCGCCAGAGTTTAAACAGTAACAGCTACCGAACTTTGAGCAGTTGATTGATCTCAGTTGATCAATCACAAGATTCTATAGTAACCAGACGCTTTAATCAAATAATGGATCAGCTCTAATTTGAACTTTGAATAGCTTTACAGTGAAACAGAATTTCACGGTGATGAAAAGAAATTCCGGATATTAGTGAAATGCGGCAAGTCAAAATGCTCTCAGAAACTCCAATCGACGTCAGAATTCACTCAGTCGATCGATTTCAATTGATCGATCGAAGATGCAGTGCAGGGAATCACCGGAGATACAACAAATGCAAGGGATCACCGGAAATGCAATGCTCAGAAACAACTTCAAATCGCCAGATAGATTAGGCGATCTATTGCCGGTAAAACAGAGATGCCGAAAAACATTAAAAACATGATAATCGGAAATTGGAAATAAAACTCATCGATTTGCATCTCAATCGGTTGAAAACATCTCAATCGGACTGATAGAACTCATTGATCAGTTAAAAAATTCAAAACTCGCCTAAAAACATTCAGATCAACACCCTACAGTAAAAGGCCCAATGATTTCTACAGTGGTCAGATATCAGAAATAAATCCAGGAAATCACTGCAAATTGATGATAACGATGATCCTCCTCTCGAACACAATTAATCTAATGTTCTGAATACTGCTAGATTCTGTTTGATCAAAATCAAATAGTTCTTCAATCAATTATTCAGACAGAGATTATCAAATGAGACTCTCTCCAGACCTCCGGTGATCTTTTTCTGATGCTAACAACACGATGATCAGTTAAAAATATGGCAATAGAATATTTGATCGATCGAATTCAGTAATTCAATTGATCGAATTTTGTTCTTTTCTCTGCCGGAAACATATTACACGGCTACTAGAAATCTGTACACACACTACAATACTGAAGGAAAGAAACTAAAAAAAAAATAGACAGAAAAAAAAATGAAATGAAACTAATGCACAAAAAGAATCGATGAAGCACTATTCATGATTTTATATTTATTAAAACTAATTGGAATCACGATTTCAAAGAAAAGAAAATATGCAGAGAAAAACAAAATGCTAATGCTTATGCTTACATTTGATGAATTCAAAAATGAAAATTGGAAATCAGATAAAAAATAGAAAAAGAAGAAGAAAATCAGAAGAAAAGGAGAAGAAGAAGAAGGAGATAAGAAGAAGAACTCACTGTAACTGGAGGGGTTAGAAGAGAAGTTGGAATCCTCTCTCTTGCTTCAGCCGTTGTCGGAACTCTCCACCGAAAAGAGGATGAGAAAAAGAGGGGAAAATAGGGAGAAGGAGAAGAAGAGGCAAGAAGAGGTGGAGCGGAAGGGGAAGAAGAGAAGGCAAAGCAAGAAAGAGAAGACAAGCTTCTCTTCCCCCTACGTATGGTATTTATAATTTTGAAAGCTTTTCCATAAGTCCATCTTATTTCAAAGAATTCCATTTTAAATCTTCTCCTAAAGAAAACTTATTTGCAAAATACCTCAATTTTACTATGTTTTAAAAAATACAAAACTAAGTCTATTTTAACTCTAATTTTATTATTTTAAACAAAACTAAACTACTACACTATAACAAAAACTAAAATATGCATTAAAATGTGAAGTAAAACTATTTTTCATGCATTTTCTATTTTTAAATCATTTTAGCACATTTACTCAATAACTAGCACAAAATTGGGTTTTTAATATGTTTTCTCATGAAATCATGCATATATTAATATGAAATAAACCCTAAAGTATATGCATGATCATGTGGCAGGGGGCGTTAACCCAAATAGGTGGCCCAGTTGTGGGGCTTTGTCCCGAACTATGGTTCTGAAAGAAAGCCCAGCAACGTGAAGACCGGGTAGAGATAGGTGGGGTGGTTTTTTAAAACATGAGCACATGCAAGCAAACAGAGGGCTCTAAGACCTAAAGAAGTAGAGTTTTTGAAATATTTAAAGAAGCAAACATTGTTTTCAATCAAACCTAGATTGAGAAGGGTTGTATTAGACCTAAGTCTATGTGAACATGAAAATTTCCTCCTCAATATGGTCCTACCAAACCATACTTAGTCTATATGCAATCCATGTCAGCTGGGTTCAAGTCTAGGCTCCTAGGTTCACATGATAACAAAAAGTAAAAGCTAACATTCCATGGAACACAATTTTGACAATTTGAACTAAGTTAAGCACATAATTGATCAGGTGAAGACAGGTCTCATATCGGTCGCCAAACCTGTTATCATCGCAAAATTTTACTTTTGCAAGTCAAACTGACATTTGAAAAAGAATTTGAAAATAACTCACCTCCGTTTTAAAATGCGGGATAATTCTGAAAAATGGGACTCGCATGTCGGTACGAGGTTCAACCGTTCCTGGCGCCTTTACCAGAGGTAATTGAACCAAGGATCAAAAGTGTGCTTAGCTTTGCTCAACTTGTCTAAATCGTGTTCTATTTCCTAAATGCACAAAGAATCAGGCATGTGCTATGAATTTTTTGAAAAATGCAGATTTGAAAACATTATGTTTGCTTAGAATAACTGAAATACTTGGAAATTTCTTGGAAAAGATGTCACTTGGAAATATCGTGGATCATGGTGAGAGAATATTTCTGAGGAAAATGAAAATCGATTTCTGAAGAATTCAAGTGTTTTAGGAAAATCGATTTCTGAGGAATTTCAAGTAACTTTGGAAATTTTGATTTCCCTGAATTCAAACTTTAAAATTAAAAATATAACTTGGAAAATCGAATTTTAAACTTTGAAAAATACTTGAAATACCATTTAAAAGCTCAGAGTTTTAAGAAAATCAATTTCTGAATAAGACTTAAAATTTTTTGAAAAAATCGATTTCTCTGGGCTGGAATTGGAATTTGCAAATGAATGAATATGGATTTGAAAGACTTGATTTTGAGGAATTGAGAAAATCCTTTTGTATTTTTGAGAAATGCAATGCATTTTGAAGTTAGCCTAAGAGTATAGGCTGAATGTGGCTAATACGAAGATCACAAATCTGGGTCTCATTTGTATTCTGACTATGGTCATAAATACGAATTCCACCAAGTTTGTCAACTCCCTAAGAGCTTGTGCACGTGTCATTCGTGTAGACCATGGTTAATTTGTAATATGTGCATGAATGACAAACATAACAGTTATATATCAAAGTTGGAATTATATGTAATGCAAATCCTAATCTAAGCAGGAATTGAAATTCTTATTCCAAATTTAACCATAATTTACATCACTAATTGAATTTAAATAACTGAAAATAAAGCCTTCAATATCCCTACACAACTAGAAAACTTGTTAGTGAAGATATGTTGGCTTTTCTAGATTTATCCAGTAATATCTGGAAATTACTAGATTTTGCTAGATATAAGCCTTTTTCCATGATTCCATGAGATAAACAAGATGAAATAGGAAATAAAAATGAAGAAATAATAGAAATGAGATTTGAAACTTTCGAAATTGGGGTCAAAATGACCAAAATACCCCTGATAGCAAGACTATGGCCTTGAAATGAGGGTCTTGAGCAAGATATTTTGTAAAATACAACTTTTGAAATTCAAATAAGGATAAATTACACTAAAGATGATATGATATGATTAAAAGTATAAAAATCAGGGTTTAGAATTTCGAAATTAAGGTCCAATGACCAAAATGCCCCTGATAGCAAGACTATGGCCTTTAAATCAAGGTTTTTCAGAAAATATTTTGGTAAAAACATTGGGTTTAGGGTTTAAAAAGATTAAAATAAACACAAAATTGATCATAAAACATCCTAATATGATTCTAAACATAACTAAACCCTAAAAATATGAACTTATACACGAAAATAAAGAAATATCATGAAAATCATGATTTTGACAGTGTTTCGGGATCCTACGAGTACCCTGTTTCGCAATTTGATTGATTCAAGCCTCAAACGATATCCAAAATTCATAAAAATCAGCATGTGCAATCTTTGTAACCCTAAAATTAGATTGGAAACAGAAAGATTCAATTTTGACAAAAATTTTAATTCGGAATTTGCACAAAACCCTAAAATTTGTTATTTTAACCTGCGGTCACATACTAGTTTCAGTGTTAGACTTGAATCAGGGAACAATTCACCATAGAAAATCTTTAAATTTTACAGAGCCATAGTAGACATAAAACCAAAGAATCTTCATTTTACAGATCATTAAAATCATCTTTTATGAGGGAGATATCATTCCGGCAATCTGGACTAGAATATAATGAATATAAAATTAATTAAAATAGGTACTTCCGGTTGAAAATACAAAAAAAATAGCAGACTTCATCAAAAATTTCTGAAATTTTAGCAGTGAACAGTAGATATAAAAATAATGAACTTCTTTTTTTATAGATAATGAATTGAATATACGGTTAAAGATCTATGATCAGTACAAGTCGGATTAGGGTTTTAGTAAATCATAACGAGTTTTAAAATATGGATCCAACTTTCTGACAGAGGAAAAATACCACATAGAGGCAAAAAATTATGAAAATTTTACAGTAAATTTCCTACATCAATACTAATCCACTGCATTTTACGGATCTTGAATTGGATATTGGATGAAAGAAATAACGCAATGGCAAGTTACCTATGAATTTCAATAATGATTTTAACGATTGAAAATCACGGTTAAATCTTTTATTTTTCTGACAGAGTTCCCGAATCCCAAAACGTCTGATTTTTTTACAGAATCTCACTGACATATCTTTGTATCACATATAAAAAAATCAGTAATTTCTAATGAGTATTTCAATATGAACTAACATGTTTTCTACTGATCTAAGATTAAAATATACAGAAATCTAAGAAACCCTAATAAAACATGATTTAATCAATGAAAACAATAAAAAAAACACTTGAACAGTAAAATAAAATCTATTTTGATGTTGTAGTGCATGAAATAAACGTTAATATGATGATAAAAAATAAAAAGTACAGGGAATACTGTGATCATGCAAAATTTTTCCTCTCGTTCATCTTTTCCTTTCTCTTTGCCTTTCTAGCCTCTATTCCCTTTTTAGAGGGGAATAAAAAGATAGAAAAGAAGAGAGAATGAGAAAAAGAGAAAAAAGAGAGGAACTCTTTTGTAAGGTCTCATTTGACCAAAATTTTCAAAAAAAAATGTTTTAAAATCACTCGCCTCCATTTTGAAAATCTGCGGGAAAAATGGAGAGACGGGATTCGCTCGTCGGTATGAGGTTTGACCGTTCCTGGTGCCTTTACCAGAGGTAATCAAACCAATGATCGAATTTATGCCTTTTGTTTCGCTAAAATATTATCTAAGAATTTATCCTAAGTCTAAAATGCACAAAGAATCATGCTTGTGTGAATGCAAAGATGTATGCTCTTTTGAGAAAATGATTTGGAAATTTCCAAGTGTTTCTGAGATGAACTTGATAATGGAGTGAAGAAATGATTCAAAAGTTTGAATTTGATTTTAGATTTTGAATCCAACTCAGGATTTGAAATAGATCGGGAAGAAGGGACTTGAATTTCCAAGTCTTGGAATGATTAGAATTTGGAGAGATAAGTCTGTGGATGAAGAGAAAAAGAATTTAGAATTGGGATTTTGAAATAAGAATGATTTTTCAAAGTCATAATGGACTTTTGAATCGGGATCGATTTTTTAAGAATCAATTTTGAATTCCATGTCTAAACAGGAATTGAATTTTGAATTTAGACTTGAGAAATAGATTTGAAATTGGCCTTTTGAAAATTGGAAATGGAATTAGATTTGAAAATCCAGAATGAAATTTTGATCTGAAGTCTAATATCCAAGATGAAACTGGATCTGAGATCCAAGATGGGATTGGATCCTGGTTCTGGAATTCTAAATGAATTTGGATCCGAAGTCTAAGATCCAAGATAAAGTTGAATTCTGGATCCTAAATGGAATTGGATCCGAAGTCTAAGATCCAAGATAAAGTTGAATTCTGGATCCTAAATGGAATTGGATCTGAAGTCTAAGATCCAAGATAAAGTTGAATTCTGGATCCTAAATGGAATTGGATCCGATGTCTAAGATCCAGGGTAAAGTTGGTTTTTTTGAAGATTTGAATCCAATATAGAATTGGAATCCAAGATGAAATTGAATTCTGGAGTCTTAAAATGGAATTGGATCTAAAGTCTGAGATTCAAAATGAAGTTGAATTCTGGATCCTAAATAGAGTTGGATTTTGAAAATCCAAATGGGATTTTTGAAGATGGATCAGGGTAAACTTTGAGGAAAATTGAATTGAGAATAAATCTCAAATTTTGATTTTGGATTTGAAAACCAAGACTTTGAAGATAAAGAACAAACTTTGATTTTTGAATTCTGAAGTCAGAAGATGAATCAAAAAATTTCAAACTTAAATTGAACTCTGAAATTGATTTTTGAGATATTGATTTGAATTTGATTTTGAATCTTGAAAATGAATTTTGGAATTTCAAAGTTGATTTGAACTTTGAAATTTGATTTAAATTGGAAATTGAAGTTTTGAATACAAAATGAATTTGAAATTTAAAAGTCAAATTGGACTTTGAAATCGAATTGTGAATCTTGAAAATGAGATAGAATTGAATTTGAATCTATAAATGAGGAAAAAATGAAGAAGATACTCAAAATCACTTGGATTTTTTAAAGAGAATTTTGAAAATATGATGCAATTCTGCCCTAAATGATGAATGAACTTAAGAAATTTGAAATTGGATTTGAAAATCATATTTCATTCTTTAAGTGAATTAAAATAAGATTGAAGATATAATACTGTGATCATCGCAAAAAAAAAAATTCTCTTGTGGTTTCTCTCTCTTTCTTCTCTTTTCATTTTCTAACCTCTATTTTTCCTCCTTTTTGAAGGGAGGAAAATCAAAGAGAGAAAAGAAAGAAAGAAAAATAGAAGAGGAACTCTTTTGCACGGTCTCACTTGACCTTGATTTGAAAAATATTTAGAAATTTAACTCGCCTCCGTTTTGAAAATTTTGCGGGAAGAATGGAGAGACGGGATTCGCTCGTCGGTATGAGGTTCGACCATTCCTGGCGCCTTTACCAGGGGTAATCGAACCAAGGATCGAATCTATGCCTTTTGCTTTGCTTAAATATTATCTAAGAATTTATTCTAACTCTAAATGCACAAAGAATCATGCTTGTGCAATGCAAGGATGTATGCTCTTTTTGAAAGATGTTTTAAAAATTTCTAAGTATTCTGAGATGAACTTGGTAAAAGAGTGAAAAGATGATTGATTTTGACTTAGAATTTGGGATAGATCAGAGAATTTCTAAGTCTTTGAAGTAAATCAGAGTTGAAAGAATAAATCTTTGACTTTGAGAAAAAATGACTTGAAGCTTTTTGAAAATGAAAGGAAAATGAAGTTTCAAAGTCGGAAATGGACTTTGAATTCTGAATTTGAATTTAGGAAAGGAAATGAATACTTGAGACGGAATTGAATTTAGATTTTGAAGTTTGAAATTGGAATGGGCTGAGAAAATCAAATGGTATTTAAGAATAGAAATGGATTTAGGGAGTTCAAATGAGATCTGGAAATGGATTTGGATCTGAAATCTAAATTTCGAAATGGAATTGGATTTCAAAATGGATTTAAGATCTGGGATTTGAGATCCGATGTAAAATTGGGTTCTGGATCCTAAGATGGATCTGGATCTGAAGTCTAAGATCCAATGTAGAGTTTGGACTCTGGACCCTAAGATGGAATTGGATCTAAAGTCTAAGATCCAAAGTGAAGTTGGATTCTAGATCCTAAAGGAAATTTTGGATCTGAAGTCTGAGATCCAAGGTGAAATTGGATTTTGGATCCTATAAGGAAATTGGATCCGAAGTCTGAGATCCAAAAGTGGAATTGGATTCTGGATCCTAAAGGGGAATTGGATCTGAAGTCTGAGATCCAATATGAGTGTTGAATCCTGGATCCTAAAATGGATTTGGATTTGTTAAATTCAGAAGATGAATCAAGAACTTCCAAGTTAAACTTAAACTTGAAAAATGAAATTTAGAATTTGAAAATGAATTTCAAAGTCAAATTAGACCTTGAATTTTGAAGTTTGAATTTGGAATTTAGAAGATGAATCAAAAAAAATCTCAAAGTTAAATTGAACTTTGAGTTTGATTGGAGTTTTGAATATAAAATGAATTTGGAATTTTAAAGTCAAATTGAACTTTGAAATCTGATTTGAATTTGAAAAAATGACTTTGAAATCTCAAAGTTAAATTGAACTTTGAGATTGGAAATGAAATTGAATTTGAAAATGAAAGGATGAATTGGATTTTTTAAAAATTGAAGATAGATTGAGGAGATATTTACATCACTTGGAGTTTTTGAAAAGGGAATTTTGAAGATATGATGCAGTTCTATCCTAAATGATGAATGAATTTAAAGAATTTAAAATTTGGGTTTTTGAAAAGCTATTCCATTCTTTACATGAATTGAAATAAGATTGAAAATATAATACATCCTTGACTATGGTCATTGAATGTATTATATAATAATCTATATTTAAATTCAGGTGAAGAATGAAACATATTTTTGTGCTTTTATAGAGTTTAAAATGAAATTGACTCTCAATATACCCTGACTATGGCCATCGGTATATATTTTGAACCAATTTTAAGTTAAACTCTAATAAAAGAAGGAAATATTTGAAAATATGATGATTTTTTAAAAGGATCCAGTGTGGATCTAATGTTATTTTATAAAAGATAAAAATCCTAAGTTTTGTCTACATCCTGACTATGGCCATTGATGTAAATCATCAACTTAGAATTAATTACCTCTTACGAAATGGTGCACGTGCCATTCATGTTGCCATTCGTGAGAATTTGAGAAATAAAGGCAAAATGTATGCGAAACAAGCAATTCATGATATTTACAATGCTCATTCATTCTATCTAAAGCAGAGAATGTACATTCTCATTTAAAAACCTAACTTATTACAACACATACAAATCGAATTTACAACCCCAAATGATGACCTTTTCCACATATTCCCTGCAAAAGTAAATTTTGATATAAAGTAAAGAAATGTATATAGAAAGGAAACAGCATTCTATTTATAATGTAAGGAATATTCATATGCCTAAAGAAATACATAAGAGAGGTTTGGAGCTAAATGTAGGTACATGATGAATTCTTTGTTGAATAATTGCAAATGATTTAACAGAACAGGAATAATATTACCAAGCACTCAGATGATTTGAAACCAAACTTGACTATGAACCGGACCAGCAGGGGAGTAGAACCGTGATCAACCAGTCCAGAATCATTCTATGGCACAATCAATGGCGAAAGTGGATGAAACAAATATGATATCTTCCATCCACAACTATGCAGATTTGTCATAGCTGCACTCAGCACCATGACATCCAATCTTAACCTTCTTTAAATGACAAACAGTTGTACTCTAGATCTGTAATTCCTGTAATTGCACAGAATTTTCTGCCAAAGGTGATATTAATAATGAATAGTCAATGAGAGAGATCTAAACCGACCTCTTGTTCAGCAACCTATGATGAGGTGTTGATGACATATGGAGGTGCTGGAAACATAGCAGTGTGGTAAAATGAGGGTAGAGGGTGCTGCTGGAGCTGGAAATGAGATTGTAAGTGATAGGCGACATTGTGATGGCAGATGATAGAATGACTGGAGCGAGTTGCCAGCAACAAATTGATTCATGCTCAACTGGTTTTGATGATAGGGATCAAAAGATGCCTTGCCATACTGAGAGCTTCAGCACATACCAGATACTTGCTGATAATATTTAGAAAATCATGACGGCAACTCACTTTAGCCTTTTCAAAGGCTGTACCACTACCTTCTGTGGCTATGGTTTCAGCGAACATAGTACCAAGACAACCCAACATATCACTCTCCATGAATAGAAGGCTATGCACTCAGATTAGTTCGAAGGTGGCGCCTTAGTGCAGGAGATTAGATTTAATAAAATTGATACCACTAACAGCAGATTAAATGATGTGGAAGCAAAAGGGATAGATGCAGCAAGTGCTGAGTATCGGTGAATGAGTGAAGTGTGAGACATTTGAATATGTATAGGAAAACGCAAGGTATTTATGCATATGATGGAGTATATACCAAAATATATATATATATAAACGCAGAAAAATCGATGAATCTAAAACAAGTGCACCAGGATATTAACAAGACAGGAAAGATTGTTATCAACAGACATACTTCCCTAACAAAATCGAAGTATTGAAAGATTTGTATAAGAGAAACAGGGAAATTTTATAGTAGGACATACCTGAATTTACAGTAGGACATACCATGATCCTTGATGCGAACAATGACCATCTTCAGGATTAAGGTAGATCAATGGAATGTTGAATGATTTCTCAGCGGGTCTTTTGCAACACTCTTCGGCCCATACATTGTCTCTCATTACCTTTGATTTGATTACTTCAAGGGATAAATCACATATACAGGCAGTTACTTTGATGTATGATAACACAGATTCTCAAAGTAAAAGAGCCTTAAGTCTTACTTTGTAACGCCCCGGATTTCCAAAACAAGCTAAGTTAAAAATTTTCATGAATTTCTTTTTTTTTCTTTGCAGCGGAACTTACAAAAGCTTTTAGCAGCGGAATCAGACGATAATGAGTCGTCAGTTTTAGAAAACTCCGAGCACGTTGCAGGTATGTGGCCAAGCAACTCATTGACCACCAAAATGTTCCATTTTATCTAAAACCACATGTTTATTACAACACTACTGCTTAGAAAAAGCAGTGTAGGTTCAATAAAAAGGAAGCAGTACAACTCTGTCTAGAGAAACCCTGGAACTCGATGCCGCCTTGCTCCGCATATCGCCAGGTAGGTACAACACCTGAAATCCCCATAAAACGGGGTCAGAACCACTGATGGTCTGGTAAGCATACAGTCATACATCCATTCAACTCAAGTACGGTAATGACCACTTAGGGTCGCAATGCGCAATAACGACGCTCAAGCCTCCAAGACCTAGCGTATATCGCAAGAGCCTCCTCAGGGCTATGAGTTGAACATCCGCTCGAGTCTTCATGACTTAGAGCAAGCCTTTTCAGGGCTGTGATTTGAATAACCGCTGAAGTCTCCACGACTTAGCCATGACCTCTTTCGGGTCTCAAAGTGATGTCTAGCTCAAGTCTTCATACTTGGCACATCTGTATCCCACGCATCTAAGGACAACTCCTCGAGTTTCGCTTAGTCGTGCGGATACAACACGGGTCTTCGCCCAGTCGGTCTAGTAGTATACCGAACATGACACCTTCACAAAGGTTATGCAGGACTGACTCAACACGTCATCCACTCATACATTCAAAGCATCGCTGTACCTAGAACTAATGCATTGTTTGATAATTAACCGCTCCCGCCTTTGGTACGCAGGTAGAGCTATTGTCCGGGCATCAACGCGACGTTCTGGGGGTTGATTATTCTATGTATTTTAGATACCCCAGAGGCCTGTTGACCCTATCCATAGTAGGGCAGTGTGTTTCAACTGGGAGAACCCTACTAGGCCCATATTCGGATGCATCCTCTACTTGCAGTAGTTGGGTTCAATCCTTAGATCTTAAGGATAACCACGACCCCAAAACCCATGAGTGACTGAGGCCATCGTGGACTCTATCAGGTCCAAAGTAAAATACATGTCACTCAAGGCTGTACCATCATTGTCATTCCACAGTGAGCATAATTCCTGAAGGGGTCTGCCAGTCTTACAATTACTTAGACAGAATCTGCATGCCATTTAGGCAGCCCGTGCTTTCAGCACTACGGGAGTGTGTACCCGACCCCATTCAGTCCGCCCCAACACAGTCATTACTGAGGGAGTACCCCTAACACGATTTTCAACCGCGGGGTATGTGCGACCTTAAGTCTTATTCATATGCATACAGAACACCGCTCTTGGCACTTCGGCCACCACGAGCATCACACCTCTTTGGGTGGAAACAACACACTCTGGCTCTTCGGCCCTTACGAGTCTGGTTGTGTAACCGTTCTCAATGAGCATGCATATGACTCGATCTAAATAGATCGGCTACTCGGCGTATTTTTACGCGACGAGTACAAACCTAGCCAAGGCGCAACCTCTACTCCGGCTCAGCAGCCCTTACGAGCAAGGTGCCCTTGCAGGCACAAGGATATGAGCCAATCTGGCATCGTTCCATCAACGGACATCATTATGCCATTCCATTGGTTCCGGCAGCTCTTCTGCCGACCATTTCGTCAGCACCTCCACTGCTCTACCGGCAGTGGTGCGACGAACCCTTCTACGTTGTAGAGGGTAAACCATGAACTGGGTAGCACTCTGCTATATGTCAGAGTATCCTGCTACGTTCTTTCTGAGCTATTCTTAGCTTCTTCAGAAATTTCAGCAGCACTTCCTCTCTTTTATGGAGAAAGCGTGCGTTTCTTTTATCCATTTCAGCGGCATCTCCCCTCTTTGGTAGAAAATCGCCACGCTTAATTCGGGAAATGGATGCGCACCGTTGTGCGTACTTTGCATCCATCAAGGTTGCAGGAACCCTTGGCCATAGCCAGGCCATACGTAATTGACTTAGTCTTTACGTAAAGAGCATTTTGCCAAAAAGCGAAGCCTTTCCAATAGGGGCTTCATTCGTCAAGCAGAATCTTGAACGAGGAGCGGTCAGGGAATCGCATTGGCGATTTGGAGTTGATCTCCATTTGAACGCTCATTTATGCGCCATATATGTAGTATAAGCAGAAGCCTGTGCTTTATACAGCGGCGGCGTAAAGAAATGCATATACTATTGTTCAGGGTGTGTAACTAAACGAAATATTCTACATATATAACAAAGCAGAAGCCTTGGCATCATTCGACGCGACGGCGTAAGTAAATACATTGCAGAAAGTAGGAGCCTTGGCATCGTTCGACGCGACGGCGTAAGTAAATGCATAATCGGAAGTGCAGTAATCGGAAGTGCAAAAAACAGGGAGCCTTGGCATCATACGACGCGACGGCAAAGGTAAATTACATAGCCTGTGCGATATAGGACGCGTCGGCAGAATCAGCAGATATACACCTAGATCCGTATCCAACGATAGTTACGAGGCGAGCGGGTGAACACCGAAGTGTTCTGAAGGGCTCAACCAAGAACTAGGGCGAGATACCATTTTGAAAACGCATATACTGCGTGTTTGAACATAGATATATCCGACGATAGTTACGAGACGAGCGGGTGAACACCGAAGTGTCCAAAAAGGGCTCAATCAAGAACTAAAGTAAGATACTACTTCAGAAAGTATATTCTATATACAAACAGTCAAATACTTGAGAGAGATGGATCAACGAAGCGAACTTCAAATCGTGGAAGAAACGGCTCCGGGTTGCTTCTTTGGCTTCGAGCCTTCCTTCGAGAGGTCAGACTAAGTCAGATGAAGCTGACTTAGTTGAGAAAGAGGTAGAGCAGGTCAAGCTACTCAACCTAAGTGGTTTGAACCAAACAGGGTTCGATCCAAGTCAACTGGGTTCAGCAGGTTCGAACTCAGCTCAAGTAGGCTAAGTCTGGGTTCAGAAACCCAAACCGGAATCAGGACTAAAAAGGACTTTGACTTTGACTTTAAACCCAACTAGGTTCAAGTCAAGTCAACTGGGTTTGGACCAGGTCAAGTGGGTTCAGACCCAGGTCAGGTGGGTTAGGACCAGGTCAGGCAGGCTCAGGCTAAGTCAGGCAGGCTCAGACCAGGTCAGGTGGGCTCAGGTGGGCTAGGCTAGGTAGGGGAGGTTTAGGAGAGAGAGAGAAGGCAAGAGAGAGAGAGAGAGGGGGTCGATTTTTATGAGAAGAGAGAGAGTGGGGAGGGCTATTTATAGCCCAAGCCCACCTCCTCTTGGGAATTTTTATCCCCCCCTTGCCCCCTTGGCTTCTTTTTAATTCCAAGAGGTTCCTTGGTGTGGGGCCCACTTGGATATTCCATGGGATATTTTTGTGGGTCCCACCAGATATTTTCTGAGGAATATTTCTGTGGGTCCCACCAATATTTCCGTGGGTTCCGCAAGAATTTCGGGTTTCTGGCGATTTTTTTCTGAAAAATTCTGAGTACGTCATTCCCTTCGTATTGACGTAACTAAGAAAGTTGGCTCGCAGGAATCCTTTGATTTCATTCAGGTAGGAAGTTATGGCTTCCAGAGTGTTTGAGCATATATTCGCGATTCGACGAATATCTTAAGTATAACTGGCTCACAGGAATTGATTCGTTTTGCATTCTGAGAAGAAATGCTATTTTTACCGGTAAATGCCTCATGAATTTTATTCAGATATTTTCTGAAAAATTGTGGGTCTTACATCATTACCCCCTTAAAGGAATTTCGTCCGCGAAATTCAGCTAAGAGTACAAGGTAAAGAGTTCAGGATATTTATCCCGCATATCCGATTCAGGCTCCCAAGTGCAATCATCGATTCCATGATGCTGCCACCTCACTTTAACAAGTGGGATGACCTTCGTTCTTAGCACTTGCTCCCGTCGGTCCATGATCTCCACTGGCCTTTCTTCTACCGTCATATCTTCTCGGATGTCAATGTCTTCATGTTGAATGACGTGAGAAGGATCATGAACGTACTTTCGAAGCATTGATACGTGAAATACAGCATGTATTTGCGCGTATTGTGGTGGCAATGCTACTCGGTAGGCAGTCTCTCCGATTCGGCTCAAAACTTCGAAGGGACCAACGAATCTGGGGCTGAGCTTCCCCTTCTTTCCAAAACGAAACACACTCTTGGTTGGAGAGACCTTGATAAAAACCTTATCTCCAACCGCAAAAGTGAGTTCCCTACGTCGCTGATCGGCGTAGCTCTTCTGTCGACTCTGAGCAGTCAGTAGCTTCTTTCTGATCATGTGGACTTGCTCAGTATAATGCTGCAACACAATGGACGAGTCCAAGGTTCGCTCACCCACTTCACCCCAATGGATTGGTGATCTACAGGGTCGTCCATACAAGGCTTCATACGGCGCCATGCCAATGCTAGCGTGGTGGCTATTATTATAAGCAAATTCAGCCAACGCTAGGTGGGAATCCCAATCACCTTTCCATTCCAGCATACAGGCTCTTAGCATATCTTCAAGAGTCTGTATGGTTCGTTCTGATTGCCCATCTGTTTGGGGATGGAATGCTGTACTGAACTTGAGTTTCGTCCCCAGGGCTTTCTGAAGCTGCTCCCAAAAGTGAGAGGTGAACTTCGGGTCACGATCGGATATGATCGAAATCGGCACTCCATGGAGTCTAACGATTTCCCGAATGTAGATCTCTGCCAATCGTTCAGTTGAGTATCGAGTGTTGATTGGCAGGAAGTGAGCAGACTTGGTGAGTCTGTCCACGATCACCCATATCGAATCGTGTTGTCTCTTGGATCGAGGCAATCCAACGATGAAATCCATCGTAATGCCTTCCCATTTCCATTCTGGAATCTCGATCCGTTGCATCTTTCCACCAGGTCGTTGATGTTCGATCTTAACTTGCTGGCAGATCAAACACTTCAAGACAAACGTAGCCACATCACGCTTCATACCCTTCCACCAGTACTTCCTCTGCAAATCTCGGAACATCTTCGTACCTCCAGGGTGAATGGTGTACTTGCTATTATGAGCCTCCTGGAGTACTTCCTGTCTTAGCTCAGGGTTATTTATAACCCAAATCCTTTCTTCCATCCATATTCCTCCATCTTCTTTCAAATGGAAGAAAGTGTCATCTTTTTCAGCACGAGCTTTCAATTCCAAGTACTGGGGATCCTTGAATTGTTCGGCTACGATGCGATCGAGGAACTCAATGTGGATCGTCAAACATGACATTTGGATTCGGCCAGAATCAGCCAAAAATGGCTTCCAGTTGACGAAATCCTCCATCAACTTCCATTGTCCGGTTAGGCTGGCCAGAGTGCCAACAGTCTTGCGACTAAGGGCATCTGCTACAACATTCACCTTTCCAGGGTGATAGGAAAGCGTGAATTCATAGTCTTTGAAGAATTCCAGCCGTTGCCGCATATTGAGTTCTTTTTGAGAAAAGAGGTATTTTAGGCTTTTATGGTTCGACATGACCTCAAATTTCTCTCCATAAAGGTAGTGTCGCCAAATTTTAAGTGCGAACACTACCGCGGCAAGCTCAAGATCGTGGGTTGGATAGTTTTTCTCATGGACCCTCAACTGTCGTGACGCATAGGCGATTACTTTGCCATGCTGCATCAACACACAACCCAAACCTGTTCCCGAGGCATCGGTATAAGCCACGAAGCCTCTCTGACCAGAAGGTAAGGTAAGGACAGGGGCAGTGGTAAGCCTCTGTTTGAGACCCTCAAAGCACTCCTTACACTGGTCAGTCCATTCAAACTTGACTCCCTTTTTTAGTAATTTCGTCATGGGTACGACGATTCGGGAGAAGTCTTGTATGAACTTCCGATAATATCCGGCAAGTCCAAGGAAGCTACGGACCTCAGTAATATTTTTTGGCTGCTTCCAGTCCATCACAGCTTCCACCTTCGCAGGATCAACTGCGATTCCATCTTTCGAGATCACATGACCAAGGAACATCACTTTGTCTAGCCAGAATTCACATTTTGAAAACTTAGCATAGAGTTGGTTATCTTGAAGGGTTTTCAAGACGATTTTCAAGTGCTCCACGTGTTGTTCCTTGTTCTCAGAATATACGAGAATGTCATCAATAAAGACGATGACAAAGCTATCCAAATATGGTCTGAATATCCGGTTCATTAGATCCATAAAGGCAGCAGGCGCATTAGTGAGTCCGAAGGGCATTACTACGAACTCATAATGGCCGTATCTCGTTCTGAAGGCTGTCTTGGGTATATCCTCTTCCTTTACTCTGAGCTGATGGTACCCAGACCTGAGGTCGATCTTGGAGAACACCCTCGCTGTTCTGAGTTGATCGAATAAGTCCTCAATCCGAGGCAACGGGTACTTATTTTTTACAGTTGCCTGGTTAAGCATCCGATAATCGATGCATAACCGAAGGGATCTATCCTTCTTCTTTACAAACAGCATTGGGGCTCCCCACGGTGACACACTCGATCGGATGAACCCTTGTTCCATCAGTTCTTCCAACTGACACTTCAACTCACTGAGTTCAGCTGGCGCCATTCGATACGGGGCTTTGGATATCGGCGTTGTTCCAGGTAAGGATTGAATTCCAAATTCAACCTCACGAAGTGGCGGAAGTCCTGGCAATTCCTCAGGAAATACATTGGGAAACTTCCGTACCACTTCCAAACTCTCAAGGGGTTGGTCGTTGGATTTTTCCACCGAGAGACTCAACAGGAAGGCTACACAACCCTTCCTAAGGTATTTTTGTACCTTAAGTGCTGATATGAGCCTTTTCTGTGGAACTGGTTTGAATAACCGGTATTCCATCTTAGGCAATCCGGGTCGAGATAGAATCACTTTGCCCTCGCGGCACAGAATCTTGGCATTATTCTGAGCCAACCAATTCATTCCCAGAATGACATCGTACTGTATCATATCGATCAGGATGGCGTCAGTAGGCAAGTGTTGCCCTGCTATCTCAATATCCAAATTGTTCACACACCGGATACATTTGGTGCGTGAACCCAATGGGTTATATACTTCGATCATTTTATCAATCGGTTGCACCAAAGCGTGGAGTTGTTCGGTGAAATCGTCAGAGATAAACGTATGAGTAGCACCATAATCAAACAAGACATAAGCTGCATGTCCATTAACAGGTACGGTGCCTTCAATCAGGTCACCATTTTTGACTTGTTCAGTCGTTACAGCGTATACACGACCTGCAGCAGGCCTTTGTTCTACTCTAGGTGGAGGTCGTTGAAACTGAGAACGTTGTGGTGCTGGTCGAGAGGGTCCGGCAGATCCGGCATTACTCCTCTGTTCATCTGCAACTTTCTTGGCGCAATCCCTTATAAAGTGGCCCATCTTGCCACAATACAAGCACCCACCAATGTCACGAGGACATGGCTTTCCGGGGTGGTTCATACGACACCTTGGGCAGCTGAAGTTGGACTGCTGACCATTCGGAGTTGGGTTCTGTCTTGGCCTCACGACTTGCTGAGTGTTGTTCCCTCCTTGGAACTTCTTCTTTTGAAAGGGTTGTCATGAACCCTGGCCACTTGGGAATGTCCTTTTACGATTCCCACCATTCACTATGGGCTTCTTTGCTATGATCACTTTAGATCGCGCCCAATCCTCTTGGATTTTTGAAGCTGCTGCTACCGCAGCCTGAAAAGTCAAAGGCATGCTTGTTATCACTCGAGATCGTAGCCCTTCGCGCAGACCATTCACATATTTGTCGGCCCTTTCTTGGTCTGTTTCGAACAATCGAGAGCAGTAGCGCTCTAGATTCTGAAATTTGGTGGTATAGTCCATTAGACTCATACCGCCCTGTTCCAACTCCAGAAACTCCATCTTTTTCTTGTTTCTGGAATGCAACGGGAAGTAGTTATCCATAAAAGTCCTCCGAAAGTCAGTCCAAGGAATGACTTCGACTTTTGAGAACTGGATAAGTTTAGTGGTATCCCACCACTTCCGTGCATTATCTTTCAATCGATACGTGCCAAAATTGGTCTTATTTTCCTCTGGTACTCCCAGTACTGAGAAGGCACGTTCTGTCTCTTCGATCCAACTCTCCGCGAGCTCAGGATCGGCTCTGCCAATAAAAACTGGCGGGTCAAGCTTGAGAAACTTCTCATAAGTCACTCCTCCCAGGTGCTCGTTTCGTGGTGCGACTGGTTCTGGCCTCGTTTCACGGATGGCGGTAACCAGGTTGTTGAGTGTCTCCAACAGGAATCCTTGCGTATGGGACTCCTCGCTTGGTATGGTTCTCCTCGTCGTAGGAGCCATTTATCTATGCACACACAAGCACTTGTTTTTAGTTTCTCGATGTATATGAGGAAGTAAAAGCTTTATTTACTTAGTATACATCACATTTACACAAGCATCGCCTTAAACAAAACGTCATGCCGCACTGGCAGACTTTAGGCATTGAGAAACTATATACATGAGTCTACTGACTCCAAAACATCACCAGTCTCTTTAAGACTTGGATTTCTTTGATGAAGACGAACTCCAAAAGGTCCATCTATTGCCACATGGCCTTGGTGCAGGCACTACTAGCTTTGGCTTGGGCGGCACTTCCGCACTATCAAGCGAATATTGGGGATATATGAGGGACTCCAGTCCACTTTCCCAGTCAGCAAGATCAAGACTCTGGGAGTCTGGAATAATGATCGGCGAACAGAAAGAATCCCCTCTTTTGTTCCTGCCGTTTAAGCTCGGCGTATGTGATGCCGGATGGTAGCTTGGCGAGTGATAGACCTCCGCAGGGAAGTTCAAATCAAAATCCCTCAACCTTGGTAATTCATCAGAAGATATTGGGGTATGGTTGCTCCCAACACTAGAGTGATGCGGTCCACTGACACGCGAGGTCTCATCCTTGAGACCCTTTGATGCCCGCCGACCTATATCGGCGGTATATTTCCTTTGGCATTCGTTGGCGGAATGCCCATCCTCGCCACAGTATTGGCAGTCTTGGACTTCATACGGGCATATCCACTCATCGTGCATGACCTTGCAGCGATAGCAGTATCCACGCGAGTCATGAGTTGCCATCTATACAAAGATGCACCCAGATCAGAACCAAAGTATAAAAACATATACTTACAGTGCGATATCGGGACCATGATGGATCTTGAACCAGGTTTCTCAGACTCATGCTTTGATACCAATTCTGTAATGCCCCGGATTTCCAAAATAAAGCTAAGTTAAAAATTTTCATGAATTTCTTTTTTTTTTTTCTTTGCAGCGGAACTTACAAAAGCTTTTAGCAACGGAATCAGACGATAATGAGTCGTCAGTTTTAGAAAACTCCAAGCACGTTGCAGGTATGTGGCCAAGCAACTCATTGACCACCAAAGTGTTCCATTTTATCTAAAACCACATGTTTATTACAACACTACTGCTTAGAAAAAGCAGTGTAGGTTCAATAAAAAGGAAGCAGTACAACTCTGTCTAGAGAAACCCTGGAACTCGATGCCGCCTTGCTCCGCATATCGCCATGTAGGTACAACACCTGAAATCCCCATAAAACGGGGTCAGAACCACTGATGGTCTGGTAAGCATACAGTCATACATCCATTCAACTCAAGTACGGTAATGACCACTTAGGGTCGCAATGCGCAATAACGACGCTCAAGCCTCCAAGACCTAGCGTATATCGCAAGAGCCTCCTCAGGGCTATGAGTTGAACATCCGCTCGAGTCTTCATGACTTAGAGCAAGCCTTTTCAGGGCTGTGATTTGAATAACCGCTTAAGTCTCCACGACTTAGCCATGACCTCTTTCGGGTCTCAAAGTGATGTCTAGCTCAAGTCTTCATACTTGGCACATCCGTATCCCACGCATCTAAGGACAACTCATCGAATTTCGCTTAGTCGTGCGGATACAACACGGGTCTTCGCCCAGTCGGTCCAGTAGTATACCGAACATGACACCTTCACAAAGATTATGCAGGACTGACTCAACACGTCATCCACTCATACATTCAAAGCATCGCTGTACCTAGAACTAATGCATTGTTTGATAATTAACCGCTCCCGCCTTTGGTACGCAGGTAGAGCTATTGTCCGGGCATCAACGCGACGTTCTGGGGGTTGATTATTCTATGTATTTTAGATACCCTAGAGGCCTGTTGACCCTATCCATAGTAGGGCAGTGTGTTTCAACTGGGAGAACCCTACTAGGCCCATATTCGGATACATCCTCTACTTGCAGTAGTTGGGTTCAATCCTTAGATCTTAAGGATAACCACGACCCCAAAACCCATGAGTGACTGAGGCCATCGTGGACTCTATCAGGTCCAAAGTAAAATACATGTCACTCAAGGTTGTACCATCACTGTCATTCCACAGTGAGCATAATTCCTGAAGGGGTCTGCCAGTCTTACAATTACTTAGACAGAATCTGCATGCCATTTAGGCAGCCCGTGCTTTCAGCACTACGGGAGTATGTACCCGACCCCATTCAGTCCGCCCCAACACAGTCATTACTGAGGGGGTACCCCTAACACGATTTTCAACCGCGGGGTATGTGCGACCTTAAGTCTTATTCATATGCATGCAGAACACCGCTCTTGGCACTTCGGCCACCACGAGCATCACACCTCTTTGGGTGGAAACAACACACTCTGGCTCTTCGGCCCTTACGAGTCTGGTTGTGTAACCGTTCTCAATGAGCATGCATATGACTCGATCTAAATAGATCGGCTACTCGACGTATTTTTATGCGACGAGTACAAACCTAGCCAAGGCGCAACCTCTACTCCGGCTCAGCGGCCCTTACGAGCAAGGCGCCCTTGCAGGCACAAGGATATGAGCCAATCTGGCATTGTTCCATCAACGGACATCATTATGCCGTTCCATTGGTTCCGGCAGCTCTTCTGCCGACCATTTCGTCAGCACCTCCCCTGCTCTACCGGTAGTGGTACGATGAACCCTTCTACGTTGTAGAGGGTAAACCATGAACTGGGTAGCACTCTGCTATATGTCAGAGTATCCTGCTACGTTCTTTCTGAGCTATTCTTAGCTTCTTCAGAAATTTCAGCAGCACTTCCTCTCTTTTATGGAGAAAGCGTGCGTTTCTTTTATCCATTTCAGCGGCATCTCCCCTCTTTGGTAGAAAATCGCCACGCTTAATTCGGGAAATGGATGCGCACCGTTGTGCGTACTTTGCATCCATCAAGGTTGCAGGAACCCTTGGCCATAGCCAGGCCATACGTAATTGACTTAGTCTTTACGTAAAGAGCATTTTGCCAAAAAGCGAAGCCTTTCCAATAGGGGCTTCATTCGTCAAGCAGAATCTTGAACGAGGAGCGGTCAGGGAATCGCATTGGCGATTTGGAGTTGATCTCCATTTGAACGCTCATTTATGCGCCATATATGTAGTATAAGCAGAAGCCTGTGCTTTATACAGCGGCGGCGTAAAGAAATGCATATACTATTGTTCAGGGTGTGTAACTAAACGAAATATTCTACATATATAACAAAGCAGAAGCCTTGGCATCATTCGACGCGACGGCGTAAGTAAATACATTGCAGAAAGTAGGAGCCTTGGCATCGTTCGACGCGACGGCGTAAGTAAATGCATAATCGGAAGTGCAGTAATCGGAAGTGCAAAAAACAGGGAGCCTTGGCATCATACGACGCGACGGCAAAGGTAAATTACATAGCCTGTGCGATATAGGACGCGTCGGCAGAATCAGCAGATATACACCTAGATCCGTATCCAACGATAGTTACGAGGCGAGCGGGTGAACACCGAAGTGTTCTGAAGGGCTCAACCAAGAACTAGGGCGAGATACCATTTTGAAAACGCATATACTGCGTGCTTGAACATAGATATATCCGACGATAGTTACGAGACGAGCGGGTGAACACCGAAGTGTCCAAAAAGGGCTTAATCAAGAACTAAAGCAAGATACTACTTCAGAAAGTATATTCTATATACAAACAGTCAAATACTTGAGAGAGATGGATCAACGAAGCGAACTTCAAATCGTGGAAGAAACGGCTCCGGGTTGCTTCTTTGGCTTCGAGCCTTCCTTCGAGAGGTCAAACTAAGTCAGATGAAGCTGACTTAGTTGAGAAAGAGGTAGAGCAGGTCAAGCTACTCAACCTAAGTGGTTTGAACCAAACAGGGTTCGATCCTAGTCAACTGGGTTCAGCAGGTTCGAACTCAGCTCAAGTAGGCTAAGTCTGGGTTCAGAAACCCAAACCGGAATCAGGACTAAAAAGGACTTTGACTTTGACTTTAAACCCAACTAGGTTCAAGTCAAGTCAACTGGGTTTGGACCAGGTCAAGTGGGTTCAGACCCAGGTCAAGTGGGTTCAGACCCAGGTCAAGTGGGTTCAGACCTAGGTCAGGTGGGTTAGGACCAGGTCAGGCAGGCTCAAGCTAAGTCTGGCAGGCTTAGACCAGGTCAGGTGGGCTCAGGTGGGCTAGGCTAGGTAGGGGAGGTTTAGGAGAGAGAGAGAAGGCAAGAGAGAGAGAGAGAGGGGGTCGATTTTTATGAGAAGAGAGAGAGTGGGGAGGGCTATTTATAGCCCAAGCCCACCTCCTCTTGGCCCTTGCCCCCTTGGCTTCTTTTTAATTCCAAGAGGTTCCTTGGTGTGGGGCCCACTTGGATATTCCATGGGATATTTTTGTGGGTCCCACCAGATATTTTCTGAGAAATATTTCTGTGGGTCCCACCAATATTTCCGTGGGTCCCGCAAGAATTTCGGGTTTCTGGCGATTTTTTTCCAAAAAATTCTGAGTACGCCATTCCCTTCGTATTGACGTAACTAAGAAAGTTGGCTCGCAGGAATCCTTTGATTTCATTATGGTAGGAAGTTATGGCTTCCAGAGTGTTTAAGCATATATTCGCGATTCGACGAATATCCTAAGTATAACTGGCTCGCAGGAATTGATTCGTTTTGCATTCTGAGAAGAAATGCTATTTTTACCGGTAAATGCCTCATGAATTTTATTCAGATATTTTCTGAAAAATTGCGGGTCTTACATACTTAGAGGATCAATTACAGAACTAATGAGTAAATGGAAGCATCCTGTATGCATGTTAACAGTAATTCATTGCAATTGTTTTTCAGCAGATATAGCTTACCACAATTCTCCTGGGGATTACGCCATATCATAATTTATACATTTCCTTCCCACAGCTTGGGACATCTGAAGCAGACACCTCCTTGGGGATGGAAGATAGCCAATGGGACTTGGTTTTTATAACTCAAGCAACCCACGAATTGCTCCTTTGTCCAGCCTTTTACTATGCCATTGTTAACAGCATGCTCTTATGATACAGGGAGATCATTTAGATGCCAATTTCTCCGAACATCTGCAGAGTCCAATTAATACTTCTGAATGTCAAAATCATTTCTATGCCCAAAATGAAAGAAATATGGTGAAGAAAGGGGCTACATTCAAATGAAATTTTCCACCGAAACAACTTGTATATTGGAAGATTTTAATGCATTACCTGTAACCGATTCCTTTGCTGAAAAAGGGATTAATATACATGCACTAGGAAGATACATTTACCCATTTTGCTGTCAAACGGACCTCCTGTAATGACATTATAGGCAACAAGATTGGATTTTTGCACCTCTGCATGCTGCCTCCATGAACGTATCAAACACCCACCTTAGATCACCTTTGTTATATATAAACCGTTGATTTAGAGAACACTGTGTTGTTCTATCATGAATGATCCCTGGAAAATTACATCATTGAGGGCCTTCTTTTCAGGCTCAAGGTCATTATCTTGCTGAGGAGCTAATGCAGTTAGCTCATGAAAGTGTGGTGCAAATAAGGTTGGGACTGTAGTGACCTCTACAAGATGCTCACAGATGGCCCAAGCCAAACCTGCACACAAAGGTAAAATATAATAAAAGTGCACTCAATACATCAAGCAACTTACTACATCAAGTGACAGCTAGTGAAGAGAGCAATACTAGGTGTTTAGTAAAAAAAAAAAATATCCAGAAAAACATAATGAACAAAATTTTCATTCATGACACAAACAATTGTATCAAAAATCGGCTAAAAGTTGTAATGAACGCATATTGTTGACTGTATGGCAGAGATAAATTTGTATTACAGAAGATAAAAACAACAAAAATATGAAAGTTATTGATTATTATACTACTATAAACAAAGGAAAGAAATGCAACTTCGAATACCACTACAGGCTTAAAAGATCACAAAAAAAAGTGGGTCAAGAGCACAATGACCTGGATTCATAACAGTTGTTCAGACTTCCAAAAAAGAAATAGTATGTAAATATACAAAATGGATGCTAATAACACAAAATCCTTCAACTTGCCAGTCACTTTTTGCAATTTTGGAAAGATTTTAATATAAAAGCAAGTTGGGTCCAGAATTCATATTACTGGGATCAGATAATGTTCAGAACAAAGGCATTAACATGTGAAACCATGCGAGTATCACCACATTGATTAAAAGAACCCATTTAACTAGAACATGTAAAATCAGAAATCCTTTATTCCTACAAAAGAGAGAAGTAAAGAGGGATACAATTACCTGATATATGAGACAAAGCTCATAGGATAAAAGGATGACCTGTATCTGTCAGTCTTTTGTTATGCTATTAAAATTTCAAAGGAAGATTAGCATTAGAAAACCCATGAGTTTGTGGGCATGGTATTTTTGCTTTTCGATTTACCCTGCAAACTTAAATCACATCATGACCCTGACTATGATATGATCCTACATAAAGCAACAGGGACCTAAAAAAAATGAGTAAACTGGAATTAGATCGTGTCTAATAAATGATGTATAACATTGTTCATTAACAAAATAAACTCATCAACTACCTTCCTCTTTTCATTTTCTTTACCTGTATGCTTTTTCAAAAAGTGTATTTCATACCAGGCCATGATACGGAAAGCAAAGCAGTTGCTTCTCATTCACTCAGAAGGTACAAACCCATTAGGGCCTCAATGACACCCACCATGCATCATCTCCTGAACTATCCACTCTGCAGCATATCTTAGAAACGAATCTCTGAATATCCCTAATGTCTCTAACGGATACCCCTCTTGGCTTCTTGGTTGGGACATCAATACATTGAGCGTAGCTTCCCATATGGATTTTCTTCAAGTTGGCCACTAGAAGCAAAACTTCTAACCTCATCTCTTCAATGTGATCTCTCGATTTGAGACTTGGTTGTCCCTGCTCGTAACGAATCTAGCAAAGCTTATGTGCAGGGGGCACTAACACGCATATTTCCAGGATTTCTCTGTAACAAGTTTTTGCAGTAGATATTTTATGACACATTAAATCGAGAATCCCTTTAAATTGAGTGAATAAATTCTAACCAATCAAATATAAATGTTAGATAAGAGGAGAAAAATGTTACCGAAATCGTGAAGACGCAGAGTGGATTTAGCCATCATTGAAAGGGCTTTATGATGAATCAAATCTATTTTTACCATAACTCAGGTCATCTGCTCAGATTTTGTCTCAACATCGAATTAGCTATTACAACAGATGGGATTGACTATTTGCTTTCACTTTCACAGTGAATCCCATCCGTCGTTTGAGTTTTTCTCCGTAGCCTTGTATAGGGATTGACCCAATTCTAGGGCTCTGTACCGTAGGATTGGTTCGATTGGCAGAAAGAGGGAATAGGGGTAAAGAAGAAGAGGGGCGATTCCTCAAAGAGGAAGAGAGGAAGCCATTCAAGAAGAGGGGTGTCGGGGGTCGATTGAGAGGATAATGGGAGTTATTTACAGGAAAAGGGAGAGGTGAAGAAGCGGTCCTTTGAAAGAGGAAGAGGAGATGATGGCAGGGTGAAAACGGATGTCCAAATGAGGCGATGGATGCCTCTTTTTATAAGTGTAAAGAGAAGAATCAAGAGAGAGAGCGTCCGTTAGGGATCGAGGGCTGAAGAGGACGGAAGATGATCGAATGGTCGATCATCTTGGGAAGCAAGAGGGCGTAATGGAGGGTTCTGAGGAAGAGGGTTTCGGCGAGAGAGGGAGAGAGATGCGAAAGAAAACCCAGAGTTCGAAAACCCTAACTTGGTTAAAAGGGAATTTTCTCAAAATTTCCAAAAAAGGTCTTTTAAAACAAATTTTTCTCAAAACGGGTCTTTAAAGTAATTTTATTCATTATCCTAATTTTTCATTCTTTTCTCGGCCTTTCCTGATTTTTGTTTATTTTTTCGAAAATAAAATTCTAAAATCTAAGCAGTACGAGAGATAAAACTATTTTTTTTGAATTTTTGGAACAAAAATCTAAGTTTTTATACGAAAACAAAGATTAAACACTAATTTTTTTGTATTTTTTTAAAAAGGATTTACAAAAGTATTTTTCTGAGAATTTCAGACTATTTCGGGAAAATTTCTTCAGAAAAAGGGGTTTGGACCCAGGTTTTGAGAAAATGTTCAAGTTTTGACACTCGAATCGAGAAATACAACATGATGGATCCAAACGGATGTCGGATGGACTGTCCGAGCTATTTAAAAACTATTTTTGGTATTTTCTATAATTTTAATTTAAAATTTGGACAATGAGACTCAGATTTGGATCTGGACAATGGATCCAGATCCGAAATCAATTTAAACATATAGAATGAATTTAATTTCAGTAAAACTTGAGAAATGAACTGGAATTTAGATTTAAAAATGACTCATTTTGCTCAAAAAATGAATTTAGGGGCAAGAAGTGAATATTTAAAAGATTTTGAAAAATTTGGGATGTTCACAGATGCCCCTCTTTGCTATTAAGCCGGTTGAAAGCCGAGCTTAGTGGCAAAGAAAACACTCCAAATTTTGAAAAATGCCCCAGTCAGCAGATCCGAACTGGGTGTGGAAGAATTTATTCAAAAGACATAGTTTTTCAGGTTTAAAACTTTATCCTTGAATGGCTTGGGGGAGACAAAATCCTCGAGGATGATATGACTGCACAACAGAAATAAGAAAAGTGTGATGGGACTCTGGGTGAAGATCCTGAAATGATGAAAGGTAAGAATTTTGATCAAGCCTCATGGGTGAGACAAGATCAGCTTTTCAGAATGACTCAGGTTTAGCCCTTAACCTGGATGGGACGAAGATATATCAAGATAACCTGAATGGGGAAAGGAATATGCGAGGACCTTGATGGGACAGTTATGAGAGAATGCCTCACGAGATAAAGCTCAAGTAGGATTCTGTCCTGGATGGATATACAAAGCATGGATTCCTCGATGGGGAGAACCATGATGGGACTTGGAAGGAAAACACCTCGTCGAAACGAAGGAAACTCGTTGGAACAAGATTCGGGCTTAACCAAAACCTGAAAAGGAAGATATCTCAAGGCATGAGGTTCAGGTTTAACCCTTAACCTGAAGGGGGACGACCATACGGAATCCTCGTATGGAGAAACCGCGATGGGACAGGAGAGATATGAATGAGGCAATTCTTCTGGGAAAAAATGAGGGGATGTGAGACAAAGTGGACGATGAATAAGGTAACAGGAGGCGAATCTTTTGATGGTATGAAAGATAATAAGGCGATTCTTTTAGTAAAGAGAAGAAGAAACTCTTGACAAGGCGGAAGATGGAAGAGGGCAAATCCTTTGGGCAGGAGAAGGTGAAAGCGAAATATGAAGATGGCGATGAAGATGGCAATCCTTTTAGCAAGGAGAAGGTAAAATATGAGGATATGAAGATGGCAATCCTTTTAGCAAGGAGAAGGCAAAAGTGAAATATGAAGAAGGCAATCCTTTTAGCAAGGAGAAGGCAAAAGTGAAATATGAAGAAGACAATCCTTTTGGTAAGGAGAAGGCAAAATGTAAAATATGAAGAAGGCAATCCTTTTAACAAGGAGAAGGCAAAATGTAAAATATGAAGAAGGCAACCCTTTTAACAAGGAGAAGGCAAAATGTAAAATATGAAGATGGCAATCCTTTTAACAAGGAGAAGGCAAAAATGTAAAATATGAAGAGGGCAATCCTTTTAACAAGGAGAAGGTAAAATGTGAAATATGAAGAAGGCAATCCTTTTGGCAAGGAGAAGGCAAAATGTAAAATATGGAGAAAGCAATCCTTTTAACAAGGAGAAGGCAAAAATTTCGATCAAGGCAAAAGATGAATAAGGCAATCCTTTTATTAAGGAGAAGGCGAGTCTCTCGATAAAGCGAAAGACAGAGAAGGCAATCCTTTTATCAAGGAGAAGGTGAGTCTCTCGACAAAGCAAAAGACAGGGAAGGCAATCCTTTCATCAAGGAGAAGGCAAGTCTCTCGACAAAGCGAAAGACGAAGAAGGCAATCCTTTCATCAAGGAGAAGGCGAGTCTCTCGACAAAGCGAAAGACGAAGAAGGCGATCCTTTTATCAAGGAGAAAGGCAAATCTATTGACAATGAAAAAGATGGAGAAGGCAATCCTTTAATCAAGGAGAAGGTGAGTCTCTCGACAAAGCGAAAGACGAGGAAGGCAATCCTTTTATCAAGGAGAAGGCGAGTCTCTCGACAAAGCGAAAGACGAGGAAGGCAATCCTTTTATCAAGGAGAAGGCGAGTCTCTCGACAAAGCGAAAGACGAGGAAGGCAATCCTTTAATCAAGGAGAAGGCGAGTCTCTCGACAAAGCGAAAGACGAAGAAGGCAATCCTTTCATCAAGGAGAAGGCGAGTCTCTCGACAAAGCGAAAGACAAAGAAGGCGATCCTTTTATCAAGGAGAAAGGCAAATCTATTGACAATGAAAAAGATGGAGAAGGCAATCCTTTAATCAAGGAGAAGGTGAGTCTCTCGACAAAGCGAAAGACGAGGAAGGCAATCCTTTTATCAAGGAGAAGGCGAGTCTCTCGACAAAGCGAAAGACGGGGAAGGCGATCCTTTTATCAAGGAGAAGGCGAGTCTCTCGATAAAGCGAAAGACGGAGAAGGCAATCCTTTAATCAAGAAGGCGAGTCTCTCTACAAAGCGAAAGACGGAGAAGGCAATCCTTTAATCAAGGAGAAGGTGAGTCTCTCGACAAAGCGAAAGACGGAGAAGGCGATCCTTTTATCAAGGAGAAGGCGAGTCTCTCGACAAAGCGAAAGACGGGGAAGACAATCCTTTTATCAAGGAGAAGGCGAGTCTCTCGACAAAGCGAAAGACGAAGAAGGCAATCCTTTTATCAAGGAGAAGGCGAGTCTCTCGACAAAGCGAAAGATGGGGAAGGCGATCCTTTTATCAAGGAGAAGGCGAGTCTCTCGACAAAGCGAAAGACGGGGAAGGCGATCCTTTTATCAAGGAGAAGGCGAGTCTCTCGACAAAGCGAAAGACGAAGAAGGCAATCCTTTTATCAAGGAGAAGGCGAGTCTCTCGACAAAGCGAAAGACGAGGAAGGTGATCCTTTTATCAAGGAGAAGGCGAGTCTCTCGACAAAGCGAAAGACGGAGAAAGGCAACACCAAGATGTATCAAAATAGATGTCAAGTTCTTGTTTCTTTATCAGGAAAGCTGGAAAATTTTGCCAAAAAATGATAAATTTTGTAGTTGATTCAAGGTAATTTTAAGGTAAGCACTTTTGTAAGATGTTCCCTCTTCCACCTAGAGTATTACCCCCAACTAGGTTAACTCTATAGAATCCAGAATCAAAGTCAAATTTTGTTGTTGGTTTTCTTCAAGGATGCTATCAATTTCCTTGATATAAAAGGAGAGGAAAATATTCTTAGCTTCATAAAAGTAATTGAATAAAAAGATATTGATAGAAGAATTTCACATAAATAAAGAAGATTCTTTGCAGTTTGGGCAGTTTTGATATCTTGGGCATTTTCCCATGATGATCTTTTTGCACTCTTTTGAGTCATGGGGCTTTCTTGGGCTTTTACATCATCCTTCATTTTGGAGATGTCCTGACTTTTCTCTCTTTTTCAGGGAAGGGTACGTCACAAACTCCTTCATCTTGGAGAGGTTTCGATCCTTCATTTATCTCAGGGATTCTATTGATGATATTGGCTCAAAAAGTCTTTAGGTGATAGCAGAAATCAAATATCTTTTAGGGTTTGTCGGTAGGTCCATCACATCTGCCTTCATCTCGACGGTGATCTGAACTTTCCCTAGAAGGATCCGTCACAAACTCCGTCATCTGGGAGATGTTTCAAATCTTCTTTGGCCCCGGGGGTCTACTTGCTTAATTTGCCTTTATCTTGACGACAATTGAGAGATCCCTTTTGCGGTTATTTGATTTGCAGCTTAGCTGACTTGAGGAGACATGAATTGGGTAGGTTCTTTTCTGACTGCCCAGGATATTTCCACTGTCTTACTGCCAAAGAATAATCTTTAAGAATGTGTCATAGCTATGATCAATATCAACTCATTTATAGCTCTTTAGCATCATTGAATATTTTCTTTACCAGTCATGTCGAAGATTTTTCTTCATCCTCTTGGTTGATCAACAGAAAATTTAAAGTTTGAGACTTTCTTCACAAAAGCTTCACCCTTTTGGAAGGAATACTAAGGAGATTTGAGGAAAATCTTTATGTAATAAAAGTTTGAGATCAACAACTATTTTATGGCAGTTTAGCAAGATTTTCCTGAAATCCTTGATGATAAAACCTTTGCTTAACATCGAATTTTGACATATCAGTGGGATTCTAGGGAAGAATCCAACATGAGGCCGAATTCTGAAGGTAAATGTAAATTTAAAGTTCTGAAGGTAAGCTTGACATAAAACTGGATTTTGAAGGTAAGCCTTTAAAAGAATATCCGAGTCAGGACTCGGATTCTACAAGGAAAACAAGGAAATTCGAGTTAAAACTCAAGTTTTCAAAGGAAAACTGGAAGGTTCGAGTCGGGGCTCGAATCTCAAAGGAAAACTTAAAAGTTCATTTATTGAAGGCAAGAAAAGTCAAGATAAAACTCAAATTTTCGAAGGACAACAAGAAGGTTCGAGTCAGGGCTCGAATCTCAAAGGAAAACTTGAAAGTTTATTTATTGAAGGCAAGAAAACTTGAGACAAAACTCAAATTTTCGAAGGAAAGCAGGAAAGTTTGAGTCACGGCTCGAATCTTGAAGGAAAACTTGGAAATTCTTTTATTGAAGGTAAGAAAACTTGAGACAAAACCCAAATCTTTGAAGGAGAGTTGGAGAGTTTGAGTCAAGGCTCAAACCTCGAGGAAAAAAGTTTGAAGTTCGAAATTAAAACTTGAATCTCAAAGGAGAATTGATGAGAAGGTATTGATGAAAGATTGACAGAATTTAGGGAAAATTAAGGAAAGATTGCGACCTGAAGGCTTGAAATTGAGATTTGAATAACCCGAAGGCCAAAATTGGATTTAGAGCTTTGATTTTTTATGAAGGGTCAGTGCAAAGACTGATCCTGAGAGGCTGACTGATCGGTGAGACAGGCACTAGCACGAGTGCTAGGCTTACCTGTATGAGTATTAGATTTTTCAAAAAAAATGCTCGAGTATGAGTACTGGGTTTTCTGATGGAGATTTGAAGAAAAAGGGGACACCAACATTCTTTAAGATACTTGAGATTTAAGCAAGAATGATTGTCGGTGTTTTCAGGATTTTCCTTATCCTGAAGGGGAAATGGAATAGACATTTGATGAGAATTTAGAAAGGAATGATTCAGGTTTATCCCTTAACCTGAAAGGGAAGAAGAATAAAATTTATAAAAATGGAGAAGAAGAAAGGAAAGAAATCTTGAAAATTTATTTTGGAAAAGAATTCTCACAGGTAGCATTGTTGCTCCTATGAGGGGTCTCAGGATTATCCCTTATCCTGAATGGGAAAAAATGATTAAATTTAAGAAAATTTAATGAAGGGAAATTGATATAAATCTAAAAAATCAATAAAGATTGGCAAAACTTGTATTTATAAAAGAATCCTCATAGGTAGCATTGTGGCTCCTACGAGGGGTTTCAGGATTTTCCCTTATCTTGAATGGGAACACCTCGGACAACGAGGGTCAGGTTTTTCCCTTAACCTGAGCGGGAACACCTCGGACAACGAGGGTCAGGTTTTTCCCTTAACCTGAAAGGGTAACACCTCGGACAACTAGGGTCAGGTTTTTCCCTTAACCTGAAAAGGTAACACCTCGGACAACGAGGGTCAGGTTTATCCCTTAACCTGAGCGGGAAAAAGAATAAAGGAAATACCTCATGGGAAAGAGGCATCAGGTTTATCCCTTAACCTGAAAGGGTAGTAGAAGATTTGATAAAATTTAATAGAATTGAGGGAAAAACTTGATAAAATTGATGTAAACTTGATAAAAATATGAATGAATGAAACTCATAAAGATAACAAATATTAAATGAAAATTTATAAGATTTGAGGAAAATAAGTTTTTCTGATCCTGCCTTCATATGGGATCTTAAAAAGAAAGAATGTTTATTTAAAAGATAAGTGAGAAATCATTTTGGGGAAGAAAATCCACTATAAGAAGAATGATCAGCGCAAGATCTGATCCTTTAAAAAAGGGAATCATCATGAGGTTTGATTTCGAGGATAGTGGTTTAAAAACCAATTTTGAAAGAGAAACAAAAAACAAGGTGATGTTTTTGAAGACAAATGGTTTTCAAAACCTAATTTGGAAAAGGAAAAATCAACATGTTAGTTTATTTAAAAGGGATTTAGATCAAAATATTTGAACCTTTTGAAGACTTTTGTAGAAATTTTATGATTTTGAAAATCCTCATAGGCAATATCATTTCTCTCATGATGGAGGAAAACAAATTTTGAAAATAGATGACAAGGATTTAAAATTTTTTGAAAAAAAATAGCAGGCAGGATCAAAAGATTTTGAAGAAATTAGAAAGAAAAGGCAATACACCTGGGTTTTTAAAAGAGAAAATTTTGAATAATATATACCCATAGTTTTGGAAAATATAAGGAAGATATATATATAAAATATCATACAATCAAAGATATACAAGCAAAGATGTACAAACAGCACTCCCTAAAGCTGACTCTATATGCAATATTTGAAATGGCTGATAGCACCTTAATCCTAACTCTAAGATTTAGATCATCTGATTTCAATCAAGGTACGCCGATATACTCAAGCCGAAGCTCGAAGTACGTGGCATATAAGATATCTCTCTGGTTCTAAGGTAATGGCTTCCCAACATCCTTGAGCACCTACCGATATACCTCAAACTATGGCCCTTAGGTACGTGGTAGGGGGGCGCGAACCCAAATAAGTGGTCCAGTTGTGAGGCTCTCTCCCGAACTATGGTTCAATGAGACAGCCCAGCAACGTGAAGACCGGGACAATATAGGTAGGGATGTTTTCAAAATATGATCAACATGCAATAAAATCAGAAGGCTCTAATGCATGTCCTAAAGAGATAGATTTAAATAAAGAGAAGCATACACTTGCATACATTGTTTTGCATTCAATCCCTAGAATTGAGGAGAGTTGTATTTAAGACCTAAATCTAATGTGAACATGGATATAATCTCCTCAACATGGTCCTACCAAACCATACTTAGAACCTATATGCAATGATGTCAGCTTTAGGACAGAGTCTAGGCTCCTAGAGTTTGCATGAAAATGAAGCTGACATAGAAGAATAAAGACTTAGAGAATATTAGAGCAAAGCAAAGGCATAATTCGACCAGACGGAGATGAACAAAGTCCCATCACGGTCGCCAAAACTGTGATCATCGCAATTTTTTTTTTTTCTCTTGTGGTTTCTCTCTCTTCCTTCTCTTTTCATTTTCTAACCTCTATTTTTCCTCCTTTTTGAAGGGAGGAAAATAAAAGAGAGAAAAGAAAGAAAGAAAAAGAGAAGAGGAACTCTTTTGCGCGGTCTCACTTGACCTTGATTTGAAAAATATTTAGAAATTTAACTCGCCTCCGTTTTGAAAATTTTGCGGGAAGAATGGAGAGACGGGATTCGCTCGTCGGTACGAGGTTCGACCATTCCTGGCACCTTTACCAAGGGTAATCGAACCAAGGATCGAATCTATGCCTTTTGCTTTGCTTAAATATTATCTAAGAATTTATTCTAACTCTAAATGCACAAAGAATCTTGCTTGTGCAATGCAAGGATGTATGCTTTTTTCGAAAGATGTTTTGAAAATTTCTAAGTATTCTGAGATGAACTTGGTAAAAGAGTGAAAAGTTGATTGATTTTGACTTAGAATTTGGGATAAATCAGAGAATTTCTAAGTCTTTGAAGTAAATCAGAGTTGAAAGAATAAATCTTTAACTTTGAGAAAGAATGACTTGAAGTTTTTTTAAAATGAAAGGAAAATAAAGTTTCAAAGTCGGAAATGGACTTTGAATTCTGAATTTGAATTTAGGAAAGAAAATGAATACTTGAGACGGAATTGAATTTAGATTTTGAAGTTTGAAATTGGAATGGACTGAGAAAATCAAATGGTATTTAAGAATAGAAATGGATTTAGGGAGTTCAAATGAGATCTGGAAATGGACTTGGATCTGAAATCTAGATTTTGAAATGGAATTGGATTTCAAAATGGATTTAAGATCTGGGATCTGAGATCCGATGTAAAATTGGGTTCTGGATCCTAAGATGGATTTGGATCTGAAGTCTGAAATCCAATGTAGAGTTTGGACTCTGGACCCTAAGATGGAATTGGATCTGAAATCTAAGATCCAAAGTGAAGTTGGATTCTGGATCCTAAAGGAAATTTTGGATCTGAAGTCTGAGATCCAAGGTGAAATTGGATTCTGAATCCTATAAGGAAATTGGATCCGAAGTCTGAGATCCAAAAGTGGAATTGGATTCTGGATCTTAAAGGGGAATTGGATCTGAAGTCTGAGATCCAATATGAGTGTTGAATCTTGGATCCTAAAATGGATTTGGATTTGTTAAATTCAGAAGATGAATCAAGAACTTCCAAGTTAAACTTGAACTTGAAAAATAAAATTTAGAATTTGAAAATGAATTTCAAAGTCAAATTAGACCTTGAATTTTGAAGTTTGAATTTGGAATTTAGAAGATGAATCAAAAAAAATCTCAAAGTTAAATTGAACTTTGAGTTTGATTGGAGTTTTGAATATAAAATGAATTTGGAATTTTAAAGCCAAATTGAACTTTGAAATCTTATTTGAATTTGAAAAAATGACTTTGAAATCTCAAAGTTAAATTGAACTTTGAGATTGGAAATGAAATTGAATTTGAAAATGAAAGGATGAATTGGATTTTATAAAAATTGAAGATAGATTGAGGAGATATTTACATCACTTGGAGTTTTTGAAAAGGGAATTTTGAAGATATGATGCAGTTCTATCCTAAATGATGAATGAATTTAAAGAATTTAAAATTTGGGTTTTTGAAAAGCTATTCCATTCTTTACATGAATTGAAATAAGATTGAAAATATAATACATCCTTGACTATGGTCATTGAATGTATTATATAATAATCTATATTTAAATTCAGGTGAAGAATGAAACATATTTTTGTGCTTTTATAGAGTTTAAAATGAAATTGACTCTCAATATACCCTGACTATGGCCATTGGTATATATTTTGAACCAATTTTAAGTTAAACTCTAATAAAAGAATGAAATATTTGAAAATATGATAATTTTTTAAAAGGATCCAGTGTGGATCTAATGTTATTTTATAAAAGATAAAAATCCTAAGTTTTGTCTACATCCTGACTATGGCCATTGATGTAAATCATCAACTTAGAATTAATTACCTCTTACGAAATGGTGCACGTGCCATTCGTGTTGCCATTCGTGAGAATTTGAGAAATAAAGGCAAAATGTATGCAAAACAAGCAATTCATGATATTTACAATGCTCATTCATTCTATCTAAAGCAGAGAATGTACATTCTCATTTAAAAACCTAACTTATTACAACATATAAAAATCAAATTTAAAACCCCAAATGATGACCTTTTCCGCATATTCCCTGCAAAAGTAAATTTTGATATAAAGTAAAGAAATGTATATAGAAAGGAAACAACATTCTATTTATAATGTAAGGAAATATTCATATGCCTAAAGAAATACATAAGAGAGGCCTGGAGCTAAATGTAGGTACATGATGAATTCTTTGTTGAATAATTGCAAATGATTTAACAGAATAGGAATAATATTACCAAGCACTCAGATGATTTGAAACCAAACTTGACTATGAACCGGACCGGCAGGGGAGTAGAACCGTGATCAACCAGTCCAGAATCATTCTATGGCACAATCAATGGCGAATGTGGATGAAACAGATATGATATCTTCCATCCACAACTATGCAGATTTGCCATAGCTGCACTCAGCACCATGACATCCAATCTTAACCTTTTTTAAATGACAAACAATTGTACTATAGATCTGTAATTCCTGTAATTGCACAGAATTTTCTATCAAAGGTGATATTAATAATGAATAGTCAATGAGACAGATCTAAACTGACCTCTTGTTCAGCAACCTATGATGAGGTGTTGATGACATATGGATGTGCTGGAAACAAAGCAGTGTGGTAAAATGAGGGTAGAGGGTGCTGCTGGAGCTGGAAATGAGATTGTAAGTGATAGGCGACATTGTGATGGCAGATGATAGAATGACTGGAGCGAGTTGTGATGTCTTTTTGCAATCGTTGTAATTTTGAAAAGATTTTTAAATGTAAAACATGTGAAAACCAGACATCAAATAATAAAAACCGGTTCTCACTAGTGAATGAGACCGGGTCGAACTCAGGGAACGGGAATATATCGTATTCAAGTACACAAGTCTAAACTAATCTTTATTGCCGAATTATGGAAATGTAAAATGTTCAGAAAAGTAAACACAACTAGCTATTACAACAAATGAATACCCTTCGCAGAGGGCGTAAAGTGCAATATTTACAAACCCACTTTAAATTCCTAAATCTAAACTAAAGAGTAAAAAAACTTTATTCTTTGTACTTCGTGTCACGTAATCGCTTCCGCTCCAGTCTGTGCTATCCTGCACAATTCAAATAAACACAAGCAGTACCAGAGATAGAAACCTATATTAACTAGCTAAATGCTAAAAACACTGACGAATATCATCAAAAGAATTCAATGACAATTAACACTACATTAACTAACACAATTAACTAAATTTCAATTCACTAACACTTTATTAACAAGCTATGCACTTACACTATTGAAAAATACAATATTAAAACATTTGAAAACAGTAAAATCAAGAATTGTAAACATCAAGGAATGACTAATGAAAAACAAACTGGAAAATTACACAGAAATAGCAAAAGAAACAAATTTGTAAAAGATATTGAATGAAGCAAAACAAGAAAAATCCTTGATTGAAAAAACAGCAAATCGACCTATGTCAACTAAAAAAAAATAGAAAATGAAATGTAAAACAGAAATAGGATGTTGCAAAACAGAAAATTAGAAGATATAGAAAATATGAATGTGAATTTACTAAAAAAAAAAAAAAAACAGGATTTCATCAAAATGAAAAGAAAAGGAAATCAAAAGAAAAACTGAAAATGAATGTAAAAACCAGAAATGATGTAATTGAAAACAGAGAAAAAAAAACAGAAATTTAGTAAACAAAGAAATTCAAGTAGATATTCAATATCTTTCAGACTGAAAATTCACGATATATTTAATCGGATTCTTATAGAATTCAGTCATTTACTTCAGAAATCCAATATTCCCTTGCTGGATTTTAGTTGATCGTGAATCAGATGTAATGAAGCATCTTATTCTTCTGTTATGCAGATGGATATCAGATTGATCTCTGCTGGACCGTTGCAGAGTTTTTCAGAACAAGCAAGAACTTCCAGCAATGAATAGTAACTCAGACGAATTCACATTGAATCTTGACAGAAGATCACAGTTCTACAACTTTTACAAATCATTCCGGCAGCTATTTGCTGAATCAAAGTTTCCTCAGAATTTATCAGTGAATGATTGGATCAGAATTTCATTTCATCGATAAAATGATAATGAACCAGAAGTCTTTAATAACTGCCAAAGATTTCAGGAAAAAAAAAATTCATCGGATAACATTTTGATCAATCCAGATGATCGATACTTCTTTAGAAACAAATCTTTTTTTTTTCTTTTTTTCTTTAAACAGAAATTAATCCACTGAATCTAGATCAGATTACCAAAACTTATTCATCAGATCAAGTATTCCGGCAGAATCCCTGTCAATCGCCGGATTCCTTCACAGATTTTTTTTCTTTTTATGTTTTCTCTTTTTTTTTCCAAATTAAAATTCAAACATCATGAAGATTATCATTCAGAAAGAAAAAGAAGAAGATGAAGACTTACCGTGAACCTGAGGGATTAGAGAAGTTGGGCGGTCATCCACCGTGCGCCGTCGCCGGATTGAGATTCCATCACCACCACCGGTTGAGGAAGATGAGAGAAATAGGTAGAAGAGGAAGAAAGAGGTAAGAAGGGGCCGGTGTTGGTGGAGGAGAAGGAGAAGGGAGGGAAAGAGAGGGAAAGAAGGGAAAGAGGGCAAGGTTCAGGCGTACAGGGGAGACGCCCCCCTTCTCGTTTTTTCTGGGTTTTATAAACAAGCAAACCGGTTTTGAACCGGTTTGCTGTTTGTTTTAACAAAATTCAAACCGGCTAGAACCGGTTTGTTTTCTTTTTTTGTAAATGCAAACCGGTTAAACCGGTTTGTGATTATTATATATTTTTTTTCAGTTTAAAAACCAAATGCAAACCGGTTTGAACCGGTTTGGTTTATTATTTTTTTTCTTTTTTTAAAAAAAATCTAAAAAAACAAACTATTTAAAAGAGTATTAAAAAATTATTTACTAAAAACCTCAAACTAACTAACTACTCTAAAAATTTATTTACACTAACCTTATTTCAAAATATATCTAACTCTATTTTTAACTCTAATTTTTATTTAATTTTTATTTTTATTTTTATTATTTTTATTGAAAACTAAAACTAAAACTACTATGACTATAACAAAAACTAAAATATGCATAAAAATGTAAAATAAACTATTTTTCATGCATTTTCTATTTTTAAATCATTTTAGTACATTTACTCGAAAACTATCATAAAATTGGGTTTTTAAATCATTTTCTCATGAAATCATGCATATTTTTATATGAAAAATCCCTAAAATATATGCATGATCAAATACCCCCATGCTTATGTTTTGCTAGTCCTCGAGCAAACTAGAAAAATGCAAGAAATCAAACTATCACCTAACTCACTTTCGTAGGAATCACGGTTGCATTTAGCTCATGCAACAAGCCCTTTCAACCCCTGGGTTACCCCAGTGGACGAGTAAGGTCTCGTGAGGGTTTGCAGTGATGCTACCCACAAACATCTCTGTCATGTATGCATAATATTACACATCCTCATAAGTAGTAGGTAATGAAAGACTTTATTTTCACAAATATTTCCTGTTATTTCAAAATCGAAATATAATTAGAGTCTTTTATGCACCACCACAGAAAAGAATTTCTTTCACTTTTCTAAAATATCACAATTATTTATGTTTTATTCTTAGAAAATCCAATAAAAACATATTATTATTTACTTATCCTCACTCATATGTTTTCTGCTCAGGTTTTCTCAATTACACTTCTAAGCATTGAACTTTTCTTTCTTTTTAAGCTCTTTTATCTTCTTTTTTTTCTTTTCACGCTTTTTCTTTATGCGCACTTATTTTTCTCATATAGCTTGTGTGTGGTCTGCTTTTATGCCTTGTGCAATGTCAATATCTTCTATACTTTTTCAATACATACCAAAAGATATCAACTAAGACATAAAAGTGACTTCCTTCATTCACCCTTATAACATGAGAGTCAAACATTTCAACTTCTATCTGTTCTCAGTTACTTAGGATCACAAAGTTTTCCACTCTCCTTTTCGAAAATGGAATTAAAAGTTTCAACTTACATCTAAGTTCCATCTACTAAGGATTGTGGAATTATCCAAACAACCTAACACATGCTATATTTTTTTCTTTTGAGCTCATTTGTTTACACTTTTGTTCATTTGCTTAGTTTTTCAAAAATAGCACTGTGCATATTCATATTTATGATTCAAAATAAACTCTAACATGTATCTATCATCATTTCCTCGAAATCCACATAAACAACCATAATTTTTAGATCTATGTCAGAAAAAATTTTTGTGGGGCTTAAAAATCCTCTAAAAACATCAGATTTGAAATAACATTCATATAAGTTCAAACTCTTTCTTTAAAAATCTATTTTTTATGAGATAAGTGTAAACATGTGCAAGAACGTAAATAGAAATATCAAGGTGTGCATTCTACACCCTCCCCCATGCTTGAATGACACTGTCCCAGTGGCACTCCCCCATGCTTGAATGAAACTCAATGAATGCACATGAGAGAAATAAATGAGGGAAAGAGTAGAATAACCTGACATGAATTAAAAATACACGTTCTATGAATGTAATGAATGCAATGTATACAGGACAAAACATGAAACTCATAGAAAAGATAGAAAAACGAAAAATAAAACCAAATAAAATCTACAAATCCTAACAACAAATGTAATACTATACAGAATATGGGTTGCCTCCCATAAAGCGCTAAGTTTCACGTCCCCAGCCAGACGGATCCCTGGAAAAACCTTCATCGTCCATGAGATCAATGGACATGAAGTTAGGCTCAATCGGGCTCTATAAAGAAAAGAGTGTCATCTGTGACACTACGCACTGTGTTTCCATCCCTTCTACCTCCAAATTTAGCACCATGAATCTCTTGACATGAAGAACTGAGATTAGTCTCATCTGAGAGACTGGTCAAGAATCGAGAGTCTAGGACCGACCGAGTACCAATGAATGCAACTTCAGACAAGTGGTGAATATGATCAAGCTTGACTTGATCAAGCACCTTCTGCATCTGTACCTCTTGCTTACTAAGAATTGGTGATCCTAAAGGCTGAGAAAATGGGGCTTTATATGATGAAAATGTATGTTATGAGTAAGGCCCCTTCTGCTGAGGCATCATGGAGATCGACCCGTCAGTAGAAATGATATGGGGTTCATGAGTCGATTCCTGAGTGGGGTGACACGCCTTCTCATACGGAAGGGATGTAACAGATTTGACTGGCTCATGATGTGAAGTAGGTTGCAAGTCAAATGACATGGAATCCTCTCCCTTGGATGTGACAACAGACTGACTAGATGGGTTCCCCTCGCTTTGCCTACTGAAGGTCTCAACCAATTGTCCCATTTGAGTCTCTAGCTTGGCTATTGACTGCGTATGGGAGATCAAAACTTGTAATATCCTATCTTGGAAGGATTGACTAAATGAAGGCTCATAGGGTTGAGTATAAAGAGGTTGGGCTGGGGGATGAACCTGTGAAAAAATGGGATGCGAGTAACCTTGTGAAGAGTTACTGGGTCTATACTGTGTCTGGGAGGGCTGATGGGATGGGGAAATAAACTGGTTTCGCCAACCTGGGTTATATGAGGATGTAAATGAATCGGGCATGGGTTTAGCGAAACCTTGGGCAGCATTCACCTGCTCCTGAACGAATTCAGGATATAATGACGCTGTCGGACAATCCGCAACACAGTGTGCAGGGCTAGCGCATAGCTCGCACACTCTTTCTACTGGATTTCTCGAAGAATTGGCTAAGAAGTGATCTAACTTCCTAGTCAACTGGTCAACCTTGGTACGCAATTCTAACTCAGACCCAACTTCGGAAATCCCAACTTTCCTAGGACCACTAGACAGAGAAGTAGTCCTATCGAGCTGTGAAGACAAAGCATGATGCATCGTGTTTTCACTCAAGGTCTCGAATAGAGACCACGCCTCGTCCTCACTCTTGAGCATAAAAGTGCCCCCACAAGACGAATCAACCATTTGACGATGCTTTTCAGTAAGCCCGTCATAAAAATACTGCACCAACTGCCAACGAGGCACCTGGTGATGGGGACACTTGCGGAGAAGATCTTTCAATCTCTCCCAAGACTCGTGAAATTGTTCTCCCTCAATTTGAGAAAAACTGGTTATAGCTTTACGAAACTGATTCGTTTTACTAATTGGGAAATATTTTTTTAAAAATTCTTTTTGCATTCCTTCCCAAGTAGTAATACGAACCGTCTCAAGAGATTTTAACCAGTGCTTGGCTTTATCTTTGAGAGAGAACGGAAACAAAGTTAACCTCATAGCGTCGTCTCCAAAATTATTGATTCGCACAATCGAGCAAATCTCAAGGAATTCGTCGAGATGACGATATGGGTCTTCATTGCTAAGGCCATAAAACGAAGGTAACATTTGAATCACACTGGCCTTAATCTCAAAATGGCTCGCTCCTACATCAGGTCTTGTGATGCAGGAGGTGGGAGTATACGTATTTGGCATGAAGTACTCCCTCAAAGGACGGATCAATTGATGATCGTCAGCCATTGCATACACCTTGGAGTAGACTGGTGTAGCACATGTCCTAACTTTGGATTTTCTACCTAACTAACGCACTAAGCGGCCAAACCACGCAAACCACAAAGCGAGTGAACTAAAAACAACACAAAACTAAACAAACACCACGCAGTTACATATAAAAGAGATTATGCATAAGAAATATAAAATCTATGTGTACGGTACCAATCGTACACAGTCACCTCTAAGGGGGTCCTAGTAGGTGGGCTGTGCAGAAAAATAAGCTCTTCTCTAAGATATGCACATACGTGGTTCTAAACCTAAATGCAACACAAACACTAGGCAATAAAGCGAATACTAATATTACGCCGTTCCCCGGCAACGGCGCCAAAAATTTGATGTCTTTTTGCAATCGTTGTAATTTTGAAAAGATTTTTAAATGTAAAACATGTGAAAACCAGACATCAAATAATAAAAACCGGTTCTCACTAGTGAATGAGACCGGGTCGAACTCAAGGAACGGGAATATATCGTATTCAAGTACACAAGTCTAAACTAATCTTTATTGTCGAATTATGGAAATGTAAAATGTTCAGAAAAGTAAACACAACTAGCTATTACAACAAATGAATACCCTTCGCAGAGGGCGTAAAGTGCAATATTTACAAATCCACTTTAAATTCCTAAATCTAAACTAAAGAGTAAAAAAACTTTATTCTTTGTACTTCGTGTCACGTAATCGCTTCCGCTCCAGTCTGTGCTATCCTGCACAATTCAAATAAACACAAGCAGTACCAGAGATAGAAACCTATATTAACTAGCTAAATGCTAAAAACACTGACGAATATCATCAAAAGAATTCAATGACAATTAACACTACATTAACTAACACAATTAACTAAATTTCAATTCACTAACACTTTATTAACAAGCTATGCACTTACACTATTGAAAAATACAATATTAAAACATTTGAAAACAGTAAAATCAAGAATTGTAAACATCAAGGAATGACTAATGAAAAACAAACTGGAAAATTACACAGAAATAGCAAAAGAAACAAATTTGTAAAAGATATTGAATGAAGCAAAACAAGAAAAATCCTTGATTGGAAAAACAGCAAATCGACCTATGTCAACTAAAAAAAAATAGAAAATGAAATGTAAAACAGAAATAGGATGTTGCAAAACAGAAAATTAGAAGATATAGAAAATATGAATGTGAATTTACTAAAAAAAAAAAAAAAACAGGATTTCATCAAAATGAAAAGAAAAGGAAATCAAAAGAAAAACTGAAAATGAATGTAAAAACCAGAAATGATGTAATTGAAAACAGAGAAAAAAAAACAGAAATTTAGTAAACAAAGAAATTCAAGTAGATATTCAATATCTTTCAGACTGAAAATTCACGATATATTTAATCGGATTCTTATAGAATTCAGTCATTTACTTCAGAAATCCAATATTCCCTTGCTGGATTTTAGTTGATCGTGAATCAGATGTAATGAAGCATCTTATTCTTCTGTTATGCAGATGGATATCAGATTGATCTCTGCTGGACCGTTGCAGAGTTTTTCAGAACAAGCAAGAACTTCCAGCAATGAATAGTAACTCAGACGAATTCACATTGAATCTTGACAGAAGATCACAGTTCTACAACTTTTACAAATCATTCCGGCAGCTATTTGCTGAATCAAAGTTTCCTCAGAATTTATCAGTGAATGATTGGATCAGAATTTCATTTCATCGATAAAATGATAATGAACCAGAAGTCTTTAATAACTGCCAAAGATTTCAGAAAAAAAAAATTCATCGGATAACATTTTGATCAATCCAGATGATCGATACTTCTTTAGAAACAAATCTTTTTTTTTTCTTTTTTTCTTTAAACAGAAATTAATCCACTGAATCTAGATCAGATTACCAAAACTTATTCATCAGATCAAGTATTCCGGCAGAATCCTTGTCAATCGCCGGATTCCTTCACAGATTTTTTTTCTTTTTATGTTTTCTCTTTTTTTTTCCAAATTAAAATTCAAACATCATGAAGATTATCATTCAGAAAGAAAAAGAAGAAGAAGAAGAAGATGAAGACTTACCGTGAACCTGAGGGATTAGAGAAGTTGGGCGGTCATCCACCGTGCGCCGTCGCCGGATTGAGATTCCATCACCACCACCGGTTGAGGAAGATGAGAGAAATAGGTAGAAGAGGAAGAAAGAGGTAAGAAGGGGCCGGTGTTGGTGGAGGAGAAGGAGAAAGGAGGGAAAGAGAGGGAAAGAAGGGAAAGAGGGCAAGGTTCAGGCGTACAGGGGAGACGCCCCCCTTCTCATTTTTTCTGGGTTTTATAAACAAGCAAACCGGTTTTGAACCGGTTTGCTGTTTGTTTTAACAAAATCCAAACCGGCTAGAACCGGTTTGTTTTCTTTATTTTGAAATGCAAACCGGTTAAACCGGTTTGTGATTATTATATATTTTTTTTCAGTTTAAAAACCAAATGCAAACCGGTTTGGTTTATTATTTTTTTTCTTTTTTTAAAAAAAATCTAAAAAAACAAACTATTTAAAAGAGTATTAAAAAATTATTTACTAAAAACCTCAAACTAACTAACTACTCTAAAAATTTATTTACACTAACCTTATTTCAAAATATATCTAACTCTATTTTTAACTCTAATTTTTATTTAATTTTTATTTTTATTTTTATTATTTTTATTGAAAACTAAAACTAAAACTACTATGACTATAACAAAAACTAAAATATGCATAAAAATGTAAAATAAACTATTTTTCATGCATTTTCTATTTTTAAATCATTTTAGCACATTTACTCGAAAACTATCATAAAATTGGGTTTTTAAATCATTTTCTCATGAAATCATGCATATTTTTATATGAAAAATCCCTAAAATATATGCATGATCAAGTTGCCAGCAACAAATTGATTCATGCTCAACTGGTTTTGATGATAGGGATCTAAAGATGCCTTGCCAAACTGAGAGCTTCAGCACATACCAGATACCTGCTGATAATATTTAGAAAATCATGACGGCAACTCACTTTAGCCTTTTGAAAGGTTGTACCACTACCTTCTGTGGCTATGGTTTCAGCGAACATAGTACCAGGACAACCCAACATATCACTCTCCATGAATAGAAGGCTATGCATTCGGATTAGTTCGAAGGTGGCGCCTTAGTGCAGGAGATTAGATTTAATAAAATCGATACCACTAACAGCAGATGAAATGATGTGGAAGCAAAAGGAATAGATGCAGCAAGTGTTGAGTATCGGTGAATGAGTGAAGTGTGAGAAATTTGAATATGTATAGGAAAACGCAAGGTATTTATGCATATGATGGAGTATATACCAGAATATATATATATATATATATATATATATATATATATATATATATATAAACGCAGAAAAATCGATGAATCTAAAACAGGTGCACCAGGATATTAACAAGATAGGAAAGATTGTTATCAACAGACATACTTCCCTAAAAAAATCGAAGTATTGAAAGATTTGTATGAGAGTAACAGGGAAATTTTATAGTAGGACATACCTGAATTTACAGTAGGACATACCGTGATCCTTGATGAGAACAACGACCATCTTTAGGATTAAGGTAGATCAATGGAATGTTGAATGATTTCTCAGCGGGTCTTTTGCAACACTCTTCGGCCCATTCACTGTCTCTCATTACCTTTGATTTGATTGCTTCTAGGGATAAATCACATATACAGGCAGTTCCTTTGATGTATGATAACACAGATTCTCAAAGTAAAAGAGCCTTAAGTCTTACTTAGAGGATCAATTACAGAACTAATGAGTAAATGGAAGCATCCTGTATGCATGTTAACAGTAATTCATTGCAATTGTTTTTCAGCAGATATAGCTTACCACAATTCTCCTAGGGATTATGCCATATCATAATTTATACATTTCCTTCCCACAGCTTGGGACATCTGAAGCAGACACCTCCGTGGGGATGGAAGATAGCCAATGGGACTTGGTTTTTATAACTCAAGCAACCCACGAATTGCTCCTTTGTCCAGCCTTTTACTATGCCTTTGTTAACAGCATGCTCTTATGATACAGAGAGATCATTTAGATGCCAATTTCTCCGAACATCTGCAGAGTCCAATTAATACTTCTGAATGTCAAAATCATTTCTATGCCCAAAATGAAAGAAATATGGTGAAGAAAGGGGCTACATTCAAATGAAATTTTCCACCGAAACAACTTGTATATTGGAAGATTTTAATGCATTACCTGTAACCGATTCCTTTGTTGAAAAAGGGATTAATATACATGCACTAGGAAGATACATTTACCCATTTTGCTGTCAAACGGACCTTCTGTAATGACATTATAGGCAACAAGATTGGATTTTCGCACCTCTGCTTGCTTCCTCCATGAGCGTATCAAACACCCACCTTAGATCACCTTTGTTATATATAAACCGTTGATTTAGAGAACACTATGTTGTTCTATCATGAATGATCCCTGGAAAATTACATCATTGAGGGGCTTCTTTTCAGGCTCAAGGTCATTATCTTGCTGAGGAGCTAATGCAGTTAGCTCATGAAAGTGTGGTGCAAATAAGGTTGGGACTGTAGTGACCTCTACAAGATGTTCACAGATGGCCCAAGCCAAACCTGCACACAAAGGTAAAATATAATAAAAGTGCACTCAATACATCAAGCAACTTACTACATCAAGTGACAGCTAGTGAAGAGAGCAATACTAGGTGTTTAGTAAAAAAAAAAAATATCCAGAAAAACATAATGAACAAAATTTTCATTCACGACACAAACAATTGTATCGAGAATCGGCTAAAAGTTGTAATGAACGCATATTGCTGACTGTATGGCAGAGATAAATTTGTATTATAGAAGATAAAAACAACAAAAATATGAAAGTTATTGATTATTATACTACTATAAACAAAGGAAAGAAATGCAACTTCGAATACCACTACAGGCTTAAAAGATCACAAGGAAAAGTGGGTCAAGAGCACAATGACCTGGATTCATAACAGTTCTTCAGACTTCCAAAAAAGAAATAGTATGTAAATATACAAAATGGATGCTAATAACACAAAATCCTTCAGCTTGCCAGTCACTTTTTGCAATTTTGGAAAGATTTTAATATAAAGCAAGTTGGGTCCAGAATTCATATTACTGGGATCAAATAACGTTCAGAACAAAGGCATTAACATGTGAAACCATGCGAGTATCACCACATTGATTAAAAGAACCCATTTAACTAGAACATGTAAAATCAAAAATCCTTTATTCCTGTAAAAGAGGGAAGTAAAGAGGGATACAATTACCTGATATATGAGACAAAGCTCATAGGATAAAAGGATGACATGTATCTGTCAGTCTTTTGTTATGCTATTAAAATTTCAAAGGAAGATTAGCATTAGAAAACCCATGTGCTTGTGGGCATGGTATTTTTGCTTTTCGATTTACCTTGCAAACTTAAATCACATCGTGACCCTGACTATGATATGATCCTACATAAAGCAACAGGGACCTAAAAAAAAATAAGTAAACTGGAATTAGATCGTGTCTAATAAATGATGTATAACATTGTTCATTAACAGAATAAACTCATCAACTACCTTCCTCTTTTCATTTTCTTTACCTGTATGCTTTTTCAAAAAGTGTATTTCATACCAGGCCATGATACGGAAAGCAGAGCAGCTGCTTCTCATTCACTCAGAAGGTACAAACCCATTAGGGCCTCAATGACACCCACCATGCATCATCTCCTGAACTATCCACTCTGCAGCATATCTTAGAAACGAATCTCTGAATATCCCTAATGTCTCTAACGGATACCCCTCTTGGCTTCTTGGTTGGGACATCAATACATTGAGCGTAGCTTCCCATATGGATTTTCTTCAAGTTGGCCACTAGAAGCACAACTTCTAACCTCATCTCTTCAATGTGATCTCTCGATTTGAGACTTGGTTTTCCCTGCTCGTAACGAATCTAGCAAAGCTTATGTGCAGGGGGCACTAACACGCATATTTCCAGGATTTCTCTGTAACAAGTTTTTGCAGTAGATATTTTATGACACATTAAATCGAGAATCCCTTTAAATTGAGTGAATAATATCTAACCAATCAAACATAAATGTTAGATAAGAGGAGAAAAATGTTACCGAAACCGTGAAGACGCAGAGTGGATTTAGCCATCATTGAAAGGGCTTTATGATGAATCAAATCTATTTTTACCATAACTCAGATCATCTGCTCAGATTTTGTCTCAACATCGAATTAGCTATTACAACAGATGGGATTGACTATTTGCTTTCACTTTCACAGTGAATCCCATCTGTCGTTTGAGTTTTTCTCCGTAGCCTTGTATAGGGATTGACCCAATGCTAGGGCTCTGTACCGTAGGATTGGTTCGATTGGCAGAAAGAGGGAATAGGGGTAAAGAAGAAGAGGGGTGATTCCTCAAAGAGGAAGAGAGGAAGCCATCCAAGAAGAGGGGTGTCGGGGGTTGATTGAGAGGATAATGGGAGTTGTTTATAGGAAAAGGGAGAGGTGAAGAAGCAGTCCTTTGAAAGAGGAAGAGGAGATGATGGCAGGGTGAAAACGGATGTCCAAATGAGGCGATGGATGCCTCTTTTTATAAGTGTAAAGAGAAGAATCAAGAGAGAGAGCGTCCGTTAGGGATCGAGGGCTGAAGAGGACGGAAGATGATCGAATGGTCGATCATCTTGGGAAGCAAGAGGGCGTAATGGAGGGTTCTGAGGAAGAGGGTTTCGGTGAGAGAGGGAGAGAGATGCGAAAGAAAACCCAGAGTTCGAAAACCCTAACTTGGTTAAAAGGGAATTTTCTCAAAATTTCCAAAAAAGGTCTTTTAAAACAAATTTTTCTTAAAACGGGTCTTTAAAGTAATTTTATTCATTATCCTGATTTTTCATTCTTTTCTCGGCCTTTCCTGATTTTTGTTTATTTTTTCGAAAATAAAATTCTAAAACCTAAGCAGTACGAGAGATAAAACTATTTTTTTTTTGTATTTTTGGAACAAAAATCTAAGTTTTTATACGAAAACAAAGATTAAACACTAATTTTTTTGTATTTTTCTAAAAAGGATTTACAAAAGTATTTTTCTGAGAATTTTAGACTATTTCGGGAAAATTTCTTCAGAAAAAGGGGTTTGGACCCAGGTTTTGAGAAAATGTTCAAGTTTTGACACTCGAATCGAGAAATACAACATGATGGATCCAAACGAATGTCGGATGGACTGTCCGAGCTATTTAAAAACTATTTTTGGTATTTTCTATAATTTTAATTTAAAATTTGGACAATGAGACTCAGATTTGGATCTGGACAATGGATCCAGATCCGAAATCAATTTAAACATATAGAATGAATTTAATTTCAGTAAAACTTGAGAAATGAACTAGAATTTAGATTTAAAAATGACTCATTTTGCTCAGAAAAATGAATTTAGGGGCAAGAAGGGAATATTTAAAAGATTTTGAAAATTTTGGGGTGTTCACAAATACATCCCTGACTATGGTCATTGAATTTATTATATAATAATCATATTTGAATTCAAGTGAAGAATAAAACATATTTTTGTGCTTTTATAGAGTTTAAAATGAAATTAACTCTCAATATATCCTGACTATGGCCATTGATATATATTTCGAGTTAATTTTAAGTTAAACTCTGATAAAAGAAGAAAATATTTAAAAATATGATGATTTTTAGAAAGAGATTCAGTGTGGATCCAATGTTATTCCATAAAAGATGAAAATCCAAAGTTTTGTTAACATCCTGACTATGGCCATTGATGCAAATCATCAACTTAGGATTTAATCACCTCTTATTAGGATGGTGCACGTGCCATTCGTGTGCTCATTTGTGACATTTTGCAATAAAGGGGAAAATGATATGAAATCATGTAATTTATAAGGTATATACATGCTCATACATTCTATCTAAGAGCTGGAAATGTAACCTTCTCATTATATCTAGCTATTACAATCTTTGAGCAGAACTTGAAATTGAAATGGAAATTAACATTCCTAAGTTAACATTTTCCACCTATTTCTTGCAAAAATCTAAGTTAGTACAAGATGAAAGATACATAGAGAAAGCAATTTACAAAAGACATCATATTGAACTTAAGAGGCGATTGATAAAATATTCATGTCTATATTTTGCACTAATAGAAAACTCAATGTAAAAGGAAAATTTCATACTAGAATCATGTATAGCATCTTTAAACGTAATATCTTAGGATGATGATGGACCTAAAATAGGTTTAATTTGAAGGTCACGAATGACCTACTAAGTTAGTCAAAATACATATATATACCCTCTAAATGCAAGTGTAATGGTGAAAGGAGGCACCTAACGGAGGAATTTATACCTAATGGGTGATATATATTAGTGACCATTATGCAAAGGGGATGAATGATGTGTTGTTTGATGTATATAGCGGGGAGCACATGGATTGCAACTTGATGGTGATCATGTGTTACAAATGAGAGCGCAGGGAAATGGAAACAGGCCATTTGAGAGGAGTGCCATGTATACAAGGGCTTGTCTTGCAACTATACAGCTTGTCTTGCAACTATACAGTGGATCACAACAGTTAGAGAGAATGATCCATGACTGGGAACACAATTTTATGAAATGTCAGGAGGGAAAGTGCCTAATAGTGTTGTGGTATTGCAGTTGGGATATAGAGATGATAACATACAGAAGTGGCAAGTTTAGAGGTTTACCTGAAACAGGGGCCAGGGATGCAACTACAGTGTGCAGGAGTGATATGGGAAGATATTGGGAATGATACTGGTGACAGTGGTGCAGTAAGTGAGATGAAGGAACACATCTGACAAAGCTACAACTATTTGGAGAAAAAAAAAGAAGAAAGGAATTCTATGAAATATGGATGTTGTGGAGCAGGATTGTGCAGGGGATAGTGAGGAATGTGTTAACGTGCCGGAATAAAAGTTACCACAGCAAGAGGGTATGCTGATGGCAAGCTGGAACAGGGAACACTATTGTAAGTGTTGCAACAGTGGTGTGAAGGTGAGACGACACAGGAAAATGGAGTGGATATGAAACAAATCTGAGCATCAGACTCTAGGTTTCTCAAATCTGCTTTGGATCAGCATAAACAAAAAAGAATTTTTGTTTTACATTAGTTCAGAAGATTGACTTCTGGATAAATGAATCAAAGCCTTCCATAGGTTTTCACACGGCAAATCATTGGATTCTAGCAGCCCAGTTTAATCAGTCTCAATATATTGAGATATGCCATATAGGAGGCTATGGGTTTTTGCGCACAACGTGATATATATAGGCACAATATATGGTTAGTATAATACTTTGCACCACTACAAGAAATTAACAGATGGTGATTTGAGCATTAGGCTGCCAAAGGGGGCAATACCTTATGCTTTGGGCCGACATATGTACAGGGGAGGTGTATACAAAAATTATTACAACAAAGGTTATACAAGATGGAAATAGTATAGGGATGACAGGTAATTGTGCTACTGTGTGCAAGTACAGATGGACACAGTTTACTAGATGTAATGCACAGGATGGAAAACTATAATGTTGTAAGATAATGAAAGGGATATTGGCATATAGTATCTTGGGGCTGAGATGAGAGTATGTCATCTTCTTGAAATGTATAAGCAATTATAGTTGATACTCACCTTTGAGGACAGCAGAAGAATTTAGTCCAGTCACAAGAGAGACATATGGCTTTTGAAGTTAAAGCCACCACGAAATCTAACGTGTGTTGTCAAAGTCTTCTATGTATTTCAGCAACATCAGTGGATTCTTCTCTTCTCTTTTTTTTTCCCTTTTTTTATTTTTTTTTTAACATGAAAGGGATGCCACAGGGCAAAATAGCCAGCAAGTGTGTTTTCATCAGCAAAAACTGACATAGCATGTTTAATTTCCTGCAAAATGAAATATTAGAGAAGCTTTGTCCCTTTTCCTCCATCCCCTAAGCAGACATCCCCAGTGTTTGCCACGACAACAATGGCTTTTCCTCCCATAATAAAACAATAACAGAAATGATGGAAGCTATCTTGCAATTCCAGATTTGCAGATGTTAAAACAGTATTACTGCCCATGCACTTCCTGTACACTCTTACTTGAATTCCCCAATCCAAAGAGTTCCTCGGCGTTTACTATCACAGACATCTCATCTTACTGTTATAGATGAGCATAATCGCCACCCATGAACCTGCTTGAAATATGTGGTGGAACATCAATATCCCATCGTATGTACTCAATTGAATCACCATAGAAAAAAAATCATAAAAATCAATATAATGGCCTATTAGATAAAGGCAATAAAAAAAATTAGTGTTATTGAATTCCCTCCACTCTTCTCGATGTTTCACTTATGAGCCTTTGACTTCCAACCTCAATTCCTCAAGCACTTTAGCAATAGAGCATGCATATGACAGTTGAATATACAGGGAGGGGGAGTGAAAAAGGAACAAAGGTGCATGATGAAGCAGGTGTAATGGATGTGCAACAGTGAGAATACTGAGATGCTGCAATATATAGTGTAGTGGAGAAGAATCTAAAACTCAACAATCAGTCAGCAAACCTAAGTGATCCATTGCTTAAATAAAATAGGATAATAAAAGGAAAACAGAGCATATAGACTGAACAATTCCATGATAAACTAAAAAACAAAGATCCACCAGGACAACGAATTTTGCAATAACTGGAGGAAGACATTGATAGTTTTGAATATATATTTCAGAGAAAAAAAATTAAAACATTAAAATGAGGCAGATGGCATAAGGGGTCAAAGCAAATTACCACAGGCATCAACAGTAAGAAACGATGATTTACAGTAGGTGTGAAAAGGATTTATGGTCAATCAAATTCAGAATGATGGACTCTACAGCAAATCCAATATATAATATCATCTTAATCTGACCAGATCACTAAATTTTATTAACACACTAGGAAGACATCCACTGATATTTCCAATAACCTACATAGAGACCAAAGTAAACATATTCACCTACGGCTTTTCACACATTCATTAGAACCTCCAGCAGTAAGGACTGCATCCAGAAACGACTTTTCAATAAAGAAATAACAACTGTGTTCTGAGGGGGGGATGTAAGTCGATGCTAGCAAGATTAGAAATCCACAGTGGACAATAGATTAGACTAAAAACAGGAAGTCAGATCCAACATGAGGAGGATAAGATGAAAAATCAGGAATGAATAAAAAGAGGATGCCGATTGGAGCATCGTTTTAATACATATATAAACCATCGAGATTCAATAAAAAAAAACAAAGGAATGTCGGAATGCAAGCATTTTTTATGATGTCGCACACCCAGGTCGATGCTGCCATTATGCAGCCCAATCTTCCAGATTGTGCTCCAAGATGCTTCGATGAAGAACAAAATGATGAGAACAAAAACAAGGAAGAATTGTAATTGAAGAGATTTTTTTTTTTAGAAAAGCGTAAAGGAAAAGAAAATCGACCATAAAAATAAAAAAAATAGCGCTAGAAAAGTTGTAATTGATGCATTGTGATAAAAAAAGAAACGAATACCATTAAAACTATGAAATATAATAAGATAGAGAAAGCATTTCAACAGGAACTCGAAAGAGGAAGAGGATGGCTGCTTACCTGTAGCTGTCGCTCTGCTGACAGAGGATCAATCTTTTTCTACTAATTGGGGAGAACCAGAAGAAAAAAGAAAGAAGAAGAGGGGATTGGGAGGATTGGGTAGATCAGGGTAAGGAGATGAACTGGATGAGGTGAATCGTGGATGCCTGGATCGTTCACCCTACGCCCACTTTATAGAAGGGTAGGAAGGGTCTGGAAGAGGAGTGGCGGTTTGGCATCGACGGACTGAGGCGAATGAGGATGATCGAAGGGTTGGTGATGAGGTAAGGCCTGCGAGGCCGTTGGCGATGGAGGGTTGAGGGAGCTCGATGGGGGAGATGGTTCTGGAAGGCCTGCGAGAGGGAGAAGGCGAGAATGCGATGGAGAGAGAGAGTCCGAAAAACCCTAATCTCGATTTTCTGAAACCTGAGGGTTGTAAGAGATTTTTTTTCGAAATTTTTCAAAAAGGGGCCTTTTTTAAAGAGTTTTTCTTAAAACGGGTTTTTAAAAAACATTTTTTTTTGTAATTTCCTTCATTATTTTGATTTTTTTTTGTTCTCTTTTTTTTCCAGTATTTTCTGATTTTTTTTTGTTATTTTGGAAATAAAACCCCAAAACCTAAGCAATACGAGAGACAAAACTATTTTTTTTTATATTTTTTGAGAAATATTTACAAAAAGAGGGGTTTTTCTGAAAATTTGGGTTTTGATTTCTTCAGAAAATGAGTTTGGATTCAAAATTTGAGAAGATTTTCGAGTTTTTAACCTCAAATTGAGAAATATAAAGCAATGAATCCAAATGGATGTCGGACAAACTGTCTGAGCTTTTCAAAAGTTATTTTGATAATTTTGAGAATTTGGTTTAAAAATTGGATAACGATGCTCAGAATTAGATTTTGATAATGGATCTGGACCAAAATTCAGTCAGATATAAGAAAATTGATTTGACTCTAGAAAATTCGAGAATAAACTGGAGTTTTGTTTTTAAAATGACTCAATTTTGTCAGAAAATGAGGATCAGGGGTAAAAAGAGAATATTTACAATCATTTTGAAAATTTTGGGGTGTTCACAAATCCATGGCTGAAATTGATTTTGCCTTTGAAAGTGCGGATTTAACCCATTTAACGGGTGAATCGCATATCTCATTGGCTAAGAACACGAAAAATGTGTTTCTAAACGATCATAACGAATTAGAATCCCTGGAAAAACAGTAAAACAGGGTTAGATCATCTTCTTGGACTAACCTTGAGGTTCTTGATGGTGATTCTATGGTTTAATCCATGAAAGGGAAGGCACCAATGGTGGAATTCATGTTAAAACATGGAAAAGTATTAAGTAAAGTAAAAAAAAATTATGAAAAACCTTACCTTGAGGTTGCAGCTGCAATGGAAAAAGGAGGAAGGGCTGGAGAGAGGAGAGAGAAGCTCAAAGAATCCAAAAAGGAGAGAGATAGGGGGGTCGACCCCCTATGGGCTTTTATAAAAAAAAATTAGGTTTACATTAGGAATTTTGAAAAAGTTGGACTCTAAAGGGGGGGGGGCGATTTTCCTGGAGGATTACCTATTTACCTCTATCCTAATCACCTTAATTAACACCTAACCTAAACTCCTAATTATCCTAAAAGACTCCCAAATGTGGCACCACCTAGTGTGGGCCCACATTTGGGTTTTTAAAGCTTTAATTAAAACTTTTAAAAACTAATAGTTAAAAGCCAAGGTTAAAAATGGATTTTCAAAAATGGATTTTGATTTTCCTAAACCTCTAAACTAACTAGGACACTTATTAACCCTAGTCTAACCCTGACTTTATCGAACGTGGCACCACCTAGAGTGGGCCCCGCTCGAATTTTCAAAAAACGATTTTAAAACTTGAAATTGAGAGGTTTTTCAAAAGATATTAGAAAGTATATTTTGAGACTGAAGGTTTTGAAATAGTACAGAGTTCTGACTGAGTCAGAACTTCTCCAGATATGGCACCAACTGAGTGGACCCCACATCGAAGTTTTGAAAAATTGAAATAAAGATTGAAAATAGCTATGAAAAGGGGTTAAAATCAAAAAATAAAATTTAAAGGCTTGAAAATAGAGTCCTAATCGAACTGGAACTCTGGGCTAGAGTCCTGAAACTTTAGGACTCTGAGATTTTGGGATTTTAAAAGCCAAATAAAGAATTTTTTGAAAGATTTTATCAGAACTAATGAAAATAAGTCAGAAAATACAGTCAGGGTTAGAGTTCTAACTCAACCAAAACTCTGAGATACAGTCCTGAATCAACTGAAACTCTACAAAATGACCTAATTTTTGAAAAATAAATGAAAATGAATGAAAATGAAAGTAAAAACAGACTTCAGAACAGACTCCTAAATGGATTAGGACTCTGGGGTAGAGTCCTGAACAGACTGAAACACTAGTTTTTTTTCTTTTTTGGTATTTTCTGAAAACAGATGAAAGAACTTGTGAAAACAGTAAAAACAATAACAAATATTGAAATCAAAATAGAGTCCTGATCCAACTGAGACTCTAGGGACAAAGTCTTGATTGAACTAGGACTCTCAGAATTTTGGATTGTCTGAGAAAACAAATGATTAGATTTAAACAAAGCTTTTGAAAACCAGTGACAATGAAGTGAGAAAACAAACTTTGGATAGAGTCATGATTCGATCAGGACTCTAGGATAGAGTCGTGATTCGATCGGGACTCTGGGATAAAATCTCAAAATTTTGAAATTTCATGATAAAGGTATAACAATTTTGATTCCTGAAGAGATAAATAGAAGGATTTTTGAAAGATTCTCTCAAAATGGAAATCAGGGTCAGAGTCCTAATCCAACTAGAACTCTTCAAACAGAGTCCTGGTTCAACTAAAACTCTGAGTTTTTTACTTCTCTTTGAAATTTTTTGAAAGATTTGATTAAAAACAGGTAAGAATAACGATGAAAGATAGAATCCTGATTCAATTAGGACTCTAAGAAAGAGTCCTAATTCTACTGGGACTCTAAAATTTTGGCCAAAAACAAAGGATTTGATAGGTTTTCTCAAAAATAGGTGAAAAAGGTAGTAAAAATAGAGTTTTGATCCGACTAGGACTCTGGAAAAAGAATACTGATCCAACTAGGATTCTAGAAAAAGAGTCTTGATTGGACTGGGATTCTGAAATTTAGGACAAAAACGATGAGAATGGACAAGGATATGACCACATCTGGTTTAAAATCAGAGTGGAGTTTTGAAAAGGTTCAAAAAGATGAAAATACTGAGTCCTGGTCCAACTAGGACTCTAAAATTTTTTGAGATTTTTGATAAATAAAGGAATCCAGAAGCGACACCACCTAAATGGGCCTCATCTGAGAATTGAAATCAATTGAAATTGAGTTTAAAATGAATCCAGATTATTTTCTGAGGAAAACATTTCGAAATATAACATCCTGGGGTTTGACAAATGGTAGAATGTCAATTTAAAACCCAGGTTGTAAAATTGACTTTGAAAGAAAAGTTTTAAAAGCTCGAATCTGGATTTAATATTTTGAAAACAGGAGTTCTGGATCTTGACGATGAGATGCAATGACATGCAATGCTATGCAATGTAATGAAATGATATGTCGAATGCAAGCAATGATATCAGTGACATATGAAATGTAAGCATTGGATGAGGGTGAAAATTTGGGGTGTTTACACCTGCCACGTACTTAGAATTTTCTACAAATGACACTATTCATCACAGTAATACACTCAGCCAGTCATACACACTCTGCACTTGTATGCATATGCTCACTTTCACAACATTCCCCCACTTTCACAATGCATACACCTGCTTTTGGGTTGGTCGATCAAATAAAAATCCTGCTTTTGAGCTGGTCTTTTAAAACAAAATCTTGCTTTCGTGTTGGTCTTTTAAAAATGAAAATCATGCTTTCGAGTTGGTCGATCAAAATAAATCTTGCTTTCGATCTGGTCCGTCAAAACAAAATTCAGTTTTTACTGGTAAGGATTTCTAAAAACTCATTTTTATATTATTTTCTAAATTTCAGCTCGAGGTTCTATCAAAATCTATATTGAGTGATTATTTCATAAAGGATTTTCAAAAAATTTGCCAATTTGCTAAAAGCATTTGTTGATTCCAACATTTTATTGCACAAGAGAATCACCTCAGATTACCTCTAGTATTCTTTCTAAAAAGGTGAAACTTTTTGCAAAAAAGGGATAAAATTCAAATCTTTTCCCTGTTGATCAACCAAAAGGATGTAAGAAATATCCTCGGTATGATTAGAGAAAGAAATATTCAATGATGTTGAAAATCCATAAGCGAATTGATATTGATCATAGTTATGGCGCATGTTTAAAGATGACTTTCTAGCAATTAGGCAGCGGAAATATCCTGAGCTATAAAAAGAATGTACTCAATCCATATCTCCTCAGCCATTTAAGCTACAATCAGATATCTGCAAAAGGGATCTTTCAATTGTCGTCAAGTTGAAGATGAATATGCGAGCTAGACCCCTATGGGCAAAGAAGATTTGGATCATCTTCGAGATGAAAGAGTTTGTGACAGATCCTTCCAGAGAAAGTTCAGATCACCGTCGAGATGAAGGCGAATGTGATGAACCTCCCGACAAACCCTAAAAGATATTTGATTTCTGCTATCATTAAGAGATTTTTGACCAATGAGCCAATATCATCAGTATGATTTCTGAAACAAAAAAGGATCGGAGCATCTTCAAGATGAAGGAGTTTGTGACGTATCCTTCCTAGAAAAAAAAAGTCAAGACATCTCCAAAATGAAGGATGATGTAATAAACTCCTTACCAAAAACCCAAGAAAGCTCAATGACTCAAAAATAGTGCAAAAAGATCATCATGGGAAAACACTCGAATATCAAACTGCCAGAAATCATCTTTTCTTATGTGAAATTCTTTTATCAATATCTTTTCACTGCTTGCTTGTATGAAATTGAGAATAATTCTTTCTCTGTTCATATCAAGGAAATGGATAGCTTCCTTGAAGAAACTCAACAACATTAAAATTTGAATCTGACTCTAGAATCCAGGGAGTTAACCTCATTGGAGGGAATACTCTAGGTGAAGAGGGAATATCTTTTGCACACACGTGCACATTTCCAACCATTTGAGTTAACTACAATTTTTATCTTATTGGCAAAATTTTCTAGTTATCCAAAAATAAAATAAATACTCAATATCCATTTTGATGCAATCTGGCGTTTTCAAAAAGAGTTGCCTTGTTCAGGAGAGGTATCTCTTCCTGTCCCATCACGGTTTCTTCATTCAAGAATTTTGTATGGTCGTTCCCGCTCAGGATAAGGGTTAAACCTGAATTTTTTTGCGAAAGGTCATCTGTTTTAAAAAGCTATTTCAGTCTCAGCAATGAGACGCCCAAATCAATCCCTTTTTCCAGCTTTAGGGACCGCATTTTTGTCATTATGCAAACCCCTCTTGGATTTGTTCGTCCAAACTCTGGAGGTCCCATCATGGTTTCTTCATTCGAGGATTTTGTATGGTCGTCCCTTTCAGGTTAAGGGTTAGGTCTGAACCTCGCTCCTCGAGGTATCGTCCCCTTTCAAGTTAAGGGTTAAGCCTAAACCTCACTCCACGAGGTATCTTCCGTTCAGGTTAGGGTTAAACCTAAGCCTCATTCCGACGAGGTTCCTCATTTCGACGACGTTTCTCGTTTCAACGAGGTTCCTTATTTCGACGAGGTGTGTTCTCCCAGTCCCATCATGGTTTTCCCTATCATGGAATCCATTTCGTGCTGGTAATTTTTCAAAAATCCAGTGTTCGTGCTGGTAAAATTTTGAAAAACCCAGTGTTCGTGCTGGTAATTTTTCAAAAACCCAGTGTTCGTGCTGGTAATTTTTCAAAAAATCCAGTGTTCGTGCTAGTAAAATTTCAAAAACTCAGTGTTTGTGCTAGTAAATTTTCCAAAACCCAGTATTCGTACTGGTAATTTTTCAAAACATAATGCTTGTACTGGGTCATTTTCAAAATCCGGTATTCACATTGGTACACTTTAAAATTCAGTGTCCACATTGGTGTAGTTTTCCTTAGGGATTCGAGTTTCGACTCGAATCTCCTTTCCTTCTTTTTGTCTAGTTTTTCTTTGGAATTCGAGTTCTGACTCGAATTTTCTTTCCTTCCAATTGATCTAGTTTTCCTTCGGGATTCAAGTTTCGATTCGAATTTCCTTTCCTTCTAATCAATTTAGTTTTCCTTCAGGATTCGAGTTCCGACTCGAATTTCCTTTCCTTCTAATTGGTCTATTTTTCCTTCAAGATTCGAGTTCCGACTCAGGTTTCTTTTCCTTCCAAATTGATCTATTTTTCCTTCAGGATTCGAGTTCCAACTTGAATTTCTTTTCCTTCCAAATTGATCTACTTTTCTTTCAGGATTCGAGTTCTGACTCGAATTTCTTTTCCGTCCACAATGGATCTAGTTTTCCTTCGAAGATTCAAGTTCCGACCCGAGTTTTCTTTTCCTTCTGAATTGGTCTAGAAAATTAGATTTCCGACTCGAATTTTCTTCCAAATCCAATTCAAATGGCTAGAATCGGTCTAGAAAATTAGAGTTTCGACTTGAATTTTCTCCCAAATCCAATTTGCTTAGCTTTCCTTTAAAGGTTTGAACTCCTACTCAAACTTTTCTGCAATTTAGTAATTGGTCTAGAAGATCCAAGTTCCGACTCGAATTTTCTTTCAAAACCCAATTCATTTAGTTTTCCCTTGAAGATTTGAATTCCGATTTGAATCTTCCTTCAAACCCCAGTTTAACACCTGGTTTATTTAAAGCTCACAAGTTGAATCCTTCCTTTTTAATTTGTGATTCTTAGGTTAAATCCCTATGGAATTGATAGTTCGTAGGTCGAATCCCTGCTCATTTAAAGCTCACAAGTTGAATCCTTCCTTTTTAAACTGTGATTCTTAGGTTAAATCCCTATGGAATTGATAGTTCATAGGTCGAATCCTTGCAGAACTGATGTGATCCTTAGGTTAAATCCCTATGGAATTGATAGTTTGTAGGTCGAACCCCTGCGGAACTGATGTGGTCCTTAGGTTAAATCCCTATGGAATTGATAGTTCGTAGGTCGAATTCCTGCGGAACCGATGTGATCCTTAGGTTAAATCCCTCTGGAATTGATAGTTCGTAGGTGGAACCCCTGTGGAACCAATGTGATTTGTAGGTTGAACGCTTGTCAAACCAATACGGCTCATAGGTTGAACCCCTTTGTGAACCAAAAGTCCTTCTCAACCCAGTGGTTCTTAGGTTGAACCCCTTTCGAACCAATCTCATTCTCAAAAATTTGATCTGTAGGTTGAATTCCTACTGATCCCCGGTTCTTAGGTTGAACCCCTTTGGAACTAATCCCACTGCCAAAAATTTGATTTGTAGGTTGAAGTCCTCCTGATCCAATATTCTTTACAGTCCTTAGGTCGAATTCCTTTTGGTTTGGTATTTTTCAGATATGTGATTTGTAGGTTGAAGTCCTCCTGATCCACGTTCTTAGGTTGAATCCCTATTGAACTCATGTCGTTCCCAGTGAACCAATGTCGTTTTTAGGCTGAATTCTTATTGAACCCATGTCATTCCCAGTGAACCAATGTCATTCTCAATTGAATCAATGTCGTTCTTAGGCTAAATTCCTATTGAACCCATGTTGTTCCCAGTAAACTAATTCCAATTTCGATCTTCGGGTCATTCAATTTCCAATTTCCAATTTCCAATTTCCAATTTCCAATTTCCAATTTCCAATTTCCAATTTCCAATTTCCAATTTCCAATTTCCAATTTCCAATTTCCAATTTCCAATTTCCAATTTCTAAATTCTAAATTCCAATTTCCAAATTCCAATTTCGACCTTTTTGGTCACTCAATACCAATTTCAATCATTTTCTCTTGCGAGTGACCCTTTTTATAGGGAGAGTTTGAGGGAGCTTGTTCTTTTCGCATGCTATCCTTTGTTCACTTAGCCCCTTTCCAGGGAGAGTTTGAAGGGACTCGCTGTCTTTGTGAACCGTTTGCAAAACAAAATTCCAATTTCATACAAGGAACCTTTAGTTCAGGGAGAGCTTCGACGGAAGTTCGCTTTCCTTGTGACCACAATTTCATACTAGGCCATTTCATCATGAAGGACCCTCTTTTCAGGGAGAGTGTGATGGACTCGTTTCTTCATGATCAATTCACCGACCTCACTATTACCGGCCCCCTTTCCATAAGAGAAGCCTAATGTTAGGAAGTTTTGACGAAAGCTTAATTTCTCTTTGAAAGTTCGTTTTGCAAACACCACCTCTTCAGGGAAGAGAGGAGTAATTTCTATTTCTCATTTCTGAAATCTTCTCCTTTGGGGAAAGGAGAAGAAAATTTTTGTCATGGATGCGTTGAGTCGCGTTTCAAATGCTCGCTCTCACCAAGGATTTCAAGAACATTTTTCCAATTTTTCATTAAATATTTGTTGATTTCAAAAGTCTTTATTTCATAAAAATATTACTTCAGAATACCTCCAGTATTATTTCCGAAAGGACAAAGCTTTCACGAAGAAGGATTCAAAATTCAAAATCTTTCTATTGGCCAACCAAAAGGATGAAGAATAAATCCTCGATATGACCAGTAAAGGAAATTCAATGTTGTCGCAGAGCTGATCATGCATATAATTCAGGGTTTATTAACATTAAAATATGCATGATTTTATAAAATAATGTTTCAAAAACCCAATTTTATGATAGTTTTCGAGTAAATGTGCTAAAATAATTTAAAAATAGAAAATGCATGAAAAATAGTTTTATTTTACATTTTTATGCATATTTTAGTTTTTGTTATAGTCATAGTAGTTTTAGTTTTCAATAAAAATAATAATAATAATAAAAATAAAAATAAAAATAAAAATAAAATAAAAAATTAGAGTTAAAAATAGAGTTAGATATATTTTGAAATGAGGTTAGTGTAAATAATTTTTTTTAGAGTAGTTAGTTAGTTTGAGGTTTTTAGTAAATAGTTTTTTTTAAATACTCTTTTAAATAGTTTGTTTGTTTTTTTTTTTTTTTAACAAACCATTGCACGGTTTGTGTTTTGTTTGAAAATTGAAAAAAACTAAAAAAATTATATATATAATAACAAACCGGTTTTACACGGTTTGATTTCTTTGAAAAAAACCGAAAAAAAAATAACAAAACCGGCTTGAACCGGTTTGCATTTTTTTCAAACCGGTTCCAGCCGGTTTTGTGTTTTTAAAAACCCCCAAAAAACGCAAGTTCAGGCGTCTCCCTCTTCCTAAGCTACAGCCCTCTTTTCTTCTCCCTCCTCTCCACTTCTCCTAAGCTTTTCTTCCCCTTCTCCCTCTTTCTCTCTTCTTCCCTGTTTTCCGGTGGAGAGACTTCCAGCAACGGCGGCGGCGTACGGGAGGAGGTCGGCCACTTCTTTTCTAACCCATCTAAAGCCACGGTGAGTGTTCTGCAACTTCATCAGTTCTTCTTCTTCTTCTTCTTCTTCTTCTTCTTCTTCTTCTTCTTCTTCTTTTATCTTTCTAAATGTTAATCTTCATAATGTTTGAATGTTAATTTGAAAAAAAAAAAAAACATAAAAAGAAAAAAAAAAATCGCTGAAGAGGAATCCGGCGATTGACAGGGATCTACCGGAATAGTGTTCTGATGAAGGATTCTGATCACTTCTTGCATTAATCTTTGATAAAAAAAATCTTGATCGGAATCTGCTGAAGGAATTTATGTATAATGAATCTAAATCAATATTAGAAGCAGATGAATTGTGACTAAATTTTTGTCGATCATATGAATTAAAATCTGAGTTCCGGCAGATGAAGTTCAGCTGAATGAGTTTTCCGGTGATGGATTATTTGAGTGTGAACGATTAGATGTTTGGATCAAATATCTCCAAGTGATTCCTGGTTTACTTTGTTTGATCTTCAAATTGAAAATATCGAATTAATGATCAAAGCAATTCCAGTAATCGGCTGAATCTCTGCCGGAATCCCCTGATTTTTGAATCAGTTTTTTTTGTTTTTACATTGTTTCTGATTTACATTGTTTTTCTGTTTTTGAACCAGTAATTGAAAATATCGGATTAGAGTTTTAGTTATGATGTAAAGAGGAATCGGGATTCATTTAGGCTAATCGTGAGTACATCGGCATGTGAACAATTGAATTGATATGAAATCTCAGACAAATTTTTTTACTGCTATCAGTAAAATTCAAATCTGATTACCAGAATTTTTTTCTGATATTCACTATATCAGATTTGAGTTTTGTTGATTATTAAGTGGATTTTGATTAAAGTTGAAAATCTGAAGTTTACTACAGTTTGGTAATAGTATCATATATGGAATGTTAAAATTCATTGATTAAACTTCATTGATTGAATTACTAAATTTCACTGAATTTTACATGTATTTTTCTAAGTGTCTCACTGATTTTTATGAAGTGTTTTGATAATAGTGATTAAGTTAGCTATTAGTTGTAATTAGATTACTTAGTTAATTAGCAGTTAGTATTACTTAGTTAAGAAAATATTGTTAGTTTTTGATATTACAATTAGTCTTAAAAATTTCTTAATGAATTGTCATTTCAGTATTAACATTTAGTTAGTTAATTTTTGTTTTTCTTTCGGGTACTGCTCGTGTTTCATTGGACTTGTGCAGGATTGCAAGGGATTGGAGCGAAAGTGATTGCGTGACACGAAGTACGAAGAATAAAGCTTCTTTTTGCTTTTATTTTTAGAATTAGGAAGTTAATTGGGTTTGTAAATATTGCATTTTACGCCCTCTGCGAAGGGTATTCATTTGTTGTAATAGTTAGTTGTTTTTACTTTTCTTGAACATTTTATATTTCAAATAATTTGGCAATAAAGATTAGTTTAGATTTGTGTACTTGAATATGATATATTCTCATTCCCTGAGTTCGACCTGGTCTCATCCACTAGTGAGAACCGGTTTTTATTATTTGATGTCTGGTTTTCACATGTTTTACATTTAAAAATCTTTTCAAAATTACAACGATTTAAAAAAAGACATCAAGAGCCATAAGTGATCGATATTGATCGCAGTCAATGGCACATTTTTAAAGATCATTCTTGGAAAATAAAGCAATCAAAATATCCTGGGTGATACAGAAAAATCCATTTAATCTCCATATCTCCTCAATCACCTAAGTTGCAATTAAATATCTGCAAAAGGGATCTCTCAATTGTCGTTAAGATGAAGACGAATTATGCAAGTTAGACCCCCGGAGCCAAAGAAGATTTTGATCATCTTCGAGATGAAGGAGTTTGTGACGGATCCTTCTAGAGAAAGTTCAGATCATCGTCAAGATGAAGGCGACTGCGATGAGCCTCCCGACAAACCCTAAAAGATATTTAATTTCTGCTATCATCAAGAGATTTTCAACCAAAGAGCCAATAATCGTCAATATAATCCCTGAGAGAAAAGAATGATTGAAACATCTCTGAGATGAAGGAGTTTGTGACGTACCCTTCCAAAAAAAAAGAGAGAAAATTGAGGACATCTCTGTGATCATCGCAAAATTTTTCCTCTTGTGTTTTCCTTCTCTTCTTTCTTTTTTTCCTTTCTAACCTTTATTTTCCCTTTTTGAAGGGGAAAATAAAAGACAGAAAAAAAGAGAGAAGAGAAAAGAAAGAAGAGAGAGGAACTCTTTTGCGAAGGTCTCACTTGACCTTAATTTTGAAAATATTTAGGAAAATTTACTCACCTCCGTTTTGAAATATTGCGGAAAAATGGAGAGACGGGATTCGTTAGTCGATACGAGGTTCGACTGTTCCTGTCACCTTTACCAAGGGTAATCAAACCAAGGATCGAGTTCATGCCTTTTTGCTTTGCTAAATATCATCTAAGAATTTATCCTAAGTCTAAAATGCACAAAAAATCATGCTTGTGTGAATGCAAAGATGTATGCTCTTCTGAGAAAAATGATTTTGGAAATTTCCAAGTGTTTCTGAGATGAACTTGATAATGGAGTGAAGAAATGATTCAAAGGATTGAATTTGATTTTAGATTTTGAATCAAACTCAGGATTTGAAATAGATTTGGAAGAAGAGACTTGAATTTCCAAGTCTTGGAATGATCAGAATTTGGAGAGATAAGTCTGTGGATGAAGAGAAAAGAAATTTAGAATTGGAATTTTGAAATAAGAATGATTTTTCATAGTCATAATGGACTTTGAATTGGGATCGATTTTCAAGAATCGATTTTGAATTCAATATCTAAACAGGAATTGAATTTGAATTTAGACTTGAGAAATAGATTTGAAATTGGCTTTAAAAATTGAGAATTAGAAATAAAATTAGATTCGAAAATCTAGAATGAAATTTTGATCTGAAGTCTAGTATCCAAGATGGAACTGAATCCGGAATCTGGAATCATAAATGGAATTCGAATCCGAAGTCTAGAATCCAAAATGGGTTTGAATTCGAAATCTGGAACCCTAAATGAAATTGGATCCGAAGTCTGGAATCCAAAATGGAATTTGGATCTGAAGTCTGAGATTCGAGATGGAGGTTGATCCGAAATCTGGAATCCTAAATGGAATTTGTATCTGAAATCTGAGATCCAAAATGAAGTTGAATTCTAGGATCCTAAATGGAATTGGATCTGAAATAGGAAAATGGAACTTGGATCCGAAGTCTGGAATCCAAGATGGAATTGAATCCGGGATCTGGAATTTCTAAATGGAATTTGGATCCGAAGTCTGAGATCCAAGATTGAGTTTGTTTTGAAATCTGGAATCCTAAATGGAATTTTGGATTAAAAAATCTGGACTCTTAATTGGAATTAGATCCGAATTCTGGGATCCAAGGTGAGATTGGTTTTTGAAGATTTGAATCCAATACGAAATTGGGTTCTGATTTTAGAATCCAATGTGGGATTTTGGATCTTTTGAAGATCCAAAATGGGACTTTTGAAGAGGAATCTGGGTTTTGAAAACCCAGATTGAATTTAAAATGTAGGAAAAACTGAATTTTTGAGATTTAAAATCAATCTCAAAACTTTGATTGAGAATCAAGACTCAATCTTTAGGTATAACCTTGAAGAATAAGTTTGATTTTGAAGTTTGAATTTAGAAGATGAATCAGGAATTTCAAAGTTATTATTTGAACTTTGAAATTTGATTTGAATTTGGAAATGGAATAAAAAATGAATTTGAAATTTCAAAGTCAAATTGGATTTTGAAATTGAATTTTGAATAGAAGAATGAATTGAAATTGAAGATTTGGTATTCAAGATCACTTGGATTTTTTAAAAGGATTTTTGAAAATATGATGCAATTCTATCTTAAATGATGAATGAATTTAAAGAATTTGAAATTGGATTTAAAAAGCATATTTCATTCTTTAAGTGAATTAAAATAAGATTGAAGATATAATACATTCCTGACTATGGTCATTGAAGGTATTATATAATAATCTATATTTAAAATCAAGTGGAGAATAAAATATATTTTGGTGCTTTTATAGAGTTTTAAAATGAAATTAACTCTCAACATATCCTGACTATGGCCATTGATATATATTTTGAGTTAATTTTAAGTTAAACTCTGATAAAAGAGGAAAATATTTAAAAATATGGTGATTTTTGAAGAGGAGATCCAGTGTGGATCTAGTGTTATTCCATAAAAGACAAAAATCCTAAGTTTTGTTCACATCCTGACTATGGCCATTGATGCAAATCATCAACTTAGGATTTAATCACCTCTTATTAGAATGGTGTGTGTGCCATTCGTGTTCCATCATGTGAAATTTTGAAATGGAAAAGAAAATTGATATTAAACAAGTATTATTTACATGCTCATACATTCTAACCTAAGACAGGAGATGTAAATATTCTCATTGATGTCTAGCTATTACAAGTTAGAATTCGAATGGAAATTACAACTTCCTAAGTTAAGAAGAAAAATAACTCTTTTCATATATTTCCTGCAGAAACATGAAAGCATAAAAAGTAATGGAAAATGTTACATCAAAAGACTATATACAAATATTCAAAGGGGATGTCTATATGAAGAAAGTATATATATACTTGTTGCTCATATAAAGATGCTCATATGATATATTTTACACGAGAATGAAATGAGACACCATCATGCCTTATGATCCAGTCATTATGAGATTCGGAGAAGAATACTCAGCCACACTGCAGCCTGAGATGTAACTATGATTTGTGTAATATGTAGCTATTAGTGAGGTGTGATTCTTGTGAAGGTGGCAGCAACAATATAAGAGATGTGTTAAGTGCAGGTGGTAACAGGTAAAATGTGTATGGATGATGAAGGTGGCCGATGGAGGTTGTAGGTAATAGTGCTGATGAAGTACCATGAACTATTGAGAAGATGCTATGTATAGCATAGTGTGGGCGGATGGCTAACCTAGATGCTGAATATGGAATGAGGAAGCAGTGAATGTGCATAGTGCTGTGAATAACATATCAATGTAATGTTGTTGTAGTACCCTATCATATCAATGTGATGATGCTACAGTACTCTATACAGTTTGGAGTATAATATGCAACAAATTGTTAGGAAACCGATGCGAGTTCACAACCAAAGAAACATCATTTCAACAGAAAAGAGAAGAAACTCCTGCAACATTTGAGTTTTTATCCATGTATTGAAAATATTATCTTAAATCCCCCCATATGGTGGACAAGAAGGTGAGTGCATTCTTCATGAATATTGGTTTGAGGATAAAGCAGATAATGCCTTCACCGATTTAGGACATTTCCAATCTTCGATGATTGTTCCTGTTGAAGCCAAATGTTTTACCCATGTGAAGCCACAGGGCCAATCACCCTCATCTGACAGATTTGGCACAAGATCGGTTACATCCTATTGTTCAAAAGAAACTCCCTCCACTTAGATTTCAAATGGCAAAGGTTGGATGCTGGGAGCTTATAATCCATTTCCTCTCATTCAATCTTTATTTTTCCTGTCAACTATATCAACAGGATTTGTTCCCGCAAAAAACTTTTGAATCTTGGTTTCAAAATGACAGCTCCCTCCCGTAACTCTGCGATTGCATAAGGCTTTTTCAAACTTGCAGCAGTTGCTATAGGCCATGAAAATGATACATGAATGAAACCTTAGATGTCCCACCATCAATCAGGAGTCCTAGACAAGGTGCATGTCCTGACCCATTCAATATATTGACAGCCATTGATTTCCGATTTTGCTTGCGCAAACACAGAAATTCATGTTGCTCTGACATCAATGCTCTTAATCCTCTCTTAGCCATTCAGAGCTTGGCAGAATCTGCCATCTCATGGAAGGAGCACACGTGGGTGGTGCTGAATAGTGTGCTTTGCAGATATTAAGTGGTGGAGTACCACGAAGGTGTCGCACATACTGTAACAGCATATTGTGTGATGGGGTGCAAAGACGAGCTGATATGTGATGCTAAACAATTGACAAATGATATTGAATATCGACCAACAATACAATAGATAACAATATTTACAGAAAACATGTATAGGTTGGATTTTTCACAAAACTTAGGAGATGAACCAGATTCCATGTTTGACAATACAAAAAGGAAAAAGGAAAAAAAATATATATGATGCATTCACAGGTAACATAATATCAAAGCAAGAGACTAATAAGAGGTCTATATATAATATAACACCATTGATGCTATGCGAATGGAGCATATCAAAGAGAAAAGGACAAAAGAATAATGATTCTGATGCATGCCAGTTAGTGAAGTGTATTAGCAGGGGTAAAGACAGAATCAAAATGGAATGTTAGATGGACATGAGTTTTAATGTCTGAACCAAGTGAATAAAGGAATGACATTCTCGTCTATGCAGAAAGCACAGAAGATACCATGCCCAGAAGATGCAGAGTTTTTTTTTTTAGTCGCAGGTTAATCCCTTACCTTTTGCAGGTAATCTCTTGACGTCGTATAATCCATTCCTTTTTATTTATATTTGATCCCTGCAGCAGAATGGGGATCTAAAACGAAGCCCCCTGCTTCACCAAACACCATTAAACTCTATCCTAAAGAGGATTTATATGCAAAACGCGACTTGTCATTAAAGAAAATTGAACTATTCCACTCCAAATGTAAACTGCAACGTCAGAGAAATTTTAAAACACGGATCACCCTATAACAGGGGATCGAGCTATCAATCTTCGTAACATAAGGATGATCACATTTTATACGATTTGGAATCCACAACCGTGAAACTAGTTAGAAATTACAAATGATTTTTAGGAGGGTATCTTCATATGAGATTCAGGGGTTATGACACCAGCGCAAATCTGAAACCACGGAGTTTTGCAAATATTCATCATAAACAGTGCAAAAGTTCCTGACCAATTCTCAAAATAGAGGATTTTAAACTTGCTAAATCACTAGATCTGGAGATGCTATAGCCAGATCGAATCAACATGAAGTTAATTAACATGCACCAAGACAGGAACTGTCTCCAGACGGTAGCAACGATGGCCAATTACAGGTTTTAGAAAATTTTGGATCATCCCCGGTCCATCAACCACACATGATAACATCTAAGAGGCTTAGAATGACATGAGTCTTATGGAATTATTCCAGTGGACATAAAAGACAAAGTTCCAAAAATCTAAGAATATCTACCGAGCGTGGGAATTTAAAAAAAAAAGATATCTCAAAACAAATGCAGCAAGGAATGAAAACAGTGGATCCGACACTAAAACGATAAATCGAGATGTATATTGACAATCATGACTAACAGAAAGGAAAACAAAACGAGATAAAAGAAGCAACAAAATAAATAAAAAAAAATGTGTTGGAATGGGGCATTCTGTTGATATTGCACAAAGGGGAAGGGACGATGTTGTTATAGACAACACCAACCCTTCTATAGTACGCTAGTGAGATGGGGAAGATCAGATGAAAATGAAAGCAACAATGCAAACAGGTATCTAAAAGGAATAACAAAAAATGGTGGAGGAGTTTCTACCGGATTTTTGTAGAGGATTGGGTCACTTTCCAGCAATTGCAAGGGAGACGCCTTCCAGAGAGATTGCTCTTTTGCTCTATGCTTGAATCAACTGAGCTTAGGGTCAAAAAGGGTGACTCCTCTTGTTCGTGGTTTGCTGAACTGCGCTTTCTTCACAATCAGGGGAAGCGTAGAGCTAGTGGCAGGGGAGAAGGAATGAGAAGAGAGCGGGAGAAGAGGAAAGGGGGGGAAAAGGTTGAGAATGGATTTCTTGATCGTAAAGATGAATGTCCTTGATGTAATGGATGATATGCTTAATCACGAGGGAAGGGTAGGGTGCGCCAACAACCGATGTCTTAGCTTTCTCGCTGCCTGGTTTTTATAGAGTGACAAGAAGGATTGGGAAGGTGGTGGTTAGTGATCGATGGACTGAGGAAGGCCATGGATGATCGGAGGGTTGGAAGGCCATCGTCTCCATGCTCCTCTTGCGGTCTTTCCCGCAATGGATGGCCGTTGGGGATGAACGGGAGAGGAGGCATGCGATGGAGGGGAGATTGATCGAACAGGCGAGAGAGGGAGAGAGAGCTTCTGTAGGTTTTTGTTACGGAGGGCTTTTTCCAAAATTTTCAATAAAAGGGCCCTTTTAAAAAGTTTTCTTAAAAGGGGTTTTTTTTTAACCATTTTTTTGTAATTTTCTTTGGTATTTTGATTTTTCTGTTCTTTTCTTCATATATATATATATATATATATATATATATATATCTTTTTGTTATTTTCTATTTTTTTGTGATTTTGGAATAATATTCTAAAATCTAGGCAAAATGAAAGATTTAAAAACTATTTTTGTATTTTTTTTGAGAAATATTTACAAAAGATGAGTCTTTTGAGAAAAACTTTTGAAATTTTCTTTGACAACAGGTTCGGATCCAAGGTTTTGAGAAAATATTCAAGTTTTGGGTCTCGAATCGAGGAATATAGGGCAATGGACCCAAACAAATGTTGGATGGACTGTCTGAGCCTTTCAGAAATTTATTTTTGGATTTTTATAAATTTTGATCAAAATTTGGATAGCAAGGCTCAGATTTTGATTTTAACTGGATCTGGATCAAAATTAAGTCAGATATAAGAAGATTGATTTGATTCCAGGAAATTCAAAAATAAACTGGAGTTTTATTTTAAAGTGACTCCATTTTGTCAGAAAATGAGGGTCAGGGGCAAAAAGGGAATGTTTACAATCATTTTGAAAAATTTGGGGTGTTCATAATCTCTAAAATGAAGGATGATGTAATCCTCAAAAAACCCAAGAGAGCTCTAATCCTGCCAATAAAAAAAAAAGAGAGTGCAGAAAGATCATCATGAGAAAAGAATCCCAGGATATCAGACTACCGAATCTGCCAAAGAATCCTCTTTAAATTTTGTGAAATTCTATTATCAATGTTCTTTCGCCAATTGCTTTCACAATATCAAGAATACTCTCTTTTCTGTTCATATCAGGAAAATTGATAGCTTCCTTGAAAGAAAGTCTATCGCAAGTAATTTGAATTCGAATCTTGATTCTACGGAGTTAAGCCTGGTCGGAGGTAATACTTTAGGTAGAAAAGAGGGAATACTTTCAAAACAATGTGCATTATTTTCAATCATTTTGAATCAACAATAATTTTCAACATTTTGATAATCTTTTCTAGTTATCCTGACGTGAAGCGAGAGCTTGAGGTTCATCTTTGGCGCATCCTGACATCAGTTGTTATCCCTTTTAGGACTTGATAACAGGAGTTTTCAAGATTCCTTCCCTTCTGTTGGTATAATCTGAGCGCATGGGCTCTCAGATTCGCACACTTCCCTGTGTCCCCATTGTCCCACCATAGACAGACCAATTTTGGCTTAAGGTTAAGCCACCAATCATTTTTTTCGCAAAAGGTCATCAATTTCAAAAGTTATTTAGTCTCAGCAATGAGGCACCCAAAATCAAATCCCTTTTCAATCTTCGTATTAGTCACATTCAGCCTACACTCTTAGGCTAACTTCAAAATGCACTGCATTTCTCAAAAATACAAAAGGATTTTCTCAATTCCTCAAAATCAAGTCTTTCAAATCCATATTCATTCATTTCATTCATTTGCAAATTCCAATTTCAGCCCAGAGAAATCGATTTTCTCAAAATTTTCTAAGTCTTATTCAGAAATTGATTTTCTCATAACTCTGAGCTTTTAAATGGTATTTCAAGTATTTTTCAAAGTTCAAAATTCGATTTTCCAAGTTATATTTTTTATTTCAATGTTTGAATTTAGGGAAATCAAATTTTCCAAAGTTACTTGAAATTCCTCAGAAATCGATTTTCCTAAAACACTTGAATTCTTCAGAAATCGATTTTCATTTTCCTCAGAAATATTCTCTCACCATGATCCATGATTTTTCCAAATGACATCTTTTCCAAGAATTTTCATAGTATTTCAGTTATTCTAAGCAAACATCATGTTTTCAAATCTGCATTTTTCAGAAAATTCATAGCACATGCATGATTCTTTGTGCATTTAAGAAATAGAACACGATTTAGACAAGTTGAGCAAAGTTAAGCACACTTTTGATCCTTGGTTCAATTACCCCTAGTAAAGGCGCCAGGAACGGTTGAACTGTGTACCGACAGGCGAGTCTCATTCTTCATAATTATCCCGCATTTTAAAACGGAGGTGAGTTATTTTCAAAATCTTTTTCAAAGGTCAGTTTGACTTGCAAAAGTAAAATTTTGTGATGATAACAACAGGTAAATAGAGATAGTGTAATTAGATGGAGGTATTGATGTGGGGGAATAGGTGGAGGAGTTGGAAGTGGTGAATGCTATGAATGGCTACATGCGAGTGTAAGGGGCTGTGTTTCTAGTGAATGCACGACAGGGGAAAATGAAGGCATAGCGGTAAATATAGATGGTGACAACAAGTGCGGTGAAATGCAATTAGTGTCTAGGTAGTGAGGGAAAATGTGAATGATAGGTGCAGATAGATGATAGGGGTTATGATGTTGTGATAGGTGAATTTCCAAAGTGAACTTTCATAGACCCAAATATCTAGCTTGGGAGAGTAGAAGAGGTGGAAGAAGTCCATTCATTTTTATGTCAGCAACAAGCATACTATATTTGAAAAGATTATCTGAATCCATGCTAATCAGAAAATATAGACCAGTCACGAGCAAGTTAGTCTACTCAACCGAAACTGACTGAGTCACTTGATCTAATCTCCTGTACTTATGACAGGTGTATACCCTGGTACCAGCTTTTGTGGGTTATATGTAATTTCTCCAGTTAAGGATTCCCTTGCCCACTTCGAACTCTCAGGGGCCTTGTTCCCTTCATGAGCATCCTATGTTTGCGCACTTCATTAGCAATTCCTGCAGCTTGTCCCTAATGCTTGAACCATAAGCCACATCAGCATCGTGCAAAGATGAAATTCTCCCCAAAACGAACCTGCAAATTTCCTTGGATACTTGTTGATAACCAATGAAAACTATTTATATCCAGCGATGAATTATAGGAAGGGGGTTAATCACAGAGAAATCCTAAGTAGGACTGTAATTCTCTTGGTTGTTGCTACTTTATGAGTCATGTTTAAGCATGCACGTGCTTACAACAACTGGCCTTCCCACTACCAGAAGAAACCTACTCACTGCCAACCAGTTGCCCTATCTTATTTAAACCTTATAGTCAAAGGATTGACACAGAATGTGCACAATTGATCAATCAGTAAACAACAGATGCAAATATTTTAACATCACAGATAAAAAAAAGAAAGAGGACCCAACTATTGATGCTAACTTCTAGAGACACTTGGGTTGAATAAGATTTTGCCTTTTTGATAAATAAAATAAAAGACTCCAACGTAATCTCCTTTTTCAAAGCCACACACTCTAACAAACAGTTACATATTGTTTTTTGTGGGGTTGAACAAGATAGTTGGACCAATTATATTTGCACCATCTCAACCAGGAGACCTTGGGTTCAAATCCCACTGGGGTCAAACCCTAGCTTGACTATATTTTGAGGAAAGAAAGAAAGGACTTATAAGATTTTCTGGTGAAAAACTTGGGTTGCAGGTATGGTAATGATGAATATCATGGGGATATACTATAGATGGACAGGAACACATACTACATAGAAAATAAACATGAATGCCATGGATGTATGCTGTAGGGAAAAGCCTAATCAGAAAAGAATATAACATGACCAGGGAGATATTACGCATAACAGAGGATCGTGATGGATAGGATGATGTTGAAACCCATGGGAGCGAAACACACAATGGATGCATGATTACAGGGATGCAAAGAGCAGGTAAAAAAAGAAAATTAAAACAACGGCAGATGATGATTCATAGTGGGACTAGGCTCTAAAGAAGGATAAAATAAAAGCAGATGCCAAAAAAATGGGTTACACGATAGAAATGTTGAATGGTTATTATGCAGATCGGGTGTTACCAAATGCAGGGGGAATGAAATACACACAGATGTTAGCTCGATCAAAAATGAAAATGCAAGGGATATATAATGAGAACCCAGGGGATTTTCTGTAAATCTTGAAGGCTCATATAAATCGTGAAAGATTCAAGATTTTGCAGAAAACCTAGATCTGAAACTATCTCAGGCAGGGTCCGGTCCAAAAAACTTAAAAAATTCATATGATAAAGTTTTTTAACAAACTCAAATGATTCTGAAAGCTAACAATCATACCTTTCATCAAAAAATTTAAGTGGACAAAATCTCTCTCAGATTGGGCTTAGTGACTGCTTCTTTGGGAAGAAAGATTTTAGAAGGTTTTGTCAAGAATAGAAAAACAATTTTGAGTCTGTGATTCTCATGGGCAAACAAAATTATTTTTTTGAGACCTACCAATTGGAATTGAAAGCTAATATCTTACATGACAATGAATTTTTATAGAGTTATATCTATTCATTTTAATGGTCAGTCAGACCCGTGAACAACATAAAAAATCTGATATTATACTGTTCTTGATTTTAGATAATTTCTTGACCTATGAAATTTTTTTTTTTACCTTTTTCTTTATTTTCTTCATTTTTTTTATTTTATTTTATTTTTGTTTTTCCTAAGGTGGGACCCACAAGGAGGGGGGTCGACCCCCCTAGCCCCCCTCTTCCTCTCCATTTCCTTTCTCTCCTCCTCTCCTTTCCCTTTTCCTCCTTTTTTTCTTTCCTTCTTTCTTTATTCTTTTCCTTCTTTCTTTCTTTTCTTCCTTTCTTCTTCCTTTTTCTTTTCTTTCTTTCTTTCTTTTTCTTTTTTCCTTCCTCCTTTATTTCTTCTCCAGCCCACTTACATAAGGCCTTCCAGCCCCTTCCTTCTTCTTTTTTCCCTCTCCTTTCTTCCCCTTTTCTTTCCTTTTCCTTCTTCCCCTCTTTTTTCCTTTTCCTTCCCTTCCTTCTTTCCCCTTTCTTCCTTACCCCCTTTCCATCTATTCAAAAGTCATGTGGCTGCAGCCATTCACGGATAGCCATTCATGAATTATTATTAGCAACTTAGGTTTTGAATTTATCAAAACCTAAGTTCTTATAAAAACAAAAAGGAAAGGCTGCCCCATTCTTCTTCTTCTTCTTCTTCTTCTTCTTCTTCTTCTTCTTCTTCTCTCTCTCTCTCTCTCTCTCTCTCTCTCTCCCTTAAGCTCTTCCAAGCCTCCTTCAGCTGCAACCTTCTCTAGCCACTGCAGCAGCCACCACCACTGCCAGCCACCAAAGCGAAGCATCTCCTTCAGCCACCTCTTCACCTTCTTTCCTCCATCAAGGAACTCCTTCCTCCAGCCGTACCAGCTCCTTCAAGCACAGCTTCAAGCTGCCACCATTGCAATCACCACACCAACATCTCCATTTCTCTTTCACGCCTAGCAGCATCTACCACCTTGACTCAGCATCTTCAATCATCACAGCACCACCTTGGCTCAGCATCTTTGAACCTTGCAGCACCACAAGAGGACTTCCAACATCTTCAAATCTTGCAGTCACCACGAGAGGAGTTCCAGCAGGTGTTTGCTTCCAGACACCTCTTCCAAGGGCTCTTCCAGTTGCAGCCTCTTCCGCTTTGTAGCACCAACCATCACAACTCCCCAAGGTAAGCCATTGTCTTCTTACTCCATGTATTTTATTAGTTCTTGCTACAGTCCTACGGTGTTCACCTTTGTCGTCCATCGACTTGAGGCTTTTAGGTTTCAGTTTTCATAAGGATATTATGGAACCGAATCAAAGACTGGACCGAGGGTCATGTGAAGGTCATCTTCATGGTTTAAAATTAATAAATATTACAAGATCTTTATCTTCTATATTGAAGCTCTATAAACAATAGGGTTCATCCATCTTATGGGTTGAATCTTTCGTTTTGAAAGCAATATCAAAATAGGTCATACCCCTATTGATTTTCGTTTTTTTTATGTCATTCCATGTTAAAATATGCATCTAGATTAGTTTGTGGTTCATTTCATTCATTTTATATAAGTTTCATTATTATTCACTTTAGAACTTGTAAATTATCATTTAGGTGCAAGGTCTATACATGTGGGTTATTTCATCAATAAATTCTGTAAATTTTATGGTGATTAGGTCTGTATGCCTTTAAATTCCTTCAAAAAAAATTGGACTAATTTGAAATTCGAAACTCCATTAGAAAAATCAAACCCTAAATCGGGTTTTCTGTCTCTCTGAACTTCCAGTTTGTGCTTTAGCAGACAAGAAACTTTGGATTCACCCTTGTGGGGGACCCGAATCATCCTCCAAAAATCACAGTGGATTCACAATGGAATCTACTAATGATCTGAAAATTTTGAGATTTGTACAAGTAGATTTCCCATGTATTAAAAATCGATTTTCCCAAACCCTTGGGAAAATCTCAATTTTCCTTTGTCAGGGTATAGACAGACCCTAATGCACTGAATCTGCTCAACCCGTAGCCTGTCTGCAAAACCTTTCAACACAAAAGTTGTTCTTGACATATTTTACTGTCATTTTCCAAAATTTGGGAATTTTTGTAATTGTCTCAGTATTTTTTCTGAAAAATTCTTTTCTGTCTGACAGATTCCAATATCTAGAAATTCCAGAGATTCGGGTCTCTGATAACAGTGTGCCCTTTTCCAGACCATAACCCAAATCCCAATAATTTGAAAAGATCAAATTTTACTGTCTCTGTCAGGGACATTTTCCCATAATTTCAGCCTTTTCCCCATCTTTCTGCTATTTTTCCCAAATTTTCTTTTGAAACCTATCTGTTTCCCCTAAATCCTAGAGTCGCCGGATTCTGATCCAACTTGCCAAAACTGTATAGCTCCGACCATAAGTCAAAACCAGAAAGTGTAAAAGGAACAAATCTTTGTCTAACTGTCCTCTATCACCCCATAAAAGTTGAGAAATGTTTATGGAAGTTTGATATCCAAAATCGCTTTTAGAATCAGCATTTTATGCAAAATTTTGATTTTCTTAGGATTTTAGCTATTTTCCATATTAAGAAAATACAAAAAAAATAGATTTTCAAGATCCATTCTATTTTTAGTGTCCGTTTAGGTGTCTATGCCAAATTTGGCTTAATTCTAAGTTTATTTGCTTTATATGTTAGTTTATCTTTAAATTCAGAGGTGAAAATCATGCAAAAATCAAGTTAAATTTGATATTTTATGATATTTTTGCCAATTTAGGGTTTTATTTATATAAATAAGCATGTCATATCATATTATGGTTAATTTCAATCTCATTTGCATTTCAAATTTCCATTTTTGCAAAATTTATTTCAGAAAACCCTGGTTTTAAGGTCATAGTCTTGTTATCAGGGGTATTTTGGTCATTTTGACCTAAATTTTGAAATTTCAATTTCTAATTCCATAAATTTTCATGCATATCATCATATTTCATCATATTATGTTTGATTTATTTCATTTGATTTTCAAAATTCCAAAATTTACAAAAAATCTTTCAGAAAACCCTGATTTTAATGTCATCAGAGGCATTTTGGTCATTTTGACCCCAATTTCGAATTTCCAAGTTTATTTTTAAAATTTATTCATTTTTTTTCTCATGTTTATATCAAATGGGATATGATTATGGGTTTATATCTGAATAATATCTGATAATTTCCCATATTTTTGGATAAATTCATAAAAACCTACATTTTTGTGCTAACCTTGTTTTCTAGTTTTGCAGGAACATTCAAGAAGAAGGCTTAGTTATTTTATTTCTTTGTTTTATTCAATTCAATGTAAAAAGCAATGTAATAATTTGGAATAAGAGTTACATTTTTTGTTTAGAATAGGATTGCATTGCATATAGTTTATTTTCTGCAAATTTCAATATTTGATGTATCATTCATGCACATTTATTTCAAATTCACTATGGTTGACACGAATGGCACGCACACAAGCTCTTATGGAGTTTATAAACTCGGTGGGATTCGTATTTATGTCCATAGTCAGAATACGAAGAAAACCAAGATTTATGATCTTCGTATTAACCATATTCAGCCTACACACTTAGGCTAATTTCAAAAATGCACTGCATTTCTCAAAGTTTCAAAAGGATTTCCCAATTCCTCAACTGAAATTCCCTTTTTAAATTCATATTCATTCATTCATATCATTCAAATTGCATTATTTTCAAATTCATTTTCCAGTTTCAATTTCAGAAAAATCAATTTTCTCAAAGATTTACCAAGTTTTTCTCAGGATTGGATTTTCTCAGAATTCTAAATTTTCAAATGAGATTTCAAAGCATTTCCCAAGTTCAAATCAAGATTTTCCAATGTTTTAAAATTCTCAAATTTCAAAATCCCAAGTTTTCAGAAATTGATTTTTTTCAGAATTCTCATTTTCCTGAGAATCCATTTTCTATTTCAAAAGTCATTTTCCAATGAATTTCTTGATTTTCTCAAGATTCTCAAATCCATTTTCTTAGAAAAGGTAATTTCAAATCTCAAAAATCGATTTTCCCAAGATTCAAGTTTTCCTGAGAATTCATTTTCCAATCCAATAACTGATTTCCAATGAAATTCAATGATTTTCCCAAGAATTCAATTTTCAAGCACTTTTCCAATCATTTTCCAAATACATTTCAATTTTTCAAGCAAACATCATATTTTCTCAAACTTGCATCTTTTCAAAATTTCATAGCACAAGCCTGATTCTTTGTGCATTCTAGGAAAAATAGAGCATAATTTAGATATTTGAGTCAAGTTAAAGCACATAATTGATCTTTGGTTCAATTACCCCTGGTAAAGGTGTCAGGAACGGTTGAACCTCGTACCGACAGGCGGATCCCATTCCACGGAATTTTCCCGCAAATTTTTAAAATGGCCATTTTCAAAACTTTGGTCGAGTTTGACTCGCAGAATCGTTTCTTTCTCGCAAGAGGGGGGGGGATTTTGCGATGATAACAGAAAGCTTACAAAAGTGCGAGCACTAGTGACACCCGTTGAACTCACAAGGTATATAAACCCCTGTGAAGCATCAACAATGGCTTTCATTCGATGCTTTGGTGTAGTAGGTGTCGTCAACAACATTAATTCAAATGGCTTCTTTTCTCAAAAAAAATCAGTCTCTTCTGGAGGGAAATCAGGCACAACTAATCCATGGACACCAACATCTTCTCTCTTAGCATGGAAATATTTGCATCAACATTTGCACTTTTAGCCAAAGCCTACACAACAGCTATTTGGATAATTGGTCCTTCTACCAAAGGGTCGGAGGACGGTATACCCAGTTCGATCATGTTAGAATCACAGGAATCAAGGACTATCAGTACCTTTGCTATTGTTGAAAGATCAGGGTCGCCTGCAATAATGTAAGATATAAAGGCTACCTTGCCTGGTTTCCTCAATCTACGGAAGGTCTCTGAGGTGCTCAAAGCAGAAGCAGGAGAGGCCCTCAAGAAAGCAATGGTTAGAGAGGATAGGTGTAACAGGGGGTTTGGCTTATGATGGGGCTTTTGCAGTTGAGGTACTTATGGCACCAAATGCTGGAATGCAAAAAGAACCCAACACTGGGTTGTTCATGGTTCCGACTACCATCATGGTTGTGATGTGCATAATGGAAGCTATTGGTAAAACAAGGATTCAGTTATGGGGTGTTGGTATGGATTTGCATTTTGCTATGTCTGGGAAGCTGGAATGGATGGAACTGACAGGCTAATTGAGATAAAATATAGAAGACGTAGGTGGATATGAGATGCCGATGACAGATCAAATTTGAAAGTGGATAGACGCAGAGAATTTAATGTTGTGCATAGTGTAGTGGATGACTAACTACAAGCTGATTGCAGAGAAGATGCATTATAATGTTACGAATGAATGGCCAAAGGAGTAATATACATATATGATACTAAAACAAGGATGAACAAAAGGCAAATTATAAATGCTATTGTATTTAAAACATGATTGATGCAATGACACAGATGCTAACAAATGCTATAACATGAATGCAAACACACATCAGGATTTAAGAACAGGAATGAAGATGCAGATATATGTGATCAATGCAAAAAATTTCCTCTCTGTTTTCTCTTTTCCTTCTCTTTGCCTTTCTATCCTCTATTCTCTTTTTGAAGGGGAATAAAAAGATTGAAAAGAAGAGAGAAGAAAAAAGAAAAGAAGGAAGAGAGGAACTATTTTGCAAAGGTCTCACTTGACCTAAATTTTGAAAAGATTTTGAAAATTACTTGCCTCCGTTTTTAAAATTTTGCGAGAAAATGATGGAGAGACGGGGTTCGCTCGTCGGTACAAGGTTTGATCGTTCCTAGCGCCTTTACCAGGGGTAGTCGAACCAAGGATCGAATTTATGCCTTTTTGCTTTGCCTAAATATTATCTTAAGAATTTATTCTAAGTCTAGAATGTATAAAGAATCATGCTTGTGAAAATGTAAAGATGTATGCTCTTTAAGAAGAAGAATTCAAAAGTTTTGGGACTTTCCAAGTGATTCTGAAATAAATTTGAGAGTATGATGAAGAAATGGTTTTTGAAAGTTGGAGATTTTGAATCTAACTTAGAACTTGAAATAGATCTAGAAAGAGACTTGAAGTTCTAAGTCTTGGGATAATCAAAGATTTTGAAAATAGCTCTTGAATTTGAAGAAATGAAGAGAAAAGGAAATTTTAAAATTCGAATTTAGAATTTTGAAATAAGAATGAAATTTCAAAGTCAAGATGCACTTTGAATTTGGATCGATTTTCAAGAATCGGTTTTGAAAAGGGATCTTTGGTTTTGAGTTTCGAAATCATAACCTGAAATAGGGATTGAACTGGAATTGAAATCCAGATAAAATTTGAAAATGAGACTGGATTTTGAGAAATCCAGACAAAATTTGAAAATGGAATTGGTTTCGAAACCTGGGATTCAAGATAGAATTTGGATTTGAAATTTGGAATCCTAGATGGAATTGGATTTGAAATTCTGGAATCCTAGATGGAATTTGGTTTTAAATCTGGAATCCAAGAGGGAATTGGATTTCAAATCGGGAATCCAATATGGAATTTAGAAGACGGATCTGGATTCTGGGAAATTTTGATGAGATCTGAAGATGGATCTGAACCATGAAAAGTTCAAATGGAATTTGAAGATAGATTTGGACTTTGGAAACCAATGTGGAATTTGGAATTGGATCCAAGAAATCCTAAATCGATTTTGAAATTTGGAAAAGGGAATGGAACATTGAAAAAATCGATTTTCAGAAAAAATACCAATTTTCTGATTTAGGATTTAAGAGACAAGACTTAGAATTTTGGAATCTTGAGAAATAAAGAATAAAACTTGAATTCTGAGATCAGAAGATTTGGAAATTTTGAAGTAAAGAATACAGAATAAAACTTGGTTTTCGAAATCAGGAAATGAACTTGGAATTTCAAAGTTGAATTGAACTTTGAAATTTTGATCTGAAATATTAAATTGATTTTGAAATTGAATCCTGATCCTATAAATGATATTGGAATTTCAAAGTTGAATTGAACTTTGAAATTCGATTTGAGTTGGAAATTGAATTTTGAATCTAGAGATAAATTCGAAATTTCAAAGTCAAATTGGACTTTGAAATTGAAGTTTAAATTTTGATAGAAAGATGAATTTGAATTTATAAATAAGAATTGAAGATTGATTTGAGGAATGAAGAAGATATTTGAAGAATTATCTCAAAATCACTCAGATTTTGAAGAAGAACTTGAAATACTTGGAAAAAGATAATGTAATTATATCCTAAATGATGAAGGAATTTTGAAAATTGAATATTGAAAAGCATATTTCATTCTTTGAATGAATTGAAATAAGATTGAAGATATAATACATTTCTTACTATGGTCATAAAATGTATTATAAGATAATCTATATTTAAATTCAAATGAAGAATAAAACCTATTTTGGTGCCTTCATAGAGTTTGAAATGAAATTAACTCTCAATATATCCTGACTATGACCATTGATATATATTTTAAGTTAATTTCAAGTTAAACTCTGATAAAGGAAGAAAATATTTAGAAAAAATATGATGATTTTTGAAAAGGGATCCAGTGTGGATCCAATGTTATTCCATAAAATATAAAAATTCTAAGCATTGCCCACATTTTGACTATGGTCATCAATGTGAGTCATTTGCTTAGGATTAATTACCTCTCATTAGAATGGTGCACGTGCCATTCGTGTTTCACCATTGTGGATTTTTGAGAAATAGAATAAAAATGATATGAAACAGATAATTCATGATATTTACATGTTCATACATTCTATTCTAAGACTGAAAATATAAAGAATTCTCATTATATCTAGCTGTTACAAGTTTTTGAGTTGAATTGAGAATCAAATTCCTGAATTAAGAAGGAAAACCAACTTTTCCACATAATTCATGCAAAATCTCAAGTTTGTACAAACAATGTGGAAAAGAGGTGTCATGTTGAGAGACTAACAAGCATATGGTCATGTCTAGGCCAATAATAATAAAATGCAAATATACGTATCTAAATACAATGCTTATACTAAATAAATGAGTCTCTAACAAATATAAAAGGTAACCAAGAGACTAGAAACACTAATGAAGATGAAATGGGGAAGGGATTTAAGATGGCATGTATAGAGGCATGTTGGGTGAGATTAATGCACTTATCAATTATAAGATGGATGCCACACGACTTTGCAGAAAATCTATAGAAACTATATTGATGAATTGATGAAAAGGATGATATATGGATGATTGGATATGCCTAAATGCCTAATGATTGAGTCATCTACATGATCCATTTATATTTGTACAAGCAATATGTAAGATGATATAAGAATATACTGAGATGCAACAATGTGGGTATGAATGCAATGTCACAATAGGTATGCTGAAGGTGAATTGTATACATAGCAGATAATGAAAATCCATTAACACATGAACTATTTAATCCAAAAATGATTGGTGGGATGTATTGAAAAATGGAACATTTCCAACATATACAGAGAGAGATTGGTCATAGTTCAAGTTCTTTGATACTATTATAGTGAAAACACTTACAACCTTAAGTAGAGGGTATCGAAAATTCAATGCCCCTTTTCAACAAAATGACTCCACAGCAAAACAGGTTGATCACTCTATACAACATTGTTCAGAAAGCAGTAGAAGTTGGAAAGTTCAAGTGTGAGGAGCTTTCCTTCTATAGTGGCTAACATGGCTGCTGGGGAATTGGTTATTATTGTAGGCTACTGATATGTGTTGTGTATTGAAAGTGAAGGTATACAGCAGATGTGTGTAAGTGGTGCTGGAAGCTACAACAGGTGGTAATAGTGAAGGTGATGCTGGAGGTGCTTGTGAAATTGTACCAAGTGTGCTGCATTTGTGACAGCAGTGAATGAGGGGAGGGAGTGATGTTAGCTGCTGCAAATAACAGCAAGTGCAATGGAGGTGATATACATAGGTGCAAGCCTATATGGACAAGTGCAGCAGGGCTGTAGAGTGATGAAGGTAGGTAATGCATTATGTTGTAGGCACAGAATGTGTGGTAGGTAGTGATTAGGAGGTGAAAGTGGGTGCTGAAATGTAAATGTGGTAAGGTGGATGTTGAAGGCGTGAAGGGGCTGAAAGAGGGTTAGCAGGAAAATACAGTAAATGAGGTAGGTGCTGAGTATATAGTTACAGTAGGTAGATGTGAAGCTTGCAGCAAGTGTAAAGGGGAGAGTGGGTAATAAGGCAAGGACTGGGTTCAGGAGTTTTTGCAGTAGGTATTAGTGCCTATACTGGGTTGGGGTATGTGGTGTTGATGAAAGGTAGGAAGTGTAACAGATAAGATGGGTACAACAGAAAATTCTTTTTCTGCAAAACACTTTCAATTCCTGTGAAGATGTTTTTGTTATCACTGGAAGAATATAGCAAGGTCAAGATTACATCCCAAACTAAACACCACGAATATCCTTCATTCTGTTGTGCATATTCAGTCTTATAAAACCTTATTGGCTTCACAGGATAAAAATAGGTATTAAGTGAATAGAGGTGCTTGCCAGTGTCTGCAACGAGCCGAGTGTGCCAGGATTATGATTAACAAAATTCCTAGTATGTGAGAGTTAAACAAAATTTGAATGTAAATTATAAAATATAAAATGAGTGATCACGTGTTCATTTTTTTTTTTTGCAACATTGGTGGAACTGCTAATTGTCAGGACTAGAAACTGGGAAAAGGAACAAAGTCTTTTTTTTGTATGAAAATGTGGGCATTCTACAGATAGCAGTCTCCACTTTCAAAACTCTGAAAAGCAAATGAGACCGTGAGAATCTACAATGAAGAATGAAACAAAAGATTTAAATTCTCATGGGTCAAGCAAGCACAAGCCGATATTGAGCTCAGTTCAAGGCATCCAGTCAACTAAATTGTTATCCCCAGTTGCTAGACCTTAAGTTTAGGTCAAGTTAATCTGAAATTGGTTCACGCAACTGATCATTGCTAAGCATGCACATATGTGCATGCGTGCAAGAGACATAACTATCTACCTTGTTTGCATCTATCACTTCCAATAAGAATTCCATTCCACTATTTCTACAGGTATCACTCTTGGCACTGTTCGATGAATACAACTTACTGAGGCATGGAAAAGAATAAGAGAAACAGAGGAAAAAGAGTAAGTAACATTTCTATTTTCAGACGGGGAGCCTAGTGATGTTTCTCGAGGCTTCATTTCACTACAAAGCTCAATCTCCACCATCAATTAGAGAAATGGTCGTTAGTCCTGCTTCAGTCTCCCCATGCCCATGAATTGGACGGCTGACAGAGATGGGTTTTTGGCCAAATTATTCTAAACCATGAACATATATTCAATATTTATGTTGTTCACAGGAGAAGAAAAAAAAAGGGACAGATACTAATAGTGGATTGACGCTAGATGTTAATACCAAGCAGTCGGTGAAGCTGTAAGTGTAAAACAAAAAAAAAAAAAGAAATGCCCAGAATCAGCAATTTGTACTGTTAGCAACTACAGGAATTATGATGGAAAATGGGCCCTAATGCCCAGTAAACTTTTGGCTCGAGACAAGTGAAGGATGAATAGTTATATGCATACTAACGATAAAACAAGATTTCAGAAACAACAAAATATCATCAACAAAATCAATCAAAACGTTAAAAATAAAATGAAGATAATGCAACTCAAGAATACAAAAAATGTGGATGACAATGGTGAATACAAAATAGATTTAAAAGGGGCGGGGGGAGTTCAACAAGAAGATGCAGATGCTGGTGGTGTTATGCAAAACGGACATGAAGAATTAGATGCAACAGAATGCTATGAATGAACAAGATAGTACTGAGCAAAAGAAATTAGTAGACAAGATCAGTGAAATAAAACAAAAGATGGGTAATTCTAATAGATCCCAGCAATATACATATCAAAATAAATGACTCAAAATGAAATAATCTGGACGAGTGGATTTACCAGGATAGAACCAGTGAAGGAATCAAACAAAGAAAATAAAGAGTTGAACCAAAAGAGATGGGGGGGGGTCAATCCCGACAGATTGCAAAACGCGAGAAAATAAAACAGAAAAAAAAAAAAAACATGGATCATAATTATAACTGTAAAAAATGGAATTTCAAATGGACTAAAATCTAGAACTATAGATTAGAAGTAAAAGAAATGCAGAAAGTGAAATCAAGAAACGCAATGTAATTGGCGCAGAAATGAACATAATCCTTGAAATTAAGCACGGCAATTCTGAATACCATGATATAAAATGAGATTACCATGTGTAAATCAGAAAACAAAGGAACGAGATAGTTGTTGTTTCAAAAGAATATTGATTTTTACCACACGAACAGATAATTAAACACATGTAAATCGAAAATCAAAATAAAAAAGGATATTGAAATGGGGCCATTCCCTTTGTTGTAGCAATGGGGGAGGGGGGGGGGGGTGATCCTGCTATATGTAGGTCGATCCCTACCCGTAATGCCGTGAAGAAGAAAATAAAATTTAAAACAGAAAAATCCGATAATACTAAATCTCTATAGAAAATCAAAGTAAAAGAAAAAAGAAGGAAAGTTATGAAAAATGAGAGGTGCATATGATAAGCAATAAGAAGGGGAAGGGAATGAGTTACTTACCTTCGGTTGCAGATGCCTTCAACCTTCAAACACAGGCATGTTCGACCTTGGCTTGAGAGGAAGAAGGGGAATAAGAAAAAAAAGACAAGAAGAAGATGGGGATCGGAGAGGCTAAAGATGGATGGATCAGAGAGGGAGAAGAAGGAAGGTGCAGAGGTGAAAAGCGGTGTTGAAGCCTTCCCCATGATCTCCCTTTATAGCGGGAGGCCATTAGAAAAGTTTTGAATCAGGTATGAAGGTTTTTGAAAAAATTCAAAAGAGTTGTTCTTTTCAAAACGGCTTTCTCAAAATGGGTTTTTACACTTTTACAAAAGGGCTTTTAAACCATTTTTTTATTTTTTCTTTTCTATTTTGATTTTTTTGTTCTTTTTCTTTATATTTTCTAATTTTTTTTGTGTTTTTGAAGTAAAAACTCTTAAATTATGAAAAAAAAGGATTTTAAATTATTTTTGCAAAAATTTAAAAATGTTTACAAAAAAAGGTTTTCTGAGAGTTCGGGTTTGAATTTTGGAAAATTTCTTCAGAAAACGGATCTGGATCTAGAGTTTTGAGAAAATATTTGAGTTTTTGACCTCGAATTGAGAAATACAGAGCAGTGGATCCAAACGGATACCAGATAGACTGTCTGAGCCGTTTAAAACTATTTTTAATATTTTTGGTATTTTTGTAATTTTAATTTGAAAATTGGATAACGAGGCTCAGATTGAATTTGAATACTGAATCCGAATTCAAAATTGAGTCGGATATATAAAATGGATTCTGATTCTAGTGAATCCGAGAAATAATAGGAATTTAGATTAGAACTGACTCAATTTATTCAGAAAATAGGGGTCAGGGGCAAAAATAAAATATTTACAAAATTTTGAAAAATTTGGGGTGTTCACAGATGCCCCTCTTTGCTACTAAGCCAGTTGAAAGCTGAGCTTAGTGGCAAAGAAAACACTCTAAATTTTGAAAAATGCCTCAGTCAAAAGATTTGAACTGGGTGTGGAAGAATTTATTTTGGAAAACGTGGTTTCTCAGGCTTAAAACCTTATCCTGAATAGCTTGGGAGAGATGAAATCCTCGAAAATGATATAACTGTATAACAGAAAATGAGGAAATTGTGATGGGACTTTGGGTGAAGATCCTGAAATGGTGAAAACGAAAATTGTGACCAGGTCTCATGGGTGAGACAAGATAAGCATTTTGGAATGACTCAGGTTTAGCCCTTAACCTGGATGGGATGAAGATATGAATTTCAAGTTCTACCCTTATATGAATGGGAAAGGAAGACATGATGACCTTGATGGGACATTTTTGAGAAAAATGCCTTGTGAGATGAAGCTCAGGTACAATCCTTTCCTGGATGGATATAACAGGCATGGATTCTGACATGATAAAAATTTAAAATTTTGTCAAAATCTTGTAAACACATGGATGATCACTTGGTAAAGATTTCAATTCAAAAAGAGAACAATAGTCATATGAAATATTGTCATTAACAGAAGCCAAAATTAAGAATTTACAAGAAATTACAGAAAATGAAACAACAAGTAAATTAAAACTTAATGAGCATAAAACTAATCCTAATTCTACCTGAATAACATGATGTATAGATCTAATATGCATGGAAAAAAATTGAACAAAACATCTGCATGGAAAATGATTTGATCTAGTCGTTTAAAAGGAAGAATTCAGCCATGTAAAGGCTGGAATCTAAGTCTTTAATGGCTGGAGGTGCATAAAAATAAATAAACACCACATCTATCAAATATACTAAAACATCTAAAATAATGAAAGAGAAACGGGAGAGGGGGGGAAGAGATCACTTGCAGCGGGACGACTTGGATGAAGCGCCTCCTTTGATTAAGACTCAATCTTTTGAAATGCCAAGGGCTGACGGACTGGTGTTGTTCCAACTGATTTTTCTTTGCTTGGGTTGCAAATGCACCAGTTGGAGTTGTAGCAGTAATGGAGGGGCTGCACCAAGGAAGGCTACAACGGCTGGAGGTCTTGAAGGTGGCTGGAGGTAGTTGCCAAGGCTGAAGATACTGCCTCAAGGCTGGTGATGTTGCTTTAGTTGTTGTGGTTGAAGGTGTTTGCAGTCAAGGGAGGGGCTGTAGTTGATGAAGGTGGTGGCTGAAGGCTGACGGTGGTACTTTCAAGATGTGGCTGCCTTGATGTTGGAGATGGGCTGTAATGGAGGCTGTCAAGGAAGGGAGGTTGCCTTGGCTGAGAGAGAGAGGGAGTTAGAAAGAGAGAGCTGCTGGGGGCTGAGCGTGAGAGAGTGAATGAGAGAGAGAAGAGACCCAAGGCAACCATGTGAATGGAGTTAGATTTCTTTCCTTTAACAAAAAGCAAACTTAGTTCTTTAATAAGGATAGACTTAGGGTTTTTTTTAGGGGATAATGAAAAGGAGGAAAAAGATTTACGTGAATGGGCTGGACCAAGGAGGGAAAGGAAGGAAGAGAAGGGAAGAAGGAAAGAAAGGGAAGAAGAAGAAAGGAAAGAAAAAAAGAAGAAGAAAAAGAAAAGGAAAGAAAGGAAGAAGAAGAAGGAAAGAGAAAGGGAAAAAGAAAAAGGAAAGAAAGGAAGGGAGAGGGGGTTGGAGGTTTGGTCGACCACCTTGTGGGTCCCACCTTTCTAAAAATGCAAAATAAAATAATAAAAATAAAAACAAACAAATGAAAAGAAAATTGAAAGGGAATAAAAGAAACATCTTTTTTTTAATAAAAAGAAAATGCAAATGAATAAGCTATCTCAGAGTGGGCTCATTTTTCAAATTTGAAATTCGTTTTGAGAATCATAGGGATAGAATAGTCTTTTTAGAAAAATTCTCGAACAAAACAAGCTATTTTTGGCAGCTTTTGAAATGAGCTCGGAATTTAAAGTTCAATACCCCGTTGCGAAGCAAATCCACTATAGAATTTAAAAATTTGAGTTTAAAAGAAATCCAGATTGTTTTTCTCGAAAAAATATTTCTAAATTTAGAATCTCAAAGGTAAAAATATCAAATTTGGAAACTCAAGGTTTGAAATTGATTTCTGAAAACTTTTAAAACTCAATCTGGATTGAAATTTATAAAACTGGAGTTCTGGACCTCGAAAATGAAATGAAATGTGATGAAATGTTGAGAAATGATATGAAATGATGAGAAATGACATGAAATGTCATGCGAAATGCTAACCCTGAATGAAGAAATTTGGATATTAGACCTCGATTGGTACTTATATCAATTCAAAAAGTGTTACAATTGATAGAATTTGCAAAATGGTTCAAGAAATGGTTTTTGGGCTCTACCGAGCCAGAGTGATACTGAAAATTGGAGCTTGAGCTGAATTAAACTAAAATAAACTGGATTGAGCTGGGTTTTAGAGTTTCAGAACTCAACTGGACTGACAAGACATTGACTCAACTGACCTTTTCGACTAAATTTTCAAGAAAAACTGCCATTTTTAGAGAAATTGTACGGAATGGTCACTAGAGTAAAGTGAATTACAAATCTAAGCTGGGTTTAAGCTAAAACAAAGATCAATAATACTGACATGAACTAAAATCGAAGCTCGAACACTAGCTCAACTGACTGAACTCAGCTCAATTTCAGCTAAAAGAGCTGAAACGGGCTAAAATGGGCTCCTAAACACTTGGAAATGGTTTTGAACTAAAACTGGAGCGCTTGAACTCCTGGTGAACTCAAGATAGACTCTGAAGAATAGGATTGACTGTGAATGACTGACTCAGAGACAATTGGCTCGGATTTGAGTGAGAAATGAGCTTATTTCTGAAGAAATGATCCCATTTTGGCAGAAATGGCCAGAAATGAAAATTGTCTATTCATTGTGAGCTCGGGTAAACTTGAAATGACTGATATTTTAACTGTTATGAACTGACCAATGGGCTTGGTTGACTTCGACTGACTGGGGTCCGAGATGACCTAGGTTAAATGGTAATTTTCTCATTGAAAGTTAGTAAAATGATAATTTTCTTAAACTGACTCGGGGTTTGACTCCTACACAGACCTAACAGGGTTGGCACAACACGAGGGGTGAGTTCAAAAAAAATGGATGAGAAAAATTTGGGGTGTTTACATGAGTGAATGGAAGATACTGGATAGGGTAGAAGGTCTTCCTCGCATTTGTAAACAAGCATTCTTGTCAACAGGTTCCAGCGTCTTACAAATATCGATAAGTTTTCAACCATCGAAAGAACAAGATTCACCTGCAATAACAAAACGATGCTTTAATGGCACTAAAGATGGCATACGTTCTTCAATGATAGCATGATGACATGGAAAGCTACTCATGACGCGTTAATGGCACTGGTTGGAATGTTTGTGGATCATTGCTTTATTCCATAATGTCTAACGACAAAGAAAAAGAAGAGAAGATTGTAAAAAGAGATGACCAGCAAATTCACCTATGACACCTACTACCAATGATCGAACCAGTCGATCGTGAACACATAAATATTTTGTAACACAAGGCAGGAACGAAAATGCAACAATGTGTTGTAAAACAGGCTAAAAAACAAGGCGATAACTTTGACTGGTGACGATGACAAAGTTTGCGTTATCAAAAGGAGCTCCTGTTACAGCAGATGACGCAAAAGTTTACTTCTTAGGGCAAAAACGAAACATTTGGACTTTGAAGAGTTAACATCATACTTTTTGAATGAAAGATTTTTTTTGTTCTTTTCTCGAACTGACATTTTCTTTCTTTTGAACCAAGAATATTTTTGTAATTTTTTTAATCATCTTTTCATGGCAAAAAAGCAGAAAAGAGTACTTAAGTCTTTGCAACCACATCAGATTTTGATGGTAAGTGATGCCTACAGGCATGGTGGCCTTCGTTGGGAACTCAAAACAAGAGATGCAGCTAACGGCTATCTTCAGGAGACAACATACACGCTCAAGGACCAGGGGTCTGCCAAAACCCGGCTTGAATTTTAAAAATAAAAAAGGGTAATTTAGTAACTTGATCATATCCGCCATATTTATACCGCTCTTTCACCTCTCAGACCAAGAGAGAGAGAGGAACGGAAGCCTCTAGAAGACGCGGCATGGATCTGCGGTCTCTCGCCCCCTTCCCCTTCGTTCTGCTTCTCCTGCTTGCCCTCCAGGATGCTCGTTTTGCCCTCGCCACCGACCACATTGTGGGAGACAACCACGGCTGGAACACCGGCGTCAACTTCACCGCCTGGGCTGCTAATCACACCTTCTACGTCGGCGATTTCATCTGTAAGTTCGGTTCCCAAGCCACCCTCTGCCTTTCTCCTAAAATCTCCGCACTCTTCCTAACCCTAACCTTTTTCTTCTTCTTCCTCTCCTCTCTTGATCTTTGTCTGCCGGTGCAGCTTTCCGGTATCCGAAGACGGGGCAGTACAACGTGTTCATGGTGAACAAGACTGGGTACGAGAACTGCACGACGGACGGGGCGCTGGGTAACTGGAGCAGCGGCAAGGACTTCGTCGAGCTCAAGGACTCCAAGCGCTACTACTTCATCTGCGGCAACGGCATGTGCTTCAACGGCATCAAGCTCACCGTCTTCGTTCAGAAGCTCCCTGCCTCTTCTCCCCTCAACGAGACCGCCTCCTCCAAGTCCGGGGCACCCGGATCAGTTCTCACCCGGTGGAGCTGGGGCGGAGACAGCAGCAGCTGGCTCTCCCTCGCCCTCGCTCTCGCCTGCTTGCTTTGAGCGAAGCTAGGGTTTGACCGCCGGTGGACCGGCTTTCTTTGAATTTGCCTCTTCCTTTGTGGGAGTGGGGTGGGGGGTTTTGTAATTTGTCATGTGCTTTTTCTTTAATATTTTTTGTGTGTTTTTTTATTTTTATTTTCGGTTTTGTTGAAGTGTGAAGGGCCCATTCTTAGAAAAATTGCGGAGCTTTTTCTTCTTTTACGGTTTGTTGTTGAACGATATGACGTCATTGCCCTTGTGGATTGGTTTGGAAATGAGAGAGCATGGTGGGGGTTGGAATATCTTGGGAGGTTTAGTTGGGGATTTGGTGTTTGTTAATGTTTGTGGAAAAAGAGAACTGAGGTCCCGATCTTGGGGCGTTTTCTCCAGTGACCAATTGCCTCAAAAGCCCGCTGCCAAACGGCCAACATGGACAGGGACTCTCGGGACGTGGTGCTAATTAAGCACCCACAAACCCTCTTGTGGTTAGTCAAGCAGGCTTGGTAAATAAGAGCTTGAAATGTTCATGCTTGGCTCATTCTTGTGGTGAGCCAAGCAGAGTTCGGGCTGTTACATATGAACAATTTTCATTGGTTAAGAATTGCAAGCTTTAGGATTGCAAGAAGCTGTGGTGTTCAATAGCTGGAAACATTAAGGGTATGTTTGACGTGCCGCTCCCAGCGTGATTCCAACAAAAATCATGCTGGGAACGACGATTTCCAACAAATGTTGGATGTGGTGGACGGCGTTCCGTCTGCCGCATCCTATAATATACATGATTTTTTTGTTCCACCCTCCCCCTGTTACAAAATGAATAGGGACAATGAGAAAGAAAAAAATGCATCGACTGGCACGCCATGCTCGTCGATGCGTCTCTCTCCCATCGCCCTCCACAACCCCCTCGTGATCTCCTCCACGAGGCTCCGGTTTTATCAAAGCGTAGGGCAGCCAAGGTGTGGTCGCTGATTTGGGGGTTCCCTTGGATTATAAAACAAGAACCCTTCAGAGTAAGATAGACGACGATGAAGAAGGATAAGGATTAGGAATTCCTCGTTCTGCCCGAATCTTCTTCTCCTGCTGAGTTTCAATCTAGCATTTGGCGGCTTCCAATTTTGCTTCTTGCAATCATGACCGAGTTTTTGTGTGTAAAGAGAAAATCCTTTTCTTCTGTTCTAAAAATTAACCTATAATGAAAGAAAAGAACCATATATTCTTGAGTTTGTGTTGATGGTGGGGTTGGAATTTTCATCCTTCGATTGATACATCATGGGTGTTGCCAGTCTAGGGTTTTGGAATTAGTCATTTTGCTTGAGGGAGATAGTTAAATGCGTGCTTCTCATTTGACCCATTGGTCCCCTCTATCTGTGATCCCCTTTTATTCTAATTGGGTAGTGTTTGAACCATAATTGGGTATGCCTGGATCATATATTGCAGCATAGCATGATGACTTTTATTCCTGAAACTCATTTTTGCCGTTTTGGTTTCAAGATGGGTCTATTTATTTCCTTTGTTCTTGCAGAAACTGACCACTTTTTAAAATGATGGAAAGTGTGTGTGCTACTCTGATGTAATATGTGGCTTCTTTCTTCCAGTATTGGGTAAGCCAGGGAAAATTTTGTGTGATTTTTGCAAAATCTACATAGCCAACAACCCCTTGAGTATCATGACCTGGGACAGAGACATAAGGACAATGTGGCGAAAAAGCTCTTTGCAATGCGGAAGGAGAAGGAAAGGAATGAAGCTGCTCGGGCTCTTGAGCACATTGAAGTTGTAAGATGGTGTTTGTTATTTGATCACTTTTTCCTTTTTTCGACTGAGTCTCGTGACGGCTTTGCAAATTGCAATTGGATGAGTAAGTGTAAAATTTGTTCACTTGGGAAACTTGACTGGTATAATGTGTGTGTGCTTTATTCTTTTAGTCTAGTTTTGAATGTAGATAATTGGATGATAAAGATCTTTGTAGGAATGAAAAAATAAAGATTAGTTATTGTAGTTGACATGATATTTGTCTGGCTCTCTGGCTTATGTGTAAGGAGAGTAGTTCGAAAGGATGTCTTGCAATTAACTTCTGGTTAAATGTTCAAAGGAGATCCAACATTACTCAAGCAACCAAATTCTAATCTTCATTTAAATGACACAGGTTACAGTTACACCATTCAATTTTCTACAGAATTTTAATATGTATGGTGTTACCATTGTTATTAAAAACACACCTCAAGGCGCAATAAGCGTGCCTCGCCTCAAGGCGAGGGCCTTTATGCCTTGAGGCACAGGTATAAAGCGTAATACCTTAAGGCGCACACCTTGAGGCGAGGCGTGCCTCGGACTGAGGTGCACACGTCTCGATTTATTTGGTCAAATGAGGGTCAAAACCCTCATTCGACCAAAAAATTAGGGCTTAAACAAAGCCCTACCGACCCTTTTATGTGTTTTTATTTTTTTTCTCACCTCTTATCTCCTTTTGCCTCCCATCTCTCTCTCGTTTTCATGTGCGACAGCAGGACCACTGTTGCCGGCGACCTCCTTCTCGCAACAACAACAGCCCCAAATGCAGGTTAAGGTAGGATCTCTGTATAGTATTCTTCCTCGTGTTCACACGTAATGCATTTGCTGGCCACATGAATGTCTCTCTTTTTAAGGTTAAACTGGGTTGTCAAGAGAGACCAACCATGAAAAAGTGTGAGCTCTAGGGAGAAGTCTCAACACTTAATAAGGCATGTTTGGAAACCACTCCATGATTGGCTTTAGAAGCACATGATATAGGGAGAAAACTGGAAAATGGACATCATGGCTAGAACTCTAGATAATTTGTCCTCATCCTATTTTGGCTTGATATGTTCCAGCTTCTTTTACCAAGTTCATCAAATCATTGAACTCATGCTCCTTGAGGTTCCTGCAAAAGCTCCAAGATCACCCACTGTTAGGATCCCAGTAATCCTTAACAATTCAATCTAATTCTTTAACCAAGTTGTAAGGGCAAGGAAAAATTGATGCTAAAGTGATCTGGTCACACAAATAATCTGTCCAGAACTTTAGAGAGTGACCACCATGTAGCTTAGCTGCCACCAATGTTTTATAGTCATGTAAGGTAGACAACTACCCGTCCAAACACCTGGATCTCTCTTCCACGTAGATATTACAATCTAGTTCCAAGGCGAGTTATCAAGAACATATTTGGCTTTTATGAGATCCACCCAGATCTTGTCTTCAGTGCATCACACCCACCCCTAGTCTGCCAGCAGGGCTCTGTTCAAGACATCCAGCCACACCCGATATCCAGAATTGTCTACCCATCATTTACATCTGCTCTCTCACAATATGTCTCCGGCATTGCTCTCTTAGCTTCCTCTAATGTGTCAGACTTATTTCTGAAGTAACAGCATTTGCAAAATAAGTTCATAATATTTCAATTTGTTTAAATTGTGTCAGAAAGACCTGGTATAAGAAAGAACCAAGAGTAACACACTTCAACAAACAGTTCTCGTGCATTCTTATATTTGGCATTCTTGGGTCCCAGTAAACAAAGTGTTCTATGTTGATTACATAGGATTTCATTTTTCAACTTAGATTTTTTTGATTGATTGCATGTTTTTTATTTTGATGAATTTTTGTATTAAGGATATTGACAAAAAAAAATTTATGTTAAGTTCCGTAACATGATATAGATGTATTAAGCCTATTGACAGTTTTGAATTTTTGTATTAAGCACATTGACGGAAAGTGATCTATGTGTTAAGTTTCAGGGCAATTTTGATTCTTTTTAGAAAAGAATATTTCGTTTGTTTTTTGTCCACAAGGATGCTTACTGATATTCTATGTTGTAGTTCATGCGCAAATGTACGATGTTTATCTTTTTTTTTAAATTTTATTTTTTTTTAATTCAAGAAAGCATGCAGCTGTAGAAAGTGAAACGATTTTACTTTTGGTGTTAATAAACTTGCTTCAAAATGATAATTTGGTTGTTTGGTAATGACATATGAATGCATCATAGTTAAGCATTATAATTCTTAGGTCTATTTATTCTTTTTTTACAGTTGAACAATGGGAAAAGATGTAGGATGTGATCATAGAACTAAAGTTTCAAATCTCACTAAAGATCCCAAACTTATAGGACATGTAATTTGCAATTACTGTCATAAACAGACTACATAAGGCATCTATAGGTTAAAACATCACTTAACTGACATAAAACATGGTGTAAGCATGTGTGAATTGGTTCCACTTGATGTGAAAAGATTTTTTCAGAATCATCTAAGGGATCAAAAGCAAAAAAAATAAGAAAAAGAACAAAACAAGTTGGATATTGGTAGGAGTGTTTATTTTGGATCATCAATAGGCGATAAGCACAGGTGATTCTATGGACCTCTTTATGAACAAAGAAGTACGATAGACCACAATAAACACTGCTTTAAAAAAGGAATGAAAGAAAAAATGTATGTCGTGCCATTGGTAGATTTTTTTATTCAAATGCCTTATCATTTAATCTTTGCAACGGTCCATATTTTGGTGCAATGGTAGAAGCTATTGCAAATCATGGGTGAGGATTTAAATCACCTTCTTATCACGAGATCAGAACGTGGATTTTGAAGGATGAGATAGATTGTACTTACGAAATTTTAAAAGAGTTCAAAAAAGAATGGCCAAAGGTTGGTTGTAGCATTATGGCAGATGGTTAGACAGATGGAAAAGGAAAAAACTTAATTAATTTTCTTATGAACAACTCATTTGGGACAGTATTTTTAAATTTCGTTGACATTAGCGACATAAAAAAAACTGGTGCAAATTTGTGTAAGTTAATTGAAGAAGTTGTTAAAGAAGTTGGTGAAAGTAATATGGTGCAATTCATTATAGATAATGCACTAAATTATGTGGCAGCTGAGAATATGTTAACAGCAGGAAAAACATATTTTTGGACACCATGTACGACGCATTGTTTGGATCTTATGTTAGAAGATATTAGAAAGATATCAATTTTTAAAAATACAGTGGAAAAGGAAAAATGAATTACAAAATATATTTATAGTCATGCATGGGTATTAAATTTGATGAGAAAGTTCATAAAAAAGAAAGAACTTCTACGTTCAGCCGTCACTCATTTTGCCACAACATATCTCACGCTTCATAGTATTAGATGTTATAAGAAAGAGTTGAAGTCGATGTTCTTATCTTCGAATTTTAGATCATCTAATTACTATAAAAAATCAGATGCTAAGAACATTTTTTATATTGTTCTTAATGATCATAAGTCTTGGGCTATTATATCATATGCAATTAAAGTTACACTGTCTTTCGTGAAAGTGTTGCGATTAGTTGATGCAGATGAACCTGTTATGGGATTTTTGTACGAGGCAATGGATAGAGAAAAGGAGAAAATTGCTTCAAACTTTAACAAGGCTGAAAGAAAATATAAACCTATTTGGGATATCATTGATAGGCGATGGGACTTGCAACTTCATAAGCTTTTGTATGCAATTGCCTATTATTTAAATCCACATTTTCATTATGTTGACAACTTTAATCCAGATGGAGAAGTTATTAGTCACTTTTATGATTGTGTTGAGAAATTGGTTTCTGATGCAAATGTTTGGTTGAAAATTACAACACAAATTGATGCATTTAAAAAGGCAAAGGGGTTGTTTGGTAGAGAGGCAGTTGTTACAACAAGAAAATTAAAAAGTCCTGGTAAGTTTGTAATTATGTTGTTATTTGTTAATAGTTTTATATGTTTTGGTTAATTATGACATTCTTAATGTTTTTATCAATTTTGTATTATTTTATTTGAATGCAGTTGATTGATGGAGTTCATTTGGGCACGAAAATCTTGAGTTGATGAATTTTGCAATTCGAATTTTAAGTTTGACATGCAGTGCATTGGGCTGTGAGAGGAATTGAAGTACTTTCTCATTGATTTGTGACTTTGTTTTTTATTTGTGAAATACATTTTTATAAGTGTAATTATATTATAATTGATTTTCAATTATTTGAAATTATAGGTGCATACAAAACGGAGGAATAAACTTGAATAAGAGAAGATGAATGCATTGGTTTTTGTAATGTACAATATGAAATTAAGAGTGAGAAATATGAGGAGGAAGGCCACCAAAGACCCTATATGTCTAGATCATATAGACTCAAACAATGAGTGGATTGTGGAGAAGAAAGATCCAATGTTGCCTAGTGATCCCAATTGGTTGGAGGATTCATGGTTGGATCCGAACTTCGACATAAATGTCATTGAGCATGTGCCTATTGAAAAAGTTACTTCACCTCATGATTCACAAACTGATTCTAGGCAAGGCAGGTCTTCAAGAGATCGAGGTAAAGTTAAATTTCTTTTACCTTGTTATGAATATAAATATATTTTTTTAATTACATAAAATAAGTATTCAATACATGATTTTTTATTGCAGGAAAAAGAAAAGCAAAAGAAGTGACCGAGGATGTGGAGGAAGAAAGTGCAGATGATGAAAAGTCAGAGAATGAAGATGAATGATAACTTATTTATATGGATTCCTCAGATGATGACATCGAAGACATAGATATTGATGATAATGAGACACAAGAAGAGCCTAGGCCCTAATTCATATCATATAGCTATGGTCATTTATATATTTTTTTAGGTCTTTCAATTGCAATTGTGAATGTTAACACTCTCATTTTGAAGAGTTTTGAACAAATATATTAACATTTGGTTGTTAATGCTAACATGCATTTTCTAATTATGACATTGTATTGTTAATGCTAAGATGCATTTCATTGTCAATGCTAATTTTTAATTTAATAAATACCCATGTTTTATTTTTTAGATACTTACGTAGATCAAGTTGTTGCATTAATGTTACTTTTACATGTTAATCTTATATTTTTTTCAGTATTTATTTGAGAATTTTTATTTCCTGTTTGTTGTTGCTTCATCAATAAAGATTTTTTTTATATATAATTTTAGATATTTTTTATAGTTTTTTTAAGTTTAAAAAAAAAACTTTGAGGCTTATGCTTTACGCCTCGCCTCAGATTTTGGTAGAGCGCCTCGCTGTGCCTCAATGCTTTTCACAACATTGGTGCCCTTAAAGATTTTATTTCTAAACCTATTGCTTTCTATTTGTTCCATGTTAATATTATGTGATTAAAATTATGTATTATTGTTTTTACGGGCCTGTACAAGTTGAGCTGGACACCTGGTATTCATGTTCAGCTTGTCAAACTTATTTTACGCAATTTGAACTTGTTTTTTTCATAGTTGTTCCTCGAAGGGGATCAACTTGTTTTGATAGCCTCAGCTAACAAACACGGTTGAGACTGCAGTTCAGCACGATTTGACGTGAAACTTGGTGCATCATGCATATGGGAACCGAGTAATTTATGCTATTGACACTAGGGATGGCAGTGGACTGGGGCGGAGGACAAGGTCTCCACCCCTGCCCAATTTTAAAATCTGAACCTTCATCCCCTCCTGGGGATGGATTTTAACCTCCATCCCTGGTCCAAACGGGGGTGAGGCGGGGCAGGGCTTCGTTTTCCCTTGGTGTATAGTCATTTTTTAAAGGATTAGGGATGGGGCGGGGTGAGAAAAGGCGGGAATTGAGACGAGGATGGAGCAAGGCGGGGGAAAGCTTAAGTCCATTTCCGCCTCCATCTCCGCACGGGTATAGATTTTAATCTTCATCCCCGCCTCCATCACCGTTTCATGCCCTTCATCCCCGGTCCAAAAGTGGTGAGGCAGGGCGGGGCCCCGTTGTCCCCCTGTCCACTGCCACCCGAGACTATTTACAAGGAGCAACATTATCTCGAGTTCACAAACTTGGACTGGAAAATGGTGAGCCATTCGATTTTTGAATCTTCAGCATGGCATTATTGTAATTTGAGCCGCGATTAAAGGATGGGCCCACCTTTTAAGCAAAAAGCAACGTGTACAGCATCATACTCGGAGTCTCCATATGTCAACATTGGTCGTGACAAATTTACTAAAAAGTATTTCTTGAGTCGTTGAGAACACACTAGACCCTTTCGTTCGGGTCTGACTTTACCTTTGGAATGCTTTGACTGATACCGTACGGTTGAGCTGTTATTTTGAACTTGATATGCTCCCAGCACAAAGCACATGATGTGATGACATTTGGTTCTGAGGGGTCAACTGGCATTAATAAAAGAAAGGGGGTTAGTTTAGTAAGTTAAGCACGTGAACCCAACTGCAGCCACATGTCAGGAGACAATTATCGGTGACAGCGTGGCATCGCGAGGACAGTGGGGCCCGCTGTAGGGTACGTTTGTAAAGATAGGACAAGACATGCATTAATTGACCGAACGGATATGGTATGAGGAAGAATTTTAAATTATTTTAAGAGTTTTTTTTTTTTTTACCAATTAGGCGATAAGGTATTGTTATGGAATGCGGGATTCCGCACCGTAAAGGTTGGTATGGCAACACCGATAGGCCTGCTGGCGCCGCCTAGGGCTGTCGGGTTTGTAACGGTTACTCCAACCCAATTTTTTGGGTATGGGCATCAAAAGTGCGAACCCAACCTAAGCAACATGCGGGTAGGGTTTGTTTTATAAATTTTGCGAGTGCTCGACCCTACTCGAGAATTTTATATGTATTTTCAGTAAAAATACTTTTTTCTGAAATTATGCAGGTTCCAGTTCGAGATTTCATTTTTGTGACCTGACAAAACCCGAACCTGGTCATTTATGAGCAGGTCTAGGTTCACCCTGACCTGACCCGTTGACAGCCCTGGTTAGGCCCGTATTAGTACTGAAACATATGGTTCAGCACCATGTTCCCATTATGCTTATACGGATACGATTCCACTCGAGATGCAGTTGGGTGGTGAGTACAAAAATATTTTGAAAATACAAAAGCTGATTTCAATAAAAAATATTTTTTGATTTTTTAACATATTCAAATATATTTCTATTAAAATCGTAAAGAGACTAGAGCTTGCTAACCATGGTTTTCAAAAAAAAAACTATTATATTAATATATTCAAGGTCCAATAGTGAAATAATTGCACTGATTTTCCTTGACTTTGTCCGTGTCAAAAACAATTCAAAATCAAGGTTTTCAAGTACTTCTTTTCATTAAAAAAAAGGTTGCACATGTTCAAGTCATGTCACTGTATTAGAGCATGTTCTTACTCATGTCACCAAGGACACGCCAAAATGGTGTGTCCTTGCGACAGAGTGACACTTGAAACACCCAAAAGGGGTTTGGCACGGTAGAATGGGGCATAGGCTGCTGCTAGGCATGTGGTTTAGGTTCAAATCCCATGAGCATCATCCCTTGCACAAGCACAAGCGTGGTGATTCTTTGGCGGTAAGGAGTAAGCTCATAGAGTTTTTTGCCCCCAAAGAGGTTTGGCCTAGTGGGTGGGGCCTTAGCTGTTAGACAGACATCTGAGGTTCAAATTGTAATTACTCAAAAAATTAAGTCATTTTTTTTTAAACGAGCATACAACAGAAGAAAAAGTTATTTTGAGTTTCTTTTTGAAAACCATACTAAAGGAATTTCGAACAAAATGAATAGTACCAAAACAATGACACAAAACAATCATATTTATTGACAAGTTTAGTTTACAAAATTGGGTGATTCACAAAATTTTCTTTCAAATAATATATGTGATGGTCTTAAAACAAACATAACCCCAAGACTAGAATATGTCCATGGTAAGATCCATAAAATCTTAGATTTTTAAATGAGAATTCTGATAATCAATGCAAAAATTATGATTTTTTGTCAAATTGATATGTGTGATCGAATTGTGTTTAATTATTAATATTCTTGGTTTAACTTTGGTACAATTGATAATTAGTGGCTAATTGACAAATAAATTAAGAAATTTAATTAATTAGCAACTAAATATAATTATTAATTTATTGGTTGAATAAATTAAGTTGGTGGCTAAATACCCTGTTAGCTCATAAATAACTATGCAAGTTAATTAAACCATGGTTAGGAGAAAATTAATGTTAAGTATTGAATAAATAAAATTATTTAGACTTATTGGATTTGGATTGGATCCAATTGAAGATCCAATGTGTAGTTGACTTTGTGTTGGGAGTTTAAAAAAAATTAAAGAATAAAGGAATTAAAAAAAATAAAAAATAAATATAATAATTATCATCTAACCCGACTATGGGCTAGTTAGAGTTGGATTTCAACTAACCCATTCCCAATGTGTTTGGTTGACTTCCAAGAGAATGTCTCTTGGAAACTGCATGGAAGGATTGAAGAGGATTAGGGCCTACTTGATGGCGACCTCTCACTCTATTCTCTCTATCTCAAAAAGTCTTTCTCTCTTTTTAAAACAATGACCAAACTCAATTCCTATGTTAATCCCAAATAGGCAATTCTTTTTTAACATTCTTTTAACTTGATTTCAATTTGGTAAAAAATGAGAAAAGGGATTTTGGAAGATGAAAAAATGAGGGATCTCTTGGATTTCAAATTTTTTGAGAAGGGGGATTGACTCAAGTATCACTCTTCATCTTCTATCAATCCCTCACAACCTCTCATCTTCACCTACCTCTTTCTCCCTCCCTCCTTGTTTCACGGTTTTTGGAGAGAAGGGGGGGGGGGGGGTCAAGTCCAACCTCCTCTCATTTTTTTTGGTTCTTCTCTCTCCTCTTCTCTTTTCACCCTCTTCATTGATTTTTCCTTGGTGCCTTGGATCTCTTCAAGCTCCCAAATTTTTTTTGTAGGAGCTTGGGTTGTGACACAACCTCCTTCCCTCTTGCTTCATTGGTGTAGTGTGGGGTGCTATAAGAGAACTCCACCCTACACATTTTGAAAGGGAGGATCTCTCTCGTGTTGGTGTTTGTTTTTTATCTCATCAAAGTAAGTTAAATTACTTTCATCTTGATTGAGGATGTGTATGCCATCCATATAACTACGAGTACATGCATTTCTATATGCATGTATGTAAGAATATCTATATGTATGGTGAGTCCATACAAGTCTCTTTATAATGATTTTAATAGATTCTTTCTATGTAATAGCCATCTTCATTTAGATCATAGATGCTAAAACATGCACACACACACACACACACACACACACACATATATATATATATATATATATATATATATATATATATATATATATATATATATATATATATATATATATATATATATATATATATATATATATAGAGGGTTGTATTATGTTTGCATAAGATAGATAGTGTGTTATTTTCTCATTTAATGTTGATTTTCTCAAGTTATATGCATAGATAGTTGTTGTTCATCTAGATGTATTGTGATGACATGTTTCTAGTTAAATACATTTTTTATTTAGTTTTTATTTAAATGCATTTTTATGTAGTCTTTATCTACATACAATTTTGATGTAGTCTCTATCTAAATATATTTTTGAAGTAGTCTTTATCTAAATACATTTTTGATGTAGTCTTTACCTAAATACATTTACACTTTTATGTAGTGTTAGATTTATCTAAATTCATATAAAATCTACAAACATATGTAGAGGTTAGTCTCATGTAGATGTTCTTTTATGTTGTTATGGATGTTAGATTTTTTGTAAATACACATACCGTGTTAGATATATCTAAATGCATATGTAGAGTTTAAATAAACATGGATATTAGTTTTTGCTTTTCTAGATGAGCATGCAATATTAGTTATGGTTCTCATAAAAGTAAGTGCCTACATAATGTAGATGTATGTTAAAAAAAATGAATTTTATGTGTGATTTGATATGGTCATTTTTATAAAATACAAGTTTTGTAAGACCCATAAAATTTCTAACATTTAAGCCAGACTCTCAGTGATTAATATGAGAAAAATTCATTTCACATGTTTAATTTAGTCTATGGGTGTGATGAATCTAGGAAAATATCTAAGTTGTGAACTTTTCCTAAGTACTGTGATAATTACTAGTTTGATTAATAACTAAGAAGAAAAAAATAATAGTAATAATAAAAATAATAATTAGCCAACCAGATGAAAAATAAAAAAATTACTATTGTAGTGAATTAATATTTGATGAAAGTTTAGTACATAGATATATTAAGCAAAACTATGATTTATAAAGCCAAGTCCTAAGTATTGAATAAATTAAGTAAGCTTAGATTTGAACCAGATCCAATATAAAAATTTCTTAATTAGGGGTTTCAAACAAATATTCAATAAAATAAATACTTTTAAATAAAATATTATATTAAATATTATAAGATAACTAAGTTGGTCTTATAAACCTGAGATTTTTCTTTAACAATTAAAATGAATAAATGATGAACTTTATGTGCATCTATGACATGAGTGTAATTTCATGGTTTTCTTGATTTTAAATTATTATAAAATTAAGTCTCAAGTTATGAAGAGCATTGAAAAAATAATTATAAAATTTAAAATATATAGACTAAATAAGAAAGTAAATGATTTATATATTTTTAGATTATGAATGTTGAACTTGGATCTAAATCTTAGCATTCATATCCAATATGGATTTAGACCTTAAATTAAGTAGTGAATTTAACTAATGATATTTGAATCCATCCTAATTAGGTTGGATATAATTTATGACATTTGGAACTAATTAGAGATGAATTAGATTTTTTTATTCAATCTCATTGGATTAGACCCATAGGGTCGGGCGCTTTAAACAACATAATTATTACTTTAACAAAAATTTCAGCCTATCAATGCATAACCTATTAAATCAGAGTTGACCTTGACGTTCCTTATTTTGATGGCATTAAAATCAACTATCTACATGCCTAAATTGGTATTAATTTAAGCATTTTATCATCGACCAAAGTTCATGCATAATTATAGGTTAAAAATTAATGTTTTTCAATATCGACTAAGTTATCTTATCGATATGTGTAAGTACGATTAAATCTAAGACCACCACAATGATCTATGCTTTGAGCGCTATCAAATCGACTATTTAAACGTAAAATTATGTTGAGTCTTTGGGTCTATAGGCCTTCTGAAAGGTTACCCTATCACTGAAGCCTAAGTCAGGGTAAGAAGTTTCAACTTTTCTTCTCTATTTTAATTAATTTTAAAATTTAATGAATTAAGACCTATAAAAATTTTTTTTATTAATAAAATGAATTAATAAATATTAATCTCTTATATTAGAGATGTGACTCTTGCCTAAGCCCATCTATAAATAGAGGCCCTTATGAGAAAGATTAATAAGGTTAGTTCTCCCTTCTTCTTCCATTATCATTAGAATTCTCTATCTTCTTTTTTTTCTATCTTAGAGTTTTTTCTAGCAGCGATTGAAGCTGCTTCAAGGTGCTAGGATGGAAGACAAAGGTCGTGGTAGTTCTAAAAACATGTTTCAGGTAGGATTCATCCTACGCTTAGCATAGATCGAATGCAAATGCATAAACCGTGCATCTTGCCAATTCTACGAACTGATCCATGGTGGATCAGATCTGAAATAGGTTTGAAAAAGGTTTTGAAAGTGTTTTTAATTCATTATTATGCTTTAAAACATATTTATAAAATTATTTTTGGTAAATCTTTGCCCAGACGGCTAAACTGAGAAATCGGGTAACCCAAAACACATAGTTTTGTGTTCCTACGTAATTTTAGATAGTTAAATATTTGTTTTCAACATGAATGAATGTATATTTACTTTCTTGCATGTGTTTACATTATGAATCATGTCTTTGCAAATTTATTTTATGTGTTTTATGGTGTTTTCGTATGCTAGCATCTTAAACTAATTATTTTGTGTAAAATTCATAATTTATTTTAATAGTTTTGATTCCAAGGCATATATAATAATCATATGACGTATCTTTATTACTATAGAAGATGTTTAGACACTTTCCATGGGTTGATGCATGATTGAAAATCGTTATTTCATGTTGATGCTTGAGTTTTTTTGTTTTTCTCATAATTTATATCATATTTCTCATGCTTTCTTGATTTTTCTTGACTGATCCATTGTAGTAAAATAATTATACCTCTCAAATCAAATAACCAATGGCCAAACCCTTTCATGGAGACCTTTCAAACATCTGGGAGATGTTTAAAAAAAATATTAGGCTTTATTGGTGGTACATAAGTGAGGGATATGACTGTTGCAACCCAAGACAGAAATTTTGTCCTGCATGCAGAGCGATTCTTGACAGTCGGTCTTGCAGAAAATCTAATAAATCATTATTTTGAGTTAATAGCTAATTTTTGGATATGTCATTCACATCATATGAATAGATCAAAAAAAATAAAAGAAAAATACATTTCATTTTCTGTAAATCTTGAAGGCTCATATAAATCGTGAAAGATTCAAGATTTTGCAGAAAACCTAGATCTGAAACTATCTCAGGCAAGGTCCGGTCCAAAAAACTTAAAAAATTCATATGATAGAGTTTTTCAACAAACTCAAATGATTCTGAAAGCTAACAATCATACCTTTCATCAAAAAATTTAAGTGGACAAAATCTCTCTCATATTGGGCTTAGTGACTGCTTCTTTGGGAAGAAAGATTTTAGAAGGTTTTGTCAAGAATAGAAAAACAATTTTGAGTCCGTGATTCTCATGGGCAAACAAAATTATTTTTTTGAGACCTACCAATTGGAATTGAAAGCTAATATCTTACATGACAATGAATTTTTATAGAGTTATATCTATTCATTTTAATGGTCAGTCAGACCCGTGAACAACATAAAAATTCTGATATTATACTGTTCTTGATTTTAGATAATTTCTTGACCTATGAAATTATGTTTTTAAAATCATGTGCATGATTATGATATGAGATGTTAATCATGTATATGTTAATATACAATTTGTCATGAATATGTTGTATCTAAGCATGCAAATTATTTGGGCATTGATAATGCATGAAGTGCATTATATAATTAACCTAATATGCATGTCATTATCCATATTTTTAGAGTTAAAAACCCATGTTTATATTGAGTCTAGTCATAGGAAGATACATTTCAAATTTCATCTAATTATGAGTTAAATTGGCGAAGTTATGAGCATTTTCGTGAAATAGAGCAAATTCTGACGAGATCCAGATCCACATGAGAATGACAATTTTTGGATTTTTGGATCAGAATTGGATCACATTGATCCAATCCATAGACCCATTCATGTTTTTTCCAAAAAGGGTGCCTAGCTATTTTTTAGAAGTTTTGAGTGTTTTTTAAAACACTATTTCATAAGAGTGTTTTTGTAATTTTTGAAAAGAGGAAACAAAGAAATAAGGCAAACTTCTTAGGCTGATTTTTTGTCCAGAATTTTTGAGCAACCACCACAGCCCAGTCACCTTCATCTCCTACCTTCCACCTCCGTTTCGTCACACTAAGGAGCTTTCTGGGTGTTGCATCGCCGAGGAGCTTTCCGGGCATCACCATTTTCTTCCTCTCCATTTCTTTTTGTAAGTTTTTATTTTGTGTCAAGTGTGTTCTCAAAATCTGATTTTTGTGCGCAACAACAAGGCAGCCATTGACGGAGCTTAGTCTTCACACCGAGGAGATTTTCGGGTCCTTTTCAACCGAGTTGATTTTTGGGCCCTCACGCGAGCCGAAGAGTTTTCCGGGCTAGCGCTTCGTTCCCATCTACCGTCCTTCGAACCACCACCACCGCTCCATCAACATGTTGCCGGAAGTTGCAGACTTACTCAGAGATTAGAACAGACCGTGGGAGACCTCAGATCTGGTACCGAACGTGGATCATTCGGTAAGATCTCGTTCCTTTTCATTTTATTTTATTTTAGTCATTTTTGCAAAAATCGGCTAGATGTCATCTAGCCGTTTTTGATCTTATAAACACCAGTTGTATTCTGATTTTTTTTACAGCATCTTAGATAGTTAAAAATCATGTTTTTCTGTCATAAGATTGAGTCTAATATCATGTTTTAAGTGTTGTTTTATTTCATTAGATTTATCTTGTTAATTAGTGAAAGTCAGCTAGACTATGTCTAGCCATGCTTAAAGGTTTTTGGAGTATTTTTGTTCTGAATATTTTTCACTGATTACAGTAGGTTAAACATTTTGTTTTTAACTTTCTAAGGTTGAGTCTAGCTAGGGGTTTAGTTTAAATAAAAATATATTTTTAATTTGCTTGTTTTGTTAGTTAAAAATTAGTTTTTTTTTAGATTTTGTAAAATGGTGTTTTAGGGGCTGCCATCTTCTTCAAGGAAGAAGGCAGCCATTGTAGTTCAGTCAAAGTCTGACGTGTTTTAGTAAGTCTTAGTTAGGTTTATTGTTTCTTAATGTGAGCCTTAAATGCATATATGTCATGATTTTTTTTAGTATTGTTTAGGTAATTTAACATAGGCAAATTCAATTGGTCATAGTTAGCATTTACGATTTTTTTTAGCTCAGATTTTTGTCCTTACATTGCTTACCTCAAATACCGTATAGGTTGGCATAGAGTTAGCATAATTTGTTTTTTTTTTTCATTTCAAATGAAGGGCAATTTGGAGAATTTAAGGTAATAGGTGATTTTGGCAAAAGTGGAGATTTTTAATTTTCGTGAGGTACTATTTGGAAAGTTTGACTCCTCTTAAATGCCCCAGTCTGGGACTATCCTTTTCATGTTTAATTAAGTAAGGTGATTCAAGAAAATTGAATCACCTTCCTTAAAGAATTAAAATCCTTGAGTAATGGAAAGGATTTCCTCTTAATTAGAGGAATTTATGCAAAACCGTGGGGGATCTCTAAGGCTGGCAGTGTGTGATCGTTGCAAAATTTTTCTTTCCTCTTTTTTTCCTTTTCTTTTCTTTTTTCTCTTTTGAGGAAAAAAAGAAAGAAAGAAAGAGAGAAACAAACTTCTTGCAAGGTCTCACTTGACCTTTTTGAAAATGGTTTTGAAAAATCAACTCGCCTCAATTTTTTTGAATTTTTTGCGGAAAAATGGAGAGACGCGATTTGGTCGTTGATACGAGTTTCAACCGTTCCTGGCGCCTTTACTAGGGGTAATTAAACTAATGATTGAATCAATTCCTTTTGCTTTGCTTAAATTTGACTAAGAGATTATTCTAAAATCCTAAATGCATATTGAATCATGCTTGTGTAATGAACTTTGAAAATGATGATTTGAAATATGATGCATGTTTTTGGAAACATTTCAGAAATTTAGATTTTCTAAGTGATTTTGAAATAAGTTTGAAAATATCTTAAAAATTGAACTTGGTTTGGAAAATTGAAATTTTAAATCCAAACTTGGATCTGAAATGAATTTGGGATTTGAAATTTAAAATTTGGAACTTGAAATGAAACCTTGAAAATAGAAATTGAAAATAAGAGTTGAATTTGGGTTTTTGAAATTGGAATTGATGCTGAAATTGAGATTTGAGATTTGAATTTGAAATTTGAAATTTGAAATTTGAGATTTGAATTTGAAATTTGAAATTTGAAATTTGAAATTTGAAATTTGAAATTTGAAATTCGAAATTTGAAATTTGAAATTTGAAATTAGATTTTGATGTTTGAAATCAGAATTTGAACTTGGAAATTGGATTGGAAATTCAAATTGGAACTTTGACTTGATTTTGAAATTGAAATTTAACTTTGAACATGGAATTGAGTTTGAAAATTGGAATTAGAATTTGAAATTGAAATTGAAATTGAAATTGAAATTGAAATTGAAATTGAAATTGAAATTGAAATTGAAATTGAAATTTAAGAATAAATTTAGAAAATGAAAATTTGGAATTTAAAATAAACTTTGAAATTGAATTTCAAAATTGGAATTTGAAATTAGACTTGGAATTTAAAGTTAGAATTGAATTTGAAGTTAGAATTGAATTAGAAATTCCAATTAAATCTCAAAATTTGATTTGGAATTTCAAAGTGAATTTAAAAACTTTGACTTAGAGTTAAATTGAAAACTCAGGATTTGAAATGGAATTCAAAAATTTGAAATGGACATAAAGAATTTGAATGAAATTTGAATTTAAAATATGAAATTTAGAAATGAGAATTGAAAATTGAAAATAAGATTTAAAACTGAATGGATGTGGGAATAAAAGGATAAATCTGAATTTATAAATGAAGGTTTAAAATAATTTTGAATTTTAGAAATAAAAACTGTATTTTTGAAGATTTATTTCAAAAATCACTTGGAATTTTGAAGATGATTTAAACTAATTTGAAAAAGAATGCATTTCTATCCTGAATGATGAATGCTTTAAAATTTATTTAAAGATTGGAATTTAAAATCAAATTTTATTCTTTAATAGAATTAAAATAAGATTAAATCATAATACATTCATGACTATGGTCACATATGTATTATAATATAATCTTTATTTAGATTCTAATAAAGAATAAAATAAATTTTTATGCCTTTATAGGATTTAAAATAAAATTAACTTTTAATATATCCATGACTATAGCCACAAATATATCTGAAATTAATTCATATTTTAAATTCTGATAAAGGAAGAAATGATATTTAGAAAAATATGATGAAAATCAAATATTATTCCATAAAAGATAAAAATCCTAAGTATTATTCATATTTTGACTATGACCATAAATGTGAATCATTTACTTAGGGTTATTTACCTCTTATTAGAAAGGTACACGTGCCATTCGTGTTATACCATAGTACTTTTTGAAAAATAAAATGAAATGCCATAGGAAATTATGAGAATTTAAAGCACAACTATATGCTTATACATTCTAATCTAAGCAGGAAGATAGAAATTCTCATTAATACAAAGTTATTACATTTGAAATTGAATATTGAAATTCCTAATATAGGAAAAGAAATTAACATCTTTCATGTTTTTCCTGCAAAAATGAATTAGCACAAGGCAAAAATGCAAAATATAGGAAGAAATGCCGTGTCAAGACCAATCATGCATATGGTTATGCCTATGCTAATGAAGAAATGAATATGCAAAGTGTTATGTTTATGCTAATGATGAAAGGCATATGCATATGCCTAAGTGTTATGCTTATGCTAAATGAAGAATGCATATGCCTATGCCTAAATGCTATGCTTATGCTAAATGAAGAGTGCATATGCATATGCATATGCCTAAGTGCTATGCTTATGCTAAATGAAAAATGTATACACATATGCCTATATGCTATGCTTATGCTAATGAGGAAATGCATATGCATTGCCTAAGCATGATGCTCATATTAATGATGAAATGCATATTGCATCTACCTAAGTATGACGCTTATGCAAATGAAGGAATGCATATGCATCTATCTAAGAATGCACATGATGGAGATTATATAGGAAAACATGGGCCTGCTGTTAGTGGACATGAAGTGCTGGACTGAATTTGCATGTATACAAACTAGAGTTACTGTGGAAACTCAATGAGAAAACTAAATGCATATGCTACTAAGGCAATGAAATGTATTGAATGATATACAAATGCATAGGTGCTGCAAAATGCACAAATGACAGTGAATAGTGCAGAAGCTTGATAGGGGGGCAGCGTGCAAGTGCAATTCGTAAGTGCAGGAGTGCAAGTACAGTGCACAAGTGTTGCTGGATACAGGTGCAAAGGTGCAGGTGTTGTTGAGTACAAGTGCCAAGTATACATATGCTGCTGTAAGTATGGAATATATAGGTACTGCTGCGAGTGCCGAGATGTAGACAGTGAAGGTGTAGTGAACATGCAGGTGTTGTGTAGTGAAGATGTGTTGCTGAATGCGAGTTGCAAAGGGGGACAGGTGCTGCTGCAAGTGCAAAAATGTAGAAGTGCAGTAGGTGATATGCAGTGATATATGCAAGTGCCTGTGAGATGAGGAAGTGAAGGTGATATACAGTGATATGTGTACTAACTACTGTTAATACAAGTGAAGTATTATCATGCGGATGGTTAATGTAATATGCAGACGGTGAACTATGTGATATACAACAGTGCTTGTGAGGCGAGGAGATGTTGTGAGAAGTGAAATGCTGATATGCAATGAAGTGTTGTAATATATAGGTAATAGCATGAATGCTAAATGGCAAAATAGGCAACTGGGCAATAAAAAGGGGGAGGTTAATTGTAACACAGCAAATCAGAATTTTCTTTTCCACAACAGCCTCGAAGTTTGATGTGTAGGCATTGAGAGGCTTTCGCCCAGTCTATCAAAGTGCTTTCAGCAAAGCATGTCAAGCTATTGATGTGCAGGAGACAGAGAGCTTCTCGATTTCTATCTCTCCATTAGAGCGGTCATGAGTCTCATGACCATCCATTCCACTAGTCATTGCAGAACTCATTACGTAGCAACAAACCTTTGACATTTGCCATATGGGAATGCTATGAGTGCATATGAAGCTATAACAGTTCATGAGATGCTACGAATGCATAAGAAACTATAACATCATGTGATTGTTGTGAATGCCTAAGAAGCTACAACATCGTGTGAATGCTATGAATGCTTAAGAAGCTATAGCATCATGTGAATTTGAATTTGTAAATAAGAGTTGAAGAAAATGATTCTTAATTCAGAAATGAAAACTGTATTTTAAAAATTTATCTCAAAATTCTCTTGGAATTTGAAAAATAATTTGAAATAATTTGGAAAAGGAATGCAATTCTATCCTAAATGATGAATGCTTTGAAAGAATTTAAAGATTGGAATTTGAAAGCATACTTTATTCTTAAATAGAATTGAAATAAGATTAGAATTATAATATATTCATGACTATGGTCACAAATATATTATAATACAACCTATATTTAAATTATAATAAACAAATAAAATAAATTTTGGTGCATTTATAGGATTTAAAATGAAATTAACTTTTAATATATCCATGACTATGGCCACAAATATATCTTAAGTTAATTCACATGTTAAATTCTGATAAAGGAGAGAGAAGTCAGAGCAGGAGCAGGAGTGGAAAGTATTGACATGGGCCAAAGGATGAAGTAAACCAAATGAAAGATAGAGAAAACCCAGAAGAGGTTAAGAAAATAGCTTATTTTAATAAAAAAAAAATGACAATGCCCGATGAGGAACAAAGGGAAAGAAGACAAGGACAAAGGATGAATACAATATAGTGTAGAAATGAGGGGAGTCCAATAGAAATGCAGAATAGCAAGTGAAACATGACACAGGACAAATTGTAACCAAGATTTTCCAGAAATTTCCTAAAGTTTGGAATGCTTATAATCTGAATTTCAAATCGTTTTCCCAGAATCAACCAACCATTGAGAGAATAGAGCATTCCCTATAACTAGCTCCGTCTGAAGTTAGTCTTCAAATATTTCTAACCAACTAGGTCTGTTGCAAAAAAATCCTGAAAATCTAAGTCCATAACATTCTGCAACATCCCTTAGCATGTTCAGAAGCATCAATACTTGTCCTCCAAAAGCAAGGACTAAAAATTACAATACCATCTTTCCTTCAAACAGAGCCTATGTCCTTCAAACCTGTCGTGATGTACCAAGCCTAAAATACAGCAAAAATTCTCCAACATTCTTACAGCAGTTGTTATGCCATATATTCACGCCATCCTTCAACCTGTAGTTTTTCTTTTGATGGAGATACACAACATATGATATGTAGATGATACATAAGAAAATGCAAATGAACTGACGCTATAATTGAATGCACTAAAACAAAATATGAAAGACACCAAGATGCACGAGATGAATAGATGGACACAGATGTAAGTCTTCTCCACCATCAAATAAAACCAGAGAATTAGAATCCAAAACGCAATAATGAAAGGGGATGTGAGGATACTAAGCAATCTTAATAGTTTATATCAAACAGAGGATTCAAATAAAGTGATTCAAACGACCTAATTCAGCAGGATGAAACCAGTGAATAAACCAAATGAAGAACTAGAAGGCTGAACCAGAAAATGAAGCAGTAATGCCTAGTTTATGTAAATGATACTGAATATACTGAAAATAGAAAATGCAAAAGAAGCATGATGGACAAATATAGCAAAAACCAGACAGAGGTATAAAAATGAAATCGATGCATCAAAGCGAGGAACAAACCATGCAATATGTTATAGAGATTAAAGGATGCAGTGTAGTGAATGAAATATTATTGTAAACAAACAAATGGGGTGCGATACGCGATGGGAAAATGCAATCAATTCAAAACAGAAACTCGTGGATGAGTAGAAACATGATGATAAATAGAGCATGCATTATAAAAACGTAGAAACCCATAGAACCAGGAGGAATGAAAGCAGATGGGATGTTAGATTGTAATGATCTAAACAATTTACAAGATGAAGAAAGAATATGTAATGCAGATGATAAAATCAAGCGTGATATAGAGTTTATTCAGAAAAGGGAAAAATGCATCATGTAAGATCAACAGATGAGCAATTGAAAGAATGCAGATGCAAGGTGAATATGATGTTGCTGAAATAAAATCACGCTAAAGGATCATGTAAAATAAAAAATAGAAATAGAAGTTATAACAAAAATATGAATCATAAAGCAGATCGTGGTTCATATGAAAAAGTAATGAATCTAAATAGTATAAACAAATATTTATACTTACGTAAACTAAAGAAATTCAACAAAATAAATTGTAAAAAAATAAAAAAAAGCAAATGTTGGAATCGATCATTCCGTTGATATTGCACAAAGGTAGATCAATGTTGTTATAAGCAACTCGATGCTACCAAGGGTGCTTTAATGGAGCAATGAATCAGGGAAAACAAAAAAAACAGAAATAAAAGAGAGAAGAGGGGGTACCTACTGTAGCTCTGCTGCAAGGATTGACCTCTTTCAGACGATTGGGGGAAGAAGATCAGAAAAGAAGAAAGAGAAAAAAAAGGAAAAGGAAGAAGGAGGTGAGGGATCGAGAGGCAGAAGAAGGCGATGGTGGGGTGAGAATGGATGCCTGAAGAAGCGACCCCTGCGGTCACTTTTATAATGAGAGACCATTAGGAAAAATTTCAGATGAGTCCTTCAACTTTCAAAAAAATTTAGAAGTAAGGTTGTAATTTACCAAGTTTTTCAAAATAAGGTGAAAGCTATATTTTTTTCTAAAATCTTTTTATGTTTTGAAAGAAAACCTAAAAATATGAGAGAAATAGAGGGATTTTAGCAAATGGGATCCATATAAGGTTTTTAGAAATATTTTTGTAAAATATTTGTTTTAGAATTTTAAGATTTTCTAAAATAAGGTTTTTAGGAAGATACATGGTTGATTTCAGAAATCGGGTTTTAAAATGGATTTGGATCCGTAATTTTTGGTAAATGTTCGAGTTTGGATCTCGAATTTTAGGGAATGAAATGAGTGAATCCAAATGGATACTGGATGAACTGCCTGAGCCATTCCAATAATTATTTTTGTATTTTTAGATTTTAAATTGAAAATTGGATAATAGGGCTCAGGATTGGATTTGGATATTTGATCTGGATCCGAAATTGGGTCAGATATGGAAATTAAATTTGGATTTCGGACCTTCAACCAGTGAATCCGAGAATGAATAGATATTTACACAATCACCCTTCTGAATATCTCAAAAGGTGAATGCTAGGGGCAATAAAGGAATTTTGAATTTTTTGGAAAATTTGGGGCATTCACAGTAATTTTAAAAAGGAGGAATATGTGTGGAATGGTTTGGGCGACCATGCATGGCAATTGCAAAATTGCCCTGGCATGGAGGGGCGTGAAGCCACCCCAACCCTCCATTCTTTTTAGATTAACCCCAACCATACATCTTGCCTCCCCTCCCTACTTAAGCTTTCAAGAAAGAGATAGAAGCCATTCTAGATGTTTTCTCTCTCTCTCTCTCTCTCTGTCTCTCTCATTCTCCTTGTTCTTTTTCTTCCAAAAACCGTGTAGTGTGTGACACTAATGAGAGTGTCATCTACCCTATTCGTGGAGCTCCTAAGCATAGCAAACGATTTCTCTCCTCCTCCATCCGAAACCCCAAGGTGAAGCCTTCAACCTCATATTTTCATTTTTCTTCGAAAATCGTATGCATGTGAAGCATGAAACTAAGAGGCCGGTTGCATCTATGGTGTGCATGGCTCCTGGTGGATTAGAAGTGATATTTTGGTGTTTGGTGCATGCTTGAGCATCCCTCTATTTCAGTCCATGAAAAAAAAGAGGGGCGCTCTAAGCATCTGATTGCTTATTTGGTTTTGTTTCGCATTTTCGTTTTGTATCATGTTAGTTCTTAGATCAAAAATGCATTTATGCTCTTGCATTTCCTATGTAGTTTACATTCAGTCCATGCATGTTCATTTCCTGTATGATTCCATTAAGCCCATACTTGTTTGTTTTCATTTTTGTGTTTTTTTTTTATTTCTCTTCTCTTGTTGCTTGCATGCAACCGTGGAGGCTTAGTCCGAGCCATTTTTTTTTCTGTCATGCATGCCTTGTCCCCAACCTCTCTCTCTATCATGAGGACGGCTGGGGCACCTTTAAGTCTCCTCTGGTGGCTGCAGTGCTGGGCTGGGTTCGGTTGTAGCCCAGTCCAACCATGGCACCTCCCTATGCCACTCGTTTCCCCCGTAGCACCATGGAGCTGCTCGGTTTTTTTGTTTTTTTTTTCTTGTTTTTCTTTAATGTTTTTTTTCCTGTCTCGTGGCTTTTGGTGGTTCGATTGGTCTGTACCCCTCTGGGTTAGACTTAGCCTGGAGCACCCTGGTCTGAGCAAGGGCTCGACCAGGTGACCTAAACTGGGCCCCTTAGGCACGACAACAATGCAACCGGGTGCTAGTTGCACCCGGGTAGCCCTGCCGGCCTGGGTGCTTGGCTGTGGGCTTGATGTTTCTAGCTGCACCTGGTCTGAACTTTGGGTTCAGACCAGGGTCAGTTCTGGCCCGGTGGCCTGGTCTGAAGGACCAAACCCCGTTCCCCCTTAGTTTTCCTTGGCACGACTATAGGCGCCGGGTGATGGAGCACTCGGGTGGCCTAGCCGACCCCATTTTCTTTTGCCTTGGACTGGGCTGCACACTGAGTGCAGCACCTGATCTGAACCCTTGGGTTCAGACCAGGGTCCTGTGTGACCCATGTGGGCTGGTTTGACAAACCAGACCCTGTGGTCTGGCCGTTTCCTTGCTGGAATGCCGGACGAGTCCAGTGCAGTTCCAGCAAGCCTTTTCCTTGGCAGCACCACCTGGTCTGAACCACTTCAGTTTAGACCCAGGGCATGGGTGAGCCCACCTGGACCTGATTCCATCTGGTCTAGGCCAGGGTGAGCTCCCCTATGTGTTCAGCCCCTAGTCTGTGTTTCACCTTTCCTTGCTGCAAGCTAATAAGATGAAATAGAAAGAGAAAAGTGTTTTAAAAGGAGAAAATTTAATAAGAGAGTAAAACTAGCATTTTAAGTGTTCCATGTTCGCTGTCCAGCAGACCTAGTTAGACACTTGGCACTGACTGTGCAATTTCTGGACTCGTGATTGTGGCCATACAGGTCACAGTTGGTGTTTTGGGCTATCGGCACTTCGTGCCTCGTGCTTGACACATTCAAGTGGCCGAATGTGTGGTGGGCCCAAAGTGACTCCGGTAGCTTCTTCGTTGTCCCATCTTGGCAGCATTAGGGTGAGCTGTTTGGTGAGCAGTACGCTGCCCACACACACACACCTATATATATATACATATTTTCCTCCGTCTTAGGTTTTTGGCCGTTTCATCAAAAACCATCATTTTGGCATCGATAGATTCTGCAAGGCAACCCACCTTGGAAAGGGTAATGTAATTCCCATACGCATGGGAATAATTTAAATTTCATTCTCAACACATGTGTGTGTCGAAATAATGGGTTTTCTTATGCAAATGATCCCGCTATGCGATACTTGCCAATGTATGACATTTGAAGTTCTTTTGCTTGGAAAAATTGTAATATGGCTCACACATCAAAGTATTTGAGACTTGTCTATCTTGATATACATGTAATCATGATTAAGTTACGCTTCTTGAGTTTCGTATCACTTAAGAATGTTGAATCGTACACTCACTTGCACATTTACACTTGTTGAAATGTGTTTTTCATTGATGTGTGTATGTATTAGTGCTTCAGTTTTGATATTTGTACGAAAGACTTAAAATTATGTGACATTTAGCTTCGCACGTGCACAGTAGCACATCTTGACACTTGTACTATTTAGTACGTACTTTGGGTGGTACACCTTGGTCTCGTGCTTGAGACATGGAAGAGTGCACGAAGTGCACATTACACATTTGATATGATGAATGGTTATGACTTAACATTATAGGGTATTAGCAAAACACTTGTTGAGGTTTTTATGACTCTACTGGAGTCTTTGGGCGGAGATTCCATGTTCGTGAGTGAACTCACGTATATCTATACCCTAGAAATGAAAAAGATAAAATGGTGTTATGATCGCCTTCACAGGTGATATGCTCTTTGTTGGCCGCGTAAGGCCGAGCATGTGAATGGGTAGGCTAAGTCCTCGTTTGCGTACCCCGCGGGGACCACGAGACATATACACCTCAGAAGGAGGTATGATGTCAAACCAATCCTAAGAAAGATAAACCGTCGTGCCCCATTCATAAAACGATTCACCTTAGAGAGGGTGGATGGTACAACCCTGAGTGACTAGTCATTACTATGACACATGTTTTTATAGGAGCTGAGGCATCCTTTGACCTCCAGCCATTCAGAGTTAGGGAGGTCGAGGTTACCTGTTAAGGTACCTCCACTACTGCATGAGGTTACTCGATCGGTAGCATCGCCGATTACCACATTAGAATTTGAATAACAGACGTCGGGTGCATGGCTCACAGAATGCGAGGTTCCTTCTCATACCCGAAGGAGTAATCAGAAGAACATAATTACTAACCAATCACAGCTAACTTACTATGTGTTATCATCGCAAAAGTTTTCCCCTCCCTTGCGAGAGAGAAACGAATTTTGCGAGTCAAACTCGACCAAAGTTTTGAAAATTGTTTTGAAAATTTACACGCCTCCGTTTTGAAAATTTGTGGGAAAATTCCATGGAATGGGATCCACCTGTCGGTACGAGGTTCAATCGTTCCTGACGCCTTTACCAGGGGTAATTGAACCAAGGATCAATTATGTGCTTTAACTTGACTCAAATATCTAAATTATGCTTTATTTTTCCTAGAATGCACAAAGAATCAGGCTTGTGCTATGAAATTTTGAAAATAATGCAATGTTTGAGAAAATATGATGTTTGCTTTGGAAAATTGAAATATGCATGAAAATTGATTGGAAAAGTACTTGAAAATTGAATTCTTGAGAAAATCATTGAATTTCATTGGAAATCAGAAATTTGCATTGGAAAGTGATTTCTCATGAAAACTTGAAAATCTGAGAAAATTGGTTTTGAGATTGGAAACTTGGAATTGATTTTATGAGAAAATGGATTTGAGAATTCTGAGGAAATCTAAGAAATTCATTGGAAAATGACTTTTGACATGAAAAATGGATTCTCAGGAAACTGGGTTCTTAGGAAAATGGGAATTCTGAGAAAATAGATTTATGAAAACTTGGGTTTTTGAAATTTGAGAATGTTAAAACATAGGAAAATCTTGATTTGAACTTGGGAAATACTTTGAAATCTCATTTGAAAATTTAGAATTCTGTGAAAATCCAATCCTGAGAAAGACTTGGTAAATCCTTGAGAAAATTGATTTTTCTGAAATTGAAATTGGAAAATGAATTTGAAAATAATGCAATTTGAATGATATGAATGAATGCATATGAATTTGAAAAGGGAATTTCATTAAGAAATTGGGAAATCCTTTTAAAACTTTGAGAAATGCAGTGCATTTTGAAGTTAGCCTAAGTGTGTAGGCTGAATGTGGCTAATATGAAGATCATAAATCTTGGTTTTCTTCGTATTCTGACTATGGCCATAAATACGAATCCCACCGAGTTTACAAACTCCATAAGAGCTTGTGCACGTGCCATTCGTTTAAACTGTAGTGAATTTGAAATAAATATGCATGAATCATACATCACATATTAAAATTTGCATAAATTAAACTATATGCAATGCAGTCCTATTCTAAGCAGAAAATGTAAATCTTATTCCAAATTATTACATTTGATGTTACATTTAATTAAAATAAAATAAGAAAATAAAATCTTCTTCTTGAATATTCCTGCAAAACTAGAAAACAATGTTAGCAGAAAAATGTAGGTTTTTCTGAATTTATCCGAAAATATGGGAAATTATCGGATATTCAGATATAAACCCAAATTCATACCCCTTTGATATAAACATAATAAATAATGAATAAATTTTGAAAATAAATTTGGAAATTCGAAATTGGGGTCAAAATGACCAAAATACCCCTGATGACCTTGTAATCATGGTTTTCTAAAAGAATTTTTGTAAATTTTGGAAATTTGAAAATCAAATGAAATAAATCAAACATACTATGATGAAATATGATGATATGCATGAAATTTTGAAGAATTAGAAATTGCAATTTCGAAATTTAGGTCAAAATGACCAAAATACCCCCGATAACAAGACTATGGCCTTGAAACCAGGGTTTTCTGAAATAAATTTTGCAAAATTGAAAAATATGAAATGTAAATGAGATTAAAATTAACCCTAATATGATTCTATATGCTCATGTACATGATAAAAACCTTAAAATGACGAAAATATCACAAAATATCAAATTTAACCTGATTTTCGCTTCTGAATTTAAAGATAAACTAACACATGGAGCAAATGAACTTGGAATTAAACCAAATTTAGAATGGACACCTAAAATAACCCTAGAAACATAATGGAGCTCTAAAATCTATTTTTTTGTATTTTTAAATATAGAAATTCAAATAAAAACCCTAAATTTTGTGATTTTTGCCTAAAATGTTGATTCTAAAGGGAATTTAGGATATCAAATTTCCATAAAAATTTTCCAAATTTTATGGGGTGACAGAGAACAGTAAGGCAAGGATTGTTTCCTTTTACACTTTCTGGTTTTGACCTATGGTCGGAGCTGTGCCACTCCGGCAAGTCGGATCGGAATCCGACGACTCTAGGATTTAGGGGAAACAGTTAGGTTTCGGTAGAAAACATGGGAAAAATAGAAGACAGATGGAAAAAAGGCTGAATTTGCAGGAAAATGTTCTTGAAAAACATAGGAAGATTTGATCTTTTGACACCATTGGGATTCGGGTTATGGTTTGGAAAAGTCTATAATGTTATCAGAGACCTAAATCTCTGAGATTTCTGGACATTGAAATCTGTTAGACAGAAAGGGAAAATCCTGTAAAAATAATGAAACAGATCAAAAAATTCTAAAATTTTGGGAAATGACAGGAAATTATGTTAGAAACAACTTTCATGTTAAAAGTTTTTGCAGAAGGGTTACAGATTGGATGGACATGGTGCATTAGAGTCTGTCTATACCCAGACAAAAGAAAATCAATATTTTCTCAGAGGTCTGAGAAATCCGTTTTTTTACAGAGATCAAAACTAATTGGAAAAACCTAAAAATTTCCAGATCATTAGTAGATTCAATAATGAATCTACTGTGATTTTTGGAGGGCAATCCGAATCTCCCACAAGGGTGGTGCCGGAGGTTCTTGTCTGCTAAAGCAGAAATTGAAAACTCAGAGAGACAGAAAACCCGATTTAGGGTTCGATTGATTTAGAAAAATTCTAAAACCCGAATTGAATCACGTTTTTGGAAAAAGATCATAGACAAATAATAACATCTATCATAAAATTTTCAAGATTTTTGAGTGAAAATCTTTACATGAAATCATAACTGGATTATATGCACAAATCAAAACCTATAAATCTTAAATCAAATGTTAATGAAGGCTATACTACATGAATAAAAATGATTATCTAAATAGTGAAATGAACCTAAATATGTTAGTAATCTACATGGAAAATGATAAAGAAAATAACCAACAAGGAAGCATGGTTCATCTTGATATTGGCTCACAAAACGAGAGATTCAATCCAATAGATAGATGAATTTCGTCGTTTACTGAGCCTAAATAGATTAGATGAAGACTCTATTGTATTTACTTGATTTAAAATAACGAAAAGAAGAAAAAAAAAACACTCATGCAACTGTAAATCTAGCCATTGATTTGATTTCATAACATTCATAAAAAAAAAAAGATGAAGCCCAACGATCCCTAATCAATGGGCGATAGGAATGGACATCATACGCACCATAAGCTAATGAAAATTATGAGATGAAGGAATAATGGCTTACCTTGGAGGGTTTGGTTGCAACGAATGGAGTTGAAGCAGCAATAGAGGAGGCTGCTAGGGTACGGCTCAAAGGGAGAGGTGGTACTTCTAAGATCCGACTGTAGGTGACGCTTCAAGGTTCTAACTGTGGTGATGGAGTTAATTCAACATTGGTGCTGCTGCTGGGACATATAGGAGTGCTGGAACTGGCTGGAGGTGCTGAAGTTGAAGGGAGTTTGGAGACGGAGCTGGCTGCTATGAAGATGGCCGAAGAGGTGGCTGAAGGGAGAAGGAGGGAAGCTCCTTGCACCGGCTGGAGTTGTTCACTCTTTGATGGAAGGGCTGAAGTTGCTGCTGTGTTTGTTGCGGGTAAGGTGTGGCTGGAGCCAAGGGAAGATGGTCTGGTGGCTGGAAGGCTTTGCTGTTGTGGTTGGAGTTGCCTGGAGATGGGCTGAAGGAAGGCTGGAAGGGAGCTGCCAATGATGCTGAAGACTGCTTCAAAGTAGCTGTGGTGGTTGAAGGTGGTGCTTCAAGGTGGCTTCAATGGCTGGGAGTTGCAGCCAAGGATAGCTGCAGCCAAAAGAGAGAGAGAGAGAGAGAGAGAGAGAGAGAGAGAGAAGGAGCGTTGAATTAGAATGGCCCAACCGTGTGATTTTTCTTTGGTATTGAACTTAGGGTTTAATTTATTCCATACTTAGGTCTTTCTAGGTTTAATGAAAAGAAAACTCAAAGAGGTTTACGTGAATGGCTGGGCAAGAGGGAAAGGAAGGAAGGAAAGGGAGGGAAGAAGGAAAGAAAGGGAAGAAAAGAAAGGAAAGAAAAGGAAGAAGGGAAAAGGAAAGAAGAGGAAGGAAAGAGGGAAGAAAGAAGAGGGAAAGGAAGAGAAGGAAAGAGGTAGAGAAGGAGAGGCTGGAAAGACTACACGTGAATGGAGGGAGAGGAAAGAAAGGAGGAAAGAAAGAAAGAAAGAAAGAAAAAGAAAGAAAAAGGAAGAAAAAAAGAAAGAAAAGAAATAAAGAAGAAAAGAAAAGAAAATAAAAATAAAAAAAATATAAAAAAAGAAAATGGAGGAAGAAAGAAAGGAAATGGGCTGGAGGTTTGGGTGACCCCCTTGTGGGTCCCACCTTAGGAAGAATAAAATAATTAAAAAAAAATTAAAATAAATAAAATAAAACAAACCAAAAAAAATAAAGAAAAAGATAATTTTTTTTCTTATAAATTAAAACAAGAGAATGCAAATGGATGGGCCATCTCAGAGCGGGTCCAAATTTTGATTTTGAAATTCATTTTGACGATCAGAGGGGTAAAATAGTCTTTTCAGAAAGTTTCCAAACGAAACAAGCTATTTTTGGCAGTTTTTGAAACGAGCTCGGATTTTGAAGTTCAATACCTCGTTGCGAAGCAAATCCAATGTAGAATTGAAAAATTTAATTTTGGAAGAAATCTAGATTGTTTTTCTCAAGAATATACTTCCAAATTTATTTTAAGACGAAACGAGCTATTTTTGGTAGTTTTTGAAACGAGCTCAGATTTTGAAGTTCAATAGCTCATTGCGAAGCAAATCCAGTGTAAAATTTGATTTTAAAAGAAATCCAGATTATTTTTCTTGAGAAAATATTTCCAAATTTAGACTCTCGGGGTGAAAATGTCAATTTTGGAAACCCGGGGTTTGAAATTGATTTTTGAAAACTTTTAAAACTCAATCAGGATTGAAATTTATAAAACTGGAGTTCTGGACTTCGAAAATGAAATGAAATGAAATGAAATGTGATGAAATGTTATGAAATACTGAGAAATGATATGAAATGATGAGAAATGACATGCGAAATGCAGACCCTGAATGAAGAATTTTGGATGTTAGACCCCGATTGACAGTTGTATCAGTTCAAAATGTATTAAAATTGATATGATTTGCAAAATAGCTCAAGAAATGGTTTTCGGGACTCTACTGGGTCAGAGTGACACTGAAAATTGGGGTTTGAGCTGGATTGAACTGAGATGAGCTAGATTAAGCTGGGTTTTAGAGTTTCAAAACTCAAATGAACTGACAATGATACTGACTCAACTGACCTTTTCGGCTAAATTTTCAAGAAAAGTTGCCATTTTTAAAGAAATGATACAGAATGGTCACTGGAGCAAAGTGAATTACGAACCTGAACTGGCTTTGAGCTAAAACAAAGGTCAGTAATACTGAGATGAACTAAAATCAAGGCTCAAACACTAGCTCAACTGACTAAACTCGGCTCAATTTCAGCTGAAAGAGCTGAAATGGACTAAAATGGGCTTCTGAACACTTAGAAATGTCTTTGAACTGAAACAGAAGCACTCGAACTCCTGGTGATTTCAAGTTAGACTCTGGGGAGTATGACTGACTATGAATGACTGACTCGGAGACAATTGGCTTGGATTTGAGTGAGAAATGTGCTCATTTGTGAAGAAATGATCACATTTTAGCAGGAATGGTCAGAAATGAAAATGGTCTGTTCATTGTGGACTCAAATGAATTTGAAATGACTGATATTCTAAATGTTCTGAACTGACCACTGAACTTGGTTGACTCTGACTGACTGGTGTCCGGGATGTCCTAGGGGTAAAATGGTAATTTTTCTAATGAAAAATGGGTAAAGCGGTGATTTTCTGAAACTGACTCGGGGTTTGACTCCTATACTGACCTAACAAGGTTGGCACTGCACGAGAAGGGTTGTTTAAGAATGGCTGAGGAAAATTTGGGGTGTTTACAGATGCCCCTCTTTGCTACTAAGCTGGCTTGAAGACGAGCTTAGTGGCAAAGAAAAACACACCAAATTTGGGCTATAAAAATGCCCCAGTTAGAAGGATCTGACTGAGTATGAAGAAATTAGCCCTGATGAAAATGGTAGATATGAACTGAAGAATGAAGAAGAAAATTTTACTTCAAAAGAAGTGAGATTCAGGTTTTGCCCTTAACCTGGATGGGACGAGAAATACCTCGTGTAGAAACGAAGCTCAGGTTTAACCCTTAACCTGACCAGGGAATGAAATACCTCATCAAAGGAGGCTCAGGTTTGTACCCTTATCCTGATTGGGAGGAAAATGAAATACCTCATCAAAGGAGGCTCAGGTTTGTACCCTTATCCTGATTGGGCAGAAAAATGAAATACCTCATCAAAGGAGGCTCAGGTTTGTACCCTTATCCTGATTGGGAGGAAAATGAAATACCTCATCAAAGGAGGCTCAGGTTTGTACCTTTATCCTGATTGGGCGGAAAATGAAATACCTCATCAAAGGAGGCTCAGGTTTGTACCCTTATCCTGATTGGGCGGAAAAATAAAATACCTCATCAAAGGAGGCTCAGGTTTGTACCCTTATCCTGATTGGGAGGAAAAATGAAATACCTCATCAAAGGAGGCTCAGGTTTGTACCCTTATCCTGATTGGGAGGAAAATGAAATACCTCATCAAAGGAGGCTCAGGTTTGTACCCTTATCCTGATTGGGCGAAAAATGAAATACCTCATCAAAGGAGGCTCAGGTTTGTACCCTTATCTTGATTGGGCGGAAAAATAAAATACCTCATCAAAGGAGGCTCAGGTTTGTACCCTTATCCTGATTGGGCGGAAAATGAAATACCTCATCAAAGGAGGCTCAGGTTTGTACCCTTATCCTGATTGGGCGGAAAATGAAATACTTCATCAAAGGAGGCTCAGGTTTGTACCCTTATCCTGATTGGGCGGAAAAATAAAATACCTCATCAAAGGAGGCTCAGGTTTGTACCCTTATCCTGATTGGGCGGAAAATGAAATATCTCATCAAAGGAGGCTCAGGTTTGTACCCTTATCCTGATTGGGCGAAAAATGAAATACCTCATAAAAGGAGGCTCAGGTTTGTACCCTTATCCTAATTGGGCAGAAAAATGAATGAAATCCTCGAAGGAAGAAACCATGATGGAACCTACGGATTTCCGCACAATGAATTCGATAGGGGTTTTGCAAAAGGATGAAATTGGGGTCCCTAAAGCTTGAAAAGGGGTTTGATTTTGGGCGCCTCATTGCTGAGACTAAATAACTTTTGAAATTGGTGACCTTTTGCGAGAAAATTATTGGTGGCTTAACCTCAAGCCGAAATTGGACTGTCTATGGTGGGACAATGGGGACATAGGGAAGTGTGCGAATCTGAGAGCCCATGCGCTCAGATTATACCAACAGAAGGGAAGGAATATTGAAAACTCCCATTATCAAGTCCTTAAAAGGGATAACAACTGATGTCAGGATGAGCCAAAGATGAACCTCAAACTTGCGCTTCACGTCAGGATGGCTAGAAAATATTGTCAGAATGTTGAAAATTATTGTTGATTCAAAATAATTTAAAATGATGCACATTGTTTTAAAAATATTCCCTCTTTTCTACCTGAAGTATTACCTTCGACTGGGCTTAACTTCGTAGAATCAAGATTCGAATTCAAATTTCTTGCAATTGACTTTCTTTCAAGGAAGCTATCAATTTCCTTGATATGAGCAGAAAAGAGAGTATTCTTGACATTGTGAAAGCAATTGGTGAAAGAATATTGATAATAGAATTTCACAAAATTTAAAGAGGATTCTTTGGCAAATTTGGCGGTCTGATATCCTGGGATTCTTTCCTCATGATGATCTTTCTGCCCACTTTTTTTTTTTGGCAGAATTGGAGCTCTCTTGGATTTTTTGGTGATTACATCATCCTTCATTTTGGAGATGTCCTGACTTTTCTCTCTTTTTTTTTTTGGAAGGGTACGTCACAAACTCCTTCATCTTGGAGATGTTCTGATCCTTCTTTTTCTCTCAGGAATTATATCGACGGTTATTGGCTCATTGATTGGAAATCTCTTGATGATAGCGGAAATTAAATATCCTTTAGGGTTTGTCGGGAGGCTCATCGCAGTTGCCTTCATCTTGACGGTGCTCCGAACTTTCCCTGGAAGGATCTGTCACAAACTCCGTCATCTTGGAGATGATTCAAATCTTCTTTGGCCCTGAGGGTCTACTCGCTTAATTCGCCTTCATCTTGACGACAATTGAGAGATCCCTTTTGCAGATATTTAATTACAACTTAGGTGATTTAGGAGATATGACAATTGAATGGATTTTTCTGTATCACCCAGGATATTTCGACTGCTTTATTTTCCAAGAATGATCTTTAAAAATGTGCCATTGACTGCGATCAATATCGATCACTTATGGCTTTGCAACAACATTGAATTTCCTTTTGCTGGCCATATCGCGGATTTATTCTTCATCCTTTTGGTTGGCCAATAGAAAGATTTTGAACTTTGAATCCTTTTTCGCGAAAGCTTTGTCCTTTCAGAAGTAATACTGAAGGTATTCTGAAGTAATAATTTTGTGCAATAAAGATTTTTGAAATCAATAAATATTCGACGATAAATTGGCAAAATTTTCTTGACATCCTTTGTGAAAGCGAGCATTTGAAGTGCAACGCAACACATCCATGACTAAACTGAATCCTGAAAATACTTTAGTAAGAGATCAACTTGAAAGTTAGGTTTTGTTTTGATTTACCAGCTCGAAAGCAGGATTTGTTTTGACAGACCAGCTCGAAAGCAGGATTTGTTTTGTTTTACCAGCTCAAAAGCAAGATTTGGTTTGACCGACCAGCTCGAAAGCAGGATTTGTTTTGATTTATCAGCTCGAAAGCAGGATTTGTTTTGACGAACCAGCTCGAAAGCAGGATTTGTTTGACTGACCAGCTCGAAAGCAGGATTTGATGACCGACCAGCTCGAAAGCAGGATTTGTTTTGATTTACCAGCTCAAAAGCAGGATTTGGTTTGACCGACCAGCTCGAAAGCAGGATTTGATGACCGACCAGCTCGAAAGCAGGATTTGTTTTGATTTACCAGCTCGAAAGCAGGATTTGGTTTGACCGACCAGCTCAAAAGCAAGATTTATTGACCGACCAGCTCGAAAGCAGGATTTTGCTATTTTTGGTAAAATAGTTGACATTGATAGAGTTGTGACCTGAAGGCTTGAAAATGATAGACATTAATGAAATTGTAACCCGAAGGTTTGGAAAGTGATAAATATTGACAAAGTTGTAAATCGAAGGCAGGAGAATGACTGATGCTGGTAAGATTGTAACCCGAAGGCTTGAATTGAGAATCTGATAGAGTGGGCGGCCCAGAGGCCTGATTGATCAAATTGGATGTCCCGAAGGTTGAAAAAGAGAATTGGGTGACCCGGAGGTTGAAATTAGAAATTTGGAAATTAGAAATTAGAAATTGGATGACCCGAAGGTCGAAATTGACATAATTGATATTGAACTTGAATTTTGATGAAAGGTCAGCGTGAAGACTGCACCTAAGAGATCGAATAACGCGACCAATGGGCAAGACACCAACATGAGTGTTAGATTTTTAAAGGGTACCAGTACGAGCACTGGATTTTGAAAACGTACCAGTACAAGCATTATGTTTTGAAAGATTACCAGTACGAATACTGGGTTTTGGAAGATTACCAGCACGAGCGCTGGATTTTGGGAGATTACCAATACGAGCACTGGATTTTGAGAGATTACCAATACGAGCATTGGACTTTAAATGGTTACCGACTGACGATGAATTGAACGCCTTGCCGAGGTCTCAGGATTTATCCCTTATCCTGAATGGGGAATTCGATGCAAATTGATGCAGATGAATGCAGATGAATGCAAATGAATGCATGCAAATGCAAATGAATGTAAATGGGTGCACATGTGTGCAAAATGACGGATTTGTTTGATCCTGCCTGCATACAGGATATTTGTAGATAAAAAAAAAAATTAAAATGCCCCAGTTTAATGGGGGAAGAATATTTTAAACAAAAGGATAAATGATTGATGTTCGAAGAGCGCTCTCTGAAAATGACACTGCAACTGGCTTTTGGTTAATTCAGAAGAGACTCGGAAGAGGTCATTCCTCATAAAAGAACATTTTGCAGAGAAGAAGAATAAAAGATGATATCAAGTTCATGAGGAAAATGGATAATTTATTCAATCATTGAAAAGAAATAACAAGTTGGTAAGAAAACTGGGTCTGTATTGTCCAAAAGCAAAATGATTAAAGATGACATAGCCTTGGCATTGTCAGTTTCTTGGGAAATTTGATCAGGATAATCAACTGGTATTTTCCCCATCTTCAATAAGGAGATTCTTGTCAATGCAGTCTTGAACAATATTTTTAAGGACAAAGCAATGCTCGGTATCGTGACCCATTGCCCGATGAAACTGGCAGAACTGATCTTTAAACCTTCCCATGGTTACAGGAGGATCTTCTATCTTGGGGAGTCTAACCATCCCTTTGGTTATCATATATTTTAGAACTTGTTCGAGCGATTGTTCTAAGGGAGTAAAATTACGATCGTATCCCCAACTGTCATGCTTTGGTCTCCCTTGGGGCTTTAATTCTAGTTGGATGCTTGAGAGAAGGCTGTCATTCTGCCTGCTGATTCTGTCCTCTTGTTTTATATGATCATCTCTGTTAGGATTTGAGCTTCCTGATCCACCAGTGCGGTTCTTTCTGCCACCTCTTTTATTTTTACCATTGTTGTTGCCTGTGGTATTCACCGAGAAGGTGACACATGATTTCTTGGTATCGGAGCTGCCTTTTGAGAGAGTGAGGCTCTCATACACTCCATTCTCTAATCCCATCTCGAGCCATTCAGCTCGTTCTACCAATTCGATAAAAGATCGTGCCGGGGAAGTAGAGATCAGACCTCTCAAAGGTTGGGAAAAATTATTCAGGATGACGGACAACGCATGCCCTTCTGATATCGGATCCTTCATTTGATTGTAGGTGGATCTCCATCTGTGGATGAAGTCTCTAGCTTTTTCACTGCTCTTCTGCTTCAGATTGTAGAGGTGATTCAGGGTGGGTAACACCTCTGTGTTGAACAAAAATCGCTCAATAAAAAGATTGACCACCTTGTCGAACTCCTTCAACTCAATTGGATTGATGTGCTCTGAATACCATTTGGCGGCAGTGCCTTCTAGACTGCGAGGAAAACACCTAAACAACGCGCGATTATCTCTCTTGAATCTATTGCATTCTGCAAAGAACATAGCCAGGTGGGCCTTGGGATTGCCAGTCCCATCAAATTTGACAAATTTGCGGGGGAGATCTTCTAGGTTGTCATCCCCTTCCAGACCATCATAGAAATCCTTGCTTGTGAAGACCTTCTTGCCTTTATCGCGAGCTTGCAGGTCCTTAACCATTTTCATCACGTCTTTGAGCTGTGGCTGAGTAGGCTCGTCAACGGACTGATTCCTGGACTTATAAGCTGACCCCTGCCCCTTAGTCGACCTTCTAAATTCTTGATGGGTTTCATACTCTTTATCAGTATCATCTGCTGATTCTGACTCATCAGATATTTCCCCATGGCGATTTTGCTTTTTACTGATTTTCATATTCTTGGCTGTATGACCCCTCTCCTTCTGTTTGATCTGAGTCTGCTCGGCACTGGCTTCAGCTTGCTCTGCCAGTACTTTGGTCATCATTTTCTTGAATGTAGTATACATCTGAGGATCAATGTCATCCTTCACCTGCTGTCCTTGACTTTTAGCTGATCGGGGTGAATCCATTTCTTCTTCTGAAGCGATTGAGTACGCGATGCCTTCAACTGATGTGGTTTTCTTTTCGGACCTTGTATGAACCATTAAATGTCACGACAACTCTCCGGAGGTTGCTAACGCTCTCTGTAGGGCAGAATTGATGGTTAGGCTTTTGAAAGAAATTTGGTAGGAGGAAGATATATGTTGAGAATTTTGATAGACAATTGAAATAATATCTCATTACTAGGGATTGAGTCGTTGCTGGGATTACGACAATTGCATTGTTGTTCCTTTGCAAAAAATAAACAACTGAAAAATATGCCTTGTTACCTAGGCGAGGTCGTCAAACCAAGATGAACTGAAGATTAAAGGAACTTTATTGAAAATATGATTTTAATAATACACTTGACAAAAGGGAGGGGACAAACAATTTTCCACCACTTCTAATAATCAGAGGACACTCGAGGACCAGGAAAAATAGTGAGAGTAATGAAAGAATCCCAGCCATGTCTGGCAGAATGGTATATTCCGGACCACTGCGCTGATGCAAGGTCAAACTCTGGCATAACCTCTGATAGTAGCCGAGCTTCTACGTGCTTTTGTCTCTTAGAGAATTGCTTGACGCATCACTCTGGATAGTAGTAGGTACAGGAAAATGGGCCAAGTAGCTTGAACTGCTTGCCATACGCATATGTATATTTGGAAAGAAGGCGAGCCCTTCAGTGCACAGAATCATTGCATGCTGGATTTTTTCTCGAGTTGTTCTGGACAGCGAGCTGACTTCTGCGAATTTTCCATACTGTCGGTAGATCTCGATCAGGCTCACATACTCATTCCCATTTTCTTCAATCAGTGTCTAAGACTTGCGCCCTGACATGCGAGCTACGACATCTTTGGGGTCCAGACCCTTGACATTGATCAGAAATTGCTGCTCTAACGGATCTCCAGGCTGACCGGCTGGCTTAGGCAGTCCCATAATCTCTGAAAACTCATCCATCAGTAGTGTCATCTCACCCCAGGGGAACCAGAATGTGCAAGTGCGCGGATTCCACCGCTATGCCAGTGCATGGATCAGATTGCCATTAACTGTCAACTTCCCCACTGCAGATGTCAGTTCCAACCCACAATCGCTCAAGTGGTCCGGAAACATACGAGAGAAGTTTTTGAACCAAATGTAGTACCACCGGGGGAAGAAAGGTCCGGTGCTAAGAGATCGATGCTCAGGAAGACTTTGTCGCACCTCGTAGGAGATGTGACCCTCAGGAAAAGCAGAATCAAGCTGATTGGATGCCATTGGACTGAAAGACAAGAAGACTGGAATTAGACTTTGGAAAAATACAAGAATTTTAAAAATTGCAGGCAGGATGAAATGAAAGTTGAAAATTCGAAGTCCAGAGGAACGAAAGAATGGAAAATCTCCTAGAATTTTGAAGGAAAAGGTGGATAATTTAGAAAAATCATCCAGGTTTTTTGAGAAAAAGGAGATATTTCACAAAAGATGAAAAATGAGGTATTTTAAAAAATTGTCTGATATTTTGGAAAAATTGGGGAAAATGTGAGAAAATAAGACGAAAATCACACATTCAATCACAAACAATTATGCACATACAACAATCCCTAAGAAGCTGACTCTAAATGCATTGATTTTGAAAGAGCTTTAGGACCCTAATTCTGACTCTAGGCTCAGATCAACTGTGTCCAATCATGCTATGCCGATATACTCGAGCCGAGGCTTGATGTACGTGGCATAAAACTCATCTCCGGGTCTAGGCTTGTGTTTTCCCAACATCCTTGAGCGTCTGCCGATATACGTTGGACTATGGCCCTTGGTACGTGGTAGGGGGGCGTTAGCCCAAATAAGTGGCCCAGTTGTGAGGCTCTATCCCGAACTATGGTTCTGGAAGAGAGCCCAACAACGTGAAGACCAGGTAGACATAGGTGGGGTGGTTTTTGAAATATGATCACATGCAGGCAAACAGAGAGCTCTAAGTCCTAAAGAGATAGAATTTTGAAAAGTTTTGAAGAAGCAAACATTGTTTTCATACAAGTCCTAGATTGAGGAGTGTTGTATTTCAGACCTAAGTCTAAGTGAGCATGCATAATTCTCCTCAATATGGTCCTACCAAACCATGCCTAGTCTGCATGCAATCCATGTCAACTGGGTTCAAGTCTAGGCTCCTAGGTTCACATGATATCAGGAATTAAAGCTGACATTCCATAGAACATAATTTTGATAATTGAGCTAAGTTAAAGCACATAATTAATCAGGCGAAGACAGGTCCCATCTCGGTCGCCAAACCTGTTATCATTGCAAAATTTTTCCCCTCCCTTGCGAGAGAGAAACGAATTTTGCGAGTCAAACTCGACCAAAGTTTTGAAAATTGTTTTGAAAATTTACTCGCCTCCGTTTTGAAAATTTGCGGGAAAATTCCATGGAATGGGATCCGCCTGTCGGTACGAGGTTCAACCGTTCCTAGCGCCTTTACCAGGGGTAATTGAACCAAGGATCAATTATGTGCTTTAACTTGACTCAAATATCTAAATTATGCTCTATTTTTCCTAGAATGCACAGAGAATCAGGCTTGTGCTATGAAATTTTGAAAATAATGCAATGTTTGAGAAAATATGATGTTTGCTTTGGAAAATAGAAATATGCTTGAAAATTGATTGGAAAAGTACTTGAAAATTGAAATCTTGAGAAAATCATTGAATTTAATTGGAAATCAGAAATTTGCATTGGAAAGTCATTTCTCAGGAAAACTTGAAAATCTGAGAAAATTGGTTTTGAGATTGGAAACTTGGAATTGATTTTATGAGAAAATGGATTTGAGAATTCTGAGGAAATCTAAGAAATTCATTGGAAAATGACTTTTGACATGAAAAATGGATTCTCAGGAAACTGGGTTCTCAGGAAAATGGGAATTCTGAGAAAATAAATTTCTGAAAACTTGGGTTTTTGAAATTTGAGAATGTTAAAACATAGGAAAATCTTGATTTGAACTTGAGAAATACTTTGAAATCTCATTTGAAAATTTAGAATTCTGTGAAAATCCAATCCTGAGAAAGACTTGGTAAATCCTTGAGAAAATTGATTTTTTCTGAAATTGAAATTGGAAAATGAATTTGAAAATAATGCAATTTGAATGATATGAATGAATGAATATGAAATTGAAAAGGGAATTTCATTAAGAAATTGGGAAATCCTTTTAAAACTTTGAGAAATGCAGTGCATTTTGAAGTTAGCCTAAGTGTGTAGGCTGAATGTGGCTAATATGAAGATCATAAATCTTGGTTTTCTTCGTATTCTGACTATGGCCATAAATACGAATCCCACCGAGTTTACAAACTCCATAAGAGCTTGTGCACGTGCCATTCGTGTAAACCATAGTGAATTTGAAATAAATATGCATGAATCATACATCACATATTAAAATTTGCATAAATTAAACTATATGCAATGCAGTCCTATTCTAAGCAGAAAATGTAAATCTTATTCCAAATTATTACATTTGATGTTACATTGAATTGAAATAAAATAAGAAAATAAAATCTTCTTCTTGAATATTCCTGCAAAACTAGAAAACAATGTTAGCACAAAAATGTAGGGTTTTCTGAATTTATCCGAAAATATGGGAAATTATCGAATATTATTCAGATATAAACCCAAATTCATACCCCCTTTGATATAAACATAATAAATAATGAATAAATTTTGAAAATAAATTTGGAAATTCAAAATTGGGGCCAAAATGACCAAAATACCCCTGATGACCTTGTAATCATGGTTTTCTAAAAGAATTTTTGTAAATTTTGGAAATTTGAAAATCAAATGAAATAAATCAAACATACTATGATGAAATATGATGATATGCATGAAATTTTGAAGAATTAGAAATTGAAATTTCGAAATTTAGGTCAAAATGACCAAAATACCCCCGATAACAAGACTATGGCCTTGAAACCAGGGTTTTCTGAAATAAATTTTGCAAAATTGAAAAATATGAAATGTAAATGAGATTAAAATTAACCCTAATATGATTCTATATGCTCATGTACATGATAAAAACCTTAAAATGACGAAAATATCACAAAATATCAAATTTAACCTGATTTTCGCCTGATTTTCGCTTCTGAATTTAAAGATAAACTAACACATGAAGCAAATGAACTTGGAATTAAACCAAATTTGGAATGGACACCTAAAATAACCCTAGAAACATAATGGAGATCGAAAATCTAATTTTTTTGTATTTTTAAATATAGAAATTCAAATAAAAACCCTAAATTTTGTGATTTTTGCCTAAAATGTTGATTCTAAAGGGAATTTAGGATATCAAATTTCCATAAAAATTTTCCAAATTTTATGGGGTGACAGAGAACAGTAAGGCAAGGATTGTTTTCTTTTACACTTTCTGGTTTTGACCTATGGTCGGAGCTGTGCCACTCCGGCAAGTCGGATCGGAATCCGACGACTCTAGGATTTAGGGGAAACAGTTAGGTTTCGGTAGAAAACATGGGAAAAATAGAAGACAGATGGAAAAAAGGCTGAATTTGCAGGAAAATGTTCTTGAAAAACATAGGAAGATTTGATCTTTTGACACCATTGGGATTCGGGTTATGGTTTGGAAAAGTCTATAATGTTATCAGAGACCTAAATCTCTGAGATTTCTGGACATTGAAATCTGTTAGACAGAAAGGGAAAATCCTGTAAAAATAATGAAACAGATCAAAAAATTCTAAAATTTTGGGAAATGACAGGAAATTATGTTAGAAACAACTTTCATGTTAAAAGTTTTTGCAGAAGGGTTACAGATTGGATGGACATGGTGCATTAGAGTCTGTCTATACCCAGACAAAAGAAAATCAATATTTTCTCAGAGGTCTGAGAAATCCGTTTTTTTACAGAGATCAAAACTAATTGGAAAAACCTAAAAATTTCCAGATCATTAGTAGATTCAATAATGAATCTACTGTGATTTTTGGAGGGCAATCCGAATCTCCCACAAGGGTGGTGCCGGAGGTTCTTGTCTGCTAAAGCAGAAATTGAAAACTCAGAGAGACAGAAAACCCGATTTAGGGTTCGATTGATTTAGAAAAATTCTAAAACCCGAATTGAATCACGTTTTTGGAAAAAGATCATAGACAAATAATAACATCTATCATAAAATTTTCAAGATTTTTGAGTGAAAATCTTTACATGAAATCATAACTGGATTATATGCACAAATCAAAACCTATAAATCTTAAATCAAATGTTAATGAAGGCTATACTACATGAATAAAAATGATTATCTAAATAGTGAAATGAACCTAAATATGTTAGTAATCTACATGGAAAATGATAAAGAAAATAACCAACAAGGAAGCATGGTTCATCTTGATATTGGCTCACAAAACGAGAGATTCAATCCAATAGATAGATGAATTTCGTCGTTTACTTAGCCTAAATAGATTAGATGAAGACTCTATTGTATTTACTTGATTTAAAATAACGAAAAGAAGAAAAAAAAAACACTCATGCAACTGTAAATCTAGCCATTGATTTGATTTCATAACATTCATAAAAAAAAAAAGATGAAGCCCAACGATCCCTAATCAATGGGCGATAGGAATGGACATCATACGCACCATAAGCTAATGAAAATTATGAGATGAAGGAATAATGGCTTACCTTGGAGGGTTTGGTTGCAACGAATGGAGTTGAAGCAACAATAGAGGAGGCTGCTAGGGTACGGCTCAAAGGGAGAGGTGGTACTTCTAAGATCCGACTGTAGGTGACGCTTCAAGGTTCTAACTGTGGTGATGGAGTTAATTCAACATTGGTGCTGCTGCTGGGACATATAGGAGTGCTGGAACTGGCTGGAGGTGCTGAAGTTGAAGGGAGTTTGGAGACGGAGCTGGCTGCTATGAAGATGGCCGAAGAGGTGGCTGAAGGGAGAAGGAGGGAAGCTCCTTGCACTGGCTGGAGTTGTTCACTCTTTGATGGAAGGGCTGAAGTTGCTGCTGTGTTTGTTGCGGGTAAGGTGTGACTGGAGCCAAGGGAAGATGGTCTGGTGGATGGAAGGCTTTGCTGCTGTGGTTGGAGTTGCCTGGAGATGGGCTGAAGGAAGGCTGGAAGGGAGCTGCCAATGATGCTGAAGACTGCTTCAAAGTAGCTGTGGTGGTTGAAGGTGGTGGTTCAAGGTGGCTTCAATGGCTGGGAGTTGCAGCCAAGGATAGCTGCAGCCAAAAGAGAGAGAGAGAGAGAGAGAGAGAGAGAGAGAGAGAGAGAGAGAGAGAGAGAGAGAGAGAGAGAGAGAGAGAGAGAGAGAGAAGGAGCGTTGAATTAGAATGGACCAACCGTGTGATTTTTCTTTGGTATTGAACTTAGGGTTTAATTTATTCCATACTTAGGTCTTTCTAGGTTTAATGAAAAGAAAACTCAAAGAGGTTTACGTGAATGGCTGGGCAAGAGGGAAAGGAAGGAAGGAAAGGGAGGGAAGAAGGAAAGAAAGGGAAGAAAAGAAAGGAAAGAAAATGAAGAGGGAAAAGGAAAGAAGAGGAAGGAAAGAGGGAAGAAAGAAGAGGGAAAGGAAGAGAAGGAAAGAGGTAGAGAAGGAGAGGCTGGAAAGACTACACGTGAATGGAGGGAGAGGAAAGAAAGGAGGAAAGAAAGAAAGAAAGAAAGAAAAAGAAAGAAAAAGGAAGAAAAAAAGAAAGAAAAGAAATAAAGAAGAAAAGAAAAGAAAATCAAAATAAAAAAAATATAAAAAAAGAAAATAGAGGAAGAAAGAAAGGAAATGGGCTGGAGGTTTGGGTGACCCCCTTGTGGGTCCCACCTTAGAAAGAATAAAATAATTTAAAAACATTAAAATAAATAAAATAAAACAAACCAAAAAAAATAAAGAAAAAGATAATTTTTTTTCTTATAAATTAAAACAAGAGAATGCAAATGGATGGGCCATCTCAGAGCGGGTCCAAATTTTGATTTTGAAATTCATTTTGACGATCAGAGGGGTAAAATAGTCTTTTCAGAAAGTTTCCAAACGAAACAAGCTATTTTTGGCAGTTTTTGAAACGAGCTCGGATTTTGAAGTTCAATACATCGTTGCGAAGCAAATCCAATGTGGAATTGAAAAATTTAATTTTGGAAGAAATCTAGATTGTTTTTCTCGAGAAAATACTTCCAAATTTATTTTCAGACGAAACGAGCTATTTTTGGCAGTTTTTGAAACGAGCTCAGATTTTGAAGTTCAATAGCTCATTGCAAAGCAAATCCAGTGTAAAATTTGATTTTGAAAGAAATCCAGATTATTTTTCTTGAGAAAATATTTCCAAATTTAGACTCTCGGGGTGAAAATGTCAATTTTGGAAACCCGGGGTTTGAAATTGATTTCTGAAAACTTTTAAAACTCAATCTGGATTGAAATTTATAAAACTAGAGTTCTGGACTTCGAAAATGAAATGAAATGAAATGAAATGTGATGAAATGTTATGAAATACTGAGAAATGATATGAAATGATGAGAAATGACATGCGAAATGCAGACCCTGAATGAAGAATTTTGGATGTTAGACCCCGATTGACAGTTGTATCAGTTCAAAATGTATTAAAATTGATATGATTTGCAAAATAGCTCAAGAAATGGTTTTCGGGACTCTACTGGGTCAGAGTGACACTGAAAATTGGGGTTTGAGCTGGATTGAACTGAGATGAGCTAGATTAAGCTGGGTTTTAGAGTTTCAAAACTCAAATGAACTGACAATGATATTGACTCACTGACCTTTCCGGCTGAATTTTCAAGAAAAGTTGCCATTTTTAAAGAAATGATACGGAATGGTCACTGGAGCGAAGTGAATTACGAACCTGAACTGGCTTTGAGCTAAAACAAAGGTCAGTAATACTGAGATGAACTAAAATCAAGGCTCAAACACTAGCTCAACTGACTGAACTCGGCTCAATTTCAGCTGAAAGAGCTGAAATGGACTAAAATGGGCTTCTGAACACTTAGAAATGGTTTTGAACTGAAACAGAAGCACTCGAACTCCTGGTGAGCTCAAGTTAGACTCTGGGGAGTATGACTGACTATAAATGACTGACTCGGAGACAATTGGCTTGGATTTGAGTGAGAAATGTGCTCATTTCTAAAGAAATGATCCCATTTCAGCAGGAATGGTCAGAAATGAAAATGGTTTGTTCATTGTGGACTCAAATGAATTTCAAATGACTGATATTCTAAATGTTCTGAACTGACCACTGAGCTTGGTTGACTCTGACTGACTGGGGTCCGGGATGTCCTAGGGGTAAAATGGTAATTTTCCTAATAAAAAATGGGTAAAGCGGTGATTTTCTGAAACTGACTCGGGGTTTGACTCCTATACTGACCTAACAGGGTTGGCACTACTTGAGAAGGGTTGTTTAAGAATGGCCCCAGGAAAATTTGGGGTGTTTACACTATGTTAGTTACTTTACTTGCTTGTGTTAGTACTCTTCTTGTACTTGTCTTGCTTAGTAGTTGTTTGGCTCGGTTTCTTGTTTTGTTGCACCTGTTACTTCCGTTTCTGCTTAGACTTGTAGCACGTGCACTTACCTGACACATGCACATATACCTATTAGTTTATACGTTCCATACTGTATGCTTTTTCTTTGAAAAATGGTAACATATTGTTGTTGTTCTTCACCAACTCGCAAGAGTTCTGACCCTGTTTTATGGGGACGCAGGTGACTAATAGGTTCAATTGCGATGCGACGATGCACAGTTGGAGGCTTGGGACTCACACTTAGTTGCAGATCTTGGCTTCTTCCCTTTTGGGGTTTTGAGGGGATTTTTCCTCTTGTTTTGAGAGACTGTTGGATATATTGTATATTGTCGCATTTTGAATTTTGAAACATTATGGCATTGTACATATTTGAAACTTCATTTTGGTATGTATCACTTACTGTGGCCCGCTCAGACTTGCGACCTTTGCTTACCCCTTTTTCTTTTATATTTCCGTTGATCGTTTTAAAAACTATAAAAAAAAATTTGCTCAAAAACCCGAAGGTTTTTCCAAGGTCAGGGTTTGGGGCGCCACATATTCATGGTCATAGTCAAGAATATGTGCTGAGTCTATTTCATCGGAATTCTATAAGGCACAAAAATCCTTTTTATCAATGATTTTCATCAAAATTCTTCAGAAAATATTTTCTCAATATGCATCCATGCATCATCTAGGTTTAGATCACATCATAAAAATATTTCATAGGGCCATACACCCATCCTTATTGATCAATTCAAAAATCCTATCTTAGAAAAATCGATTTTCTCAAAATCACTTGAGTTCTTCTCAAAATTGATTTTCTCAAAACCCTTGGTTTTTTAAGAAATTTTTGATCTTTCTAAGTTCAATTCATGACTCTCCAAAGTTTCAATACTTCTCAATTTCAGAATTCAAGTTCAGAGAAATCAACTTCTTCAGTTTTCTTCAAAATCAATTTTCTCAAAAAGATCTCCTTTTCTTCATAAATCAATTTTCCTTTCTTCAAGAATACTTCTCAGATGTAGCTCACGTTTTTCAAAGTATCCTCTTTTCCAAGTATTTCCAAGTATTCGAAGCATACACCATGTTTTCAATCTGCATTCATAGCACATGCTTAGTTCTTTGTGCATTTAGGAAATAAAACATCAATTTAGACTATTGAGTAAAGCAAAACACATGATTGATCCTTGGTTCGATTACCCCTAGTTATGGCGCCAAGAATGGTTGAACCTCATACCGACAGGCAAATCTCATTCTACAAAATTTTCTCGTATTTTAAAATGGAGGCAAGTTATTTTCAAAATCTTTTTCAAAGGTTAGTTTGACTTGCAAAAGTAAAATTTTGCAATTATAACAGGTTTGGCGACCGTGATGGTGTTATCATCGCAAAATTTTTCCCTTCCCTGCGGGACAGAGGGGAAAACATTTCTGCGAGTCAAACTTGACCAGAGTTTTGAAAATTGTTTTGAAATACTCGCCTCCATTTCTTAAAATAGCGGGAAAATCCATAGGATGGGGCTCGACCTGTCGGTACGAGGTTCGACCGTTCCTGTCGCCTTTAACAGGGGTAATCAAACCAAGGACCAAATGTGTGCTTGACTTAACTAAATTATCAAAATCGTGTTCTATCCAAGATGCACAGAGAATTCAGGCATGTGCTATGGAATTTTGTAAAATGTAGGTTGGAAAACATGATGTATGCTCAGAAAATGCTTTGGAGTTGGAAAATATTTCTCAAAAAAAAGATGGAAATCAGTCTCTCAGGAAACTCTAATGAAAAGATTTGAAATCTCAAGAAAGTTTATAAAGATTTGAGAAAATCATGAAGGGATGAAAATCCTAGGAAAATGGAAAGAATTCTTGAGAAAAGATGAACATTTGAAAGGGAGAATATTTGTCAGGAAAACTTCGACTTTGAAAATTTTCTCTGGAAAATGATTGAAATTTATTGGAAAACTTTTTTTTTGAGGGAAAACCAAAACTCAGGAAATCAAAATCCTGAGAATCTTAACCTTGAAACATTTAAAAATCGATTTTGATACTTGAGAATGATGAAAAACTCTTTTTGAAAAGGAATCTTAAGAAAATAACATTTTCAGGGAAAATTTTGGAAAACTTGACTTGGGAAAATCCAACTTTGGAAATCTTCAGAGTTTCTTGAAGAATCAACTTCCTTGAAATGAAATTTTTACAGAAATGCACATGATTTCATGATGTGAACTATCCTGAATGAATGAATGTTTTTTTATGAAAGCTTCTTTTCAGAAAAATATGCAATTTTAGAGTTAAACTAAGGTAAGACTACCACATATTTCGACTATGGCCGTGAATATGCTTGTAATTTACTTAGTTAATTCTAAAATATTTTGTAAATATTGAAGATATGCAGTGAATTTTGGAAGATAGCCTAAGAGTGTAGGCTCGGTGTGACTAGTAGGAAGATGTTGAATATGGGTCTCGTCCATATTCCGACTAGGGCCGTAAATATGGACTCCACCGAGTTCATCAACTCCCTAAGAGTTGGTGCATGTGCCATTTGTGTACATCCATAGTGATTTTGAAATAAATGCATGAATCACATAATCAGGATATTGCAGAAATTCAAACTATATGATATGCATCCTATTCTAAGCAGAAAAGTAAATCTCTTATTCCAAAATTTATATTATTACATCACTAAATAAAATAAAATAAAGACAATTGCAGATCCCGACTCCTTCCTTTGAATGTCCCTGCCAAACTTGAAATGGGGTTAGCTCAAATATATGGGTTTTTCCAAGATTTTCCAATAATATCCTGAGATTATTGGAATTAGTTGGATATAAACCCGATTTTCATACTTCCTTGATATTTGAAATAATGCTAATGCAATAAAATCCAGCAATAAATAGTTTAAAGTTCAGAATTGTGGTCAAAATGACCAAAATACCCCTAATATTGAAGTTATACCTTTAAAATCAGTTTTTTTAAAAGGAATTTTGACAAAATTTGAGATTTTTGAAATTTGAATTGAACCAAATGATGATGAAATGCTTCTAAACATATTAGGACTGTAAAAATCAGAATTTGTGTTTGAAACTTGGCCAAAATAACAAATTTTGCTTGTTTTTCGCCCGGATCAGGGTCCTGCGGGGACCCTGTTTTGATGATACGGCTAAACCGATCATCAAACAGTTTTCAAATCATGCCAAATTCGATAGAGAGCACCCCTTTACCCTTATAAACAATATATAATGATAAAATTTATGAAATGATATGGTCTAGATGCAAAATTTCAAAGAAAACCCTAAAATAAGCAAATTTCGCCTATGGGTACGAACCAAACATAGCATTTAATGCAATAATGCAAAAATCCACCATAGAAATGTCTGATATTTTTCAGGCTACTAAAGGACATGAAAATTGACATGCTTGGTTTTCACAGCCCCAGGATTTGAACTATGGTGAGTTCGGTAACAGAGATTTGGTTCTGACGGAACTAAAATCAGTATAATCTGATGTGAAAATAGATAAAAACTACTAACAGACCGTACAAATTTCTGAAAATTAAATGGGGAACTACTGACATGCAAATAAACAACTTTCATTTGTATGGATTCAGCATTTGATCAACTGGATGAGAAATAAAAATACAATATTATATGCATAACTCAGAAGAACAAATGTAAATGCTAAAACAGAAGACTGGGATAAAAAATACATAACTGGCATGAAGACTGTCCTAAAAATTGCAAAATTTTAGAATCAAACAAAGGACATTCAGAGCATAAAGTTCACTTTTTATAGATCCTGATTTGGAGCTATATCTAAAGAGAACCGATCGACTTAAGTCGATACAAAGTCTCAGAGACTCAAATCAGGCTCTGACATGTGTCCTAAACTCTCTGATTTGTGTCAAACAATGAAAAAAATCATAAAAATCTGAGAAAATCAGATTAAATATCCGACTCCATCCCGCGTTCAGGTTATTTTTAGAATAGAAAATCAGATCTCACATGAGGGAGATTTCGATTTTACATGTTGAGATCGAATATTCAGAATGTTTCTCGGGTCATAAAACCCGACTTGGCATTTTGAACGTTGAACACAGCAAACGAATTCAAATGATTCCGATTTTTTTTGCAGATTATTAGGGACCTCTAAGAACACGTAATACAATTTTGTTGGTATTTTTAGATAAAAAAACACATAAAATAACGAGTGGACTGACTGACAAAAACAGAGAATTACAGAAACTAAACAGAATTGCAATAAATGCTAAAAAGAATAATTAACTCCTAAAATATGCTAAATCAACAAAATAAAATATGAATTGAATTTAACTAATGCATGAATGTTAAAAATCATCAAGGAAGCATAATTATTTTTTTATATATGTCGTTTTATGAGAATAGCTCGATCCATCATTCGGATGAACTCTTTCTTCAAAAAAAAATTCAATATGCAAGTCGAGACAAGGGCATTATTTCAATAGAACCGATTAGAATAGAAACTCACCTTGTGTTCTTTTGCTGTTTTGAAACTCCCGAAATGAGCGGCTATGAATAGCTTCTCTCGTTTTTCAAATCGAGTTTCAGAATGCTCATGAGAATCGACCTCTACTCCTAGGTCGAGCTTGGAGTGGTGTGAACCAGGTAAGTGCTTTGATGCACTCTCTCAGATGGGCCCAGAGGGGCATGAACTCAGAGGAGTAAAAGTGAAGGTCAAAAGGAAATTTAACTGAAGTTCAGATCCAAAAGAAGCCTCCCTCCAGCTGGGCGTGGGCTATGGTATTTGTAGTCTGCTGGAGAAATTTTGAAATTCAAACAGAAGGTCATCTGGACCCTCCATGTGGTGCCATCTCAGGGCATGCCATTTTAGATTTTTGAAATAAATAAAATGCAAATTTTGTGAGTAAGACACCTCAGCAAAGGAGTTGGCTTGATTTTCTCTGCAGGCGCTTCGCATATGGCGCCACCTCAGAGGATGATACCTTGTAATTTGCTTTTGTTTGAAATTCAAAATTTTGCTTTTCTGGAAGAAGGAGAGACTGCCATGTGGCACCACCTCAGAGTGGCTCCACATTGACATGTGTCAGAGGGAAAGCACATAGAAAGCAAATGGCGCCACCTCAGAGGGAGTTTGAAATTTTAAATCTTTGCTTTTTATGGAGGAAGCAGGGACAAACATGTGGCGCCACCTCAGAGTGGATCCACACTGCCATGTGTCGGAAGGCAGAAGCAGATGGAACCACCTCAGAGAGGATTTGAATTTTGGTTTTCTACTTTTCCTAAAAGCAAGCTGTAGAGCTACTTTTGTGGGGAGGTCTTTTCAGAAATGGTTCCACCTGAGAGGGGGGATTCTACTTTTTCTGAAGAAAGGAGAATTGGACATGTGGCAATTCAGTGTCAGTTTGCTGGAGGAGGCCCTTCAGATGGCGCCACCTCAGAAGGAATTTGAATTTCAAATTGGGTGGGCTCTGGAAAGATGGAGGGTGGCCATGTGGCGTCACCTTAGGGTGACACCACGGTGCCATGTGGCAGGAAGGAGGAACAAGGGGCATGTGGCGCCGTCTCAAACCAGATAAAAAAGGTAAAGTTCAGGATTTGCGCCACCTCAGGAAGGATTTGAATGTTTGGATTTTTGCTTTTTCTAAAGGGAGCAGAAGGTGACATATGTCACTTGCTTTTTCTGAGAAAAGCAGAGAGAGACATGTGTCACTTGCTTTTTCTGAGAAGAGCAGAGAGTGACATGTGTCACCTGCTTTTTCTGAGAAAAGCAGAGAGAGACATGTGCCACTTGCTTTTTTTGAGAAGAGCAGAGAGAGACATGTGTCACTTGCTTCTTCTGAGAAAAGCAGAGCTTGACATGTGTCCACTGCAGGAGAGAACACCTCAGATAGTGCCACCTCAGGAGGAGACAAGTCTACTTTTTTTAGAAAAAGCAGAGGTGGACATGTGGCGACTTAGGGTGGCCTCAGAGTGATATATGGCAAGGGAGAGAGAAATAAAGGTGGAGAACATGTGGCGCCAATTCAGGGACAAGGCTCCTATATTTTTGGGTTTTTCGAAATTCAAGTTTTGCAAAAGGAAAGCCCAAGTGGCGCCACCACATTATTTTTTATTGAAATAAAGGCAAGATAGTAAAACCTGTTTTTGGATTTTTCATAAAACTTAGACTAACTGGCAAATAAGAAATACTTGGCCTAATTGCAGAAATTTTGAAAAGAGTGGCCCTTGTAGGGCGATTTTGTAAAAGAATGATATTTGAAATTGCTGACAAAAGGGCAGAATCTGAGATAAAATGGCTAATTTCAAAACTAAAATCCATATTGAAAACTATCCAGATCATTTTCCTGAGAAAATATTTTGAGATTCAGAGTCCTGGGGGTAAAATGGGAAGAATTGACAATTTTGAAGACCCAGGGTTTTGAAATCAATTTTGAAAAGAGTTGAAATTCGAATCTGGATTAAAATTTTGAAATTGAGAGTTCTGGACCTCGAAATGACATGCTGTGCAGTGTAGTGATATGAAATGTTCATGCAATGATACGCAATGACATGTTTTATAAAATGTAATCTTGAACCCGGATTTGGATATTTTCGTCTCCTGTCAGGAATAAACTTTGAAAATCTGAGCTAAAATAGAGAAATTTTGAGAATTGCAGATGAAATTTGGACTTTTGCAAGCTCCAGGCTCAGAAAATGACCATTTTGCCCTTCGGCGATCTTATGGGGTTAATGATGATGTTTGGTGGAAATGTCGGGGAGGTAAGTGAAAATTTGGTGTGTTTATAGATGAGATCTGTCTTTGCCTGATCAATCTAGTGCTTTACTCTATTCAACTTGTCAAAATTGTGTTCTACAATGTCAGTTTTATTCTATGTGAATCTAGGAGCCTAGAATCAAGCCCAGCTAACATAGATTGCATATAGACTTAGGCATGGTTTGGTAGGACCGATTGAGGAGGCATTATTCATGCTCACTTAGACTTAGGTCAAATACAATCCTCCTCAATCTTGGGTTTGATTGAAAACAATGTTTGCTTCTCATAATTTTTTCAAAAATCTACTACTTTAGGTCATTAGAGCCTTATGTTTTCTTGCATGTTGATCATATTTCAAAAACAACCCCACCTACTTTTACCTGGCCACTACGTTGCTAGGCTTTCTTTCATAACTATAGTTCGGGACAAAGCCTCACAACTGGACCACCTATTTGGGTTGATCTCCCTTGCCACATACCGAGTGTCATAGTCCAAAGTATATCGACAGACGCTCAAGGATGTTGGAAAACATAAACCTAGAACCAGATAAATTGTTTTTATGCCACGTACATCAAGCCTCGGCTTGAGTATATCGGTATAGCATGATTTGACACAGATAATCTGAGCCTTAGAGTTAGGTTAGGGTCCTACAACTATTTCAAAACTTGTGTATTTAGAGTCAGTTTTTAGGGATTGTTGTATGCACAGACTTGGTTGTGCAGAATGTGATTAAATGCATTTTAGTTATTTTCTTTTATTTTTTCATAATTTGTTGAAAATCCTGGACGATTTTCAAATTCTCCATTTATTTTCATTCCCTTTTATTATTCTCAAACCCTGGATGATTTTTCAAAACCTCTACTTTCCTTCAAAAACTCCAGGCAATTTTCCATTCTTCCTTTCTTTTGGATCTCAAATTTCTAGCTTTATTTTGATCATGCCTGCTATTTTCCTCAAGAAAAATCATGTGTTTTTCTCCTGAATTTCAATCCTGTTATCCATTTTCAAATCTCTTCACCTTATTTTTCTTTATGTTTTCCAATGAATTCCCTGATCATTTCAGTGAAAAATTATCCGCCTACCTTCCCTTAGTTGTATACTTTCTTCGTTATAGTAATAATACAATTGCTGCAATTCCAGCGACGACCTAATCCTTGATAATGGGATATCCTTTCAAAATTGTCAACCTGATCTCTTCATATTTTCCTCTTATCCTTTCATTCAAATTGTTGCTCTCAATTTTTTTTTCATTCTGATCATCCCCTTTGTCCTACAAAGAGTATCAACATTATTGAATAGTTTAGACCAGATCAGGCAAGAAGACTGCACCATATCAGCACATTAGCAATATTAGCAGCAAGCAAGAAAGGATGAGTTCCCCAAGTTTGGCTAGAGGATAGGGTTAGCAAGGTGGCGATGACATCAATCTCGCTATGTATACTTTATTCCAAAAAATGATGGCTAAGATGCAATCAGAGCAAGCTGAGTCTAGCTCAGAAAAGGTGTCATCCAGGAAAAAAACTAAGGGCAAAACCATCAGGAAACACATCAAAATTATCCAAAAGAAGGTTCAACAGGACAACGAGTCTGAAGGGGTAGATTCTGTGGAAGAAGCCTCGGATGAAGAGCAAGAGGTAGAGCTTGAGTCTACCAAACAGACCAATCAATAGTCAATGAACTGATCCAGCTTCAGCTGAAAGAGATGACCCGCATGGTCAAAGATTTGCAGGGCCATGACAAGGGCAAGAAGGTCTATACAAGTGAAAACTTTTACGATGGCCTTGAAGGGGATGATAGTCTGAAAGATCTCCCTAGTAAATTTGTCAAATTTGATGGGACTGGCGATCCCAAGGCTCATCTGGCCATATTCTTCATAGAATGTAATCAATTCAAGAGGGACAATCACGCCTTATTCAGATGTTTTCCACACAGCTTAGAAGGCACCACAACTAAGTAGTACTCTGAGCACATCAATCCAATCGAGTTGCAAGAGTTTGATAAGGTGGTTAACCTGTTTATTGAACGATTCATTTTCAATACCGAAGCCTTACCAACCCTCAGCCATCTCTGCAACCTCAAGCAGAAGGAAGATGTTATCATCGCAAAATTTTACTTTTGCAAGTCAAACTGACCTTTGGAAAAGTTTTTGAAAATAACTCGCCTCCATTTTAAAATGCTAAAAAATTTCATAGAATGGAACTCGCTTGTCGGTACGAGGTTCAACCGTTCTTAGCACCTTTACCAGGGATAATTGAACTAAGGATCAAAAGTGTGTTTAGCTAAGTTCAACTTGTCTAAATTAATGTTTTATTCCTAAATGCATAGAGAATCAGACATGTGCTATGAATTTCTGAAAATGCATATTTGAAAACATGATGTATGCTTCAAAGATTTGAAATACTTGGAAGTTCTTGGAAAGGATAATACTTTGAAAATCATGAATCATGATTGGGAGAGAGTTTTTGAAGAAAAGAAAATCGATTTAGGAAGAAATACAAGTGTTTTGTGAAAATTGATTTATGAAGAATTTCCAATAATTCTGAAAAAAACTTGAATTTTTTTTAATTCAAACTTTGAAATTGAAGATGTTATGACTTAGAAAACCGTGATTTGAAGTTGAGAAATACTTGAAATACCATTTGAAAGTTCAGAGTTTTGAGAACACTTTTTTTTAGCAAGACTGAGAAGATTTTGAGAAAATCGATTTCTCTTAATTGGAATTGGAATTAGAATTAGAATTGGAATTTGCAAATTGAATGAATGAATATGGATTGGAAAAACATTGTTTTGAAGAATTAAGAAAATCTCTTTGTATTTTTGAGAAATGCAGTGCATTTTGAAGTTAGCCTAAGAGTGTAGGTTGAATGTGGCTTAAAAGAAGATGGTAAATCTGGATTTCGTTCGTATTCTGACTATGGCCAAAAATACGAACTCGATCGAGTTTACCAACTCTCTATAAGATAGTGCATGTGCTTTTCGTGTAGACCATGGTGGATTTGTAAAAATATGCATGAATTGACATACATCAGACATTGATATTTGCAGAATTAAACTATATGCAATGCTCCCTATTGTAAGCAGAAAATGTAAATCTTATTCCAATATTACATTTGAATTGAATAAAAGAGAAATAAAATGAAAAGTTAAATCCTCCACTTGAATAATCCTGCAAAACTAGAAAACAAGTTAGCACAGAAATGTAGGTTTATCTGGATTTATCCGAAAATATTGGGAAATTATCAGATACTATCCAAATATAAACCTAGTTCATACTTCCTTGATATAAACATAAATGATGAAATTGAATTAGAAATATAAAAAGAAGATTTGAAAATTCAAAATTGGGGTCAAAATAACCAAAATGCCCCCGACAGCAAGACTATGGTCTTGAAACCAGGGTTTGTTTCAGAAAGATATTTTGTAAAATACAAATTTTGAAGTTCAAATAAGAATAAATCAAACACAAGATGATATGACATGATTAAAAATAAGAAAATAAAAGTTAGGGATTTCAAAATTGAGGTAAAATGACCAAAATGCCTCTGATAGCAAGACTATGGCCCTGAAATTAGGGTTTTTAGAAAATATTTCGGTAAAAACTTGGGATTTGGGATTTGAATGAAATCAAATAAACATAAAATCGGGTATGAAATATCCTACTATGATTAAAAACATACATAAACCCTAAAAACCTGAACTTATACACAAAAAATCAAAAGTATCATGAAAATCATGATTTTGTCAATGTTTCAAGATCCTACGGGTACCCTGTTTTGCCATTTAACTCATCCAAGCATCAAACGAGATCCAAAATTAAAATAAATCTATACCTGCACTCCTTGTAACCATAAAATTAATCTAGAAACATAAAGATCAAATTTTGACATGATTTTAATACGAAAATTGCAAGAAAACCCAAAAATTTGCTATTTTTGCCCACAGGCACGTACCTATTTCAGTGTCAGCCCAAATCAGGGATCAAATCACCATGGAAATTCATAAAATTTTACATATCAATAATAGACAGAAAAACAAAGATTCTCTTTTTTACAGATAAAAAAAATCATCTTTGGTTAGGGAGATATCATTCCAGCAATCTGTACTTGAATATAACGAATATACAATCGATCAAAACAGGCACTTCCAATTTCAAATACAAAGAAAAATAGAAAAAATACATCAAAAATTTCTGAGCTTTCAGCAGTGAATAACAAACATATAGATAATGAACTTCCTTTTTTATAGATCATGAATCGGATCTTCGGTTAGGGAAATACGATCAACACAAGTTGAATTAGGGTTTTAACAAAGCATAACGAGTTCTAAAAAGTTGACTTAACTTTCTGATAGAGGAAAAATAGCAAACAGTGACAAAAAATTATGAAAATTTTACATTAAATAATAGACTCTAATATAAAGCTACTGCAATTTATGGATCCTGAATCGAATCCAAATGACAAAAATAACGCAACTGCAAGTTATACTTGGACATGAATAACGATTTTAATAAATAGGAATCACGATTCGATTTTATATTTTTCTAATAGAGTTCCCGAATCCCAAAACTTCTGATTTTTTTACAGGGACTCACTGACATATTCGTGAACTACATATAAAAAAGTCAAAAATTTCTAACAGAGTTTCAGATATGAAATAGCATATTTTCTATGGATCTAAAATCAGAATATACGAAAATCCAATAAAACACTAAAACAACATGATTTAAAAATGAAAAACAATAAAAAATACCTAAACAACAAAATAAAATTTAATTTAATGCTGGAACATGTAAAACAATCCTTATTATGACAAGAAAATAAAAAAAATACAGGAAATCCATGATGGAAATTGATTTTTCCTTTGAAAGGATGGATTTAGCCCATTTAACGGGTAAATCACATCTTTCGTCGGTTAAGAACATAGAAAATAGTGATATGAATGATTCTAACAGATTAGAATCTCAAAAAATAACATCAAATAGGATTAAATCATCTTCTTAGGTTGACTTTAAGGTTTTTGATGATGAACCATGGTTAAAAACCATGAAAAAGGAAGCGGCAAGGAGGAAACACATGTATTTTAATGAAAAATATTAAAAAACTATGAAATAAGGCTAAGGGAATTTACCTTGGGGGCTGCAGCTGCAATGGAGAAGGAGAGGGTGCTGGAGAGGAGAGAGAAGATCCAAGAATTGAATGGGAGAAGCATAGGGGTCGACCTCCCCCCCCTTTTGCCACTTTAAATAGAAAAAAATAGGTTTTAATTAGGGCTTTTCTTAATTCCAAATTTTCCCCTCTTAAAACTTATCCAAAGTAATTAGTGGGGGGCGATTTTTCTGAAATTTCTTAACCTATGTAGACTCTAGCTAACCTAACTAGACTCCTAACTAACCTAAAAGACCCCAAATGTGGCGCCACCTAGTGTGGGCCCACATTGGGTTTTTAAAGCTTTATTTTAAAACTTTTAAAAACCAATGGTTTAAAACGTAAATAAAGTGGATTTTCGAAATTGTTTTTGACTCTTCTAAACCCCTAACCTAACTAGGACACTGACTAACCCTAGTCTAACCCTGACTTTTGCAAATGTGGCGCCACCCCGAGTGCGCCCCATTTGATTTAAAAAAAAAACGATTTTAAAACTCGAAAATGAGTGGTTTTTAAAAAGAGATTCAAAAGTGGACTTGAAATTAGAGATTTTGAAATAACACAGAGTTCTGACTGGGTCAGAACTCCTCCAGATATGGTGCCAACTAAGTGGGCCCCACATCAGAGTTTTACAAAATTTGAAATAAAGACTGAAAATAGCTTTGAAAAAGGGTTAAAATCAACAAATGAAATTCAAAGGCTTGAAAATAGAGTCCTAAGCTAACTGGAACTCTGGGATGTTATGACAATGAAGCCATACATGATACTTCAAGTACAAGGTTTTGATGATGAACAAGTGGAATCAATTGCATTTCAGCTAAGACTATGAAGAAATTGAAGAATTTGATGAAGAATCTTTGAAGACTAGTGTGCAAATGTTTAATTCATTAAAAGTCTTAGATTCTTGTAAGAGTCTTACTTAGAGTGCATATTTAGGTTGCATTTCACCTTAAAAGTCTTTAGAAAAACTTTTCTAAAAGAAACACTCTTGAAAATCTTTTTAGAAAACTCTTTTCTTAAATTTTCATTTTTATTAGTCGACCAATCGACTTACCAGTCGACTAATCCTTTCACGCCATATTTTCTAAAAAGTTATTTTTGTCAAATTAGTCGACCGAAGGTTTTATCAGTCGACTGAACAGAACATGTGTTTTCTGAAAATTAGCAGCAGTCGACTAATGCTTTTATCAGTCAACCGAACAAAATGTTTGTTTTTTAGAAGATTTTAGCAACAGTCGACTAAAAGGTTTTTCAGTCTACTGATGATATTATCAGTCGACTAACTTTTCTCAAGTCGACTAAGTTTCAAAAATTCAGATTTTCAAACGGCTCAATTAACAGATCAGTCGACCGACGATAACTGTCAGTCTACTAATAACTAACTATTAGTCGACTAACTGATGTTTCAGTCGACTAATTTTGCCGTTTTCCTGAAACTTCAAAAAGGCGTGTCTCTTTGTTTTTCAAACGTTTTGATCATTCAAAATGGACAGTTTTGACACCCTTTCATACTCTCAACGTATGGAAAACTTTAACTATAAATATGAGTGCATTTTACACTAAAAAACAACAAGAATTCAATTAATTTGAATCATTTACTTATTGCTTTTCAGTCCTATTCATTCAAGTATTTGTTTTCTCACTCACTTGATATTTTCACTTCAGTTTTTCACTCAAATCACTTTAAGAGATAGTGAATTCGTGAGTAGAGTATTTCAATAACCTCAAAAGCCATTTGCATCTCATTCGCATTCAAAAGAAAGGCTCATAGGTTGTATTGTAAGTTGTTACTTATTTTCTGTGAAAAGAAGGACTCCTTGGTGTAAAGGAGTTGTTTGCTTTCAGTAGGGTTGTTACTGAAAGTGGGACCGGTTTTGGTCTGTGTGATCTTTTTGTTTACAAGGTTGATAGTGGAAATCTCAAGCGGGTTTTGCTTGGGGACTGGATGTAGGTCGGGTTAGACCGAGCCAGGATAAAATCTTGTGTTCTTTGTGTGTTGCTTTTCGATTTGCAAAATCCTTCAATATTCCGCAGACAATTTTTAAAAGCGCTATTCACCCCCCCTCTAGTGCTCGTTGCCTCAATCCTAGTGCACTTTCATTTGGTATCAGATCACAGGTTTGCTATTACTTTGATTTGACCATCATCTAGCATGGCAACTACAATATCTCAGCACAAAGAAGGAAGCTCCTCTGTTCGTCCTCCTCTCTTCGACGGAACAAACTATAGTTACTGGAAAGTAAGAATAACAATATTCTTGCAATCCATGGATCTAGATATTTGGAGAGTTGTTTCAGAAAAGTACCAAACTCCATCAACTGATTTCAGCCAATGGACCGATGATGAAAAGAAGACTGCTTCACTGAATGCCAAAGCCATGAATGCATTGTACTGTGCCTTTGACAAGGTAGAGTTCAATCGCATCTCTCAATGCTCTACAGCAAATGAAATATGGCATACTCTTCTCGTGACTCACAAAGGTACGTCAAAGGTAAAGGAATCTAAAATTGCTTCTTTAGTTCATAAATTTGAATTGTTCAAAATGAAGCAAAATGAATCTATATCGGACATGGTAACTAGAATGACCGATATAACTAACACTTTGAAATCCCTTGGAAAAGAATATTCACAAGTGGATTTAGTCAGAAAAATTCTAAGGTGTTTAACTCCTGAATGGGAGAGAAAAACCACTGCTATTGAAGAAGCAAATGATCTCAATACTCTCACTCTTGAAGATTTAGTTGGTAATCTTATGGCATATGAAGTCCAACTTCAAGACAGACAAGAAGAAAAGCCTAAAAAGAAGTCTCTTGCTTTTAAGGCTACTTCTGACTCAGAAAATTCAGAAGAAGATGAAGATGAAGATATTGCCTTCATCACAAGGCAATTCAGAAGATTTATCAAAAAAGGAAGATTTCAAAGAAAGGTAAAGAAAGCAGACTCTTCCAATCCCAATGAAGTTAAATGCTTTAACTGCAAAAAGGCAGGACATATCAAGAAAGATTGTCCTCTTCTCAAAATCAAGCCCAAGGACCAATTCAAGAAGAAAAAGGCATTTCAAGCATGTTGGGATAATAGTGACTCCTCTTCCGATGAAGAATCAAATGAAGAAATCGCCAACATGTGTTTTGTAGCACAAGAAAATTCGGTAAGTCAATTTGACTATGATGAGTTATTTGAAGCATTCAATGATTTATATGCAAAATTTAAGAGTCTAAATTCTAAAAATAAAGAGTTAAAAACTGAAAATTTAACTCTTGACTCTCAAAATAAAGTGTTACTTCAAGAGATAGAAGATCTCAAGAAGGAAAACTCTTGCCAAGCATTTGAAATAAAAGAAATTGGAGTTAGAACCAATCTCTTACAAAAAGAAATATCTAGTCTTAAAGAAAAATCAAATGATCTTCTTTCTATAGTGACCAAATTCACAAATAGTCAAGAGAATCTAGAAAAACTTCTTGGTTCTCAAAGATGCTCGGTTAATAAAACCGGATTGGGATATAGCTTCTTTGATACTCAAAATAAACCAAACTATGTGGTGAAAAATCAAAGACATTATTCTCAACCATTTGTTCATAGAACTAAACTTTCTAGTTCTAATAGAAATGCATCTAATCATGGAAACTATAATGCTTATTATTCCAGACATGATTATTCTAGACATGTTAAATCCTTTTATAGAAAGAATATTTATTATCAAAGGAAACCAAAATCCAAATGGATATGGGTTCCTAAGACTAACTCTCATGGACCCAAAAATAGAAAGGGGTCAAATGCTCTGTTTTCTAATTTTGTTGTAGGTACACAACATAAGGAGCAAATGGATATTGGACAGCGGTTGTTCCAAACATATGACTGGAAGGCCGGAGTTATTTTCCACCCTCCAAAATAAGGATGGAGGAACCGTCACATTTGGTGACAATAACAAGGGAAAAGTAATAGGTATTGGTAATATTGGTAATCCAAAATTTCCCTTGATAGAAAATGTTCTTTTAGTAGATGGTTTAATGCATAATTTAATATCTATTAGTCAATTGTGTGATAAAGGTTTTCATGTTTCTTTTGAAAATGATTTATGCTTAATTTCTGATTTTCAATCTAAAAAGATCATTTTTAAAGGTAAAAGAAGGAACAATGTGTATGAACTATATCTAGATGAATTACCCACTTTTAATAAAAAATGTCTTATTGTTTCAAATGAAATTCAATGGTTATGGCACAAGAGACTTGGACATGTTAATTTTAAAATTATTTCCAAGTTATCCAAGAATGATCTTGTAAGAGGCCTACCTAGAATACCATTTAATAAAGATCACTTATGTGATGCTTGCCAAAAGGGTAAACAAATCAAGAGTTCTTTTAAAGCAAAAGATATAGTTTCAACAAAACGTCCTCTTGAACTTTTACATTTAGATCTATTTGGACCATCTAGAATTCAAAGTTTGAATGGTAGCAAGTATGCTTTTGTTATAGTAGATGATTATTCTCGGTTTAGATGAGTAATTTTTCTAAAAAGCAAAAATGATGCTTTTTAGGAATTTTCTAAACTTTGTAGAAGAATTACAAATGAAAAATCTACATCTATTATTAAAATTCGTAGTGATCATGGTGGTGAATTTGAAAATGAATCTTTTCTAAAGTTTTGTGATTTACATGGTATATCTCACAACTTTGCTTTTCCTAGAGCGGCTCCACAAAATGGGGTTGTTGAAAGAAAGAATAAAACTTTGCAAGAATGTGCTAGAACCATGCTTCAAGATAAAAATTTACCAAAATACTTTTGGGCTGAAGCAATTAATACAGCATGTTATGTTCTAAACCGTGTTCTTATTCGACCAATTTTACATAAAACATGTTTTGAATTGTATTATGATCGTATACCAAAGATCTCATATTTCAAAATTTTTGGTAGTAAATGTTTCTTGTTAAATACCAAAGATAATCTTGATAAGTTTGATTCAAAATCAGATGAATCAATATTTCTTGGATATTCTTCTAGAAGTAAAGCTTATCGTATTTTCAATAAAAGAACATCTTGTATTGAAGAATCTTTACATGTTGCATTTGATGAGAATTGTGAGCAGGTTATACCTCTAAGCGAAGGAGAAGAAGTAATACTTCAAGAAGAACCCTTGATAGAAAATACTTCTCAAGAAAATATTCCTCTTCAATCGGTTTGGAAAGAAGTTCCTAATCATCCACATGAACTAGTTATTGGTGAAATAAAGAGTGGTGTCCAAACTAGAAGGCAATTAGAAAAATATATTGCAAATGTTGCTTTTATATCTAAATTAGAACCAAAGAATATCAATGAGGCTTGTGATGATGAATTTTGGCTTTTGGACATGTCTGAAGAACTTAACCAATTTACTAGGAATGATGTTTGGGATCTAGTTGATAGACCAAAGGATCATCCAGTAATTGGAACAAGATGGGTCTTCCGAAATAAGCTGGACGAAAATGGTGAAGTCATTCGTAACAAAGCAAGGCTAGTAGCACAAGGCTATAATCAAGAAGGCATAGATTTTGATGAAACCTATGCACCAGTGGCTCGATTAGAGTCAATTCAAATGATGCTTGCTTTTGCTAGTTACATGAACTTCAAGTTATATCAAATTGATGTTAAGAGTGCATTTTTTAATGGACACATCAATGAAGAAGTTTATGTAGAGCAACCTCCAGGATTTGAAAATGAGAAATATCCAGAAAAAGTCTACAAATTGAAAAGAGCTTTGTATGGACTCAAACAAGCACCAAGAGCATGGTATGAAAGACTACAAAATTTTTTAGAACAATCTGGTTTTTCCATTGGTCGGGTAGACTCCACTTTATTTATTAAAAATCTTAATTCAGATATTCTTATTGTGCAAATTTATGTTGATGACATAATATTTGGTTATATTAATGGTTCTCTTTGTAAAGAATTTGCTAAAGCTATGCAGGAAGAGTTTGAAATAAGCTTGATGGGCGAATTAAACTACTTCCTTGGACTTCAAATAAAGCAAACTGAAGATGGAATCTTCATCAATCAGGCTAAGTATACAAAAGAACTTCTCAAGAGATTTGGGATGGACTCATCGAAATCAAGAAGGAATCCTATGAGTACAACTACTTCTCTTGATAAAGATGAAAATGGTAAAAGTGTAGATACTAAGCTCTACAGAGGTATGATCGGATCTCTATTATACTTAACTGCTAGTCGACCTGATATTATGTTTAGTGTGTGTATGTGTGCAAGATTTTAAGCTAATCCAAAGGAATCTCATTTAACTGCCGTAAAACAAATTCTTCATTATTTGAAAGATACTTCAAATTTCGGTTTATTTTACCCAAAATCATCTTCCTTTGATTTAGTTTTATATAGTGATGCAGATTTTGCAGGAAGTAAATCTGATCGCAAGAGTACTAGTGGAACTTGTCATTTCTTAGGAAATTCCTTAGTCTCTTGGTTCAGTAAAAAGCAAAATTCAGTATCACTCTCAACAGCTGAAGCTGAATATATAGCGGCTAGTTTAGCATGTTCACAAGTACTTTGGATGAAATAGACCTTAAAAGATTTTGGTTTGAATTACTCCACAACAACTATTTATTGTGATAACACTAGTGCTATAAATCTTTCGAAAAATCCTATTCAGCACTCAAGAACTAAGCATATTGAAGTTAGACATCATTTTTTAAGAGATCATGTGTTAAAAGGAGATATTTCGTTAAATTTTATTTCCACTAAAGAACAACATGCCGATATCTTCACTAAACCTCTTAAGAATGAAGATTTTATAAGAATTAGGAGAGAACTAGGTATTTGCTCATTTTTAGATTTGTAAAAATGCTGTTTTTTGAACAAAATCTCAAAATCACACTTTATTAGTCGACCGATAAAATTCTAGTCGACTGATGTTTTAGAATTTTAGAATGAATCGCACCATATTAGTCGACCGATAAAGTTTTAGTCGACTAAAATTTTAAAATTTTTAAATGAAGGGACCAGATACCCCTTGATTTTTTTTTGTTCTTTTTAAAATAGGCATCATTTCACTTCATTTTCATACCTTTTCGTTTTTCTTAAAAACGAAACCCTTAAAACGAAAACCCTCTTTCTCTTTTGCCTCTCTCTCTTCCAAAAAACCCTCGGAGTGCCGTTCGATCCCATCCTCGCCGGGATTTTCTTGCCATGACAAGGAGACGCCAGAGTCTTTTGGCCGTGATCTTGAAACACCGAAATCCTCTTGCAGTAACTGGTGCATCTTCAAAACACGCTGGAACTCTCTTGCCGTGACAGTGTATTTTCTGCCATTGCCAGAATCCTCTTGTGGCAGCCTTCACACTCGCCGTCAGCCATCGTATCCTCTGTTTCTGTTTCACAACGCTGGACAACGTTCTCATTCTGCCGGAAATCGTTTGGAAGCCGACATTTTTTTTTGGTAACTCTATTTTTTTAATCATGCCTCGTACGAAGTCTGCATCTGCAAAAGGTTTAGGTTCTTCTCCTCCTACACCTACTTCAAGACATGGTTTTTCACTCAGATTACTACGAAATCCTCTTTTGTATGATACTTTTGGATCAATTTCTGCACTACCTATTTTACCAGGCCGAAATGTTCTATTTCACTTATTTTCTCGTTACAACATAAGAGAATTATTTCCTGGAATTTCACATCTTTTTGATGCTTGTGCAGATACTCTTCACTATCCTTTTCTTATTCACTTGTTTTACACAAATCTACAAATGGATCATGAAACTGAAATTTTGTCCTCTCTTGTTCGTGATGTTGAAATCGAGTTTGATTCGAAACTACTTAGAGAAATTCTTGAAATTCCACCTTCAGACACTCTTTTCAAAACTATTGAATTAAATGATGAAAGAGTTTTTGAACAAATTCTTCTTCCAGACGCACCTCACTGCCCTCCTTTCAAAAATACTAATCTTCAAACTCGTGCATGCATTGCTGGACGAATCCTTGCCCACAATGTTCTTCCTAAAACTGGTTCTTTTGATTATTATTCCACAGATCTTTCTACGACTCTTTATGTTTTATTTGAAAAAATTTCTGTCAACTGGGCCAATGTGTATTTTACAAATTTGTGGAAACAAAAACCATTTCTTCCTTATGGTTGTCTTTTAACTCGTATTTTTAGACATTTCAAAGTTACCTTAACAAATGAAAAATGTATTGAGCAAAAAGAGTTTTTTGATCAAACAATTTTTAAAAGAATAAAAATTAAATATCTGCCTCCTTTAAATGTTGATCAAACTGAACCATCTGATCCTACTGAACCATCAATTTCTGAACCTTCACCTTCTGCGACACCTTCATCTCATGCAAAAAGAAAGAAATTTTCGACCAATCAAGACAATGATGAAGTTATGCAGAGACTGGAAGCTTTGGAGCTGCATCAACACACTTTTCGTGAAGATGCGACTCAACAACTATCTTCGATTCAGAAAGAGATTACTTCAATCAAGGATTTGCTCAACTCACTTTTCTGAACTATGTTGTCTAAACTTTCATACTTTATGGGTTGTAATATTTTAAACTTGTATCGCTATTTTGCTTATGCTATTTCTGCCCTTATTCTTTTTTGATTCTGACAAAGGGGGAGAAAAAGATAAAAGATAGCATTACATTGAATTTGCAAAAGATATTGCAAGAGAAATGCGAAATTAGGAGACAAAGATAAAATGCATGAAGTAATGATGAATGGAAATGCAAACCAATCAATATGTGATTTATGTGCTTTGAAAGTACTAACTTTTAATGTTTTGCAGCATATTGATAGGGGGAGTAAAATCTCCATCTATGCATCTAAATGCTTTATCTTTGATTAAGTTTGTCATCATAAAAAAGGGGGAGATTGTTACGACAATGAAGCCATACATGATACTTCAAGTACAAGGTTTTGATGATGAGCAGGTGAAATCAACTGCATTTCAGCTAAAACTATGAAGAAATTGAAGAATTCAATGAAGAATCTTTGAAGACTAGTGTGCAAATGTTTAATTCATTAAAAGTCTTAGATTCTTGTAAGAGCCTTACTTAGAGTGCATATTTAGGTTGCAATTCACCTTAAAAGTCTTTAGAAAAACTTTTCTAAAAGAAACACTCTTGAAAATCTTTTTAGAAAACTCTTTTCTTAAATTTTCATGTTTATTAGTCGACCAATCGACTAATCCTTTCGTGCCATATTTTCTAAAAAGTCATTTTTGTCAAATTAGTCGACCGAAGGTTTTATCAGTCGACTGAACAGAACATGTGTTTTCTGAAAATTAGCAGCAGTCGACTAATGCTTTTATCAGTCGACCGAACAGAATGTTTGTTTTTCAGAAGATTTTAGCAGCAGTCGACTAAATAGTTTTTCAGTCTACTGATGATATTATCAGTCGACTAACTTTTCTCAAGTCGACTAAGTTTCAAAAATTCAGATTTTCAAACGGCTCGATTAACAGATCAGTCGACCGACGATAACTGTCAGTCTACTAATAACTAACTATTAGTCGACTAACTGATGTTTCAGTCAACTAATTTTGTCGTTTTCCTGAAACTTCAAAAAGGCGTGTCTCTTTGTTTTTTAAACATTTTGATCATTCAAAATAGACAGTTTTGACACCCTTTCATACTCTCAACGTATGGAAAACTTTAACTATAAATATGAGTGCATTTTACACTAAAAAACAACAAGAATTCAATTGATTTGAATTATTTACTTATTGCTTTTCACTCCTGTTCATTCAAGTATTTGTTTTCTCACTCACTTGATATTTTCACTTAAGTTTTTCACTCAAATCACTTTGAGAGATAGTGAATTCGTGAGTAGAGTATTTCAACAACCTCAAAAGCCAATTGCATCTCATTCGCATTCAAAAGAAAGGCTCATAGGTTGTACTGTAAGTTGTTACTTATTTTCTGTAAAAAGGACTCCTTGGTGTAAAGGAGTTGTTTGCTTTCAGTAGGGTTGTTACTGAATGTGGGACTGGTTTTGGTCTGTGTGATCTTGTAGTTTACAAGGTTGATAGTGGAAATCTCAAGCGGGTTTTCCAAATTATCCACCTTTTCTTCAAAACTCCAAGTGATTTTTCATTCTTTCGTTCCTCTGGACTTCGAATTTCTAGCTTTTTATTTTATTCTGCCTGCAATTTTCAAAATTCTTGTATTTTTCCAAAGTCTAATTCCAATCTTCCTATCTTTCAGTCCAATGGCATCCAGTCAGCTCGATTCTGTTTTTCCTGAGGGTCACATCTCCTACGAGGTGCAACAAAGTCTTCCTGAGCATTGATCTCTAAGCATTGGACCCTTCTTCCCTCGGTGGTACTACATTTGGTTCAAAAACTTCTCTCATATGTTTCCGGACCACTTGAGCGATTGCGGGTTGGAATTGGCATCCGTAGTAGAAAAGTTGACAGTCAACGACAATCTGATCCATGCACTAGCAGAGTGGTGGAATCCGCGCACTTGCACATTCTGGTTCCCATGGGGTGAGATGACCTTGTTGATGGACGATTTTTCAGAGATCATGGGATTGCCCGAGCCAGCCGGTCAGCCAGAAGATCCATTAGAGTAGCAGTTTCTGATCAATGTCAATGGTCTGGACCCTAAAGATGCTTTAGCTCGTATGACAAGACGTAAGTCGTGGCCATTGATTTAAGAAAATGGGAATGAATATGTGAGTCTGATCGAGATATACCGACAGTATGGGGCATTCGCAGAAGTCAGTTCGTTATCCAGGACAGCTCGAGAGAAAATTCAGCATGTGATGGTTCTATGCACTGTGGGACTCACTTTCTTTCTAGACGGACAAAATTATGTGGATGTCAGAATAGTATAACTTCTGAGAAGATGGGGAAGTCGACAGACCAAGCGTCTCTCGATAGCCATGGTCACGCTTGCTTTTCTATACAGAGGATTGACTCGCTTCACGCTTGGAGAGTCCATTTTAATCGAGGGATGCACTTATGCACTTCAGTCTTGGTTCCTTCAGCATGTGCCGACCAAAGCTAGTTCGTTCAGATACAACAGCAAGGAGCTCCTTCCAGTTGCGCGGTACTGGTTCCTGATTGATCATCTGCAGGAAGAAGAAGTGGTGTGAGACTATTTTGATCGAGAATTATCACCTCCCAGATACACCTATGCATATGGCAAGAGATTCAAGCTACTTGGTCATTTCTTCTGTGCTTATTATCATCCAAAGCGGTGTGTCTGACAATTTTCTCAAAGACAGAAGCGCATAGAGATGCGACTGCTATCAGGAGTCGTGCCAGAGTTTGACCTTACATCAGCACGTGGTCCAGAACATACCATTCTGCCAGATATGGCTTGGACTCTTTTGTTACTCTTCTACTTTTTTCGGGTCCTCGTGTCTCTACTGATTATAAAGAGTAATGGCAAATTGTCTGTCTGTCCCCTCTTTCCCAAATTCATTATTGATGCAATAATGTTTTCCTTTCAATAAATAAAAATCTTGCAAATTCTTCAATTCTTGGTTTGACGACCTCGCTTAGGTAACAAGGCTTAATTTTCAGTTGTTTATTTTCTTTGCAAAGGAATGACAACGCAATTGTCGTAATCCCAGCGACGACTCAATCCCTAGTAATGAGATATTCTTTCAAATTGTCTACCAAAATTCTCAGCAAATATTTTCTTATAATCAAAATCTCTCTCAAAAGCCTAACCCTCAACTTTGCTCTACAGAGAGCGTTTGTGATATTTAATGGTTCAGACAAGGTCAGGGAAGAAAACTGCACCAGTCGAGGGCATCGTATATTCAACGGCCTCAGAAGAAGAGATGGACTCTCCTCGATCAGGCAGAAATCAAGGGCAGCAGGTCGAGAATGACATTGATCCTCAAATGTATTCCATGTTCAAAAAGATGATGAGCAAGATGCTGGCAGAGAAAGCTGAAGCCAGTGCAGAGCAGACCCAAGTCAAACCGAAGGCTAAGGGTCATACAGTCGAAAAAGCAAGTAAAGATATCTAAAAAACATGTCCAGCATGAAGATACATCTGATGAAGATAAATCAGTGGGAGTCACAGATGATGAATTTGGGACTCAGCAGGCATTTCGCAAATCTACTGAAGGGCAGGTGTCAGCCCATAAATTCAAGGAGCAGTTTGTAAATGACTCTAACCAGCTGCAATTCAGAGATGTGGTCAGAATGGTTCGAGATCTGCAGGCCCACGACAAGGGCAAGAAAGTCTTCACCAGCGAAGACTTCTATGATGATTTGGATGGGGACGACAATCTGGATAATCTCCCTAGAAAATTCATCAAATTTGATGGTTCTGGCGACCCTAAGGCACATCTTGCCATGTTTTTTGCTGAATGCTCTAAATTCAAGCGAGATAATAGGGCACTTTTCCTTTGTTTTCCTCGCAGTCTGGAGGGAACAACGACAAAATGGTACTCAGAACATGTCAACCCGATCGAACTGAAAGAATTTGACAAGGTAGTAAATATGTTCCTCGAGCGATTCCTCTTTAATGTTGAGGCACTTCCCACCCTCAGTCATCTCTGTGGCCTCAAACAGAGAGAAAATGAAAAGGCCAGAGATTTTATTCATCGTTGGAGGTCGGCCTGCAATAAGATGAGAGATCTTATATCAGAGGGGCATGCTTTGTCTTTAATTTTAAGCAATTTCTTAGCCGCTAAAAGGCATCATCTCTACTGCACCATCCAGAACATTTATTGAGCTAACGGAGCGAGCCAAATGGCTCGAGTTGAGCATGGAAAATAGAGTCTATGAAGGCTTCACATTTACTAAGAACAGCAGTTAGAATGAGCAGGAAAAAAAAAGCTCATTTTACTCATTTTGTCAGAAATAATAATTGGAACCATCGCAAGGGGCAGAACAAAGATTTCTGTTATGGGGCAGAAGGTTCAAACAAGAATGATCAGAAAAGAAAATCGATCCCTCAATACAATAAGCCACTCCAACTAGAGCAGGGACCAAAGCCCCATGAAAAAGTAAAGCATGAAGGATGAAGCTATGACAGGAAGTTCACTCCACTGGATCAATCACTCGAGACGGTGCTCGAGTATATGTTGACCAAGGAGATGGTCAAATTGCCCAGGTTGGTCGATCCCTCTGTTCCCATAGGGAAATTCAAAGATCAATTTTGTAAATTTCATAGAATAGTGGGGCATAATACTGAGAACTGCTTCATTCTCAAGAATATTGTTCAGGATCTCATCGACAAAAATCTTCTGGTAGAGGGTGTCGAAGATGAGAATATGGAAATTCTGAAGAAACCGTTTCCTCATCATTCTACAGTGGTTATTTCTGAACAACCTTTTCAGCCGCAGGAGCATATCAGGCCATGCTCTGAAAAAGATATGCAAGCTCAACATCAGGTCCTTGTGCTGCAACAGGCTCAATCCAAAGCTCAGAAAATGGACCTTATCTCAACCTTTGGCAAAATGAAGGTATCTGCAAAACCTGCCAAAGCATCCTCTGAGGCTACTAAAGGAATTCCTGAATTCCTTAAACACTTCATCAAGCCTGCCCCAGAGAAAAATGAGACATCAACTCAAAAGCCAATAACTGCATTGTCTAATGTCTTAATTTTGGATCTAGCCCAAGCTTCCGCCAAACATCAGCAGGTGTTGGATGATCTGTTGCGGAAAATCAAGGTGAAACCGAGCATAACTCCTGAAGACATGGCCCAGATGGTCAATCAGGCCATGACGAATGCTCCGATTACTTTTTCAAATGAGGATCTCCCAAAGCCTCATATATTTCACAACAATGCTCTGTATGTTGTGATTCGAACCAGAGAGATGACGGTTCCCCATGTGCTGATAGATGGAGGCAGCAACCTCAATATATGCCTGGAAATGACAACCAAAGCTTTGGGCATCAAAGAAGAAGAATACATCCCGAACCCAATCACCATCTACGGGTTCGATAATCATGGTCAAGCTGCGAAAGGAAAAATCTTCCTAGAGATTTTCATTGACTACTTGGTCCATTCAGTTCTCTTTCATGTGGTCAATGTGCCGCCTACCTATAATCTGCTTCTTGGTTGACCTTGGATCCATAACACGAACGTGGTGCCATCTACTCTGCATTAGTGTGTCAAGTGGTCAAAAGGTGGGATGATCACAATAGTCTTGGGCGAAGATCTAGAACAGAGGCTAGCACAACCCATGGTTCTCAGACCCCCTTTCACTACTGATATCCCTAGTATTAGGGGCATTGAAGAGGTCAGTTTCGAAGAGAACTCAGGAATAATGTAGACGACAGAACAACCAGCGCATACAGTGGCCATGACTCGATGGAGAGGCCCACAGTTTTTCAAAATTGGAGGACGAATCAACTACATCACCCTCAAGGATCATCCTCTGTTCTCCTAATTTATGAAGGCCAAAAAGGGATTTGATCTGTTAATGAAGCATGGCTATCAGCCTTTTTAAGGCCTGGGCAAAAATGGAGATGGTCGTCTGTTATCGTCGCAAAATTTTTCCCGTCTTCCCTTCCTTGCGGAAGAGAGAGGGAAATGCTTTCGCGATTCAAACTTGACCGGATTTTGGAAATTGTTTTGAAATACTCGCCTCCGTTTTTGAAAATTGCAGGAAAATCCATGGGATGGGGCTCGACCTGTCGGTACGAGGTTCGACCGTTCCTGCCGCCTTTAACAGGGGTAATCGAACCAAGAACCAAAATTATGCTTGACTTAGTAAAATCATTGAAATTATGTTCTATCCTAAATGCACAGAGAATTCAGGCATGTGCTATGAGATTTGGTAAAATATAAGTTGGAAAACTATGATGTATGCTTAGAAAACATTTGGAGTTGAAAAGCGTTTCTCAGGAAAAAGATGGAACTCAATCTCTCAGGAAAACTCAGACGAAGAAGGTTTGAAATCTCGAGAAAGTTTATAAAGAGTTAGAAAATCTTGGAGAAGTGAGAATCGCGAGAAAATCTTGAGAAAGTTTATAGAAACTTTAAAAATCCTGAGGAAATGAGAATCTCGAGAAAATCTTGAGAAAGTTTATAAAATCCAGAAAATCATGAAGAAATGAGAATCTTAGAAAAATCTTGAGAAAGCTTAGAAAGACTTAGAAAAATCATGAAGAAATGGGAATCTCAGGAAAATCTTGAGAAAGTTGAGAAAGATTGGGAAAACCATGAGGAAATAGGAATCTCAGGAAAATTTTAAGAGAGTTTAGAAAGACTTGGAATATCATGAAGAAATGAGAATCTCAGGAAAAGATAAGGAATTCTTGAGAAAAGATGAATATTTGAAAATGGAAGCATTTGTCAGAAAAACTTGGATTTTTGAGAATTTTCTTAAGAAAACGATAGAAAATTTTGTAGGAAAAATTCATTGGAGAAGGAAATTCAAAACTTAGGAAATTGAATTCCTGAGAATCTTGTCTTTTGAAATGTTGGAAAATCGATTTCTGATTCTTGAGAAATATGAAAATTCCTTTTGAAAATGGATCTTAATAAAATAACTTTTTAAGGAAGATCACAGGAGAACATTTGATTTGGGAAATCCAACTCCGAATATCATCATAGTTTCTTGAGAAAATCGATTCCATGAAGTGAAAATCTTTTGAGAAAATCATGAGAAAACAAATGATGCAGATGATATGAATGAATGAATGCACTTTTGAAAAGATTTCTGAAAATTTTATTGGAAAATGTGGATTAAGCCAAAGTAAATCCTTCATATATTCTGACTGTGGCCATGAATATATTCAGGGTTTATTTGAGTTAATTCACAATATTTTGAACACATTGGAAATATGAGGTGCATTTTCAAGATAGCCTAAGAGTGTAGGCTCAGTGTGACTGGTAGAAAGATGATGGATCTGGGTCTCGTCCATATTCCGACTAGGGACGTAAATATGGACTCCACCGAGTTCATCAACTCTCTAAGAGTTGGTGCACGTGCCATTCGTGTTCATCCACGGTGAATTTAGAAAATTGAGATATATGCATCATATAATCAGGATATTACTGAAATCAAACTATATGAGGTGCGGCTTAATCTAAGCAATAAAAGTAAATCTTATTCCAAGGTTTACATTGGATTGTTACATTGCTAACATAAAGTAAAAAAAAAAATTTGAAATAGAGCCAAGGAATCAGCATCTTCTAGATTTTCCTGCAAAATGAGAATTAGTACAAGATAACCAAGGAAATGGGTATATATATACTATATATACAACAAAGATATACAAGTAAATGTAGAAATACTTGAATTTATGATGAATGATATATGATAATGAAGATATATTTACAAAGAGTAAGAGAAAAGGAAAATATATGTAATGACAAGTACACATGAAGGAATGTATATATATATGTATCTAAGTATGTATACATGTATATATATATATATATATAGACATATATATATATATATATATGTATGCATACATATAGGTAGATATACAATAAATATACATATACATAGATATATATATATTTATAATGAGAAAATATATATGCTAATGGAAATTACATATAATGGGTAAAACCAGAAATTACAGGTATATACAGTTTCTGTAGGCAATTTTACACAGCCGTAATTTCCAAACTATATCATATTTTTCGATAAAATTGGGTATAGAGCTTCTCTATATATCAATAATGAAATGTGCAAAAGATGGTCAAGAGATCTTGAACGGATATTAAAATATTCATCCATGAACGTGGCCAAATATCAAGACTGCGCTCCTGCAGAAAATTTAGTAGCTAAATGCATGATATCCAAAACGTGTATAACACATGATGCAAAGGTATTGTGGAATGATTTCAAAGGTGCAGAGGATGATTACAAGATGACTAACTACTAAATTTAAGTGAAAGAAGACAAAATATACCTAACTACTTATACTTACCTAAAGAAAATATGTTAGGCCCAATTGTCATTCTCTCATACTTCTTATATTCTCAAGTTATCCTTATAATCACAATCCTGCACTGATTTCAATACTCATACCCTATGTATGGCTATAATTACAGTCTACACAAGGGACTAATGTTGTCTTTTAGATATGTTGGGGATGCCTTGTCCAAAGAAATTATCGAGACATCCGGATCCCTTGAATGAAGGCAACTAAATACGAACATCTTTATAGCTACTCCAAACAGGAATTGTGGATGTTTCTTTATTGAGCATCCCGAATTCAAGGGAACCACGTGACATCAAATAGACAAAGGGAACAACAAATCAAATAGGCAATGGAATGAGACAATATGAAGATGCAAGTGTAAGGAAATTATAGGTGCATTATCAAATCAAAACAGAACACAGCCAATTTAGAGATCCTACAGGAATAGTGAACAACAAATTTACATCATATACCCTGACAGAATAAGCACCACAGTGTATAAAATGGATGAACTAATCTGGACTTTATCTTGTTCGGTCCAATGATACTTCTGACATTGAATATTCTACATAGCATAACATAAAGAGGGCGACATATGAATACCAACTTGTTAAGCCATGCTTTTGCCCTGAGTTCCTCTATGAGATAATACCTTTCAGAACTGAGAGCCAAACGGATGTTGTCCAGCCAAATCGATTGTTCATGCTCTCTTATGAAACAGTTTTCAACGTTGTTACTTAGAAAGAAACAAAAAATAAAAAAAAATAAAAACTGAAGGTATTTTCCCCACAGAATTACAAAAAACTAAGTTGCAATTTCTTTCCATTTCATCGTTTGAATTTCTTAATAAGAATTAAGCCATAAATGCCATATCTCTGATCATAGCTGTTGTGGGCAAATCTGAACAGACATGAGTCTATTCATGCTGCTATAATCTCAAAGAAACGACCTCCATATAAGAGATGTGAGATATAAAAATATAAGAGGCCGGAATCAAATGAAGCATCAGAACTTAAACAGACCCTCCTTACACTCATCAGCCTCAGATCTATGCTAACATTCAGAAATGCACAATGAATCATAAAATGCTCAGCTCTTTGTCATTTTGAGACATACAAACAAAATTTTCTAAAAAAAAAAATGTAAAACCATGAAACAGAAGGCTATATGAAAAAAAATGGCTGACGCAGGGGAATATAAGAAATAATATACGAAGTTTAAATGTAGTGCTCTGGTTGAGAGCACCCTTTTTCTGTAGGATGAGCCTTATCGGCTATCACAGTGTCTTTCAATCTACAGATGTCTTCAGCAAAGGAAAAGAAAAAGATATCACCTGACATGGAAAAGAGGTTTGTAACCAGATTTTAAGCTAGAAAAACCATAAGAAAAAAAAAATGGTCATAAGTAACACCTAAAACTTCAAATATCACATTTTGCAACGGACTGAAGGTAGTAATTTTTGATAAAACGACCCTTTTCAATGATAAAGTACAAGTGTATGAGAGTATGAATCAGATGAACATAAGAACATTATGACTTGAAGTAAAATTATTTGGAATTGTTCATAATGCTGGATCAAATCATATGAAAACTTTAGGGAAAGCACAAAAAAAAAAAAAAATGATGAAAGAATGCAGTCATCTGCTGAAAGTTAGGACTGAGTTGAGAACATCATTGAACGATATCCTCAACTCTTGCTACCTTAGACAACCAGAATGCAAAATACGTCAATTGCTGAAACGAATTTGCAGGAAAACGTGACATAAATAAGATTTCTACTTTACATAAAACGGGTGTATAAAGTCTTTACCTTGGATTTAGCCGAGTCCACAAGGTCCTTTCCTGTTGAAGGTTCTGTAGAGGATCAATTATCTCGACTAAAGCTTCTGAAGGCCAGCTGATGGGCTGGATTGAAAATTGGGAAAACAGCGGTGGCTCTCCTGCGGCTGGGCTGGAGTGGCTGAAGAGGGATCTGGATAGCAAGTGGCTGGGGCTGAAATGGGTTGGCTGGGCTGTGGCTGAAGATCTGCAACTGTTGGTGATGGTGGAAGACCCTCCGGCTAGGGCTGAAAAAGGTGAAAAACGACCCCTTTTCCAACTTGAGAGCCCCCTGCAAAGACCCAAAACGTCTCCAATTCTTCTCGGCTCCTCCTCCCTTGCCAAAACCTTCTAAAACAATTTTCCTCTCCTCTCCATCGGCTACCTCCCCCCTTCTTAAAGAATTTTGAATCCCCCCTCCAAAAAGAAAACGCAGCCCCTTTCATTTATGAGGTTTCGTTACCTCATCTTAAAAAAAATTTTGAAATGGCCGTTTCAAGAGAGGCGCATTCCTTTTCTTTTTCAAATTTTGGTTTTTAATTCCCTAAGTTTTAGACAAAATCAAATCTATTGCTTTAGGAAAATTCGGCTGTGCCATTTAAGGCTGCCTCTTTCTAAAAAAAAAAAAAAAATTTATTTAAACAAATAAAAAGAAAAAAAAATGAGAGGCTTTTATGGAAATGCCACCTCAACTCACTTTTAAAATCCTTTTGAAAATAAAGTTTTGTTTTGTTTTTGAAAGTCTTTTATTTTCAATTGGGGTGCCACATGTGTGTGGGTCTACTAACTAAAGAAAAATAAAAATAAATAAGAAATAAAAAAGACAATTTTGCAAATTGGTACGAACTCCAGGTGGGTCCCATTTGAGAATAAGATACTTACCTGAGAGTCTGAGTATGATGCTAGTTCAAAGGCGGGTCCCGCTCCATTTATTTGAAAATACGAGATAAAACATTATTTGTTTTTCAAGAATTTGGAAAAATTGGGTTTTCAGGGCAAAAATATGGATAAATGTAGAAACAAAATTTGTAAAGAGATTTAAAATCTTTTGCAAAAAGTTTTGAGATAAAATCTTTAAAATCAATATCCAAATATCCAGATTGTTTTCTTGAGAAAATTTTTGTAATTCAAAGTCCTTGGGGTAAAATGGGAAAGATTGGCAATTTTGAAATCTCAGGGTTTTTAAAAAAATCAATTTTGAAAAGTTTAAAAATCAAATCTGGATGGACAATTTTGAAAATTAGGAGTTCTGGATCTCAAACTGTTATGCTATGCAATGAAATGATGCAAAGTGTTCATGCAATGCGATGCAAAGACATGTTTCAGTGAAATGTCACTCTGAACCAGGAAGTGGAAATTCTACTTTCTTCTCCAGGAAAAGGATTTTGAAAATTTTCAATTTGAAGATGTCTCTGAACCTAAATATAGAAATTTTGAGGCTCAAGAATGAAATTTAGGACTTTCTGCAAAGTTCAATCTTGGAAAATGACTATTTTACCCTTCATTGCTTCTGAAGAACTAAAATGTGCCGATTAAGGGCAATGTCAAGAATGTGAGTGAAAATTTGGGGTGTTTACAGATGCCCCTCTTTGCTACTAAGCCGGCTTATGGTCGAGCTTAGTGGCAAAGAAAACACACCAAATTTGGGCTATAAAAAAAATGCCTCAGTTAGAAGGATCTGCCTGGGTATGAAGAAAATTAGCTCGAGGAAGATGGTAGATATGAAATGGAGAAATGAAGAGGACAGACTCACTCTGTGAGAGTGAAATTCAGGTTTATGCCCTTAACCTGGATGGGACAGAAAATGCTCTGTATGGAACGAAGCTCAGGCTTTGACCCTTAACCTGATCGGGTAGAAAATGGAATACCTCATTGAAGGAGGCTCAGGTTTATACCCTTATCCTGATCGGGTAGAAAATGGAATGGTATGATGGAACCTTCGGATTTTGCACAATAAATCCTATAGGGTTTGCAAAAGGAAGAAAAATGGGGTCCCTAAAGCTTGAAAAGGGCTAATCTTGGACGTCTCATTGCTGAGACTAAAATCAGCTTTTGAAATTGCCTCTTGCGAGAAAATGATTGGTGGTTCGACCTCGTCCCGAAATGGGACTGTCTATGGTGGGACAGTGGGGACACAGGGAAGTGTGCAATCTGAGAGTTCATGCTCTCAAAGAAGGGAAGGAATCAAGTCCTTAGGAGGGATTTAAAATTGGTGTCAGGATGTATCAAAAAGGGACATCAAGCTCTCACTTCACGTCAGGATAGTTGGAAAATATTGTCAAAATGTTGGAAATTCTGCTGTTGATTCAAAATTTTTAAAAATGTTGCACATTGTTGCAAAGACATTCCTTCCTTTCTACCTAAAGCATTACCTCCAAACAAGGTTCACTTCGTAGAATCGAGACTTGAAATCCAAATTGCTTGCAATTGACCTTCTTCAAAGAAGTTATCAATTTCCTTGATATGAGCAGGAAAGAGAATTTGATATTTATGAAAGCAATTGATGAAAGAGTATTGATAATAGAATTTCACAAGATTAAAGAGGATTCTTGATAGATCTGGCAGTTTGATATCCTGAGGGCTTCTCTCATGATAATCTTTCTGCGCTCTTTTGGCTCTTTGGGTTTTTGCTACATTCTCCTTTATTTTGGAGATGTTCTAACTTTTCTCTCTTTCTTTTTCCTCTCTTTCTCTCTTTTGGGAAGGGTACGTCACAAACTCCTTCAACTTGGAGATGTTTCGATCCTTCTTGGATGATGGGTTTGGAGATCTTTGGGCGATAGCTGAAATTAAATATCTTTTAGGGATTGTCGAGAGGTCAATCGCATCTGCCTTCATCTTGACAGTGCTTTGGACTTTCCCTGGAAGGATCCGTCACAAACTCCGTCATCTTGGAGATGTTTCGAATCTTCTTTGGCCCCGGGGTCTATTCGCCTAATTCGCCTTCATCTTGACGACAGGTGAGAGATCCCTTTTGTGGATATTTAATTGCAGCTTAGGTGATTTGGAGGAGACAGGGTTAGGGCGAATTCTCTCTTTTCTAGAACTCAGGATATTTCCACTGCCTCGTCCTTACAAGAATAGCCTTTAAAGATGCGTCATTTACTGCGATCAATATCGATCATCTACGGCTTTTCGATAACATTGAATCTTCTTTTCTGGCCATATTGAGGTTTTATCCTTCATCCTTTTGGTTGGCCAATAGAAAGAATTTGAGTTTTGAATCTCTTCTCGCGAAAGCTTCACTCTTTTGGAAGTAATGCTAAAGGCAAACTGAAATAAAGATTTGTGCCGTAAGATTCTGAAATCAACAAATAATTGATTTGACAAATTGACAAAATTTTCTTGAAATCCTTGGTGAAAATGAGTATTTGAAATCCGGCTCAACACATCCGTGACGAAAATTCTCCTCTCTTTTTCCCCAAAAAGAGAGACTCAGGCTCAGCCCTTACCTGAATGGGAAATGGGAAATACTCCTCTCTTCCCTAAAGAGGAGGTGTTTGCAAAACGAACTTTCGAAGAGAAATTGAGCTTTCGTCAAAGCTCCCTAATATTAGGTTTCTCTTATGGAAAGGGGGCCGATAATAGTGAGGTCTGAAAATTGGGTCATGAAAGGAACGAATCCATCACACTCTCCCTGTAAAGAGAGTCCTTCATGACGAAAATGGCCTAGTATGAAATTGGGGGGTCACAAGAAAAGCGAGTCTCCGTCGAGCCTCTCCCTTTGAAAGGGTTTCTCGTGTGAAATTGGAAATTGTTTTGCAAACGGTTCACAAAGACGCGAGTCCCTTCAAACTCTCCCTGAAAGGGGCTAAGTGAACGAATTGGATAGCATGCGAAAAGAACAAGCTCCCTCGAACTCTCCCTAAAAGGGTCTCTCGCAAGAGAAAATGATTGAAATTGGATATTGAGATTGATTGACCCAAAGGTCGAAATGGAAAATTGGAAAATTGGTTGTTGAGAATTGAATGACCCGAAGGTCGAAATTGGATGACCTAACGGTCGAAATTGAGAATTGATTTGACCAAAAAGGTCGAAATTGAGAATTGGTTGACCTAAAGGTCAAAATTTGGAAATTGATTGACCCGAAGGTCGAAAATTGGAAATTGGAAATTGAAATTGAGAATTGGAAATTGGATGACCCGAAGGTCGAAAATTGGAAATTGATTGACTTGAAGGTCAAAAATTGGAAATTGCATGACCCGAAGGTCGAAACATGGAAATTGGTTGACCCGAAGGTCAAAATTTGAGATTGGTAATTGAAATTGAGAATTGAAAATTGGGTGACCAAGAGGTCGAAATTGGAGAATTACCTGATTTGAAGATTTAAATTGAAATTTGGAAGTCAAAATATCAAATTCGAGCAATTGACAGACTTTGATGATTGAAATGACTTGGATTAATCAAAGGAGAATGATGAGTTCGAGTCAGAGCTTGAATAAAATATAGAGATCACGAGTCAGAACCCGTATCAACAAAAGAAAGTGATGTGAAATAAAACCCGAGTTGGAACTCGGTTTTTCGAAAGTTTGGTATTTTAAAAATGTACCAGTTTAAACATTGGATTTTGAAACAATACCAGTTCGAGCACTGGGTTTTAGTTCAGTATTGGTAATTACCTTCAAATTTTGAATCATTAGAAATTGTGATGGGACTGTTTATTGAAATCCTACTACTGACTGGGCTTGTTGTTAATGTAGTTGAATGCAAATGAATATGAATTGATGCACATGAATGCACAAGTGCGTGAAATGAGGAATTTGTTCATCCTGCCTGCATACAGAACAAAATTTTAAAATGCCCCAGTGTAACTAGGAAAGTTGAATCATTATTTGAAGGAAATAGGCAGATTACAAGAGGAGACTAAATGTTTCAAGTGTAAAACTTTTTCAAGTGTCGAGCATTAATGGGATCTGGTAATTCTACCCCATCGGCGTTGATGAGCCGATATGAGTTTCGGGGTAATGCTTCTTTGACGACATATGGGCCTTCCCAATTTGGCGACCATTTCCCGCCGGTATGATGCTTGAGATAAGCCGTGGATCGAAGTACTAAATCATTGACTTTGAACCTTCTTTTGATGACAGACTTCGCGTACTGCCTGGCTACTCTCTGGCGATAGGATTGAGCATGTTCTGCTGCTTTCAGCCTTCTCTCGTCGAGTAAGTCTAACTGTACCAATCGCTGCTGCTGATATCGATCAAGGGGTAATTCTAGCAGCGATGCAAATTTCAAAGCGGGCTTTTGAACATGTAGCGGCAATACTACTTCTGTTCCATATACCAATTCTGAGGGAGTAGCATTCGTTGGGGTGCGAATAGTGGTCCGGTAGGCCCATAGTGCATCGTGGATCTTCTTATGCCAGTCACGGCCTGTTTCCACAGTTCGCTCCAAGATACGAATTAAAATCTTGTTAGGGGCCTTTGCCTGACCATTCCCTTGAGGATAATATGGAGCGGAAAATTGATGATAGATCTTGAATTTTGAGCAGAATGTCTTCATTCTTTCATTCTTGAAATGACTACCATTATCTGATACAATGTCATGCGGGATGCCGAAACGACAAAGGATGCTCTTGTGAATAAAAGAGACCACATGTCGGCCTTCTACTGTGCGAAGAGTGATAGCTTCTACCCATTTGGTGAAATATTCTGTTGCAGCAAGGAAATATTTATGGCCATTTGAAGCTGAAGGAGTGATGGGACCTACGACATCGAAGGCCCACATGGAGAACGGCCATGGAGAAACAACCGACTGTAAATAAGTTGCTGGAGCATGGATGAAAGGTGCATGTATCTGACATTGTACACACTTCTTCACATAATGATAACAGTCTTGTTGCATAGTCTTCCAATAGTACCCTGCTCTTATGATTTGCTTGACAAGGGTTTGGTATCCGACGTGGCCACCACAAATGCCTTCGTGTGCTTCTCGCACGACTTCTTTGGCTTCGTTTTCATCTAAACATCTGGAATACTCTGAACTGAATCCACGGCGATAGAGGACATTGGCCAAAATGAAGTATCGAGTAGACATACGCTGGATTGCTCGCTGCTCTTTCTTTGAGAGTTCCGGAGGAAATTCGTCGGTTTCTATGAAATTTTTGATGTTGTAATACCAAGGTTTCTTCCTTTGCTCAGCCTGGTTTACTTGTTCCGCCGGAAGGAAAGCAGGTTGGTCAAGTCGGCCAATTTCAAAAGAGCGACAAGATTCTCCATTTCTGAATGCCATAATAGAGCCTAAACTGGCTAGACTATCGGCCACTTGATTAAAATCTCTTTTGATGTGGAATAACTGAAATTCTTCAAACTTGCTGACAAGAGCTAAAACAATTTTCTGATAGGGGAATAACTTCTGATCTTTCACTTGCCATTCGGCTCAAACTTGATTGACAACGAGTAATGAGTCACCGTAGGCATGTACTCTCTTGACATTGAAATCTAGTAGAGTCTTTAGACCTTGAATCAAGGCTTCATATTCAGCCATATTATGAGTGCATTGAAAATCTAACTTGAGGGAAAATGGAATCATCTCCTTCTCAGGAGTGATTAATAAAATTCTGATGCCTATTCCGGCCATATTCTTAGAACCATCGAAAAATAAATTTCATACTGGAAATTGCTGGATATTGCAAATCTGCTCATCAGGGAAATCATCTTCGGCTTTTACTTCTTCGGCCAGAGGAAAATCCGCCAATTGGTCTGCAATTGCTTGGCCTTTGATTGATTGCTGCGAGACATATTCTAAGTCATACTGCATCAATAAGACTTGCCATTTTGCGACTCGTCCGCTGAGGAAAGGCTGCTCTAAAATATACTTGAGAGGATTGAGTTTAGACAAGATTTTGACTTCTGATGCTAGCAGGTAGTGTCTTAGCTTCTGACACATCCATACCAGAGCTAGGCAGATCTTCTCTATTTGAGAGTATTTCTTTTCATAATCTATGAAAGTCTTACTCACATAATAGATGGCATGTTCTATCAGGCTGCCTTCTTTGTATTGGGCCAAGAATCCGACACATGCGACTTGATTGACTGAAATGTATAACAGAAGAGGTTTTCCCAATTCTGGCGGCTTCAGGATTGGAGGATTGAGAAGATACTTCTTGATCCGATCGAACGATAGCTGACACTCTGGTCCCCATTCGAACTTTACTCCTTTTCTGAGCAGGTGGTTGAAAGGTTCACATCTCATCGCCAAGTTGGAAATAAATCGCCGAATTGATTGCATGCGTCCCTGAAGGCTACGCAACTCTTTGAGATTTTTCGGGGGTGGCATATCAATGATAGCCTTGGCTTTGGCTGGGTCAACTTCAATTCCTTTTTTACTGACCAGAAAACCCAACAGTTTGCCTGATTCGACTCCAAAGACACACTTTTGTGGGTTAAGCCTTAACTTGTATAGAATAAGTCTTTTAAAGACTTGATCAAGTGCTTCGAGGTGATCCTCTCCCTCTTTAGATTTCACAAGACTATCGTCAACATACGCATCCATGATTTTGCGCATTTGATCATGAAAGATAACGGCCATCGCCCGTTGATATGTTGCTCCAGCATTCTTGAGCCCAAAAGGCATAACTGTATAGCAAAAAGTGCCCCAAGGCGTAGTAAAGGAAGTTTTTGATTGGTCGCGGGCGGCCAACTTAATCTGGTTGTAGCCGGAATATCCATCCATGAAGGAGAACATGGCATGTCCTGCTGTGCTGTCAATCAGCAGATCAATGCTTGGCAGTGGATAGTCATCCTTCGGAGTTGGCTTGTTGAGGTCTCTGAAGTCTATGCAAATCCTGACTTTGCCACTTTTCTTTGGGACAACGACGATATTGGCTAACCAGTCTGGGTAGTCAATAGTTCGAATAAATCCTGCTTTGAGCAGATCTTCAAGTCCTTCTTTGACTTGTTGCTCTATTCTAGGATCCATTTTTCTCAGCTTTTGTTTAACTGGCTTTACATCTGGCTTCAAAACAAGTCGGTGTTTGACCAATTTGGGATCTAAACCCGGCATATCTTCATATGTCCACGCGAACACTTCTTCATGTTGCTTGAGGAACTTTGTAAGCCTTTCTTTCTCTTTCAGACCTAGACTGGTACCGATCTTGAGAATCTTGGGATCTTCCTCTGAGCCGATATTGACATCTTCAGTAGGATCTTATACTAGATCGGATGATTCATCTTGCTTCTGAACTGAGGCGAATTCTGGTAATTCCTGAAGAGACGGATCAAATTCTGCATAATCATCTAACTGCTTTGCAACCTTGCTATCTCCTGTGCTTGCCTTGACTCGGTGAATTGATGCCGATTTCTGGAAGGCCTTGGGATTGATAACGAGTTTCTTGATTGCTCGGGAAGACATTTCTGAAATTTTAGATAGGAAATGGGATTCAGGAAAAATCGTCCATCATACAACAAACCATCATTTTAAAAGAATTATGCATAAAATGACATTGAGTTATAAAATGAGGATGTCGAGACAAAAAAGGCAGATGGCATCCAGATAGACAAAGAAACTTGACATTTTATTGATTTCAATTGATAAAAGACATTGAGACATTTATTTTGGAAGGAATAGAAAGGAAATGCAACAACGATTCTCAATGTGCCCCTCTAACAAAAACAGTCTTCTTTGGTGAGCTCCCGCCGGAAAACCCTAATCCTGCCCTGTGGGGACGATGCTTTTGGATCATTGGCTCGACACGACCATCTTCATTTTTGCCTAGTCCTTTAAAGGGTTGATAACCATGCTTCAGAAGTAAATCGAATCCCTTTCTTACTTTCATGAATTGTGAAAACAATGGATGATCTTTGACAGTGTCGTAGCTGACACGACCTCCAATTTTGAAGAACTTGGGACCTTTCCATCGGGTCATAGCTACAGTGTGCAGGGATAATTCTGATGTTGCCTGGAGTATCTCCTGACTTTCTTTGAGACTGATTTCTTCATTCTCTCTGATGCTAGGAATATCTGCAGTAAATGATGGTCGAGGTATCATAGGCTGTGGGAGCCTTTCTTCCGGGTCCTCTCCGAGCACTGTTGTAATCATTCCACCTTTTGACCATTTTACGCATTGATGTAAGGTGGAAGGTACTGCATTTGCATTATGAATCCATGTCCTTCCGAGCAGCAAATTGTAGGTGGGTGGCACATTGACCACATGAAAAAGCACTGAATGTACCGAATAATTAATGAATACTTCCAGGAATATCTTGCCTTTTGCCGTCTGACCATGGTTGTCAAACCCATAGATGGTGATAGGATCTGGAATGTATTCTTCTTCCTTAATGTCTAGCGCCTTTGCGGTCATTTCGGGACATATGTTGAGGCTGCTGCCTCCATCAACTAGTACATGGGGTACTGTCATTCCCCTTACCCGAACGACGATGTAAAGAGCATTATTGTGAAAGGAATGAGGCTTTGGAAGGTCCTCATCCGAGAAAGTAATCGGCACATTAGTCATAGCTGAATTCACAATTTGTGCCATGTCTTCAGGAGTGGTACTGGGCTTAACTTTGATTTTTCTGAGCAGATCGTCCAGTACTTGCTGATGCTTGCAGGTACTTTTGGCCAAGTCAAAAATGGAAACATTGGACAGAGCGGTCAAAGGTCTCTGACTTGAATTCCCTGGCTTGGGCTTGATGATTTGATTAAGAAAATCAGGAAGTCCCTTTGACTTGGGGACTGACTTTACCGATGCTTCGGAGACTTTCATCTTACCCAATGCTGAGATTAGATCCACCTTCTTAGAATCAGGAGTCGCTTATCGAAGCACTGATACCTGATGTTGAACTTGTAGATCTTGGGTAGAACACGGCTTGATGTGTTCGTGAGGCAGGAATGGTTGGGCAGATACTACTGCTGTAGTGTGTGCAGGAAAAGGCTGCTTAAGAATGTCCATTTTTTCTTCTTCCTCTCCTTCTACCAATAGATTTTTATCGATAAGATCCTGCACAATGTTCTTGAGAACGAAACAGTTCTCAGTGCTATGTCCCACTGTTCTGTGGATCTTGCAAAATTGATCCTTCCATTTCCCCATAGGCACAGGTGGATCGACCAGTCTAGACAACTTGACCATTTCTTTCGACAGCATATACTCGAGCACATCTTCGAGTGATTGGTCGAGAGGAGTGAATTTTCGGTCATAACTCCATCCTTCATGTTTAACTTTTTTGCGCAGTTTCGGCCCTTGGTCTTGCTGAGAGGGCTTGCTGTATTGAGAAGCAGGCTTTGTTTTCTGATCTCCTTTATTGTTGGAATTGCCTGTACCGTAGCAGTAATCTTTCTTCTGCCCTTTGTACTGATTTCAGCTATTGTTGTTGTTATTGTTGGCAGAGAAGGTGAAGTGAGCTTTCTTCTTCTGCTCACCCTGAGAGTTGTTCTTGGAAAAGGTAAAGCCTTCATAGACTCCATTTTCCACACTCAGTTCGAGCCATTTGGCTCGTTCAGTCAGCTCAATGAAGGTCCTGGATGGCGCTGTGGAGATCAATCCTCTTAACGGCTGCGAAAAATTGTTGAGGATTAGGGACAATGCATGCCTTTTCGAGATAGGATCTCTCATCTTATTACAGGCTGACCTCCATCTGTGAATGAAGTCCCGTGCTTTTTCATTCTCATTCTGCCTCAGACTGCAGAGATGACTTAATGTTGGGAGCGCTTCTGTATTGAACAAAAAGCGTTCAATAAATAAATTTACCACTTTATCGAACTCCTTGAGCTCGATGGGATTGATGTGCTCAGCATACCATTTAGCTGCAACTCCTTCCAAGCTGCGAGGGAAACACAGGAACAGTGCTCTGTTATCTCTCTTGAATCTTGAACACTCTGCGAAGAAAGTGGCGAGATGGGCTTTCGGATCGCCAGAGCCATCGAACTTGATGAATTTTTGGGGAAGGTTTTCGAGATCATCATCCCCTTCGAGGCCGTCATAGAAGTCCTCACTGGTAAAGACTTTCTTGCCCTTGTCACGGGCTTGGAGATCCTTAACAACTCGGGCCATTTCCCTGAATTGCGACTGCAGGGGTTCCTCTGTAACTTGATTTTTTGCTTTGCGGCTCCTCCTTTGTTCTCGGCCACGTTTCTGAAATGCTGGAGGCACCTCATATTTTTCCTCAGTGTCTTCAGTTGATTCAGATTCATCTGAGATTTCTTCTGATTGAATCTGCTTTTTGGGAGCCTTCTTATTCTTGTGCCCGTGGGACTTTTCTCTGAATTGATTTTTTTCTGCACTAGTCCCAGCCTGTTCACTCATCATTTTATTCATCATCTTTCAGAACATGGCGTACATTTGAGGGTCTATGCCGTCATCCTCTTGTTGCTGCTCTTGACTCTTCTCGGATTGGGGAGAGCCCATCTCTTCTTCTGAGGCTGACGAGTACTGCGATATCGTTGTTCTTTTGCCTGATCTTGTCTCAACCATCAAATGATATGGATGCTCTCAGATTTTGCTGTGGATGCTCTCTGCAGGGCAAAGACCTGATTAGATTATGAAGGAATTGGCTTTTGGAAGAAATATTTATTGAAAAATATGATAGACAATTCGAAGAGTCCCATTACTAGGGACTGAGTCGTTGCGAGAATCACGACAATTCTTAGCACGAGAAACAAACAACGAAAATATGCCTTGTTACCTAGGCGAGGTCATCAAGCCATAATAGAAAAAGAGAGAATTTTATTAAAATGAGAAAACATGATTTTATTGATCTTGACAAAGAGGTGGAGGACAAACAATTTGCCACCATTCACGATAATCAGCAGACACTCTAGAACCCGGGAAAATTTTAAGAGAGACAAAGGAATCCCAGCCGTAGCGGGCAGAATGGTATGCCCCGGACCATTGCGCAGAAGTGAGATCAAACTCTGTCATAACACCTGATAACAATCGGGCTTCGACGTACTGCTGTCTCTGGGAGAACTGCCGGACACATCTCTCTGGTTGGTAGTAAGTGCAGAAGAATGGGCCCAGTAACTTGAACCTCTTGCCATAAGCATAGGTGTATCTGGGAGGAGATAATTGTCGATCAAAATAGTCCCAGACTACATCATCTTCTTGAATGTTGTTGATCATAGACCGGTACTGTGCCACTGGAAGAAGTTCTTGACCATTATATCTGAAAGAGCTTGCTCGGGCTGGAACATGCTGAAAGAACCAGGATTGAAGCGCGTAGATGCATCCTTCAACTAAGATGGATTCTCCAAGTGAGAATCGAGTCAGACCTCGATATAGGAAGGCGAGTGCTGCCATGGCTATAGAGAGGCGATTAGTCTGCCGACTTCCCCATCTTCTCATGAGCTGAATTATTCTGATGTCCCTGTAGCTCTGTCCATCTGGGAAAAGGGACAGTCCTACAGTGCATAGAACCATTGCATTCTGAATCTTTTCTTTGGCTGTTCTTGATAGCGAGCTGACTTCGACGAAGGTCCCGTACTGACGGTACAACTCAAGTAGGTCAACATATTCATTTCCTTCTAACTGGATTAGGGGCCAAGACCGACGGCCTGTCATGCGAGCTAAGGAGTCTCGGGGGTCCAAACCCTTGACATTGATAAGGAATTGATGCTCTAATGGGTCGCTTGGTCGACCAGCTGGTTCTGGCAACCCCATGATTTCTGAAAATTCATCCATTAAAACAATCATCTCTCCCCACGGGAACCAGAAGGTACACGTTCGAGGATTCCATCGCTCTGCCATTGCATGGATCAGGTTGCCATTGATGGTCTGTTTTCCGACTGCTGATGCCAGCTCCAATCCGCACTCGCTCAAATGGTCCGGGAACATTCGGGAAAAGCTCTTTAGCCAGGAATAATACCACCGGGGAATGAAAATTCCGGTGCTAAGGGCTCGATGTTCAGGACGACCTTGTCGCACCTCGAAGGAGATGTGACCTTCAGGAAAGATATGATCGACTTGACTGGATGCCATCGAACTGAAAACATAGAAAGACTCAGAATGAAACTTAGGAAAATGTGAGAAATTTTGAAAAATTTTGCAGGCAGGATGAAAATGCAGCTAGAAAATTCGAGATCCAGTAGAAAGGTAGAATGACAAATCGCCTGGAGTTTTTGAAAGAAATTGGATATTTGTGGAAATCATCCAGGTTTTGAGAAAACATCTTGTGGAAAATAAAGATGTTTTGAAAAAGGCCTTAAGAAGTTGGAAAACATTGGGGAAATATAAGAAATTAAGGAAATCATACACATACAATCACATCCTGCACAAACATTCATGCACATTCAGCACTCCCTAAAAGGCTGACTCTAGATGCATCCATTTGAAAACAGCTGTAGGACTTTACTCCTAACTCTAGGTTCAGATCATCTTTGTCCAATCCAGTTATGCCGATATACCCGAATCGAAATCCGAGGTACGTGGCATAGAATTTCAACTCCGGTTCTAAGGTAAGGTTTTCCAACATCCTTGAGCACCTACCGATATACTTCGGACTGTGGCCCGCGGTACGTGGTAGGGGGGTGTTAACCCAAATAGTTGGCCCAGTTGTGAGGCTCTGTCCCGAACTATGGTTCTGGAAGAGAGCCCCGCAACGTGAAGACCGGGTAATGATAGGTAATTGGGGTTTGAAAAAAAAATGATCACATGCAAGAAATAGATGGCTCTAAATCCTAGAGAGATAGAATTTTGAAAATCTTTGAAGAAGCATACATTGTTTGCATTCAGATCCTAAATTGAGGAGATTTGTATTTAGACCTAAGTCTATGTGAGCATGAAAATTTCTCCTCAATCTGGTCCTACCAAACCATGCCTAGTCTATATGCAGTCAATGTCAGCTAGGTCAGAATCTAGGCTCCTAGGTTCGCATGATAGCAAAAGTAAAAGGGCTGACATTTTGTGAACATAATTTTGATAATTAAACTAAGTCAAGCACAATTTAGGTCAGACAAGGACAGGTCCCATCACGGTCGCCAAACCTGTTATCGTCGCAAAATTTTTTCCGTCTTCCCTTCCTTGCGGAAGAGAGAGGGAAATGCTTTCGCGATTCAAACTTGACCGGATTTTGGAAATTGTTTTGAAATACTCGCCTCCGTTTTTGAAAATTGCGGGAAAATCCATGGGATGGGGCTCGACCTGTCGGTACGAGGTTCGACCGTTCCTGCCGCCTTTAACAGGGGTAATCGAACCAAGGACCAAAATTATGCTTGACTTAGTAAAATCATTGAAATTATGTTCTATCCTAAATGCACAGAGAATTCAGGCATGTGCTATGAGATTTGGTAAAATATAAGTTGGAAAACTATGATGTATGCTTAGAAAACATTTGGAGTTGAAAAGCGTTTCTCAGGAAAAAGATGGAACTCAATCTCTCAGGAAAACTCAGACGAAGAAGGTTTGAAATCTCGAGAAAGTTTATAAAGAGTTAGAAAATCTTGGAGAAGTGAGAATCGCGAGAAAATCTTGAGAAAGTTTATAGAAACTTTAAAAATCCTGAGGAAATGAGAATCTCAAGAAAATCTTGAGAAAGTTTATAAAATCCAGAAAATCATGAAGAAATGAGAATCTTAGAAAAATCTTGAGAAAGCTTAGAAAGACTTAGAAAAATCATGAAGAAATGGGAATCTCAGGAAAATCTTGAGAAAGTTGAGAAAGATTGGGAAAACCATGAGGAAATAGGAATTTCAGGAAAATTTTAAGAGAGTTTAGAAAGACTTGGAATATCATGAAGAAATGAGAATCTCAGGAAAAGATAAGGAATTCTTGAGAAAAGATAAATATTTGAAAAGGGAAGCATTTGTCAGAAAAACTCGGATTTTTGAGAATTTTCTTAAGAAAACGATATAAAATTTTGTAGGAAAAATTCATTGGAGAAGGAAATTCAAAACTTAGGAAATTGAATTCCTGAGAATCATGTCTTTTGAAATGTTGGAAAATCGATTTCTGATTCTTGAGAAATATGAAAATTCCTTTTGAAAATGGATCTTAATAAAATAACTTTTTAAGGAAGATCACAGGAGAACATTTGATTTGGGAAATCCAACTCCGAATATCATCATAGTTTCTTGAGAAAATCGATTCCATGAAGTGAAAATCTTTTGAGAAAATCATGAGAAAACAAATGATGCAGATGATATGAATGAATGAATGCACTTTTGAAAAGATTTCTGAAAATTTTATTGGAAAATGTGGATTAAGCCAAAGTAAATCCTTCATATATTCTGACTGTGGCCATGAATATATTCAGGGTTTATTTGAGTTAACTCACAATATTTTGAACACATTGGAAATATGAGGTGCATTTTCAAGATAGCCTAAGAGTGTAGGCTCAGTGTGACTGGTAGAAAGATGATGGATCTGGGTCTCGTCCATATTCCGACTAGGGCCGTAAATATGGACTCCACCGAGTTCATCAACTCTCTAAGAGTTGGTGCACGTGCCATTCGTGTTCATCCACGGTGAATTTAGAAAATTGAGATATATGCATCATATAATCAGGATATTACTGAAATCAAACTATATGAGGCGCGGCTTAATCTAAGCAATAAAAGTAAATCTTATTCCAAGGTTTACATTGGATTGTTACATTGCTAACATAAAGTAAAAAAAAAAAATTGAAATAGAGCCAAGGAATCAGCATCTTCTAGATTTTCCTGCAAAATGAGAATTAGTACAAGATAACCAAGGAAATGGGTATATATATACTATATATACAACAAAGATATACAAGTAAATGTAGAAATACTTGAATTTATGATGAATGATATATGATAATGAAGATATATTTACAAAGAGTAAGAGAAAAGGAAAATATATGTAATGACAAGTACACATGAAGGAATGTATATATATATGTATCTAAGTATGTATACATGTATATATATATATAGACATATATATATATATATATGTATGCATACATATAGGTAGATATACAATAAATATACATATACATAGATATATATATATTTATAATGAGAAAATATATATGCTAATGGAAATTACATATAATGGGTAAAACCAGAAATTACAGGTATATACAGTTTCTGTAGGCAATTTTACACAGCCGTAATTTCCAAACTATATCATATTTTTCGATAAAATTGGGTATAGAGCTTCTCTATATATCAATAATAAAACGTGCAAAAGATGGTCAAGAGATCTTGAACGGATATTAAAATATTCATCCATGGACGTGGCCAAATATCAAGACTGCGCTCCTGCAGAAAATTTAGTAGCTAAATGCATGATATCCAAAACGTGTATAACACATGATGCAAAGGTATTGTGGAATGATTTCAAAGGTGCAGGGAATGATTACAAGATGACTAACTACTAAATTTAAGTGAAAGAAGACAAAATATACCTAACTACTTATACTTACCTAAAGAAAATATGTTAGGCCCAATTGTCATTCTCTCATACTTCTTATATTCTCAAGTTATCCTTATAATCACAATTCTGCACTGATTTCAATACTCATACCCTATGTATGGCTATAATTACAGTCTACACAAGGGACTAATGTTGTCTTTTAGATATGTTGGGGATGCCTTGTCCAAAGAAATTATCGAGACATCCGGATCCCTTGAATGAAGGCAACTAAATACAAACATCTTTATAGCTACTCCAAACAGGAATTGTGGATGTTTCTTTATTGAGCATCCCGAATTCAAGGGAACCACGTGACATCAAATAGACAAAGGGAACAACAAATCAAATAGGCAATGGAATGAGACAATATGAAGATGCAAGTGTAAGGAAATTATAGGTGCATTATCAAATCAAAACAGAACACAGCCAGTTTAGAGATCCTACAGGAATAGTGAACAACAAATTTACATCATATACCCTGACAGAATAAGCACCATAGTGTATAAAATGGATGAACTAATCTGGACTTTATCTTGTTCGGTCCAATGATACTTCTGACATTGAATATTCTACATAGCATAACATAAAGAGGGCGACATATGAATACCAACTTGTTAAGCCATGCTTTTGCCCTGAGTTCCTCTATGAGATAATACCTTTCAGAACTGAGAGCCAAACGGATGTTGTCCAGCCAAATCGATTGTTCATGCTCTCTTATGAAACAGTTTTCAACGTTGTTACTTAGAAAGAAACAAAAAATAAAAAAAAATAAAAACTGAAGGTATTTTCCCCACAGAATTACAAAAAACTAAGTTGCAATTTCTTTCCATTTCATCGTTTGAATTTCTTAATAAGAATTAAGCCATAAATGCCATATCTCTGATCATAGCTGTTGTGGGCAAATCTGAACAGACATGAGTCTATTCATGCTGCTATAATCTCAAAGAAACGACCTCCATATAAGAGATGTGAGATATAAAAATATAAGAGGCCGGAATCAAATGAAGCATCAGAACTTAAACAGACCCTCCTTACACTCATCAGCCTCAGATCTATGCTAACATTCAGAAATGCACAATGAATCATAAAATGCTCAGCTCTTTGTCATTTTGAGACATACAAACAAAATTTTCTAAAAAAAAAAAATGTAAAACCATGAAACAGAAGGCTATATGAAAAAAAATGGCTGACGCAGGGGAATATAAGAAATAATATACGAAGTTTAAATGTAGTGCTCTGGTTGAGAGCACCCTTTTCTGTAAGATGAGCCTTATCGGCTATCACAGTGTCTTTCAATCTACAGATGCCTTCAGCAAAGGAAAAGAAAAAGATATCACCTGACATGGAAAAGAGGTTTGTAACCAGATTTTAAGCTAGAAAAACCATAAGAAAAAAAAAATGGTCATAAGTAACTCCTAAAACTTCAAATATCACATTTTGCAACGGATTGAAGGTAGTAATTTCTGATAAAACGACCCTTTTCAATGATAAAGTACAGGTGTATGAGAGTATGAATCAGATGAACATAAGAACATTATGACTTGAAGTAAAATTATTTGGAATTGTTCATAATGCTGGATCAAATCATATGAAAACTTTAGGGAAAGCACAAAAAAAAATGATGAAAGAATGCAGTCATCTGCTGAAAGTTAGGACTGAGTTGAGAACATCATTGAACGATATCCTCAACTCTTGCTACCTTAGACAACCAGAATGCAAAATACGTCAATTGCTGAAACGAATTTGCAGGAAAACGTGACATAAATAAGATTTCTACTTTACATAAAACGGGTGTATAAAGTCTTTACCTTGGATTTAGCCGAGTCCACAAGGTCCTTTCCTGTTGAAGGTTCTGCAGAGGATCAATTATCTCGACTAAAGCTTCTGAAGGCCAGCTGATGGGCTGGATTGAAAATAGGGAAAACAGCGGTGGCTCTCCTGCGGCTGGGCTGGAGTGGCTGAAGAGGGATCTGGATAGCAAGTGGCTGGGGCTGAAATGGGTTGGCTGGGCTGTGGCTGAAGATCTGCAACTGTTGGTGATGGTGGAAGACCCTCCGGCTAGGGCTGAAGAAGGTGAAAAACGACCCCTTTTCCAACTTGAGAGCCCCCTGCAAAGACCCAAAACGTCTCCAATTCTTCTCGGCTCCTCCTCCCTTGCCAAAACCTTCTAAAACAATTTTCCTCTCCTCTCCATCGGCTACCTCCCCCCTTCTTAAAGAATTTTGAATCCCCCCTCCAAAAAGAAAACGCAGCCCCTTTCATTTATGAGGTTCTGTTACCTCATCTTAAAAAAAATTTTGAAATGGCCGTTTCAAGAGAGGCGCATTCCTTTTCTTTTTCAAATTTTGGTTTTTAATTCCCTAAGTTTTAGACAAAATCAAATCTATTGCTTTAGGAAAATTCGGCTGTGCCATTTAAGGCTGCCTCTTTCTAAAAAAAAAAAAAATTTATTTAAACAAAAAAAAAAAAAAATGAGAGGCTTTTATGGAAATGCCACCTCAACTCACTTTTAAAATCCTTTTGAAAATAAAGTTTTGTTTTGTTTTTGAAAGTCTTTTATTTTCAATTGGGGTGCCACATGTGTGTGGGTCTACTAACTAAAGAAAAATAAAAATAAATAAGAAATAAAAAAGACAATTTTGCAAATTGGTACGAACTCCAGGTGGGTCCCATTTGAGAATAAGATACTTACCTGAGAGTCTGAGTATGATGCTAGTTCAAAGGCGGGTCCCACTCCATTTATTTGAAAATACGAGATAAAACATTATTTGTTTTTCAAGAATTTGGAAAAATTGGGTTTTCAGGGCAAAAATATGGATAAATGTAGAAACAAAATTTGTAAAGAGATTTAAAATCTTTTGCAAAAAGTTTTGAGATAAAATCTTTAAAATCAATATCCAAATATCCAGATTGTTTTCTTGAGAAAATTTTTGTAATTCAAAGTCCTGGGGGTAAAATGGGAAAGATTGGCAATTTTGAAATCTCAGGGTTTTTAAAAAAAACAATTTTGAAAAGTTTAAAAATCAAATCTGGATGGACAATTTTGAAAATTAGGAGTTCTGGATCTCAAACTGATATGCTATGCAATGAAATGATGCAAAGTGTTCATGCAATGCGATGCAAAGACATGTTTCAGTGAAATGTCACTCTGAACCAGGAAGTGGAAATTCTACTTTCTTCTCCAGGAAAAGGATTTTGAAAATTTTCAATTTGAAGATGTCTCTGAACCTAAATATAGAAATTTTGAGGCTCAAGAATGAAATTTAGGACTTTCTGCAAGGTTCAATCTTGGAAAATGACTATTTTGCCCTTCATTGCTTCTGGAGAACTGAAATGTGCCGATTAAGGGCAATGTCAAGAATGTGAGTGAAAATTTGGGGTGTTTACATCGTCTCGAGCCAGTAATTCCTCAACACTATCCTAAAGAAGTCAGATTGGGCATCAATGGCAGAAGATCTCAAAAGGACACCATTTTTGTCAAGGGGACACATTAAAAGAATCTGCTTGTCTTTTCATTTATATTCTTTTGTTGGGATGATATCCCATTCTATTTTCATCATTGTTATTTGGATCAATTCAATCTTTCAATAAAGTTGCAAATTTTCTTCATCTATCTGGATGCCATTTGTCTCTTTACTTCTCAATATCAAATTTTTGCAAATTTGCCATTATTTTGCTCTTTTACTTTTCCAATTATTTTCTCAATAAAAAGTAATTTGTTTTATGATGGGTGATTTCTTTGAATCAGTTTATTCTCCAATTTTCAGAATGTTTTCCCGATCTATCAAGAAGCTCGTTCTTAATCCAAATGCCTTTTCGAAGCCAACAGTGATCCATCAAGTCAAAGTAAGAGCAGAATGCAGTCAAACTACAAAGCAGTCAGAAGAATCTTCAGAGTTCAATTCAGCTCTTCAAGAATTACCAGAATTTGCATCAATTAAAAAACAAGATGAGTCATCATCCTTAGTTTAAGATCCGACTGAGGATATTAATATTGGATCAGGCGATGATCCTAAAATTTTTAAGATTGGCAGCAGTTTGAGCCCAGAAGAGAAAGAAAGACTCATCAATTTTTTCAAGCAGCATGAAGAAGTGTTTGCATGGACTTATGAGGACATGCCAGGTCTGGATACCAAATTGGTTGAGCATCGCCTCGTTCTGAAACCAGATGTCAAGCCAGTTAAGCAGAAACTAAGAAAAATGGATCCTCGAGTAGAGCAACAGGTCAAGGAAGGTCTGGAAGACCTACTCAAAGCAGGGTTCATTCGAACCATTGACTATCCAGATTGGCTAGCAAATATTGTCGTTGTTCCCAAGAAGAATGGCAAGGTTCGAATCTGCATCGACTTCAGAGATCTCAATAAAGCAACTCCTAAGGATGATTATTCGCTTCCTAATATTGATCTTTTGATCGATAGCACGGCGGGTCATGATATGTTCTCTTTTATAGACGGATATTCCGGATATAATCAGATCAAGTTGGCCTCTCGTGATCAGTCCAAGACATCTTTCACTACTTCTTGGGGCACTTTTTGTTATACAGTCATTCCATTTGGGCTTAAAAATGCTAGAGCCACTTATCAACGTGCTATGGTCATCATTTTCTATGATCAGATGCATAAAATAATGGATGCGTATGTTGATGATATTCTGGTGAAATCCAAAGAAGAGGAAGATCACATCGAAGCTCTCAATCAAGTTTTCAAGCGGCTCATTCTTTACAAGCTAAGACTCAATTCACAAAAATGTGTTTTTGGAGTCGAATCTAGCAAGTTGTTAGGCTTTCTAGTCAACAAAAAGGGGATAGAAGTGGATCCCACTAAGGCCAAAGCCATCATTGACATGCCGCCCCCAACTAATCTCAAAGAATTGCGTAGCCTTTAAGGACGTATGCAATCGATCCAGCGATTCATATCCAATTTGGCCATGAGATGTGAGCCTTTCAATCATTCACTCAGAAAAGGAGTGAGGTTCGAATGGGGACCAGAGTATCAGCAATCGTTCGAACGCATCAAGAAATATTTGCTCAATCCTCCTGTTTTAAAGCCGTCAGAATTAGGAAAACCCCTACTGCTATACATTTCGGTTAATCAAGTTGCTTGCGACGGATTCTTGGCGCAATATGAAGAAGACAGTTTGATAGAGCATGCCATTTACTATGTGATCAAAACCTTCATTGATTACGAGAAGAAATACTCTCAGATAGAGAAGACATGCCTAGCTCTGGTTTGGATGCGTCAGAAGTTGAGACACTATCTGCTAGCATCTGAAGTCAAGATTCTATCTAAATTAAATCCTCTCAAGTACATTCTCGAGCAACCATTTCTCAATGGACGGATTGCCAAATGGCAAGTCCTATTGATGCAGTATGATCTGGAGTATGTCTCCCAACAATCTATCAAAGGCCAAGCAATTGCAGATCAATTGGCAGACTTCCCTCTAGCAGAGAATGTTAAAGCCGAGGATGATTTCCCCGATGAACGGATCTGCAATATTCAACAATCTCTAATTTGGAATTTATTCTTTGAGGGTTCCAAGAATATGGCAGACATAGGAATCAGGATTCTGCTAATCACACCAGAGAAGGAGATAATCCCCTTTTCTCTAAAACTGGATTTTCAGTGCACTCACAATATGGCCGAGTATGAAGCTTTGATATAAGGTCTGAAAATTCTAAGACTTCAATGTCAAAAGAGTGCATGCCTATGGCAACTCTTTGCTCGTCGTCAATCAAGTCCTAGCTGAATGGCAAGTGAAGGATAAAAAATTACTTCCTTATCAGAAGATCGTCTCAGCGCTTGCCAACAAATTCGAAGAATTCCAACTTTTCCATGTCAAGAGAGACTTCAATCAAGTTGCAGACAGTTTAGCCAATCTGGGATCCATCATGTCTTTCAAGAGTGGAGAATCTTGTCGCTCCTTTGAAATTGGCAGACTTGATCAACCTGCTTTCGTCCCAGTAGAGCAGATAAACCAGGCTGAGCAAAAAAAGAAGCCCTAGTATCATGACATCAAGAATTTCATTGAAACTGGCGAATTTCCTACATAACTCTCAAAGAAAGAGCAACGAGCAATTTAGCGTATGTCTGCTCGATATTTTATTCTTGCCGACGTCCTCTATCATCGTGGATTTAGTTCTGAATATTCCAAATGTTTGGACGAAGAAGAAGCCAAAGAAGTTGTGCAAGAAGCACATGAAGGCATTTGTGATGGTCATGTTGGCTACCAAACTCTTGTCAAACAAATCATCCGAGCAAGATACTACTGGAGAACTATGCAACAAGATTGCTATCATTTTGTGAAGAAGTGCATTCAATGTCAGATGCATGCACCTTCTATTCATGCGCCAGCGATATATTTGCAATCTGTCGTCTCGCCATGGCCATTTTCTATGTGGGCTTTTGATGTTGTAGGCCCCATCACTCATTCTGCCTCAAATGTTTACAAATATTTTCTTGCCGCAACAGAATATTTCACAAAATGGGTAGAAGCAGTCACTCTACGAACAATAGAAGGTCGACACGTGGTCTCATTCATCCACAAGAATATCCTATGTCGTTTCGGCATACCGCATGATATCGTGTCAGATAATGGCAGTCATTTCAAGAATGAGGACTTTCTGCTCAAAGTTCGGAATCCATCATCATTTCTCTGCTCCTTATTATCCTCAAGGGAATGGTCAGGCAGATGCCACCAATAAGATTCTAATTCGAATCCTGGAGCGAACTTTGGAGACAGGCCATGACTGGCATGAGAAGATTCATGATGCGTTGTGGGCATACAGAACCACCATTCGAACTCCAACTAATGCTACTCCGTCAGAACTTGTCTACAAAACTGAAGTAGTACTGCCCCTACACGTTCAGAAACCTGCTCTGAAATTTGCATCACTTCTAGAATTACCTCTTGATCAGTATCAGCAACAACAGCTAGTACAACTTGATTTGCTAGATGAAAGAAGACTCAAGGCAGCAGAGCACGCTTAATCGTATCGTCAGAGGATAGCCAGACAATATGCAAAAACTATTATTGAAAGAAAATTTGAAGTCAACGATCTAGTGCTCAGATCAATGGCTTATCTCAAGCACCGTCTGGGCGGCAAGTGGTCACCAAATTGGGAAGGTCCCTATGTTGTCAAAGAGGCATTACCTCGCAATTCATATCGGCTCATCAATGTCGACAGAGTGGAATTATCAGATGCCATCAATGCTCGGCATTTGAAAAAATTCTATACTTAAATCATGTCTTATTCTTTGTAATTCCTCCAAATTTTCTTCAATAATGGTTAAATTCTCCTTTCCCAGTTATACTGAGGCATTTTTAAAATTTTGTTTTTATCTACAAATACCCTATATGCAGGCAGGATAAACAAATCTCTCATTTTGCACGCATGTGCACTCATTTATATCATTTTCATATTTGCATACATCTGCATTCATTGGTATTGGTATTCATTAGCATTCATCTGCATCAAGATCATTACCCATTCAGGATAAGGGATAATCCTGAGACCCCGACAATCATTCTCGTTATAATTCCCAAATACTTTAAGAGCATAGTTCTCTTTCAAAAATTCAAGTCTCAATTTAAAAACAAGGTATGTTTTTAAAATCCAGTGCTCGAACTGGTATATTTTCAAAACCCGGTGCTTGAACTGGTACATTTTCAAAATCCAGTGCTCGAACTGGTGTGTTTTCAAAATCCAGTACTCGAACTGGTATATTTTTAAAATCCAGTGCTCGAACTGGTACATTTTTGAAATCCAGTGCTTGAACTGGTACACTTTCAAAACCCAGTGCTCAAACTGGTATATCTTCAAAATCCAATGTCTATGTTGACATATTTTCAAAACCCGATATTCATACTGGTATTCTTTCAAAACTGAGCACTAGTGTTAGTGTCTCACTGGTTGGTCGTGTCAGTCGACCTCTTGGGTTCAGTCTTCGCGCTGATCATTCATCAAAATTCAAGATCCAATTACCAATTTCGGCCCTTGGGCCACCCAATTACCAATTTCAGCCCTCGTGCCATCCAATTTCCAAATTTCTAATTTCGACCTTCGGGTCACCCAATTTCCAGTTTCCAATTTCCAATTTCCAATTTCGACCTTCAGGTCAATCGATTTTCAGTTTCCAATTTCCAATTTTGACCTTCAGGTCAATTTCCAATTTCTAATTTTCAATTTCCAATTTCCAATTTCCAATTTCCAATTTCCAATTTCCAATTTCCAATTTCCAATTTATAATTTTCAATTTCCAATTTCCAATTTCCAATTTCCAATTTCCAATTTCCAATTTCCAATTTCCAATTTCCAATTTCCAATTTCCAATTTCCAATTTCCAATTTCCAATTTTGATCTTTTCGGTCGCTTAATACTAATTTCAATCATTTTCTCTTGTGAGAGACCCTTTTTACAGGGAGAGTTCGAGGGAGCTCGTTCTTTTCGCATGCTATCCTTTGTTCACTTAGCCTCTTTTTAGGGAGAGTTTGAAGGGACTCGTGTCTTTATGAACCGTTTGTAAAACAAATTTTCAATTTCATACAAAGAACCCTTAGTTCAGGGAGAGCTTTGACGGAAGTTCGCTTTCCTTGTGACCACAATTCCATACTAGGCCATTTCATCATGAAGGACCCTCTTTTTGGGGAGAGTGTGATGGACTCGTTCCTTCATAACCAATTCACTGACCTCACCATTACCGACCCCTTTCCATAAGAGAAGCCTAATGTTAGGAAGTTTTGACGAAAGCTTAATTTCTCTTCGAAAGTTCGTTTTGCAAACACCTCCTCTTCAGGGAAGAGAGGAGTGATTTCTATTTCCCATTTCTGAAACTTCTCCTTTAAGAAAAAGGAGAAGAAAATTTTTGTCATGGATGCGTTGAGTCGTGCTTCAAATGCTCGCTTTCACAAAGGATTTCAAGAACATTTTGCCAATTTGTCATTAAATATTTGTTGATTTCAAAATCTTTATTGCACAAAAATATTACCTCAGAATACCTTCAGTATTACTTCCGAAAATACAAAGCTTTTGCGAAGAAGGATTCAAAATTCAAATCTTTTCTGTTGGTCAACCAAAAGGATGAAGAATAAATCCTCGATATGGCCAACAAAGAAATGTCAATGTTGTTGCAGATCCATAAGTGATCGATATTGATCGCAGTTAATGGCACATTTTTAAAGATCATTCTTGAAAAATAAGGCATTCAAAATATCCTGGGTGATACAGAAAAATCCACTCAATTTTCATATCTCCTTAATCACCTAAGCTGCAATTAAATATCTACAAAAGGGATCTCTCAATTGTTGTCAAGATGAAGACGAATTATGCGAGTTAGACCTCCGGGGCCAAAGAAGATTTGAATCATCTCCAAGATGAAGGAGTTTATGATGGATCCTTCAAGGGAAAGTTCAGATCACCGTCAAGATGAAGGCGACTGCGATGAGCCTCCCGACAAACCTTAAAGGATATTTAATTTCTGCTATCATCAAGAGATTTCCAACCAAAGAGACAATAATCGTCAATATAATCCCTAAAAGAAAAGAAGGATCGAAACATTTCTGAGATGAAGGAGTTTGTGACGTACCCTTCTCAAAAAAAAAAGAGAGAGAAAAGTCAGGACATCTCCAAAATGAAGGAAGATGTAATAAACTCCCCAAAAACCCAAGAGAGCTCTAATTCTGCTAAAAAAAAAGAGTGCAGAAAGATCACCATGAGAAAAGAATCCCAGGATATCAAACTGCCAAATCTGTCAAGAATCCTCTTTAAAATTTGTGAAATTCTATTTTCAATATTCTTTCACCAATTGCTTTCACAATATCAAGAATACTCGCTTTTCTGTTCATATCAAGGAAGTTGATAGCTTCCTTGAAAGAAAGCCAATCGCAAGCAATTTGAATTTGAATCTTGATTCTACGGAGTTAAGCCCAGTGAGAGGTAATACTTCAGATAGAAAAGAGGAAATATTTTTGCACCAATGTGCATCATTTTCAATCATTTTGAATCAACAACAATTTTCAACATTTTGACAATATTTTCTAGTTGTCTTAGCATGAAGCGAGAACTTGAGGTTCATCTTCGGCATATCCTGACACCATTTATTATCCCTTTTAGGACTTGATAACGGGAGTTTTCAAGATTCCTTCTCTTCTGTTAGTATAATCTGAGCGTCTGGGATCTCAGATTCGCACACTTCTCTGTGTCCCCACTGTCCCACCATAGACAGTCCAATTTCGTCTTGAGGTTAAGCCACCAATCATTTTCTCGCAAAAGGTCATCAATTTCAAAAGTTATTTAGTCTCAGCAATGAGGCACCCAAAATCAAACACCTTTTCAAGCTTTAGGGACCCCAATTTCATCCTTTTGCAAAACCCCTATCGGATTCATTGTGCGGAAGTCTGAAGGTTCTATCACGGGTTCTTCTTTCGAGAATCTCATTATTTTCATTTTCCCGGTCAGGTTAAGGGTTAAACCGGATCCTCATTTTGATGAGGTATTTCATTTCCCGATCAGGTTAAGGGTCAAACCTGAGCTTCGTTTCTACATGAGGTATTGCCCGTCTCAACCAGGTTAAGGGCAAAACCTGAATCTCACTTCTTTTAAAGTAAATTTCTCTTCTTCATTCTCCATTTCATATCTACCATTTTCATAAGGGCTAATTTCTTCATACCCAGTCAGATCCTTTTAACTGGGGCATTTTTATAGCCCAAATTTGGTGTATTTGTCTTTGCCACTAAGCTCGTCCTCAAGCCAGCTTAGTAGCAAAGAGGGGCATCTGTAAACACCCCAAATTTTCCACACTCATTTCAGAAAATCACCACTTTACCTATTTTCATTAGGAAAATTACCATTTTACCCCTAGGTCATCCCGGACCCCAGTCAGTCGGAGTCAACCAAGGTCATTGGTCAGTTCAGAACAGGTAGAATACCAGTCATCTCACGATAACCCGAGCTCGCAATGAACATACCATTTTCATTTCTGACCATTCCTGCCAAAATGGGATCATTTTTTCATAAATGAGTTCATTTCTCACTCAAATCTGAGCCAATTGTCTCCGAGTCAGTCATTCTCAGTCAGTCATATTCCCCAAAGGCTAGCTTGAGCTCACCAAGAGTTCAAGCGCTCCAGTTTTAGTTCAAATCCACTTTTAAGTGTCTAGGAGCCCATTTTAGCCTGTTTCAACGCTTTCAGCTGAAATTGAGCAGAGTCGAGCCAGTTGAGCTAGTGTTCAAGCTTCAATTTTAGTTCATCTCAGTATTACTGATCTTTGTTTCAACTAAAACCCAGCTCAGATTTGTAATTCACTTCACTCCAGTGACCATTTCTCTAAAAATGGCAGTTTTTCTTGAAAATTTAGTCAGAAAGGTCAGATGAGTCAGTGTCTTGTCAGTTCATTTGAGTTCTGAAACTCTAAAACCCAGCTCATTTCAGTTCAATTTAGCTCAAACCCTAATTTCCAGTGTCACTCTAGCTTGACAGAGCTCGAAAATCATTTCTTCAACGATTTTGCAAATTTTGTCAATTTTAACACTTTTTGAACTGGTACAACTGCCAATCGGGGTCTAACATCCAAAATTCTTCATTTAGGCTCTGCATTTTGCATAGCACTTCATGTCATTTCTCATGATTTCATATCATTTCTCAACATTTCATAACATTTCATCACATTTCATTTCATTTTCGAAGTCCAAAACTCCAGTTTTATAATTTTCAATCCAAATCGAGTTTTAAAAGTTTTCAGAAATCAATTTCAAACCCCGGGTTTCCAAAATTAACATTTTTACCCCCGGAATTCTAAATTTGGAAATATTTTCTCGAGAAAAATAATCTGGATTTCTTTCAAACTCAAATTTTCAAATTCTACATTGGATTTGCTTCGCAACGAGGTATTGAATTTAAAATTCCAAGCTCATTTCAAAAACTACTAAAAATAGCTCATTTCGTTCAGAATATTCTAAAAGGACTATTTTACCCCTCTAATCGTCAAAATGAATTTTAAAAGTGGAATTTGGACCCGCTCTGAGATGGCCCATCCATTTGCATTTTCCTTTTTAATTTACATATAAAAAGAAAAAAATTGTTTATTATATTTTCTTCTTTATTTTCTTTTTAGTTATTTATTTTCTTTTTTTTTATCTAAGGTGGGACCCATAAGGGGGTCGACCAGCCCCCTCTCCCTTCCTCTTTCTTTCCTTTTTCCTTCTCCCTTCTCTTTCTTCTTCTTCTTCTTTATTTCCTTTTCTCTTTCTTCTTCTTCCTTTTTCTTCTTCTTCTTTCTTTCTTTCCTTTCTTCTTTTCTTTTTCTTCTTTCCCTTCTCCTTCCACTCACGTGGATTCCTCCAGCCCCTCTTTCTTCTCTTCCTTTCCCTCTTCTCTCTTCCCCCTTTTTTTCCTTTTCTCTCTTCCTTCCTCTTTCCTTTCTTCCCTTCTTTTTCTTTCCTTCTCCTTTTCCCTCTCTTTCCTTCCCTATTGGCCAGCCATTACATTCTCCAGCCATTCACGTAAAGGGTTCTCTTCCTCTTTCATTGTCTCATTAAGCCCTAAGTTGATAATCTTTTTTTTCTAAGTTCAACAAGGAGAAAAGAAAGAAACGTTGGGCTCTCACGGCTGCACCCCTTCTCACGTCTCTCTCTTCTCCCTAACTCCAGCTCTCTCCCTCTTTCTCTTCAGCCCACCTTGCTGCAACCTCCAGTAGCAGCCCTCTTACAGCCGCAGCTCCCATTGGTGTTACTCCCTACAGCCACCATCAACACCTCTATCTAGTTGCAGCAACTTCAGCTTCACCAACCTCCAGCCAGCTGACTCACCTTGGCAGCCATCACCACCAGCCGGCGTCCAGCAAGCTTCCTCTAGTTGCAGCCTTCGACCACAACAACACGTCCTCCTCCCTTGGTCACGATTTCCTTCAAGGTGCTGCAGCCCCTCCTTTATTCAGCCACACAAAGCCTCCACCATCTGCTGTCGACACCCAGCCTTGGCTCTCTCCCTTTTGAGCTTCTCTCATCCCCAATCAAGATAGCACCATTCAACCATTCTTCCTTCCATCGATTCAAGTCAAACATCCTAAGGTAATGAACCTTTTCCTTTAAATTCATAATGTTTTGATTTATCTTGTAAGGTTGAATAGCCATTGCTTACAGGTTTAAGTAACGTGAAACAAGAGGGTTTCCGCAATCAAGGCTATGAAAGCGAAGATATTCATCCGATGGAAGGATCAGATCTCTCCTTTCGACAACCAATATCAAAGAAATGAATCATACTTCCATTGATTTTATTTTTAATTTTGTACTTCATGTTGTTTTATGATTAAAAATATCCATTTAGATTAATTTTATTATGCATCTTATCAATTTTATATAGTTTTATCAATATTCCATAGATTTTGGTTTTGCTGCAGAATCTAGTCATTATTTTATGCATGTGTTCTTGTTCAAAAATTCCATAAAATCGATTTATGAATTTCTCGGATTGTCTGAAATGTCTTGTAGAAAACCTAGATCCATTTGAAATACGGAACTTCATTGAACAAATCGAATCCCAAACGCGAATTTCACATTTCCAAAAATTCCAGGTTATGTTTTAGCAGACAACAACCCATGGGATCTCCTAGATGGACGATCCAAATCTCCCCTTAAAAATTACAGTAGATTTAAGGTGAAATCTACTAATTGTCTGAAAATTTTGGGATTTTTATAAACAAATTTGATCTCTGTTAAAAATCAATTTTCCCAGACTTTTAGGAAAACCTTAATTTTTCCTTGTTAGGGTATAAACTTACCCTAATGTGTTGTTTCCGTTCAACCCGTAGCCCGAATGCAAAAACTTTCAACAAAAAGTTGTTCTTAACCCATTATTCTATCATTTACCAAAATTTTGGAATTTTTGGGATTATTCCAGTATTTTTCCTGGATTTATATTTTTTGTCTGACAGAATTTCATATCCAAAAATTCCAGAGATCTAGGTCTCTGATAACAGTGTGCCCATTTCCAAACCATAACCCGAATCCCAATGCTATAAAAAAAGACAATTTTTTCCTTTTTGTCAAGAACATGTTCCCACAATTTCAGACATTTTCTCATCAGTCTGCTATTTTTTCCATATTTTTTCCCGAAACCTGTCTGTTTCCCCCAAATCCTAGAGTCGTCGGATTCCAATCCAACTTGTCGGAGCTGTTCAACTCATACCATAGGTCAAAACCAAAATCTGTAAAATAAAAAAATCCTTGCCTTACTTTCCTCTGTCATTCCATAAAATTTGAGAATTTTTTATGGAAGTTTGATATCCTAAATCACATTTAGAAACAGTATTTTAGGCAAAAATCACCAAATTTTGGGTTTTTATTTGAATTTTCATATTTAAAAATACCAAACAAATATATTTTCAGATTCTATTCTGTTCCTAGGATTATTATAGGTGTCCATGCCAAAGTTGTCTCAATTCCAAGTTCATTTGCTTTGTATGTTAGTTTATTTTTAAATTCAGAAGCGAAAATCAAGTTAAATTTGATAATTTGTGATATTTTTGCCATTTTAGGGTTTTTATCATGTAAATAAGCATATAGAATCATATTAGGGTTAATTTCAATGTAATTTGCATTTTACATTTTCTATTTTTACAAAATTTATTTCAGAAAACCCTGGTTTCAAGGCCATAGTCTTGTTATCAGGGGCATTTTGGTCATTATGACCATAATTTCAAAATTTCAAACTTTAATTTTCAAAATTTTCGTGCATATCATCATATTTCATCATATTGTGATTGATTTATTTCATTTGATCTTCAAAATTCCAAATTTTACAAAAATTCTTTCAGAAAACCTTGATTTCAAGGTCATCAAGGGCATTTTGGTCATTTTTACCCCAATTTTGAATTTCCAAGTTTATTTTCAAAATTTATTCATTATTTTTCATGTTTATATCAAAGGGAGTATGAATTTGGGTTTATATTTGAATAATATTCGATAATTTCCTATATTTTCGGATAAATTCAGATAAACCCACATTTCTATGCTAACAGGTTTTCTAGTTTTGCAGAAACATTCAAGAGGAAGACTTAGCCATTTTATTTATTTATTTTATTCAATTCAATGTAAAAAAGCAATGTAATATTTGGAATAAGAGTTACTTTTTCAGCTTAGAATAGGATTGCATTGCATATAGTTTGATTTTTGCAAAATTCCAATGTCTGATGTATGATTCATGTGCATTTATTTCAAATCCACTATGGTTGACATGAATGACACATGCACAATCTCTTATGGAGTTTATAAACTTGGTGGAATTTGTATTTTTGGCCATAGTCAGAATACGAATGAAACTTAGATTTATGATCTTCCTATTAGCCACATTCAGCCTACACTCTTAGGCTAACTTAAAAAATGCACTGCATTTCTCAAAGTTTCAAAATGATTTCCCAATTCCTCAATGAAATTCCCTTTAAAATTCATTCATTCATTCAATTTGCATCATTTTCAAAATCATTTCCCAATTCCATTTCAAAAAAATCAATTTTCTCACAAATTTCCAAGTCTTTCTCAGGATTTGATTTTCTCAGAATCCTAAGTTTTTACATGAGACTTCAAAGTATTTTCCAAGTTGAAATCAAGATTTTCCAATGTTTTAAGATTCTCAAATGTCAAAATCCCAAGTTTTCAGAAATCGATTTTCTCAAAGATTTAATTTTCCTGAGAATTCATTTTCCATTTCAAAAATCATTTTCCAATGAACTTCCTGACTTTCTCAAGATTCTCAAATCCATTTTCTCAGAAAAGCAATTCCAAATCTCAAAAAAATCGATTTCCCCAAGATTCAGGTTTTCCTAAAAATTCATTTTCCAATCCAATTTCTGATTTCTAATGAAATTCAATGATTTTCTCAAGTATTTCTCAAGCATTTTCCAAGCACATTTCACTTTTCCAAAGCAAACATCATATTTTTCAAACTTGCATTATTTTCAAAATTCCATAGCACATGCTTGATTCTTTGTGCATTCTAGGAAAATAGAGCATAATTTAGATAATTTAACTTAGTCAAAGCACACATTTGATCCTTGGTTCAATTACCCCTGGTAAAGGCGCCAAGAACGGTTGAACCTCGTACCGACAGGCGGATCCCATTCCATGGAATTTTCCCGCAAATTTTCAAAACGGAGGCGAGTAATTTCAAAAACCATTTTCAAAACTTTTGTCGAGTTTGACTCGCAGGATCATGTCTTTCTCGCAAGAGAGGGAAAAAATTTTGCAATGATAACACATTCCTCGCTCAGGGTATCCAACTCTGCAATTATTCTGTCAAGCGCTCATTTTGACAGGTGACAAGCCCTTACATAAAATTTGATAATCTCATAATAGAGAGATGAGAACTTGAGAGCAAGGCCAAAGCAAATCAGATGGGTTGAAGGAAGTCTGGAATTCTGCAAGATAGCATTAGTAATCACCCTTCATTTGATAATAAAAGACAATGGATTCTTCTGTCCCAGATAAAGGAATTATATGCTCACCCATTATGTTACCTGCATCTCCACATTTGTTCCAGCATTATACAACATACCATCCCTTTTGCTTCTTGACTATTACTTCATCATCGGTTGCGTTCATAGCATTAGCATCATCCAATCCATTAGCATATGAGCATCTATTGATTGTTACATTTTTTGATTTAGCATCAATTAGAGTTCATTGGCATCAGCATGGCACAACATCATTTTGCTCATTATATTTCATTCTCTATTGAAACATCATGTCATTTACTGCATCCTCCTTTTACTTTAGATTTGTTGCATTCTCATCGTTGTATTTCATGGGTTTGTTGAAGTCATTTATCATTTGGATTGTCATTTATCCATTACTGCATAATATGATTCTAGAAAATTACATTCACATCATTGTATTCATGCCATAATATCACATTGTTCTATTCACTATGTTCACTTCACTGTAATACATATACATTACAATTTCCCGTTTCCTGTTTTTTTGCATCTCATGCAACACATCACCTTCACTCATTGTGTCATTTGCACCTCACAGTCTCCCATTCTCACAGCACTCCATTTACAGTGTTACCTGTACACTCCAACGCTTAGTCACCTGCATATCACTACTTCATTTCCTGCACTTCACTGCATTTCATCATAGTGTAGTACTTTTTCATCCTCAACATATTCTGTATATTTCATTTCAACTGTGCATTGCATTCCACTTTGCACATACATCATAGTTCATATTCAACTATGCATGGCATTCTACTTTACACATGCACTATAGTTCATATTCAGCTATGCATATGCACTCTATTTCGGTTTAGCCTGTGCATTACATTCCATTTTGCATACATGTATGCATTTCTTTATGAGCATAAGCATTGCACTTAGGCAAGTGCATATGCATCTCTTCATGAGCATAAGTGTTGCACTTAGGCAAGTGCATATGCATTTCTTCATGCGCATAAGTGTTGCACTTAGGCAAATGCATATGCATTTCTTCATGAGCATAAGCATTGCACTTAGGCAAATGAATATGCATTTCTTCATTAGCATAAACATCACACTTAAGCAAATACATGTGCATTTCTTCATAAGCATAGGCATCGCACTTAAGCAAATGCATGTGCATTTCTTCATAAGCATAAGCATTGCATCTTAACATATGCATATGCATTTCCATTGTAGCATAGGCATAATCATATGTATATTAGTGTTAACATAGCATTTTCAATTCCTTTCTGTATTTTGCATTTCTGTTACCTTGTGCTATCTTGTGTTTGTAGGGAAGCCTGGAAGATCCTGATTTTTTTTCCTAGATTAGGGAATTTCAATATTCAATTTCAATATTCAATTTCAATTTAAGATTGTAATAATTTCATATTAATGAGAATTTCTACTTTTCTGTTTAGATTAGAATGTATGAGCATATAATTGTACTTTAAATTCTCGTAATTACTTGTTACATTTTATTTATTTTATCCTTCAAAGAGCACTATGGTATAACACGAATGGCACGTGCACCATTTTAATAAGAGGTAAATAACCCTAAGTAAATGACTCACATTTATGGCCATAGTCAAAATACGAACAATACTTAGGATTTTTATCTTTTATGGAATAAAATTTGACCTATACTTTAGGTTCTTTCTGAAAAACATCATATTTTCTAAAAATGGATATCCTTTTCTTCCTCTATCAGAATTTAAAATATAAATTAATTTGAGATATATTTGTGGCCATAGTCATGAATATATTAAAAATTATTATTTTTTTAAATCCTATAAAGGCAAAAAAATTTATTTTATTCTTTGTTAGAATTCAAATAAAGATTAGATTAGAATATGTTTGTGACCATAGTCATGAATGTATTATAATTTAATCTTATTTCAATTCTATTAAAGAATGAAATTTGCTTTTCAATTCCAAATTCAAATAAAACCTTTTTGTATAGAATTACATTATTATTTTCCATCTTTTTCAAGTTATTTCAAATTATTTTCAAAAATTTCAAGTGATTTTTAAATAAATTTTCAAAAACAAAAACAATTTTCATTTCTAAATTCAAAAGCTGTTTTCGATTTCCATTTATAATTCAAATTTTTCTTCATTTTCTTCTTTTTCATTTTCAATTTCATTCAGTTTTAAAACTTGTTTTAAATTTCTGAATTCGATTTTCTAAAACTTCCCATTTTTTAATTCTTACTTTTAACTTGGAATTCCATTTCGATTTCATATATTAAGTTCAAAATTCTTTATTTCATTTCAAATTCCCAACTCCATTTCTAAATTTAATTCTGATTTCAAACATCAAATCAAATTTCAGAATTACTTCAAAGTCTCAATTTCAAATCCTGATTCAATTTCAAGTTCCATTTCAATTTCAAACTTTCAAATTCAAACTCTTTACTCTAATTTCAAATTTCATTTTCAAAATTTAGAAGTTCAGATTCAAGTCTCAACGAAATTCTCATTTCAACTTTTAAATTCCAATTCAGTTTCAATTTAAAAGTTCATTTTCTTCAAAACTCAATCTTTCAGAATTCCAAAACTTCAATTATAATTTTAAGTTAAATTCAAAATTCAAATTCAATTCTGATTTCAAAGTCCTCAACTTTGAATCCAATTTTAAAATCTCCAATTCAAGCTTTCAATCCGAGTCAATTTCAAGTTTCATCCTTTCAATTCAAAATCAATTTCTGAACTTCAAAGTCATTTCTAAAAAGACATTTTTCAAATCCATTTCAGAATCATTTGGAAAACCCAAAATTTTGAAATATTTCCAAAAAGTATACATTACAGTACAAGCATGAATCTATGTGCATTTAGAATTTTAGAATAATCCCTTAGACAAGTTTAGGCAAAGCAAAAGGCATGAATTCGATCCTTAGTTCAATTACCCTTGGTAAAGGTGTCAGGAACGGTTAAACCTCGTACCGACGAGTGAATCCCGTCTCCCCATTTTCCTGCAAAATTTCAAAACGGTGGCGAGTAATTTCAAAACAACTTTTTCAAAAGGTCAAGTGAGACCTTGTAAAGAGTTTCTCTTCTCTTTTTCTCCTCAAAAGGAGGAAAAGAAAAAATAAAAATTTTTACAACGATCACACGTTGCTGGGCTTTCTCACTGAACCATAGTTCAGGACAAAGCCTCACAACTGGGCCACTTATTTGGGATAACACTCCCTGTCACATACTAAGGGCCATAGTCCAAAGTATATTGATAGGCACTCAAGGACGTTGGAAAACCATTACTTTAGAACAAGAGATATTTTCATGCCACGTACTTCGAGCTTTGGCTTGAGTATATCGGCGTATTTAGATTGGACTCAGATGATCTGAACCTTAGAGTTAGGATTAGAGTCTTACAAGCTCTTTCAAAATTTTGCATGATAGGGTCAGCTTTTTAGGGAATGTTGTATGTGCATACTTGTATTGTATCTCAGTTATTGTATCTCAAAATTTTGCTGGATGTGATTGTATCTCAGTTATTTTTGTTTATTTTTCTTATATTTTCTTATATTTTTTCAACAATTTTTCTCAAACCTTGGACAATTTTTCAAATTCTCTATTCTTTAAAACTCAAGGTGTTTTTTTTTTTTCTTCTGGATCTCAAATTTCTGGCATTATTGGATCCTGCCTGCTATTTTCCTCAAATTGTGTATTTTTTCCTGGGTTTCAAATCCTTCAATTTTAATCCTGTTATCTGTTTTCAAAATCTCTTCACCTTATTTTTCTTATATTTTCCAGTAAAACTTTTGAACATTGCGGTGGAAAATTGTTCAACCACCTTCCTTTTATCCATGATTCCATTCTTTGGTTCTCTCATATGGATCATTTTTATCAAGAGACATCATTTTCCAAAAGTAGCATTTTCTTCATGGTTGACGACCTCGCCTAGGTAACAAGGCTCATTTTAGTTGTTTACTTCTTTTTCAAAGAGTAACAACGCAATTGTCACAATCCTTGTGGTGACCTCATCCCTGGCAATGGGATATCATTTCCAAATAGTCAACCTGATTATCAATGTCTCTTTCATTATCTTTCTCATCAAAACCTTCTCTCAAAAATTCATGTCAGTCTAACCATCTCTTTGGTTCCGCAGAAAGCATCGGTATTTCTGAGTAGTTTAGACAAGATCCAGCTAGAAGACTGCATCATCTCAGCATATAAGTTAGAGCAGCAATAACGAGCAAGAGATGGATTCTCCAAGATCTGCTAGAGGATAGAGTCAGACATATAGGGTTGACATCGATCCCGCCGTATATTAGTTGTTTCAGAAAATGATGATTAAAATGATGTCTGAGCAAGCTGAAGCCAGTTCCAGAAAGATTTCTGCCAAGAAGAAGACACTTGTCACCTTCTCCAAGAACATCACTGGCAACAACAATAACAGCAACATGGGAGATTCTAATCCCGACAGAAACAACAAGGAAGGCAAATGGGTAAACACCTTAAAGCAGGATTATAAGCCTCTCTGATCGAGCTCTCATCAGAAATCAAAAACTCAAGAAAAGCTGAAGCACGACAACTGGAGTTTTGACCATAAATTTACTCCCCTGGATCAACCGCGTGAAGAAATTTTAGAATACATGCTGATCAAGGGAATGCTTAAGCTCCAAAGAGTCATCGATCCTCCTATGATCATGGAAAGATTTAAAGAGCAATTTTGCAAATAACATCGGGTAATTGAACATAACACCAAGCACTGCTTCATCCTCAAGAATATCATTCAAGACTACATCGACAAGAACCTCCTTGTTGAATACAAAGAAGAGGACCAACCAACCATTTTGACCAAGCCTGTTCAATCCCGCTCTCAGTAGAAAGCAAGCACCCAACAGAAACTAAAGTACGATGGTTGGGGTTACAATCACAAATTTACTCCTCTAGATCAGTCTCTCAAAAAGGTCCGTGAATACATGTTGGTCAAGGGAATGATTAAACTCCCAAGAGTTGTTGATCCTTCTGTCACCAAGGGCAAATAGAAGGATCAATTTTGCAAGTTTCATCAAACAATAGGACATGATACTGAACGGTGCTTTATCTTCAAGAATATTGTGTAGGATTGCATCGACAGAAAACTTCTTATGGAAGACAAGGAGGAGAGTCAACCAGCTATCTTGTCGACACCTTTCCTGACCACTCAAAAGGATGATGATGCCAATGCTCCTCATTCCTTTCATTTTGCTTTTATCGTTTGTAAGAGATAATGTAGTCGCAATTTCTTTTATATGTCCTCCTTGGTGTGTCATTTCAGAACCTCAATCACTTGTTAATATTTCATCAATGAAGTATCAATTTTCTTCATATTTTTGATATTCAATATCTCTTTCTTTTGCTATACTGGGGCATATTTTATTTTAAAAATCTATTTTTACTCCAAATGTCTTGCATGCAAGCAGGACCAAACAAAATATTTCATCATCAACTTTTATTAATTTCCTTCTTTTCCCATTCAGGATAAGGGACAATCCTGAGATCATTCATAAGAGCAATAGGATTACCTATAGGGGTCTGTCCAAAGTCATAAATCCTTTCAAAAAAATTATTTTGCAAAAGTCTCTATCAGGATCACCAAGAGCTTTCAAAGCAATGGTCTTTTTCAAAATCTTGGGTTGAGTCTTTTCATCAAAACCAGATCTTACTGGTCTCTTTTCAAAATTCAACCTTCAAGTTGAGTCTTTTTGTCAAAAATTAATTTTTACCATTTTTTTTCAAGATCAACCCTCAAGTTGATTCTTTTACAAAAACTAGTTTCGAACCGGTCTTTTCAAATCAACCCTCATGTTGATCTTCTCTTACCAAAACTGGTTTCAAATCGATCTTTTCAAATTAACCCTGTGTTGATCTTCTCTTAAACCAAAATTGGTTTTGAACTGGTCTTTCCAAATCAACCCTCGGGTTAATCTTCTTTTACCAAAACTGGTTTTGAACCGGTCTTTTCAAATTGACCCTCATGTTGATCTTCTTTTATAAAAATTGGTTTCAAACCAGTCTTTTTAAATCAACCCTCGTGTTGATCTTCTGTTTACCAAAACTAGTTTCAAACCAGCCTTTTTCAAACTCAACCCCCGGGTTGAACTTCTTTTCAAAAATTAGCTTTCACTGGCTCTTTTTCAAAACCAAACCTCAGATTAAACTTCCTTGTTATCAAAATTTCTTTTTGCCAATCTTTTTTTAAAGTTTGACTTCAGGATTGAACTCCCCTTTTTCAAAACTTCTTCTCACCGGTCATTTTCAAAATTTGATCTTTTGGTCGAACTTCTTTTTCACTGGTCTTTTCCTCGTGTCGATCATCCTTTTATCAGAACCAAATTTTTTCAAATCCAACCCTCCGGTTGATCACCTTTTCAAAGGCAGCTTTTGGGCTGAGTCTTTTTACCACTTGATGTCAATTTTGTGAAACAATTTTAGAAATGATATTTTTATAGAAAAACATCGTGAAAGCCAGACACCAAAAATAAAAACTGGCTCGCATGAGTGGTGGAGTCTGGGTCGATCTCACAAAACGGAGAATACTTTGTATTCAAACACGCAACTAAACTATGCTTTATTGCTAAAAATAGAAAAGTACGAGAAAATAAACTACTAAACTATTATATCAAATTTTTACCCTACGTAGAGGGTTTAAATTGGTTTTATTACAACCCAAGAATTAAATGGAAATTCAAACTCCTAATTCTAAAAGAAAAGCAAAAATATCTTTTGCGCTCGTTATAAACACCCCAAATTTTCCTCATCCATTCCCAAACAACCCTCCTCGTGCAGTGCTAACCCTGTTAGGTCAGTGTAGGAGTCAAACCCCGAGTCAGTTTCAGAAAATCACCATTTTACCAACTTTCATTAGGAAAATTACCATTTTACCCCTAGGTCATCCCAGACCCCAGTTAGTCGGAGTCAACCAAGCTCATTGTCCAGTTCAGAACATTTAGAATATCAATCATTTCAAGCTCATCTGAGCTCACAATGAACAAAACATTTCCATTTCTGACCATTCCTGCCAAAATGGGATCATTTCTTTAGAAATGAGCTTATTTCTCACTCAAATCCAAGCCAATTGTCTCTGAGTCAGTCATACTCCCCAGAGTCTAACTTGAGCTCACCACGAGTTTGAGTGCTCCAGTTTCAGTTCAAAACCATTTCCAAGTGTTCAGGAGCCCATTTTAGTCCATTTCAGCTCTTTCATCTTGAACTGAGATGAGTTCAGCCAATTGAGCTAGTGTTTGAGCTTTGATTTGAGTTCATGTCAGTATTACTGACCTTTGTTTTAGCTTAAAGCCAGCTCAGGTTTGAAATTCACTTCGCTCCAGTGACCATTCCGTACCATTTCTTTAAAAATGGCAGCTTTTCTTGAAAATTCAATCGAAAAGGTCAGTTGAGTGAATGTCTGGTTAGTTCACTTGAGTTCTGAAACTCTAAAACCCAGTTCAATCCAGCTCATTTCAGTTCAATCTAGCTTGAAACCCAATTTTCAGTGTCACTCTGACCCAGTAGAGTCCCGAAAACCATTTCTTGAGCTATTTTGCAAATTTTATCAATTTTAATGCTTTTTAAACTGATACAAGTGTCAATCGGGGTCTCACATCCAAAATTCTTTATTCAAGGTTAGCATTTTGCATAGCATTTCATGTCATTTCTCATCATTTCATATCATTTCTCAGCATTTCATAACATTTCATTTCATTTTCGAAGTCCAGAACTCCAGTTTTATAAATTTCAATCCAGATCAAGTTTCAAAATCTTTCAGAAATCAATTTCAAACCCCGGGTTTCCAAAATTGACGTTTTTACCCCCAGGAGTCTAAATTTGGAAATATTTTCTAAAAAAAAAAAATAATCTGGATTTCTTTTAAAATCAAATTTTCAAATTCTACACTGATTTTCTTCGCAACGGGGTAATAAATTTCAAAATCCGAGCTCGTTTCAAAAAACTGCCAAAAATAGCTCGTTTTGTCTAAAAATAAATTTGGAAGCATTTTCTTGAGAAAAACAATCTGGATTTCTTTCAAAATTACATTTTTAAATTCTACATTGGATTTGCTTCGCAACGGGGTATTGAACTTCAAAATTCGAGCTCGTTTTAAAAACTGCCAAAAATAGCTTGTTTCGTCTGGAAATTTTCTAAAAAGACTATTTTACCCCTCTAATCATCAAAATGAATTTCAAAAGTGGAATTTGGACCCGCTCTGAGATGGCCCATTCATTTACTTTTCTATTTTATAAAAAAAAAAAAGATGTTTCTTTTTATTTATTTGTTCTTGTTTTTATTAATTTTTATTTATTTATTTTATTTTAGAGAGGTGGGACCCACAAGATGGTCACCCAAACCTCCAGCCCCTCTACTTCTTCTTTCTTTTTCTTCATTCTTCTTCTTTCTTCTTCTTTCTTCTCCTTCCTTCTTTCCCTTCTTTTTCTTTCTTTTCTTCCTTTCTTTCTTTCCTTTTCTTTTTCTTTTCTTTTTTTCTTCTTTCCTTCCCTCTCCTTCTCCCATTCACGTAAACCTCTCCAGCCTGCTCCTTCTCTTCCTTTCCCTCTTTCCTTCCTCTTCTTTCCTTTTCCTTCTTCCCTTTCTTTCCTTCTTTTCTTCCCTTCCCTTCCTTCCTTCTCCTATTAGCCAACCCATTCACTTAAAGGGTTTTGACTCTCAATTCATTAAACCTATCATTGCCTAAGTATGAAGGCAATTAAGCCCTAAGTTCTAACAAAAGGAGAGACGTTGGCTGCCTCCCATCTCATCTCACGTTGCTCTCTCTTTCTCTCTCTCTCCCTTGGTTTTCCATTACACAGCTCTCCCTCACCTACTTGCATCAGCTGGGCCTCCATCACAGCCACCTTCCACAGCAGCAGTTGGGCCACCTTCCACAGCAGCAGCTGGGCCTCCAACAGCAGCCTTCCTACAACAGTAACTACCTTGAAGCAGCCACACCATCATCAAAGTCCCAGCACGTACAAGGTGCTGCCCATCATCTCCATTGCTCCAGCCGGTTGCACTTTCTCCACTCATTGCAAACAAGGATCCAAGCTACGCCAACCCCCAACATCTTCAAGCTTTGCGGCCATTGTAGCAGTCACCTCCTTGGACGCCCAACATCTCTGGTCATCTCCAGCTGCAGCGCCATTGTCGCTTCAGCAATACCTCCAGCCACGCCTCCTTGTAGCCAGGCAGCTTTCTTGGTAACACCACCTTCAACATCCTTCCAGCCGACGCCCCTTGAGGCTTTCATCCTTCAATCAACCTAGGCGGCATCTCAAGTCTCCTTGCAGCCATCTCTGGTTGAGTCCAGAAACAGCCATCCACCCCTTTAGCCACAGCAACTGGTGCACCACCATCATCTTCAGTTGGCCACTTTCAAGCAGCCACCTCTTTGCCGATCCAAGGTAGGACCCTTAAGTCTGATAAACTCTTTAGTTTGAGGTTAGTTTTAATACTTTTAATTCATTATTTTATTTTATTTTATTTAGTCTCATTTTAAGCATCCCTCTGTATTGAACATATGAGTATTATGCGTGTGGGCAAAATAATCGATAAGATCCATCCATTCAATGGATTGGATCTCTCGTTTCACAAGCCAACAACAAAAATAGTTTATGCCCCTTATTGATTCTCGTTTTCCATGTCATTTCATATTAAAATGTGCATTTAGGATAAGCTACCATTCATTTTATATGTTTTATTGTTATTTTAGGATTCGTAAATTGTCATTTATACATAAAGTCCATGTGTTATTTTATGTGAGTTTCCGCATCAATAAATTCTGTAAATTTTAAAGAAGTTAGACTTACATGTCTTGGTTTTACTGCCGAAAATTTGATTCGATTCTGGTTTTGGAACCCATTCAAATTTGTAAAACCCTAAATCGAGTTTTCTGTCTCTCTGATTCTCCAGTTTATGCTTTAGCAGACTTTAACCTCCGGCACCACCCTTGTGGAAGATTAGGATCATTTTCCAAAAATTAGAGTAGATTCATAATCAAATCTACTGATGATCTGGAAATTTTGAGGTTTTTCCAATTAGTTTTGACCTCTGTAAAAAATCGGATTTCTCAGACCCCTGGGAAAATATCGATTTTCTTTTGTCAGGGTAGAGACATACCCTAATGCACCGAGTCCATCCAATCTGTAACTCGTCTGCAAAAACTTTTAACACAAAAGTTGTTCCTAACATAGCTTTCTGTCATTTCCCAAACTTTGGAAATTTTTGGATCTGTATCATTATTTTTTCCGGATTTTCCCTTTCTGTCTAACAGATTTCAATGTCCAGAAATCTCAGAGATTTAGGTCTCTGATAACAGTATGGCCTTTTCCAAACCATAGCCCGAATCCTAATGGTGTCAAAATATAAAATCTTCATATATTTGTTAGGGATATTTTCCCACAATTTCAGCCTTTTTCTCATCAGTTTTCTATTTTTCCCATGTTTTCTACCGAAACCTGTCTGTTTCCCCTAAATTCTAGAGTCGCCGAATTTCGATCCAACTTGCCGGAGTGGCACAGCTCCGACCATAGGTGAAAACCAGAAAGTGTAAAAGACAAAAATCCTTGCCTTACTGTTATCTGTCACCTCATAAAATGTGTGAAATTTTTATGGAAATTTGATATCCTAAATCCCCTTTAGAATCAACATTTTAGGCAAAAATCACAAAATTTAGGGTTTTTATTTAAATTTCCATATTTAAAAATACAAAAAAATTAGATTTTAGAGCTCCATTATGTTTCTAGGGTTATTGTAGGTGTCCATGCCAAATTTGGTTTAATTCGAAGTTCATTTTCTCCATGTGTTAGTTTATCTTTAAATTCAGAAGCGAAAATCAGGCGAAAATCAGGTTAAATTTGATATTTATGATATTTTCGCCATTTTAGGGTTTTTATCATGTATATAAGAATGTAGAATCATATTAGGGTTAATTTCAATCTCCTTTGCATTTCATATTTTTCAATTTTGTAAAATTTATTTCAGAAAACCCTGGTTTCAAGGCCATAGTCTTGTTATCAAGGGTATTTTGGTCATTTTGACCTAAATTTCGAAATTTCAATTTCTAATTATCCAAAATTTCATGCATATCATCATATTTTATCATATTATGTTTGATTTATTTCATTTGATTTTCAAAATTCCAAAATTTATAAAAACTCTTTTAGAAAACCCTGATTTCAAGGTCATCAGGGGTATTTTGGTCATTTTGACCCTAATTTCGAATTTTCAAGTTTATTTTCGAAATTTATTCATTATTTATCATTTTTATATTAAAAGGGGTATGAATTTGGGTTTATATCTGAATAATATCCGATAATTTCTCATATTTTCGGATAAATTCAGAAAAACCTACATTTTTGTGCTAACCTTGTTTTCTAGTTTTGCAGGAACATTCAAGAAGAAGACTTGGCTTTTATTTTATTTTTTATTTCAATTCAATGTAACCTCAAATGTAATAATTTGGAATAAGAGTTACTTTTCTGCTTAGAATAGGGTTGCATTGCATATAGTTTAATTTATGTAAATTTTAATATGTGATGTATGATTCATGCACATTATTTCAAATTCACTATGGTTTACACGAATGACACATGCAAAAGCTCTTATGGAGTTTATAAACTCGGTGGGATTTGTATTTATGGCCATAGTCAGAATACGAAGAAAACCAAGATTTATGATCTTCATATTAGCCACATTCGGCTTACACACTTAGGCTAACTTCAAAAATGCACTGCATTTTTCAAAACTTCAAAAGGATTTCTCAATTCCTCAATGAAATTTCCTTTTCAAATTCATATTCATTCATTCATATTATTCAAATTGCATTGTTTTCAAATTCATTTTCCAATTTCAATTTCAAAAAAATTCAGTTGTCTCAAGAATTTCCAAGTCTTTCTCAGGATCTGATTTTCTCAAAATCCTAAGTTTTCAAATAACATTTCAAAGCATTTCTCAAGTTTAAATCAAGATTTTCCTATGTTTTCAAATTCTCAAATTTCAAAATCCCAAGTTTTCAGAAATCGATTTTCTCATATTTTCCAGTTTTCCTGAGAATTCATTTTCCATTTCAAAAGTCATTTTCCAATGAATTTCTTAGATTTTCTGAGAATTCTCAAATCCATTTTCTCAGAAAAGCAATTCTAAATTTCAAAATCAATTTTCTAAAGTTCAAATTTTCCTGAGAAATCACTTTCCAATGCAAATTTCTGATTTCCAATAAAATTCAATGATTTTCCCAGGAATTCCATTTTCAAGCATTTTCCAGTCCTTTTCTAAATGCATTTCAATTTTCCAAAGCAAACATCATATTTTCTCAAACTTGCATTTTTCAAAATTCCATAGCACAAGCCTGATTCTTTGTGTATTCTAGGAAAAATAGAGCATAATTTAGCTATTTGAGTTGAGTTAAAGCACATAATTGGTCCTTGGTTCAATTACCCCTGGTAAAGGCGCCAGAAACGGTTGAATCTCGTACCGACAGGCGGATCTCATTCCACGGAATTTTCCCGCAAATTTTCAAAATGGAGGCGAGTAATTTTCAAAACAATTTTCAAAACTTTGGTCGAGTTTGACTCACAAATTCGTTTCTCTCTCGCAAGGGAGGGGAAAAATTTTGCGATGATAACACTCGTGCCTCGTGTCGCATGTCAGATGCACGCCACCACATGTCTCGCTCAATTGCCTTCACTCCACATTATCCTTCAAAACATGAACACACAAGCAGCAAAAGACGAAAGACTAACATTATGCTAAAAATGTAAGATACACAAAAATATGCAAAATTAAAGATATGCAAACTTAAAAATCAAAAATACCTAAAATGCAATGCTGTGAAGATGCAAAATGAAGTGTTGCCGTGAAATTGAAAAACAACTATCGTGAAAATCACTTTAAAACATGCCGTGAAAATCAAAGGCACGAGCTGCCGTGGATTTGCAATAAAAAAAACTAATGTCATGAAAATCAAAGGCACAAGCTGCCGTGAAAAGGGAATGCCCTGAACAGTAAAAGGGGTGTCGTGAAATGCAGGCTTCAGCCGGATGTGGAAGTCGGGCCCAGCCGTGAAAATTCAAAATCAGGTGTCGTGAAGATGCAACTTAGTTGGCGTGAAGCTCAACCAGAGGGTGTCGGGATTCCAGCAATAGGGAATGAATCCGGCGGTTCTGCATGTAATGCAGTTCACGACAGTAGAAAGGGGATTCGCGATAGATAAAAAGCGGATTCGGTAGAAGAAAAATGATTCCAGCAGTCACTGAATCAAATCCGGCAGACAAATGAGGATTCCGGCCGAAGAAAGGGGATTTCGGCCGATGGAATACAATCTGGCGGATAAGGTGGATTTACTTTGATCTGGTCTGATTCCGGCAGATCCGGATTTTGACAAATTCAAATGGATTCACGGCAACCCGGAATGGGATTTCCTGATGGCTAATCCGAGATTTCACGGTGAACCCAGGCTTCACCGTGAAATCAATCCCTATCCAGATTCATGGTGGACCAGAGCTTCGGCTACAAATCTGCACGGCAGATCTGTTTATGAAAATGTTTGCAATTGCTTATGCATGGAAAGTATGCAAATAAATATTCTGGCAAATGTTTATGAATGATCTGCATGACAGGGCGACGTCGGTCTATCAATTTCTTTCACAGCAGATCGTGGAAGACTTTCGACAGATCCAAAATTTCACGACGATAGATGATTTTCACCATGAAATCAGATGATTTCATAGTGAACCTGAGATGAGTATGTTGTATGTTGTATGCTGGAATGAATCCAATCTACTGGACCGGATGATGATATGCAGATGCATTAAAGAAACTTACGATGAAATGATTGTAATGCTATATGCCACTAATGCAAAGAACATAAAAATTTTTAGAACGTGAAGCGAGAAATGAGAACATGAGAAAGAAGATGAAGAAGGGGAAAGAAGGAGAGAAGAAGAGGAAGAAGACTTACTGATTTGGTTTGGGTTGGGTTGAGAAGAGAAGGTTGGACTCCACTGAGTGCGTCGCCGCCGGACAGAGTTGCTCCACCAGAGAAGAGGGAAAGGGAAGGGAAAGAAGAAGAAAGGGAAAAGAGAGAAGAAAGAGAAGAGGCAAGAAAATCGACTTGGGAGAGAAGGGGAAGGAGAGAGAGCTACCTAGCATGGGTGGAGAGGGCTAGAAGTCTCCCCTTACGTGAGCTTTTAAAGCTCTTTTTAGGGTATTTTAATGACAATTACGAAAATCCCTCTTGTTCTTTCAAGTAATTCCAAAAACAAGCTCCTCTAGAGAACTATTGTCTAATACACTATATTTCACTATATTTCTCAAAACTAAAGCTAAAACTAATTCTAGAAACTTGTGCCTCTTTATTTTCTAACTCAATCTACTAATTTATTTACAAGTAACAAACTTCGAAATAAATTGCAAAATAACTCGCATTTCTTGCATTATTCATATTTTATTCTTTACACATATTTTCTTGAAACTAACAATAAACTCAGGATTTTAATGTGATTTCCTACTAAATCATGCATAGTTTAATATGAATTAAACACTAAAATGTATGCATGATCAAATACCCTCATGCTTATCATTTGCTAGTCCTCGAGCAAATTGGAAAAATGCAAGAATCAACATTATTCACACTAACTCACTTTCGTAGGAATCACAGTTGCATTTAGCACATGCAATAAGCCCTTTCAACCTCTGAGTTACCCCAGTGGACAAGTAAGGTCTTTTGAGGGTTTGCAGTGATGCTACCCATAAAGATCTATATCATGTATGCATAAGAGTATTCATTTTCACAAACAGTAGGTAGTTAAAGACTTTGTTTTCACAAATATTTTTTGTTATTACATAATCAAAACATAATTATAGTATTTTATATACCACCACAGAATAAAAAGATTTCTTTCACTTTTCTAAATATCATAATTATTTATGTTTTATTCTTGGAAAATCAAATAAATACATGTTATTATTTACTTATCCCCACTCATATGTTTTCTGCACAGGTTTTCTCAATCATACTTCTAAGCAGTGAACTTTTTATTTTTAAGCTCTTTTTTTTTCTTTTGATTTTCAATTTTCACACTTTTCTTTTTTTTTTCTTGTGCACCATTTTAATTTTATAGCTTGCATATGGTCTGCTTTTATGCCCTGTGCAATGCCAATATCTTTTATACTTTCTATAAGAACAATATAGGTCTAAGATATTGACTAGGACCCAAAAGTGACTTCCTTCATTCACCTTTTCAACCTGAGACTCAAACACTTCAACTTGTGTTTGCTCCCAGCTACTAGGGTTCATGAAGACTTTCACTCTCCTTTTTAAAATGAAACTCAAACGCTTCAACTTGCATCTGATCCCAACTACTAAGGATTGTGAAATATATCCAAATAACCTAACACATGCTCTTTTTCATTTTTGAGCTCATTTTGCGCTTTATTGGATTAGTTTTTCAAAAAATAACATTGTGCATGTGTATATATGTGATTCAAAATAAACTCTAACATGTATCTATCATCATTTCTTTGAGAGCTACAAAAACAACCACAATTTCTAGATCCATGTCAGAAAAAAAAATTGTGGGGCGTAAAAAACCTTTAAAAACATTAGATTTTGAATAACATTCATATAAGTTCAAACTCTTTCTTTAAAAACCTACTTTTTGTGATTGATGTATAAAAATGTGCAGGTACATAGACAGAAATATCAGGGTATGCAAACTACACCCTTCTACATGCTTGAATGACATTGTCCCAGTGGCATTCCCCCATGCTTATATGAAACTAAGTGAATGCACATGAGAACTAAATAAATGAGGGAAAAGAGTAGAATCAAACTGATATGACATATGAATGCAAGTCCTGCGATTACATAGAAGGTAATATGCACATGACATGGCTTGAAACTCATGAATGAAAAGAAAAGAAAAGAAATACAACCTAAGAAAATCTACAAATCCTAAAGTTCAAATCTAATAATATACAAACATATGGGTTGTCTCCCATAAAGCGCTAAGTTTCACATCTCCAGCCAGACGGATCTCTGGAAAACCCTTTATCGTCCATGAGATCAATGGACATGAAGTCATGCTCAATCGAGCTCTCTAAGAAAAAGAGTATCATCTATGACACAACACACTGTGTTTCTGCCCACTCTACCCCTAAAAGTGATATCATGACTCTCTACACGGGAAGACAGGAGATTAGTCTCCTCTTAGAGACTACTCTTGAAAGGAGAGTCAAGGACCGATCGACTATCAATGTATGCAACATCAAGCAAGGGATGGATGTGATCCTGCTTGACTAGGTCAAACATCTTGTGAATATACGCCTCTTGCTTGCTATAAGCAATTGGTTGCCCTAAGGCCTGGAAAATTGGGCCTCAGTGAATATATGATGACTGTACAAACTCCAGGCCTTGCCCCTTCTCCTGCGGCCTAATGGAGGAAATTGACTGGTTAGTAGGTATGACAATGGGCTCATTAGTCAATTTCTGAATGAGTTTAAAAGCCTTGCCACTCCGAAGGGATGTAACAGAGTTGACTTTCCCATGGTGTGAATATGTGGGGTGCAGGCCAAATGACATGAATCCTTTCCCTTTGGGTTGACGACAGGTTGACTAAGTAGGCTCCCCTCGCTTTGCCTGCTCAAGGCCTCAGCCAATTGTCTCATTTGAGTCTCTAGATTCGGTATCGACTGCATGTGGGAACAAACAGTGGCCTTAATGTAAGAAATAGCCTCTAACATCTTCTCCTAAAATGATGTGCTCAATGTGGGCTCCTGAGGAGAAGGCAGACTAAACGGGGGGGGGGGGGGACATGTGGAAATATGGGACGCGAGTACCCTTGTGAAAAGTTACTTTGTCTATGCTATGTCGGAGAGGGATTATGGGATGGGTCAAAATTGAGGTGGTTTCACCATCCCGGGTTATATGTAGGTGCAAAAGGATCGTGCACGGGTCTAGCGAAACATTGGGCAGCCTTCACCTGCTCCTGAACAAATTCAGGATATAGCGGTATTGTCGGACACTCGAAAACAAAGTGTACAGGGCTAGCTCATAGCTCACACACTTTTTCTACTGGACTTCTCGAAGATAAATTGGCTAGGAATTGATCTAACTTCCTAGTCAACAGGTCAACTTTGGTTTACGATTTACGCTCAGACCCTACTTCAGAAATCCCAACTTTCCTAGGACCACTAGGCACATATATAGTCATATCAAGTCCTGAAGACAAGGCATGATGCATGACATTTTCACTCAAAGTCTCAAATAAAGTCCATTCCTCATCCTCACTTTTGAGTATGAATGTGCCCCCACACGACGAATCAACCATTTTCCTATCCTTCTCGGTCAGACCATCATAAAAATACTGTATCAGTTGCCAACGGGGCACCTGGTGGTAGGGGCACTTGCAGAGAAGATCTTTCATCCTCTCCCAAGTCTCATAAAATTCTTTTCCCTTAATCTGAGAAAAACTAGTTATGGCATTACAAAACTGATTCATCTTACCAATTGGGAAGTACTTTTTGAGGAACTTACACTGCATTCCTTCCCAAGTGGTACTCTGAATCATATCGAGAGCCTTTAGCCAGTGCTTGACTTTGTCCTTGAGGGAGAACGAAAACAACGTCAACCTTAACGCGTCATCTCCAAAATTATTGATCCATACTATGGAGCAGATCACGATAAACTCATCGAGATAATAGTAGGGGTCTTCGTTGCTAAGGCCATAAAATAATGGTAACATTTGAATGACGCTGGCCTTTATCTCAAACTGGTTTGCTCCTACATCAGGTCTCGTGATGCTGGAGGCAGGAGTGTACTGATTTGGCATGAAATACTCCCTAAGAGGACGAATCAAAGGTTGATAATTGACCATGGTGATGGGATGAGGGGCTCTCCTAACGAGAGACTTGAGGTCCTCAATAGGCTCAACAAGCTCGGGGATGAGCGATCGTCGCCCTTGCATGCACCAACAGAGTAGACCAGTGCGACAAGCATCCTAAACTTGGGTTTTCTGTCTAACTAACGTGCTAAGTAGCCAAACCACACAAACCACAAAGCGAGTAAAATAAACAACAATAATGAAAAGCTAGAAATAAACAAAACACCACACACTTGCACTCAGCAGGGAATTTGTGAAAAGCAAACTAAGAGTACGGTACCAATCCTGCACAGTCACCTCTAAGGGTATCCTAATAGGTGGGTTGTACAGGAAAAGTAAACTGGTCTCTACGTTGTGCAAACACATGGTTCTAATCCTAAGTACGAAAAGCAAACTAAGCAATCCTAATTAATCAACAGGAATGTAAACTAAACAATCTTAATTAATGAACTAAATTAAACTAGCAACCTAAAATACGAGAACAAACTCAAGGCAATAAAGTGAATACTCTTATTTCACCGTTCCCCAGCAACGACACCAAAATTTGATGTCAATTTTGTGAAACGATTTTAGAAATGATATTTTTATGGAAAAACATCGTGAAAGACAAACACCAAAAATAAAAATCGGCTTGCACAAGTGGTGGAGTCCAGGTTGATCTCACAGAATGGAGGATACTTCATATTCAAACATGCAACTAAACTACGCTTTATTGCCAAAAATAGAAAAGTATGAGAAAATAAACTACTTAACTATTACATCAAATGTTTACCCTACGCAGAGGGTTTAAACTGATTTTATTACAACCCAAGAATTAAATGGGAATTCAAACTCCTAATTCTAAAAGAAAAGCAAAAATGTCTTCTCTGCTCGTGCCTCATGTCGCATGTTGGATGCATGCCACCACATGTCTCACTCGATTGCCTTCACTCTATATTATCCTACAAAACACGAACACACAAGCAACGAAAGATGAAAGACTAACACTATGCTAGAAATGTAAGATATGTAAAAATATGCAAAAATAAAAGATATACAAAACTTAAAAATCAAAAATACATAAAATACCTAAAATGCAATGTCGTGAAGATGCAGAATGAAGTGTTGCCATGAAATTGAAAAACCACTATCATGAAAATCACTTTAAAACATGTCGTGAAAATCAAAGGCATAAGTTGTCGTGGATTTGCAATAAAAAAAAACTAATGTCATGAAAATCAAAGGCACAAACTGCCATGAAAAGGGAATGCCTTGAATAGTAAAAGGGGTGCCGTGAAATATAGAGGGATTCAACCGAATGTGGAATTCGGGCCCAGCCATGAAAATTCAAAACAGGTGTCGTGAAGATGCAGCTCAGTTGTCGTGACGCTCAACCGGAGGGTGTCAGGATTCCAACAACAGGGAATGAATCTGGCAATTCTACATGCAATGTAGTTCACGATAGCAGAAAGGGGATTCACAGTAGATGAAAAGCGGATTCTGGTAGAAGAAAAATGATTCCAGCAGTCACTGGAATCAAATCTGACAGACAAATGAGGATTTTGGCTGAAGAAAGGGGATTCTGACCAATGGAATATAATTCGGCAGATGAGTTGGATTTACTTTGATCTGGTCTGATTCTGACAGATTCAGATCTGGTAGATTCAAATGGATTCACGGCAGCCCAAAATTGGATTTCCTGATGGCTAATCTGAGATTTCATGGTGAACTAAGGCTTCACTGTGAAATCAATCCCCATCCTGATTCATGGTGAACCAGAGCTCCGGCTACAAATCTGCACGACAGATCTGTTTATGCCAATGTTTGCAATTGCTTATGCATGACAAGTATGTAAATAAAGATTTTGACAAATGTTTATGAATGATCTGCACAACAGGGCGATGCCGGTCTATCAATTTCTTTCACAACAGATCATGGAAGACTTCCGACAGATCCAAAATTTCATGGCAACAGATGATTTTCACCATGAAATCAGATGATTTCACGGTGAATCTGAGATGAGTATGTTGTATGTTGTATGCTGGAATGAATCCGATCTACTGGACCGGATGATGCATATGCAGATGCATTAAAGAAACTTGCAATGAAATGATTGTAATGCTATATGCCACTAATGCAAAGAACATAAAAAAATTTAGAACATAAAGCGAGAAAGGAGAATATGAGAAAGAAGAAGAAGAAGGGAAAGAAGAAGAGGAAGAAGACTTACTAATTTGGTTTGGGTTGAGAAGAGAAGGTTGGACTCCACCGCGTGCACCACCACTGTGATCATTGCAAATTTTTTCCTCTTTGTTTTCTCTTTTCCTTTCTAACGGCTATTCCTTTTTTGAAAGGGAATAAAAGACAGAAAAGAAGAGAGAATGAGAAAAGAAGAGAAGAGAAGAGGAACTCTTTTGCAAAGGTCTCACTTGACCTTAATTTTGAAAATGTTTTGAAATTACTCGCCTCCGTTTTTTAAAATTTGTGAGAAAAATGGAGAGACGGGGTTCGCTCGTTGGTACGAGGTTCGACCGTTCTTGGCACCTGTACCAGGGGTAATCAAACCAAGCATTGAACTTATGTCTTTTGCTTTGCCTAAATATTGTCTAAGAATTTATTCTAAGTCTAAAATGCACAAAGAATCATGCTTATGCAATGCCAATGCAAAGATGTATGCTTTTGAAAAGAATAATTTAGAAATTTTAGGGATTTTCCAAGTGATTTTGAAATAAATTTGAGAATATGGTGAAGAAATGGTTTTTGAAAGTTGAAGATTTTGAATCTAACTTAGAACTTGAAATAGATCTGGAAAGAGACTTGAAGTTCTAAGTCTTGGGATGATCAAAGATTTTGAAAATAGCTCTTGGATTTGAAGAAATGAAGAGAAAAGGAGAATTTGGAACTGAGGTAGACTGAGATTTTAGAGTTAAAATGGACTTTGAATTTGATTCTCAAAAATCTATTTTAAAAAGGGATCTTTGATCTTGAGTTTTGAATTCAGAACCTAAAATAGGAATATGAATTTGGAAATGGAATTTAGACTTGGAAATGGTTTTGGAAATAGAAAATTGAAAATTGAAATTCAGATGAGGTTCAAAAATGGAATTGAGTTTGGAATTAGAAATCAAATTGAAAAATGGGATTGAATTTGAAAATCTGAATCCAAGATGGAATTGAATTTGAAATCTGGAATCCTAGATGGAATTGGATTTAAAATTTGGAATCCTAGATGGAATTAGATCCGAAATCTGGAAATCCAAGATGGAATTGGATTTTGCAATATGGAATCCAAGATGAAATTGGATTTGAAAATCTGAAACCTAGATGGAATTGGATCCGAAAATGTAGAATCCAAGATGGGATTGGATTTTGAGATCCAGAATCTAATATGGAATTTAGAAAATGGTTCTAGATTTTAGAAATCCAGATGAGATTTGGAGATGGATCTGAACCATGGAAATCCAGATAGGATTTGAAGATAGATCTGAATTTTTGAAGTGGATTTGAGAAATCCAAGTGGAATTCAAAAATGTGGATTTAGATTTGAGAAATCCTGATTTGAATTTGAAAAATGGACTTGAATTTAGCACTAATCTTAATCTCAAAGTGATTTGAAGATTAAAAACTCAGAAGATTTCAAAAGAACTTGGGGATTTGAGAACTTGAAGTGAAGAATAGAAAATAAACTTGGTTTAAAACTTGAATTTTTGAAATCAGGTGATGAATCTGAGATTTCAAAGTTGAATTGAACTTTAAAATTCAATCTGGAATATTGACTTGAATTTGAAATTGAATCCTGAAAATGAATTTGGAATTTCAAAGTTGAATTGAACTTTGAAATTTGATATGAATTGGAAATTGAATTTTGAATTTAGAAATGAATTTGAAGTTTCAAAGTTAAATTGAACTTTGAAATTGGAATATTGAATTTTGAATTTTGAAAAATAGAATTGAGAATAGGAAGATGAATTTAAATAAGAATTAAAGATTGATTTGAGAAATGAAGAAAGATTTTAAGAATTATCTCAAAATCACTTGGGTTTTTAAAGAAAATTTGAAATGATTTGAAAATAATGATGTAATTCTATCCTAAATGATGAATGAATTAAAGAATTTTGAAAATTGGACATTGAAAATCATATTTTATTTTTTAAATAAATTGAAATAAGATTGAAGATATACTACATTCCTGACTATGGTCATAAAATGTATTATAAGATAATCAATATTTAAATTCAGATGAAGAATAAAACACATTTTGGTGCCTTTATAGAGTTTTGAAATGAAATTAACTCTCAATATAACCTGACTATGGCCATTGATATATATTTTGAGTTAATTTCAAGTTAAACTCTGATAAAAGAAGAAAATATTTTAGAAAAATATGATGATATTTTGAAAGAGATCCAGTGTGGATCCAATGTTATTCCATAAAAGATGAAAATCCTAAGTTTTGTTCGCATTTTGACTATTGCCATAAATGCAAATCATCAACTTAGGATTTATTCACCTTTTATTAGAATGGTGCATGTGGCATTCGTGTTTCTATTTGTGAATTTTTGAGAGAAGAGAGCAAAATGATATGAAACACATAATTCTAGAAAATATGCATGCTCATACATTCTAATCTAATGCAAGAAATGTAATTTTTCATTATAGTCTAGCTATTACATCATTTAATGGGATTGGAGTTACATTGATCTCAAAAGAAAAAATGACACTCTTTACACATTTCTTGCGAAAATCAAGTTTAGCACAAGGTAGAAACTGCACATGGAAAGGAAACAACACTTTATATACAAGATAATGGAATACTCATATGTTTAAATGAAGAATGCACATGAGATGCATAGGGCTAAGTGTATGCATATGAGAGTGGATCTATCTAAATGTACATGAGAATGTATATGAATAAATATACATGAAGGCATATATATATATATATATATATATATATATATATATATATATATATATATATATATATATATATATATATATATATAGAAAATAAGAGGGAAAAATAATCTACATGAGATTCGAAGGCATGAGATGCTATGCTATGCTACAGGGATATGAATGAGAATAAATGACAGAAATAAAGATACATGCTTCATATAAAAAGAATGAACTGTGATATTGTGATCATCGCAAAATTTTTCCTTTTTTCCTCTTTTTCCTATTCTTTTTCCTTTTGAGGGAAAAAAGAGAGAAAAAAAGAAGAGAAAGGAACTATTTTGCAAATGTCTAACTTGACCTAAATTTTGAAAATATTTTGAAATTACTCACCTCCATTTTGAAAATTTGCGAGAAAAGATGGAGAGACGGGATTCGCTCGTCGATACGAGGTTCGATCGTTCCTGGCGCCTTTACCAGAGGTAATCGAACCACGGATCGAAATTATGCCTTTTGCTTTGCTTAAAATATTATCTAAGAATTTATTCTAAGTCTAAAAATGCACAAAGAAACATGCTTGTGTAATGCAAATGCAAAGATGTATGCTCTTTGAAAAAAAATGACTTTAGAACTTTGATTTATCCAAATGATGTTTGAAATATACTTGAAGATACTTGAAGGCATAAAAAAATGGTTGAACTTGATTTGGAAAAGTTTTCGAGCTTTGAATATAACTTTAGAACTTTAAGCAAATGGATTTGGAAGAAAAGACTTGGAAATTCTAAGTCTTAGAGTTTGGAAAATAAATTTTGGATGAAGGGAAAAGAAGAATTGGATTTTTAGATTTTTTGAAATAAGAATGAATTCTCAAAGTCAAGTTGAACTTTGAATTTGAGTTTGAATTTAGAATCCGAAAATAAGATGAAACTTTAAAATGGGATTGAATTTCGGATTTAAAATAAATGTGAGATTCGGAAATGGAATTGAGTTTAGAATTGGAAATCAACTTGGAAAATGGATCTGGATTTGAAAATCTGGATCTTAGATGGAATTGGATCTGAAATCTAGAATCCAAGATAAAATTGGATCCGAAATCCAGAATTCAAGATGGAATTTGGGTCTAGAATCCAAGATGGAATTAGATTTGAAAATCTGGATCCTAGATGGAATTGGATCCAAAATCCGGAATCCAAGATGAAATTTGGGTCTAGAATCCCATATGAAATTGGATCTGGGTTTCAAGATGAGTCTTGGAAAATTGGAATTGGATTCAAGAAATCCAGATAAATCTTGAAGATGGATTGGGATTTGAGAATCCAGATTGAATTTTTGATTTTTGAATTTAATTTTAAATTTCAGAGAAATCGATTTTATAACCAACCTCAAAAACTTTAATTCTTGGTTTCAAAGTGAAATCGAATTTTGAATATTTAAAACTTAGAAGATTCCATAATTTGGAGATTTTTAAAATTTGAAGTAAAGAATAAACTTGATTTAAAACTTGAATTGAGAGATGAATCTGAAATTTGAAAATTGAATTGAACTTTGAAATTTGATTTGCAATTTTGAGTTGAATTTGAAATTGAATTCTAAAGATGAATTTGGAAATTTAAAGTTAATATGAGCTAGTTTGGAGATTAAATTTTGAATTTAGAGATGAGCTGTAAATTTCAAAGTTAAAATTGAACTTCGAAATTAGAATATTTGAATCTTGGGTTTTGAAATAAAATGGAATTGATAATAGGAAGATGAATCTGAATAAGAATTGATTTGAGAAATGAAGAAGATATTTGAAGAATTGTCTCAAAATCACTTGGGTTTTTCAAGAAAATTTAAAATGATTTGAAAAATATGATGTAATTCTATCTAAATGATGAATGAATTTAGAGAATTTTGAATTTTGGATATTGAAAGAAAAGCATATTTCATTCTTTAGATAAACTGAAATAAGATTGAAAATGTAATACATCTCTGACTAGGGTCATAAAATGTATTATATAATAATTATATTTCAATTCAAATGAAGAATGAAACATATTTTGGTGCCTTTATAGAGTTTGAAATAAAATTAACTCTCAATATATCCTGACTTCGGCCATTGACATATTTTTGAGTTAATTTCAAGTTAAACTCTGATAAAGGAAAAAAAAATCAGAAAATATGATGATTTTTGAAGGAGATCCAGTGTGGATCCAATGTTATTCTATAAGAGATAAAAATCCTAAGCATTGTCAACATTTTGACTATGGCCATCAATGTGAGTCATTTGCTTAGGATTAATTACCTTTTATTAGAATGGTGCACGTGTCATTCGTGTTTGACAGTGGTAGATTTTTGAAATAAAAGAGAAAGATGATATGAACACAGATAATTCATGATATTTATATGCTCATACATTCTAATCTAAGCAGAAAGATAGAAAATTCTCATTAATATGACGTTATTACAACTGAAATTGAATATTACAACTTCCTATTCTAGGAAGGAAAATCATGATCTTCCAAGCTTACCTGCAAACGTATGAAAATACAAGCAAAAAAATACAAAATATAGGAAGGAAGCTTGAAAATATCTTGTTAAAGCTTAATATGCATATGATTATACTTAAGCTACAATGGAAATGTATAACTTAATGAAGATGCAATGCCTAAACTAAAGAATGGAATGCATACACATTTGTCTAAGTATATATGCTTATGCTAAATGAGAAATATATATGCATTTATCTAGGTGACATACTCATGCTGAATAAAAACTGTATAATGCACATCCTAAATAATATGCTTATGCTAAATGAAGAATACATATGCATTTCCTGAATATTATGCTTATGATGATGAAGAAGTGCATCCTCGATACAATGCATGTGTCAAATGAGGAGATGCACATGTCGTTCCTATATGTGATATTTATGCATGAATGAGACTATTTTTGCTAAAACATATGTAAAGATGCATTTACTGAGATGAAAATGCAAGACATTTATGAATATGATGAAATGTGCATGACAGTGTATGTATGCAAGGTGTAGAAAAGCCCACAAATCTGCCACATATATGCAATGGCATTGGTAAAAACAAAAAGGTTACTATCTGCAGTGAAATTTCCTAAACATGACAATGCCTTGGGAAATTGATGAAGATTTTGTAAATGGAAGGCTGCAGGGGATAAAGTGTAGGTGTTGTTGGGTGTCAATGAGATGCCATAGGTAAAGTGCACAAGTGCTACTGAATGCAAGTATGAAGAAATATATACACATGTGCAGGAAATGACAATATGTAGGTGAGGTGAGTATAATGTGCACAGGGTTGTGCATATGCAAGAAGGTGAGGGTGAGTGTAATGAGGTAGCAGGTAGCAGTATAGTTGTGAAATATGATGTGAAGGTGCTGGTGTTTGCAACAGGTAAATGACTGATATAAGTGGAAATGTGTAGCAGCACACGACTGTACCATGAGCATGCTGAAGGTGATGTGCGCAGGTGTTGCTGAATACAGGCGATAGTATGATATAGGTGCGATATACAGTGAAGTGGCCACAGTAAATGTAGTGGTAGGTATTGAAAGGTGCAAAAAAAAGGAAAAGAATGTGGATGATGATAAATGTACTGGTGAATAGTGTCATTTGCAGGAAAATGTGAATCATTGTGGGGCTGAGGATGGTGATGAAGTGTCATAGGCAATATAGTGTGTGCACAATGGAGTGAGTGTGGTGGTGAACAAGAAATAACAGGAAGATGATGGCATGGGGTGGCATTGGCTGCTGAGTGCTAAGGTGGTGTTACTATAGGAACTGGTAGTAGATACTGGGGTGAAGGGTATAACAGTGGTGTAAATGGAGGCTACAGAGATGTCGTGCAATGGTGTACATGTGAGAATGAAGTATAGGGGTTATGTGCAGTGAGGCAAATGCCACAGGTGTGAATGTGGATGTTGCAAATGGTGGGCAGCAAGTGAAAGCAACTGCAGATGCAGTAAGTGGACAATGCTAAGTGTGAAGGTGCGTTGAAGTGTTGCAGAGTAACAAGGAAAGGTTATGTTGTGGTAAGATGGGAAGGTAATAGTGGTATATGGTGGGTATAAGATGTTGTGTTGTGAGTTAAATGAAGGCTGTACATGGGAAGTTGGAAGTGTAATGATAGGTGTGGCCTCATTAAGTAATGACAAAACTATATTACTACCTAATGTAAAATCTTGAAATAACAAATATCAGGAAACAATCAGACTTAAAGTAGCAGCCATAATTTCAACAATGTCAACACCTGTTTTTTTTTTTTTTTTAAATAAATCCAGTCTATTTGACATGAGTGACGAAATATCAACTACAACATTAGAAAATAAGGCCTACAATCTCATTGTAGTGGAACCTTATATGCATCTTGCATCTCAGAAAATGTGCAAAGAAGGGAATTCACTGTTAGGGATTCCTTGCTTCAGTAGCATGACCCTAGCATAGATTATTCTATACAGATCATATAATAAAAAAAAAAAGCTCACTTATGCATATACAAAATTTTCTATCACCATTCTTCACTGTGTTCAAACCTCAGGGAATAATAGGCTCAGACCAACCAACATGGACAGTCCACTCCTCAGTTTTCGAATCCAGGATAGTGCAAAACCAAAAGAGCAATGTTTTTGCTTGTCAAACAGAGCCTATGATAGGCCCCACAATCGACACCAAGGGCACCCCTGTGAAAAGTGTCCTAACCATTTTATGGCCATCACAAGCCAGATATTCGCAAAATGAGCGACTCCCTTCAAGATAGTATCAAAACTACCCGTTGCTAGCATTACCATGCCCAAAATCTGTTATGGAGCTAACAACGATAACAATTTTCAACAAAAACTTTGTACACTTATGCCCTTTCTAATTCAAAATTGACATGGTGATTTAATTGTTATAAATCAAAGGTATTTTGGTGGTAATAGTTAATGTGTCCAAATCACAATCTCAAACTTGAATTTATACGATGCATAAGGTTATAAATTTATGGTAAACATTGTCAATATCCAAATATGGTTGTGAACACCTGCTCCCCCTAGGCACACACACACACATTTTTGTAGCTTCTAGATCTACTGGACTGAATCACACAAGTGATATGGATTGACACAATCCACGCAAGCCAGATTATCACACTGGGTCTCCTTCCCTCTAGCTATTAAAAGGTCATTTATAAAAACTTCAGAAAAAAAAACTACTTACTGTATGCCCTTGGACAGTTCAACCATCAGGTAGATCATGTGAACCAAGTAAACACTAACAAATAAAATGCAATGAGATGGTGCACAAAGGAATGAATGAGGGGAGATGGCAAAGCTATAGCAGGTAATATGGCAGCAGGTGCATATGTTATGACTACACATAGGTGAATACATGAAATAGTGATGGTAAATATACTACAAACCGAATCCAACCAAAAACAATGAGATTAACGATTATGCAGTCCCAAATAGAATCAGTAATCTTTATTTGGCTTCCATTTTTTTAGAATAAAGATAGTTTGAACCAAATCCAAAGTCCATAGCATATCTAACGTCAGTGTGCCACTCATATGAATATTGAGTAATATCTAACATCAGTACAACGGTATATGCAAATTAACACAATATTACAACTAATATATACAAAATAACATATGCAAATGCAGCTAATATATGCAAACTAGCATGTGCAATGTGGTTAATGAGTGTAAACTAACACATGCAACACAGAAATATAGTCAATGTAAAACAAAAACTGTGCAAAGACAGAGACTCTAATACTATATAGAAATGAATCTGATTTAATTACAGAGGTTTCTGAAAGCATAAAGGTACCTTGTTTTGGCATTGTTTTTTGGAAACCCAGAGCCTCATATTTCAAGTTACCAATCCAGTCACTTTTACATCAAATAACATTATCATAAGAGAAGAATGCTCACAACCAATATTTTCATAAGAGAAAAGAGGATTTTGTACAGGTACAGGGATCTCGAGCAATCCCATGGCAATACAGAAAATTTATGTGCTAAAAATGGTAAGACAAGACTTCAAAGATGTTGATGATCTAGAACAACCTAACTAGTATAATGAAACAAAAGAAATGAAAATATAAAGAACAAAAACTCAAGTTTCAAGGAAACACTGATTATGTGTAGAGTGAACATCGATACAGGTGACCTAGATTGCTGAAAACACAATGAATTTGATCCAGATTTAACATTCAAACAAATATAGTCTCATGTCGATCCTTAACAGAGCTTGAAGGGTTAAAATTGACTAGTTATGCAGAATGGATTCATTCAACTCAAGGGTTTTAATATCTTCTTGGTGTAACTTGTTTGTGATCACATGTAAGGGTGACAAGGCAGATGCAAACCGACCTCATAGAACCTGAACTCTGTACAATGTATGAAACGATATTGGATGTAACGATTAGACAGAACTATGTAATGAAAAGTGACGAATGCAATAGAGATCGACATTCAATCCGATAAAGCCAGGTATGCGCTGCATAATCAAGGCAACAAACCAAATTGATATGGTGGAACTGGAATGGATAATGAAGCCTAAAGAATGAATGATACTAACAAAAGCTAATAGACTCTATATCACGAATACAAAACATATATCAGGATTTAGGCACATAAATGAAGATCAACCAGAAAAGAAAAAAGAAAAAAAAAGAAAAAAAGAAATTAAAATGAAATAAGACATAGATCAAAATGCAAATAAAAATTAAATGCTCAGCGAATGGATGCAGAGGAATAATGATGAGATCAGATTGAAACAAAAGCAAACTATACAAATGCAGAAATGAATTACAAGCTATACGAAGCACACGAAATATTAGAAACAAATTGTGAATAAGGAAAATTTGTTGGAATATGGATATTCCATTAATATTGCACATCATACGTAGATCGATGTTTGCTATATACAAAATCGATGCTACAGTTGGTGCTTTAATGGGGCGATGAACAAGAAAAAACAAGAAGAACAAAAATAAACAAAGAGAAGAGGAGGAATAGTTACTTACCGTAGGTTGATTGAGAAGGAGTAGGATGCTTTCTTGATGTGCTATTTGTTGTTGGAGATTGGTTTGCTTTTATCGATCAGGTAGAGGAATCAGGAAAAGGTGAAAAGGGGAAGAAGGCGATAGGGGAAAGGAGAAGAGGAAGAAAAAGGATCGAGGCAGAGAGGAAGCGAGAAGAAAAAGGGGAATGATGGGGTAAAACGCGATGTTGAACCCCTTCCCCTATGCCTCTTTTTATAGAGGGGGGAAGAAGCGTCGGGAAGAAAAAAAATGGTTGGTGATCGATGGGTGAAGAAGAAGGAGATCGATCAAAGGGTTGAGGAAGAAGGCAGATGGGTGATCTGTGGAGAGAGAGAGAGAGAGAGAGAGAGAGAGAGAGAGAGAGAGAGAGAGAAGTCGTTGGGAGGGTCCGAGAAGGAAGGGAAGGCGAGAAGGCCGTTCATAGGATCTTTTCAAAAATTCAAAAACAAGGCTCTTTTAAAAGAAAAATTTCTAAAAAGGGGTTTTTAAAACCATTTTTTTGTAATTTTCTTTGTGTTTTGATTTTTTTTGTTCTTTTCTCCATATTTTCTGTTTTTTTTTGAAATAAAACTCTAAAATCCAAGCAAAAATAATGGATTTAAAAATTATTTTTATATTTTTGAGAAATATTTACAAAAGAGGAGTTTTCTGAGGATTTGGGTTTAAACTTTTGAAATTTCCTCAGAAAACCGGTTTGGAGCCGAAATTTGAGTAGATATTCAAGTTTTGGACCTCGAATCGATAAATATAAGATAGTGGATCCAAACGGATACCGGATGGACTGTCTGAGCCGTTCAAAGGTTATTTTTGGTATTTTTGTAATTTTAATTTGAAAATTAGATAACGAGACTCATTCAAATTTTGATGTTGGATTTGGATCCGAAATTGAGTCAGATACAGAAAATGGATTTGAATTCCAGTGAATCCGAGAAATAACTACAATTTAGATTGAAATTGACTCAATTATTCAGAAAATGGGGCCCAGGGGCAAAAAGGAGATTTTTATAAAATTTTGAAAAAATTGGGGTGTTCACAGATATGACATACCAGATTGAATAAAAAAAATAACATGGTACTAATGAAACTAAAATAATGATAAATGAAAATATGATGGAGATGGGATTAATATGATTCACTTTTTTGCAAATATTGCATCTGTGTGACAAAGGAGAATATGAATGTAATAGATGCAGGAAATAAAGTGTAAGTGCAGTGTGGTGGGGGAATAGAATGGAGCTGTGGGAGATGTGTCAACTAAAGTAAGCAAGGCAAATACTGCATGATGAATGTTATATGTCAACAGTGAAGATGGTTGATATTGGCAAACAGATCTGTTGATGGCATAAAAGTTGAGGTTTTTCTGCTTCTGAGCAATAGGTGACCCTGTAGCATCATTAGAGCTCTGAACTAGGGGGGGGGGGGGGGGGGGAAGAGGGTATATGTAAGATGAAAGGTATTGAATGGATGCTGCTGCTGCAAAAGGGGTTACAGCAAGTGTAGCAGGGGTTTTTGGTTTGTGGTAGGGGCTAACATTCACTTAATAGATTCCCACATATTCATAGTTTAGCCTTACCAGATGCTTCAGCCCTTCAACCAAGTTCGTTGTGAGTCACCCAATCCATTGTGAAGCAACAAACGATTCACAACGAAGTAATCAAATGAATACCAGCAGATGTTACCTTAGTTTCACCAAATTTTATAACAGGAGAAATCACTACAGATCTTATTATGAATTTGATTCAACTCACGGTAAAATCAAAACCATGCAAGGGTGGTGATGATGGGATGCTTAAGAAAATGGAATGTCGTGACTATAGCTAATGGAATGCTACAACTAGTGATGACACGCTCATGGAACAGGGAATGCAAATGAATGGGGATGATATAGAAATAAAATGAGTGCAAGTGGGATATAGGTGAAGGTAAGTAACAGATGTTGTGAATGTGAGAAATAAAGGTGAATAGTGGTGTAACGAGTGATAAACAATGTGTTTTGCAGGAAACATAAACATATCACAGATTAAATGGATGGTGGATGTTTGGCAGGTAAAATGTGGAAGGGAAAAACAGTTGTGGCAAATGGAACCTGCAAAACAAAATTAATAAACCGACCTCCATGGATTAATCAGGCCAACATGACATGGCAAATCAATTTCTCAAATGAGATCGCCCAGAATGATCATATACCATACAACGAATGGATTCCCTCATAAGTCCTTGGGGCATTTCACAATGAATCAAAGTGATTCTGCAGCCAAATTTTGTGGACAATTTACTATCCTTTTGAAGAGCACAGATCTAAGAAACGGATCAAAATGCATTACCTTCAAAATTCTTAATATATCATCTACTATCCCAGACTTAGAAAGATATTCAGCAGACAGATCTAAGGAAGACAAAAAAGAAATTATGGCTCATCATTACCTTTGACACCATTATAAATGCTCGCAGGCTCTATGATTATCCTGCCTCCACGATAATTCAATGTTTATTCAAGGTGTTGAAGTGGGAACGAAGAACTTCAACTCCCATCTCCACATAATTATTGCTTCCATGCCAATGTGGGCCAAGAATGGGGACCCTAGCAAGATTGACGGGGCAATTCCTTCTAGGTTTCTTACTTTCACGTTTTGACAGGAGGTCAATTTCTACATCCGGCTTGTGAATTCCAACAGATGCACCCAATATGATGAATTTTAGTGAAACTTATGATGGCCTTGTGGTTGGAGCCTCAAGGGACCTCCCTCTACCTTCAACTAGGGCAGCAAATGGATGGATGACACGAGAGGTAGAATGTATTGAATGCGACACGCAGGACAACCTTGAGCAGGTTATACCCAAATCAATGGATATAATATGTAAACTTCCATAATTGATACCCTGTAATAAACCTGCGGACTGCATACTGATTCTCAACAAATTTAAATGCAGGCTCCATGAGGTTAAACAAATATCTGGTGTTACAACCATTGGTTGCAGCCTCAACTCATTATAAACATAAATGGTGACCACGGTGGGAGCATAGGAGCCAACTTATGATGTAAAATGGGAGATGGAAATGGGAAATGATAACATCAAACAGGAAATCAAGGTCAAGAGATGAATAAGACAGGAAAAATGGAAACCAGAGGAAATTATAAATAGAAAATTAAAGGAAAGGAAGATCAAAATGTAGGAATATAGATATTCCATTAATCTTGCACTATATAAGATGATTTTACCATAAGTAAACCAGCATTACAAGGATGCTTCAACAAAAATAGGGAAAAGAGAAGAAAGAAAGAGAAACAAAACCAAAAAAACAGAAAATGCAAGGAATCAGAGAATACCAGGCAAAATGCTATGAGAAAACGCGGATGTAAACAAAGAACTAATGCCAAATTGTTAAAAAAATTCAAAATGCATTATGAAGAAACAAAAGGTTGTTGGAATATAGCTATTCCTTTTGATGTAGCATATGTGTAGGTCGATTTTGCAATAAGCAGATCGACACTACGACGACTGTAGAAAGGGGAAAAACAAAATTTAGAAAATGGGAGAGATCAGAGAAAGAGGAAATCGATAATACTAACCGAAAATTAAGATCAACGGATGAATGAAAAAGATAATAAAAAATGAAGAGAATATATTAGAATGTCGGATTCCATTTGCTGTAGCAATGGGGGGTCGATCCTGCTATATGCAAGTTGCTCCCACCCGTAATGCCGTGAAGAAAAAAAAAATTTAAAACATAAAATGTAATAATGCGAAATCTCTGTAGAAAATCAAAGTAAAAGAAAAAGGAAGGAAACTTACGAAAAATCAGAGATGAATATGATAAGCAATAGGAAGGGGAATGGAATGAGTCACTTACCTTCTGTTGCAGGAATTCCGAAGGAGAGCCTTCTTTAGTAGTGAGGGGAAGTACCAAAAGAGGAAGAAAGACAGAAGAAGAAGGGGCAGAGGGAAGAAGGGGATCGGATGTGTGAATCGTGAAGGGGGACTTCAGAGAAGGAGAAGAACGTGGTGAGGTGAATTGCGGATTAGAAAGAGAGAGAAGAATGCATATGGAGGGGTGAAACACGATCTCAGGGAGAGGAGTCGAGAGGGGAAGGGTGAAAACGGATGAAGGAAGAGGAGATTGGTGGTTGTTTACATAGAAAAGGGAGGAAAGATTGAGAGAGAGAGAGAGAGAGCGAGAGAGAGAGAGAGAGAGAGAGAGAGAGACTTTTGTAATAGAAAGTCGTTAAAAGAATTTTACAAAAATGGTTCCCTGAGTTTTCAACATTTTTACCATAGTGGTTCTTTTCAAAAAAAATCTCAAAAGATGGTTTTAACTACGAAAATGTTTTCAAAAAGAGGTTTCTAGGCTATTTTTTTTGTATTTTCTTTGGATTTCTATATTTTTTTGTATTTTTGAAATAAAATTTTTGAAATTGTGGAGAAAATAAAGGGTTTCAAAATATTTTTGTAAAATTTGAAAATAATTACAAAAGAGGGTTTTCTGAGAATTCAGGGTTAAACTTCAGAAATTTCTTCAGAAAACATACCTGGATCTAGAGTTTTGAGAAAATATTCGAGTTTTGGACCTTGAATTGTGGAATATAGAACAATGGATCCAAATGGATACCGGATGGATTGTCTGAGCCATTCAAAATTTATTTTTGGTATTTTCATAATTTTGTTTGAAAATTGGATAATGAGGCTCAGATTTGGATTTTGATATTAGATACAGATCCGAAATCGAGTCAGATATAGAAAATGGATTCTGATTCCAGTGAATCTGATAAATAACTGAAATTTTGATCAAAACTGACTCAATTATTCGGAAAATGGAGGCTAGGGGCAAAAAGAGAATTTTTACAAAATTTTAAAAAATTTGGGGTGTTCACAGCCGTCGAACTGAGTTGCTCCACCGGAGAAGAGGGAAAGGGAAGAAGGGAAAGAAGAAGAAAGGGAAGAGAGAGAAGGAAGAGAAGAGGCATGGAAATCTGGATGGGAGAGAAGGGGAAGGGGAGAGGGCTACGCAGCATGGGTGGAGACGGCTCCCACTCTCCCCTTACGTGAGCTTTTAAAGCGCTTTTTAGGGTATTTTAATGACAATTACGAAAACCCCTCTTGTTCTTTCAAGTAATTCCAAAAACAAGCTCCTCCAGAAAACTATTGTCTAATACACTATATTTCTCAAAACTAAAGCTAAAACTAATTCTAAAAACGTTTGCCTCTTTATTTTCTAACTCAATCTACTAATTTATTTGCAAGTAACAAACTTCGAAATAAATTACAAAATAACTCGCATTTCTTGCATTATTCATATTTTATTCTTTACGCATATTTTCTCGAAACTAACAATAAACTCAAGATTTTTATGTGATTTCCTACTGAATCATGCATAGTTTAATATGAATTAAACACTAAAATGTATGCATGATCAAATACCCCCATGCTTATCATTTTCTAGTCCTCGAGCAAACTGAAAAAATGCAAGAATCAACACTATTCACACTAACTCACTTTCGTAAGAATCACGGTTGCATTTAGCACATGCAATAAGCCGTTTCAACCCCTTAGTTACCCCAGTGGACAAGTAAGGTATCGTGAGGGTTTGCAGTGATGCTACCCATAAAGATCTATATCATGTATGCATAAGGGCACTCATTTTCACAAGCAGTAGGTAGTTAAAGACTTTATTTTCACAAATATTTTTTGTTATAACATAATCAAAACATAATTATAGTATTTTATATACCACCACAGAATAAAAAGATTTTTTTCACTTTTCTAAATATCATAATTATTTATGTTTTATTCTTGAAAAATCAAATAAATACATGTTATTATTTACTTATCCTCACTCATGTTTTTTGCACAGGTTTTCTCAATCATACTTCTAAGCAGTGAACTTTTTCTTTTGATTTTCAATTTTCACACTTTTTCTTTCTTTTTTCTTGTGCACTATTTTAATTTTATAGCTTGCGTATGGTCTGCTTTTATGCCCTGTGCAATGCCAATATCTTTTATACTTTCTATAAGAACAATATAGGTCAAAGATATTGACTAGGACCCAAAAGTGACTTCCTTCATTCACCTTTTCAACCTGAGACTCAAACACTTCAACTTGTGTTTGCTCCCAGCTACTAGGGTTCATGAAGACTTTCACTCTCCTTTTCAAAATGAAACTCAAACACTTCAAATTGTGTCTGATCCCAACTACTAAGGATTATGAAATATATCCAAATAACCTAACACATGCTCTTTTTCATTTTTGAGCTCATTTTGCGCTTTATTGGCTTAGTTTTTCAAAAAATAACACTGTGCATATGTATATATGTGATTCAAAATAAACTCTAACATGCATCTATCATCATTTCTTTAAAAGCTACATAAACAACCACAATTTCTAGATGCATGTCAGAAAAAAAATTTGTGGGGCTTAAAAAACCTCTAAAAACATTAGATTTTGAATAACATTCATATAAGTTCAAACTCTTTCTTTAAAAACCTACTTTTTGTGACTGATGTATAAAAATGTGTAGGTACATAGACAGAAATATCATGCAAACTACACCCTTCCACATGCTTGAATGACATTGTCCCAGTGGCACTCCCCCATGCTTATATGAAACTAAGTGAATACACATGAGAACTAAATAAATGAGGGAAAAGAATATAATCAAACTGATATGACATATGAATGCAAGTCCTACGACTACACAAAAGGTAATATGCACATAACATGACATGAAATTCATGAATGAAAAGAAAAGAAAAGAAATACAACCTATGAAAATCTATAAATCCTAAAGGTCAAATCTAATAATATACAAACATATGGGTTGCCTCCCATAAAGTGCTAAGTTTCACATCTCCAGCTAGACGGATCTCTGGAAAACCCTTTATCATCCATGAGATCAATAGACATGAAGTCATGCTCAATCAAAGTCATGCTCAATCAAAGTCTTTGAGAAAAAGAGTATCGTCTATGACACTGCACACTGTGTTTCTGCCCACTCTACCCCTAAAAGTGATATTATGACTCTCTACACTGGAAGACAGAAGATTAGTCTCCTCTTGGAGACTACTCTTGAAAGGAGAGTCAAGGACCGATCGACCATCAATGTATGCAACATCAAGCAAGGGATGGATATGAGCCTGCTTGACTAGGTCAAACATCTTGTGAATGTACGCCTCTTGCTTGCTATAAGCAATTGGTTGCCCTAAGGCCTGAAAAATTGGGGCTTGGTGAATATATGATGATTGTACAAATTGTGGGACTTGCCCCTTCTCCTAAGGCCTAATGGAGGAAATCGACTGGTTAGTAGGTATGACAATGGACTCATCAGTCGATTTCTAAATGGGTTTAAAAGCCTTCCCACTCCGAAGGGATGTAACAGAGTTGACTTGCCCATGGTGTGAATCTGTGGGGTGTAGGCCAAATGACATGGAATCCTTTCCCTTTGGGTTGATGACAGGCTGACTAAGTAGGCTCCTCTCGCTTCGCCTGCTCAAGGCCTCAGCCAATTGTCTCATTTTAGTCTCTAGATTTGCTATCGACTGCATGTGGGAACAAAGAGTGGCCTTAATGTAAGAAAAGTCCTCTAACATCTTCTCCTAAAACGATGTGCTCAATGTGGGATCCTGAGGAGAATACAGACTAAACGGGGAGGGGGACCTGTGGAAATATGGGATGCGAGTAACCTTGTGAAAAGTTACTTTGTCTATGCTGTGTTGGAGAGGGCTGATGGGGTAGGTCGAAATTGACGTGGTTTCGCCATCCCGGGTTATATGTAGGTGCAAAAGGATCGTGCATGAGTCTAGCAAAACCTTGGGCAACCTTCACCTGCTCCTGAACAAATTCAAGATATAGCGGTGTTGCCGGACACTCGAAAATAAAGTATACAGAGATAGCTCATAGCTCACACACTTTTTCTACTGGACTTCTCGAAGATGAATTGGCTAGGAATTGATCTAACTTCTTAGTCAACAGGCCAACTTTGGTTTGCAATTTACGCTTGGACCCTACTTCAGATCCCAACTTTCCTAGGACCACTAGGCACAGATATGGTCCTATCAAATTATGAAGACAATGCATGATGCATGACATTTTCACTCAAAGTCTCAAATAAAGTCCATGCTTCATCCTCACTTTTGAGTATGAATGTGCCCCCACACGATGAATCAATCATTTTTCTGTCCTTCTCGGTTAGGCCATCATAAAAATACTTCATCAGTTGCCAACGGGGCACCTGGTGGTAGAGGCACTTGCGAAGAAGATCTTTCATCCTCTCCCAAGTCTCATGAAATTGTTCTCCCTTAATTTGAGAAAAATTGGTTATGGCCTTATGAAACTAATTCATCTTACCAATTGGGAAGTAATTTTTGAGGAACTTATGTTGCATTCCTTCCCAAGTGGTACTCTGAATCGTATTGAGATCCTTTAGCCTGTGTTTGGCTTTGTCATTGAGGGAGAACGAAAACAACGTCAACCTTAACGCGTCATCTCGAAAGTTGTTAATCCATACTATGGAGCAGATCTCGATAAACTCATCGAGATGATGGTAGGGGTCTTCGTTGCTAAGGCCATAAAACGATGGTAACATTTGAATGACGTTGGCCTTTATCTCAAATTGGTTCGCTCTTACATCAAGTCTCGTGATGCAGGAGGCAGGAATGTACTGATTTGGCATGAAATACTCCCTAAGAGTACGAATCAAAGGTTGATCATCGACCATGGTGATGGGATGAGGGGCTCTCCTAACGAGAGACTCGAGGTCCTCAATATGCTCAACAAGCTCGGGGATGAGCGATCCTCGCCCTTGAATGCACCAACAGAGTAGACCAGTGCGGCAAGCATCATAAAGTTGGGTTTTCTGCCTAACTAACGTGCTAAGCACCAAACCACGCAAACCACAAAGCGAATAAAATAAACAACAATAATGAAAAGCTAGAAATAAACAAAACACCACACACTTGCACTCAGCAGGGAATTTGCGAAAAGCAAACTAAGAGTACGGTATCAATCCTGCACAGTCACCTCTAAGGGTAACCTAATAGGTGGGTTGTGGAGGAAAAGTAAACTGGTTTCTACGTTGTGCAAACACATGGTTTTAATCCTAAGTACGAAAAGCAAACTAAGCAGTCCTAATTAATCAACAGGAATGTAAACTAAACAATCTTAATTAATGAACTAAATTAAACTAGCAACCTAAAATATAAGAACAAACTCAAGGCAATAAAGTGAATACTCGTATTTCACCGTTCCCCGGTAACGGCACCAAAATTTGATGTCAATTTTGTGAAACAATTTTAGAAATGATATTTTTATGGAAAAACATCGTGAAAGACAAACACCAAAAAAAAAAATTGGCTTGCACAAGTGGTGGAGTCCGGGTTGATCTCACAGAATGGAGGATACTTCATATTCAAACATGCAACTAAACTATGCTTTATTGCCAAAAATAGAAAAGTATGAGAAAATAAACTACTTAACTATTACATCAAATGTTTACCCTACGCAGAGGGTTTAAACTGATTTTATTACAACCCAAGAATTAAATGGGAATTCAAACTCCTAATTCTAAAAGAAAAGCAAAAATGTCTTCTGTGCTCGTGCATCGTGTCTCCATTTGAATAAAAAACCAGAATCCTATTGTTTTTCTTTGCCAGACTTTGCTTAGGCTTTAAACCAACTTGCTTGGATCGGATCTCCCTAATGGGAGATAATTTTTAAGATCTGTAAAAAGAGTTTTTCTCCTTTGCATGTATAATTTACCTCTGCAAATGTTTTGCCATTTTCATGAATATTTCATATTCCATTTGGATCAAAAATCAAAACCTTGTTATCTTGCTTTATTAAGCATTGCTTAGATCTTATCTCAGTTTTTTTAGAATATTTCTCCCTAATAAAAAATCATTTTCAAGATCTGTGAAAAGGGTTTTCTTCCATTATGTATATAGTTTACCCCAGTCAATGTTTATAAATTTTTATTCTCATTTTTTATTTTAATTTTGTTAAAAATTGGGACTGGTTACAGAACATCCGGTTCTATAACATGTCTATTTTCTGAGATGGAATAGTGACTTCATGAAGTCACCATTTCCAAACCAGGATTGATTTTTTATTTATGTAAATTGAAGTTGTTTTCAGATTGTGTTGATCAACTTTTTCCTCAAATTTAAGAGAAATGTAGTCGGTTTAGTGTCTCAAACACTAAAATTATATAAACATGTCTGTTAAAATTCAATCTCCTATTTCAAAAGTTAATTCTTCAATGTTTCAGTCATATCTCAAGTTTCAAAGATGATTTTGAAGTTATGTAAAAATGAGATGTTTTTATTATGTGTTCAAAATACATGGATTCATTTTGAGCATTATTTGAGTTGTTTTAGATCTTCATTCACCCAAAATGCTCTAATAGGTTCTCTTATAAATATTGATTCTACAAATTCTTATTTTAGAATGTTCCTAAGGTTGTTAAAAGTCTCCATGTCAATTTTCATAAACTTCTATGCTCATTTAACCCTTCATTCATTGCATTTTTCAAAATTGTTTTTATAAAAAGCATATTTCTGTTAAAATGAAGTTAAAGTAGGCATTTTAGCATTTTAAAATTTAATTTTTGAATGTATTTTATATATTTTATAAATTTAAAATGTTTTTCATCAACTTACAATGCCTTATCTTCATTATTATAAGTTTTGGAGTTTATTTGCTTTTATTTCAATAATTTTCAATGTCTGTTTTATAAAATCTTTAAATTCAAAGTTAAAGTCACTTTAAATTCAAATTTTAAAAGTGAATTTACATACTTCAAGTCTCAATTTCAAAATTTTGAAACTCCAAAACACATCTTCAAATATTTTTGTAAGATCATCATGCATCATTTGCATTTATTTTGCTTAATGTTTCTTTATTTTGGGGCATAAAAGGATAATTTTGGCTATTTTTCTTCAATTTTCCAATAATTGAAGGAAAATCTATAAAAGCCTACATTTATTTCTAATAAGTTTGCTAATTTTGTAGCAATTTCCCATTTTTCTATTTTATCAATTGATGTATTAATTCAAAAGGTTATAATTAATTGATTAATGAGAAATTTACTTTAGGCTTAGTTTAGGAATGAATGAACATATAGTTTAAATTTAATTTTCATAACTAATTTGTTTTATTTTTCTTATTTTTTTTAATTACACCATGGTGAAACACGAATGGCACGTGCACCACTTTAATAGAAAATAACAAAACTAAGTAAAATTTGTATTTGTGGCCATAGTCAGAATATGAATAACACTTAAAATTATCATTCTTTATTAAGGAAAAATTTGACCTACACTCTTGGGGTATTTTCAAAAAATCATCATATTTCAAAATTTATTTTCTTTCTTTATTAGAATGCAAATAAAGATTAATTCAAAGTATATTTGTAGTCATAGTCATGAATATATGAAAGATTTATTTTAGTTAAATTCTATAAAGGCACACAAATCTCTTTTAATATAAAATTTCAAACAATTCTCAATAAAATTTCTTTAAAAACTTTTTATAAAATAATGCATTCATCATTTATGATAGAACTGTATCTCTTTTTTTTTCCTAATTTTTGAAATGTTTCAAACTATTTTCTATTTTCCAAGTGATTTTTAAAATATTTTTTTTCAAGATTATTTCATTTTATTTTTAAAACTATTTCATTTTAAAATACAAAGTCATTTTCAATATCATTTTCAAAATTGCAAAGTTATTTCAGATCCAAAGTATTTTCAAAACTATTTTAAACTTTGATTTTAAAAATATTTTTCAAAAGATATTTTCAAAACATTTTTAGGTTTATTCCAATTTATTTTCAAATCATTTTCAAGTTTATTTCAAATCATTTTCAAAACATTTTCAAGTTTATTCCAATTTATTTTCAAATCATTTTCAAGTTTATTTCAATTCTCTTTAAAACATTTTCAATTTTAGTTTAAAACATTTTCAAATCATTTTCAAATCATTTTCAAGTTTATTTTAAATCTTTTTCAATTTTATTTCATGTCATTTTCAAAATATTTTCAAAGTTATTTTGAAATACTTTCAAAATATTTTTGAAGATTATTTCCAAATATTTTCAAAGTTATTTCGAAATTTTTTTGAAACATTTTCAAAAAATTATTTCAAATCATTTTCCAAATCTTTTCAAAGCATTTTCCAAGTTATTTTCAATATAATTTCAAGTTATTTTCAAAGTTAATTCTAATTTAATTTCGAAATATTTTCAATAATTATTTCATCCAATTTTCGTATGTTTTTCAAATTCACTTTCAATTATTCTCAATCATTTTTTCTAAGCAATTTTCAATTTCAATTTTAACTTCAATTTCAATTTCAATTTTTCAAACTTCAACTTTCAAAGCAATCTTCAATTTCAATTCCAGTTTCAATTTCAAGACAAATTTCAAAATTTGACTTTAAAGTGATTTCAATTTTAAAGCAAATTTTCAAATTCAAAATAAACTCAAAGCAATTTCAAATCAATCTAGCTTCAAAATCTTTTCAAGTCAATTTCAAGATATTTTCAAACAATTTTCCAAAGTACATTTTCATATCAAATTGGAAATCACTTGGAAATTCAATTTTGAAATATTTTCAAAGTCTTTTCAAATCAAAACAATTTTCCAAAGCATGCACCATATTTTTAAAATTAATATTTTCTGAAAATTCATAGCACAAGCATGATTCTATGTGTATTTAGGATTTAGAATAATTTCTTAGGCAAATTTAGGCAAAGCAAAGGCATAAATTCGATTCTTGGTTCAATTACCCCTAGTAAAGGTGCTAGGAACGGTTGAACCTCATACCGATGTGCGACCTTTGTCTCCCAATTTTTCCACATATTTTTCAAAAATGGAGGCGAGTTATTATTTTCAAAAATCTTATTCAAAAGGGCAAGTGGACCTTGCAAGAGTTTTCTTCCTAAAAAGAAGAAAAAAATTTCAACGATCATAAGGTCCAGGTCCATAAACTTCTTGTAGGACATACCACTGCCATTGGTTGACTTTTCTTGGGCCACTTGTTGTAGGTTATTGCCTATTTGTTGCATGGTCATCGCTTGTTATCCAACAACCTCTGCCAGGTTGTGTAAGGTATCCATAATATCATTGCACATGTTTAACCAGGCCATCTAGTTGCGGCAAACAGAGAAAACCAAAATAGGCTAGGTTATTACTTTCTCAATCCTACCATACGATTTATTCCTTCTACTTTACACTACACTTAGGAGTTTATATACTGATAGAGCTATTGTAGGTCGTCGGAAGAGCCATGAGTTTACATTTTTATCCTTCTCTGAAATCAAAGTTGTAACACCCCCAACAATTCAAATGGAAAATTTTTGGAATAATTTTTTTTAAAACAGCGGAATACCAATTAGCTTATCTGGTCCAATAGTTGGGTGAGTTACAGTGTAATACAGAGAGTACTCGAATAAAATTTGATGACATCAATAAATGCTATGTCCAAAGTTATTACAATCCCATTAATAAAATAATGAAAGGTTTATCAGAGTTAATACAGGATCACAAAAATAAAGTCTCATGGCTTCGTCCACAGTGACATCTGCAATTGCCCAATAACTTTAATCACTACCTGAAAAATAATAATTTAGATGGGGTCAAACTACACCCCGTATGAGTAAGATGCATTATATCCATATGAATGTGCTCAGTGTCGTGTGTACATTTATACATATGTGAAACACACTCACAATAATGATATTGAAATATTAACAATTCATGTAATACAACCAACTCATGGTGAAAGCATTAATGAGACTATACATCTAATACATGGTTCACAGTTATGTTATAACTATTGAAATATGAAGAAAGCTTTGCTGCATCTATGCATCACATGAATGACTCACATATATTTTATAACAATTGCAACTTCCAACATTGAGTGTACTTAAACACGTCTAAGAGTGAACTGACTTTATGTTTCTCTTGTTAATTACCCTCTGGGTACACATAGGCATTTGACATCATAGCAGACTGAGACCATACAGGGGTCTGTTATGCTTTTTTAATTAATAACTTGTGTGACTAGCCGTACGGATACCCAAAGGAGATGATTCATGATCGAGAGAGTACTCCCCAATGGCAGAACAAGAATTTGGATGCATCCAGAAAAACTTCTGCAAAAGACTTGGATCTACCACCTAGGACGCATTGGTAGTCCTAGCCCCTTAACTTCGATGGCTGAGGACCAGGTGAGACACCTTGCTCACACAAAAACATAATTGTTCCACAGAGCTTGTACCATCTACTTTCCCTAAGGTAGAACATGGGTCTGGTAACATACACTGTCTTTCAAGTGTACTCAGAACCCTCAGAAATCGGTAACATATACCGTCTTTCAGGTATACCCATGTAAACACTCTAAATTTTTCAAGTCCATTCCGAACATCTCCTTTCACAGATGCCAACCTCCTCTAGGGCGATGTAGAGTCTCACCCCTAGGTTTATCCCAGTCTAGAGGTCAGTTTACCCCCATTTTGTTAATAAAATATCATTTTATCCCTGAGTCACCCTTAGACCCTTTCGTCAATCAGACTTAGTCAAACTCATCTTAAGTTTAAAAGAATTAGAATGTCAGTCACATCTAGCTCCACTGAGCTCACGATAAGCAGTGTCAGTCCATTTGGGCTAAATTCAGTTCATTTCAGGCAAATTGAGCTCATTTTTAGCTCGAATTTTAGCGAAACTATCCTCAAGTCAATTAAACCCAGTAGATCCTATCTCCATGAGTCTAATATGAGTTCATCAGGAGTTTGAATTGTCCAATTCCAATTCAAAGTCACTCTCCACATTCTCGAATCTTCATCTTATCTCATTTTAGCTTGTTTGAGCTCAATTCAGTTCAAATTGAGCTAACCCTAGTCGGTTGAGCTAGTATTTTAGCTCTGAATTTAGTTCACCTAAGTATAACTGACTTCCAATTCAGTTCATTTTTATTCTATCCAGTTCAGTACCATATTTTCTACCCCTGCAAGGTAAAAACCAAAAAATAATAATTTCTTTAAAACATCATTTCTATCAATTTTTAAACTGGGACAAGTCCCAATTGAGGCTTGGATCAATTATTTTATCTGATATTTTATCAATATCCGATATCCAATCCACATTTCAATTCGGATATTGGATCCAATGTTGAATCTGATGTCCATTTTTCATCCTGGACCTAGATTTTTCATCTGATTCATTCTATTTTCTAGATCCAGAGCCCAATTTACCTTTTAAACCTGGATTATCTCATTGGATATCTGGGATCCAATTAATCATTCTAGATCCATTTTTTATCTGGATTCACCTTCTGATCCATTTGAAAGAATAAAGTGGACCGATTTCAGAATTAGAACACAGATTCATCTAATATCTGAAACCCTATTTCACTTCTTAGATTCTGATCCATATCCAAGATCCAATTCCATTTCTAGGCTTGATCCAATATCCAAACCCAAGATCCAAATCTAAATTTCATCAGGATCCTGGATCTTTTATTTCAATTTGTTTCATAAAACCCATATCCAAGGTTGGAACATCATTTCAAACCAATTTCTTCCATTTTTACCTTTAATCGAGATCCAGATCCACTTTATTCAAAATTTCAGATCCAAATCTAAATTTAAAAATCAATCTTTATTCAATTTTCAAAATCAATTCTCAAATTTCAAATCCAAATTCATCATTTTTATAAAATCTTTTGAAAATTAACCTGGATCCAACTTTTAATTCAATTTGGATTTTGAAAAAAATCAAAATGGATCTCAGATCCAATTGAGATCCATTATTTTTAATTGTCAATCCTCATTTATTTTTCACCATTTAATTTCCATTTTATTCTCAAATCTTTCATATTTAGTTTTGAAAATCAAAAAGAAAAAAATATATATTTTCTAAAGGGGGGGCACCACTTGGCATTTTGCAATTTTAAAACCCATTTTATTTTAAAACCCTCTTTTTCTTTGTTAAAAAACTTGGTTTTTTTAAACCTACTTTTAAAATCCCCTTTGTTTTTAAAAACACACATGGGTATCACTTGCAAAGTGATGCCATGTGTCACCATGTTTTCAAAGTTCGAACTATGCCCCTTTGAAAAAATAAAAAATACCCACATGCCCCCCCCCCCCCCCCCCCCTTGTGGCCTCTCAAGATGACATGTGGCAAGGGCCTTCTAGATGCCTTGCCACATCAGCCCTAAGCCTAACCAATTTGCATTTTGGGCATGCCCCAAATGCCCCCAATTTTCATTATAAATAGACCCCTTAAGGGGGTCGGTTTTGACATCTTAAAAAAATAAAAAAATTGAGAATTCCCTTGAAAGTTGGAATTCTCTCTCTCTCTCCTTCCTTCTTGGGATTTGTGACCATTTGGAGAAGCTCCAACTCTCTTCACCCAAGGTGAGACCTCTTCCCTTCTTTCAATTGATTTTTCATTTTTTTTAAATTCTTTAAGTATTGTACCCCTCCTCTCTTCTTCTTCTTTCAATTTCTTTCCAATTTCAAAGGTAGCAATATAGATCTACTTTATTTCTGTATTAATTTTGATTTTATGCTTTTTGATTCATGCAATTTCATTTTAGCCATTAGAATTATGAGATTTGATCTTCTATAGATCAAATCTCATATTCAATTGGCCAAATTAATTTTAATTTATAGTCCAGTACTTTGATTATGTTTATTGATCACGCATAATTTCTACATATAAATTCATATATTTTTCATGCATGATCGTGTTAATAATTGCTTAAAAAATGCTTGTTTGTGGAGGTTTTCAAAGTTTTTTTTCAGATATTAAATTGAGCAATGTGAACCCTTTCTAAGCCTTTTTGAGAAATTAATTAAGTTTTTGGAAAATACTTTCAAAAAAATGAAGTTGTTTGAAATATTTGAAAAATATACAGACTTCTTTTGAAAAGAATTTTCAAAACCTAATTAAAACATTATAAATTAGATGTTTGAGAGAAGAAAGGGGTCTCTCTCTTGGGAATTCACGCCTCCCACTTTGAAGCTCTCTCTCTCTCTCTTTTTTCTTCTTCTTTCTCCACCAGCCAACCCGTAGTTGCTTCTATTTTTCCAGCACACAAAAAGGCAACATGTTGATTTCATGGGGAGAGACCATTCTTTTCGCGACCACTCCAGCCGGGCCACTCGGTAATCCCTTCTTTTGCTTCCCTTTCTTTTTAGGTATCTCAGATCAGTTCATTATTGTCTTTGCTGGTACCATAGGCTCTACGTTTTGTTGGTTCATAGGTTCTGCATTTATTTTATTCTTTTGAGATTCAGCGTTGTGTTTATTTAGTTTGTTTAGTCTATTCAGTCATACGTTAACAGTCTATGTGTTTTAATGGATCAACATGTTTTCAGCAAGAGTTAGTCGTCAGTCATTAGAGTATTAGTAATTGGCATATGTTGAGTTGTTAGTCGGTGTGCATAGAACACTTTAGTTTGTTATCAGTTGAAATAAATATTTTATTTATCAGCATTTTTTATGCAATCAGCGTTTTTATAGATTAGTGTTCTTCATTAGCGTTTTCATGTTTGATGTTTTACATTAACGCCTTTCATTTCATGTTTTTTTTTTAGTTATAGCGTCAGGTTTTACAATAGTTAATTAGATCTGTTAATTGCTTAGGTTATCAATCTTTATTCAGTCGGTTTGATCCACCATCGTTTTGGTTTATTCAGCAGCATAGTCGTTGGTTAGAAATTAATGTTAGTTGTTTTTTGGTAATATTATATTGTTTGAGTTGGTTATTTCAACACTTCCTTTAACCTTATATCGTGTGTTCCTTAGTTGTCAATCAACACATAGAAGTCTATTTTTCTAACTAGTTTTCCTATTACATAGTATAGTACAGTCTAATGTCTTTAGTCGTGATTCCATTGTAGTTTAGTATTAGTTAATCTTTGTTTTCTAAACTGTCATGTGGACTATGCTTTCCTTTTCAGCAATTAGTTTAGTGCTATTCCTATTTGAATGCCATTAACTTAGTTTAATTAGGGTAATTAGCTTAGACTAATTTAAGGTAGCTGATTCTTGTTTTCATTCAAGTAAGTAGTTAGTGATTAATAATATTACATAGCTAGTTGTAGTTTCAGATTTAGCATCCGTACAACAAGTTTTATTTTGTTGATTGATCGCCATTAGTCTTGCATATAGTTTAGTAATTTGTGTCAATTAACTCTTGCCAGCCGATTCACATTGTTTTCTCATAAATTTTGTTGCTTAAGTCCTGCTTACTTTTATTAGCTTGTTGAGATTAGATTAATGGATTGATTGGATTAATTTCTGAGTTCAGTGGAGTACTTTCTTAATAGGTGTTAGTTTACTTTAGTTTCTTGAATTCTTGATTTCTTGAATTAGTTAGATGTTAGTCATTAGTTGGTTAGATGTTGAATTCTTGATTAATTAGTAAATTGTTATGCTATTTTGTCAATTAGTATAGGTTGTTACAAGTTAGTTCATGTTTAGTTTAGTTTAGTTAATTCAAATCTTGCTTTTGCTGAATATTTTTAATCATTAGCTATTAATTTCTTGTCTAGTTTTCGTAGTACTGCTTTGTGTTTTGTTTTTGTGTTTTGCAGGGAAGCGCTGGGACGTGAGAGAGAAGTGATTTTAAGCCTCTGAAGAGCCCTCAAAAAAGCAAAAGTTCAAGAAAACATACATTACCACAAGAAGGGACAAGAAGACTCGAAGCACTGAAGCCTTTTCTTTTCTTTTAGAATTTAGAAATTTAATTCAATTTTTGGGTATGTAATAAAGTCTTCTAAGCCATCTGCGTAGGGTATTCATTTGTTGTAATAGTTAATTAGATTTACTTTCTCTTACATTTTCATTTTGGCAATAAAAAGTAGTTTAGCTTATGTGTTTGAATACAAGTATCTCTTGTTCCTTGAGATCGACCCAGACTCCACCGCTTGTGTGAGCCGGTTTTTATTATTTGGTGTTTTGCTTTCATTGGATTTTCATTAAAAATATTGTTTTAAAAAGGGTTTTCATAAAACTCACACCAAATTTTGGCGCCGTTGCCGGGGAACGGCGAAATACTAGTATTCACTTTATTGCCTTGTGTTTGTTCTCGTATTTATAGGTTGTTAGTTTAATTCAGTTCTTTAATTAGGATTCTTTAGTTTGCTTTTCGCATTTAGGCTTAGAACCATGTGTGTGCATACTATAGAGACGAGCTTACTTTTCTGCACATCCCACCCATTAGGATCCTCTTAGAAGTGACTGTGTACGATTGGTACCGTGCACATAGATTTCATTTTCGTAAATTCTCTATTGAGTGCAACTGCGTGGTGCTTGTTTATTTCTTGTTTTTAGTATTTGTTTATGTTACTCGCTTTGTGGTTTGGCCGCTAACACGTTAGTTAGGTAGAAAAACCCAATTTAGGACGGTTGTTGCACCGGTCTACCCTTTGGTGCATGCACGGGCGACGTTCGCTTGAACCTGAGCTTGCCGAATTTGTTGAGGATCCTGAATCTTTCTTTAGGAGAGCCCATCAATCCAGCCCTATGACTGAAGATCAGCAGTTGATCCATCCTCTTAGGGAGTACTTCATGCCCAACACATACACTCCTGCCTCCTGCATCACAAGACCTGATGTGGGAGTGAACCATTTTGAAATCAAGGCCAGTGTCATCCAGATGTTACCCTCCTTTATGGCCTTAGCAACGAAGACCCATACTGTCATCTCGACGAATGTCTCGAGATCTGCTCTACGGTGAGGATCAATAATTTTGGAGATGACGTATTACGGTTGACGTTATTCCCCTTCTCCCTTAAAGATAAAGCCAAGCATTGGCTGAAGGCCCTCGATACAGTCCAAATTATCACTTGGGAACATATGCAAAGGGAGTTTTTAAAGAAATACTTCCCAATTGGTAAGATGAACCAGTATCGAAAATCCATCACCAGCTTTTCACAGATCGAGGGAGAAATGTTTTATGAAATGTGGGAGAGGATGAAAGATCTTCTCCGCAAGTGTCCCCATCACCAGGTGCCCCGCTGGCAACTGGTGCAATATTTTTATGATGGTCTCACTAAGAAGAACCGTCAAATGGTTGACGTTGCCTGTGGGGGCACTTTTATGCTCAAAAGTGAAGATGAAGCATGGGCCCTTTTTAAGACCTTGAGCGAGAACTCCATGCACCATGCTTCTGCTTCACAATCTGAGAGGGCCACACCTTTGCAAGATGGCGCGAAGAAGGCTGGTATATTCGAGATAGGGATGCACCTTGAGTTTTAAAACAAGGTCGAACAACTGTCCCAGAAATTGGATCAGTTGTTGTCGGGTCCCTCTCCAGTCCTACAGGTGTGTGCGCTGTGTGCTAGCCCTGCACACCATGTTGTTGATTGCCCCATTGCGCCACAGTACCCTGAGTTTGTCCAGGAGCAAGCTCAGATGGCGCAGAGTTTCGCTAGGCCCGCACCCAATCCATATTCCAGTACATATAACCCGGGCTGGCGGAACCATCTTAATTTTTCATGGAGAAATCCACAAGCCCAACCTCCCAACCCTTCCCAAAGCCAACCCAGGCAAGGCGGTTATGCGCCTGGATTTCAAAGAACCAGCTACCCTTCAGCTCAATCTACTTATAATCAGCCCCAGTCTCAGGAGACTTTGTCCAGCCAGTCCTTTGAGGACAAGATGCTGCAAGCCTTCTCGGATATCAAGGCAAATCTGAGCTCCCATACACATTCTATTGCGAAGCTTGAGACGCAAATGAGACAACTCGTCGAGGCGCTTAGCAGGCGGAGTGAGGGGGCTTTACCTAGCCAACTGGTGGTGAACCCTAGGGGTAAGGAGTCGATGCATGGCCTGCATATGACAAATGCCCATCAAGAGCAGGCTCAATCAGTAATCACCCTTAGGAATGGGAAGCAATACCAAGCGAGGGAGGCTGCAGAAGAAAGAGAGAGAACGAGTGAGAAACAGCTTGTCCCTACCGTCCCACCTCAGGAAAGCGAGAGGGCTCTACCAATTGAGCCTTCAAAGTCCTATAATCCCAAAGCCCCCTTTCTTGAGGCTCTAGAGAGACCGAAGTCATTAGGCAAACATGAAGTGAATATGCAGGAGATGCTTGAGATATTCAAGCACGTTCAGATAAACCTCCCCTTGCTTGATGCCATTCAGCAAGTCCCTGCATATGCAAAGTTTCTAAAAGAGCTTTGTACACAGAAAAGAAAGTTGAGGTCACAAGTGCCGAAGAAGATATACTTGACTGAGCAGGTGACTGCGGTGTTGCAGCACCAAACACCACCAAAGCTTAAGGACCCAGGGACTCCAATTATTTTGTGTGTCATAGGAGACATCACTGTTGAGCGTGCATTGCTCGACCTTGGGGCAAGTGTCAATATCTTTCCGAGTTTCTTTTATGACAAATTTGGATTAAAGGAGATGAAGCCAACACCTATGACTCTGCAGCTTGCAGATAGATCCATCAAGGTCCCGCGAGGGATTCTGGAAGATGTTCTAGTCAAGGTAGAGGACTTCTACTTCCCTGTCGACTTTATCATTTTAGATATGGAGGGAGTTAATGATATGCAACAGACCCCCATCATTCTTGGACGCCCCTTTCTGCCCACTGCCAATGCATGCATTAATTGCCGCACAGGCGCGATGGATGTCTCATTTGGCAACAGGAAGATGTGGCTGAACATTTTTCATGCGGCGATGGGACCTGCCGGCGATGAGGCTTCTTTCGAGGTCGACTTCATTTAGGACCTGGTAGAAGCAGAGCATACCTGGTTATTGAGTGATCCACCTTAGGAGGAGATTGATGAATCACTCGAAGAAGATTGCCATGGGTCGATAGAGAGTCAGACATGTGATCTGAGTTGGACCTGGCACTTCGAGCCACTTCCTGAATTGGCAGAAAAGCCGGCCCGACCATCCATAGAGAGTCCGCCTGAGCTTGAGTTGAAGCCCTTACTGGCCTCACTCAAATATGCCTTCCTAGGCAAGGATCAGACTCTCCCCGTCATTATTTCTGCAGACCTGACTGACACACAGAAGTGTCAGCTTTTACAAGTCTTGCACGAGCATAAAGAGGCGATTGGATGGTCGGTGGCAGATCTGAAGGGGATAGATCCCTCCTTTTGCATGCATCGGATTATCATGGATGAGGGGACTAAACCCTCAAGAGAGGCGTAAAGGAGACTAAGTCCCCATATGAAGGAGGTGGTAAAGAAGGAGGTAGTCAAATGGTTGGATGCTGGGATCATTTATCCCATCTCCGACAGTCAGTGGGTGAGCCCTACCCAGGTTGTCCCCAAGAAGTCTGGGCTCACTGTAGAGATGAATGAAAAAGGAGAAAGTGTCCCCATGAGGACTACCACGGGATGGCAAGTATGCATAGATTATAGAAAGTTGAACAATGCTACTAGGAAGGATCACTTCTCTCTGCCGTTCATCGACCAAATCTTGGAGAAACTCGCAGACCAGTAGTATTTTTGTTTCCTGGATGGTTATTCAGGATACAACCAGGTCGCCGTTCATCCCGAGGACCAGGAGAAGACGACGTTCACCTGTCCATATGACACTTTTGCTTATAGGAGAATGCCGTTCGGGCTCTGCAATGCCCCGACAACATTTCAGCGGTGCATGATGACGATCTTCTCACAGATGATGGATGATGTCCTTAAGATTTTCATGGACGGTTTCTCAGTCTATGGCTCTTCATTTGACGATTGTCTCCAAAAGTTATCTCATGTGCTTCAGCATTGTAGGGAGACAAATCTGGTTCTTAGTTGGAAAAAGAGTCATTTCATGGTGAGACAGGGGATTGTTCTTGGACATATTGTGTCTGAGAAAGGGATCGAGGTAGATAAATCCAAAGTGGAGACCATTGCTAAATTAGCTCCACCGACCTCTATACGGCAAGTGCGATCATTTCTAGGGCACGCAGGTTTTTATAGAAGGTTCATTAAGGACTTTAGCCAGATTTCTCGACTATTGTGCAACCTGCTATCGAAAGATCAGTCGTTTGTGTTTGATGATGCTTGTCTGAAGGCATTCTTGGCCCTAAAGGAGGCTCTGACTACTGCTCCTATTCTTCAATCTCCTGAGTGGTCAGTGCCATTTGAGATTATGTGTGACACGTCAGATTACGCGATTGGAGCGATTCTCGATCAAAAGATTGAGCGACGATCTCATGTGATTTATTATGCTAGTAGGACCCTCTCTGATGCGCAAATGCATTATACCACCACAGAGAAGGAATTACTAGCCGTAGTTTTTGCTCTTGAGAAGTTTTGCTCATATTTGTTAGGCTCCAAGGTCATCATTTACTCAGATCATGCAACATTGTGATATTTGATGAGTAAAAAGGATGCCAAACTGTGTCTCATTCGATGGATCTTTCTGTTACAAGAATTTGATCTCGAGATTTGAGATAAGAGTGAATGTGAGAATCTTGTAGCAGATCATTTATCCAGACTGACAGTGGAGACATCCACTGATCAGGGGCAGATTGATGATTCATTTCTGGATGAGCAGCTCTTTCATGTCAAGCATCTGCCTTGGTTCGCGCATATCATCAACTTTTTGGTGACTGGAGAGTACCCTTCGCACTGGAACCGCAATGAGAGAGATCAATTTTTCTCGTAGGTAAAGCACTATTTTTGGGAGGAACCATAATTGTTTCGATTATGCCCGGATCAGATGATTCAGAGATGTGTTCCTGAGGAGGAGTATGACTCCATTCTATCATCCTGTCATTCCTTGGCTTGTGGAGGCCATTTTTCTAGTCGAAAGACCGCTGCGAAGGTCCTCCAGTCAGGATTTTGGTGGCTGACACTACATAGAGATGCCCATGATTTTTGTAGGAGGTGCTTGCGCTGTCAGCAGACAGGACGCATTGCCAAGCGTGACATGATGCTCCTTTTTCCTATTTTGATTGTTGAGATTTTTGATGTGTGGGGCATTGATTTTATGGGTCCTTTTTTGCCATCGTTTGGATTTGTATACATTTTAGTGGCAGTTGCTTATGTTTCAAAATGGGTCGAGGCCGTGGCCACCCAAACCAATAATCATAAGGAGGTGCTTCAATTTATCAAGCACAACATTTTTAGCCGGTTCGAAGTCCCTAGAGCCATCATTAGTGATGGTGGTACGCACTTTCGTAATGTGCAAGTAGCTTCCTTACTTAGGAAATATTTTGTGCATCATCGAATTGATACACCTTACCACCCACAGACCAGTGGCCAAGTTGAGGTCTCTAATAGGGAGATCAAGCAGATTCTTGAAAAGACAGTCCGACCAGACCGCAAGGACTGGTCTTAGCGCCTTGATGATGCCCTATGGGCTTATAGGACTGCTTTCAAGACCCCGATTGGTTTGTCGCCATATCGATTGGTTTTTGGGAAACCATGCCATCTCCCTGTCGAGTTAGAGCATAGAGCGTATTGGGCTATAAAAAAGTTTAATTTTAATATGACCCAAGCTGGAGCAGAGAGAAGATTATAGTTGAGTGAGCTAGAGGAATTGCGTAATGAGGCCTATGAGAGTGCCAAGATTTACAAGGCTCGAACCAAGCATTTCCATGATCAACACATTGTAAGGAAGCAGTTCGAGCCTGGTCAAAAAGTTTGGCTTTATCATTCGTGTCTCCATCTTTTTCCAGGGAAGCTGAAGTCCAGATGGGATGGACCATTCATAGTCCATAGAGTTTTTCCACATGGAGCGATAGATCTTTTGGACCCTCGAAAGGGCAGCATTTTCAAAGTCAATGGGCAGCGGCTGAAGCCCTACATTTCCGATATTGTGGTGAAGCAAGACATTGAGACTGTTGACCTCATGGAGGCATGAGGGCATGCACAAGTTTGTATGTTGTATTTTTAGTAGGATCTAATAAATGTTCATAGGTGTTTTTTTTTTTTTCTTGTATCTCATGAGTGTATTGTTAGATCAGGTATGCATTCTTGTGTAATCGTAGGACATGCATTCATATGTCATATCAGGTGACTTCTGCCCTTTTCTCTCAATTATCTTGTTCTCAAGTGCAGCCTCTTAGTTTCATACAAGCATGGGGGAGTGCCACTGAGGACAGTGTTGTTGAGAAACTCTATTTTGATGACACATAATATGATACACTGTCTTATTTGATTTCATATGATATGATAATATGTCTTCTTGAAAAATGTTATATTATGACGGGATATGTTTTGCCATATATCTAACAAGTATTTGATGCAAGGATATCTCACCCAAAAAGGATGGAGACCTCCTGTTCAAGTACAACCGTGGTCCAATCATACTCCTTGAAGAAAAAGCTTGATGAGCCATGATTTCCTAAAGATCATCTAAAGAGATCGGCTACCTCAAGATGAAGACCTTTTTTCTTCTTTAGAGTCATATGTAACAAAACCTTCAGAAGCATGCATATTGCATATTACATACTCATTCATAAAAGTTATATTTCAAAAAAGTATACGATAGTTTCAAAAAGCACTTTTTGAAAACCAATAATTGTACCTTCTTACAAACCTTTATGGAAAAAGTATTTTGACATGATATATTAGCTCATGATTTCAAAAAGCAATAATTATACCGTCTATCATGTATAAGACAACTTAAAAAGAAATGATTTCAAATGTGTAGGAAAAAGACAAAACATGGAAATCGGCTAGACAAAGAAAAACAAATATAATATGTTTTGAAAAGACTTTAGTTACCTTTTTACAACTCAAGAATGTCGACTTGCTTGAAGTCATCATTCTCTTTGTAAAACATTAAATACCTCCTCTAAAAATCTTTTTAGAAATAACTATTTTAATCCCACTCAAGAATGTCGACTTGCTTAAAGTCTTCATTCTCTCTGTAGACATTGAAAAACATATCATAAAGCAATACTTGATATGACTACTTACAAATAAAGATCTCAAAGCATTTATTGTACTTACACTCATTTAAGTAAAGAAGTACTTAAGTACTACAAATCATTAATTAGAATAAAGACAAAACTACATGATGACCTACAATCCAACGTTCAATGTACTATTGTAAGAAATAGACTTTTTACATAAAATATATAATACCTAAAATATTACAACGACTACTGTACCCCAAATACTACTTTTATGGAAAGAAGACTTTTTTGAAAATCTCTAAAGATGTTTTTGAAATGACTTGACATCTCACATCCCAAAAAGACTATCATTTCAAAAAGGCAACGACTACTTTTTTAAAGGCTATATAAACACAATCAAATAAACTATTCAGACAATGGACATGTGAGCTTACAACGAGAAAAATTCTTATTCGATATTTGAAAGAGAGCCTAGAAAAAGAAAGAGAAAAGAAAAAAGAAAAGAGAGAAAAAGTCAAGAATAGCACTTTGACAAAGAGTATCCTCTGAGTGAAAAGAACATAACATTCTGAGAATCCTTCATTCGTGCATTCATATCATTCTGAAGGTTCTATAGGAAGTATTGTAACTTTCTGTTATTCACTGTATTCCTTCTTTGTTTAAAGAAGTAGACCTCTGAGAAAGAGGGTGTTGTCCTTCTCTGTTGAGAGAAGAAGACCTCTATGCAAGAGGGTGTTCCCCTTCTGTGTTGAGAGAACAAGACCTCTGTGGAAAAGGGTGTGCCCCTTCTCTGTTGAGAGAAGAAGACCTCTGAGGAAGAGGGTGTTGTACTATTTATCCGGTGACTCGGATGTTATAGTGGAAAGCTCAAGTGGTTTGCTTGGGGACTGGATGTAGGTCTGGGTTTTGACCGAACCAATATAAATTCTGTATTTTTGTGTTGTGCCTTTATTGCATTATATTTTTAATTTATCGATCATATTAGCATTTCACTATTCACCCCCCTCTAGTGGAATTTTATTTGGTATCAGAGCAGGTTTGCTGGTTACGACATAACAAGTCTTCCAGCACAAATGGCATCTACCTCCTATGCTCGTGATATTGAAGGTCAACACGCATCTCGTCCTCCTTTCTTCAACGGCTCCAACTATGGATACTGAAAATGCAGAATGGCTATTTCTCAAGTCCATAAATTTTGCTGTATGGAAAATTATTGAGCATCCATACACATCTCCATATGCAGACTATAGCTTATGGTCTGATGAAGAAAAGAAAATGGCAAATCTAAATGCAAAGGCTATGAATGCCTTATATTGTGCCATTGATCAGAATGAATTCAATAGAATATCTATATGTGAATCTGCATATGATATTTGGCATTCTCTGGAGGTTATTCATGAAGGAACCAACAAAGTGAAAGAAGCCAAAATCTCATCTCTTGTCAGAAAATATGAGTTGTTCAAAATGAACAAAGATGAACCCATCATAGAGATGTTCACCAGATTCACCAACATCACCAACGATCTGAAATCTCTGGGTGTAACCCATTCCCAGACAGATAAGGTGAAGAAAATCTTGAGATCTCTCACAACTGATTGGGAGAAAAAGACTAGTGATATTGAAGAAGCTCAAGATTTATCCAAGTACCCTGGACGACTTAATAGGCAACCTTATGGCCTATGAAGTCCACATGAAGGAAAGAAGGGAAGAGGAACAACCTTTAAAGAAAACTCTAGCCTTCCCAGCTCTTTCTGAGAACGAGGACTCAGAAAAGGAAACTGAAATTGCGCTACTCACTAGAAAATTCCAGCGCTTCATGAGAAGGAACCAGATTCGAAATAAGCACAAGGAAAAAAAAGACCCTAAAGAAGATTCCATGTGCTATCAGTGTAATAAGCTAGGTCACTTGAGACGTGATTGTCCTCTTCTCAAAAGAAAATCCAAGACTGAGGAACCAAAGAAGAAGTTCTTCAAGAAAAAGGTTCTACATGCTCAATGGGATGATTCAGAACCATCCACAAGTGAAGAGTCAAGTGATGATGAAGCAGAAACCGCCAACATGTGCTTCATGGCAGAAAGCTCTGTAAGTGAATCCCTTGATTTCTCCTTTGAAGAACTTCAAAATGCTTTTCAGGAACTTTTTGAAGAATCAAGGAAAACGATTCTCAAAAATAGACATTTGAAATCTAAAAATCTAGAGCTTATGCTGAAAAATGAAAAACTCAGTATTGAAAATTCTGAGTTACAAAAGAAATTTTTTTTGATTACTTCTGAAATCTCTTCTACTAGCTCCAAGACTAAAAATCTGCAAGTAGAAATTTCAGAATTAAAAAGTAAAACTGAGAACCTTATGAAAACAGTTTTCAAGTTTACTAAAGGAAAAGAGAACTTGGATAAACTCCTATCCTCTCAAAAAGTCTCTTTTTACAAGAATGGTATTGGCTACTCTCATTTCTACAAACCTTCTTGTATGAATCAAAAGACCATTTTTGTCAAAGGTTCTTCTGAACCTAAAAAGGAGTATTATATTTTTAATTCCTTGAACTCCTCTAAAGTTTTAGACAAACCCAAATCAAAATGGATATGGGTTCCAAAGTCTAACAAAAAGGGACCCGACTGGGTACCAAAAAGAAGTTTTACTTAATGTTTTGCAGGCTCCAAAGAAGAAGAACATATGGATACTAGACAGTGGATGTTCAAAACACATGACAGAACATCCAGACCTTTTTGTTGTTCTTCATCATAAAGAAGGAGGAACCGTCACCTTTGGAGATAACAAAAAAGGTTTGATAATTGGTATTGGTAATATTGGCAATATAGATAAACCTCTTATCAAAGACATTCTCCTTGTTAAAGGCTTAAAACATAACCTCCTAAGTATTAGTCAAATGTGTGACACAGATTATAATGTTAGCTTTAATCATGATGCATGCCTTATAGCAGACACCAACGAAAACATCATCTTAAAAGGTATAAGAAGAAATAATATATATGAATTATACCTAGAAAACATTACTGAACATTGCCTTATAGCTAATAATGACACTCAACATTTATGGCACATGAGAATGGGTCATGTCAACTCCAAATACATGTCTAAATTAGCTAAAAACAAGTTAGTACGTGGGTTACCCAAAATATCTTTTAAATTTTTGTGATGCATGTCAATTAGGAAAACTGTCTAAATCATCTTTCAAATCAAAAAATATCATTTCAAGTAAAAGACCTTTAGAGCTTCTCCACTTGGATCTTTTTGGTCCTTCTAGAGTATCTAGTCTTAATCATAATAAATATGCTTTTGTCATTGTAGATGATTACTCAAGATTTACTTGGGTAATATTTTTGAAAAACAAAAGTGATACGTTTTGTCAATTTGAAATTTTATGTAAAAAATTACAAAATGAAAAATCTTGTTCTATTGTAAAAATCCGTAGTGACCATGGAGGAGAATTTGAAAATGAACTTTTTGTAAATTTTTGTAACTTGCATGGTATTTCTCATAACTTTGTCTTTCCTAGAGCTGCACCTCAAAATGGTGTAGTAGAAAGAAAGAATAGAACCCTTCAGGAATCTGCTAGAACTATGCTCCAACATAATAATCTTGCTAAATCTTTTTGGGCAAAAGCTGTTAATACTGCATGCTATATAACCAATAGAGTTCTTATTAGACCCTTATTAAATAAAACTCCCTATGAATTATTCTATGACAAGACTCCAAGAATAGACTATTTTAAAGTCTTTGGATGTAAATGCTTTATCCTTAACACAAAAGATAGCCTGGATAAATTTGATGCTAAATCTATTGAAGGCATATTCTTAGGATATTCAAGTCATAGTAAAGCATACAGAGTTTTTAATAAGAGTTCATATACTATTGAAGAATCTATGCATGTCAGTTTTTGTGAATCTATTGATCAATCTGTTCTTAAGCAGACTAACGATGATGATATTGAAAGTACATATTTATTCCTAGATAACACAGCCAAATCTAATGAAGATGATCATCAAAGAACATTTGTCGAAATCAAAGATCATCCTCAAAAGCAGATTTTGGGAGACCTGACAAAGGGGGTTCAAACTAGAGCTCAGCTAGAATGGATTGCTAACATGGCCTTCATTTCTCAACTTTAACCAAAGAAGATTGATGAAGCAATCATCGATGAGTTCTGGATGCTAGCCGTGACTGAAGAACTGAATCAATTCCAAAGAAATGATGTTTGGGATCTTGTACCAAGACCAAAGGATCATCAGATCATTGGGACAAGATGGATCTTCAGAAACAAGCTAGATGAAACAAGTAATGTTATAAGAAACAAGGCAAGACTAGTAGCTCAAGGATACAACCAGGAGGAAGGTATTGATTTTGATGAAACATTTGCTCCTGTTGCTAGACTTGAATCTATTAGGATGTTTTTAGCATATGCAAGCTATATGGATTTCAAACTATATCAAATGGATGTTAAAAGTGCCTTTCTAAATGGTTTTATAAATGAAGAAGTTTATGTAAAACAACCTCCAGGCTTTGAAAATGAACAATATCCAGATCATGTTTTCAAACTAAAATGTGCCTTATATGGGTTAAAACAAGCACCTCGTGCTTGGTATGATAGACTCAAAACCTTTTTATTAAAAACTGGTTTTTCTGTAGGCAAAGCAGACTCTACTCTATTTGTAAAAATAGTGAATAATCATACCCTAATTGTTCAAATCTATGTGAACGATATCATCTTTGGATCTACTAACAACACTCTCTGTGAAGAATTTTCTAAGTCCATGCAGAAAGAATTTGAAATGAGTATGATGGGAGAGCTCACCTACTTTCTTGGACTGCATATTAAGCAAACCAAGGATGGAGTTTTCATCAATCAATCTAAGTATGCTCATGAACTTCTGAAGAGGTTCAACATGAACTCAACTGCTTCAAAAACCACTCCTATGAGCACAACCACTGTTTTGGACAAAGATGAAGATGGTAAGTCTGTTGATACAAAGGTATACCGAGGTATGATAGGATCACTACTCTATTTAACTGCTAGCCATCCAGATATCATGTTCAGTGTTGGCTTGTGTGCTAGATTTCAGTCAAATCCAAAAGAATCACATCTTAAAGCTGTAAAAAGAATAATGAGATATCTAAAAGACACAGTTGATTTTGGATTATTTTATGTAAAATCATCTACATTTGATTTAATCTCATACAGTGATGCTGACTTTGCTGAAAGTAAATCTGACAGAAAAAGCACAAGTGGAACATGTCATATGCTAGGGCACTCACTATTTTCATGGTTCAGTAAGAAACAAAATTGTGTATCCTTGTCAACTACTGAAGCTGAATACATTGCTGCTAGCCTAGCCTGTACATAAGTCATCTGGATGAAACAAACTTTGAAAGATTTTGGTTTAAATTTTGAAAATACAACTATTTTCTATGATAATACTAGTGCTATAAACCTATCTAAAAATCCTATTTTACACTCACGAACTAAGCATATTCAAATAAGACACCACTTCTCTTAAGAGAACAAGTCTTAAACAACATAATTAAACTCGAATTCATACCCACTAATCAACAGTTAGCAGACATCTTCACTAAACCATTGAAACATGAAGACTTTACATGAATTAGAAGAGAATTAGGAATATGCAAACTAAGTGACTTATAAATCAATCACACTTATTAAAACATCTTATATGTTATGTTAAAATTTTATTTTAAAAGGTTTTCTTCTTATCGATTTTTTATGTGTACATTTTTTGTTGTTTTGTTGTTTTTGTTCCCACTTTTCAATATCAAACTATGTTTCTATATTCACGAATACTCTAATCACTCATAAAAACACATTCATCATGACACATTCTTTATGTCTTTCAACTTGTCATCTTTCAAGTACACATCGATAATGACTTCATTCACTCATATCCATAAGAACTATTTATATTAAGTAAAAGCTATCATGACATTGTTCATATCACTCATCTCATAACACCTTTTATCACTTTTGTCCTCTTGTGAAAATCTCTCTTACGATAAGCTAGCCGAACTTCAACATGATATTGTGTTCCTCACTTATTTTATCATACCTTTAATCATTGTTCTTCATTCAAGTGATATATCCCTTTTCATGCCTTCCTTTCCTTCTATCAAGACACTTCACTAAACTTTATGTTATCGAGTGTTTTATCCTTCTTATTTTCACCACCTTTTTTAAGGTCAAATTGTTATAATTCACGTAAATTTTTTACTATATCATATATTATATCATAGCTTAAGTACAATCAATTATCGTCCTTTCATCCTTCACATCTTTTATAAAAAATTATTATAAAGTCTCCTTTTCGACATCTTGTACTTCACTCTTTTTTATTATTATTCTCATAAGTACTATTAGTACCACCTTTTTTCTTTCCTCTCTCTCTATCTCATACGAAGAGACTCTCCATCCGTGACCATTGACCATTACATTTTTTAAATTTATCTTTTTCAAAAACCATGAACTCCCTCCATTGAAACCTTGTCTTTTAAGCAAAACATCAATTCATATCAATCATAACTTTATTTTATGTCATACATCAAGTGTTTGTTGTCCTTTATGACCACTCTTATCTCTCTACAAATTCGTATATAGCATCACCCTTCTTTATTATTCACACTCCTTTCATGCATACCTATAAACACACTTCTTAAATAAGAAATTATTGCATCTCACTCATATATCCTTGTTTGTCTTATTCCAAACTCATTCTTCACGAATTTGGAATGCTTTCATATAAAATAGAATTTGGTTTAAAAAGTTGTTTGTTTTATTAAGCCATTATTTCCTTCACTTTATAACTATTCTTACATCTCTTCATCACACAAAAATCTTTAAAATCCAAGTCTAATAAGATAGTCCATACGCATTACATGACACATCTCAAACTTCGACAAACTCTCCCATAGTAAACTTTTCTCTATATAGAAAAATTATTTAAAAACTATGTCCTTCTTAACATACAATACACTATCTTCCAAAAACTGATTTGATTTGTCATTCACAAGCCTCTTAATTTACAACTCACGAATTTCCTTATTCAACTAAAATCTAAAAATCCTTCACTTCCAATGTCATTTATTTCTTATCACAATTATATTCTTCCTTCTATTTAATAGATTGGTTCATCCCTCACCAATTGCACACGAATTCTCTTACAAACTACTACTCCTTCCAAGCTCTTCTTTCTTAGTCTCCTTTTCCTAAAAGCTCTTGCAATGGCTTCTTCCTCAAACAATGTGATCACCGCTGTCGATCTGAGGTTTCCAGATCTATTTCATCACTACAACTCACTTTGCTCACGTCCAATTCATGAAGGTGAATTGGTTCACTACGAAAACTTCGCATCCTTTGACCTCGAAAGATCTCTCTCCGATTTTAAACACCTACTAGGATCTTCATCCCAAGCTGCCTACTATCCCGAACTTGTCCAACTCTTCTACACAAATCTTTCCACCAATCATGACCGAATTACCATCACCACCAAGGTCCGAGGACACATGATTTACTTCAATGCTTCCTCACTAGGCAACATTCTCAACCTTCCTTCTACCGGCACAGATCTAACTAACATAGTACCACTCGACCGCTCGGTACTTCGAAAAATTCTTATCTGTACCCACTTCACACACCTTCCCTGGCACATGAGCAATCTCCAACCTCATGCTCAACTGCTTGCCCACATTCTTCTCCACAATATCTGTCCCAAGCTTCCACGCAAGGGATTAGTACCAAGAAAAATCTCTCTCCTCCTCTACGCAATTTTATGCTCTACTCCGATAAATTGGTCCAACATCATCTTCGCCCACTTTATTCGCTATAAAAAATTCCAGCATCTTCTTTTTGGGTGTCTTATAACTCCCATTTTGAAATTCTTCAAAGTCCCCCTTCAAAATGAGATTATCACCTATCCCTCGCAGATCCTCAATGCTACTTCCTTCAATCCAAGGTTCCTGCACCCTGCCAATACCGGCTCTGATATAGAAGATCCTTCATCCGACTTTGATTACTTCTCTGCGATCACGGATGTCCAGCAAACTCAGGATCTTATACTTCAGAATCAAGCCTCGATGCAGCAGACCCTACAAACCCTCCAGCAGGATCACGACGCCCGAACACATCAATCATCTCCACCTTCAGAGTAAACTTATTTTTTTTTTGTCTATAATAACTTTACATCATTTTGGTTTGTAATGACTCTGCCTACTCTGATCCCTTCCTTTTTGTCCATGACAAAGGGGGAGAAAAACCTGTCTCTATTATTGGAGAAAAATACTCTCTTTGACATTTTTCAATATTTTTATGATATTATTATTTCTATGCATAATGTCTTTTTGACAGGGGGAACATATTTTGTCATCATCAAAAAGGGGAGAATGTTGAGAAACTCTATTTTGATGACACATAATATGATACACTGTCTTATTTGATTTCATATGATATGATAATATGTCTTCTTGAAAAATGTTATATTATGACTGAATATGTTTTGCCATATATCTAACGAGTATTTGATGCAAGGATATCTCACCCAAAAAAGATGGAGACCTCCTGTTCAAGTACAACCGTGGTGCAATCATACTCCTTGAAGAAAAAGCTTGATGAGTCATGCTTTCCTAAAGATCATCTAAAGAGATCGGCTACCTCAAGATGAAGACCTTTTTTCTTCTTTAGAGTCATATGTAACAAAACCTTCAGAAGCATGCATATTGCATATTACATACTCATTCATAAAAGCTATATTTCATAAAAGTATACGATAGTTTCAAAAAGCACCTTTTTGAAAACCAATAATTGTACCTTCTTACAAACCTTTATGGAAAAGGTATTTTGACATGATATATTAGCTCATGATTTCAAAAAGCAATAATTGTACCTTCTATCATGTATAAGACAACTTAAAAAGAAATAATTTCAAATGTGTAGGAAAAAGACAAAACATGGAAATCGGCTAGACAAAGAAAAACAAATATAATATGTTTTGAAAAGACTTTAGTTACCTTTTTACAACTCAAGAATGTCGACTTGCTTGAAGTCATCATTTTCTTTGTAAAACATTAAATACCTCCTCTAAAAATCTTTTTAGAAATAACTATTTTAATCCCACTCAAGAATGTCGACTTGCTTAAAGTCTTCATTCTCTCTGTAGACATTGAAAAACATATCATAAAGCAATACTTGATATGACTACTTACAAATAAAGATCTCAAAGCATTTATTGTACTTACACTCATTTAAGTAAAGAAGTACTTAAGTACTACAAATCATTAATTAGAATAAAGACAAAACTACATGATGACCTACAATCCAACGTTCAATGTACTATTGTAAGAAATAAACTTTTTACATAAAATATATAATACCTAAAATATTACAACGACTACTGTACCCCAAATACAACTTTTATGGAAAGAAGACTTTTTTGAAAATCTCTAAAGATGTTTTTGAAATGACTTGACATCTCACATCCCAAAAAGACTATCATTTCAAAAAGGCAACGACTACTTTTTTAAAGGCTATATAAACACAATCAAATAAACTATTCAGACAATGGACATGTGAGCTTACAACGAGAAAAATTCTTATTCGATATTTGAAAGAGAGCCTAAAAAAAGAAAGAGAAAAGAAAAGAGAGAAAAAGTCAAGAATAGCTCTTTGACAAAGAGTATCCTCTGAGTGAAAAGAACAGAACATTCTGAGAATCCTTCATTCGTGCATTCATATCATTCTGAAGGTTCTATAGGAAGTATTGTAACTTTCTGTTATTCACTGTATTCCTTCTTTGTTTAAAGAAGTAGACCTCTGAGAAAGAGGGTGTTGTCCTTCTCTGTTGAGAGAAGAAGACCTCTGTGCAAGAGGGTGTTCCCCTTCTGTGTTGAGAGAACAAGACCTCTGTGGAAGAGGGTGTGCCCCTTCTCTGTTGAGAGAAGAAGACCTCTGAGGAAGAGGGTGTTGTACTATTTATCCGGTGACTCGGATGTTATAGTGGAAAGCTCAAGTGGTTTGCTTGGGGACTGGATGTAGGTCAGGGTTTTGACCGAACCAGTATAAATTCTGTGTTTTTGTGTTGTGCCTTTATTGCATTATATTTTTAATTTATCGATCATATTAGCATTTCACTATTCACCCCCCCTCTAGTGGAATTTCAAGTGTCATTCAAGCATGGGGGAGGGTGTAGTTTGCACAGCTAAACTTTTCATGTCTTTGCACTTGCATTTTTATGTCAACTCATTAAAATTAGGCTTTTAGGGAATGAGTTTGAACTTATATGACTGCTTTGCAACATCTAATGTTTTTAGAGAATTTTTAAGCCCCACAAAAAACTTTTTCTAACACGAATCTAGAAAACCGTGGTTGTTTATGTGGATTTCAAAGAAATGATTATAGATGCATGTTAGAGTTTATTTTTTATCACAAGTATGGATATGCACAGTTTTATTTTATTTTGAAAAGCTAAGCAAATGAACAATAATGCATTTATGAAAAAGAGCATACATTTAGTTGCTTGATATCTTCCTACTCCCTAGTAGCTGGGCTTAGACACAAATTGAAGTGTTTGAGTTTTATGTCGAAAAGGTTAACGAAGGAAGTTAATTAATTGTCTACGTTGATATCTGTGGCTTATTTTGTTCGAGCAAGTAGAGCCTGAAGGGTGTTTACACCTGGTGCTCTAAAGCCATCTGGTTTGGGAGCCACCGGCCCGAAAGCTCGTTACATGGACTTTATAGAGAGCCTAATAGATATTGACATTGCACATGACAGAGAAGTAGACTATACGTAAACTATAAAAAAAAATTGAAGGTCTAGTGACTCGAGCAATTAAGTCTGAGGGATACTTTGTATCTGGTGCCCTAAGGTCATCTGGTCTGGGAGTCACTGACCCAAATCTTGTTACACGGGTCACGAAAATTGGAAATTTGATATAGTGCCCAATAAAAGAAATAAAGAAAAAGATATGCGAAAAATTGAAAAAAAAGAAGAAGAAGAGAAAAGTTCACTGCTTAGAAGCAAATGTTGAGAAAACCTGTGCAGAATACATATGAGTGAGGATAAGTAAATAATAACATGTATGTACTTGAATTTATGAGAATGAAACATAAATAATTATGCTATTTAGAAAAGTGAAAGAAAAGGTTTTATTCTGTGGTGGTAGGTAGAAGACTCTAATCATGTTTTGATAATGCAATTGTATGAAAAATTTGTGAAAACAAACTCCTTAACTGCCTAATGCTTTGTGCTTTAAAATTTTTATGCATACATGACATAGATGTTTGTGGGTAGCATCACTGCAAACCCTCACGAGACCTTACTCGTCCACTGGGGTAACCCAGGGGTTTAAAGGGCTTGTTGCATACGATAAATGAAACCGTGACTCCTACGAAAGTGAGTTAGGTTTTTGTTTTGGTTAGTTTATCCCTTTTGTTTTTGCTTCAGTTTGCTCGAGGACTAGCAAACGATAAGCATGGGGGTATTTGATCATGCATAATTTCTACACATAAATTCATATAATTTTCATGCATGATCGTGTCAATAATTGCTTAAAAAATGCGTGTTTGCGGAGGTTTTCAAAGTTTTTTATCAGATATTAAATTGAGCAATGTGAACCCTTTCTGAGCCTTTTTTAGAAATTAATTAAGTTTTTGGAAAATACTTTCAAAAAAATGAAGTTGTTTGAAATATTTGAAAAATATACAGACTCCTTTTGAAAAAGTTTCCAAAACCTAATTAAAACATTATAAATTAGATGTTTGAGAGAAGAAAGGGGTCTCTCTCTTGGGAATTCACGCCTCCCACTTTGAAGCTCTCTCTTTCTCTCTCTCTCTTCTTCTTCTTCTTCTTTCTCCACCAGCCAACCCGTAGTCTCTTCTATTTTTCCAGCACACAAAAAGGCAACGTGTTGATTTCATGGGGAGAGACCATTCTTTTTGCGATCACTCCAGTCGGGCCACTCAGTAATCCCTTCTTTTGCTTCCCTTTCTTTTTACGTATCTCAGATCAGTTCATTATTGTCTTTGCTTGTACCATAGGCTTTACGTTTTGTTGGTTCATAGGTTCTGCATTTATTTAATTCTTTTGAGATTCAACGTTGTGTTTATTTAGTTTGTTTAGTCTATTCAGTCATACGTTAACAGTCTATGTGTTTTAATGGATCAACATGTTTTCAGCAAGAGTTAGTCGTCAGTCATTAGAGTATTAGTAATTGGCATATGTTGAGTTGTTAGTCGGTGTGCATACAACACTTTAGTTTGTTATCAGTTGAAATAAATATTTTATTTATCAGCATTTTTTTTGCAATCAGCATTTTTATAGATTAGTGTTCTTCATTAGCGTTTTCATGTTTGATGTTTTACATTAACGCCTTTCATTTCATGTTTTTTTTTAGTTATAGCATCAGGTTTTACAATAGTTAATTAGATCTGTTAATTGCTTAGGTTATCAATCTTTATTCAGTCAGTTTAATGCACCAGCGTTTTGGTTTAATCAGCAGCATAGTCGTTGGTTAGAAATTAATGTTAGTTGTTTTTTGGTAATATTATATTGTTTGAGTTGGTTATTAAAACACTTCCTTTAACCTTATATCATGTGTTCCTTAGTTGTCAATCAACACATAGAAGTCTATTTTTCTAACTAGTTTTCCTATTACATAGTATAGTACAGTCTAATGTCTTTAGCCGTGATTCCATTGTAGTTTAGTATTAGTTAATCTTTTTTTTCTAAACTGTCATGTGGACTATGCTTTCCTTTACAACAATTAGTTTAGTGCTATTCCTATTTGAATGCCATTAACTTAGTTTAATTAGGGTAATTAGCTTAGACTAATTTAAGGTAGCTGATTCTTGTTTTCATTCACGTAAGTAGTTAGTGATTAATAATATTACATAGCTAGTTGTAGTTTCAGATTTAGCATCCGTACAACAAGTTTTATTTTGTTGATTGATCGCCATTAGTCTTGCATATAGTTTAGTAATTTGTGTCAATTAACTCTTGCCAGCCGATTCACATTGTTTTCTCGTAAATTTTGTTGCTTAAGTACTGCTTACTTTTATTAGCTTGTTGATATTAGATTAATGGATTGATTGGATTAATTTCTGAGTTCAGTGGAGTACTTTCTTAATAGGTGTTAGTTTACTTTAGTTTCTTGAATTCTTGATTTCTTGAATTAGTTAGATGTTAGTCATTAGTTGGTTAGATGTTGAATTCTTGATTAATTAGTAAATTGTTATGCTATTTCGTCAATTAGTATAGGTTGTTACAAGTTAGTTCATGTTTAGTTTAGTTTAGTTAATTCAAATCTTGCTTTTGCTGAATATTTTTAATCATTAGCTATTAATTTCTTGTCTAGTTTTCGTAGTACTACTTTGTGTTTTGTTTTTGTGTTTTGCAGGGAAGCGCTGGGACGTGCGAGAGAAGTGATTTTAAGCCTTTGAAGAGCCCTCAAAAAAGCAAAAGTTCAAGAAAACATACATTACCTCAAGAAGGGACAAGAAGACTCGAAGCACTGAAGCCTTTTCTTTTCTTTTAGAATTTAGGAATTTAATTCAATTTTTGGGTTTGTAATAAAGTCTTCTAAGCCCTCTGCGTAGGGTATTCATTCGTTGTAATAGTTAATTAGATTTACTTTCTCTTACATTTTCATTTTGGCAATAAAGAGTAGTTTAGCTTTTGTGTTTGAATACAAGTATCTCCTGTTCCTTGAGATCGGCCCAGACTCCACCACTTGTGTGAGCCGGTTTTTATTATTTGGTGTTTTGCTTTCATTGGATTTTCATTAAAAATATTGTTATGCCTTAGAACGTTAATGGGCATCGACTGAAGCCCTACATTTTGGATGCCATAGTTAGTCAGGATATCGAGGCCATTCACCTTATTGATGAGTGAGGCAATGCACAACATTTGTTTGTTGTATTTTTAGGATTTGATTTTTTGTTCCTTTATAGTTTTCTTAGGATGCATTTGTTTATTTTCTTGCTCATTTTTTGTATACACTTTAGCAATATATTTTTAAAGGTTGTTTTTATGAAAAGAGTTTATGGAAGTTGGTCACCAAATTTAAAAATTCAACTCTCACAAGTAGTGAGAATCGGGATCGAATACGAGGAACGGGTTGATACAACTTTGTATTCCACTCAAAGCTAATTATTTATTGCCTTAAAAGAGAAAATTAAACTAATTAAGAGTACTTACAAAATGCTAATTAAAGGATTATTATAAACCCCAAATTATGCTAAAATTGAAATTAATTACAAAATTCAAATGTGGCCAAAAGGGCCCTAATTAACTAGGAATTGAAAATGCAAAAAAAAAACAAAAAATGCAACTTCTTCGCCTTTGCTTCTTCAATTTAACTTTGAATTCACTTCATTTCAATCATGTGAGATTAGAAAATGGCACTGCCTCCTGCAAAAACAATAAAAAAATACACGAAATACAAAATATACACTAATTTGAACTTCTACTTAAAATTACAATTCTACCACTAGCTATTACAAAAATTCCTATCACAACGGGTTTATATAATTTGACAAAATCATATAGCAATTGGATTTCAATCCTTCTCAAATTTTCCAGATATGTTTTCAAAACATTAATTAAGAGAATCCAATTTACAGAATTGAAAATTCAAAGTAGAACTTGATTTATTAAACAATGAACAACAACTTTTAAACTCTGAAAAATGCTGACAAAAGTTCTGACAGCTTCTAGAATTTAACAGATTTAGTCTAGCAAAATAGATTAAAATGGAATAAAAATTTCATAAAAGAAATTAGGGTTATTCATAAATCTAATCCATTTTACGAATTTGGATATGGATTTCGGAAACTCCAAATATAACAAAAACTAAAACTAAAAAAATTATAGGAAATGAGAGTTGCAGAAAACAGAGATGCCAAAATATGCGACTAAAAAAAGCTCAGAACGTCCCATCAATCGGACATTGATCGTGCTGAATTTTTGTAGAGATCAACTAGACTCAAACATAAATTAGATCCAATTTATGGATCATGATTTGGATCCTGGAAACTCCATATAACCTAAAAACAAAAAGCTACAGAAAATCAGGAAAAATGAAATTCCAGAATTTCATACTTTGATTAATTCCATTAGATTAAAGGATGAACACTTAGAAATTCATAAAAATTATATCTGATCATTTAACTAATATAATTATAAACTAGAAACAAAAATACATAAATTGAAATGCATGATTTAAGATCTAAACTACAATATGAGATGGATCTATCTAATGCTTTAATTTAATTGAGATCAATTAAGCATAGAATTCAATCTTGTTTTTGGATTTTCTTAAAAGTAAAACAAAAATTATAGCGAAAGAAAAATTATAGCAAATGAATTGTAATTCTAGAATGAAAATTGTAGACTTAACACAAATTAACAATGAAGAACAAAGAGAAAAAGAGAAAAGGAATTACAAGAGATCAAAGAGAAGAAAGGGATTGGAAAACTCACAAAACTTATAAATTCAATGACTTTGAGTGATCTTTAACCACGTATACGTGCAGCTCTAATCCAGAATGAACTCCAACACTCCTCCATTGCTTGATGAGAAGAAAAGAAGAAGAAGAAGAAGCAATGAGAGAGAAAAGGGGAAAAAGCAAAGGAAAAGAGTTGGAATCAAAGAGGGAAAAGAAGAGGATTGGGGGTGGCATCCTTTTGGGCTGAAGATCCCTCTTCAGCCCCCCCCCCCCCCCCCCAAAAGTGTTATTTATAGTCACTTTTAGATTTAACAATTTCTAAACTAACTTCTCAAAATTTTACTTATTTACAAATTAGTACCTAACTACTTGAATTTTGCAAAAAGAGGGTTTGGCATAAATTCAAGAGGAGTTTCTGAAAATTATGAAATGGGTTTGGGTTTAAGTGGTTTCTAAACACATAAGCGTTGGATCCAAGATCCAATTAATGTGTTTTGGACTGGATTAGGGTTCGAATTGCCTTGGGATTCGGTTTAGAACCATAAAATGATCATAGTTTCATCGTTTTAACTTTGAATTTTGCAAGATTTGAATCGTGACTTCCTTAACCCTGAAACATCATAATCATGACATATAAACTAATAAAATACACTTAAATGCATGATTTATGTAATAAAATGAATGCATTATCAAGTTTCCCCATGCTTATTGTTTACTAATCCTCGAGCAAAACACTAATCCTAAACTAAAGTGAAAGCTAAAAACTCCATTTTGAAGAATGCAAAAACCAGAGTAAAATTGCTTAACTCACTTTCGTAGGAATCACAGTTGCATTTAGCATATGCAATAATCCCTTTAAACCCCTCGGTTACCTCAGTGGACGAGTAAGGTCGCTTGAGGGTTTCTAGTGATAATACCTACAAACATCTCTATCATGCATATTTTTTTTACAATATTCTTAAATATCAAACAAGTAAAAAGATTTTTTTAACAAATACATTTCATATATTTACATTTTTTTTCATTTATTGAATCATTCATGCCTCCATAGTAGAAAATTTTCTTTCTATCTCTTTAGATTTCTGGATTAGCTATGTTTTATTTTTAGAAAAAAACTTGCTTACTCTTGTCATCCTCTATTTATCCTTACATAAACACTTTTGCACTATTTTATAAAAATTTTCAAGCAATGTTTTTCTTTTTCCTTAAGCACTTTTTATTTTATTTTTCTTTCATTGAGCACTATGTTAATTTTCAGATTTCATGACCTATGTAACGAGCTTTAGGCCAGTGACTCTCAGGTTAGACAACCTTAGGGCACTAAACATAGAGTGTCCATCAGACTTAGTCACTCAAGTCATTACATATTTGATTTTCATAGTTACATATAGTTTTTTCTCTCTGCTTAAGTAACGTCTCTACTAACCGGGTTTTCTAATAGATCCTTGTAGCTAGCTTTGGGCGATGGCTCCCAAACCAAGTGACTTTAGGGCACTAGGTATAGAACACCCCTCGGGCTTAATTACTCAAATCCAAAAGGCCTCATATGATAATTGCACAGGGAGTTTTGATATTCTAGCTGCCCTATTGTAAACACCCCAAATTTTCTTCATCTATTCTTAAACACACAACTCATGCAGTGCCAACCATGGTAAGTCAGTGTAGAAGTCAAACCCCAAGTTTGTGTCAGAAAATTATCATTTTACCCACTTTCATTAGGAAAATTACCATTCTACCCCTAGGTCATCCCGGACCCCAGTCACTTGGAGTCAACCAAGCTCGTTGGTCAGTTCAGAATAGTTAGAATGTCAGTCATTTCTAGCTCATCCGAGCTCACAGTAAAAAGGACATTTTCATTTCTGACCATTCCTGCCAAAATGGGATCATTTCTTCATAAATGAGCACATTTCTCACTCAAATCCAAGCCAATTGTCTCTGAGTCAGTCATATTCCCCTTAGTCTAGTTTGAGCTCACCAGGAGTTCAAGCACTCTAGTTTCAGTTCAAAACCACTTCCAAGTGTCCAGTAGCCCATTTTAGCTCATTTAGCTGAAATTGAGCTGAGTTCAGTCAGTTGAGCTAGTGTTCGAGCTTTGATTTTAGTTCATCTTAGTATTATTGACCTTTGTTCTAGCTCAAACCCAGCTCTGGTTCGTAATTCACTTCACTCCAATGACCATTCTGTACCATTTCTCTAAAAATGACAGCTTTTCTTGAAAATCTATTCGGGGAGTTCAGTTGAGTCTGTGTCTTGTCAGCTCATTTAAGTTCTGAAATCCTAGAACCCATCTCAATCCAGTACATTTCAGTTTAATCCAGCCCAAACCCTAATTTTTAGTGTCACTCTGGCCTGGTAGAACCCGAAAACCAATTCTTGAACCATTTCACAAATTTTATCAATTTTAACATTTTTTGAACTGTTACAAGTGTCAATTAAAGTCCAATATCCAAAATTCTTTATTCAGGATCTGCATTTCGTGTCATTTCTCATCATTTCATGTCATTTCATAACATTTCATCACATTCTATTTCATTTTTGAGATCCAGAACTCCAATTTTGAAAATTCTAATCCAGATTGAGTTTTAAAAGTTTTCAGAAATCAATTTCAAACACTAGGTTTCCAAAATTGACATTTTACCCCCAGGATTCTAAATTTGGAAATATTTTCTCGAGAAAAGCAATTTGGATTTCTTTCAAACTCAATTTTTTAAATTATAAACTGGATTTTCTTTGCAACGGGGTATTGAACTTCAAATTCCGAGCTCATTTTAAAAAGTGCCAAAAATAGCTCCTTTTGTCGAAAAAAATTCTAAAAAGACTACTCTACCCATATGATTCTCAAAATGAATTTCAAATTTGGAAAATAAACCCACTCTGAGATGGCTTATCTACTTGTATTTTCTTTTAATAAAAAAAATAAACATTTTCTTTTGATATATTTTCCTTTATTTTATCATTTTTTATTTATTTATTTTTTTTCCTTTTTTTTTAGAGGTGGGACCCACCAAGGTGGTCGACTCCCCCATTTCTTCTTCCTTCCTCTCCTTTCCTTCTTATTCTATCTTTTCTTTCATTTCTTCTTTCTTTCTTTTCTTCTTCCTTTCTTTCTTTTTCTTTCTTTCTTCTTCTTCTTTCTTCCTTTTCTTTCCCTATTTGTCATTCACGTATCCTCCTTTTCTTCTTTCATTCCTCCTTTCTCTTCTCCTTCTTCTTTCCTTTTCTTTCTTTCTTCTTTCTTTCCTTCTTCTTTCCCTTTTCTTTCCTTCTTTCTTTCCCTCCTTTCTTTCCCTTCCCTATTGTCCAGCCACCATAAGGAGGCTCATTCACGTAAACCTCAAGCCCTATTTGATTAACCTATCTCAACCCTAAGTTTATGGGGGATTAAAACCTAAGTTATTTGGTTGAAAGGGGAGGAATATACATCTCACGCCAACCCCCTTGGTCTCTCTCCTCTCAACTCATCTCCCAACCCCTTGCAGCCTCTCTCAGCACATTAGCTCTCCCATCTTCCCCTTTGCTCAGCCCCATCTCCATCTTCCTTGGATGCCACACAGCTGCACTCATTTTGCAGCCATCTTCAAGCTCCCTTCTTCCTTCAACCCCCAAGACGCCCAGCCTCCTTGCTCTAGTCGGCACAGTGGCATCATCCTTGCAGTCGCGATACCTGCTCTAGCTCCATCAAGACAACGGACTTGCCGCAACCTCCTCCCAGCAACAATCTTTTCCTTGTTGCAGTCACCTCCATGCCAAGGTAGCAACCTTCGCTTCAACAGCATGGCAACTCCAGGATCTCCAACACATCCTTGGTGACCAATGCATCCAACTCCTCCTTCAAAGCACCTCCAACGCCTCCATCACAGCCGATTCCTACCCAAATCTAAGGTAAGCCCCTCCTACTTTTTTGTTTTTTCTCAAAAAAAAAAATCATGTAAATATGTTCATTTTGCTATGTGTTGCACATTAATGCTATATACGTGAGATGATCCATCCAGTAGATGGATCAAATCTCTCATGTTAGTAGCCAATATCAAAATAGAGCATACCCCCCTGTCATTTCTCATTTTATTTTCGTTATCATGTAGTTTTTATGTTGCATTTAGAGAAATTTTGTATTTCATGAGCATTTAATGTTGTTTTATTGATATTTAATTTAGGTTTGATTTATGCATCGAGTCCAGTTATGATCTTATATGAAATTTTCTGTTAAAAAATCCAAAAAAAAATGTATGATAATCTTAGTCATCGACCTTGGTTTTTCTGCCAAAAGTTTGGATTAATTCGAGTTTTGGAACCCCATTGGATAAATCAAATCCCAAACTGGGATTTCACATTTCCAGAGATTTCAAGTTTTGTTTTAGCAGACAAGATCCTCCGGGATCTCCTAGATGGACGATCCGAATTTCCCTCAAAAAAAATATAGTGAGTCCCTATTAAAGTCTACTGTTTTCTAGTACTTTCCTAGCTTTTTCTAAGTATTTTGATCCATGCTAAAAATCGATTTTGCCAGACCTCTGGGAAAATCTCACTTTTTTTGTCAGGGTCTAGACCGACCCTAACCTGCTGTGATGCCTCAACCTGTAGGCCGAATGCTAAAACTTCTAACATAAAAGTTGTTCCTAACCCTTCTCTCAGTCGTTTCTCAAAATTTGAGAATTTTTAAAACAACCTAAGTATTTTTTCCGGAATTAATTTCCCTGTCTGTCAGATTCCAATGTTTGAGAATTTCAGAGAGCTAGGTCTCTGATAATCCTCTGCTCTCTCCCAAACCATAACCCAAATACCAATATTGTAAAAAGAGGAAATCTTCCTTTGTTTGTCGGGGACATTTTACTAGAATTTCAGCTATTTTCTCATCTATCCAATATTTTTCACATAGTTTTTCCCGAAACCTGACACTCTACCCTAAATCCTAGAGTCGCCGGATTCTAATCCGACTTGACGAAGCCGTCTAGCTCCGACCATAGGTCAAAAGCAGAATTTGTAAAAGGAAAAATCTTTGCCTAACTATCCTCTGTCACCCCATAAAATTTGAAATTTTTTTATGGAAGTTTAGTATCCAAAATCCAATTTAGAATCAGCATTTTAGGCAAAATCTTGATTTTTAGGATTTTTAGTTATTTTCCACATTAAAAAAATAACAAAAATATATATTTTTGAGCTTCATTCTATTTTTAGGGTTAGTCTAGGTGTCCATGCCAAATTGGGCTCAAATCCAAGTTCATTTGCTTTGTATGTTAGTTTACTTTTAAATTCAGAAGCAAAAATCAGGCAAAAATCACGCCAAATTTGATATTTTATGATATTTTTGCCATTTTAGGATTTTTATCATGTAAATAAGTATCTCATGTCATATTAGGGTTAATTTCAGCCTCATTTATATCTCAATTTCCCATTTTTGCAAAATTTATTTCAGAAAACCCTGGTTTCAAGGCCATAGTCTTGTTATCAGGGGCATTTTGGTAATTTTGACATCAATTTCGAAATTTCAATCTTCAATTTTCCAAATTTTCATGCATATCATCATATTGCATCATCTCATGTTTAATTTTATTTTGTTTGATTTTCAAATTTCCAAAATTTACAAAAATTCTGTTAGAAAACCCTGCTTTCAAGGTCATCAGAGGCATTTTGGTCATTCTGACCGAAAATTTGAAATTCTAAGTTTTATCCTTTGAATTTTCTCGTGTTTATATCAGAGAGGTATGAATTTGGGTTTATGTCTGAATAATATCCGATAATTTCCAATATTTTCAGATAAATTCAGATAAACCTACATTTTTGTGCTAACATGTTTTCTAGTTTTGCAGGAATATCCAGGAAGAAGACTTTTATTTTGTTTTATTTCAATTCAATGTAATATCAAATGTAATAATTTGGAATAAGTGTTACTTTTCAGCTTAGAATAGGACTGCATTGCATATAGTTTAATTTATGAAAAATTCAATATCTGATGTATGATGCATATGCACATTTTGCAAAATCACTATGGTTGACATGAATGGCACGTGCACAAGCTCTTATGGAGTTCACAAATTTGGTGGGATTCGTATTTATGACCATGGTCAGAATATGAAGAAAACCAAGATTTGTGATCTTTGTATTAGCCACATTCAGCCTACACTCTTAGGCTAACTTCAAAAATGCACTGCATTTCTCAAAATTCAAAAGGATTTTCTCAATTCCTCAATGAAATATCTTTCAAATTCATATTCATTCATTCAATTTACATTATTTTTAAACTCATTTCCCAATTCCATTTCAGAAAAATCAATTTTCCCAAAAATTTCCAAGTCTTTCTCAGGATCAGTTTTTCTCAGAACTCTGAATTTTCAATGAGATTCCAAGTATTTCCCAAGTTCAAATCATGATTTTCCAAGATTCCCAAAATCGATTTTCTCAAAAACTTTGAATTATTTCTGAAATTGATTTTCCTAGAATTCTCAAATCCTATTCAGAAATCGATTTTCTTAGAAAAAGCAATTCCAATCTCAAAAATCAATTTTCTCAAAGTTCCCATTTTTGTGAGAATGCATTTTTCATTGCAAAAATCATTTTCTAATGAACTTTCTGATTTTCTCAAGATTCTCAAATCCATTTCCTCAGAAAAACAATCCAAATCTCAAAATCGATTTCCCAAAGTTCAAGTTTTCCTGAGAATTTATTTTCTAATGCAAATTTCTAATTTCCAATGAAATTCAATGATTTCCCCAGGAATTCTATTTTCAAGCACTTTTCCAATCATTTTCCAAGTACATCTTACTTTTCCAAAGCAAACATCATATTTCTCAAACTTGCATCTTTTCAAAAATTTCATAAAACGTGCCTGATTCTTTGTGCATTTTAGAAAAATAGAACATAATTTAGATAATTTAACTTAGTCAAAGCACACATTTGATCCTTGATTCAATTACCTCTGGTAAGGGCGTCAGGAATGGTTGAACCTCGTACCGACAGACATATCCCATTCCACGAAATTTTCCCACAAATTTTCAAAAATGGAGGCGAGTAATTTTTAAAACCAATTTTCAAAACTTTGGTCGAGTTTGACTCGCAGAATCGTTCTCTCACTCTCGCAGAGTGGTTGCACTTTTGGAGATAATATTTTTAAAATATATTTTGCAATAAACACAAGGGAAAATCGTCAACCAAAGATATAAAACCGACTTTCCACCGAAGTGGCGAGTACGGGTCGAATCCACAGGGAACGGGAACATTCTGAATTAATTCCAAAATAACACTTTATTAATAAAAACAAAGTTTACAACTATGTCAATGTTTACAAGTTACATTAAATAACATTTTAACTATGAAAATAAACTACAATAGGCGGCTAAGTCTTCAACAGGTCTCCAGGGGCATTTCTGTCTTTTCACATCAAGTGCAGTTGCACATCACAATTGAATTGCATCTGTTAACCTGTTCTAACTTAACAACCTACATAATAAAAACAAAAAGTCAGTAACTAAATCAAGAAATCATCTAAATTACATCTAATACTAATTCTAAACTATTTCTACATTAAACTACAATTAATGTAAATATCTAAAACTAAAATTATACTAACTAAGTAAACTAACTAAACTAAATAACTCTAATTACTCTAAATACTGTTAATATACTAACTACACTGTTAGAAAACAGTAAAACTACACGAAATCAGACAAATAAGTAAAAGACTGTTTTGTCCCTAAAGAAGGCAAAAATGGATTCTGACAGCTTTTCGCAAAACGACTGTTTAAGGGGTCAAACGAATTCCAAAATTAGTAAAATCACTTCTACTCTGTAAAAGACAGATCTGAGAATCTGACACAATTTACAGAAGTGAAAAATATGTTCTGGATCTCCAGAACGAATCGTTTCAAAATCAGGATAATTTGGGAAATCGCAGGACCCGAAATTTCAAAATCCGAAAAAGCTGTTTTTGTAATACGCTTAAAAACCAGACCAAATCAACTCGGATCGAGCTGAAATTTGGTCTGCAGACAGTTAACACACCAATGTGGAAAATAGAAAAATAATATCTAGAAAAATCACGAAAAATTCACATGAACTAGCTAGTGCACGATCGGGTAAAAATTAGGGTTTTGGTTCAGTGCACTATTCATCCCTTTGAATCCACAATTGACATTTGGACATTGAACCACGTACAAAAACAGTCCTAACTAAACCTAACCTACTGTTAAACTACAGCAAACAATACCAATTAAACTAAGTTATAAAATCTAAGAAATAACCTAACCTAAACTCACTAATACTCTAAATAAGACATCTAACTGAATATAAACCCTAATTAAACATAATGTATAGTATCTAATATCACTAACTAACTTAACTATCTAACCTAAATGACAAATCTAACTAAATCTAACATACTCTAGCTAACATGATTACCTAATGAACTAATTAATCTAATGTTAATTCTAACCTAATAAAGCAATTACTAATCTACGGTTAAACTAACTAGGGTTAGATTCTAACTAGTAACTAGGGTTATCTATCTAAGGTTAACTAGGGTTTAACTCAACTAGAGTTAGTAGGGGTCGGTTAGTTCCTAACTAAGGTTGATTAAGGTTTAACTAGGGTCGACTATAGGTTAATAACTAACTATAGTTAACTAAGGGTCGGTTAAGGTTTAGAATAGGGGGTCGGTTAAGGATATGGCATTAGATTACACGCCACCCTAAGGTTGGCTTCTAACTAGGGTTAAGTAGGCTAAGGTTTCTATGGGTTGACAAAGGTCGGTTAGGGTTAAGATGGTTTAACTAAGGTTAGGGTTAACTAACTAAGATGGCTAAAGTTCAACTAGGGGTCGGTTGTGGTTAGTAGGCTTAACTAGGGTTTGACTACCTAGGGTTAAGTATTAACTACGGTTAATTAGGGTTTTGGTTCAGTTACTAACTAAGGTTTATATTAACTATCTATCTATGTTAGTGATTAACTAAAGTTAACTACCTAGGGTTAGTCTAATTAACTAGAATTAATGGAGGAACTAGGTGGTGGTTTTGGATATGCTTGAATAGGGTCCACGCCACCTAAGTTTACTACTAGGTTAACAACTAACTATAGTTAGCTACTTAGGGTTAATCTACTAATTAATTCCTAAATTAAATGCAACCTAATGTTAATACCTAAACATACACGATTTTGACCAACTAATCCTAATACACAACTTACTAAGTTAGTTAACATCTAATTAATCTACCTAATTAACATCCCTACATGCAATATAACTAAAGTCAATACATACCTAACTAGCCTTACACGATTTTACAAAATCTAAACTATTACTACCTAAATCAATTCATTAACACCTAATTAATGCTAACTCCTAACTAAGACAATACTAAATAGGGCTATAAATAAGAAACCACGAATTTGGTATGAAACCAACTCCTCCTTTTCTTGCCTTAATTACACTTTGGAAAAGGATAATCTTCAAAAACCGTCCAGCCTATTGCTTCACACGTTTTTCCATATTGGCATTAAAAGCAAGTCATTTATTTTGAAATCCTTTCCAAAATCACATTCCACGAATTTTTGGGGTTGAATACAATAAATAGCATTCTTAATTAACCTTCCCAATTCGTGTGAACTATTTTAGAAAATTTTTTGAAATTCCAAGCATTAAATCTTCTTGAAAACATTTCCCAAGGCATTAAAAGCTAAAGATCCTTCTTCAAAGACCTCTACACGTTTTTGGGTTAGCTTTAAATACACATTTAGAATTTCAAATCTTTCCCCAAAAAAACGTGTAGACATAATTAGAAGGACCTTTGGAATTCCAAAGGTTTTCCAAAAATCGTGTAACCCTCTTTAAAAGGTCTTTGAAATTCCAAAGGGTTCCCCATTGGAAAGGAGAATGCATTTATGATTGGATTCGGAAATATAATCTTCTTAAATACTAGCCACAAATTGGGAGGAGATGTATTCATACCAAAATCGGATTTACACTTGAAAGACCATATTGCCCTCCTAAATTTCAACTCCATCTAATTATTTTACTATGCTAAACTACAATTAATCTAACTAACTTAACATATATACAAATCAAACAAAGGGTATGCATAAGAAATCACGAATTTGGAAAGTCTATTGAATTGAACACTACACAAAAATCAAAATACTAAACTAATGCTAAATTAACTAAAATGAAAATCGAGAATTGTAATTACTCTAACCTATGACTTAAAGCTAAAATCAAATATGAAATACCTACAACACGAATTGAAAGAAATCTAACTATATTAATTACTACACGCAAATCACAATATGAAGTTAATGCTACTCTAAAAACGAGATTAGTAATTCTATCTAATTTAATTCCTACACACAATTCGAATTTACTCAATTAATGCTAAATTACCTAAAACGAAATACATTGCACCTAGACATTTTAATTCTAATTTCCGAAAACCTAATGACCTAATAACTGAAACATGCAACCTAGCTGGCCCTCTAATGGCCGCCCTACTTGAAGAAGAAGACTACCTATGTTAAAGACTACATAAAAATCGACCTAACTAAAGTGGATACCATATGACTAAAACAAAATTATCTAAATACACTATATAACCTCTAAATACAATTACCTATGTGAATCAACCATTACAAGCTAGAATATACAGAAATTACATAAACTAAGAAATAAACAAAGCATTACATGAATCTACGAAACAAAAATTAATAAAACTCAATCAATTCTATCACTAAAACACGATAATTACAAGTCTAAATTAAACTAAACCATCACACGATTATGACAATCTAAATTAAACTAAAAAGACACAAACTACACAACTAACATGCTGGGAACTAAATCAAAACAAAAAATGAATTCTATCAAACCACTATACTCGATTAACCTAACATCAAAACAAGAATTCCTAAACTAAAACATACTACAAGATTAAAATCTATTAAAACCTAAACAATAATTCGTAAATTGAAACTAAGACAGCAAACTAAAGAATTACAGAAAATACTACAGACATGCTGGACGTTCTACCTAAAAATCAAAAAAACAACAATCGGCTAGACACTTTCACAAAATCTAAAAACGTCAAAACTAAAAAAAAAACATTAGCACGACTCCTAAAATACTAGAATCAATCAAAACACTACAAATGGAACTGGGACACACTGGAAAACGCTGGCACACAGCAGAATATCATTTCAAGAACACACGCACACCCAAAAAGACATAAAAACTCCCAACATTGGATTGAAAAACCTAAAAGTAAATGACCCAAACACCTAAACATCCTACGTGCTGGCTTTTACACGAACAAAAGCTATACTAAGGCTGGCAAAAATACAGAAAAACACCCAACACATTACACACGCACATGATAGGTTTTAGCTAGAAGAGAAGGGAGAAGAAGACCTACCTCTTGGGCCGATCTGAAGAATGGGGGGATGAAGAGAAGAGCAGACTTTGCTTGATTCCATGCCACGAGGAACCTCGGTGATGCTGGAAATACGCCATGGTACCATGTTCTATAGCTGCAACACGTTGGAAATCCACCGAAGATGAAGTGGGAACCGATTCTCGATCGGGGGGCGTAGAAGACCGGATGGAGGTAGAGCCGGCCCTTCTCTTTGGAGTGTTTCGCACTTCCACCCGAGAAAAGTGTTTCCCATCTCTGCTGCACCTGCAAAACACAGCAACAATGGATATTAAACAACATGGAAGATAAAGAAATGAAAAGAATTGAAAGGGAGACAAGGTAGAATGCTTGGTTCTCAAGCTTTTCTCCATGTCTTCAATGGAGATGGAAGGAGGTGGAAGATGAGAAGGGGCTGGAGCTAGAATCGTGCCCCTAGGGCACGAAAACCAAGGCAAAGACCGGTGGAATGGGCGCCCCCTCTCCCTTTTGACGATTTGGCTACTTTTGGCTATTTTACAAAAACAGGATTAAAATAAAAATATTTGCTGGGCGCCTCTTTCTGCAGGGGGTTTTTAGAAAATGTTTTTACAAAACTTAAGTGGGCTGGAGCTGGGTTAAATCCATGTAATTTGGTCCGGATCCAAAGTCCAAATGGGCGTCTGGATCCAAATCTCTCAAATCGGATCCGATATTTGACCCGTTACACTGTAAATGCCATAATTCCTTCAAATTAACTTCGATTTTGATGAAATTTGAACCAGAGCTCCCTAACATCATTATGCACCTAAGTGTATGCTTTAAACCTATAGATGATGCATTTATGCAGTGAAATTGTATTAATAAAATGTGATATTTATGCATCATCACAGAGGGAGGGGGAAAATTTTTGCGATGATAACAGGTTTGGCGACCATGATGGGACATGGCTTCGTCTGATCAATCATGTGCTTTGACTTAGCTCAATTATCAAAATCGTGTTCTTCACAATGTAAGTTTTATTTTCTGATATCATGTGAACCTAGGAGCCTAGACTCGAACCTAGCTGACATGGATTGCATGTAGACTAGGCATGGTTTGGTAGGACCAATTGAGGAGAATTATTCATGCTTACTTAGACTTAGGTCTGAAATACAACACTCCGCAATCTAGGATTTGCTTGAGAACAATGTTTGCTTCTTCAAAAATTTTAAAATCTCTATCTCTTTAGGTTTTAGAGCCCTCTGTTTGTCTGCATGTGCTCATATTTCAAAAATCACCCCACCTATGTCTACCCGGTCTTCATGTTGCTGGGCTCTCTTTCAGAACCATAGTTCGGGACAGAGCTTCACAACTGGGCCACTTATTTGGGCTAACGCCTCCCTGCCACGTACCAAGGGCCATAGTCCAACGTATATCGGCAAGTGCTCAAGGATGTTGGGAAAACACAAGCCTAGAACCAGAGATGAATTTTTAAGCCACGTACATCGAGCCTCAGCTCGAGTATATCGGCATAACATGATTGGACAGAGCTGATCTGAGCCTAGAGTTAGGATTAGGGTCCTACAGCTCTTTCAAAATTGAAGCATTTTAGAGTCGGCTTCTTAGGGAGTGTTGAATGTGCATAATTGTTTGTGCAGGATATGATTGAATGCATTCTTCTTTTATTTCTCATTTCCTTTTTATTTCCCTTTTACATCATTTTTCAAATTTCATCTATTTTTCCAACAATTTTATCAGAACCCTGGACAATTTAAAAAAAAAAAAACCTCATATTTTTTTTCAAAAAGTCAAGGCGATTTCCCTTTTCCTACCTTTCCTCTGGATCTCAAATTTTCAACCTTATTTTGATCCTGCCTGCAATTTTTCAAATGTTCAAATTTTGTCTTCCAAATTCTATCCAAAAATTTCTATCTCTTTCATCATCCTCAATATCTCCTTCATCATCTCTATTTCTCCCAAAAATCCTTCAGTCTAAACCATTTTTTTATTCTGCAGAAAGCATTGGCATTTCACCACAACTCAAACAAGGTTGGGAAAGAGAACAACACCAAGCAGTGTTGAAGAGATGCGTTCTCCGAGGCCAGTCAAGAAGCAGGACCAGACAAGTGAAGATGACATTGATCCAGTCATGTACAAGGTGTTTCAAAAAATGATGACAAAGATGCTATTAGAGCTACCCGAGTCAAGCACTAGAAAGGAACCAGCCAAGCAGAATGATCAACTTCTCCATTCCAGTCCCCAGCATAAAGGGAAAGGTAAGGAAAAACCAAAACACAAAGACTGGAGCACTGATCGAAAGTTCACCCCTCTGGATCAGAAGCTCGAGACTGTTTTAGAAAACTTGCTCGCAAAAGGCATGGTTCATTTACCAAAAGTCGTCGATCCACCGACAATCATGAGTAGATTCAAAGAACAATTTTGCAAGTTTCACCGTGCAATAGGATACGATACAAAAAATTATTTCGTCCTCAAGAATATCATCCAGGATCACGTTGATAAGAATATTTTGGGGGAAAGCAAAATGGCAGACCAGCCGACTGTCCTATCTAAACCCCTTCAATCCTACTCCCAGCAGAAAGCAAGCACTCAAAAGAAGCCAAAGCATGAAGGTTGGGCTTATGACCGCAAGCTCACACCTCTAGATCAGCCCCTCAAAAAGGTCCTTGAATACATGCTGAGCAAAGGAATGGTTAAACTTTCAAGAATTGCTAATCCTTCGGTCACCCTAGGGAAATGGAAAGATCGCTTCTGCAAATTCCACCGAGCTACAGGGCATGATACTGAGTGATGCTTCATCTTCAAAAATATCATTTTAGACTGTGTTGACAAGAATCTCCCCGTTAAAGAGGAAGACCAGTCGGCAGTTCTGACCGAGCCTTTCCCTGATCATTCATGAAGATGACAAATGCCAATGCTTTCTCATTTCCATCATTTCTGCTTTTGCTTCTTTGAATAAATATAGTCTCCAGTTGCTTTCTTTAAATTTGTCATCCTTCCTTCAAGATATCAATAAAATTATCAGTTTTCCTTATATTTGGAGGTCATTTTCTTCATAATGTTATTTTCTGAACTCTCATGCATTATGCCATTTGTGATGAATGCTTTTTTGTGAAAAAAAATTCTTCTTGCCTTCCTTCTCAGATAATCTCCCAAGTTCACAAGGAAGCTCATTACCAATTATGCATTACTTTGTTATATTCCTTCAAAAATGTCTTTTTCTTCATGGTTGACGACCTCGCCTAGGTAACAAGGCATATCTTGGTTGTTTATTTCCTCTCATAGAATAACTACGCAATTGTCGTGATCCCAACAATAATCCCATCCCTGGTAATGGGATATCCTTCATATTGTCAACCCAATTTCAGATCTTCATCCATTATTTTCCTTCTATTCTCCAAGTCATTGCCTTCAGGAATTTTCCCTCATTCTAATTATCCCATTTGTCTTACAGAGAGTTTCGACATCGTGGAATGGTTCAGACCAGATCCAGGAAGAAAATAGCTTCGCTTCAGCACCCTAACAGTAGCAGCGAGCAAGAGATGGATTCGCCGTGATCTGCTAGGAACCAAAGTTAGCAAACCAATGATGATGTTGATCCTCAGATGTACGTTTTGTTTCAGAAAATGTTGAATGAGCGAGCAGGGGCCAGTTCAAAAAAGATTTCTAGCAAGAAAAAGGCTAAGGGCCACACAGTGAAGAAGCAGGTGAAGGTATCCAAAAGATGGAGTCACCATGAAGACACATTCGATGAAGCAAAGTTAGTGGATGACACCGATGAGGAGTGTGAGGCTCAGCAAGCTTCTCAGAAGATGACTTAGGGGCAGGGGTCAACCAATAAGCTAAAAGATCAGTCTGCTAATGACTCTGACCAGTCACAACTCAGAGACATGGTCAAAATGGTTAAGGATCTGCAAGCCCACTTCAAGGGCAAAAAGATTTTCACAAGCAAAGATTTCTATGATGGTTTAGACGGGGATGACAGTCTGGAGGATCTCCCCCAAAAAATTATCAAATTTGATGGGACTGGTGATCCCAAGGCTCACCTAGCTATGTTCTTTACGGAGTGCAATCGATTCAAGAAAGACAATCGTGCTTTGTTCAGATGTTTTCCTCACAGTCTGGAGGGCATTGCCACCAAGTGGTACTCAAAACACATCAATCCCATCGAGTTGAAGGAATTCGATAAAGTGGTCAATCTGTTCATTGAACGATTCCTTTTCAACACCGAAGCACTGCCAACGCTGAACCATCTCTATAATACAAAGCAAAGAGATAATAAGAAAGTTAGAAACTTCATCCGCAGATGGAGAGGCACTTGCAATAAAATGAGAAATCCCATCTCAGAGGAGCACGCACTCCAGATTATTTTGAACAACTTCTCACAACCTTTGAGAGGTCTTATCTTCACCTCGCCTTCCAAATCTTTCATTAAGCTTACTGAACGGACCGAGTGGCTCGAGATGAGAATAGAGAATGGGGTCTATGATGGCATTACCCTCGTTAAGAATAATCAGGATTCAAAGAAGAAGGCAAATTTCACTTTCTCTGCCAATGTCGGTCGCAGCGACTATAAAAATAGCAAGAGCAATCATACAGGTCAGAAAGAAAAGTCTTCAAAGAAGAATGAAAAATTGAGTCAGCAGAAAGAAACGATAAAGCGGGATGGTTGGAGTGACGATCGTTAGTTTACTCCTCTTAAGCAGCCTCTTAATGAAATCCTCGAATATATGTTGACCAAAGAAATGGTAAAGCTCACAAGAGCCACAGATCCTCCCACGATCATGAGAAGATTCATGGACCAGTTCTGCAAATTCCATCGGGTTGTAGGACATGATACTGACCACTGTTTCGTCTTTAAGAACATCGTTCATGATTGCATTGATAAGAATCTTCTCATTGAAGATGAAAAGAAGGACTAGTCATTTTTCCTCAATTACTCAGAAAGTTGAGAATGCTAGCATTTTCCCATTTCTCATTTTGTCTTCAAAAGATGATATAATCCTGTCTATCTTTCCTTGATTTGTCATTTTTCCTTCAATGCATCAATAAAATTATCAATTTTTCTCATAAGCTTGTTCTCCTTCTCTGCACCATGTCCTTCTGCGAGGAGTGATATTCTTCAGAGTCCCTCTTGAATCAATCAAAAGTCAGTTGCTTTGTTACCTTCAGAGAGCATTCTTCAAATGTCAATTATCTTTTTTTTATCCAAATTTTCTTCCCCTATTATACTGGGGCAATATTTTGAAAATTGTCTTCAAAACATCCTGTATGCAGGCAGGATCAAACAAATCTCTCATTTTGCAAACATGTGCATCCATTTACATCATTTTGCATACATTTGCATATATTTGCATTTATCTGCATTTGCATGCATTCATTTGCATCCATTTGCATCAAATTCATAATTTCTCCTTCAAGTTAAGGGATAAACCTGAGTTGCCCATTTAGGATGAGGGATAAATCCTGAGACCCCGATAGTTGTCCAAGTCAGCATGAGGGTGAAGACTGAAAATCTTCTATCAGAATCAATTGGTAATTTTTCAAAAACCCAGTGTTCGTGCAGGTAATTCTTCAAAGCCCAGTGTTCGTGCTAGTAATTCTTCAAAATCCAGTGTTTGTGCTGATAATTTTTTAAAAACTCAGTGTTCGTGCTGGTAATTTTCCAAAACCTAGTGTTCATGCTGGTAACTTTCCAAAATCCAATGTTTGTGCTGGTAATTCTTCAAAACCCAGTGTTCGTGCTGGTAATTTTCCAAAATTCAGTGTTCGTGCTGGTAATTTTTCAAAAACCCAGTGTTCGTGCTGGTAATTTTTCAAAAACCCAGTGTTCGTGCTGGTAATTTTTCAAAACCCAGTATTCGTACTGGTAATTTTTCAAAACATAATGCTTGTACTGGTTTCTTTTCAAAATCCGGTGTTCACACTGGTACACTTTAAAATTCAGTGTACACATTGGTCTAGTTTTCCTTCGGGATTCGAGTTTCGACTCGAATTTCCTTTCCTTCTATTTGGTCTAGTTTTCCTTCGGAATTCGAGTTTCGACTCAAAATTCTTTTTCTTCCAATTGATCTAGTTTTTCTTCGAGATTCGAGTTCCGACTCGAATTTTCTTTCCTTCTAATTGGTCTAGTTTTCCTTCAAGATTCAAGTTCCGACTCAAATTTCCTTTCCTTCTAATTGATCTAGTTTTCCTTCAGGATTCGAGTTTTAACTCGAATTTCTTTTCCTTCCAAATTAATCTACTTTTTCTTCAGGATTCGAGTTTCGACTCAAATTTCTTTTCCTTCCAAATTGATCTAGTTTTCCTTCAGGATTTGAGTTCCGACTCGAATTTCTTTTCCTTCCAAATTGATCTAGTTTTCCTTCAGGATTCGAGTTCCGACTCGAATTTCTTTTCCTTAAAACCAAATTGGTCTAGTTTTTTCTTTAGGGTTCGAGTTCTGACTTAAATTTTTTTCCTTCTAATTGACCTAATTTCCCTTTAGGATTCGAGTTCCGACTCGAATTTCTTTTCCTTCCAAAATGGATCTAGTTTTCCTTTGAAGATTTGAGTTCCGACCCGAATTTCTTTTCCTTCTGAATTGGTCTAGAAAATTAGAGTTCTGACTCTAATTTTCTTCCAAATCCAATTCAAATGTCTAGAATCGGTCTAGAAAATTAGAGTTTTGACTCAAATCTTCTTCCAAATCCAATTCAAATGTCAGAATCAGTCTAAAAAATTAGAGTTCTGACTTGAATTTTCTTCCAAATCAAATTCGCTTAGCTTTCCTTTAAAGGTTTGAACTCCTACTCAAACTTTTCTGGAATTTAGTAATTGGTCTAGAAGATCCAAGTTTCGACTCGAATTTTCTTTTAAAACCCAATTCATTTAGTTTTTCCTTGAAGATTTGAATCCCGATTCGAATCTTCCATCAAAACCCAGTTTAGCACCTAGTTCTTCTAAACCCAGTTTAGCACCTGGTCCATTCAAAGCCTACAAGTTGAACCCTTCCTTCTTAAACTGTGATCCTTAGGTTAAATCCCTACGGAATTGATAGTTTATAGGTTGAACCCTTGCAAAACCGATGTGATCCCTAGGTTAAATCCATATGGAATTGATAGTTTATAGGTCGAATCCCTGCTAAACCAATGTAATTTGTAGGTTGAACGCCTGTCAAACCAATATGGTTCTTAGGTTGAACCCCTTTGGAACTAATCTCACTGTAAAAAAAAAAACGATTTGTAGGTTAAAGTCCTCCTGATCCAATATTCTTTATAGTCCTTAGGTTCAACCCCTTTTGGATTGGTATTTTTAAAAAATGTGATCTATAGGTTGAAATCCTCCTGATCCACATTCTTAGGCTGAATCCCTATTGAACCCATGTTGTTTCCAATGAACCAATGTCATTCTCAATTGAACCAATGTCGTTCTTAGGCTGAATCCCTACCTAACCCATGTTGTCCCCAGTGAATCAATGATATTCTTGGTTGAACCGATTCGAGTTTCGACTTGAATTTTCTTTCCTTTAAATTTTAATTGGTGGAGTCTCTCCTTTGGAGAAAGGAGAAGAATTTTTTTTTCATGGATGCGTTGAGTCGTGCTTCAAATGCTTGCTTTCATGAAGGATTTAAAGAAAATTTTGCCAATTTGTCATTAAATATTTGTTGATTTCAAAATCTTTACTGTACAAAACTTTACTTCAGAATACCTTCAGTATTACTTCCAAAAGGACAAAGCTTTCATGAAGAAGGATTCAAAATTCAAAATCTTTCTATTGGCCAACAAAAAGGATGAAGAATAAATCCTCGACATGGCCAGCAAAGAAAATTCAATGTTGTTGCAAAGCCATAAGTGATTGATATTGATCACAGTCAATGGCACATTTTTAAAGATCATTCTTGGAAAATAAGGCAGTCGAAATATCCTAGGTGATATGGAAAAATCTACTCAATTTCCATATCTCCTCGATCACTTAAGCTGTAATTAAATATCTGCAAAAGGGATCTCTCAATTGTTGTCAAGATGAAGACAAATTATGCAGGTTAGACCCCCGAAGCCAAAGAAGATTTGGATCATCTCCAAGATGAAGAAGTTTGTGACAGATCCTTCAAGAGAAAGTTCAGATCACCGTCAAGATGAAGGCAACTGCGATGAACCTCATGACAAACCCTAAAAAATATTTAATTTCTGCTATCATTAAGAAATTTCCAACCAAAGAGCCAATACCGTCAGGATAATCCCTGAGACAAAGAAGGATCAGAACATCTCCAAGATGAAGGAGTTTGTGACATACCCTTTAAAAAAAAAGTCAGGACATCTCCAAAATGAAGGATGATGTAATCCCTAAAAACCCAAGAGAGCTTCAATTTTGAAAAAAAAAGAGTGCAGAAAGATCATCATAAAAAAAGAATCCCAAGATATCAGACTGCCAAATATGCCAAGAATCTTCTTTGAATTTTGTGAAATTCTATTATCAATATTCTTTCACCAATTGCTCTCACAATATCAAGAATACTCTCTTTTCTGTTCATATCAAGGAAATTGATAGCTTCCTCGAAGAAATCCAATGGCAAGCAATTTGAATTTGAATCTTGATTCTACGAAGTTAAGCCCAATCGGAGGTAATACTTCAGGTAGAAAAGAGGGAATATTTTCATCAAGGTGCATCAGTTTCAAGTATTTTGAATCAACAAACAATTTTTAACATTTTGGCAATATTTTCTTACTATCTTGACATGAAGTGAAGAGCTCGATGTCCATCTTGACATATCCTGGTATCACCTTTTACCTCCTTGAGAGAGTAACCTTTATCGTCTTTCGCATTATTGAAAGATTAGCCTTCTCTCTGAAAGGATAGCCTTTGTCATCTTTCGCATTGTCGAAAGAATTCATCTTTCATGTTGTCGAAAGAATCGCCCAGCTCCTTTGGATCGCCTTGTCATCTTCTGCGTTGTCGAAAGAATCGCCTTGTTCCTTTGGATCGTCTTTGTCATCTTTTGTGTTGCCGAAAGAATTCATCTTTCACGTTGTCGAAAGAATCGCCCTGCTCCTTTGGATCGCCTTGTCATCTTTCTCGTTGTTGAAAGAATCGCCTTGTTCCTTTGGATCACCTTTGTCATCTTTCGCGTTGTCGAAAGAATTCATCTTCTGCGTTGTCAAAAGAATCGCCTTGTTCCTCTGGATCGCCTTGTCATCTTTCCTGTTGTCGAAAGAATCGCCTTGTTCCTTTGGATCGCCTTTGTCATCTTTCGCATTGCCGAAAGAATTCATCTTTCGCGTTGTCAAAATAATCACCTGCTCCTTTGTATCGCCTTGTCATCTTTCGCGTTGTCGAAAGAATCGCCTTTGTCATCTTTTGCGTTGTCGAAAGAAATCATCTTTTGCGTTGCCAAAAAATAGCCTTGTTCCTCTAGATTGCCTTGTCATCTTTCTTGTTGTCGAAAGAATCGCCTTGTTCCTTTGGATCGCCTTTATCATCTTTCGCATTGTCAAAAGAATTCGTTTTTCGTGTTGTCAAAAGAGTTGCCTTATTCTTCTTCAAAAAAGTTGTCTTATTCACCATCCAACTTGTCATTTCCACTTCTCGGTCAGGCTAAGTGTTAAACCTGAGCCTCATTTTGATGTGGTATTTCATTTCCCCGGTCAGGTTAAGGGACAAACATGAGCCTCATTTTTAAATGAGGTATTTCTTGTCCCGTCCAGGATAAGGGCAAAACCTGAATCTCACTTCTTTGAAGTAAAATCTTTCTTCTTTATTCTCCATTTCATACCTACCATTTTCATGTGGGCTAATTTCTTCACACCAGTTAGATCCTTCTAAACTGGGGCATTTTTATAGCCCAAATTTGGTGTGTTTTTCTTTGCCACTAAGTTCATCTTCAAGTCGGCTTAGTAGCAAAGAGGGGCATCTGTAAACACCCAAAATTTTCTTTATCCATTCTTAAACACACCCCTCGTGTAGTGCCAACCCTGGTAGGTCAGTGTAGGAGTCAAACCCCAAGTTTGTGTCCGAAAATTACCATTTTACCCACTTTTATTAGGAAAATTACCATTTTACCCCTAGGTCATCCTGGACTCCAGTCAGTCAGAGTCAACCAAGCTCATTGGTCAGTTCAGAATAGTTAGAATGTCAGTCATTTCTAGCTCACCTGAGCTCACAGTAAGAAGGCAATTTTCATTTCTGACCATTCCTGCTAAAATGGGATCATTTCTTCAGAAATGAGATCATTTCTCACTCAAATCCAAGCCAATTGTCTCTGAGTCAGTCATTCTCAGTCAGTTATATTCCCTTGAGTCTAGTTTGAGCTCACAAGGAGTTCAAGCGCTCCAGTTTCAGTTCAAAACCAGTTCCAAGTGTCCAGTAGCCCATTTTAGCCCATTTTAGCTCATTTAGCTAAAATTGAGCTGAGTTCAATCAGTTGAGCTAGTGTTCGAGCTTTAATTTTAGTTCATCTCAGTATTACTGACCTTTGTTCTAGCTCAAACCTAGCTCTGGTTCTTAATTCACTTCACTCCAATGACCATTTCGTACCATTTCTCTAAAAATGGCAGCTTTTCTTGAAAATCTATTCGGGGAGTTCAGTTGAGTCAGTGTCTTGTTAGCTCATTTGAGTTCTGAAACTCAATAACCCAGCTCAATCCAGTATATTTCATTTTAATTTAGCTCAAACCCTAATTTTTAGTGTCACTCTGGCCCAGTAGAACCCGAAAACTATTTCTTGAACCATTTCGCAAATTTTAGCAATTTTAACACTTTTTGAACTGGTACAAGTATCAATTAAAGTCCAATATCCAAAATGTTATGCATTTCGCATAACATTTTGTATCATTTCTCATCATTTCATGTTATTTCATAACATTTTATAATATTTCATCACATTCCATTTCATTTTCGAGATCCAGAACTTTAGTTTTGAAAATTCCAATCCAAATTGAGTTTTAAAAGTTTCCAGAAATCAATTTCAAACCCTGGGTTTCCAAAATTAACATTTTTACCCCCAGGATTCTAAATTTGGAAATATTTTCTCGACAAAAGCAATTTGGATTTCTTTTAAACTCAAATTTTCAAATTCTAATATGGATTTGCTTTGCAACGGGGTATTGAACTTCAAATTCTGAGCTCATTTCAAAAAGTGCCAAAAATAGCTCGTTCTGTCCAGAAATTTTCAACAAAAGACTACTCTACCCCTATGATTTTCAAAATGAATTTCAAATTTGGAAAGTAAGCCCACTCTGAGATGGCTTATCTACTTGTATTTTCTTTTAATAAAAAAATAACCATTTTCTTTTGATATATTTTCCTTTATTTTATCATTTTTTATTTATTTATTTTTATTTCCTTTTTTTTTAGAGGTGGGACCCACCAAGGTGGTCGACTCCCCCATTTCTTCTTCCTTCCTCTTCTTTCTTCCTCTCCTTTCCTTCTTCTTCTTTCTTTTCTTTCATTTCTTCTTTCTTCTTTCTTTCTTTTCTTCTTCCTTTCTTTCTTTTTCTTTCTTTCTTCTTCTTCTTTCTTTCCTTCTTCTTTCCCTTTTCTTTCCTTCTTTCTTTCCCTCCTTCTTTCTTTCCCTTCCCTATTGTCCAACCACCATAAGGAGGCTCATTCACGTAAACCTCAGGCCCCTTTTGATTAACCTATCTCAACCCTAAGTTTATGGGGGATTAAAACCTAAGTTATTTGGTTGAAAGGGGAGGAATATACATCTCACGCCAACCCCTTTGGTCTCTCTCCTCTCAACTCATCTCCCAACCCCTTGCAGCCTCTCTCAGCCCATTAGCTCTCCCATCTTCCCCTTTGCTCAGCCCCATCTCCATCTTCCTTGGATGCCACACAACTGCACTCATTTTGCAGCCATCATTAAGCTCCCTTCTTCCTTCAACCCCCAAGACGCTCAGCCTCCTTGCTCCAGTCGGCACAGTGGCATCATCCTTGCAGTCGCGATCCCTGCTCCAGCTCCATCAAGACAACGAACTTGCCACAACCTCCTCCCAGCAACAATCTTTTCCTTGCTGCAGTCACCTCCACGCCAAGGTAGCAACCTTCGCTTCAGCAGCATGGCAACTCCAGGATCTCCAACCTGTCCTTGGTGACCAATGCATCCAGCTCCTCCTTCAAAGCACCTACAACACCTCCATCGCAACCAATTCCTACCCAAATCTAAGGTAAGCCCCTCCTACTTTTCTGTTTTTTCTCAAAAAAAAAAGATTCATGTAAATATGTTCATTTTGCTATGTGTTGCACATTAATGCTATATATGTGAGATGATCCATCCAGTAGATGGATCGGATCTCTCATGTTACTAGCCAATATCAAAATAGAGCATACCCCCCCTGTCATTTCTCATTTTATTTTCGTTATCTTGAAGTTTTTATGTTGCATTTAGAGAAATTTTTTATTTTAGGAGCATTTAATGTTGTTTTATTGATATTTAATTTAGGTTTGATTTATGCATCGAGTCCAGTTATGATCTTATATGGAATTTTCTGTTAAAAAATCTAAAGAAAATGCATGATAATCTTAGTCATTGGCCTTGGTTTTTCTGTTGAAATTTTGGATTAATTTGGGTTTTGGAACCCCATTGGATAAATCAAATCCTAAACTAGGATTTCACATTTCCAGAGATTTCAAGTTTTGTTTTAGCAGACAAGAACCTCCTGGATCTCCTAGATGGATGATTTGAATTTCCCTCAAAAAAAATATAATGAGGCCCTATTAAAGTCTACTATTTTCTAGTACTTTTCTAGCTTTTTTTAAGTAGTTTTGATCCCTGCTAAAAATCAATTTTTCTAGACCCTTGAAAAAATCTCACTTTTTCCTTGTCAGGGTCTAGACCAACCCTAACCTGCTGTGATGCCTCAACCTGTAGGCTGAATGCTAAAACTTCCAAAATAGATGTTATTCCTAACCCTTCCCTCTGTTGTTTTCCAAAACTTGAGGAGTTTTAGAACATCCTAAGTATTTTTTCAAGAATTAATTTCCCTGTCTGTTAGATTCCAATGTCTGAGAATTTCAAAGATCTAGGTCTCTGATAATCCTCTTCTCTCTCCCAAACCATTACCTAAATTCCAATACTGTAGAAAGAGGAAATCTTTCTCTATTTGTCAGAGACATTTTCCCAGAATTTCAGCCATTTTCTCATTTGTCTGCTATTTTTCCCATAGTTTGTTCTAAAGCCTAACAATCTAACCTAAATCCTAGAGTCGCCAGATTCTGATACGACTTGTCGGAGCAGTCCAGCTCCGACCATATGTCAAAACCAGAATCTGTAAAAGGATTTTTTTTTTCCTAACTGTCCTATATCACCCCATAAAATTTGAGAAATTTTTATGGAAGTTTAGTATCCAAAATCCAATTTAGAATCAGCATTTTGGGCAAAATCTTGAATTTTAGGGTTTTTAGTTATTTTCCACATTAAAAAAATAAAAAAATATATATATTTTTGAGCTTCATTCTATTTTTAGGGTTAGTCTAGGTGTCCATGCCAAATTTGGCTCAAAACTAGGTTCATTTGCTTTGTATGTTAGTTTACTTTTGAATTTAGAAGCGAAAATCAGGCGAAAATCAGACCAAATATGATATTTTGTGATATTTTTGCCATTTTATGGTTTTTATCATGTAAATAAGCATGTCATGTCATATTAGGGTTAATTTCAGCCTCATTTTCTTTTCAATTTCCCATTTTTGCAAAATTTATTTCAGAAAACCCTCGTTTCAAGGCCATAGTCTTGTTATCAGAGGCATTTTGGTCATTTTGACCTCAATTTCGAAATTTCAATCATCAATTTTCCAAATTTTCATGCATATCATCATATTGCATCATCTCATATTTAATTTTATTTCATTTGATTTTCAAATTTCCAAAATTTATAAAAATTCTGTCAAAAAACCCAGATTTCAAGGTCATCAGCGGCATTTTGGTCATTCTGACCCCAATTTTGAATTTCTAAGTTTTATCCTTTGAATTTTCATCATTTATTTTTCATGTTTATATCAGGGAAGTATGAATTTGGGTTTATGTCTGAATAATATCTGATAATTTCTATTATTTTCAGATAAATTTAAATAAACCTATATTTTTGTGCTAACATGTTTTCTAGTTTTACAGGAATATCCAGAAAGAAGACTTTTATTTTGTTTTATTATAATTCAATGTAATATCAAATATAATAATTTAGAATAAGAGTTACTTTTCAGCTTAGAATAGGATTGCATTACATATAGTTTAATTTCTGAAAAATTCAATATCTGATGTATGATGCATATGCACATTTTTCAAAACCACTATGGTTGACACGAATGACACGTGCACAAGCTCTTAGAGAGTTCACGAATTTGGTGGGATTCGTATTTATGGCCATAGTCAGAATACGAAGAAAACCAAGATTTGTGATCTTCGTATTCGCCACATTCAGCCTACACTCTTAGGCTAACTTAAAAAATGTACTGCATTTCTCAAAATTCAAAAGGATTTTCTCAATTCCTCAATGAAATACCTTTCAAATTCATATTCATTCATTCAATTTGCATTATTTTCAAACTCATTTCCTAATTCTATTTCAGAAAAATCAGTTTTCCCAAAAATTTCCAAGTCTTTCTCAGGATCTGATTTTCTCTGAACTCTGAATTTTCAAATGAGATTCCACATATTTCCCAAGTTCAAATCATGATTTTCCAAGATTCCCACATTCTCAATTTCATTTTCAAATCCCAAAATCGATTTTCTCAAAAACTTTGAATTATTTCTAAAATTGATTTTCCTAGAATTTTTAAATCCTATTCAGAAATCGATTTTCTTAGAAAAAGCAATTCCAATCTCAAAAAACGATTTTATCAGAGTTTCCATTTTCCTGAGAATTCATTTTCCATTTTGAAAATCATTTTCTAATGAACTTCCTGATTTTCTCAAGATTCTCAAATCCATTTCCTCAGAAAAGCAATCCAAATCTCAAAATCGATTTTCCCAAAGTTAAAGTTTTCCTGAGAATTCATTTTCCAATGAAAATTTCTAATTTCCAATGAAATTCAATGATTTTTCTAGGAATTCCATTTTGAAGTACTTTTCCAATCATTTTTCAAGTACATCTCACTTTTCTAAAGCAAACATCATATTTCTCAAACTTGCATCTTTTCAAAAATTCTATAGCACATGCCTGATTCTTTGTGCATTTTAGGAAAATAGAGCATAATTTAGATAGTTTAACTTAGTCAAAGCACACATTTGATCCTTGGTTCAATTACCCCTGGTAAGGGTGCCAGGAATGGTTGAACCTCGTATCGATAGGCAGATCCCATTCCACAGAATTTTCCTGCAAATTTTTAAAAATTGAGGCGAGTAATTTTCAAAACCAATTTTTAAAACTTTGGTCGAGTTTGACTCGCAGAATCGTTCTCTCACTCTCGCAGAGGGAGGGGAAATTTTTTTGCGATGATAACACCTATTCTCTTGAGCACAAACACTTCAACTCGTGTCTGTTCTCAATTATTAGAAATTCAATCACATTAGTGCAAGCACTTCAACTTGTGCTTGAACCTTGCTTGTAAATGCACTACAGATAAAAGTGTCAAAATACTATTTGTATGCTCTTTTTCTTTTTCTTTCTTTGATAACATGTGTTTATTTTTCTTTTCAAAAAATCAATGCATTTGTATTCATGTAAATCATAATAGATTTTCATAGTTATAAACAAATATTTTCTTCAAATGCCACATAAGTAACATTTTCATCTAAATCGATTATGGAAAAAAACTCACATGGGGCTTAAAATTCATTTCAAAATGACAAAGAAATGTAAAAACCATCATATATTGTTAAACTTTTGCTTTAAAAATGCCTAATTTTTTGAGTTTTTCAAAAAATTTATTCATGGATATTTTTTTTTTTAGATATATCATACCTTCCCTCATGCTTGAATATCACTATCCTCAGTGACACTCCCCCATTCTTGAATTAAACTACATGAATACATGGATGCTCAAAATGACATAGGGACACATAAGAAAGGAAAGATATGACTCGAGTAATATGATGCTTCTTGCTGTGAAGCTCCAGACTGTACTATATCTATAACTCATCTTGGTGTACATGCATGATATATATATCATTTATGCTCATAGAAACAAAAGGAGCAAAAAGAAATAAAAGAAACAAATAACTGAATAGAAAGAAAACTCTACTAATATACACTAGTATGGGTTGCCTCCCACCAAATGCTAAGTTTTACGTCTTCAGCCAGACTTCAGATAGTGCTCAGCCCTCCAAGTCTATGAGGTCAATGAACTCCTTGTATTGTCCCTCACCAAGATCCGAAATATAGGGCTTCAGCCTATGCCCGTTTACCTTAAAATGCCCTCCCGTTTTGGGGTCCACTAGAGTGACTACTCCATGTGGAAAAACTTCGTGAACCTCAAATGGACCATTCTATCTGGACCTAAGTTTTCTCGAAAAGAGTTTCAATCTAGCATTGAACATCCAAACTTTTTGTCCTGGCACGAATTGCTTCCTATTGATATGATTGTCATGGAAAGCTTTGGTTCATGCTTTATAGATTTTGTCACTATCATATGCATCATTACGCAACTCTTCCAGCTCACTCAACTGTAATTTGCGTTCTTTACCAACTTTGGATAAATCAAAATTGAACGATTTAATCGCCCAATAGGCCCTATGTTTCAGCTCAATGAGAAGGTGGCATGCTTTTCTAAAAACTAACTGATATGGTGACATGCCAATGGGGGTCTTAAAAGTTGTCCTATATGCCCATAGAGCATTATCCAAATGTTGAGACCAGTCCTTGTGGTTTGGTCTGACCAACTTTTCTAAGATCCTCTTGATCTCCCTATTGGAGACCTCAACATGCCCACTGGTTTGTGGGTGATATGGGGTGACAATCTTATGATATAACATCCAGGATTTTTTGAGACCTTTTCATGAATTTTTGGATTTTTATAATATATACAAAATTTAAAATTCTAAAATTTTAGCTAAAAATGCACTAAAGATGTTTGTAGGGTTAGTTTAGAAGTTTTAAAAATATAAAAATAATAATTAAAAAGGTATTTAACCCTATATGCCTAGAGTCTTTGGAAATTTGAGTCATATTTTTGGTAAAATACAAATTTTTATCCTAGAGAAATTAATTAAAATAAATAATTAAGATGCTTAAAACATTGAAAATATATTAATGAAATTCAATTAGGTATGAATTTACTTAAATTACATTCACTAGAATTATATGTAAATTTTGAATGAATTTATAAAGCATTTTAATTTAATTTAGAATAAATTTGACTTAAATTTCATGAAATGGATTTCAAAAATTAACTAAAATTTATAAAATGGTAGGAGTCCATAGGTGGGCCCTCTCATCCTATGTGGCATCCTATTTAAAGTTTTAAAATGTTAAAAAGAAAAACAAACTTAAAAATTAGGTTAAATTGAAAAGTTTCCAAAAAACAAAGAAAAGGTTGAAAAAGTCAATACTTTCCAAAATTTTAAAAATGAGCCTGAAGGGGGGGGCATCACTTTTGAAATATCTAGAAGGGTCCAACAAAGGCTGGACCCCTTGATAGATTAGGTAAGTAAGCCTTATGGGAAGAATAAAAAAAATGGGTAGAAAAGTCAACTTGCTTGCCAAGCAAGCAAGTTGATTTTTGGAAAGGGGAGGCAAACCCATGGGAGTCGACCTACCTCCTTCCATAATAATATATGTAATACATGATAATACTAAGTTATAACATATACTATGCAACAACAACAAAAAATAAAATGCAAAAGAAAAAAAAGAGAGAAGGAAAGTAAAATGGCATTGAGATTTGGAAATTTATTTTGATTTAGATCAAGAGCTATAAATTAATCCATCCCTTGACCAAACCCTAGAAAAAATATTCTATAAATGTAGAGGAGGGGCTCACGACCCCCAATTTGGAACCCTTTGGTTTTTTTTTTTAGCTTCTCCCTTCTCTCCCAAATCCCCTTCTCTTTTCCCTCTTTTCTCTCCTTTTCTCACCCAAGTCTTAGTTTTTTCTCTTTTGGGCCAATAAGAGAGACCTCCATGTGGTAAAGGAGAGCTTAAGAAGTGTGTGTACGAGGTTATGGTATGTGTAGAATGGCCAAATCTTGCAAAAAGACCCATCAGTTTGCGTAGGAGAAGATTTTTCGACAAAAGGTAAGTGGATTTATACTTTTCTTGCAAAACAAAATTTGTTGTACAAATTCTATTGATTTTTCATAAGAATAAATCCTAAAAAAACCCTCTTATACGTGGGTTTGGCTTAGGGCTATCGAAGGATGAAAAAAGAAGGGTTTTTCGAGAGAAAAACCATTTTTAAAATATGTTTTGCTTAAAAATTGGTTTCTCAAAAAAGAAATTTGTAAATTTAAAAAATATGCAAACTATGGTATGATTTTCTTAAAAGTATTGATTTGGATTAGTAGAGTAGGTTTTTGTAGAAATTTTGTAAAAAAAATGGTGAATTTCTATGGTCAAAATTATGATATATCTCAATTTTAGTCAAATCAGGTTTTTTAGAAAAGATTTTTGGTAATTTAGAGAAATCATAAATTTTATGACATAGATGATATAATATTTTTATTGTAGTTGGTAGTATATATGCATGTGGATATTCTGTGTTTTTTGGAGATTTTTTTGAATTTTATTTGTATGTAAATTTCATGATTTATTTCATTTATTATGTATTTTTCTGAATTAATTTTTAAGAAAATAATGCATGTGAGAGACGGATTGATTTTTCTGGCCAAACAACTGAGGAAAAATATGATTTGTCTCATTTAGAGTAGATCAAACTAAATTGTGTAATTTTATTTTAGTTTTTAATTAAAATTATATGGTATAACCTTTGGGAAGTGTATTTTTAAATGTTGTTTTTATGAAAAGAGTTTATGAAAGTTGGTTACCAAATTTAAAATTTCAACTCTCACAAGTAGTGAGAACCAGGTCAAACACAAGGACTAGATTGAAATAAACTTCGTATTCCACCAAATGTGAATTGTTTATTGTCTTAAAAGGAAAAATTAAACTAATTAAGAGTTCTTACAAACTGAATATTAAAGAGTTATTACAAACCCAAATAATGCAGAAATTAAAATTAATTATAAGGTTTGAATGTTGCATAAATGCCCTAATTAACTAAGAATTCAAAATGCTAAACAAAACTAAAATTGCAACTTTTTCGCCTTTAATTATTCGCGTTACTCCAAATCCACTTCAATTATATGATGTCAATTCAGCAAATAGCACCATCTTCTGCAAAAACTAGAACGAAAGCACACAAAATGCAAAATCTATTCTAATTTAAACTTCAACCTGAATTTATAATTTTGCCACTAGCTCTTGCAGAAATTCCCGTCAGGACAGGTTTCTATAATTTGATAGAATTAGATAGCAAATAGATTTCAATTCTTCTCAAAATTTTCAGATATGTTCTCAAAACATGAATAAAGAGAATCCAATTTAAAGAGTTGAAAAATTCAAAGTAGAACTTGATTTATTAGCGAATGAATAACAATTTTAAAACTCTGGAAATTACTGACAAAACTTTTGACAGCTTTCAAAATTTAATAGATTTTGTCTAGCAAAATAGATTGAAAATGAATGAAAATTTTACAGAAGAAATTAGATTCATTCATGAATCCAATCCATTTTACGGAATTAGATTTGGATTTTGAAATCTCTAGATAACCTAAAAACAAAAACTAGAAAAATTACAGGAAATGAAAGTTGCAGAAAACAGAAATGCCAGAATATGCGGCCGGAAAAAGCTCAGAACGGCCCATCAATCGGACTTTGATCGTGCTGAATTTTTTCAGAGAGCAACTAGAATCAATCATGAGTCAGATCCAATTTACGAATCATGATTAGGATTCCAAAATCTCCAGATAACCTAAAAATAAAGTCTGACACAAATTGAAATTAAAACAGAAACTATGGTTCCAATATATGGCTTGTGAGCATTACATGCTATCTAATGGGTAATGCTCACTTGAATGCATGAGACAGTTTAAAAGATTAACCAAATTGTATTGTGGCTAATGAGTAAGTTACATGTGGGCCTATTGATGGTTGTGTTCTAGTGTGTATGAATGTATTAGTCAAGTGATTTCATTGTTGATGTTGTGTTATGATGCATATGATTATTTGCACTTGTTGGAATATGATGGTACTCTGTTGTGACTGAGCAAGGATTCCCAATAGGATGATGCATGATGATGTGTATGCTTGAAACGATATGGAGCCTATGGTAATGTGCTAATAATATTTTGGATCCAAATGTGTTTTGGGTAATGTGAATAGTAAATATTTAAGAGGCAAAAGATGCTTAAACAATATACTAAATTTCTCTAAGGTTGCCTTACATATGTCATGGGATCCTTGGAAGAGTGTTTTCATAGGGGACAATGTAGTACTAAACTTTGTGGTATTATTTTCCCTAAGAACCCTATATTGAGGTTCATATTTCCAACCATGGTAGTGGGGAACATTTTTACCATCTTGTCCTGAAAATGGTGAGGGTTGGATTCAACTAATAGCATATTGGTATACTAAGAGAAGAGGCGACCTAGGGTGATGATGCCCGAAGTCGTTCCAGCATGAGGTGAGGATGATCGTGTCGTAATCTGCATTGGGTGACAATGCCCGATGTTTAGCTAGGGTGACGATGCTCGATGCTGACCAAGGTACATGTGTAGGACCCAATTAATAAAATATAATTGTGTGTGATTAAGATACACTTGAGAACTGCCTTCATCTTCAGTGTTTCACTGTGATAGTACCCACGGTGGGGTCAGGAGGTAAATTGCAAGTGAAATGTTCATGCGTGCAAAAGTAAGTGTCAATAACAAAGATAAAAGTTACCTCATACATTATGCATTGGTGCATGTTGTATGTGTACAATTGGTTTATGTATCATGTATGTATAGCTGCATATATTAAGTAAGTTGGCATGCATATTTGAATTGATATGCATGGGTTTCTATATCATGTGAGACTACTATCGTACTAAAACTTTATGCTTTGGTTCATGCATCATATACGCATTGATTTTACATCATGTGATATTATAAATATGTTTGATTTGATTTATATTGCAAGCATATCTGAGTTATTGTGTATGTCGTATTGCACATATGTTTGAATTTGTTTATGTGCAGGTATTAAATTCTTATGTATGCTTTAATGTTTTCTAAATTATATAGTTTATTGATTTATGCTTTATCCTTTACTATTGGATAATGTGATATTTCACACGAGAATTATGAGTGCTCACCCATTAATTAAAAAATTTTAGATGGTGAGGCTCAGGCTTAACTGAGCAGCGTGATGGCAAAACTGGATTGCTGGGAGTGGCGATATTTATTAATTGGTTGTTGGGTTCTAAACGTTGGTAGTGATTTAAACTTGTGAACTTAAAGTTAAAGTTTATTAAGTTTAATTATGGTTTAAATCATTTTATTTTAAATTATGGTTTAAAATTGGTGGTTAGTGTGTTGGTAAATAAGTAAATCTAAGATGGAGCCCAGATCCTTGGGTTATATTTCACATTTGAAAATATATAAAATAATGATTTAATTTTTTACAAAGGGTCTTATCTTTGGTAGTTTTGTATTGGACCTGGTACTATGAGTTTAAGATATACTCGTGTTTGTGCTCATGCGGGTCATCTAGTGCTTGGTTCCATAGGAGTAGGACCATAGATTAGTCTGTGACTCAATTCACTTCCTTTAAAAAAAATCATGGATTTTTGGAGGTGAATTTGAGGTGGTTATATTATATGGCATATTACACTCGCATGCCACATATCATAGCATCATGTTGCACATGATCATTATAAGCCACATATCATAACACTATGTTGTACATTATCATCATGTTGCACATTACAATAATTGGTTAGCTTCTTGAACTAACACAAGTATGCAAACTAAATACAACACATACACTACAAATCAAAACTATTAATGTAGAAATTTACCTGACGTTAGAAAATTTGTCATATATTATATAGAATGCTTTTAGCTTTTGGGATTTTTTTTTAGGATACTCACATATATCAACTGCATACCTTAAAATCCCAAAGTTTAACTTATTACGAAACAGGAATTAAAAATTTTGTAAGCATAGGCTGTTTTATGTTAACAGAACAATCTTATCAAATTCAGTCTTTCTAATATAAAATTAGTCGTGAATCATACAAAATGAATTAACTGATAGGATTTTTACTTTACATAGCTTGATATGTCTGATTTAAGTCTCGAACAAATCATACTTAAGTTCAATTTCAGCAGAGAACTAAAAATTATGTAATATCTTCTGTTATTTGACATAACAGGTTCTAGAAAATCATAAATTCTAAATCAACTTCTGTGAATTTTTATTTCCAAACCATGAGGAATCAGCCTCCAATATTTTATTGTGTGTTCCTACTTATCCAAACTAATGTACATTAAAATCTCATCCATGGATCTTTAGTATTTTGGGTGATATGATTTTTACAAAATTTTTCTATATCCACAAGATCACTATCAGAATAGGATTCTTGTGTCGACTTGAAGAAGATATATATCCCACACCACGACTCATCTGAGTCTAAGGTTTAAACTAGGATCAAAATACACATAACAACATACTGATTTCAAAAACCAAACAAGAACTTCATGTTTTTCATAAACAATATAATGAAAACACATCCAACAATTTTAATCCATCAAGAACAAATCAGATTCATGCATGCACACATTTGATCATGTTGTAATCACAAAATTTAATATATAATATGAATTTAAAACCCTAATCCATTTGTTTTTCAATAGAAAACAAGATCTATTGTTCATATGGATTAAAACATTTTAAAAGCGAATCATGGTTTTAAAAATTAATCCAACCTAGATCGAACCATAAAAACATGGTTCTATGCTTGATCATCCTATACTAAATCTCATACATTATGAAAAATGCAAAATCATGTACCTTGATGTGGTTACTAACAATAAAAACACTGCACACACAAACGAAGATCAAATCACAATGTAACACTCAAACACCATCAAAACATGAAAAAGATCAAAAATCCCTTTTCTAATGCAAGTGGTTGCATCCAAGGCCGAGGTACAAATCTTGTATCCGACCAACACACAAAAATGAATAAAAACTCGAGTATGATCAAATTATATGATCGGCCACCAAAAAACTACAAAGAAAAAGATCTTACCTAGGCCACCAAGAGCTCAACTAGGGCTAGTCGACCCTCCTTCTCCCAAACTCTCTCTCCCTTCTCTCTCTCCCAATGTTTTTCTCAAAAAAATGTGAATAGGGATCTAAGGAGTCCTAATCCCTCTTAAATAGAGGAGGTTGTGCCTTCCTATTAGGAGACCTAACCTAGGCCTTCTTGGAAGTACCTCTAGAAATACCCCACCTGGAGTCTCCTAATTGGACTCTACCCAAACCCTAGGTGACTTCCTTCACTGGGTTTTGGGTTTCCTAACACAACCCAACTCCCTCATCCTAGGTGGCACCGCTCTCTTCTTTTAGATAGATCACTAGGGGATGGTCGTCTCTTCTTCTAGAGAGATCCCTAGGGGACGCCCCCCATTCTATCTAAAAGTCTCAAAACAAGTCAAGTCAAACCTAATTAATCTCTTTCCTAATGAGGGTTTACCTATTATTTTCTTTAAAAAATTGATTATTAATTATTCTAAAATCTTGGACTCCTAAAGTGATCTCCAACATGAACTTTGGATCCTATCCAAAGAGTCTATGATCCACTCCTATGATTCAATGAATACACTAACCCATATTATTAATAAATTAATTATTAAAGAATTCTCATAAAATTTGCATTAAATTAAATTTTTGTATTTTAGAAAATGCTAAGTATTACATAAAGATAAAGAGATTATGAATGAGGAGCTTGTCCAGTACCAACAGTACCTGAAATGCATCTCCTTCATCTATACATATTTGCCTGGCACTCTAGCTGCCTTGCATGCCAAGCGAAGTGCTATTGGCCAGCTCACTGAACGATGATTGATACAGTTAGTTAGTGCCCTAGATTGATTGTTTCAAAGAGAAGGATTTCAATGCAATTATTTTATTTTAAATAAAGATTGCTCAACTTGAGCTGAGCCAAGCCAAGTACATGATTAATATAAGCATTCATACAACATCCCAACATCATGTTGCATTCATGGTTCACATTTAGAATGATTACATGCATGTAATTCAACACATCCCATCTGGAGTAATCACATGCAAACAAACAACAATAATTTAAATGGAAAATTTGTAAAATCATAATTTTCCCTATTAGTATAAATTTCATCATGCATCACAACCAATAAAATAAATTCTAAATCTTTTATTATAGATGATCATATGTGTTAACTATCTACAACTAAAAACCTAGGTTCAATATCATCTGAGGTCATGGAGAAATAAATTGTTGGCGCCACCTTGAGTGGGCCCCACTTGAATTTTCAAAAACAATTTTAAAACTTGAGAATGAGAGGTTTTCCAAAAGAGATTCAAAAGCAAACTTGAAATTAAAGGTTTTGAAATGGCACGAAGTTCTGACTGGGTCAAAACTCCTCTAGATATGGTGCCAATTGAGTGGGCCCCACATCGAAATTTTGAAAATTTTGAAATAAAAACTAAAAATGGCTTTGAAAAGGGGTTAAAATCAACAGGTGAAATTCAAACGTTTCGAAAACAGAGTTCTGAGCGAACTGAAACTCTAGACTAGAGTCCTGAACCAATTAGGACTCTGAGATTTTAAAATTTTGAAAGTCAAATGATGAAAGTTTTGAAATATTTTATCAGAACTGGTAAAATAAGTCAGAAAACACAGTCAAGATTAGAGTCCTAACTCAATTGAAACTCTGAAATAGAGTTCTGAATCAACAAGGACTCCACAAAATGACCTATTTTTTGAAAAACAAACTTTAGAATAGACTCCTAACTGGATTAGGACTGTAGGACAGAGTCCTGATCGGACTGAAACTCTAGATCTTTTTGGTATTTTCTAAAAAAATAGATGAATGAATTTGTGAAAACAATAAAAATAGTAACAAGTATTGAAATCAAAATAGAGTTCTGATCCCACTAGGACTCTAGGGACAGAGTCCTAATTGGACTAGGACTCTCAGGATTTTGGATTTTTTGAGAAAACAAATGAAAGGATTTTAGAAAACAAGTGAAAATAAGATAAAATTGAAGTCCGGTTCAGAGTCCTGATCTGACTAGGACTCTGAGAAAGAGTCCTAATTCGACTAGAACTTCGAGAATTTTTTATTTTCTAAAAAGCAAATGAAGAGATTTTTAAAGGAACTTTTGAAAACCAATGAAAATGAAGTGAGAAAATAAACTTAGAATAGAGTCCTGATTCGATCAAGACTCTGGGATAAAATCCCAGAATTTTGAAAGTCCATGTTAAAGGTGTAACAATTTTGAATTTTAGAAAGACAAATAAAGAGATTTTGGCAAGATTCTCTCAAAATTGAGATCAAGGTCAGAGACCTGATCTAACTGGGACTCTGAGTTTTTGACTCATTCTGAAAGATTTTAAAAGATTTGATTGAAAATAGCAAGAATAGCCATGAAAGATAGAGTCCTAATCTGATCGAAACTCTGAAGAAGAGTCCTAATCCAACTAGGATTCTTGAAAAAGAGTCCTGATACAACTAGGACTCTGAGATTTTGGTCAAAATGACTGAAATGGGCAAGGGATATGTCCACAACTGGTTTAAAATAAAAAATAGAGTTTTGAAAAGATTCAAAAAGATAAAAAGATAGTCCTAATTCAACTAGGACTCTAAAATTTTTAATAAATTTTGATAAATAAAGGAATCTAAAAGCGACACCACCTAAATGGGTCTCATATGAGGATTGAAATCAGTTGAAATTGAGTTTAAAATGAATCCATATTGTTTTCTGAGGAAAACATTTCAAAATATAAGATCCTAGGATTGGCAAATGGCAAAAATGTCGATTTAAAACCCAGGTTTTGAAATTGATTTTGCAAGAAAAGTTTTAAAACTTGAATCTGGATTCAATATTTTAAAAACAAGAGTTCTAGATCTTGATAATGAGATGCAATGCAATGCAATGATATGTCAAATGCATACAGTGATATGCAATGACATATGAAATATAAACACTGAATGAGGGTGAAAATTTGGGGTGTTTACAGAACCTCCATAAAAAAGAAATCATGTGGGACTACTTCGACCGTCAGGAGTCACCCCCTCGATACACTTATGTGTACGGCAAACGATTCAAGTTACTCAGACCCTTCTTCTCCATTTATTACCAACCAGAGCGATGTGTTAGGTAGTTCTCACAGAGACAAAAGCGCATTGAAGCTCAATTATTGTCAGGCATTATGCCAGAATTTGATCTGAAGTTTGCTCAATGGTCTGGAACATATCATTCTGCCAAGCATAGCTGGGATTCTTTTGTTACTCTTACTATTTTTCCTGGTCCTCGAGTGTCTTCTAATTACCATGAGTGGTGGCAAATTGTTTGTCCGCCCCCTCTTTCTCAAGTTTATTATTAATAAAATTATTTTCCTTCAACAATTCTCATTTTATTATGGTTTGAAGACCTCGCCTAGGTAATAAGGAATATTTTAGTTGTTTATCTCTTTCACAAAGAATATCAATGAAATTATCATGATTCTGTGATGACCCGATCCCTGGTAATGGGATATCTTTCAAATTGTCAACCTAACTCTCATCAAATATTTTCCCCAAGTTTGTTGTGTCCTAAAAACTATTCTTCAAATCTAATTGCCCATTTTATTCTGCAGAGAGCATTTGCAATCCTACATGGTTCAGACAAGGTCCGGGAAGAAAACCGCATCCATCTAGCATATCGATCAGTCCTCTGCATTTGAACAAGAAATGTCATCTCCACGAACTCCCAGGGGTCAGAGCCAGTAGAGCAATAATGATGTTGAGCCCCATATGTATGCTTTGTTCTAAAAAATGATAAAAAAAGATGTTGACTGAGCAAACAGAGACTAGTTCAGGCAAAGCCAAGAAAAAGGCTAAGGATTGGATAGTGAAAAAGCATATGAAGATCTCAAAAAAGCAGAGTCGTCACTAAGACACTTCTGAAGAATCCGAATCAGTGGTTGACTCCGATGAAGAGTGTGAGACTCAGTAAGTCTTTTAGAAGTCGACTCAGAGGCAAGAGTTGGCCTATAAGTCCAAGGATTAGTCTATTAATGACCCTACTCAGCCACAAATCAAAGATGTGGTCAAGATGGTCAAGGATCTGCAAGCTCGTGACAAGGGCAAGAAGTCTTCACGAGTGAAGATTTTTATGATGGTTTAGATAAGGATGACAGTCTCAATAATCTCCTTAGGAAGTTCATCAAGTTCTATAGTTCTGGCGACCCTGAAGCACATCTCGCCATGTTTTTCGTTGAATATGCCAAGTTCAAGCGAGTCAACTGAGCTTTGTTCCTTTGTTTCCCTCGCAATCTGGAGGGAACAACAGCTAAGTAAGGAGCTTCCAACCCTCAGCCATCTCTGTAGCCTCAAGCAGAAGGAAAACGAGAAGGCCAGGGATTTTATGCACAGGTGGAGATCCGCTTGTAATAAAATGAGAGATCTGATATCAGAAGGGCACGCATTGTCATAGATCCTGAACAACTTTTCACAACTCCTAAGGGGCCTGATTTCTACCTCTCCATCAAGGACCTTTATTGAATTGACAGAGTGAGCCAAATGGCTTGAATTAGGCATGGAAAATAGAGTATATGAGGTCATCACCCTCGCCAAGAACAACACTCAACAGGAGTCAAAGAAGAAGGCTAATTTCACTTACTCTACTGATGCGGGTCGTGGCAAGAATCATCATAAGAATGAGAGAAAATCATTCAAATATGCATGCTCGAATCCTAGCAAGAATGAGCCAAAGGGTAAGTCATTCCCACAGAATAACAAACTGTCTCTACCAACTATTAAGCAGGAACCACAATCACAACAGAAGGTGAAGCATGAAGGGTGGAGCTATAACCGTAAATTTACTCCCTTGCATTAATCACTCGAAACTGTGCTCGAGTATATGCTTATGAGTGAAATGATGAAGCTCCCAAAAGTAGTCGACCCACCTATCATCATGGGAAAAATGAAAGACAGATTTCGCAAGCTCCACCGAACAATGGGACATGATACTGAGAACTGTTTCGTTCTAAAAAGCATCATTCAAGATTATATTAACAAAAACCTTCTGGTAGAAGATGGCGATGATGAAAAGATGGCTATCTTTAATCAGCCCTTTCTTCAGCATTCTGTAGGAGTGATATCTAACTATCCATTTTAGCCTCAGGACCATATTCAACTGTGTCCTAATGATGATCTCTATGTTCAACACTATGTCTTGGTGTTACAATGGACCCAATCTAGTACTCAAAAGATAGATCTTGTCTTAGTTTTCAGCAAGCTGAATGTCTCAAGGGAGCCTGCGAAAGCATCCCCTAAAGTGGCCAGAAGGATCTCAGGGTTTCTCAGGTGTTTCATCAAGACTATTCAAGATAAGGATAGAACAGTCAAAGAAAATGCTAATTCAGTCCAGAAACCGATCACTGCCCTTTCAAATGTGTCAATCCTCGAGTTGGCGCATGCCTCTTCTGAGCACCAACAAGTCCTGGATGATTTACTGCAGAAAATCAAAGTGAAATTGAGCACAACTCTAGAAGACATGGCCCAAATCGTTAATCAGGCCATGACCAACGCTCTTATCACTTTTTCAGATGAGACTTGCCTAAGCCTTATGCATTCCACAATAATGCATTATATATTATGGTACAGACCCGGGGAATGATCGTACCCCGTGTACTAGTCGATGGAGGCAGTAGCCTTAATATTTATCCAAAAATGACCGCCAAAGCTCTGAGGTTAAAGGAAGAAGAATACTTCCCTGATCCTATCACTATCTACGGTTTCGACAACCATGGACAAACTGCAAAAGGAAAGATTTTCCTAGAAATAATCATCAGTTATTCTGTCTATACGGTTCTCTTCCATGTCATCAATATGCCGCCGACGTATAATCTCTTATTGGGATGAACATGAATTCATAATGCAAATGCAGTACCGTCTACCCTTCATCAGTGTATCAAATGGTCCAAAGATGGTATGATCACCACGATCTTGGGAGAAGATCCATAAGAAAGGCTGCCACAACAGATGATTCCCAGACCAACCTACACATCGGATATCCCTAGCATCAGAGAAAGTGATGAGGTTATTCTCAGTGAAAGCCTTGAAATGTTAAAGTTAGAGACAACACAAGCAACAGAGCATACCGCAGCAATGGTTCGATGACAAGAACCATATTTTTTTAAGATCGGAGGTCGTCTTGATTACAATACTCTCAAAGATCATCCTTTATTCTCGCAGTTCATAAAAGCCAAGAAAGGATTTAAACTTTTATTGAAGCATGGTTATCAGCCTTTCAAAGGCTTAGGCAAGAACAATGACGACCGACTAGAGCCAGTAATCCCTGACCATCACCCGCACAGAGCAGGGTTGGGATTCATATGAAGGAGATCTCATAAGAACATTGTCTTCATCAAGGGTATCCATTAAAAGCATCTGCCATCATTTTTCTTTTACTTCTTTGATTTCTGCAATTTGTAGGGATGATGTCCCATTTCATTTCATTGCCATTAATGTTATTATTTCATTCAAGTCTTCAATAAAGCTATCATTTTTTTCTCATCTGTCTGGATGCCATCCTTTTCTTTTCTCTCTCTATAATTTGTCTTAGAAATTCATTATCATTATTTTCTTTATTTTGTGCAATTTTTTTATAATGGGCAAACTTCTCTAAATACAATTTCTTTTCCAAAATTTTAGAATGTCTTCCCGATTATTAAGGAAACTAGTCGTCAATCCTGCAATCGTGTTGAGGCCCACAAAGATCTATTGGTTCAAGGCAAGGACAGAGGACAACATGACAACAAAGCAGTCAGAAGAGTCTGCAAAATTCGATTTGTCTCTTCAAGAATTGTCAGAATTTGCAGCGATCCAGAAGCAAGATGAGTCATCGTCCCTAGTTCAGGATCCAACTGAAGACATCAATATTGGTTCAGAGGATAGTCCGAAGATTCTCAAGATCGGTACTAGTCTGAGGATAGATAAAAAGGAAAGGCTCATCGATTTTCTCTAGCAATACCAAGAAGTGTTCACATGAACTTACGAAGATATGCCAGGTTTAAACCCCAAATTGGTTGAACATCGTCTCGTTTGGAAGCCAGATGTTAAGCCAGTTTAGTAGAAGTTGAGAAAAATGGATCCTCGAATCGAGTAGCAGGTCAAGGAAGGACTTGAGGATTTGCTCAAGGCTGGATTCATTCAAGCAATAAATTATCTGGATTTGTTAGCAAATATTGTAGCAGTTCTCAAGAAGAACGGTAAAGTTCGAATTTCTATCAACGTTCAGGATCTCAACAAAGCTACTCCAAAGGATGACTATCCGCTCCCAAACATCGATCTCTTGATCGATAGCACAACGGGTCATGCCATGTTCTCTTTTATAGATGGATATTCTAGATATAATCAGATCAAGTTGGTCGCTCGTGACCAGTCCAAGACATCCTTCACCACACCGTGGGGCACTTTCTGTTACACAGTCATGTAATTTGAGCTTAAGAATGCTAGGGCAACCTATCAGCGTGCAATGGCTATCATTTTCCACGACCAGATACATAAGATTGTGGATGCATATGTCGATGATATTCTGGTCAAATCCAAGGAAGAAGAAGACCACATTGAAGCTCTTGGTCAAGTCTTCAAGTGACTCATTTTATTCAAGTTGAGACTCAATCCTTAGAAATGTGTTTACGGGGTAGAGTCAGACAAGCTACTTGGTTTCATGGTCAGCAAAAGGGGAATAGAAGTAGATCTCGCTAAGGCAAAGGCTAACCTTCGACCAATCTCAAAGAGTTGCGTAGTCTTTAGGGACATATGCAGTCAATCCGATGATTCATATCCAATCTGGCCATGAGGTGTGAACCTTTCAATCATCTACTCAGAAAAGGAGTAAAGTTCGAATAGGGACCAGAGTGTCAGCAGTCGTTCAAACGCATCAAGAAGTATCTTTTCAATCCTCCCATTCTGAAGTCGCCAAATTTGTGAATGCCTCTTTTGTTGTATGTCTTGGTAAAACAAACTGCTTGTGGTGGATTCTTGGCACAATATGAAGAAGGCAGTCGGGTGGAGTATGTCATTTACTATGTAAGCAAGACCTTCATTGACTACGAGAAGAAGTATTCTCAGATAGTGAAGACATGCCTAGCACTGGTCTAGATGTGTCAGAAATTGAGGCATTACTTGTTAGCATCATAATCAAGATTCTATCGAAGTTTAATCCTCTTAAGTACATTCTCAAACAACCATTTCTCAGTGGACGGATCGTCAAGTGGCAAGTTTTGTTAATGCAGTATGACTTAGAGTATGTCTCTTAAAAGTCAATCAAAGGTTAGGTCATCGCCAATCAGCTAGCCGATTTTCCTTTGTTAGAAGATGCAAAGGCTGAGGATGATTTTCCTGACGAGCGCATCCATCATATTCAACAGTCTCCAGTTTGGAGTTTATTCTTCGATGGTTCTAAGAACATGGCCGACATAAGGATCAAGATCTTATTGATCACACCCGAGAAGGAGATGATCCCATTCTCCCTCAAACTTGATTTTCAATGCACTCATAACATGGCCGAGTATGAAGCCTTAATACAAGGTTTGAGAATTCTGTAGGATTTCAATGTCAAGCGAGTGCATGCTTTTGGCGACTCATTGCTCGTCATCAGTCAGGTCAAGGCTGAATGGCAGGTGAAAGATAAAAAGCTACTCCCTTACCAGAAGAACATTCTAGCCCTAATCGATAATTTCAATGAATGTCAACTTTATCACACCAAGAGAGAATTTAATCAAATAGCGGATGGTTTGGCCAGTCTAGGATCCATTATGTTTTTCAATTACAGGAAATCATGTCGTTCTTTTGAAATTGGCAGACTCGATCAGTCTGCCTTTATCCTAGTTATGCAGATCAACCAGGTGGAGCAAAAGAAGAAGCCTTGGTACTATGATATCAAAAATTTTGTTGAAACTGGTCAGCTTCCACCAGAATTGTTAAAGAGGGAGAAGAAAGTGATTCAACGCATGTCGACCCGATATTTTATTCTTGTCGATGTTCTTTATCATCGTGGGTTCAGTGCCGAGTATTTCAGATGCTTGGACGAAGATGAAGCCAAAGAAGTCATGCAAGAAGCGCACGAAGGCATTTGTGGTAGCCATGTCGGTTATCAAACTCTTGTTAAGCAGATCATTTGGGTAGGGTATTATTGGAAACCCATGCAACAAGACTGCTATCATTACATGAAGAAGTGTGTTCAATGTCAGATGCACGCACCTTCCATTTATGTGTCGGCCACATATTTACAATCAGTCATATCTTCATGGCCATTTTCTATGTAGGCCTTCGACGTTGTAGGCCCAATTACTCCCGCTTCCAATAGACACAAATATTTCCTTGTCGCAATAGAATACTTTACCAAATGGGTTGAAGCTGTCACTTTGCGTACAATAGAAGGTCGACATATAGTCTTATTCATCCATAAGAATTTTCTTTGTCGTTTTGGCATACCACATGATATCGTTTTAGATAATGGCACTCATTTCAAGAATGAGAGAATGAAGATCTTTTCTTCAAAATTCAGAATTCATCATCATTTCTCAATTCCTTACTATCCTCAACGGAACGGTCAGGCGGAAGCTACAAATAAAATTCTGATTCGCATCTTGGAAAGAACCGTTGAGACAGGTCGTGATTGGCACGAGAAAATCCATGATGCACTATGGGCATATCAAACCACTATTCAGACCCCAACCATCGCAACTTCTTCAGATCTTGTTTATAGAACCGAGGTGGTACTACCTCTTTTTGTTCAGAAACCCGCTCTTAAGTTTGCATCATTACTAGAGCTACCACTCAACTAGTATCAGCAGCAGAGGTTAATACAGCTTGATATACTCGATGAGAGAAGACTCAAGGCAGTAGAGCACGCTTAATCTTATCGTCAGAAGATAGCTAGGCAATATGCCAAGTCAGTCATTGAAAGAAGATTTCGAGTTAATGATCTGGTCCTTAGATCTACGGCTCATCTGAAGCACCGCTTATATGGCAAATGGTCACCAAACTGGGAAGGCCCTTACGTGGTCGAAGAAGCATTATCACGCAATTCATATCGTCTGATTAACGCAAATGGGTTAGAATTACCAGATCCGATCAATGCCCGACATCTGAAGAAATTCTACACTTAGAAAACTTTCATTTTATCTTTTGTATTCTTCAATGAATTTTCTTCAATAATGATCAATTATTTATTCATCTGAACATATTCCTCCCATACTATGCTGGGGCATCTTTTGTTATGAAAACTTGTCTTTTATTTGGAATACCCTGTAAGTAGGCAGGATCAAACAAAATCTTTCATCATTCATTTACACATATATGCATTTGTTTGCATATATTTGTATTCATTTGCATCTATTTTCATTCATCTACATTTTGCATTTATTTGCATCCATCGAATTCTTTTTACCCATTCAGGATAAGGGACAAATCCTGAAACTCCTGGCAGTTGTCCAAGTCATCGTGAGGGTGAAGATTGAAAATCTTCCATCACAATCAAAAGGTACTTTTTCAAAACCCAGTGTTCATGCTGGTACCTCTTTCAAAATCCAGTATTCGTGCTGGTACTTTTTTAAAATCTAGTGTTCGTACTGGTACTTCTTTCAAAATCCAGTGTTCTTGTTGGTACCTCTTTCAAAATTTAGTGTTTGTGCTGGTACTTTTTCAAAATTCAGTGTTCATACTGATACTTCTTTCAAAATCTAGTGTTTGTGCTGGTACTTTTTTAAAATCCAGTGTTTGTACTGGTACTTTTTAAAATCCAATGTTCGTGCTGGTACTCTTTCAAAATCCCGTGCTCGTGCTGGTACTTTTTTAAAACTCAGTGCTCGTGCTGGCGCTTCTTCAAAATCCGGTTTTCATACTGGTCGCAATCCAAACACTAGTCCCACATTAGGGTCCAGGCGCAATGCCAATCTTCAGATCTGCGAGCCAATCAATCTTTATCAGACCTTCGGGTCACTCCAGTCTATCAATCAGACCTCTGGTCACCAATTTTGTCAGAATCAATCATTTTTGGACCTTTGGATTGATCAATTTTTATCAATCAATTCTTATCATCAATTTTTATCAATCATACCTTCGGCTCGCCGATTTTATCAATTTTGTCAGATCAACCTTCGGGTCACCAATTGTTTATCAGACAAACCTTCAGATTATCAATTCTATCAAAATCAATTATCAATCATTTCTCTTGCGAGAAACCCTTTCTTATAGGGCGAGTTTAAGGGAGCTCATTCTTTTTGCATACAATTTTTGTTGGCTCGTTGAACCCCTTTTTAGGGAGAGTTTAAAGGGACTCGTATTTCATGAATAGTTTGTAAAGCAATTTTTATTATCACACAAGGAACCCCTTTTTCTAGGGAGAACTTTGACGAAAGCTCGTTCTTCTTGTGACCCCCCAATATTCTTTGTTAGGTCATCCCGTCATCGAGGTCCCATTTTCAGGGAGAGTGTGATGGACTCGCTCCTCTATGATATTTTCCTCGATCTTTGTAATCGCCCATCTTTCCATAAGAGAAGCCTAGAGATAGGAAGTTTTGACAAAAACTTTATTTCTCTTCGAAAGTTCATTTTGCAAACACCTCCTCTTCAAGTTAGAGAGGAGTATTTTTTTATTATTACCCGTTCAGGTAAGGTGTGAACACCCCAAATTTTCCAAAAATTTTCCTTTTGCCCCTGACCTCCATCTTCTGAATAATCGGGTCAATTTTTAATCAAAATTTCCATTCATTTCTCGGATTCAATAGAATCCAAACTCAATTTTCATTTCTGATCCAAATCAAATATCTGGATCCAATTCAGATCCCGGATCTTTTATTATTCAAAAAAATCAAAAAATCAAAAAATCAAAAAATCAATTGCTTTATATTTTCTCAGAGGCTTTTCTCAACTCAGGGTCCAAACTCAATTCGAAATCCGAATTTCAATGTTTTATCAAAATTTTTGAACCCAGAGCCATTTCTGAAATTCTTTTCTCAAAAACCTCATTTTGAAAATTCTTATATCTTAAAATAAAAGTTTTGCAAAAATACTTCAAATACCTCATCTTTTAAAAATTCTCATGTTTTCCTTACGCTTTCAGGATTTTTTTCTTTCAAAAACTCAGAAAAAGATAGTTATTAAAACCCCTCTTTAGCTAAAAACCCCTTTTTCCGAAACTCTTTTCTGAAAAAACTCTTTTTGAAAATCTTTAAAAGAGAGAGGGACCCGTTTTAAAATTTTTCTAACGGCCTTCCCTTATTTAACAAGGCGCAGGGGTCCTCTGTTCTTCATCCGTTTTCACCCCAGCACCCCTCTCTCTCCGCGATCGCCTATTCCTTTTCCCCTTCTTCTTCTGATTCCCTCTTCCTTTCTCGGTTTTCTTCAGATCGGGTGAAGGAAATCGATACCTGCAGTAGAAAGTAATCCAGTAAGTGCTTTTTCTTCCCCCTGTAATCTCTGATTTCCTTTTTTTTCTTTTCTGCTTTAAGCTCCATTAACGCACTTCCGGTGGTGTCGAGTTGTTTGTACAACTTCAACCCACCTCTGTGCAACAGTAACAGATCATTTGGACCAACATTCCCTTTTATGCTTATCAAATTTCTCTGGTTTACAGATGAACATCTGTTGGTACTCGGTATTTTCCCTACTGTAATCTACATTTACAGTATTATATTATCTTTCCTTCGCTCTTAACATCTTGTTGATATCATTTTCTGCTTTGAAACTTTGTCTTTCGTTGTTAGCACATGATCATCATCTGAGCTATCTCGTTCATTAACACAGTTTGTCGCCTATTCTTGTTTCAATGTGCTTGAATTCCTGTTTTTTTTTTTGTTTTTTTATTCATGTGCTCATTTTGATTTATTCCTTCTTTTTTTTTTTCCTTTTTTTTATTGATTCTTGTTTTGATCTGTGTGATTCCTGCATCTTCCCTTTTTTTTGTTTTGTTTCAATTTCTGTTTTGAACGGCTATTCATGTTTTGATTGTTTTAACGCATATTGTTTCCTGTGTTTCGATTAAATGATTGTTTGATTGCTGAGCAATCAAATTTCAGCAATCGAATGGTTATTGCTTTTTTTATCAGCCATAGCTGATCATCGACGAGTTTTGACTTAAACTCTGATCACTTGAATCTGATAACCAGAATCCAGTGATACTTTGATCATCAGATTCACATCTTCTTTGTGTGTGTTTTTGTGTGTCGTGGGATCGTTGTGGTCATCCAAACGCTGGGATTCCCTGAATTAAATCTTAGATTTTCTAAGTTTTGATGGCTGATCAATGTGGAAATCGATGTATCCTTTTTATAGTTCACCGTTTTATCTGTGCATCCACATGCTCTGGTCCTTTCACTTCCCCTGCATTTGCCTCAACATTACATGAGCATTCAATCGTTTGCTCTTGCATCTCATGATATTGTCATTTAGCCTAATTAAGCCCAGCATCACCCAACGCCAATTACTATCTTCGACACAATGTGCCTTGCATTTTATTCCATTTTTTTCTTTCATTACAGCATCGTTGCATCATATATTCCCTTAGTTTGGCATTATCATTGCATCTATGTATACATTTCTGTTGATGAAATACCTCTAACGTATTTACCTTGGTTCTCGTTAAGATATATGTTTGCTTCTGTAAAATATCCTTTTATTAGTCGCTAGTTCCATTCTTCTTTGTTGTTTTATGTGTTCTTTGTGGTATGGTCAGTTTGGTCGAATACAAGCAGAAGTAGGAGGCAAGATGTCAACAGAACAAATCTGAAGAAGTGGGTCGCTATGAGGATAACGTGGGTTCTGAAATCAGGGAATAGGCTATTAAAAATTGCAAATGCTAAGGCAATGCATTGTTAAAATCTATTTACAGGAATCAGAAAGTTGAAGAAACTGGCTCATTGACAGAAGTTGTAAAAGACCTTTCAGAGCCATTCTCTCCTCAGTCACGTAGATTGACAGGTATTTTTTTTCTTTCCTCTTTCTTATGTTGACGCTAAACTTGAAGCCTGCAGAATGCAAAATGAATCCCTTGATAACATGGCTGCTGATATGGAGATAACAGTTATAAATTTATTGTCTGTAGAATCTGTGCATCTGAAACAACAGTTGTCTATATATATCTGTATTTTATACATTGTGGTTATATAAAAACTCAGATGCTTGGCTTCTCTCAGACTAACTTCTAACTATCCACGGCTTGGGGATTTCTTGTGGGGCTGTTGGTCGTCCTGGATCAATTTTGTCTGTGAAAAGAGCTTACAGGAATAACAAGCATGATTAGGCTATCACTAAGACTACAACAGTTGCTTACCCATGATCCGATCGTTTTATCTTCCTTATGATGGGTGCTGACGCTCCTGTCAATTCCGAGATATTCAGAAAATAAAAGTGAAATCAACCGGTAAGTCCATTTGTTGTTTCATGTTTTTTTCATTCTTAAATTCATTCAATAACAAATCCATTTCGGTATCACCTGTATGTTCATGTACAATCAGTCACAACAGTGACTATTTTGTAGTAACTAGCTTGCGGAAATCAATTTGTCATATACAAATCGACTCACTACTGCCAAATATATATATATATATATATATATATATATATATATATATATATATATACACACACACACATATATATATAGTTTATCAGTTAATTGTTGATAGGAATTACCCTGATGATGCTATTTCAATATGTTGCCATAGGAATAAATGGGTTAATAGTGTTGGAATCCATGTGTTATATTGTCAAAAAAAATCTATCTGTGAATGTTGTGATAGCATCTTACTACACTACAACAATGCATACCTCCCTTCATAATACACTTTTAGTCTCACTTGCAGAACCCATTACACAGTCAATACTTCCCAACTACCACCACTTGCTGCTGTGAACACCCCAAATTTTTCAAAAGCTTATAAATATTTCCTTTTTGCCCTTGGCCCCCGTTTTCTAAGTATAATTGAGTCATTTTTAACTCAAAATTTCAGTTTATTCCTCGGTTTTATTGGAATCAAATTCATTTTATATATCTGACTCAATTTCGGATCTGGATCCAATTCAAAATCCAAATCTGAGCCTCGTTATCCAATTTTTAAACCAAATTCACAAAAATATCAAAAATAATTTCTAAAAGGGCTCAGACAGTCGATCCGATATCCATTTGGATCCATTTACAATGTATTTCTCGATTTGAGTTTCAAAACTCAGATATTTCCTCAAAACCTGGACCCAAACCCGCTTTCTGAAGGATTTTTCAAAGAATAACTTTGAAATTCTCGAAGAACCTTTCTTTTGTAAATATTTTCAAATTTTACAAAAATATTTCAAAAATCCTTCGTTTTCTCATAAGTTTAGAGTTTTATTTCAGAAAATATTAAAAAATGCAGAAATATGAAGAAAATAACAAAAAATTTGAAAAATATGCGGAAAATAGGTAGTTTAAAAACCTTTAAAACTTGTTTGGCTAAGAACCTATTTTAAAAAGTGTTTTTTTATAATAGATCATTTTAGAACCCCCTTTTTGAAAATCAGGAATTTCGCAACAGCCTTTTCCCGTTCACAAACCCGCTTTCTCCCCTTCTCTATTGCGCTCCCTCCCTCTGGAAGCTTTCACCTCTGCTCATCACCTTCCACAGATGGCCATCGATCCTAAACCGATTTCCCCACTCGATCGATCGATCCACCCTTCGATCAGCCTCCATCAACCTCAATCATCAATCACCAACCTTTTCTCTCCCTTCTCGATTCTTCCTCTCCCATCTATATAAACAGGCGTCAGGAGAAGGTTAGGGGGGGGGGGGTCATTTGCCAAGCTCAGACATCCATCAACGCCATCGCCCTTAGCATCCATTGGCCCCGCACTTGTCCAGGATCGACCTCTCCACTCTCCAGTCTTTTCTGCCACTGGGCATTATCCCTTTGAAGAAATTTGTGATTGATCATCCGGCAGAAGAACTGCAGTGAAGCAAATCAATCCGTTAAGTGGGGAAACGCGAGGAAGAGATACTTTCCCCTTTCAAGGTGATCCGGTTCAGGTATGACCTTCTCTTCTGATGGCTCATTCCCCCTCTCTTTCATCCCTATTTCATTTCAGGATCTCTAAATTTCTGGCTTATCTTATAAATTCCTTTTAATCTATCATCAATTCCACTACATTTCATCATGATTGTGATATCTCTGTTCTTTTCTTTTTTCTTTTTCTTTTTTCTTTTTTTTTTTGGGTTTTCGTTAGATTTCTTTTCTTTTTTGTTCCTTTAGCGATCTTTATAGCCAATGTTTACATTCAGCTGTAGTGTAAACACATGCTCCTACTTTTTTTATCTTTGTTGCAAACATGCATTTATGCTTTGCCATAGCATAAACGCAAGTTTATAGGCATCTAATTTCATTATAATACCCGCTTATGCTCTGCTATAGCATAAACGAGTGTTTTCACTCTCCTGTTCCTATACCTAAACATCCTTTCTAGTTTAATTTTCAGGTCCCCTTCTATTTTCTATAATTGTTTTTCTTCCAGAAAACTCCCTTACTTCAATTTTTGCATACCTTATTGCTTTTATTCATGAAACGCATGATCTGCAGTGTCGATCTGCATATGGCATAATCGACCTGCATGTTGCAAAATCACAAGGATGAATATATTCCTACAACTTTTTCTATTTCTTATTTTATTTTTTTTATTTTTTTATTTTTTTTATTGTTTATTTTTTTTATTTTTTATACGCAGTTATCAATTCGATTTTAGCATTGTGTCTTTATTCTTGCCGATTTCTTATTTAAATATCTAGTATACTATTCAGATGCATTTGTTTAGCATACTTCTTCTTCTGTTGCGATCTACGTGTTCATTATCATATTATCTTTATTTTGTTTCCCCACATTTTATTGATCACATTTCTTTGTTTACCTTTATCCGAAATTATGTCTTTCATCAGATGATATTGTAAAATTTGCATCTTATGTTCAGCGTGTCACATTCATTGCATCTGGGACTCTTTCAGATCGATCTTGCCTTACTATTCAATTTCAAATGCACGTTCAATTTCACGCCCTGTCTTGATTCATTGTTATATATCCATTCAGCCAGTAGTGGATTTTCTCGGTTCAAAACTTCTGAATGATAGTTTTGAACTCCTTCATCGGATGTTATTCTGTGTGTGATAGCAATTTCAGTAACGCTGATTCAATCCAGCTGAGTCGATTTGATTCAGCATAGCATCCTGTGAATTGATCGAATCACTTCTGGTTTGAGTTGAAGGTGTATAAGGGATCCACCATCCCTATGACCACCCTTGTATCACTATATTTTACTCTTCATTCATTACCACACACCTCATAACTCTGGCCCCTTCCGACACTGCATATTATCCCTTGCATTGACCACTATCATCTGCATGATAACCTGAGTAATATTTTACTATGAAAGCAGAGCAGTTTATCCTGAGAAATTTCGATTCCTTGGTTAAAAAAAAACCAACTTCTAACTGATATGAAACAGACCCTGAGTTGTGGAAAATTACCGATTCTGATCTCAAATGTGGGCTTGTGTTTTTTTTCTCAAAGTGGTGTTATTTGTTGACTGATTTCAAACTCACAAAATTGAACTGAATTCTGGTTATAACGATGAGCAAATTTGCTGCAAACTGGGCAATTGAACAGTCAGTATACTGAAGTGAATGATGGAACATCTGATTCGACCTCACCTAATCATCTTTATTTACTGTGTGATATGTTGATCATCTGATCCAAAAACCAGATTCCTGGTTTTGTTGTGAAGTACATTGAGATATTAGTCTGAAATCAGGTTTTGATTCATCGTAAGACCTATGTTTTGCTGATATAAAATTAGGTTTTGATTCATTGTACATTGCATATCTTTGAATATCCTCTGTATTTATCAGATTCAGTATAATCATTGTGGTCTGCATTGTACCATTCCAGTTAATTTTCTGTATATGCCACATTGTTTCTGTATCTTATATGTTAACCCTTTACAACTATTGTATTTGTTCATCATCTGCATACTCCACTGAAGGTGATAACGCTGACACAGTCGTAGCAGAAGGTTTGGTGGAAAAAGCCACTACCATTCACATTAGGATCCAACACCAAGATATCAGTTTACCAAGAGAGTCTGATATGATCATAATCTAGGCTCACCAAGGCCGAACTGTGAGTTTACCATATATACATTCATACTTTATTATCGTTTGGTTTATCTGTATTGCATAGTATGCATAAATTCCTTTGTGTTACTACCTATTGGATCTCATCGACACTGGTAGTTTCATGTTTTAGACCTGTAAAATATCATTTCCTGTTTTCGGTCATTCCAGAAAATTGTCAACACATTGGTCTTGAGTTTTGCATTTGAGCAAATATATGAGGTCAGAGGTGGTACGGTTATTAATATCTCAACACTCATCTGCATATAGCATCACCATCCCTTTGTAGCAGTAACCTCCAATTCGATCTACCGTAACATCTGCATAATGCCCTAAAGTTACATTTTACTGCTAAAGCAAAACGATCCACTACAGAAAGCTTTGATTCACTAGTTCATAGTTCGGTTTTCGGGCTTGATATAGTTGGATGTGTTGATTGATAGCAAAATACATATATTATGTTGGTTCGTAATCAAGTTTTGAGTTATGTCCCTCTCATGGCATGATACCATCCATATGTCCGGGAAAATTCTGCTTGTTCAGAGAAGTTCTGCATACTATGTCAGCCTCAGAGGCCTTTGAAAGGATTATTCAGCAGAATATTACCACTTCCCACCCAGCTCCAACCCCTTGCTACATAACAGTATCTATCATCTTCTGTATATGTTCACTTTCACAGCTAGCATACAAACACCATGTTGTTGTTCACTATCCACAACTATATCATCTCGTCCTGTGCGTACATATATGTCATCACATTCCACAACCTCTTTCTGCACCTGTACACTCTGTGTTTTGTATTTAATCATATCTGTACATTCCACACTTCCACCTTCACTTACCAATATTTCACGACAATTTTAACTCTGTATGTAATCCCCATATGATTGTCAATTTCATTGATATTCAGTCTCCCTGAAATCTCATGTTTGCTGCGTGTTTACTATACAGTGTATGGTCCCTTAGCAAATCCTTTGCAGAAACCGATCTGCTAAGTCATTTTGTGATGTCGTGTGCCATCCACTGATATCACCAATCTGTTGAAATCCATTTGTCACTGAGCTTTTGTTATCATTATTATTCCTGCTTTTCCATCTATCTGTTTTTCATTCATTTTTTTTATTTATCTTTCACAAATGAACATTATAAAATGGAATCTAGTGAAAGAGGAATGGTGAATAAGGTATACTCCTACTGGCCCCTTTTTACCTATATATCTTTGCAGATAGAAGAAGATCAGGAATGACTAAAAATTTGGGAACCTGGATACGGGATGAAGTTGGGGCCATGGTGATAAAAAGAAGAAGAAGAAGAAGAAGAAGAGTCTTACCAAATCAAGTGGTGTTGTTAGCACTGATTTCACACAGTGTTGTTAGCATTGATTTCAAGATTACAAATGCATTGTCACTGGTGCATTTTGTATTTACATCCTACTGCACCTGTACTTCCGGCATACACATACTACATTTACATGTTTACTATATACTGCCCATTTTGCACATTATGCTACACATCAACCTGTGCACTTACCTACACTTCCATCTCCTGCTATAGCTCCCAAGCCCAGTCACCTGCACTATTCACTTCCACCGCATCTGTTTGCATCCCTCCATTGCTACCCCATCGCCATTCATTGGTGTATCATATAAATACATTTCACAGTCCTAGTGGTATATGCATTTAGCTTCCCTATTAAAATATCTATCATGATAAGCATGCCAATATAGTTCATACAATCCATATTCACATGGATCTTTATCTTCTTGCATCTCTATCTTGTATGCATATTTTAAATAACATCAAAAGGGCATTTCATATATCATCTAGGTATGATCATGTATATTGCTAACCCTGTTTTGCAGGAATACATGGCAAATAAAGCTTTCTTTCCAAGTTTAGAGATTTTTTTTTATTTCAATTCAACTTCAAGTTATAATAGCTAGATATAATGAGAATTCTTCACATTTTAAGCACTAGGTTAGAATGTATGAGCATGTAAGTACCATAAATTGCTTGTTTCATATCATTTTGCCTTTATTTTTCAAAATTTCAGGAATGGGAATACGAATGGCACGTGCACCATTCTAATAGGAGGTGATTAAATCCTAAGTTGATGATTTGCATCAATGGCCATAGTCAGGATCTGAACAAAACTTAGGATTTTCATCTTTTATGGAATAACATTGAATCCTCACTGGATCTCTTTTCAAAAATCCTTATATTTTTAAATATTTTCTTACTTTATTAAAGTTTAACTTAAAATTAATTCAAAAAAATATATCAATGGCCATAGTTAGGATATATTGAGGGTTAATTTCATTTTAAACTCTATAAAGGCACCAAAAATATATTTTATTCTTCATTTGAATTTAAATACGATTATTATATAATACATTTTATGACCATAGTCAGAAATGCATTATATCTTCAATCTTATTTCAATTCATTTAAAGAATGAAATATTCTTTTCAAAACTCAATTTCAAATCCTTTTCCATTCAGCATTTAGGATAGAATTACATCATATTTTCAAAAAAAAAAATTCAAAATCCAAGTGATCTTGAGATGATTCTTCAACTATCTTCTCAAATCAATCTTCAATTCTTATAAATTCAAATTCTTCTTTCTATTCTCAAAACTCTACCTCATTTTAAAGTTCAAAACTTCAATTTCAAAGTCCCATTTGGCTTTGAAATTTCAAATTCATTTTTATATTCAAAATTCAATTTCCAATTCAAGTCAAATTTCAAAGTTCAATTCTACTTTGGAATTCCAAAATCATTTTTCAGGATCCAATCTCAAATTCAATTTTACATCCCAGATCAAATTTCAAAGCTCAATTTAACTTTGAAATTCCCAGATTCATCTCCTGATTTCAAAACTCAAGTTTAAAATCAAGTTTATTCTTTATTTATTTTTTCAAAATCTCCAAAGTTCTATCCCAAAATTGAGTCTTGATTCTCAATTCAAATTCAAGGTTTTGAGATTGATTCTGAATCTCAAAAAGTGATTTTTCTTAAAGTTTAAAGCCCACTTTTAAATTCAAAATCTAGATTTCTAAAATCCAGATCCATCTTCAAAGTCTCATTTGGATTTTCCAAATCCAATTTCCATCTTGGATTCTGGATTTAGAATCCAGTTCACATTTGGATTCCAGACTTCGGATCCAATTCCATTTAGGATTCCAGATTCCGAATTCAACTCCATTTTGGACTCCAGACTTTGGATCCAATTCCATATAGGATTCCAGATTTCGAATCCAATTCCATTTAGGATTCCAGATTTCGGATTCAACTCTATTTTCGGATTCCAGACTTCGGATCCAATTCCATTTAGGATTCCAGATTTCAGATTCAACTCCATTTTTTGGATTCCAGACTTCAGATCCAATTCCATTTAGGATTCATGTTTCGGATTCAAATCCATCCTGAAATCCATATTTTAAATCCAATTTTATTTTCAAATTTCACCTAGATTCAAGATCCATCCTAATTTCAGACTTTAAAATCCAGAATTTAATTCTCTTTTAAAGATTCCATCTCAAAAATTTGAATTCTAGATTCAAAATCAAACTCAAAGTTCATTCTGACTCTGAAAATTCATTCTTATTCCAAATCTAAATTCCTTTTTTTTTATCTTTCTAAATTCTGATGATTCCGAGACTTGGGAATTTCAAGTCTCTTCTTCTAGATTTGTTGCAAATTCGGAGTTAGATTCAAAATCTAACTTCTTCAAATCAATTTCAAATCTTTTGAATCATTTCTTCACTCCATTATCAAATTCATCTCAGAATCACTTGAAAAATCTTGAAATTTCTAAATTATTTTCTCAAAAATCATATATTTCTGCATTTTCATTGCATAAGCATGATTCTTTGTGCATTTTAGACTTAGAATAAATTCTTAGATAATATTTTAGCAACGCAAAAAGGCATAAATTCGATCCTTGGTTCGATTACCCCTGGTAAAGGCACCAGGAATGGTCGAACCTCGTACCGACGAATGAATCTTGTCTCTCCATTTTCCCACAAATTTTTCAAAATGGAGGTGAGTAATTTAAAAAAAAAACATCTTCAAAACTTTGGTCAGATGAGACCTTGCAAAAGAGTTTCTCTCTCTTCTCTCTTCTCTCTTTTCTCATTCTCTCTTCTTTTCTATCTTTTATTTTCCTTCAAAAAATGAATAGAGGCTAGAAAGGCGAAGAGAAAGAAAAGGAGGAACGAGAGGAAAAATTTTACATGATCACAGCTGCAAATCACAACATACATAGCAACAACATTCCATCTGCCGTAGCCCTCACCTTCACTACACTTTCATAGCCTCAGATCATCATGTCTTGTGCACCGTTGAAGCACATCATCTACATCACCATCTTCTCTTGTATCTTCTGATTACTGTTTGCTACACTCTCCTGCATGCACTTCTTACATCACCCACCTGTAACCTCATTCGTTGCAGCCTATCATCCCCATTTCTAACACCACACCTACTCCCCACACCTCATTTATACCTACCATTCTACCTCCCTACAGCATTAACCATCCATCATTTCACTTCCAGCCATGCACCTTCATACTATAGCACCATATATCTATTGTAGCCATCACCCACACCTTTTTGCACTTTCCTTACACTGCATCTTCCCTCACCAGCATAGCACTTCGAGCTTTGCATGTTAATATATCACAGTACCTGCCCGCCCTAGCAACTACACTAATCATAGCCTATGCCCATTATCACCTGCAGGCTACAACATATATCTGTTGTAACTCCTTACACTCGTGATGCACCTCATTCATACATTCCAGCCATATTCTTACACCCGTTCCACTCCCATCTTGCATATTCTATCACAGTTACACCCATCTGCTACCTGATAGGTACATCACACTTTCATTTTTCAAACATTTCCTGCATTCATACCCTGTCACAACACTCTCTCCATGGCACTTAGTCCATTCATCACAACGCTTACTAAATACATGTGCACCCTCATATAATTTCCCCTCAATAGTGTATAGGCATCTTCATGGGCCTTTTATTCTTAAAGCAATCTTTTAGTTTCCTTTACATTTTAAATCTTTGCCATGAGCTAATTCTGTTTTGCAGGGAAAATATAAAATATTGAATTTCTTTTCTAGATTAGGGATTTGGGCTTCAATACAATTTTTAATGGTGTAATAGCTAGAGAATATTACATTTCCCATTTTTAGATAGAAATGAAAGAGCATTGTAAATATCATAAAAATGCTTATTTCATATCATTTTCTCTTTTATTTCTCAAAAATCCACAAAGGTGAAACACGAAAGTGTGATCATCGCAAAAGTTTTTCCACTCGTAATATTCTCTCTCTTCATTCTCTTTTCCTTTCCAACCTCTATTTCCTCCTTTTTGAAGGGAGAAAATAAAAGACAGAAAGAAAGAGAGAAGAGAAAAGAAAAGAAAAGAAAAGAAGAGAAGAGGAACTCTTTTGCGGGGTCTCACTTGACCTTAATTTTGAAGATATTTAAGAAAATAACTCACCTCCGTTTTGAAATATTTGCGGGAAAACTGAGAGACGGGATTCACTCGTCGGTACGAGGTTCGACTGTTCCTGGCGCCTTTACCAGGGGTAATCGAACCATGGGTCGAATTCATGCCTTTTGCTTTGCTAAAAGATTATCTAAGAATTTATTCTAAGTCTAGATGCACAAAAAATCATGCTTGTGCAATGCAAGGATATATGCTCTTTCGAAAATGATTTTGAAAATTTCTGAGTGTTTCTGACGAATAGAGTGAAGAAATGGTTTATAACTTAGAACTTTATGATTTTAAAGTTCTAAGTTTTGGAATAATCAGAGCTTGGAAAAAAAATCTGGACTTCGAAAGGAATGCTTTTGAAGATGAGATAAAAGGGAGAAGAAAGGAAGTCTCAAAGTCATGAATGGACTTTGAGTTTAGAATTTTGAATCAGGATAGAGATGAATGTAATTTGAATTTCATTTGTAAAACTTGAAATCAGAATAAGATTTGAGGAATCAAAATAGAATTAAGAAATAGAATTGGTTTTTGGAATTTTGAGAATCAAGATAAACTTGGATTTTGGAATGAAATGGAATTGGATTTGAAAATAGAAGTTGATTTGAAATCTGGAATTCAAGACTGAATTTGAATCCAAAGTCTGGATTCTGAATAGAGTTGAGATTTAAAATTGAATTCTGGATTCGGAATCCGAAAATGGGAATTGGATCTGAAATCTAGGATCCAAGATGAAATTGGATTATGAATTTTAAATGGAATTGGATCTAAGATGGAATCTGGATCTGAAGTCTGAGATCCAAGGTAGAATTGGATCTGAACTTTGGAATGAAAGTTGGATCTGAAATCTAAGATCCAAGATGAAATTGGATTCTGAATCCTAAATGGAATTTGGATCTGAAATCTGAGATCCAAGGTGAAGTTGGATTCTGGATCCTAAAATGGATTTTGGATCTGAAGTCTGAGATCCAAGAATGAGGTGGAATTCTAGATCTAGGATCCTAAATGGGGATTGGATCTGAAGTCTGAGATCCAAAAGTGGAGATTGTATTTGGAAATCTGAATCCAAGTTAGGATTTAACTTTGGATTTGGATTTTAAAAGTCCAAATGGGACTTTTGAAGATGGATCTGGGTTTTGGAAACCCAGATTGAATTTAAAATTTAAGAAGGGTCAAGTTTTGAGATTCAAAATCAATCTCAAACTTTTATTTTGAATTTGAAGGTAAGAAGATAAAATTTGATTTTGATTTTTAAAAATTAATTAGAAAATTCAAAGTTAAATTGAACTTTCAATTTTGAATATAAAATGATTTTGAAATTCCAAAGTCAAATTGGACTTTGAAATTGAGTTTTTGAATCTTGAAATGAGATAGAATTGAATTTGAATCTATAAATAAGATTTGATCTGAGAAAAGAATCACTTGGAATTTTGAAAAAGGAAATTTTGAAAATATGATGCAATTCTATTCTAAATGATGAATGAATTCAAATAATTTTGAAATTGGACTTGAAGATCATATTTCATTCTTTAAATGAATTTAAAAATGAGATTGAAGATATAATACATCCCTGACTATGGTCATTGAATGTATTATATAATAACCACATTTAAATTCAAGTGAAGAATAAAATATATTTTTGGTGCTTTTATAGAATTTAAAATGAAATTAACTCTCAATATACCCTGACTATGACCATTGGTATATATTTTGAATTAATTTTAAATTAAATTCTGATAAAAGAGGAAAATATTTAAAGAAAATATGATGATTTTTGAAAAGGAGATCCAATGTGGATCCAGTGTTATTCTATAAAAGATAAAAATCCTAAGCATTGTCCACATTTTGACTATGGACATCAATGTGAGTCATTTGCTTAGGATTACTTACCTCTCATTAGAATGGTGCATGTGCCATTCATGTTTCCATTCGTGAAATTTTGGAATAAAAGAGAAAAATATCATGAAACAAGCATTTTAGAAAGATATGCATTTTCATACATTCTAATCTATTGCAGGAAATGAGAATTTTCATTATGATCTAGCTATTACATCATTGAATTGAATTTTAAAATTTCCTAATATGAGAAAGAGATTGATATTTTACATGTATTTCCTACAAAACAGAGTTAGTATGAAGCAAAATATAAAATATGAAAAGAATTTCAGAGATTACATCGAAACTAGAACATCTATTGTGATGTCTGAGGATTAGTGAGAAAATGGACATAAAATCGCATATGCAATATATTATGAGAAGATGTGTATTGAAGCATAATATACTAAACTGTTGGAAGAATGGATATTAACACACACACACACACACACACACACACACACACACATATATATATATATATATATATATATATATATTATCCTAATCTAATGGTGAGAATTTAAGTGCATATGTCCTAATCCTTATCTAATAATGAAGTTAATTCTAAAATATTTATATGATACACCACCCTAATGAAGAGATACATGTTATGATGCACGTGGTAGAATGGCCCTGGATGTCATGGAGTAGGACTTAAATGAATAGTGAACAGGGAAAGTGGACATGGGTGTAAATGGATGTGCAGCAGTGTAATGGAGGCTGTAGGTGACAATGGAGTGGTGAGTGCAACAACATACAGAAAGTGGTGCAATGCATGGGGTGCATGATGGAGGTTGATGCAGCAGGTGAAGGCTGTGTATAGTAGTGTAATAATGCTGAAAATATGTTGTAGAGTGATAACATGGAACAAGATGAAGGATGTTATGCACAGAGTATGTGCAAGTGTATAGGTGTTTGAAGAAATTGTGGCAATGGAGGTAGTGCTGTGAGGTGGATGAGATGTCAAATGGGGATGCCATATGTAGTGGACTGAATGCAAGCATACAGATGGATGCTAAGTGATATCTATATGTTGATGGAGGTGCTATGGGAGAGTGCCGAAGGTAAATATAGTTGTTGGAAGCATCGCAATTGGCATGCTATAAGCATATCAAAATGATATGTGGTGTGAGTGAGATACAGTGAGACTCCACTTGGTGTATAATGAACACACCAAGTGAGGGGGTGGTCAGTTGAGATGCATGTAGGTAGTTTCCGTGAAGACACTATGGCTGAAAAATAATGGATGAATAGTAAAAAAAACATACACTGTAGCTGTGATGGGTGAGATAGTGCTTGGCCATAGTGGAAGGAGTGGCATGCTGTATATAGGATGTAGCAGCATGTATATGCTACGTAGATGTGAGCTGAAGGGAGTGTATAGTGATGGTGATGGTAAGATAAAGGTGGGGGCAATATGCCATGGCAAACTGATGTTGCAGAGACATTGATAGCAGAAATATTGGTGGGTGTGATTTGGTGCTGAACAACAAATAACGATACTGTATATAGGTGACATCGCAGTAGTTGACTGCATGTGCTACTGTGGGAATCACCGCAGAGGGAAGCATGCTAGTCATTGGGACAGTGGTGCGGTGTTGTGAGTGTGAGTGAAATGTTGATGGAAATGCAAGGCATGATGTAGGTATGCAGCAATGACTGGGGGTGGAGATGATGATGAATACAGATATGAAGTTGAATGCTTGTATCTAGAGCTGATTAGCACGGACCTGTGTTGTGGGTGATGGTATTGGAATGGTGGAGAAAGTGACTGTAGTGATGAAGGTGGGGCAACTGGTAAAAGGAGTTCTGGGGTATGGCTATATATAAAGAAAGCAGGACAAATAGAGAGAACTCACTAAAACTAAAGAGAAAAAAAAAGGTGTATAAAATATATAACCAACATCAGAACCCCGAACATGGTGTTACGGTAAAAACCTGATTGATACAGCAAAGAACAATGCCTGTCACCTATGTGAATCCGCAGTTGGGTTTGTTACTGCCAGAACAGTTCTTAGAATGTAAATACCACCTAAGTCGTAGGATAACTACAAACTTTAATCTTTTGTCCATCCTCATCATCATATACATAAACTACAATTTTCACTCCATTAGTTTTTCAAGCAATTTCACTAAGTCACCACTCTAATCTCAATGTAGAAGCTAGAATTTCAAAACCGCCAATCTTTGTCACTTTGATTTGTTTCATCTTTGTTGATCAATATACATGATATTGGAACAAAAACTTATGATAGTTGCATGACTGAGAATTCTCCTGGAGCACTTCTAAGCTGTTAGTAATAATTAACATGTACAACATGATGCTATCGACATTAATGAACACTCATTGAACATGGCATTTACTACCACAAGACAACTAAATTACCTGCCGCTTTGAAATCTGTCAATTGAAAGATACTATAAATCAAAACTAACATAAATATGTGAAAACATATGATTAAGAACCTATGGCCCGTAAATTTAGTGTTTATTAGCTTCCTCACTATTAAATGTTATAAGCAGATGGTGCATTCATGTGGTAAACTATCATGTAGCACACAGAGCACCCAAAGAAAATTTTCTGCTCGCAGACACACATACACGCATATGCACAGGCATGAATTTTCCTGGCATCACAAATTTTCAAACTATATCACTGTATTCCCATCTCATACCTACCCTAATAACATAGGAATACAGCTTGACCACTAGTAGGAACACTAAGGTTTGGTTTCTCAAGGGCATATACCTTTTCTTCTTATTTTCTGGTATTTTTATATATCACTCAGAATATTATCCTATAATGGGTCGGATCCAGTTTGAGGGTTTTGCAACTTTTAGCTGTTCTGGATCCAAACAATTTGCATCCCAACTCTTGATGGAATTTGGTTATTTATAAACAGGATCTTATTCAAGACAAGGATGACACTAACATAATCCATTCAAATGTTCACTAACATTGCTTAGAGTCAAAGAAAAGTGTGGCTACAAAGGAACAGACAGATATATGAGTAACGGAGTCCATGCCAAGGGATAAATGCTTCATTCATAATTTATGCATAAGTTTTGCCAAGAATACAGAAATTACCAGTAAAAGAAAGGTTGTCCAGAGTTGCTTTCACGCCACTCCTTATGATAGTGATGCAGGTTATAACGATGACGAGGATCAATCTGAGAAAAGGAGAACAACTTATCCACTCAAAATCTCTCACTATAACTAACTGATTCTCAAAACATATTAAGCGATTCATGTAGTGCAGTCACAATTGAGCCTAGAAAAAGCCATAAGTTAAAACTTTAAATAATAGAACATCACCAACATGTAAACAAAAGGAAAAAAAACAAGAGATGAAACTTACGACCTCAACTCCTTGAATTCACGAATGCCATTTCTGCTACAACTGCTGCAAAATGTTTTGCTATCATACATATCACAACCATCAAATACGAGTATTCCAGCAAGACAAAGCCAATGATTGTTAATCAGAGATGGGTGTGTGCACTTACAGATGTTTGATAGGTGCAAAAAGATAGATGTAAGCATGTTCCTATTGCTGTAATGGAAGCAGCAAAGGGTTTTGCAGTAGTGTGAAAGGGTATCATTATGCACAATGGCTGAAGCAACCGATTTATATAAGTCTCAGCATTATCGATGCCTATTGTGCCACCATGCCTAACAATATGGGAACCTTATGGATTCAGGTGTTTTCGCATGTCAGGTTAACCTTTTATACAAACCAAACTGGTGAATTGTCTGGATAAATTACCACAGCCATTTACGTTTGCTAAGACCTGATCTACTTGGAACCTTATTTCATAATGAGGCGAAAGCCTGTTGGGGTTTTGACGAGAGCCTCAAGCCATCCCTCCCGGATCATTCTTTGAGAAAGAAAGAATAAATAAGAAAACTCATTACAGGATAATCAACTAAAAAAAATTTTACATGCTCAGGGTAGGCAGAAGAGTTTCCTTTTATATTTCTAAAGTTGTGAAACAAGTAAACGTCAATGGGCTTAAAAAAAAATATCACAAACATCCCAATTGAACTATATTTGATCCTGGAGTCTTGGACAATTCATATTATCCCTGAAATGCTTTCCTAACTAAGATCTGTTATGATTCCAACCCTTATTCTTGATGGATACAACAAGGCTCTTCTTAGAGGAATCAACATGCAATATTCCAGAAAAATCCTTCATGACAACAGATTCTATGTGGATTGAATGAGCAATTCAAGGCTAAACAAGTGAAGACACTGGGTAAAAGGGGACGGGTACATTGTTATAATAAAATAAACCAGGAAAGGCATCTGGATATCACTATCCAGTAGATTGCAGAAAACAAAAGAAAAACATAAAATGAAATCAGATCTAGTGCTAGTCAGTTACATACAATATGATACATAATATAAGGCAACCAATGGAGCATAGACCAGAGATCTGGAGTAAACTGGGAAAATCATAAAGTAATTTGAGAAATCATGTACGATGAGTAATTGGACTGAAAATAGGAAGCAATAAAAGGGGCGACAGAGGATAAAGCAGGCAATTAATAGGATATCATTAATAGGCATCAAAGCTAAAAAAAAAATGGAAATAAAAAAAAAAAACAGATAGAAATCCAAATAAAAGTAAAACAAGGAAGAAGTGATTGAGAAGCAAAATATGAACCGAAACAGGAATCAAACAAAGCAGATGATAATAAAACAATAATAATAATAATGAAAATAAAAAAAAATGATGGAGATAATTCAAAACGGGATGCTGAGGTAAAAGGTAGACCTTGAGATGAAGATGAAAACTTGCTAACATAATAGATAATTAAGCATAATGAAGTTTAACATACTAGAAATGAACGAAATACAGTAAAAGGAAGAGAAAAAAAAAGTGAACAGGACACCATTTGATTAAAATGAGAAATCGGATGTAAGAAGGGCAATAAAAAAAAGGGAAAAATAGAAATTCAAATGTAAGTACGAAAATCAAAGGTGGATGATAACAAAAAAAAAAAAGTAAATCAGAACGAAAACAAAATACAAACAAGACGTTAACATGCGTATAAACGGTGCTGAAGCACAAGATGAATATTCAAGATAGAAATCAAAGATTCAGAAATAGATAAAAAAAAAGTGTAGGAATGCAGGCATTCCGATAAATATTGCAACACATAGGTTGATACTGCTAGATGCAGATCAACACTACAAATGGTGCTTATGATGAAGAAATAACTGATCTTAAATAGGTATTGTAGATGCAGATTCGACAGAAGAAAAGGAAAAGAAAGAGAAGAAAGGGAAATCACTTACCATAGATGAATCTGATCCTGATTTGAGAGGGGAGAGAATTTCTCCTTAATGGTGGATCGAAACCCTTGGCTATCCGAAATTGCAACTGATTTCAACCTTCAGCGGATTGCCAACCTTCAACTGAAGAGGGAATGGGGTTTCTTTTGAGTGCTCTGATTTCGTTGATTCTTAATTTAGGAAGGAGTGTCGATGCCTCGTTTGCAGGTATGATGTGGTACTCCTTCGATTGGGAAGTAAGCAAACAAAGGAGAAGAGGAGGAAAGGAACTGGGAAGAAGAAGAAATAAAATGTAAAGAAGGGAAGAGGGAGGGAGAAAGAGCTCAGAAAAGTGCGTAAGTCTGAAGGGGTGAAGGCGGATGGCCATAAGGGGCTGCCTGCGGGCTCTTTTTAAAGAGGAAAAGGGGAAGGTTCAGGAAGGTAGTCAGTTGGAGATGAGTGGAGGAAGAGAAAGGTTTCGGTGATGGGGGAAGGTCTGCGAGGCCGTTGGCGATCGAGGGTCGCGGCGAAGCAGGAGGAGGATGGGTGGATCTGCGAAAGGGAGAAAGCGAGAGAGAGGGTCTGAAAAACCCTAACTCGGCTTTCTGAGGGTTGTAAAGGAGTGTTTTTCCAAAAAAGGTCTTTTTAAACAATTTTTCTCAAAACAGGTTTTTAAAGTCATTTTTATGCAATTTTTACTATTCTGGTTTTTCTTTTTGTTCAATTCTTGAATTTTTATTTTTTGTATTTTTTTGAAAATAAAAATTTTAGGACTAGGGAAAAGGAGAGATTAAAACTATTTTTGGATTTTATTTGAGAAATATTTACAAAAAGAGGGGTTTTGAGGGAAACGAGACCCGGTGGAGGTTTTTCAAGCATTAAAAAAAATTGCTTTTTAGAACTTTAGGACTTTTCTAAAATGAGGTTTTTATGAAAATGCAGGATTTATTTTAGAACACGCACTTCAAAATGGATTTTGATCCTAGATTGGGTTTGAATCCCAGATTATGATTGGATCTAGACAAAAATATCCGATAAAATTCAAGAATTGAACAAGAAATCTGGAACCAAAATTGGATCCGGATATCCGATTTGGATCAGAAAGAAAATTGAATCTGGATTCTAGTGAATTCGAGAAATGAATGGAATTTTTGTTAAAAATTGACCTAATTATTCAAATGACAGAGGTCAGGGGCAAAGAAGGATTTTTTGGATTTTTTGGAAAATTTGGGGTGTTCACAGATGCCCCTTTTTGGGGCTAAGCCGGTTGTAAGCCGAGCTTAGCGACAAAGAAGACACGTCAAATTTTCTTCTTTTTTTTTTAAACAAAAATGCCCCAGTCAGAATTCATGAACTGGGTGTGGAAGAATTGGCTTTGAAAAGCTTCATTTTTTAGGTTTTGCACCTTACCCTGAAAGGTTTTTGGGACGGAAATGAAATCCTCAAGAAGAAAATAATCAGATAAAGGAAAAGGAGAGAATTCTGTGATGGAACTTTCGGATGAAGATCCCGTCATGGAAAAAAGGAAGTTTTAGGGATGAGACAAAGATAAGAAATTTTGAAAAGACACAGGCTTAGCCCTTAACCTGGATGGGACATTTTTGGAAAACTACCTCGTGAGACGAGGTTCAAGTATAATTTTTATTTGAATGGATATACAAAGCATGGATTCCTTGAGGGGAAAAACCATGATGGGACTGGGAGAAATAACCTCAACAAAATGAAGCAATTCTCTTTAAAAAATACAAATAATGCTAGGTTGAATCAAAATAGATATTGAGCATTTATTTCATTATACTCTATCTATTACAATTTGGGAATTGAATTGAAATGATAAGACTCTTGAACTAAGGAAGAAAACAGTGTTTTCCACATATACCTGCAAAACATGGTCAGTACGAAACAAGAACACAATAGACAACATGTAAAAAAAAAAAAAGTGTTATATTGACAACCTAATAGGTATATAAGAGAATATACATCAGAATGTGTATGGAAAAATATTTATGCTATCCTAAGTTTGGCAGGGAATGAGTGTGACAACCTACATGAATATCTATGTGAAGGAGAGAGACATATAATGTATTGAAAAAAATGTTGAGCATATGCATGTTTAGAAATGGATCTTTTATTAGGGAAATGCTCCAGCAGATGCATGATGGAGCTATGAGAATGATGCAAATGAAGGCATGCCACTATGGGAAGGCCTTATACATGGTGACAGGTGATGTATAAATACTGTAGTGAGTACGAAACAGTAAAAAGGATGAGTAACATGCTGCTGACACTGCAAGGGCAGTGAAGGAAGTAATGTATGATGTTGGTGCTTACGTGGAAAATGTGTGACATGCAGAGAATGAAGTAGGTGGTATGAAACCTAACTGGTGGAAGGAGATCCTGGGTATGAGACAAGTATGGATGCAGAAATAGCTGTAGTAGCCATGACAGGGAATATTACCATCAGGAGATGGTTGCAACAGACATGGCTGGACAGCAAAGGTGCTGTACATAAGAAGATGCAGGTGCCTCTGGAGACCATTGGGTATTGACAATGAGTGCAGAGAACTAGAAGTATTTTTACATGGCAAATTACTAAATTCTGGCAGCTCAATCTCAATGTATGTGAGATACAACATACCAGAGGCTATGGGCTTGGGTGTGGTGAATATGCCTACGGAAAATAGATGAATTGTTGAAGGTATGTCAATTGACATGTTATGAAAAAAAGAAAAAAAGAAAAATGTGATATGCTGTGAGCCATATATACGCAAACGAAGCAAGGGTTGTGTAGCTAATATGGAAGAATATGGCCCTGAACAATGGGCATTTTATATGCTATGGAATACAATCTAAAAAAAAAAAAAATGTTGTGCAGATATATACCCACATTTCTGTAAATGTGGAATATCTAAACAATGTAGATATGCAGGGAGTGTAATAATAATAATAAAAAAATGTGACAATGTGAGAGGTGAGAGTAATTAATCTGGTATAGCAATTGGATGTTGTTGGGCTTGTGTAACTTAGATACTGGAAGGGATTGATACCTCGGTGGATGGGTTAAAACGAAACCATAACAATTCAAAGCGCTACTAAAAAAAAAATAAAAAAAGATACAACAGGGGTGTTAGAATATGCAGTTGGTTGATTTTATTTTGAGAACATTGTTGTCTTGCTGCAAAGGGATATTTCACCGCAATCCTGTGCACGTCATCAACATTACATCCTTGGTCAACACTTCCTGAACACATTTTGCAGGAGATACGCCAACTCTGAAGACGTCGATATTGCACAACGTAACTTTCTGGTATACATCAAGACACAGCACAGCAGGATCTTTGACCCACCAATCTCTGTTTTACGCATTGCTGTGGATGTGACGAACTCACATAGGCTTGGTAAAACACAGTGGATACAGACTTCCAGTGAGTCCGAATCTCCATTGACACATGAACAAAAGGGGTAACTGTAACGCCCCGGATTTCCAAAACAAAGCTAAGTTAAAATTTTCGTGAATTTCTTTTTTTTTTCTTTGCAGCGGAATTTAGAAAAGCTTTTAGCAGCGGAATCAGACGATAATGAGTCGTCAGTTTTAGAAAACTCTGAGCACGTTGCAGGTATGTGGCCAAGCAACTCATTGACCACCAAAGTGTTCCATTTATCGAAAACCACTTGTTTATTACAACACTACTGCTTAGAAAAGCAGTGTAGGTTCAATAAAAAGGAAGCAGTACAACTCTGTCTAGAGAAACCCTGGAACTCGATTCCGCCTTGCTCCGCATATCGCCACGCAGGTTCAACACCTGAAATCCCCATAAAACGGGGTCAGAACCACTGATGGTCTGGTAAGCATGCAGTCATACATCCATTCAACTCAAGTACGATATTGACCACTCAGGGTCGCAATGCGCAATAACGACGCTCAAGCCTCCAAGACTTAGCGTATATCTTAAGAGCCTCCTCAGGGCTATGAGTTGAACATCCGCTCGAGTCCTCATGACTTAGAGCAAGCCTTTTCAGGGCTGTGATTTGAATAGCCGCTTAAGTCTCCACGACTTAGCCATGACCTCTTCCGGGTCTCAAAGTGATGTCTAGCTCAAGTCTTCATACTTGGCACATCCGTATCCCACGCATCTAAGAACAACTCCTCGAGTTTCGCTTAGTCGTGCGGATACAACACGGGTCTTTGCCCAGTCGGTCCAGTAGTATACCGAACATCACACCTTCACAAAGGTTATGCAGGACTGACTCAACACGTCATCCACTCATACATTCAAAGCATCGCTGAACCTAAGCTAATGCATTGTTTCGATAATTAACCGCTCCCGCCTTTGGTACGCAGGTAGAGCTATTGTCCGGGCATCAACGCGACGTTCTAGGGGTTGATTATTCTATGTATTTTAGATACCCCAGAGGCCTGTTGACCCTATCCATAGTAGGGCAGTGTGTTTCAACTGGGAGAACCCTACTAGGCCCATATTCGGATGCATCCTCTACTTGCAGTAGTTGGGTTCAATCCTTAGATCTTAAGGATAACCACGACCCCAAAACCCATGAGTGACTGAGGCCATCGTGGACTCTATCAGGTCCAAAGTAAAATACATGTCACTCAAGGCTGTACCATCACTGTCATTCCACAGTGAGCATAATTCCTGAAGGGGTCTGCCAGTCTTACAATTACTTGGACAGAATCTGCATGCCATTTAGGCAGCCCGTGCTTTCAGCACTACAGGAGTATGTACCCGACCCCATTCAGTCTTCCCCAACACAGTCATTACTGAGGGGGTACCCCTAACACGATTTTCAACCGCGGGGTATGTGCGACCTTAAGTCTTATTCATATGCATGCAGAACACCGCTCTTTGGCACTTCGGCCACCACGAGCATCACACCTCTTTGGGTGGGAACAACACACTCTGGCTCTTCGGCCCTTACGAGTCTGGTTGCGTAACCGTTCTCAATGAGCATGCATATGACTCGATCTAAATAGATCGGCTACTCGGCGTATTTTTACGCAACGAGTCCAAACCTAGACAAGGCGCAACCTCTACTCCGGCTCAGCGGCCCTTACGAGCAAGGTGCCCTTGCAGGCACAAGGATACGAGCCGATCTGGCATCGTTCCATCAACAGACATCATTATGCCGTTCCATTGGTTCTGGCAGCTCTTCTGCCAACCATTTCGTCAGCACCTCCCCTGCTCTACCGGCAGTGGTGCGACGAACCCTTCTACGTTGTAGAGGGCAAACCATGAACTGGGTAGCACTCTGCTATATGTCAGAGTATCCTGCTACGTTCTTTCTAAGCTATTCTTAGCTTCTTTAGAAATTTCAGCAGCACTTTCTCTCTTTTACGGAGAAAGCGTGTGTTTCTTTTATCCATTTCAGCGGCATCTCCCCTATTCGGTAGGAAATCGCCACGCTTAATTCGAGAAATGGATGCGCACCGTTGTGCGTACTTTGCATCCATCAAGGTTGCAGGAACCCTTGGCCAAAGTCAGGCCATACGTAATTGACTTAGTCTTTACGAAAAGAGCATTTTGCCAAAAAAGCGAAGCCTTTCCAATAGGGGCTTCTTTCGTCAAGCAGAGTTTTGAACGAGGAGCGGTCAAGGAATCGCATTGGCGATTTGGAGTTGATCTCCATTTGAACGCTCATTTATGCGCTATATATGTAGTATAAGCAGAAGCATGTGCTTTATACAGCGGCGGCGTAAAGAAATGCATATACTATTGTTCAGGGTGTGTAACTGAACGAAATATTCTACATATATAACAAAGCAGAAGCCTTGGCATCGTTCGACGCGACGGCATAAGTAAATACATTGCAGAAAGCAGGAGCCTTGGCATCGTTCGACGCGACGGCGTAAGTAAATGCATAATCGGAAGTGCAGTAATCGGAAGTGCAGAAAACAGGGAGCCTTGGCATCATACGACGCGACGACAAAGGTAAATTACATAGCCTGTGCGATATAAGACGCGTCGGCAGAATCAGCAGATATACACCTAGATCCGCATCCAACGATAGTTACGGGGCGAGCGGGTGAACACCGAAGTGTTCTGAAGGGCTCAACCAAGAACTAGGGCGAGATACCATTTTAAAAACGCATATACTGCGTATTTGAACATAGATATATCCGACGATAGTTACGAGACGAGCGGGTGAACACCGAAGTGTCCAAAAAGGGCTCAATCAAGAACTAAAGAAAGATACTACTTCAGAAAGTATATTCTATATACAAACAATCAAATACTTGAGAGAGATGGATCAACGAAGCGAACTTACTTCAAATCGAGGAAGAAATGGCTCCGGGTTGCTTCTTTGGCTTCGAGCCTTCCTTCGAGAGGTCAGACTAAGTCAGATGAAGCTGACTTAGTTGAGAAAGAGGGAGAGTAGGTCAAGCTACTCAACCTAAGTGGTTTGAACCAAACAGGGTTCGATCCAAGTCAACTGGGTTCAGCAGGTTCGAACTTAGCTCAAGTAGGCTAAGTGTGGGTTCAGAAATCCAAACCAGAATCTGGACCAAAACGGACTTTGACTTTGACTTTAAACCCAACTAGGTTCAAGTCAAGTCAACTAGGTTTGGACTAGGTCAAGTGGGTTCAGACCCAGGTCAGGTGAGCTAGGACCAGGTTAGGCAGGCTCAGACCAGGTCAGGTGGGTTCAGGCCAGGTCAGGTGGGCTCAGACTCACTTGGGCTTACTAGGGGAGGTTTAGGAGAGAGAGAGGAGGCAAGAGAGAGAGGGGGGGTCGAAATTATGAGAAGAGAGAGAGTGGGGAGGGCTATTTATAGCCCAAGCCCACCTCCTCTTGGGAATTTTATCCCCCCTTTGCCCCTGAGCTTTATTTTAATTCCAGGAGGTTCCTTTTGAGGTGGGGCCCACTAGATATTTTCATAGGATATTTTGTGGGTCCCACAAGATATTTTCTGAGGAATATTTCTGTGGGTCCCACCAATATTTCCGTGGGTCCCGCAAGAATTTCGGGTTTCCGGCGATTTTTTTCTGAAAAATTCTGAGTACGCCATTCCCTTCGTATTGACGTAACTAAGAAAGTTGGCTCGCAGGAATCCTTTGATTTCATTCAGGTAGGAAGTTATGGCTTCCATAGTGTTTGAGCATATATTCGTGATTCGACGAATATCCTAAGTATATCTGGCTCGTACAAATCGATCTGATTCGTATTTCGGGTTCAGATGCTATTTTTACTTGAAAATGCCTCGTGAATTTCTTCAGAAAGATACTGAAAAATTATGGGTCTTACAGTAACATAGGAAATGGAGGGGGTATATGAGGACAGGAAACACAAATGCAACATTGTCGGATGCCATGAATTAGGTAGACAGAAAATGGACAAACACCTTGGATAAATAGTACAAAAGTTAGGCAAATATCAGATGTTTGAGATAACAAATATACCAAAGTACCCAATAAATGATTCCAGTAAACAATGAATGATATAAATGAACAGCATATTAAAATTAATAAGTGAGTGAAGCAAGCTTTGAATCATTAAAGCAACAGCTTAGATCAAGCAAATAGCACACAACAACCTAAAACAACAGATGAATTCAAACTGATAGTTAATGGATTAAATAGGCAAACTATAGCAGTAAATAGATTAACGGCACAGTATTCTTGTAACGCCTCGGGGTTTTAAAACCTTTAAAAATGCAGATTTTTTTTTTTTTTTTTTTTTTAACAGCGGAAATAATTTTTGATTTTCGGTTTCCTAAACCTCAGGCACGTCACATTCCAATTAACAATAAAAACAACAATAATTTATATCAACATTATATACATAGTCTTTTCACAAGGTTCAAAAATGAAAAACATTTAGGATTAAATTTAAAATAAATCCTAAATTAATCTCAGGATCTTGGGAATCTGGATTCTTCGATGCCACACTTGTCCAACATCCATTGTAAGATTTCCTATTCCATATTTGAACCTGAAATCCCCATAAAACAGGGTTAGACTTATGATAGCCAAGTAAGTCATTAATCAAAACCATACAATTCAAATATTAAGCATGATTTCAATAATTTACAAATCAAAATGCATTTATTCAAGAACAATTATGCAAAATAAGGCAATTAAAAACAATTTAAAATAATGCATAATCTCAGATCAAATTCTGTGAAAGAAAGAGGTCATTGTTTCGATATTAACGCCCTCCTGGTACGGTGGAGAGTACTCCGATCTCAAACTAAGTATTCCGGGGGTATATTATTCTATTGTGGATTACCCGGATACCTGAGTGAAACGGGCTCCCATGCGAGCGGTCAACGACCGGGAAGATTCTCAGCAATGGCGAGCAAACAAGGAGAGTTGGATGCATCCACTGGCATGCGGCAGCCTTGAGACCCGTTGTCTCGACCTCCTCAACCCGAGTGACAGGAGGTCCAGGGAATCTATCGCTCCCAACAATTATCATCTTCACAATGTCACTCCTGGTTGTACCACTACCCCTTCCAGGGTAGGCTAAACCTAGATGGGCTTGAAGGATTCTTTTATAGGACTTTTCATCTTTTCAAAAACTAGGCTCAATAGCCAAATCATTCCTTTCAAATAAACACAGTTCATATGTATCCAGCCCATCCAGAATTTTGCTCTATCACAACGAGCATTCGCCTATGAAGGCGAGAATTAAGTTTGTATAGACATGACTCCTGTAACAATAAAATCTTTCGAAAATCAACATGCTATACAAATTCTTTTATCGAAATCAAAGTTTTGATCATAGTATCCATCAAAATCTTATTCAAATCATAAAATTGAAAATCTTGTCATTCAAAACAAATATTTATTCATGCGGATATTAAAATATGCATTTGATCAAGAATCAAATTTAGATAATCATGCATGAATTAAAAACATGAATCAAAAGCATGTCTAATATAAAATTATAAGATTTTGATAGAATAACTTACTTGGATTTCGATAGGATAAAGCGCCCGTGCTTTGATTTAATCTGATAGAATTCATTATATTAGTTAATATTTTTATATCAAATTTTGAGTAGTATTTGCCCTATGATTTAAAGAAGTATCTTTTGAAGAAATTATTAAAAATCTAAAAAAATTTATTTGTAATTGACTTTAAAACTTTTATAAGAATTTTCACAGAGTTTCCTCTGTAATAACTCAAATGTTCGAAAAAAGGTTTGAACTTGAATTCGAGTTGTAAGAATTCGAACATGACTTTGCGTCACAAATATTTTTATAAAGGTTTTTCAAAAATTTTGATTTAAATATTTAAAAGGATTTTTGAAAAATTTTAACAAAATTTCTTTTATAAAAATCAATTTTTTTCTGAAATAATTATAAAAATTTTGATATATCTTCTACTAAAAATTTCTAAACTATCTGAAAAGCTTTTGCCAAAATTCTGATTAAAATAATTAATCTTTAGAAATTATTTAAAAATTTGGTCAGAATTACTGCTATACTAATTCTACTTTTTTCAAAAATCTTTAAATCATTTTGACAGAACTCCTGCTATAAAAACTTAATTTTTCAAAAGTCTTTTATAAAATTTTGCCAGAACTACTGCTAAAGTAGTTTGGAATACTTAAAAATATTTAGAAAAATTTGAACAGAACTTCCCTTGCGTAGAGGCTGGGTTGGATTAAATTTTGACAAAATTGTCAAAATTTAAATCCACACAAAGTAGAATTGGGGTTTAGAAGGAGAATTTGAATTCAGAAGATGGTTCTTGAATACTAACCTTGTTTAGTTGATTTGAGCAGCGCTTCCGCTATCCAAATCTGACTTTTCTGCTAAGTTTAGCAGAACTCCTGCAGGTAGTGCTTCTGAGGCTGTTTCTGATCTAACGGAGCTTCTTGCAGAAGAACGGACTTTGCTAAAAGAAAGAGGAAAAGGGCTAGAAGAGGTTTCTCAGAAAAAATCTGAGATTCTACGGAGGTTTTGGTTTAAAAGTTAGAGAGAGAAAATCAAAGGTAGAGAGAGAAAGTAGGAGAGAGAGAGCTTAGAGAGAGAAGGGAGGGCTTTGAACTTGAGTAGAGAGAGAGGGGGTGAGGGGTATTTATAGGAGAGAGAAGGGAGGTCGCCCCCCCCTTGTGGGGCCCACTTTGGTGACATTTGTCACCAAAGTAAATAAAAAATTAATTTTTGAATGACACTTGTCATTCTTCTGACAAGTGTCAAAGAGAGAGAGAGGCTTAGTGTCACCTCCTCACTGAGGAGTGACACTTGTCCTCCCATGGTTTTGGAAAACCATGGCCTGTCCATGGTTTTGGGCCAGTGGTTTTTTCTAAAACCATGGTCTGAGATTAAAATATTATAAATTAATATATTTTATTCAATTTGCTACTTTTTAATACCCAAGTTAACCTTGGCTCAATTCCATCTTTCAGAAATGCCATAGGAGATTTAGAATTACTTGAGTGTCCTTCTGTAGTTCAATAAATTACATAGCCTGCCATTGAAAATGGTAAATTACCATTTTCGTCCCTAACAATTTTATTAATTCCCTGAAAATATCCTAAAAGAAAGATTACTATTTTGACCTTATATAGTTGGGTATTTTACCGAAAAATGCCACTGAATTGGCAAATTACTAAGCTACCCTTTGACAATTTGATTAATGACTAGAATGTCCCTGAATTCTGATTTTTGAACAAGCCTCAACAAAATTTTATCAGGATTTTAAATATATATTCAGATCTTTACTTTGAACAATACTAACCACTATAATTCACATTCACAATAAATAAAAATTAAAACTTGAATTTTCTTCAGAATTTATAAATCATTAAAAATTTTGGGTATTACATTCTACCCCCCTAAAAGAAAAAATTTCGTCCTCGAAATTTATGTACAATTTAAACAAACAATTTTGGATACTTCTCTCTGATGCTGTTTTCAGGTTCCCAAGTACATTCTTCAATTCCGTGATGCTGCCATCTGACTTTAACCAGAGGAATAATCTTTGTTCTCAAAATTTGATCTCTTCTATCCATGATTTCTATAGGCTTTTCCTCAACAGTCATGTCTTCTCGAATTGCTATATCTTGATGCTGGATAATATGAGATGGATCATAAACATATTTTCGCAGCATTGAAACATGAAATACATTATGAATCTGTGCATACTGAGGAGGCAATTCGATTCTATAAGCAGTTTCACCGATTCGTTCTAGAATCTTAAAAGGTCCTACAAATCTAGGACTTAACTTTCCCTTCTTTCCAAATCTGAACACACTTTTGGTTGGAGATACTTTGACGAAGACCATATCATCAACTTCAAAAGCGAGTTCTTTCCGTCTTTGATCAGCATATCCTTTTTGTCGGCTCTGGGCAGCGCGTAGTCTGTCTCGGATCAAATTTACTTGCTGAGTATAATGTTGTAGTATCATTGGTGACTCTAACTTTCGTTCACCAATTTCATTCCAATAGAGTGGCGATCGACAAGGTCTTCCATATAAAGCTTCGTATGGCGCCATTCCAATACTGGTATGATAACTATTATTATAAGCGAATTCAGCTAGCATAATATGAATATCCCAATCTCCTTTCCATTCTAGCATACAGGCGCGTAACATATCTTCCAGAGCTCTGATTGTCCATCAGTTTGGGGATGAAATGCAGAACTGAACTTTAACTTTGTTCCCAAAGCCTGCTGAAGTTGGTTCCAGAATCGAGAAGTAAACCTGGGATCACGATCAGAGATAATTGAAAATGGTATTCCATGTAGTCTTACAATCTCTTGAATGTATAAATCTGCCAGACTTTCCAAAGATTGACTTATACGAATAGGTAGAAAGTGAGCTGATTTAGTTAATCGGTCAATAATAACCCAAATTGCATCGTGCTGTTTTCGAGTTTTTGGTAAACCCACTATGAAATCCATAGTAATTTCTTCCCATTTCCATTGTGGAATTTCAATTTGTTGCATCATTCCACCTGGCTTCTGATGTTCTGCCTTAACTTGTTGGCAAATCAAACACTTTGAAACATAATTTGCCACATCTCTCTTCATACCAGTCCACCAGTACTTTCTTTGCAAATCTTTGAACATCTTTGTACTTCCTGGGTGGATAGTATACTTGCTTTTATGGGCTTCTTCAAGGATTTCATTTCTCAATTCAGGGTTATTTGGTACCCAAATTCGATCATTCATCAAAATACTCCCATCTTCTTTAAGTCGAAAAGAAACATCATCTTCCTGTTGGGCTCGAGCTAAAAATTCTTCATGTTGAGAATCCTTACTTTGTTCAGAAATAATTCGGATGAGGATTTCTGGTCGAACAATTAAGTTTGATAATAAAATCCTTCCTGTATTAGTTGCAAAGGGTTTCCAATTAATGAAATCTTCAATAAGTTTCCATTCTTTGTCTATGAGACTTGCCAAAGTGTCTCTAGTTTTGCGACTAAGAGCATCAGCTACAATATTCGCCTTTCCAGGATGATAAGAAAGTGTGAACTCATAGTCTTTAATAAATTCTAGCCAACGTCGCTGTCTCATATTCAATTCTTTCTGCGAGAACAAATATTTGAGGCTCTTGTGATCACTGAATACTTCAAATTGTTCTCCATATAAATAATGTCTCCAGATCTTTAGTGCAAAAACAACTGCCGCAAGTTCTAAGTCATGGGTTGGATAATTCTTCTCATGATTTTTCAACTGTCTTGATGCATAAGCAATAACTTTTCCGTGTTGCATCAATACACAACCTAGACCAGTACCAGAAGCATCTGCATATACCTCAAATCCACCATGTCCCGAGGGTAAAGTAAGCACTGGAGATGTAGTGAGCTTTTCTTTCAAAATTTGGAAACTTTCTTCACATTTAATGTCCCAATCAAATTTAACACCCTTCTTCAGAAGTCTAGTCAGTGGTGATGCTATACGGGAAAAATCTTGAATAAATCTTCGGTAGTATCCAGCAAGTCCAAGAAAACTTCGAATATCTGTAATATTCTTAGGTTGTTTCCATTCTAATACTGCTTCCACTTTAGCAGGATCTACTGAGATTCCATCTTTTGAAATTACATGACCCAAAAACATAACTTTTTCCAGCCAAAATTCGCACTTAGAAAATTTGGCATATAACTGATTTTTCCTCAAAGTATCCAAAATAATCCTTAAATGTTCCTGGTGTTGTTCCTTATTTTCAGAATAAATTAAAATATCATCAATAAAAATAATCACAAATGTATCTACAAACGGTCTGAACACACGGTTCATAAGATCCATAAAGGCTGCTGGTGCATTTGTAAGTCCAAAAGGCATGACAGTGAATTCATAATGTCCATACCTTGTCCGAAAGGCTGTCTTAGAAATGTCTTCTTCCTTGATTCTAAGTTGATGATATCCAGATCTAAGATCAATCTTTGAAAATACCTTAGCCTTCTGTAATTGATCAAATAAATCTTCAATTCGTGGCAACGGATATTTATTCTTTATGGTAACTTGATTAAGAAGTCTGTAATCTATACATAATCTTAATGACCCATCTTTCTTCTTTACAAATAATACTGGTGCACCCCAGGGAGACATACTTGGTCTAATAAATCCCAGCTCCATTAATTCCAATAATTGTTTTTTTAATTCTGTGAGTTCTGCTGGAGCCATCCTATAAGGAGCTTTAGAAATTGGTGCAGTTCCTGGCATTAACTCAATACCGAATTCTATCTCTCTATGTGGAGGAAGTCCTAGTAATTCATCAGGAAAAACATCTGAAAATTCATGAACAATATTCAGACTTTCAAGAGAAATTTCTGCTGGTCTGGCAAGAGTAATGCTGACTAGAAAGGCTGTACATCCATTCCTCAAATATTTCTGGGCCTTTAAAGAAGAAATAACTCGATTTTTAGGAGTAGAATTGGATAATCTAAATTCTACCTTAGGAAAACCTGGTTGAGAAAAAGTAACTTTTCCTTCCTGACAAAATATTCTTGCATGATGTTGATGTAGCCAATCCATACCCAATATAATATCAAAATCTGACATGTCTAATAGAATTGGGTCAGCAGGTAAATTCTGTCCTTCAATATATACTTCTAGATTCGGCAAGTATAACCCACAAAAAGATTTACATCCTACTGGGTTGACCACTTCCAGAGCACAGTTCAAAGACTTGATAGGCATATTAAGTAAAGTAGTAAACTTCTTGGAAATAAAAGAATGAGTTGAACCGCAATCAAATAGAGTAAAAGCAGCATGTCCAGCTATAGATAAAGTACCTTGAATCAGGTCACCCTTAGGTAGTTGATCAACATTGGCGGTATAAACGCGACCTGGTACTTTTTTATTCTGCGGTCGTTGTTGTTGTTGTTGTTGCTGCTGTTGTTGTTGTTGCTGGTACGGATACTGGGGTTGTTGCTGAGGGCGAGGTCTAATAAGGCCTCGAGCATGTTCATCCATTTCTTTTTTATAGCAGTCTTTAATGAAATGGCCAGACTTACCACAATATAAACAACCACCAGTTGTTCGGGGGCAGGGTTGTCCTGGATGGGATCGATAGCAATTCTGACACGATCTAGCTGGTAGTTGTGTAGCTGGTAATTGTGGTTGATTGACTTGAAACTGCTGTCGTGGCCTCTTTGCTGGAGGGATGAACCTTCTTCCTTCAAAATTTCTTTTAGGCCAACTCCTTTGGCCTCTGAATTGAGAAACCGTTCTGCCAGATTGATTCTTCTGTATTTCTTCCCAATCTTCTTGTATCAATGTAGCTATTTCCACCGCCTTGTCTAAAGTTTCTGGCCTACTAGTGAGGACTTTGGTTCGTAGAACTGGTTTCAATCCTCTAGTAAATTTCATTGCCCTCTCGTCTTCCGTATTATAGACATTTGGGCAATACTTCTCTAAATTTCTGAATTTAGTAATGTATTCAGATAAAGAGAGTCCTCCTTGTAGTAATTCAAGGAATTCCCTCATTTTACGGCTTCTTTCATGCTTGGGGAAATATGCAGCATAGAAAACTTCAACAAATTGCTCCCAAGTAACGGATCCATTGCTAAATTTAATTTCTAAGGTGGATGCCCACCATCTTTCTGCATCTCCTTTTAATCTGTATGCTGCATAGTTCACCTTACGATCTTCAGGTACGGTCAGAACACGAAAAATCTTTTCTATTTCTCGGATCCAAACCTCTGCAGCTTCTGGATCCATCTTTCCTGAAAATGTAGGTGGATCTAATTTGAGAAACTTCTCATAAGATACTTCATTATGGTTTTGATAGGATTTTGAAGATGTAGCTGAGTCTTGCCTATTCTGATTCTGATCTCTTATAACAGCTGCCAAATTATTTAATGTTTCCATAATGAATTCTTGTTGACCATTCTGCTCCTTGGGTTGCTTCTTTGATGTTTGACGAGGCATCCTTGATAAATAATGATCAGACTTAGATTAAAGTAGAAAGAACATTTATTCATATGAACATATATATACATCAAAACCCATATTTACAAGAATTTACATATTTAACAAAAGTAAACAAAAGATATCCTATGGAAGCTTGAGGAATTTTCCCAAATAATTCCTCTTGTTTCAAATCCGCTCTGGTGGATGAGAAGGCCCTGCAATATTTGGATCTATATTATAAACTTGTTTATCTGGATTTCCTAAATATAAGCTAAGGTCATCCGTAGGTTCCCTTGGGGTATATATAGGATCAGGAGGTTGGAGTGAAAATACAAAGTCCAAAGGAGTTAAAGTGGGTGCAGGAGCAGGTATTATGGTTGAGTCGGATGAAATGACAATAGGTTCCATTGGAGGAGGAGGAGCAAGAATATCCACACGGGATTGTTGATCTGGTAGGTTTTCAGCGGCTTGCTGTCTTTTAATGCAACCCGTCTTCACTTGGCATTCTTTTTCTATATGCCCAACTTCTCCACAAAATAAACATTCTTCCAATTCCAGTGGGCAAGGTTGTGATAAATGGGTCTGTAAACACCTATGACATTTTTCTAAGTTTTCTTTTTCTTTTGTAAGACTTAGAACTTGATTTTCTAAATTATCCACCAGCCGTTTTTGTACTGTCTGTGATTCTTCTAGCTTTTGAACATCCTTGACAAGTTCTTTAATGATATTGACCAGATCTTGAGGAGTCATCTATAAGAAGAATAATGATTTAACAATAATAATAAAATAAAAATCTAAAGTACATACTTACAGTGTAATGTATGAACAAGGTGGATCTCGAACCAGATTTCCCAAAACTCTGCTCTGATACCAACTGTAACGCCCCGGGGTTTTAAAACCTTTAAAAATGCAGATTTTTTTTTTTTTTTTTAACAGCGGAAATAATTTTTGATTTTCGGTTTCCTAAACCTCAGGCACGTCACATTCCAATTAACAATAAAAACAACAATAATTTATATCAACATTATATACATAGTCTTTTCACAAGGTTCAAAAATGAAAAACATTTAGGATTAAATTTAAAATAAATCCTAAATTAATCTCAGGATCTTGGGAATCTGGATTCTTCGATGCCACACTTGTCCAACATCCATTGTAAGATTTCCTATTCCATATTTGAACCTGAAATCCCCATAAAACAGGGTTAGACTTATGATAGCCAAGTAAGTCATTAATCAAAACCATACAATTCAAATATTAAGCATGATTTCAATAATTTACAAATCAAAATGCATTTATTCAAGAACAATTATGCAAAATAAGGCAATTAAAAACAATTTAAAATAATGCATAATCTCAGATCAAATTCTGTGAAAGAAAGAGGTCATTGTTTCGATATTAACGCCCTCCTGGTACGGTGGAGAGTACTCCGATCTCAAACTAAGTATTCCGGGGGTATATTATTCTATTGTGGATTACCCGGATACCTGAGTGAAACGGGCTCCCATGCGAGCGGTCAACGACCGGGAAGATTCTCAGCAATGGCGAGCAAACAAGGAGAGTTGGATGCATCCACTGGCATGCGGCAGCCTTGAGACCCGTTGTCTCGACCTCCTCAACCCGAGTGACAGGAGGTCCAGGGAATCTATCGCTCCCAACAATTATCATCTTCACAATGTCACTCCTGGTTGTACCACTACCCCTTCCAGGGTAGGCTAAACCTAGATGGGCTTGAAGGATTCTTTTATAGGACTTTTCATCTTTTCAAAAACTAGGCTCAATAGCCAAATCATTCCTTTCAAATAAACACAGTTCATATGTATCCAGCCCATCCAGAATTTTGCTCTATCACAACGAGCATTCGCCTATGAAGGCGAGAATTAAGTTTGTATAGACATGACTCCTGTAACAATAAAATCTTTCGAAAATCAACATGCTATACAAATTCTTTTATCGAAATCAAAGTTTTGATCATAGTATCCATCAAAATCTTATTCAAATCATAAAATTGAAAATCTTGTCATTCAAAACAAATATTTATTCATGCGGATATTAAAATATGCATTTGATCAAGAATCAAATTTAGATAATCATGCATGAATTAAAAACATGAATCAAAAGCATGTCTAATATAAAATTATAAGATTTTGATAGAATAACTTACTTGGATTTCGATAGGATAAAGCGCCCGTGCTTTGATTTAATCTGATAGAATTCATTATATTAGTTAATATTTTTATATCAAATTTTGAGTAGTATTTGCCCTATGATTTAAAGAAGTATCTTTTGAAGAAATTATTAAAAATCTAAAAAAATTTATTTGTAATTGACTTTAAAACTTTTATAAGAATTTTCACAGAGTTTCCTCTGTAATAACTCAAATGTTCGAAAAAAGGTTTGAACTTGAATTCGAGTTGTAAGAATTCGAACATGACTTTGCGTCACAAATATTTTTATAAAGGTTTTTCAAAAATTTTGATTTAAATATTTAAAAGGATTTTTGAAAAATTTTAACAAAATTTCTTTTATAAAAATCAATTTTTTTCTGAAATAATTATAAAAATTTTGATATATCTTCTACTAAAAATTTCTAAACTATCTGAAAAGCTTTTGCCAAAATTCTGATTAAAATAATTAATCTTTAGAAATTATTTAAAAATTTGGTCAGAATTACTGCTATACTAATTCTACTTTTTTAAAAAATCTTTAAATCATTTTGACAGAACTCCTGCTATAAAAACTTAATTTTTCAAAAGTCTTTTATAAAATTTTGCCAGAACTACTGCTAAAGTAGTTTGGAATACTTAAAAATATTTAGAAAAATTTGAACAGAACTTCCCTTGCGTAGAGGCTGGGTTGGATTAAATTTTGACAAAATTGTCAAAATTTAAATCCACACAAAGTAGAATTGGGGTTTAGAAGGAGAATTTGAATTCAGAAGATGGTTCTTGAATACTAACCTTGTTTAGTTGATTTGAGCAGCGCTTCCGCTATCCAAATCTGACTTTTCTGCTAAGTTTAGCAGAACTCCTGCAGGTAGTGCTTCTGAGGCTGTTTCTGATCTAACGGAGCTTCTTGCAGAAGAACGGACTTTGCTAAAAGAAAGAGGAAAAGGGCTAGAAGAGGTTTCTCAGAAAAAATCTGAGATTCTACGGAGGTTTTGGTTTAAAAGTTAGAGAGAGAAAATCAAAGGTAGAGAGAGAAAGTAGGAGAGAGAGAGCTTAGAGAGAGAAGGGAGGGTTTTGAACTTAAGTAGAGAGAGAGGGGGTGAGGGGTATTTATAGGAGAGAGAAGGGAGGTCGCCCCCCCCTTGTGGGGCCCACTTTGGTGACATTTGTCACCAAAGTAAATAAAAAATTAATTTTTGAATGACACTTGTCATTCTTCTGACAAGTGTCAAAGAGAGAGAGAGGCTTAGTGTCACCTCCTCACTGAGGAGTGACACTTGTCCTCCCATGGTTTTGGAAAACCATGGCCTGTCCATGGTTTTGGGCCAGTGGTTTTTTCTAAAACCATGGTCTGAGATTAAAATATTATAAATTAATATATTTTATTCAATTTGCTACTTTTTAATACCCAAGTTAACCTTGGCTCAATTCCATCTTTCAGAAATGCCATAGGAGATTTAGAATTACTTGAGTGTCCTTCTGTAGTTCAATAAATTACATAGCCTGCCATTGAAAATGGTAAATTACCATTTTCGTCCCTAACAATTTTATTAATTCCCTGAAAATATCCTAAAAGAAAGATTACTATTTTGACCTTATATAGTTGGGTATTTTACCGAAAAATGCCACTGAATTGGCAAATTACTAAGCTACCCTTTGACAATTTGATTAATGACTAGAATGTCCCTGAATTCTGATTTTTGAACAAGCCTCAACAAAATTTTATCAGGATTTTAAATATATATTCAGATCTTTACTTTGAACAATACTAACCACTATAATTCACATTCACAATAAATAAAAATTAAAACTTGAATTTTCTTCAGAATTTATAAATCATTAAAAATTTTGGGTATTACAATTCTGATAATCGTGATTGCAATCAAGAATAAGGCATGAAGAACCATAACCAGATACCAAGGCTAATAAGCAATTGCTACTTACGACCATAATCTTAATCTGCTATACACACTTGATGAAATCTAAGGTGATACTATGCTGACATGTACATAACATAGTGAGTGACAACCAACACCAATGTCTAAAAGGGGGATATAGGCTTATGGAAGGAGTCAAAAGAAGAAAGGAAAAGAAAAAAAAGGAAAAAAAAAAAAAGAAACGCAGTAGCGTCAACCTCATAGGAAATAACGAGATATTATCTCATCCGAAATTGAAATCAAGCATTAGTGAAACCTCGATGACATCATATTGGTCGGCCATCAAAATCAAAGCACCGATAAAATCACTGAGGCTTACAGATACACTACAGATCTTTGACTGTTGGTATTTGATAAAATACTGTGTGATATGGGAATCAGCAGAGAACAAACCGATGGTATAAAATGCAGGCCATCACCGTATACGTGGGTCGATTATGCTTCAAAATGGGCAAGGGAAGGAAAAGAAAGAGAGCCAAAGTTGTGCAATAACCCAAGCAGGAAGTGGGAATCAATACCAGCAGATAATCAAAAATCAAATAATGCCCTCAACCTCTAGAACCAGAGATCATGCCGAACTCTCAATTGTGACCTGCCATGACTTGATGGATACATGGATCCATCCAATGAAATGCAAGTTTTAAACGACGACCGGATATGAGGAAAGGGGATGCTAACAATATTATATGGAGTGAAATCCAAAAAAAAAAAAAAAATGTTTGAGCGTAATCGCTCCATTATTGTTGCATAAGAGAGGGATTGGCATCGCTATAGTCAACCCAATTCCCTCACGGATGCGCCGATAGATTCGAACGTAGGAAATTCACAACAGAAGAGCTAGAGTGATTAATAGGGGGTAACGGGAATAGACAACATGAAGGGACAACAGAACAGAAAAAGAAAAAAAAAGAAAAGGGGGGAAAGAGATGATGCACTTACCTTTGATTGCTGTGGGGTGATTTGTTTCGGGTTACTACTGAGGGGTGCCTTGCTTGTAGAGATCAAGAAAGCTGAAACGAGAGAAGACCACGACCCTGCTGCAGAGCTCGGCTTCTTTCTGTTTGTTTGTTTTTTTTTTTTCGTTGGGACTCCGAAAGAGGGGGTTTAAGTAAGAATGGGGAAGATGGGCGCTCGACTTGAAGTCTCCTCTTCAGAAGAGGCTTGGGTGATGATGGAAGGTCGATCTGAAACGATAGACGTGGGAGGCAGAGAGTGCTGCGTGAGTGTGGATGATGGTTGCCAATGGGTTAACTCTCGATCCCCTCCTCCCCTCTCATTGCGCCTCTTTTATAGAGAGAGGAGGAAAAGTCCGGAAGAAAGGAGGTTCTTGTTGGAGATTGACGGGTGAGGACGAGGCGTGGGCGATCGATGGCCATGGGATGGAGGACGATGAAGGATAATTCGAGAAGGGGATTCTGTTGGGAATCAAGGGAGGAGAAGGAAGATTCGGAGATGGAGGGCGATGGGGCAACCAGATCGCACATGGGGGGAGTTCTAGCCATGGAGAGGGAGAGAGTGGCTGAGGGAGGAAGGCGAGTTAGGGTTTTCAAAACCCTAACTCGACCCTCAAACCTCGAAATTTAGTTTTTCCAAAAACAGGCCTCCTTTTCAGGTTTTTCTAAAAAGATGGTTAAAGGTGAGTTTTTCGGCAAAAATCTTCAAAAACCGCGTAGTTTTTCCTAATTTCTTTGGTTTTTTGCATGATTTTTCCCATTTTTTTGTATTTTTAGAATAAAGTCCTAAAGCTTTACGAGAAATCAAAGATTAAAACTAATTTTTTTGTGTTTTTTGTAAAAATATTTACAAAAGAATTTTTTTTTGAGAATTTTAAATCTATTTTGAGAAAATTTCTTCAGAAATGGGTTTTTGATCCGGATTTTGAGAAAATATGGATTTAAAGTACTGGATTCGGATCCGGAGTTGATTTTGAATATATCAATACGAATTTTAATTTAGAAAATCTAAAGAAATGACTCGATTTTCTCAGAAAACGGGTTTAGGGGCAAAAAGGGTCATTTTTATAAAATCTTTTGAAAAATTTGGGGTGTTCACAGATGCCCCTCTTTGCTACTAAGCCGGTTGAGAGCCGAGCTTAGTGGCAAAGACAACACTCCAAATTTTGAAAATGCCCTAGTCAGCAGGTCTGAACTGGGTGCAGAAAATTTTATTTTGGGAAAAACATGACTTCTCAGGCTTTGAAACCTTATCCTGAATGGTCCTGGGGGGATGAAATCCTCGACAATGATACAACTGAATGATAAGAATGAGGATATCATGATGGGACTTTGGGTGAAAATCCCAGGGATGGTGAAAGGTAAGAATTTTGATCAAGTTTCTTGGGTGAGACAAGATCAGCCCTTTAGAATGACTCAGGTTTAGCCCTTAACCTGGATGGGACGAAGATAGATCAAGATAATTTGTATGGGGGAAAGGAAATATAAACGGACCTCGATGGGACATTTTGAGAGAAATGCCTTGTGAGATGAAATTTAAAACATGATCCTTTCCTGGATGGATGTACAAAACATGGATTCCTTTGTGGGGAAAACCATGATGGGATGGGAAGGATTACCTCGTCTAAACGAGGCTCAGGTTTAACCCAAACCTGAAAGGAAGGTACCTCACGGAGTGAGGTTCAGGCTTCACCCTTATCCTGAAAGGGATGACCATACGGACTCTTTAAACAAAGAAACCGTGATGGGACAGGAAGGAACATATCATCAGAAGAAGATTTAAGATTTTAATCCTTAACCTGAGTGGCGGATGATACGGAATTTTCGGATGAAGAAACCGTGATGGAACCTTCAGAATTTGGACGAACAAATCCTGAAAGGGGTTTGCGAGAAGAGAAAACAAGGGATTCCCTAAAGCTTGGAAAGGGGATGATCTTGGGCGCCTCATTGCTGAGACTAAAATCAGCTTTCTAAAAACAGATGACCTCTCGCGGAGGGTTTGGGTGGTACCTCGAGGAGCGAGGTAACAGGTTTAATCCTTGGCCTGAATGGATGCAGAATCCTCGAGGAGCGAGGAAACGGTGATGGGACTAGAAAGGATATCTTGTCGGAATGGGACTCAGGTTTTAACCCTAACCTGAAAGGAAGGTACCTCGTGGAGCGAGGTTCAAGTTTAACCCTTAACCTGAAAGGGACGACCATACGAAATCCTCGGATGAAGAAACCATGATGGGGCCTTCGGAATTTGGACGAACAAATTCAAAAGGGGTTTGCGAGAAGAGAAAATCAAGGGATTCCCTAAAGCTTGAAAAAGGGATGATCTTGGGCGTCTCATTGCTGAGACTAAAATCAGCTTTCTAAAAACAGACGATTTCTCGCAGAAGGTTTTTGGGTTACACCTCGAGGAGTGAGGTGACAGGTTTAATCCTTAGCCTGAATGGATACAGAATCCTCGAGGAGCGAGGAAAACTGTGATGGGCCTCTAGACTTTGCACAACAAATCCAAGAGGGTTTTTTGCAAAAGGATAAAAATGGGGGTCCCTAAAGGTTGAAAAGGGGTTGTTCTTGCGCGCCTCATTGCTGAGATTGAAAATAGCTTTTGACAATAACAGATCTTTTGCAAACAATTCAGGTTTAACCCTTATCCTGAGCGGGAACTGTCTATGGCAGGACAGTGGAGAGCACAAGGAAGTGTGCGAATCTGAGAGCGCTCAGATCAGACGGAAGGAAAGGACTTTTCAGTCCTAAGGAGGGATGGCGTCAGGATACGTCAAAACGATCTTCAAGTTCACACTTCATGTTGGGATAACTAGAAAATATTGCCAACAAGGTGCCAAAAATTGTAGTTGATTCAGAATGATTGAATTGTGCTCATGTGTGAAAATATCACCTCTTTCTACCTAGAGTATTAACTCCAAGGGGGCTAACTCTGTAGAATCAAGAACCAAATTCAAATTCGTTGCTGTTGAGTTTCTTCAAGGAAGATATCAATTTCCTTGATATGAAAAGGGAGGAAAACATTCTTGGCTTCATAAAAGAAATTAAGTGAAAAGACATTGATAAAGAATTTCACATAGATAAAGATGATTCTTGACAGTTTCGGGCAGTTTGATATCTTGAGCATTTCCCATGATGATCTGTTCGCACTCTTTTGAACCATGGATCTTTTCTGGGTTCTTTTACATCCTCCTTTATTTTGGAGATGTCCTGACTTTTCTCTCTTTTTCGAGGAAGGGTACGTCACAAACTCCTTCATCTTGGAGATGCTCCGATCCTTCTTTTTCTTTCTCGGGAATTATGACATTGGCTCTTGGGTTGAAGTCTCTAAATGATAGCAGAAATCAAATATCTTTTAGGGTTTGTCGGTAGGTTCATCGCATCCGCCTTCATCTCGACGGTGATCCGAACTTTCCCTGGAAGGACCCGTCACAAACTCCGTCATCTTGGAGATGTTTCAAATCTTCTTTGGCCCCGGGGGTCCACTCGCTTAATTCGCCTTCATCTCGACGACAATTGAGAGATCCCTTTTGCGGATATTTGATTACAGCTTAGCTTGGATGAGTGAGGATATATGGATTGGGTAGGTTCCTTTTACTGCCCAGGATATTTCCACTGTCTTACCGCCAAAAGAATAATCTTTAAGAATGTGCCACTGCTATGATTAATATCAGCTCACTTATGGCTTTTCAACATCATTGAATTTTCCTTTGCCGGTCATATCAAAGATTTTTCTTCAATCTCTTGGTTGACCAACAGAAAAAGCTTGAATTTAGCTCTTATTTCGCAAGAGTCTTGCTCTTTTAAAAATGATACTGAAGGTAGTTTGAGATAATTCTTTGTGCGATGAAAGCTTTGAGATCAACAATGACTTTTGATAGCAAATTGGCAACGTATTCTAGAAGTCCTTGATGAAAGAGACTGCTTGATATCGAACTGACACGTCCATGACAAAATTCTCCTCTCTTTTTCCCCAAAAGAGAGACTCAGGCTTAAGCCCTTACCTGAATGGGAAGTTGGAAATGCTCCTCTCTTCCCTGAAAGAGGAGGTGTTTGCAAAACGGAACTTTCGAAGAGAAATTAAGTTTTCGTCAAAACTCCCTATCTCTAGGCTTCTCTTATGGAAAGGCGGCCGAAAACAAAATTGAGAAAGTATCACAAAGGAACGAGTCCATCACACTCTCCCTAGAAGAGGGTCCTCTGTGAAGGGGTTGGCCAAAGATGATAAAAACAGGGACCACAAAAGAAACGAGCTTCCGTCGAAGCTCTCCTTGGAAAAAGGGTTCTCTTGTGTAAAGTTGGTTGTTGTTTTGCAAACTGTTCGCGAAGAAAACGAGTCCCTTCAAACTCTCCCTGGCAGAGGGTTCTTGCGAACTGAAGATGGTTGCATGCGAAAGGAACGAGCTCCCTCGAACTCTCCCTGAAGAGGGTCCTTCGCAAGAAAAGATAGATTTTTGATGAAATGATAACCCGAAGGTTGAAATTGAGAATTTAAGACTTGAGTTGTTGCTTGGTTAGTACAAAGACTGAACCTGGATAGCTAACTGATCAGTCAGCCAAACACTAGCGCAAGCGCTAGATGCACCAGCACGAGTGCTGGGTTTTTTGAAAAATGCCCCAGTACGAGCGCTGGGTTTTTTGAAAAATGCACACCAGTACGAGCATTGGGTTTTCGAAATGCACACCAGTACGAGAACTGGGTTTTCGAAATGCACACCAGTACGAGCACTGGGTTTTCGAAATGCATACCTAGTACAAGCACTGGGTTTTTCAAAAGAAGCATTTGAAAAATGAGACCGACATTCGAAGATATTTGAGAATTGAGCGAGAATGATTGCCGGTGTTTCAGGATTATCTCTTATCCTGAGGGGGAATTTAAGGAGGAACTTTGAGAAAATAGGGATATACAAAAGCGAAAATCCAAGTCGGAACTCGGTTTTTCAAATATAAGAAAATGAGTGAGAATCGAGTTTGAAAACTCGAATTCTTAACCCAACAATTTTGTCCAACACGAGCATTGGATTCAAAAGAAAGTTCAAGTAGGGACTTGAGACTTCAAATGATATATAAAAGGAAAAACCCGAGTCGGAACCCGGATCTTTTAAAAATGATGATAAAGATGGGGAATCCGAGTTTCGAAAACTCGAATCTTCAAGGGTACGATCGGTTCCAACACGAGCGTTGAATCCGATAGGAAGTTCGAGTCGGAACTCGAGACTTCAAATGATATATAAAGAAGGGAAAACCCGAGTCGGAACCCGGATCTTTAAAAATAATAATAAAAAAAGGAAGAACCCGAGTTTTGAAAAACTCGAATCTTCAAGGGTACGATCGGTTCCAACACGAGCGTTGAATCCGATAGGAAGTCCGAGTCGGAACTCGAGACTTCAAACGATATATAAATAAGGGAAAACCCGAGTCGGAACCCGGATCTTTAAAAATAATGATAAAAAATGGAAGAACCCGAGTTTTGAAAAACTCGAATCTTCAAGGGTACGATCGGTTCCAACACGAGCGTTGAATCCGATAGGAAGTCCGAGTCGGAACTCAAGACTTCAAACGATATATAAAGAAGGGAAAACCCGAGTCGGAACCCGGATCTTTAAAAATAATTATAAAAAAAGGAAGAACCCGAGTTTTGAAAAACTCAAATCTTCAAGGGTACAATCGGTTCCAACACGAGCGTTGAATCCGATAGGAAGTCCGACTCGAAACTCGAGACTTCAAACGATATATAAAGAAGGGAAAACCCGAGTCGGAACCCGGATCTTTAAAAATAATGCTAAAAAATGGAAGAACCCGAGTTTTGAAAAACTCGAATCTTCAAGGGTACGATCGGTTCCAACACGAGCGTTGAATCCGATAGGAAGTCCGAGTCGAAACTCGAGACTTCAAACGATATATAAAGAAGGGAAAACCCGAGTCGGAACCCGGATCTTTAAAAATAATTATAAAAAAGGGAAGAACCCGAGTTTTGAAAAACTCGAATCTTCAAGGGTACGATCGGTTCCAACACGAGCATTGAATCCGATAGAAAGTTCGAGTCGAAACTCGAGACTTCAAACGATATATAAAGAAGGGAAAACCCGAGTCGGAACCCGGATCTTTAAAAATAATGATAAAAAATGGAAGAACCCGAGTTTTGAAAAACTCAAATCTTCAAGGGTACGATCGGTTCCAACACGAGCGTTGAATCCGATAGGAAGTCTGAGTCGGAACTCGAGACTTCAAACGATATATAAAGAAGGGAAAACCCGAGTCGGAACCCGGATCTTTAAAAATAATTATAAAAAAAGGAAGAACCCGAGTTTTAAAAAACTCGAATCTTCAAGGGTACGATCGGTTCCAACATGAGCGTTGAATCCGATAGGAAGTCCGAGTCGGAACTCGAGACTTCAAACGATATATAAAGAAGGGAAAACCCGAGTCGGAACCCGGATCTTTAAAAATAATGATAAAAAATGGAAGAACCCGAGTTTTGAAAAACTCGAATCTTCAAGGGTACGATCGGTTCCAACACGAGCGTTGAATCCGATAGGAAGTCCGAGTCGGAACTCGGGACTTCAAACGATACATATGTAAAAAAGGAAAACCCGAGTCAGAACCCGGATTTTTAATATAAAAACAAAAACAAAAACCTGAGTCGGAACTCAGACGGGAAGGAAATAATTTCTACCCAAGAGTTTGAATTTGAAGGATTGACAGAAGCATGAGTAGATTTTGATGATGAAGATGACGGTTTTTATTCGAGATCCTTGACCCAAGATGGCCTAAGATTCGAACGGCTTCAGGATCTCCCCGTATCCTAAAGGAATATAGAATAAAATTTGATGAGAATTGAAGAATTTATGGGGGAATAATCCAGATTTATCCCTTTATTTGAAGAAGAATAAAATTTATAAACATGGAGAGGAATTTAAATAGATTTATTTGGAAATTTGTTTTGGAAAAGGATTCTCACGGGTGGCAGCGATGCTCCTATGAGGGGTATCAGGATTATCCCTTATCCTGAATGGGAAGAGAATAGATTTTAAGGAAAATTTAAATAAAGAGAAATTGATATAAATTAAAAAAAATCAAATGAAGGTTGATAAAACTTGTTATTTACAAAAGAATCCTCATAGGTAGCACTATCGCTCCAGAGAGGGGTTTCAGGATTATCCTTTATCCTGAATAGAAAGAAGAATAGAATTTAAAGAGATTTAATAAAGAGGAACTGATATAAATCTAGAAAATCAACAAGGAAAGAAAAAAAAAACTTGTATTTACAAAAGAGTCCTCATAGGTAGCATTGTGGCTCCTACGAGGGGTTTCAGGATTTTTCCCTTATCCTGAATGGGAAAAAGAATTTAAAGAGATTTAATGAAGAGAAATTGATATAAATCTAGAAAATCAACAAAGATTAAAAAAACTTGTGTTTACAAAAGAATCCTCATAGGTAGCATTGTGGCTCCTACGAGGGATTTCAGGATTATCCCTTATTCTGAATGGGAGCACCTCGGACAACGAGGGTCAGGTTTATCCCTTAACCTGAAAGGGCGGGACACCTCGGACAACGAGGGTCAGGTTTTTCCCTTAACCTGAAAGGGCCAAAAGAAGATTTTTAGAAAATACCTCATGGGAAAGAGGCATCAGGTTTATCCCTTAACCTGAAAGGGTTGAAGAATAAAAATTGATAGATTTTAATGACATTGATGAAAACTTGACAAAATTGATAAAGATAATGAACTGACGAAAATTTGATTAAATTGAAGATGAAATGAATGCAACTAATAAAGATAACAAGATTAACTGAAAAATTGAGAAGATTTTTTTTTTTGAAAAAGAGTTTGTCTGATCCTGCCTACACGTGGGATCTTTAAAAGAAAATGTTTATTTAAGTGAAAAATCATTTTTGGGAAGAAAATCCACCGCAAGAAGAATGATCGGTGCGAGGACTGATCCTTCGAATCAACATGAGAGATCATCATGAGGGTCAATTTTTGAAGGCAGTGATTTTGAAATCTAATTTTTGAAAAAGAAGATCAACAACAGATCTGATTTCTAAAAATGACAGTTCAAAATTGATAATAAGATCGACACAAGGGTTGATCGTTGAAGGTAATGCTTAAAAACCAATCTTGGAAGATAAGGCCAACACAGGGTCGATCTTTGAATATAATGATTTAAAACCCATTTTTGGAAGATAAGACCAATGCAATGATTGATCTTTGAATATGATGATTTATAACCCCTTTTAAAAGATAAGAACAACGCCAGGGTTGATCTCTGAAAAAGTTTTGAGATCAATTTCGGAGGATAAGATCAACACAAGAGTTGAACTTTTGAATAAAAAGATTTGAAATCTATTTTGGAAGAGAAGATCAATACCAGGATTGATCTCTGAATATAAGGGTTTTGAAATCCACTTTGAAAGATAAGATCAACACAAGGATTGATCTTTGAAAAGTTTAAAATTCATTTTGGAAGATAAGACCAACACAAGGGTTGATCTTTCAATATAATGGTTTGAAAAACTTATTTTTGAAGACGTGATCAACACGAGGGTTGATTTTTTTTGTCAAAGGTTAGACCAAGGAATATTTGAACTCCTTGGTCATAACGAAGATTTTTTTTTTTTTTAAATTTCATGATTTTTGAAAAAGCCCTCATAGGCAATATCATTTCTCTCATGAATGATGTCAGGATTGTCTCACGTTCCGAAAAAAACAAGAATTTAAATGCCCCAGTATGGCAAAAGAAGGAAGTATTTGAATATCAAAGATATAAAGAAAACTTGACATTTCATTGATAAGCAAAGGTTTGATGACAAAAACTGAATATTTACAAGAACTTTAAAAAGGAAAAGATCCATAAAAGGTTGAGCTGACTTGCCCCTACAAGACAACTAACAAAAAGAGACAAAAGCAGGAAACTTTGGCTTTATCAATTCTTCGGGTGATCCGGAAGAGTCTAAGTTGGAATTGCAGGTTGCTCCCCTCCTTCATCTGGTACCAAAATTTCTTTGTCGATGAAATCCTGTATGATGTTTTTGAGGACGAAGCAATGCTCTGTATCGTGCCCCCTTACTTGATGAAATTTGCAAAAACACTCTTTCCATTTTCCCATGGTGACTGAAGGATCAACTCCCCTGGGAAGCTTGATCATATCTTCCGTGAGCAGGTATTCGAGAACCTCCTCGACTGGCTGACCTAAAGGGGAAAACTGGCGATCATAACTCCAGCCAACATGCTTTGTCTCCTTTGGCTTGCCTGATTTTTGTCGAGAGCCGTCCCTTTCCTGAGAGCTAGACTGAGCATGCTTGGTTAGGGGGATCGGACACTTTTCTTCTTCGTCTTCAACAAAAAGATTCCTATCAATGCAGTCTTGAATAATATTTTTGAAGACAAAGCAATGATCAGTGTCATGTCCTGTTGTCCGATGGAATTTGCAGAATTGGTTCTTGTATTTTCCCAAGATAGTGGAAGGACTTTTGGCTTTTGGGAGCCTGACTAGTCTCTTGGTCAACATGTATTCGAGAATTTTATCCAGCGGCTCATCCAAGGGAGTGAAATCTCGGTTGCTACTCCAATCTTTAGGCTTTAGCTTTTCCTGATTCTTCTCCTTCTGCGGAGGATTGGATTGAAGTGGTTCATCTTGGTTTCTGCTGAACTTTCCCTTCTGGTTTCTAAATGACTCCAAATTGCTGTTTTGATTGCCCGGGTCGCCTTTGTAGCTGCCCCCGCTGGTTTTAGAACTTCCTGCACTGCCATCGTTGTGCTTGCTCGTTCGGAAAGTGACAGGTGTCTCTTCCTTGGTGGGAGCTTTTCCAAAACTGGCTTCAGCCTGCTCGGATAATATCTCAACCATCATCTTTTTGAACAACCGATATATGGCAGGATCAATCTCATTCTGGCTGTCCTGACCTCCTTCTCTGGCAAACCTCTGAGAGTCCATTTCTCAATTCTTGCTTCTGACTGGTGCGGTCTCTGATCTCAGTCTGAACCACCCGTTAATACCGAATGCTCTCTCTGGAGGACAAAATGGGACCCTTTTAGAAAGATTTTGGAGGAAACTTTGATAAAGGAAGAAATCGAATTTAACAAAGAGATATCCCACTACTAGGGATTGAGCCCGCACGAGAGGCACAACAGTCGTATTATTTTCCCGTGAGAAGAAATAAACAATTTAGAATATGATTAAAAGGACATCTCTTGATGAAAGAGATTTTTGTTACAAAATAGATTTAGAAGATATGTAGAAGAAAATTCTAGAATAATGGATGGTAAATTTTGAAAAGTTGGAAAAATTGCAGGCAGGATCAGAAAAGAATTTTAAAGAAATCAAGAAAAGAAGAAGAAAAAAAGATACATCTGGGGTATTAAAAGAGGAAATTTTAAATAATATATACCCAGGGTTTTGGAAAGGTTTGATATATATAAGAGAATACAATAAAAAATTACACAATCATGGCTGCACAAACAAGGTTGCGCACACAGCACTCCCTAAAGGCTGACTCTATATGCAATATTTGAAATAGCTTGTAGGACCTTAATCCTAACTCTATGGTTCAGATCATCTGATTCCAATCAAGGTACGCCGATATATTCAAGTCGAAGCTCGAAGTACGTGGCATATAAGATATCTCTCCGGTTCTAAGGTAAGGGCTTCCCAACATCCTTGAGCACCTACCGATATACCTCGGACTATGGCCCTTAGGTACGTGGTAGGGGGGCGCGAACCCAAATAAGTGGTCCAGTTGTGAGGCTCTCTCCCGAACTATGGTTCAGTGAGACAGCCCAGCAACGTGAAGACCGGGACAATATAGGTAGGGATGTTTTCAAAATATGATCAACATGCAAAAAAATCAGAATGCTCTAATGCAAGTCCTAAAGAGATAGATTTAAATAAGAAGAAGCATACACTTGCATACATTGTTTTGCATTCAATCCCTAAAATTGAGGAGAGTTGTAATTAAGACCTAAGTCTAATGTGAACATGGAATATTCTCCTCAATATGGTCCTACCAAACCATACTTAAGTCCTATATGCAATGATGTCAGCTTTAGGACAAAATCTAGGCTCCTAAGGTTTGCATGGAAATGTAGCTGACATATGTTAGAATAAAGACTTAGATTATATAAAAGCAAAGCAAAGGCATAGATCCAACCGGACGAAGACGGGTCCCATCACGGTCGCCAAAACTGTGATCATCGCAAAAATTTTCCTCTCTCGTTGGTTTTTCTCTCTTCCTTCTCTTTTCCTTTTCTAACCTCTATTCTCCTCCTTTTTTAAGGGAGTGGAATAAAAGAAAGAAAAAGAGAGAAGAGAAAAGAAAGAAAGAAAGAGAGAGAAGAGGAACTATTTTGCATGTTTTCACTTGACCTTTATTTGAAAACATTTAGAAAATTACTCGCCTCCGTTTTTGAAAATGTTGCGGGAAAATAGAGAGACGGGATTCGCTCGTCGGTACGAGGTTCGACCGTTCCTGGCGCCTTTACCAGGGGTAATCGAACCAAGGATTGGATCTATGCCTTTTGCTTTGCCTAAATATAATCTAAGAATTTATTCTAACTCTAAATGCACAGAGAATCATGCTTGTGTAATGCAAAAATGTATGCTCCTTTTGAAAGATGTTTTGAAAATTTCCCAGTGTTCTGAGATGAATTTGGCAAAGGAGTGAAGAAATGATTTAATCTAACTTAGAATTTTGAGATAGATCAGAGGAGTTTTAAGTTTTTTAAGTAAATCAGGATTGGAAGAATGAATGAGGAGGAATGACTTAAAGCTTTAAAATGAAGTTCCAAAGTCAGAGATGGACTTTGAATTCGAACTTTTGAATTTAGGAAAGGAGATGAATACTTGAGATGAAATTTGAATTTAGATTTTGAAGTTTTGAAATTTAGAATGGATCTGAGAAAATTAAATGGTATTTAAGAATAGAAATGGAATTGAAATCTAGGATTGGAATTGGGTTCCGGATACTAAACAGAATGGGATCCGAGATTTGAGATCCAAGATGGACTTGGGTTCTGGATCCTAAAATGGAGTGGATCTGAAGTCTGAGATCCAAATGTAGAATTGAGTTCTGGATCCTAGAATGGATTTGGATCTGAAAATCTGAGATCCAAAAAGTGGAATTGGATTTGAAGTCTGAGATCCAAGATGGAAGTTGGACTCTGGATCCTAAAATAGATTTGGATCTGAAGTCTGAAATCCGATGTAGTCTTGAGTTCTGGATCCTAAAATGGATTTGGAGTTAAATTCAGAAGAGGAATCAAGAATTTCTAAGTCTGATTTAAATTTGGGAAAAGGAATTTTAGACATTGAATTTTGAATATACAGATGAATCCCAAAGTCAATTTAGACCTGGGATTTGAAGCTTGAAATGAATCAAGAATCTGAAAGTTAAATTGAACTTTGAGTTTGATTGGAACTTTTGAAAATGAATTTGAAATTTCAAAGTAAAATTGAACTTTGAAAATGAATTTGAATTGGAAATTTTGAATATGAAATGAAATTGAAATCTCAAAATTAAATTGGACTCTGAGATGGAAAATGAAATAGAATTGAAAAAAAAGATGAATAGGATTGAAGATTGATTGAAGAAGATATTTACATCACTTGGAGTTTTGAAAAAGTAATTTTGAAAATATGATGCAGTTCTATCCTAAATGATGAATGAATTAAAAGAATTTTGAAATTGGATTTTGAAAAGTTATTTCATTCTTTAAATGAATTTAAAATAAGATTGAAGATATAATACATCCTTGACTATGGTCATTGAATGTATTATGTAATAATCTATATTTAAATTCAAGAGAAGAATAAAATACATTTGGTGCTTTTATAGAATTTAAAATGAAATTAACTCTCAATATACCCTGACTATGGCCATTGGTATATATTTTGAGTTAATTTTAAGTTAAATTCTAATAAAAGGGGAAAAAAAGAAAATATTTAAGAAAATATGATGAATTTTGAAAATTGGATCCAGTGTGGATCCAGTGTTATTTCGTAAAAGATAAAAATCCTAAGTTTTGTCCACACCCTGACTATGGCCATTGATGTGGATCATCGACTTAGGATCAATTACCTCTTATGAGATGGTGCACGTGCAATTCGTGTTCCACCAATGTAAGATTTTGAGAAATAAAGGTGAAAGCATGAAAACAAGCAATTCATGGCATTTACAATGCTCATTCATCCTATCTAATGCAGAAAATGTAAATTTTCTCATTATACTCTATCTATTACAATTTGGGAATTGAATTGAAATGATAAGACTCTTGAACTAAGGAAGAAAATAGTGTTTTCCACATATACCTACAAAACATGGTCAGTACGAAACAAGAACACAATAGGCAACATGTAAAAAAAAAAAGTGTTATATTGAAAACCTAATAGGTATATAAGAGAATATACATCAGAATGTGTATGGAAAAATATTTATGCTATCCTAAGTTTGGCAGGGAATGAGTGTGACAACCTACATGAACATCTATGTGAAGGAGAGAGACATATAATGTATTAAAAAAAATGTTGAGCATATGCATGTTTAGAAATGGATCTTTTATTAGGGAAATGCTCCAGCAGATGCATGATGGAGCTATGAAAATGATGCAAATGAAGGCATGCCACTATGGGAAGGCCTTATACATGGTGACAGGTGATGTATAAATATTGTAGTGAGTACGAAACAGTAAAAAGGATGAGTAACATGCTGCTGACACTGCAAGGGCAGTGAAGGAAGTAATGTATGATGTTGGTGCTTACGTGGAAAATGTGTGACATGCAGAGAATGAAGTGGGTGGTATGAAACCTAACTGGTGGAAGGAGATCCTGGGTATGAGACAACTATGGATGCAGAAATAGCTGTAGCAGCCATGATAGGGAATATTACCATCAGGAGATGGTTGCAACAGACATGGCTGGACAGCAAAGGTGCTGTACATAAGAAGATGCAGGTGCCTCTGGAGACCATTGGGTATTGACAATGAGTGCAGAGAACTAGAAGTATTTTTACATGGCAAATTACTAAATTCTGGCAGCTCAATCTCAATGTATGTGAGATACAACATACCAGAGGCTATGGGCTTAGGTGTGGTGAATACTCCTAGGGAAAATAGATGAATTGTTGAAGGTATGTCAATTGACATGTTATGAAAAAAAGAAAAAAGAAAAATGTGATATGCTGTGAGCCATATATATGCAAACGAAGCAAGGGTTGTGTAGCTAATATGGAAGAATATGGCCCTGAACAATGGGCATTTTATATGCTATGGAATACAATCTAAAAAAAAAAAAATGTTGTGCAGATATATACCCACATTTCTGTAAATGTGGAATATCTAAACAATGTAGATATGCAGGGAGTGTAATAATAATAATAAAAAAAAAATGTGACAATGTGAGAGGTGAGAGTAATTAATCTGGTATAGCAATTGGATGTTGTTGGGCTTGTGTAACTTAGATACTGGAAGGGATTGATACCTCGGTGGATGGGTTAAAACGAAACCATAACAATTCAAAGCGCTACTAAATAAAAAATAAAAAAAGATACAACAGGGGTGTTAGAATATGCAGTTGGTTGATTTTATTTTGAGAACATTGTTGTCTTGCTGCAAAGGGATATTTCACCGCAATCCTGTGCACGTCATCAACATTACATCCTTGGTCAACACTTCCTGAACACATTTTGCAGGAGATACGCCAACTCTGAAGACGTCGATATTGCGCAACGTAACTTTCTGGTATACATCAAGACACAGCACAGCAGGATCTTTGACCCACCAATCTCTGTTTTACGCATTGCTGTGGATGTGACGAACTCACATAGGCTTGGTAAAACACAGTGGATACAGACTTCCAGTGAGTCCGAATCTCCATTGACACATGAACAAAAGGGGTAACATAGGAAATGGAGGGGGTATATGAGGATAGGAAACACAAATGCAACATTGTCGGATGCCATGAATTAGGTAGACAGAAAATGGACAAACACCTTGGATAAATAGTACAAAAGTTAGGCAAATATCAGATGATTGAGATAACAAATATACCAAAGTACACAATAAATGATTCCAGTAAACAATGAATGATATAAATGAACAGCATATTAAAATTAATAAGTGAGTGAAGCAAGCTTTGAATCATTAAAGCAACAGCTTCGATCAAGCAAATAGCACACAACAACCTAAAACAACAGATGAATTCAAACTGATAGTTAATGGATTAAATAGGCAAACTATAGCAGTAAATAGATTAACGGCACAGTATTCTGATAATCGTGATTGCAATCAAGAATAAGGCATGAAGAACCATAACCAGATACCAAGGCTAATAAGCAATTGCTACTTACGACCATAATCTTAATCTGCTATACACACTTGATGAAATCTAAGGTGATACTATGCTGACATGTACATAACATAGTGAGTGACAACCAACACCGATGTCTAAAAGGGGGATATAGGCTTATGGAAGGAGTCAAAAGAAGAAAGGAAAAAAAAAAAAGGAAAAAAAAAAAAAGAAACGCAGTAGCGTCAACCTCATAGGAAATAACGAGATATTATCTCATCCGAAATCGAAATCAAGCATTAGTGAAACCTCGATGACATCATATTGGTCGGCCATCAAAATCAAAGCACCGATAAAATCACTGAGGCTTACAGATACACTACAGATCTTTGACTGCTGGTATTTGATAAAATACTATGTGATATGGGAATCAGCAGAGAACAAACTGATGTTATAAAATGCAGGCCATCACCGTATATGTGGGTTGATTATGCTTCAAAATGGGCAAGGGAAGGAAAAGAAAGAGAGCCAAAGTTGTGCAATAACCCAAGCAGGAAGTGGGAATCAATACCAGCAGATAATCAAAAATCAAATAATGCCCTCAACCTCCAGAACCAGAGATCATGCCGAACTCTCAATTGTGACCTGCCATGACTTGATGGATACATGGATCCATCCAATGAAATGCAAGTTTTAAACGACGACCGGATATGAGGAAAGGGGATGCTAACAATATTATATGGAGTGAAATCCAAAAAAAAAAAAAAAATGTTTGAGCGTAATCGCTCCATTATTGTTGCATAAGAGAGGGATTGGCATCGCTATAGTCGACCCAATTCCCTCACGGATGTGCCGATAGATTCGAACGTAGGAAATTCACAACAGAAGAGATAGAGTGATTAATAGGGGGTAACGGGAATAGACAACATGAAGGGACAACAGAACAGAAAAAGAAAAAAAAGAAAAGGGGGGAAAGAGATGATGCACTTACCTCTGATTGCTGTGGGTGATTTGTTTCGGGTTACTACTGAGGAGGTGCCTTGCTTGCAGAGATCAAGAAAGCTGAAACGAGAGAAGACCACGACCCTGCTGCAGAGCTCGGCTTCTTTCTGTTTGTTTGTTTGTTTTTTTTTTTCGTTGGGACTCCGAAAGAGGGGGTTTAAGTAAGAATGGGGAAGATGGGCGCTCGACTTGAAGTCTCCTCTTCAGAAGAGGCTTGGGTGATGATGGAAGGTCGATCTAAAACGATAGACGTGGGAGGCAGAGAGTGCTGCGTGAGTGTGGATGATGGTTGCCAATGGGTTAACTCTCGATCCCCTCCTCCCCTCTCATTGCGCCTCTTTTATAGAGAGAGGAGGAAAAGTCCGGAAGAAAGGAGGTTCTTGTTGGAGATTGACGGGTGAGGACGAGGCGAGGGCGATCGATGGCCATGGGATGGAGGACGATGAAGGATAATTCAAGAAGGGGATTCTGTTGGGAATCAAGGGAGGAGAAGGAAGATTCGGAGATGGAGGGCGATGGGGCAACCGGATCGCACATGGGGGGAGTTCTAGCCATGGAGAGGGAGAGAGTGGCTGAGGGAGGAAGGCGAGTTAGGGTTTTCAAAACCCTAACTCGACCCTCAAACCTCGAAATTTAGTTTTTCCAAAAACATGCCTCCTTTTCAGGTTTTTCTAAAAAGATGGTTAAAGGTGAGTTTTTCGGCAAAAATCTTCAAAAACCGCGTAGTTTTTCCTAATTTCTTTGGTTTTTTGCATGATTTTTCCCATTTTTTTGTATTTTTAGAATAAAGTCCTAAAGCTTTACGAGAAATCAAAGATTAAAACTAATTTTTTTGTGTTTTTTGTAAAAATATTTACAAAAGGAAATTTTTCTGAGAATTTTAAATCTATTTTGAGAAAATTTCTTCAGAAATGGGTTTTTGATCCGGATTTTGAGAAAATATGGATTTAAAGTACTGGATTCGGATCCGGAGTTGATTTTGAATATATCAATACGAATTTTAATTTAGAAAATCTAAAGAAATGACTCGATTTTCTCAGAAAATGTGTTTAGGGGTAAAAAGGGTCATTTTTATAAAATCTTTTGAAAAATTTGGGGTGTTCACAGTGACTAACTAGGTTTAGGTAAGGGTTAACTAGGGTCTAATAATTAACTAGACTAAGATTAGGGTTTAGCTAGAATCGATTAGGGTTAACTATGATTAGTTGACTAGGTTAAATGCTAACTGGGATTGGATACTAACTTAGGTTAAACTAGGGTCGGTTAGGGTATTTAAGCATTAACTAACTAAGGTTTGTTCTAACTAGGGTTAGGTTTAACTAACTAGGGTTAGTCTAGGTGGCGGTTTTAGAATAGGATTTGAATAGGGTCCACGCCAACCTAGATTGATTTAATTAGGCTAATAACTAATTGATATTTCCTAAAACACTAAAGTCAATCTAAATTAAAACTCCTACATTAAACATACACTACAATTAGTACCTACCTAATTAAGTATACACGAATTTCTAAAATCAATACTATTACTAACTTACTAAATTAATTAACATTAATCCTATGCTACGTTAAACTAGGAAAGAATAAATAGGGCTAATAAATCTGAGAAACACGATTTTGGTAGGGGACAACTCCTTCTCTTCTTGCATTAAAGACACATTGGGAAAGCTTTTGATTTAAAAAACCAGCCAGCTATTAAAACCCACACGTTTTTCCATATTTGCATTAAAAGCATTAAAACCTTTTGAATTCTTTCCCAAAAACACACTATACGATTTTGGCTAGATCTTGAAAGAAGAGATAGCATTTAAGTTTTTGCCTTAATTGCTCATTTGAAAAGCTCTTATTTTCTAAAACCATCCAACCGTTTTTCCTTCTTTTCATTAAAAGCTATTGAGCTTCCTTTTTGAGAATCCTTCCCAAAGCACATTCCACGAATTTGAGGTTGCTTTAAATGGAAATTGGCATTTCAAAACTTGCTCCAAAAGTCGTGTAGACACTTTTAGAAGATCCTTTGGAATTCCAAAGGTTTTCCAAAAAATGTGTAAACCTCTTTAAAGGGTCTTTGGAATTCCAAAGGGTTCCCCATTAGAAAGGAGAATGCATTTATGACTGGATTGGAAAATGAAGCTTTCCTTAATTACACTTCACGAATTGAATGGAATAGCCTTCTACCAAAAACGGATTTCCACTTGAAAGACCATATTGCCCTCCGATCTATAACTCAAATTGAATGAACACTTAATATATCCTAAAGTTATCCTAGCTAAGTTACACTATATATTAAGCACTACAAGGGTAGAGAAGACTTACTAAAAATCGAGAACATAGCTATCTAATTTAGGTTCTATACAAAAATTAAAAATACTAGTTTAACCAAACAAAATTCAAGAAAATAATCATGCTAAGTAACCTATGCCTAAATCTAACACAAGATAAATATTGAACGAAATTAAAAATTAACAAGATACTATATGCATTTACAAGCTAAGTAAACTGAAAAATGAATTCCATCTATACTATGACTAATTTAATATCAAATACATTAACAATGAATCTAAAAAGAAACTACCTACAGAAAATTAAATAAAAAACGACTTGAACAAACACTATATGAAAGCTACAATAAACTAAAATCTAAAACATATGAAACGAATCCCTCTAAGCAAGATCTACATTATGCTATGCTACTTTTGAACGTTTAAAACTAAGACACACTAAAATTAAGTTACGCCTATGCTGGGAATTGAAATAACACAGAAAATGCTACATTAACAACCTAAGATAATCGGCTAACCTAAATACAAAACAGAAATTCAGCAATGACAAAATATATTACAAGATTAAGACTAACTATAAACGATAACTAAAACACATTACCAATTTATCAAAATACTTTCTAACAGAAAATGCTACAGCTGATTGGACGACCTACCTAAAAAAAACAGGAAAACAGCAATCGACACTCACTTCTAGCAAGATCTAAAAATGTCAAAACAGCAACTGACATATGCACAACTCCTAAAATCCTAAACTTGATTACCACAAGACATACAAAGCTGGACATACTGGAAAAACGCAGACACTTTGTAAACAGCAAATCAAAAACACACGCATGCACACAACACACCATCGATGGATTGAACATGAAATAATTAAACAAAGCACCCACCTAAACACACTACGTGCTGGCTTTTGCACGAACAAAAGCTATACTAAGGCTGACAAAAATACAGAAAAACACATAGCACATTACCCACGCACATGATAGGTTTTAGCTAGAAGCAATGGGTGAGAAGACCTACCTCTTGGGCGATCCGAAGACTGAGGGGAAGAAGAGAAGAGCGGACTTTGCTTGACTCCATGCCACGAGGAACCTCGGTGATGCTGTCTAATCCTTTTGTTGTCTTCTTTGCAGGGATTTGCAAGTGGCAATGCTCCGGTGTTCAGGGCCGGCCGACCATGGAGGAGCGGGACCTCCACCATGATGGATACACTCCAGCTGCAGCTGCAAATAAACAAAACAAAAGTTAGTTCTAGCAGGGTGAGAAGAAAGAAAAGATATGAAAGAAGAGAATGGAGGAAGAAAACGGCATCTCCAATGGTGTTGGCATGGCTTCCATGGCCAACCATGGATGAGGAAGAAGGTGGATGAGAGGGGCGGCTTGGGAGAAGGTGGAGTTGAGCTAGAATTGTGCCCCTAGGGCATGAAAATCAAGACAAAGACCGATGGAATGGGCGCCCCCTCTCCCTTTTGACGATTTGGCTACTTTTGGCTATTTTACAAAAACAGGATTAAAATAAAAATAATTCCTGGGCGCCTCTTTCTGCAGGGGGTTGTTAGAAAATGTTTTTACAAAACTTAAGTGGGCTGGAGAAGGGTTAAATCCATGTAATTTGGTCCAGATCCAAAGTCCAAATGGGTGTCTGGATCCAAATCTCTCAAATCGGATCCGATATTTGACCCGTTACACTGTAAATGTCATAATTCCTTCAAATTAACTCCAATTTTGATGAAATTCAAACCAGTGCTCCCTAACATCATTATGCACCTAAGTGTATGCTTTAAACCTATAGATGATGCATTTATGCAGTGAAAATGTATTAATAAAATGTGATATTTATGCATCATCAGACCTCGCGGGACAAGGTTCAGGTTTATCCCTTAACCTGAGAGGAAAATTCAGAAGGAAAAAGGAATACCTCATGGGAAAGAGGCATCAGGTTTATCCCTTAACCTGAAACGGTACTTGAAATAAGAATTGATAAGAAAATTGATAAAATCAATGAAGAATCAATAAAATTTGACAAAATCGATAAAGATGAATAAAAATTGATAAGACTGATAAAAATTGACAAATGAAAAAGAGTTGATTGAGAAAAAGAATTTGTTTGATTTTGCTTGCATGTGAGAGCTTTAAAAATGAGATGAGAATGTTTACGAGAAAATCATTTTTGGAAAGAGAATCAATCGTGAGGTTGATTTTGAAGAATGATCAACACGAGAGCTGATCTTTGAAGAAGAATCAACACGAGGGTTGATTTTGAGGAGAGATCATCATGAGGTTTAATTTTTTTGAAAACAGTGGTTTTAAAACCGATCTTGAAAAGGATATTAACATAAGAGCTGATTTTCGAAGGTAATAGCTCGAAATTGATTTTGGCAAGAGAAGATCAACACCAGGGTTGATTTCTGAAGGTGATGGTTTAAAACTAACTTTGAAAAGATCAACATCAGGGTTGATTTAAGATGGTGGTTCAAAACCATTTTTAGAAAAGGATATCAACACAAGGGTTGATTTTTGGATGGTGGTTCAAAACCATTTTTAGAAAAGGATATCAACACAAGGGTTGATTTTTGAATGGTGGTTCAAAACTGTTTTTGGAAAAGGATATCAACACAAGGGTTGATTTTTAAAAGGTTGGACCCAAAATTTTAAATCTTTGGCGATTATGGTGAAGATTTTGCAGAAATTTTCATTTTTTTATGATTTTAAAAGACCCTCATAGGTAATATCATTTCTCTCATGGAGGATGTCGGGATTGCCCCTCATCCTGAAAAGAATGGGAAATTGATGGTAAAAGAATATTTTGAAGTATAAACGTAATTTTAACAATAAAAGATTCCCCAATATGACGAAACAAATGAGAATTGAACATCAAAAATAGGAAGGAAATTGCCATTTCTTTGATAAGTAATGACTGAAAACAAAACTTGGATATTTACAAGTGATAAAAAAAAAGAGATCACAGAAGACTGGGGCTGACTTGCCCCTACAAGATGACTACTAGGAAAAAGGAAAAAAACAGAGGAACTTTAGCATCATTTAGTTCTTGGAGTGGTCCGGTAAAGGCTTGGTTAGGACAACGGGCTGCTCTTCTTCTTCGTTCTCTATCAGAAGATTTTTATCAATGCAGTCTTGGATGATATTCTTTAGGATGAAGCAGTGCTTCGTGTCGTGCCCCACTGCTCGGTGAAACTTGCAGAACTTGTCCTTCCATTTTCCTAGGGAGACCGGAGGATCAACAACTCTCGAGAGTTTAATCATATCTTTGCTCAACATATACTCCAGAACTTGCTCAAGGGATTGTTTCAGAGCAGTGAATTGGCGGTCATAACCCCACCCTTCACGTTTTATTTTCTCCTTCTGCTTGGCCAGAACCGGCTTGCCATTCTTCTTAGAGGGTTCCTCTCGCTGCCCCATCTGCTTGTTTGTGCTATCCTTACTGCTACTGCCCCCAGAGTTAGCTGAGAATGTATAATTCACCTTCTTTTTGAGGTCTTGGCCGCCCTTGATGAGAGTGATACCCTCATAATTCCCATTGTCCATCCCCTTCTCGAGCCACTCAGCTTGTTCGATAAGCTCTATGAATGATTTAGATGGGTAAGTGAAAATTAGGCTTCTAAGAGGCTGAGAAAAATTGTTCAGGATAACTTGGAGTGCATGCTCCTCTGAAATGGGGGTTCTCATCTTGTTGCAGGTATCTCTCCACCTTCGAATGAAGTCTACGACCTTTTCCTTATCTCCTTGTTTCAAGTTATACAGGTGATTGAGGGTTGGCAGTGCCTCAGTATTAAACATGAATCTTTCCACGAACAGATTAACAACTTTATCAAAATTTTGTAGCTCAACGAGGTTGATATGCTCTGCGTACCATTTTGCGGCTACGCCTTCTAAGCTGCGAGGAAAGCATAAGAAGAGGGCCTAATTGTGTCCACTGAATCTGGCACACTCGACAAAGAACATCGCGAGATTGGCCTTTGGATTGCCAGACCCATCGAACTTAATAAATTTTTGGGGAAGATCTTCCAAGCTGTTATCCCCATCTAAACCAAGGTAGAAGTCCTGTCTGGTATATACCCTCTTTCCCTTATCTCGGATCTGTACGTCTTTGACCATCTTTGTCAATATTTGAACTGAGTCTTCCGCCGGGACCCCATCTTTAGGCTTGTTGACTGATTCAGGTTCCTCTGCCATCTTCTTGACTTGTCGCAGATGTCTCGGAACGAACACAAACTGTTCTTCCTTGGAATCCTCCTCTCCTGACTCTGTACCTTCAGAGGTATTGTTCTGTTGAACCCTCTTCTTGCTGATCCTGACATGCTTCTTCACTGGCTTCCTTTTGACCTTGTGTGATCATCGAAAATTTTTTCCTCTCTTGTGGTTTCAATCTCTTCCTTCTCTTTCACTTTTCTAACCTCTATTTTCCTCCTTTTTGAAGGGAAGAAAATAAAAGAAAGAAAAGAAAAAGAGAAGAGAAAAGAAAGAAAGAGAGAGAAGAGGAACTCTTTTGCGCGGTCTCACTTGACCTTTATTTGAAAATATTAATAAATTTAACTCACCTCCGTTTTTGAAAATGTTTGCGGGAAAAATGGAGAGACGGGATTCGCTCGTCGGTACGAGGTTCGATCGTTCCTGGCGCCTTTACCAGGGGTAATCGAACCAAGGATCGAATCTATGCCTTTTGCTTTGTCTAAATATAATCTAAGAATTTATTCTAACTCTAAATGCACAAAGAATCATGCTTGTGCAATGCAAGAATGTATGCTCTTTTGCAAATTGATTTAGAAATTTCCAAGTTTTCTGAGATGAACTTGGTAAGGGAATGAAGAAACGTTTGAATCTCATTTAGAACTTGGGATAGATCATAGAAGTTCTAAGTCTTTGAAGTAATTTAGAGTTGGAGGAATAAATCTTGATTTTGAGAAGGAATGATTTGAAATTTTGAAAATGAAAGGAAATGAAGTTTCAAAGTCGGAAATAAACTTTGAATTTGAACCTGAATTTAGGAAAGGAAACGAATACTTGAGATGAAATTGAATTTAGATTTTTGAAGTTTTGAAATTAGAATGGACTGAGAGAATCAAATGGTATTTAAGAATGGAAATGGATTTAAGAAATTCAGATTAGATCCGAAAATGGAATTGAAATCTAGAATTGGAGTTGGATCCCGGATCCTAAACAGAATGGGATCCGAGATTTAGAATCCAAGATGGATTTTGGGTTCTGGATCCTGAAATGGAGTGGATCTGAAGTCTGAGATCCAAATGTAGATTTGAATTCTGGATCCTAAGATGGATTTGGATTTGAAATCTGAGATCCAATGTAGAGTTGGACTTTGGACCCTAAGATGGATTTGAATCTGAAGTCTGAGATCCAATGTAGAGTTGGACTCTGGATCCTAAGATGGATTTGGATCTGTAATCTAAGATCCAATGTAGAGTTTGACTTTGGATCCTAAGATGGATTTGGATCTGTAATCTGAGATCCAAGGTAGATTTATATTTAAAAAAACCTGGATTCAAGTTGATCTAATTTTGGATCTGAGTTTGAAAGTCCACATGGGACTTTTGAATATGGATCTGGGTTTTGAAAACCCAGATTGAATTTAAAATTTAGAAAAGGCCAAGCTTTTGAGATTCAGGATCAATCTCAAACTTTGATTTTGAATTTGAGGATAAACTTGGTTTTGAAGATGAATCAGAAGTTTCAAAGTTTAATTTGAATTTTGAAATTAGATTTGGAATTTTTGGATATACAAGTGAATTTCAAAGTCAATTTGGACTTTGAGTCTAGAATTTGAATTTTGGATATACAAATGGATTTCAAAGTCAAATTGGAATTTTGAAGTTAAAATATGGGATTTTAGAAAATGAATCAAGAACCTCAAAGTTAAATTGAACTTGGAGTTTGATTGGAGTTTTTGAATATAAAATGGATTTGGAATTTCAAAGTCAAATTGAACTTTGATATCTGATTTGAGTTTTGAATATAAAATGAATCTGAAATCTCAAAGTTAAATTGAACTTTGAGATTTGAAAATGAAATAGGATTTGAAAAATGAAAGGATGGATTGGATTTTATAAGAATTAAAGATAGATTGAGGAAGATATTTACATCACTTGGAGTTCTGGAAAAGGAATTTTAAAAATATGATACAATTCTATCTTAAATGATGAATGAATTTGAAGAATTTGAGATTGGATTTTGAAAAGCTATTCTATTCTTTAAATGAATTAAAATAAGATTGAAGATATAATACATCCTTGACTATGGTCATTGAATGTATTATATAATAATCTATATTTAAATTCAAGAGAAGAATGAAACATATTTTGTGCTTTTATAGAGTTCAAAATGAAATTAACTCTCAATATACCCTGACTATAGTCATTGGTATATATTTTGAATCAATTTTAAGTTAAATTCTAATAAAAGGAGAAAATATTTAAGGAAATATGATGAATTTTGAAAATGGATCCAGTGTTATTTCGTAAAAGATAAAAATCCTAAGTTTTTGTCCACACCCTGACTATGGCCATTGATGTGGATCATCGACTTAGGATTGATTTACCTTTTACGAAATGGTGCACGTGTCATTCGTGTTTCACCATTAGTGTATCTTTGCGGAAAAGGAGGAAAATGATATGAAAGCAAACATTTCTAGAAATATGCATATTTTATACATTCTAATTTACTGTAAGAAGTGAAAATTTTCATTATATCTGATTACTACATACTTGGAATTTGAAATTTAAAAGGAATTCAATGATTTCTACATATTTCCTGCAAAATTCTAGTTAACACAAGCAATATGAAAAAGAGGTATCAAAGACCAACAAACATATGGTCATATCTAGGTTAAAAATGCAAAATATCCTATCTGAATGAGATGCTAAATGAATGAGACTATAACATATATAACATGGAACTAAGACACTAAAAATATTAACAAAGAGGAAATGGGGAACGAAATGAAGATGGCATGTATAAAGGACACAATGAATACATTTATCGCCTATAAGGTGAATGTCACATGATTTTGCAGAAACATTGCTGAAATTATATTAATATATTGAAAAAGGTTGACATATGGATGGTTTTATATGCCTAAATACATGATGATTGCGCAAACTGCATGATTCATATACATTTTGTGCAAGCAATATGTAAGAAAAGATAGCAAGGGATGATGTAAACCTATATTGAATCGCAACAAATGTGAGCATGAGTACAGTGTCACAGTATATACGTTGACGGAAAATACAGGAATTGAATAACTACAACAATGGTGGTTCATAACAGTGATTGAAGTAGACAGTTATACTAAAACTATTCACAGGTGGGTACAGCAGGGGATTTTGGTTGTGTGAATGGAGGTGCATGTGGCAAGAGCAGGGGTTGTATATCATTGGTGAGATGCACAAAGATGGTCAATAGATGTAAAGGAGTATGAACATTACCTTCCATGGTAGGATGTGCAGCATAGGTGAGATCTGATGTAGGGATCGCTGAAAGTGAAGCATATGTACTGATGCTGGTGAGATGGTGAAGATATAACTAGCTTCAATCATCATTCATATGTTGACAGCTATATAAATTCCACTTCCTTTTTGTTTATGACCATGAAGTTTCTTCCCATTAACCATAGAACATGAATAGCAATGGTCTGAAGTTGGCAACGATCAGGTCCCATGGAGAATGTGAAACCACAGCTGCCAAGAGCAGCCGACAATTCTATCTTTCATTGTAGGCCGCCAACTGCTTGCCGATTTGGGAGCAAAATCTGATTTTAACACAGCCATAAATGTTGTTTTGCATTTAAACTAAGGTCTGGCGCCTGAACTCTTCGTTAGTTGTTTGGATGGTTTGGTCCGTCCAAGTGTTGCACATCTGACATTATACCTCTAATAGAACAACAAACCAGCAAGTCTTGGCATAAGCCAAGAGATTCCTTCTGTCAAGACTCTGATAGACATCCAGTCAGTCATAACATCTGCAAGCATGTCACTAGAATTGACCGAAATGATGGTGACCGAAAACCTTCACATGGGCTTATATGTCCATCTAAGCCCTACAGGATCATGGGACTGCTGGAACTAACAGCCAAAGAACCAAAATGAACAAGATGCACACCCCACAAAGCAGCAAGAAGACAACAGTGAAAGCGAAAGGAAGATGAACAACAGTCATTAGCGGGTGAATACTCGTGGCTTGGGGTAAGGCAATAACAGATAACTTACAAAAATTGGAAAGGCAATCAGCTATTTAAAAGCACACTGAGCCGTTAGCAGACTTCTCTGCCATCACTAATTCATGGAGATCATTAACTATCTTGGATGTACCTGGATGTATAAGCTTCTGTGCATTCTGAGACATGGATCTTAGCTCATCAAATTTTGAACCAAGATATTGAGCAACAATCTTTTCTATCTCTTTTGGTGATTTTTAGAGAATCTCCCAATTCCATCATCTACAACATAAGGCACATTACCAGCCTCCTCACCAGCAATGTAATTATTTAGAATAATGGGGAGCCCCCTTTATCATGGCTTCAGCAATGGTTCCAGGTCTTTCTCATCATCGAACTTTGCTGAATGAACTCCAATAACTACAAATGGTTCATCCTTGCACTTCTTTTCTAAGAAGTCCAAATCCGACAAGGCATGCATACAATTTATATAGCAAAATGTCCAAGGTCAAATAGAACCAACCTACCTTTTAGATCCAGAGAAAATTGAAATGGAGCAGGAATCAACCAATCCGGCTTAGATGGGAACTCTGACGACTCTTTTGCAGTTATGACACTGATTTCAGCAATAATTCCATCTAAAAACCTGAAACGTAACATCACCAAAATATTCTTTCTAATAATAAGGAAATTTGGATCTTCTTTAATGTATATAACAATTATATACTGGGCAAGGAATGTTGCCAAATAAAGGATACAGGAGAGCTCTCTCAATAGCAGACTTTTCAAGAAACTTCATGGTTTGGCAAAGGGGCGGGAAAGGTTGGCTGGTACCGACGTTGGAACCCGAAATCATTGTATTTTGGCATCTGAATCATATCTTCTTGAATGGATCCCCGAAGGTTATATACTGAAGTATATCTTCAAAATCCTGGGACATTTGCAGTAGATTCCACTGCAGCAAAATGGCTTCTGCTAATATTTCAGTCGCACTAGTGAACAAGGTGCCATCCAGTTTTGTTTCCGTCAGTGTATACAGGTACTCTGTTGTTGTTCTATAGAGCATCTGCCCCTTATGGAATGATTTTTTGCAATATGGATAATTATGAAATATCATGCGATTGCCATAAACCCTTTTACTCTCAAAGGCAATAGTTCATACTGAAGCCCAAAGTCATATGGTGCTTACAGTCAAAATTTTACAGTAGAGGTAAGAATAAACCTCATATCGGATTCCATGGGTGGATTCACAGTGAAATAGATGGGCTTCAACGTGGATTTGATTCAAGCAATGTTGAATCATATTGAGGGTTAACATGTCGATGATCCACGATAATGCAGATAAAAGAATAATAAAACAAAGGGAATTCACATTATGTCATCAAATAAACAAATAAAAGAAAAATTAACCAGAACATGGATTGCATCATCTGATGTATATACACCACCAAATAACAGTCATAATTCATAGTTTGAGCAATTTTCCTTTTGGATTGTTTATAACGTATCACAACTGATGTAGTGCCACAAAAGAAGATGTCATTGAATATACAAAACATCTAGGGAACTAACTGGATCTTCTATAAGGCGCAAGGAACAATGCATAGATTTTCAGTTAACGTAATTAATGATGACCATGACATATACTACAATGACACCAGTTTACTAATATTCATGTTAATTGTGGTTGAAAAACATTGTTCTCATGGTTTTAGTTTCATCACTGCTGATCTCAATTTTCAGTTAGTGTGACTCATAACGTGAGCCCAATTGTCTTTTGGACTGCTAGTCACCGACACCATGAAGATATAATAGGGCGAGACGTGATAAAAATGAGTGAGATGAAGCAAAAAATAAAAAAAGAATCAAATATGAACTATAATGGGGAATAGACAGCAGATTGGAAAATGAAATCAGCTACCACTGACCTACGATAACAAATATGATACGAATGTGAAAAATCAAAGCATATAAATCTACAACAAGGGGTGTGGTCGACAAAGGGGGCCAAATTTTTATAGCAAAACACGAGTCGATGCTGCTATAAACAGATCGACGTCGTGTATCTTGCTTCTACCGAAAGGAGAAAAGAAAAAAAGAAAAAGAAAAAGAAAAAGAAAAAGAAAATGGTGACAGTAAAATAAAATGGAAGAGAAGATACGAAATAAAGAGGCAAAACAGAGGTAAACTTATAAAAGAAAACAAAAAGAGGGAAAAGAAGAAAAAAAATCAGAGAGCAGACTACTTACCTGAAATTGCAGAGGTTTCAGAATGATTGGCTTCAAGATGGCTTCGATATTTATGGATTGACATTCCTTTCATTGATGGGAAACACCCATAAGAGGGAATCAGAGGAAGAGGAAAGGGGAAGAAGAAGGATAAAGAGAAGGGTTGAGAACGTGGTGATTCTGAAGAAAAGAGAAAGGGGGAAAGGAGACTGATCACTGAAGGTGAAGGAAGGTGCGGGGGTGAGAACGGATGAGGAGAAGAGTTTTCGTTGGCCGATTTTAAAGGGAAAAAAAAGAAGTCTCGGTTGGGGGATGAAGGGTGAAGATGGGGGTTGTTGTTGATGAGGTGTTGGAAATGGAGGGTTCAGCCATGAAGGAGAGAATGGAAGCGACTGATGGGGGCTGAGGGAGAGAGAAGCGAGAGTTAGGGTTTTCAAAACCCTAACTCGACTTTTTTTAAACATCGAGAATCAGATTTTCCAAAAAAAGGCCTCTTTAAAAAGTTTTCTCTAAAACGGGTTTCTAAAAACTATTTTGCAATTTTCTTCATTTATTTTTGATTTTTTTGGTTCTTTTCAGAGTATTTTTATTTTTTTTTGTATTTTGGGAAATACAAAATCCTAAAATGTACAGCAAAACAAGGATTTAAACTAATTTTTTTTGTATTTTTGAGAAATATTTACAAAAAGAAGGTTTTTAAGGCTATTTTGAGGAAATTTCTTCAGAAAATGGGTTCGGACCTGAGTTTTGAGAAAATGTTTGAGTTTTTGAAGCTCGAATTGAGAAATACATGTGATGGATCCAAACGGATGTCGAATGGACTGTCCGAGCTATTTAAAGACTATTTTTGGTATTTTCTATAATTTAAATGTAAAATTTGTACAAGGAGATTTAGATTTGGATCTGGACAATGGATCCAGATCCGAAATCAATTTAAACATATAAAATGAATTTGATTTCAGTAAAACTTGAGAAATGAACTGGAATTTATATTTAAAAAATGACACATTTGCTCAAAAAATGAATTTAGGGGCAAGAAGGGAATATTTAAAAGATTTTGAAAAATTTGGGGTGTTCACACCTTGGTTTTAGAGGATGTTTTCTTTGATCCTGCCCCAGCTTGCTCGGACATTATTTTTGCCATCATCTTTTGAAAGATTTTATACATCGCTGGGTCTACATCATCCTCATCTGAATCATGTTTTCGGGATAACCTGGAAGAGTTCATCTCTTCCACTTCGCTGTCACTGTGCTGCTGAGCTGCCCTTTTCCCTGCTCTCGTTTGAACCATGATGGAATGCTGGTATTTTCTGTAGAATGAAGGGTTGAGATGAAAATAATTTTTGAAAGGAAGTGAAAGAAAATTTTAAAAGATTTCAACAGAGATTTCTTGGTAAAAATGGATCTTGGACGGAAAGATAGAATCTTAAAGACATATTTTTGAAGATGGATGCCAAGGCATGAGTATTTTGACAAATTGCAGGCAGGATCAAAAGAGATTAAATAAATCAAAAGAAAAAAAGAAGAATATGGCTGGACTTTTGAAAGATAGAGAAAAGTTTAAAAGAATGTCCAGTGTTTTAAGAAATTTATGAAAGAAATAAAGAAATGAGGAATATACAATCCTGGATTTTGAGAAAATAAAAGAATTTTTATGAAATAAATATCCAGGGTTCCGAAAAATAAGAATTTTCAAGATAATATCTACAAAAGAATCAATCTATACAAACAATGATGCTCAGAGTGGCACTCCTTAGAAGCTGACTCTAAATGCAAATTTTGAAAAGGCTCGTAGGACCTTAATCCTAACTCTAAGGTTTAGAATATTTGCTTCCAATCAAGATACGTCGATATACCAAAGCCGAAGCTCAAAGTACGTGGAATAAGAATATTTCTCCGGTTCTAAGATAATGGCTTCCCAACATCCTTGAGCACCTACCGATATACCTCGGACTATGACCCTCAGGTACGTGGTAGGGGGGCGCGAAACCAAATAAGTGGTCCAGTTGTGGGGCGCTCTCTCGAACTATGGTTCAGTGAGACAACCCAGCAACGTGAAGACCGGGACAATATAGGTAGGGGGTTTTCAAAAACATGTTAAACATGCAAGAAATCAGAGGTCTCTAATGCAAGTCCTAGAGAGATAGATTAAAATGAAAATAAGCATACACTTGCATACATTGTTTTGCATTCAATCCCTAGAATTGAGGAGAGTTATATTTCTGACCTAAGTCTAATGTGAACATGGAATAATCCCCTCAATATGGTCTTACCAAATCATACTTAGATCCTATATGCAATGATGTCAGCTTAGGACAGAGTCTAGGCTCCTAAGATTTGCATGGAAATGAAGCTGACATTTGTAGAATAAAGAGTTAGACAATATCAAAGCAAAGCAAAAGGCACAAATTCAATCGGACGAAGACAAGTCCCATCTCGGTCGCCAAAACTGTGATCATCGCAAAAAAATTTCCTCTCGTAATATTCTCTCTCTTCCTTCTCTTTTCCTTTCCAACCTCTATTTCCTCTTTTTTGAAGGGAGAAAATAAAAGACAGAAAGAAAGAGAGAAGAAAAAAGAAAAGAAAAGAAGAGAAAAAGAACTCTTTTGCGGGGTCTCACTTGACCTTAATTTTGAAGATATTTAAGAAAATAACTCAACTCCGTTTTGAAATATTTGCGAGAAAACTGGGAGACAGGATTCGCTCGTTGGTACAAGGTTCAACCGTTCCTGGCGCCTTTACCAGGGGTAATCGAACCAAGGGTCGAATTCATGCCTTTTGCTTTGCTAAAAGATTATCTAAGAATTTATTCTAAGTCTAGATGCACAAAGAATTATGCTTGTGCAATGCAAGGATGTATGCTCTTTCGAAAAATGATTTTGAGAATTTCTGAGTGTTTCTGACGAATAGAGTGAAGAAATGGTTTCTAACTTAGAACTTTAAGATTTTAAAGTTCTAAGTTTTGGAATAATCAGAGCTTGGAAAAATAAATAAATAAATCTGGACTTTAAAAGGAATGATTTTGAAGATGAGATAAAAGGGAGAAGAAAGGAAGTCTCAAAGTCATGAATGGACTTTGAGTTTAGAATTTTGAATCAGGATAGAGATGAATGTAATTTGAATTTCATTTGTAAAACTTGAAATCAGAATAAGATTTGAGGAATCAAAATAGAATTAAGAAATAGAATTGGTTTTTGGAATTTTGAGAATCAAAATAAACTTGGATTTTGGAATGAAATGGAATTGGATTTGAAAATAGAAGTTGATTTGAAACTTGGAATTCAAGACAGAATTTGAATCCAAAGTCTGGATTTTAAATGGAGTTGAGATTTAAAATTGAATTCTGGATTCAGAATCCGAAAATGGGAATTGGATCTGAAATCTGGGATCCAAGATGAAATTGGATTCTGAATTTTAAATGGAATTGAATCTAAGATGGAATCTAGATCTGAAGTCTGAGATCCAAGGTGGAATTAGATCCAAAATTTGGAATGGAAGTTGGATCTGAAATTTGAGATCCAAGATGAAATTGGATTCTGAATCCTAAATGGAATTTGGATCTGAAATCTGAGATGCAAGGTGAAGTTGGATTCTGGATCCTAAAATGGATTTTGGATCTGAAGTCTAAGATCCAAGAATGAGGTGAAATTCTGGATCTAGGATCCTAAATGAGGATTGGATCAAAAGTCTGAGATCCAAAAGTGGAGATTGTATTTGGAAATCTGAATCCAAGTTAGGATCTAACTTTGGAATTGGATTTTGAAAGTCCAAATGAGACTTTTGAAGATGGATCTGGGTTTGAATTTAAAATTTAAGAAGGGTCAAGTTTTGAGATTCAGAATCAATCTCAAACTTTTATTTTGAATTTGAAGGTAAGAAGATAAAATCTGATTTTGATTTTGAAAAATTAATCAGAAACTTCAAAGTTAAATTGAACTTTGAATTGAATTGGAATTTTGAATATAAAATGATTTTGAAATTCCAAAGTCAAATTGGACTTTGAAATTGAGTTTTTGAATCTTGAAATGAGATAAAATTGAATTTGAATCTATAAATAAGATTTGATCTGAGAAAAGAATCACTTGGAATTTTGAAAAAGGAAATTTTGAAAATATGATGCAATTCTATCCTAAATGATGAATGAATTCAAATAATTTTGAAATTGGACTTGAAGAGCATATTTTATTCTTTAAATGAATTTAAAAATGAGATTAAAAATATAATACATCCCTGACTATGGTCATTGAATGTATTATATAATAACCACATTTAAATTCAAGTGAAGAATAAAATATATTTTTGGTGCTTTTATAGAATTTAAAATGAAATTGACTCTCAATATACCCTGACTATGGCCATTGGTATATATTTTGAATTAATTTTAAATTAAATTCTGATAAAAGAGGAAAATATTTAAAGAAAATATGATGATTTTTGAAAAGGAGATCCAGTGTGGATCCAGTGTTATTCCATAAAAGATAAAAATCCTAAGCATTATCCACATTTTGACTATGGCCATCAATGTGAGTCATTTGCTTAGGATTACTTACCTCTCATTAGAATGGTGCATGTGCCATTCGTGTTTCCATTCGTGAAATTTTGGAATAAAAGAGAAAAATATCATGAAACAAGCATTTTAGAAAGATATGCATGCTTATACATTCTAATCTATTGCAGGAAATGAGAATTTTCATTATGATCTAGCTATTACATCATTGAATTGAATTTTAAAATTTCCTAATATGAGAAAGAGATTGATATTTTACATGTATTCCCTACAAAACAGAGTTAGTATGAAGCAAAATATAAAATATGAAAAGAATTTCAGAGATTACATCGAAACTAGAACATCTATTGTGATGTTTGAGGATTAGTGAGAAAATGGACATAAAATCGCATATGCAATATATTATGAGAAGATGTGTATTGAAGCATAATATACTAAACTGTTGGAAGAATGGATATTAACACACACACACACACACACACACACATATATATATATATATATATATATATATATATATATATATATATATATATTATCCTAATCTAATGGTGAGAATTTAAGTGCATATGTCCTAATCCTTATCTAATAATGAAGTTAATTCTAAAATATTTATATGATACGCCACCCTAATGAAGAGATACATGTTATGATGCACGTGGTAGAATGGCCCTGGATGTCATGGAGTAGGACTTAAATGAATAGTGAACAAGGAAAGTGGACATGGGTGTAAATGGATGTGCAGCAGTGTAATGGAGGTTGCAGGTGACAATGGAGTGGTGAGTGCAACAACATACAGAAAGTGGTGCAATGCATGGGGTGCATGATGGAGGTTGATGCAGCAGGTGAAGGCTGTGTATAGCAGTGTAATAATGCTGAAAATATGCTGTAGAGTGATAGCATGGAACAAGATGAAGGATGTTATGCACAGAGTATGTGCAAGTGTATAGGTGTTTGAAATATATATATATATATATATATATATATATATATTGGAATCTGAATGGATTGGGTATACACACTACCCATCACAAGATCAAAACCATTTCAACTACTAACTACATGCATAGATATGCCTGTGTTTGTGCTTGATCCCTGACCGTAGGGGATACTATATATAGTTTGCATGGACTCAGTGTGAGTATTACGTGACCAATAATGTCTCACAGTTCGCTGTGAGGTCTTTTATGAATTCAAGGCTGGAGTGAGACAAGTCCGACATAGGATCCCTTACCAAAACAGAACATAGCAAGGGTGGTTGGCGATCTACCACAGAAGACGTACAGGTCTGTTGGATCCGACCTACATATTACTGTAGTAGGAGTGCAACCTGTTGAAGCATCCGAAACAGAAGTTTGATGCTTACTATCTCAAACTTTTGTCAAGATATGTAGGCTGGTGTGCGTACCTGCATAACCCTGAGTCTAGAACTCTATACTTTCACTTCCTTATTGTCTAGAAATTGTGAGACATGATGACTACAACAATCTAAAAAAAAAACAAATGGTTTGTATATCATCTCCATTTTGTCAAAACGAACCAGTTTGAGATATTCATATAATCTATAGAAATTCAGGTACGTTGCAACTACTCGGATGGATGCTCATACATGTACACACATCAACCAATACATGGTATTTTTCATGCATACTAGTTCATATGATGTTGCACACATGTATAGAGAAAGGTACCCCTACCTCGTGCAGATACGAATCCGAAGATATGACGCTCTTCTTCCTCACGGGCGTCGGGTATCCACGTGCAAGCTCCTCACCGGAATCAATGGTGGATGAGAAGCAATGATAGGAGAGGTCACACGACAGAGCTGAGAGGGGAAAGTTGAGAGAGAAGAGGGGGGGACGAGTTTCAAGAACTCGATTTTGTAACCCCCCCATAAATTTACAGTTTTTTTTCACCTTTCCCATGTAAACCCCCCTCATAATAGAGGTATTGTAACCCCCCACCATCATGAATTTGTGGGCCCATTGGGGATGTACTTGCCTCAAAAAAATCGTAGAATGGGCCTTTCCCATTCCACACAGTTGAGTTTTCAACTTTGGCTACCCACTCCAACCCCCTTTTTTTTTAAAAAATGGGCTCTCTTGTTTTTAATGCCTCCCTTAAATCCACCATTTAATGGATTGTTTCAAATTTCGAATTTTCATTTAAACAAAATCTTATTTTGGCAAAAAGGTCTTCTTGGCACACAAGGGGATTTGAACCAGGGTTCTCCTACCTAAGGGGTAACGAGCCCCACTAGTGCGTTGTGTTTCATTTCATTGCAACATCTTGCAACCTAAATTCATTTAACCTCTTTATGGCAGTTTAGCTTTTATTGATAAAACTATTTCTTTAGCAAAATTTTCTAGCGCCCAAGGGGATTCAAACCTGAGACATCCTCCCTTTTGGCTGTGCGCCCCACCACCACGCTACTTCTTTGCTTCTTGACTTGTTTACTATTTCAATATCTTTTAAGCATGTGTTGTCCTCTGATGCCTTCTTACTCAAACACGAAGTCTATTGCTCGTAAGGTCTGAGATACCTCATTTTAGTATTATAATATTACGCAAACAGAAATTTTCTTCCTCTCTTATTTACTTATTGAAAATATTCAAATTTTTCAGGATTTTACACAATGTGTCTCAAAACTTTACCCCTTTGGACCCTCACTATGAATGAGCTTAGCTTCCACGCATATTTGAAAATCTTTATGAAGCTTATGGAGACGATTCTTAGATGATGATGAGTCATGCACCAAATAGTCATCCATGCAAGTCTCCAATTGTGGATCAAATTACTCCCATTGAGGATTAGTGTTATTCACCTAAAAGCATTCATCATTTTCTGTCGTTCTCATGGATGTATCAAAGATGTTTATTCGCATTCTTTTGTTGTCGAATGGGACATCAATCTTTCCAGTACGATAGTTAATTCAAGCATTGGCAGTGGCCAAGAATGGTCTGCCCAAAAAGATGGGGGTTTGGTGAACGACATCAATGCCTTCCATATTCATAACAACAAAATCAATGGAAAAATAAAAGACCTCAATCTTGACTAACACATCTTTCAATATTTTTTGAGGAATCTTGGTAGACCTGTCGGCCAACTATAAGATGGTCAAGGTGGGTTTTAGATCTCCAATCCCAAAAGTGTGGTGCCCCAAACCCCGACCTTGGAAAAATCCTTTGATTTTTGAAGATTTTTTTTTTTGAAATGGTTTTTATGACAAACAACGGAAATCATCTAAAGAGACGGGTAAACAAGGGAAAAAGGCCACAAGTCTGAACGGGCTACAGGTAACTGATACATATCCATCAAGTCCAAAATATACAACCCAAAGTATTAAATGCAAAATGCGACAAGTACATCAATCCTCACAGTCTCTCAAAAACAAGAGGAATATCCCATCAAAACCACAAAACCAACGAGAAACCAAGATTTGTAGCTAAGTGTGGGTCCCCAAGCCTCCACTGTGTGTCATTGCATCGCCGTTGTACCTATTCATCACCTGCATCCCCATAAAACGAGGTTAGCACTCTTGCGAGGTGGTGAAGAATCAACAACATCATATATCTATTTCTCAAAGGGAAAACATGTTTATAGCATGGAATATGTGACAACATATACATGTGTGCAAGTGTCAGGTAAGTGTACGTGCTACGAATCTACGTAACAACAGAAGTATATGTACAACAGACGGTAACAATAAAACAAGGAACTAAGCAACTACAAGCAGCTAAGAACAGTAAGTAGAACAGAACAAGAGCAGTAAAATGAAGTAGCAAGTAAGGAACTACTAAGGTACGTTAGCTGTGATTGGTTAGTATTTAAATTCTTCTGATTACTCCTTCGGGTATGCGAAAGAACCTTGTATTCTGTGAGCCATGCACCCGGCGTTTGTTATTCAAATTCTAATGTGGTAACCGGGGATCCTACAGACCGAGTAAACCTCATGCGAGCAACACGCAACTGAGAGAAACCTTCACATAAGTAAGGATTGCAATCCATACTACTGCAGTAGTGAGGTACCTTAAAAGATCACCTCAACCTCCCTAACTCTGAGTGACTGGAGGTCAAAGGATGCTACAACTCCTGTCAAAACACGTGTCATAGTAACAACTAGTCACTCAGGGTTGTACCATCCACCCTCTCTAAGGTGAACCGTTTTGTGAATGAGGCGCAACAGGTTTATCTTTCTTAGGCTCATTTATCAAGTCATACATTTTTTCAAGGTGTTTATGCCCCATGGTCTCTGCGGGGTATGCAAACGAGGACTTAGCCTGCCCATTTACGTGCTCAGCCTCACACAGCCAATAAAGAGCACATCTCCTGTGAAAGTGATCATAACACCATTTTATTATTTTCATATCTAGGGTATAGACATACGTGAGCTCACTCACGAACAAGGGGTCATCGTCCAAAGACTCCAACTGAGTCTAAAAATCACAACAGTGTATTGTTCATACCTTATGGTGTTTAAGTCTACATCATTCTTTACATCACATGCATAATGTGCACTTCATGCACTCATCAATGCCTCAAGCATGAGACCAAGGTGTACCTCTTAAAGTACGTACTAAGCAGTACTAGTGTCAAGCTGTGCTACGTGCAGGTGCGAGACTAAAGTCACACTTCCTCAAGTCATTCACACAAGTAATAAAACAGAGGCAAGCTACATATGCATAATTATTTCAGCAAATGACAACGTGCGAGTAAGTGTACCAGTTCACATTCTGGAGAAATAAGCAACTCTAATAGCAGAACAATATCAAGAATATGTGAACATTAAGTTATAACAAATATCGCAAACCAAATTATAATTTTCCAAGCTCAGGATTTCTAAGTGTCATACCTTGACAATTTCCATTTTAGCAGGACCAATTCTATGATTCTCAATACACTCACATGTTAAGGTTAAAATCTAGAATATTCCCATTCATACGGGAATTATATTCGCATTTTCAAGGTTGGTCGCCGCACTTACAAGAAAAATGATGCAAATACAATATGTAGGACAATTTTATATATATATATATATATATATATATATATATATATATATATATATATATATACCAATGGGTTACATAATGTTCACCAAATATCTCATTCTGGTGCTGACAAGGCGGAACAAATTCCATAAGAGGATTTGTGAATTTGACACACTTACGTATTGAGAACGAAGTCTAGAATATTCTCAACTTATGGGAATTACATTAGCATTACCACGGTCAGTTACCGCACTTGCGGAACCCAAAGATGCTGATATGATGTTTTTAAGCACAACTGTCAGGAGCTTAAGATGGAGAAAATCTTTATGTACTTGTGGGCAGCGTAAAGCTCACCCGATAACCCATACTTATGCTGCCAAGACGGGACCGCGGAGAAACACAGGATTTACTCTGAACCCAAACGCCAATTCGGCTATCCGAATGACAAACACAAGGTACGAAGTACCGACGCATCCAAAACAATAAATGGGGCCCGTATGGTCACCAATCATATACTTGAACAAGGCACACAATGTGCCAAAAGTCCAACTGGGTTTGCTAGACAGCGAACCCACACATTCCAACTTCCATATGTTCGCGGTTTAACTCACATTCTTTGTTTTACCATCATATATATTCATAATATATATATTTTATTTATTTCCAATGGGTCGCTCTGCGAGTTTGAGACGAGGGAATAGTTGCGCTCATAAAGCAAGCAGCAAGGGTCCAACCTAGTCTGGTCTAGATGGGACCAGACTCCGCTAGCTCACTCTTGCTTAGATCCCACCAAGGGGGTGGTGCTGCAAGAGTGGGCGGGTTGAAACTCCCTAGACTGGTGTAGTCCGGGTGTTCCAACCAAAGCAAGACCCGTCCCAAGGGGTCACAAGTGGCACTGAACTGAACCTAAGGGTTCAGTCCAGGCACTGCACTTGATGTGCAGTCCGAACTAGGGCTCATCAAGCCTGGTTAGCTCACTCGGGTGCATTAGCACCCGACACCCAAGCTCGCACTCGTATAAGGGCAAAAAGGGCAAACTGTGGCAAAAAGTGGGTTGGGTCGGGTCTGGTCCTCTGGGCCAAACCTTTAGGTCTAATAAAGTTCTGGTCTGAACCCACGGTTCAGACCTGACACGCAGGTCAAAGTTCAGTAGCCCAGAGTTGGGGCTACCCGGGTACGGCTAGCATCCGGCAGCCACTATGGCGCCAAGGCCAAAATGAGGAAGGTGAGTCACAGGTCTGGTCCTCTAGACCAGACCACTGAGTCTGACAGACTCACTGGTCTGAGCCCATGGGATCAAACCAGATTTCATCAAAGGACGAAGGCCCGGTCCATACCCTCAGGTCGGCTAGGCTACCCGCGTGCCTTCGGTACCCGGTGGCCTGCCGCACGACAAGATGGAAAACCCAGGGGCTGGGTGCTCCTGGCTGAACCCTGCTCAGACCAGGGTGCACCTGGTCAGGTCTATCTCAGTAGGGGACAGACCACCTGAACACCTTGCAAAACCGAAAGGGAAATAACAATAAAGAAAGAAAAACGCTGGAGAGGGGATTTGCGCAAAATGAGAGAAATTAAAAGGGATGGCCATGGTTGGACTGAGCTACTATCATGCCCAGTCTGGTGCTCCAGCCACCATGTGGGTTCCAAGAGGTCCCAGCCACCTCATGACAGTGAGAGGGGCTGAGGATGCATTAGCACAAATGCACAAAAAAAACAACTTATACGAAACCCAACTAAAAACCAAGAAACTACACGTTTTCATACATGCAATAAAAGAAAACGTAACAACAAATTTTATGAAATAAAAACAACAAGAAAACATACCCAAGATGCCTTCCAACCGAAAATGGCTACAAAACTAGAAAACATAAGGCGAGCTGCATATTGTATATAAATTTTTTTTGAAACAAAAAAAAAATGAAATGGAGCAAAGCCTTAAGGTCAGTGGTTTTGAGCCCCTCTTATTCCATGAAATGAAAATGAGGGTTCTCAACAACCCTAACATCAACTAGAGTAGCTAATCCACCATGAATCACGCATCCATGGATGCATCAACATCATGGCTTCATGTTCATACTACGTACATTGTTTTTTTCAAGAGAAACAAAAATAATGAGTTGAAACTTCACCTTGGATGCTCAGATGGTGAAGGAGGCGTAGAATCAATGGGTGTGCTAGGGAGTTTGGTTGCACTCTACACTTGAAAGCACTCACACCTCTCACACGACCACAAGAGAAGAATGGGAAGGAGAGCGAGAGAGAGAGAGAGAAAGAAAGAGAAATTGCCCTTTTGGGAACCTCTCTCTTTTCAGTGGGTTTTTATATGACTGCATGCAAAAATGGAGGATCATGATCTTTTTGAGAGATCCAACGGCTGGGGTCAAACACGCCCCCCCATAGCCGCCCAACATTCCCCACTCGCCCCTTAGGATTTAAAAAATCTCATAAAATTTACAAGTGTGCCATGGGGTTGCCTCCCCATGCACCCAATGAGAGCTTTCCTACTCATAAATGCTCCCTCTTGGAAAGAGCCAAGATGGGATTTTGAAAATCTCATGGGGCGCAACCCCTAATGCTTGGAGGGGTGCCCCACCCTCATGATGATGCCTCTTACATCATCATAAGGTTGTTCTTATGGGTAGGGCCAATCGTGGCCCTCCCTTTTGATCACACTCCATCCCTTACAAGATTTCCATTATCCCAACTGGTCAACTTGATCAGCTAGTCTTCGTGGCTAGAGACGTCCAATCTTGCCAAGAGTGGTCGACCATGGGCTTGGGTCAACACTTTAGTCGAACATCTAGCTAAAACGAGATAATGCTTCATAATTAAAATTTTTATTTAAGTCATCAATTATAATTAAAATATCATGAAATATTTTTATTCTAAATTCCCAATTATAATCAAATTTTCAAGCTTATCTCAAGAAAAATTTTATCCCTCGCGAAATTTGCTCTCGTTAGGATTCACGTTCTATCGATACATGTTTCCAGTAATTCATATGAAATAATGAGTTTTTTTCCTCGTTTGGGCCTCAAATTTCGGGATAATTTAAATATATATATTATGAATTCACCTTAGAATTCTCAGAAGTTAATTCATCACGGATTGCCTTCAATTGCTATGTTCATCTCACTTACGCGATTTAAGGCCTTGTATATCATATATGTGTAATTTTTGAAAAATTGTCGTAATCATACCAATAAATTTATTAACTAAAACACATTATATTTTATTATCTCAGAAATATCGTGGGCTTTACAAAAAGTGTCACACAGGGAACCCAATAATATGTTTACACTAGCACCGAGATAGAGCAGAGCATGCTCGATGGTTGTATTCCATATGACACAAGAGATGATCGGTGCCCCAGGATCCTTAAGTTTAGGTGGAGCTTGGTGCCGAAGTATTAAACTCACCTGCTCAGTCAAGAAGATTTTCTTGGGCAGAGGTCTTAACTTTTTTTTCTGCATGCAAAGTTCTTTAAGAAACTTTGCACATGTAGGCACTTATTAGATGACATCTAATAGGGGAGAGGTTTATGTAAACATGCTTGAATATCTCAAGCATCTCTTGTATTATGGCACCTTGCTTGCCAAAAGAATTCAATTTCTCTAAGGCCCGAGGAAAAGGAGCTCTAGGTATATATGAAGAAGAAGGCGCAGGCCGTGGGCCGCAACCACTTTCCTTGGGCCTGGCAAGAGAAGTTGACTGGTCTTTAGTCTTTTCCTTGAGTTCTTCAGTTGTCGCCTGAACTAGGTAGAATTTCTTCCCACTTTGAAGAGTAATAACAAAGTTGGTCTTCTTTATGTGAGACTCTGTCATGTGCAAGACAGAGTGCATGGGTTCCTTACCCCTTGGGTTGAGAACATGTTGACTCGGAAGGCTCTCCTCGTTGCACCTGCTAAAGGCCTCAACCAACTATCTCATTTGCATCTCTAGCTTCGCTATTGATTACGTGTGGGACTTGAGGTTGACCTTGATATTAGAAAAATCCTTGAGGAGATTCTCTTAAAAAGATTGGCTCAATGTGGGTTCTTGAGAAAAAGACTGGCTATACTAGAGAAGAGTCTGTGAGAATATGGGCTTTGGATAACTTTGTTAGAAGTTACTTGGTCTGACCTATGTCTGGGAAGGCATAGGCAGTGGGTCTTGTGGATTTCTCCATGTAAAATTAGAACAATTCAATTCGCCAACCTGAATTATTAGTGAGTGCGTAAGAATCATGCACCGGTCTGACGAAACCTTGAGTGACATTCACATGCTCTTGAACAAACTCAAGATAATAAAATGCTGCCAGACAGTCAGTTATATAGTGTGCAGGTCTAACGCATAACTCATACATTTTACTCACCTGATTTATTAAAGTTGGGCCGGCTAACAATGCGCTTGACAGCTCCTCTTAAGTAAAGCTCATCCACATTAAAATATTTTTGTCACAACCAAAATAAGAGGCTCCAGCTTTTTTAAAATTGACGTGGATGGCATCACAGCTCCCAATCCCCTACGGCTAGCATTATGGGATCTGCATGTGGAACCCTTAACAGGCAAATCATACCTTTTTATTTATACTATCCTGCCTGATCAGTCATTCAGAAAATTACACGAGGAATATATACGGAAAAAGCATCCCTGAAAACCACTCATAATGAAAGATGCCCAGCGTGATTATCAAGCAGTGTTTCCGTTATTTTTTTTTATTTACAAAACGGAAATCAGCATCATCTTTTTGCTACCTCTTTTTTTGCTGTGATTTCATCAAAACGGAAAGAACAAAGAAAAAGGAAAGCACAGAGGGAGAGTAAAGATGAAAGGGGGGGGGGGAAACTACTGGAGAAAGACGAGCGACTGTTGTAGTGCTTAATCGCATGAACCTTGATGTTCAAGGCAGGTTCTTCATCTTGGTGAATTATTTGCACGCAGCTAACCGATGAGCAGGGTCGGCTTCCAGAAGCATGGTGACTACCTCGCTCATAGCAGGGCGGAGCGATGGCGAACTGCATGTGCAACGCATCGCAATCCGCAGTGCTTGGAACATCTCGTCCTTGAATGAACCCGATATTCGTTTGTCCAGGACGTCGGCTGCGCCTTCCTTGGTTGATGCCTTGCATGAAACCCAGAAGGCTATGCTCTTGTTCTCACCGAATTCTGCTTCCAACGGCTTCCGCCCGCTGATCAATTCCATCAGCACCACACCAAAGCTGTATACGTCACACTTCGTGGTTGCCTTGGATGAATAAGCAAACTCTGCATTCATTCATGGATATATATATATATATATATATATATATATATATATATATATATATATATATATATATATATATATATATATATATATCCATGATTAATTAGAATCATTTTGCCAATACGCGCAAAGTAAAAAAATATATTGCTGACATCCATAACACGGACTAGCAACAAACTTCCATAGGCAATAATGCTGTGCTTTGGTTCGGGACACAAGTTTTAATTGTTTTATCTAATTTTGCATTTAAAGGTTTCTGTTTACGTACATGATTTATGGGAAACTGGAATATGTAAACCAGCAAAATATTTAAACTAGTATGAACTGAGAATTTCATAGAGTTTTTTTGTAAATCTAACCTTGCATATGGTCCATTCGCTTGGAATCGACAATTGGATCATCATAATCAGATAGAAAAATATGATTTTGTATGCTTGAATACTTCCACATTCTGATCCGTTGATTTTCAAGCCTTAAAAGATCCTTCTTATACATCTTAATCAAATGATCTAAGAGTTTGTTTCTATAAAACCAAGTATCTAGATCGCATCTTTATAGTGGAATTTTAGAAAAAAAAAAAACTATGAAAAACTCAGTGCATACCAGTTTATATATTTCACAAGTTTACATGTTTGAGTTACCTCCTGGTATATATAAAATGAGTAGGTGCCTGACACTTTTTTGTGCCCACCGCATGCCTACTGAGATTTGAAAAGATTGTTTCTACTTTTTCTAAAATCTGACCATAGATGTGATCTACATGCTTGATTTTGTGGGAATCGACTTTTGGCTCGTCCAATTCCAACACCAAGTTAGGTTTTTATATAAGTTTCAAAAATCAACGGTCTACAATTTTAAAAAATTATTCAATGCTCAAAAAATCATTTTTCTCTCAAAAACATGACCCAAGTGTGATTTTCTAGCCAATTGCATAACACAACTGTAGGGTCAGATTTTTTTAAAAACAGCTTTAAAACCCCTATCCAAGCTCGGTAGGCATGGGGTAGGCACAAAAAGCATCATACACCTACCCATTTATGTATATATATGATAACTGAACATATTAGGTCCTCTTTTCTCCTTCTGCTCTGATAGGCACCATAGTTTGAAGTGTTTTATGACAGATCTGAACCGTTAGATGTGTTTAGCATGGTTGATTTAGTGGGAATCGACTCTTGGATAATGGTTTTTAGACAAAAAATTATATTTTTATTAGTCAAGTCAAATTGAAGCCTTCATAGCCATTGATTTTGGATCACTAGAAAAACCAATATAGTCAGATTTTGGTGATCCAAAAGCTAGTTCCCACTAAACAAGACCCATAGATCATATCTATGGTGTTAGATGTGAGAAAAAAATAACAAAAACTATGGTTTTTGAAGGGGCCTAATGGGGCATAATGAGCACATTACTCTCTCTCTCTCTCTCTCTCTCTCTCTCTCTATATATATATATATATATATATATATATATAGAGAGAGAGAGAGAGAGAGATGGATAGATAGATAGATAGACACATAGGAAAACTGGAATATGTTTACCAGTAAAATATGCTTACTAGCAAGAACCAATATTTTCATAGTTTTTTTTGCAAATCTAACTCTGTAGATGCATTCAACGTGATCCATTTGCTAGGAATCAACTATTGGATCATTATAATGGGATCATGAAATGCGGTTTTTCATACTTGAATATTTATGAAAATTCAAGTCATTGATTTTCAAGCCTTAAGAGACCCTTCTTATACATCATAATCAGATGATCCAAGAGTTTGTTTCTAAAAAACCAAGTATCTAGATTACATCCATACGGTGAAATTTTAGAAAAAAATAAAAAAACTATAAAAATATTTGCTCATACCAGTAAACATATTTTAGTTACCCTATATATATATATATATGAAAGGGGTATCATCGAACAAAATTTGTCTGATGTGCACAAGGTGCACAAGCTGTTTAGCAGAGATCTTTGAAGGTAAGAAACTAATGAGTAGAAATCACTTTTTCCTTTTCCAATTTTTGGTAGATCAAATGTGACATACATGATCTGCATGGTTTGTTTAGTAGGAAACGTTTTCTGAATCATGTGATTATGATAAGTAATTAGGTTTTTAAAAGGGTCCAAGACTCAATGGCCTATAATGTGCCAAAATTTCTTAACTCAAAATATGACATTTTTACATCAGAAAAACATAATTCGAAGCTTGATTCTTAGCAAACAAACCATGTTGACCACATTTATGTGGTTATATTGTGTCAATACAACTTGCACCTATGATTTCTAGCTCATTAGTTCCTTACCTTCATTAGTAACAAATATTTTCTCATATATATATATATATATATATATATATATATATATATATATATATATATTCAAAAATAAAGAGAGAGAAGCATGTAACAGTGGATGAGCAAAATGTCTATTGTTATCAGGCACTTTTCAGTCATTGATCACATGCAGATCGACGATGATTTTTTTGCCTAAAAACAAGAATTAGTGGCAATTGCGATCGCCCAACACATTAACAGTGGTCGTGACCACCGCTAATAGTTTAGATCCAATATTGGACACACATTCAACATGCATCTAGTATTAAGTCCATCTGACATTACAATCATTCCTATATATATATATAGAGAGAGACAGAGAGAAGCCCATAACAATAGATGAGCAAATTGTCCACTATTATTGGTCAGATATCCATCACTCATCATGTGTGGACTAGGCGTGGATTTTTTTTTAACTAAAACATGACAATTAGTAGTAGTCACGATTGCTACTAATTGTCATTTTTCCACCCAAACAATTAGCGGTGATCATGACCAAGGAGAGAGAGGGGGTCAAGCAGGTTCAGACCAGGTCAGGCTGGTTCAGACCAGTTCAGGCAAGCCCAGACCTAGTAGGGGAGGTTTTAGAGAGAGAAGAATATGAGAGAGAAAAGGGGTTAAATTTATGAAAGGAGAGAGAGAGGAGGCCTATCTATAGGCAAAAAAGTTCTTTCTTTAACTTTCCAGAATGTCCTTGTTACTTTTTTGCTATTGGCTTTAAAACTAATTCCAAGAGGTTCCTTTGGTGTGGGACTCACATAGAATATTTTGTAGGTACCACAATATATTTTCTGAGGAATATTTTTGTGGAGCCCACCACCATTTTTGTGGGTTCTGCAAAAAATTTGGGGTTTCAGCAAATTTTTTTTTTTAAAATTCTAAGTACACCATTTTCTTCATATTGACAAAACTAAGAAAGTTAACTCGTACAAATCTCCTAATTTTACTTAAGGAAGAACTTACGACTTCATGTCTGTTTAAGCATATATTTACAAGGATACGTATATCCTAAGTATAACTGGTTTATTGAAATCTATTCATTTCGTATTTCGGGTTCATATGCTATTTTCACATAAAAATGCCTCGTGAATTTATTTAACTTTTTTATTGAAAAATTACAGGTCTTACATCATTACTCCCTTAAGAAAAATTTCATCCTTGAAATTTCGTTAAGTGTACTGCATGAATAATTCTGAATATTTATCCCGTAGGTTAGATTCATAATGTTAGCAACAAAAGACTAAGTAGGTGTGACATTTCTCTTACTAATATATATTCACCTAGTTTGTCATCGTATTCATTCCAATCATAATCTCATATCACGATCTATGATCTATGAGGGTATGCTTCAAATATCTGAGTTCAAAATACGCTACAACAATGACATCTTTGTTAAATCTGTGTTCGTCCGACCGGCTATCAATTATAGTCATTCTATGTAATTATTTCATACACTCTCATCATTCTCACAAAGATTAACCATATTAGAATAAGTCCCCTATCAGATTACCTAGTCTTAGAAACGTACTTCCTCACAGACTCATCCTCGTTAGACTTACTTAATATTAGGTCAGTACACCCTCACAGAATCATACTAGCCAAGCTACTGGTTTTGGAACATGTACACTCACGTGGATCAACCTCTATTGATGAGCCAACTATCATTCACATCTCTACAGTACCATGAGCCCAGAACCTCCAAGCATTCGTCCAGTCAACCGGCAGACCCGTATGAAGTGGTGCATTTGATCACAGGTGGGTCTAGGTTTTAATGGGTCTATATATGAGTATCGTATAGCTTCCATACCATTTATCTCCCAAACTGTCCTAAACTCCAAAAAAACATAGTTGTATGTGTTTATTGCTTGGACCAAACCTATACCTATAGATGTGTTTTTCATTGTTTATTCAATGAAAACCATGTTTTATATTAAATTAATTTAACAAAAATTGTTTATTTTTTAGTCAATCAAGTTTTTTGTGCAATTTGAACTATTGATTTTTTTTGTTGAACTAAAAACCCATCAAAACAAGAAAATGTTTAAGTTAATATAGAGATCACATCTATGAGTTTAGATTAAGCAAAAAAACACATTCAAGTATGTTTTCTAAAGGTGTCTCAGATCGTTTGAGAGATAAATGGTTATAAAGCATAATTTAATATATATGTATATATGGGTTAATCTAACATTAAACTAGTTGTGTTTAATATTAAATTGATTCAACCTTATGAAAATAACTAAAACACTTTTTTAATAATAACATTTTTCTAAATACAAGGTTACTTTTTGAGGTAGAAAATGTGATTTTGATAGCTCATAAAGTTACTATTTTGGAAAATGTGTTTGACTTTTCAATTTCTTCCAAGTTCAAAAGATCTATAATGCCCAAAAAAATAACCATACATTTTAAAAAATTCCATTCATTCAAGAGTATTTTAGTTATTTTAATAAGATTGAATCTATCTAATATTAAACAATAATTTAATGTTAGATTAACCTTATATATATAGGTAAATATATTTGTGCTAAATAGGCACATTGCTAAATGAAAATTCTAGATGTGTTCATCATGATTGATTTACTAGAAATCAATACTTGGATCATGCATTTTGGCTAAAAATTTGGTATTTAGAGCTTCAAAAATTTATGAAAAGTGTAGGCCATTTATTTATGAAACCTTATAAAAGCCTATCCAGGCATCATAATCAAATGCTTTAAGAACTGATTCCCATAAAAACAAGCATATATATCACATCCATACAATCATAATTTAGAAAAAACCCTAAAAATCTAATAGCATATTTCATTTAGCACAAATGTATTATATATATACACATGAAAGGGGGTGTCATCGGACCCCCTTTCGTCGGATTGATATCGGATGCGCGAATCCACACTACACATCAAAAAATATTTGTTTTTTTGCATTTAACAGTGGTTCCTAACTGTCGCTAAAGATTGTTGAAGCGCAAAAAAGTATAGATTAGATCACATCTATAGTGGTGGTTCCTGACAGTGATACAAATTAATTCAATTTAACATTGGATTTTTTGGGTGTCTGACGATACACCCTACTCTCTCTTTCTTTCTCTCTCTCTCTCTCTCTCTCCCTCTCTCTCTCTCTCTCTCTCTCTCTCTATATATATATATATATATATATATATATATATAAGGAAACTGGAATATGTTTAACGACCAAATATGTTTGCTGGTATGAATTGAGGGCTAGGATTTGACTATTGAATCATCGTAATCAAATCAAGAAATATGATTTTTTATATTTGAATATTTATGAAAATTCTAAGCTATTGATTTTCAAAAGATCTGTCTTATACATCATAATTGGATGATCCAAGAGTCTCTTTCTTTACGGTAAAATTTTTGAAAAAAATAGAAAACCTATGAAAATCTTGGTTCATACCAGTAAACATATTTGGTTGGTAAACATATTTCAGTAACAGTGAAATTTAAAAAAATAAAAATAAAAAACCTATGAAAATCTTGGTTTATAGCAGTAAAAAAATTTGGTTGGTAAACATACTTCAGTTACCCTATATATATAATCACTAGAATATGAGAACCAAAATATGATAATTGAAAATATAGGCATTTTCATCACCTTCTTTGCAAATCCAACCATGATAGATGTGCTTAGCATGATGAATTTGCTAGGAATCAACCATTGGATCGTGTATTTTTGAAGAAAAATATGATTTTTGAATGCTTGAATATTTATAAAGAATATGAGCCATTGATTTTAAAGCCTTAAAAAAGTATCATCTATACATCAAAATCAAATGATTTAAGAGTACGTTCTTATGAAACCAAGCATGTAGATCACAGTCGTATAGTTAGATTCAAGATAAAAAAATAAAAAAATCATAAAAATTGTGGTTCACACATTAGTTCTCATATTTTCACTTCTAATATTCTAGTGACTATATATATATATGAGTCATTAGAATATGAGAACTAAAATATGAGAATTAGAATATGAGAACTAGAAATATGGACATTTCCACCCCCTTTTTTGCAAATCCAACAACCTAGATATGCTTGGCATGGTGAATTTGCTAGGAATCCACCATTGAATCATGTATTAACGATGAAAAAATATGATTTTTGAATGCTTGAATATTTATGAAGATTATGAGCAATTCATTTTAAAGCCTTAAAAGAATCCTGTTTATAGATCAAATTTCTATGATTCAAGAATGGGATTTTATAAAACCAAGCATGTAGATCACATACATACGGTTAGATTCAAGAGAAAAGAACAAAAAATTCATGAAAGTCGTGCTTCACACATTAGTCATCATATTTTAGTTCTCATATTTTAGTGACTATATATATGCACTACTTTGTATGGAGATAAGTTTGAAGTATTTTTGAATCATATGAGTCTCAAATATCTATTCTCTCATAAAGAACTAAACATGACACATCGGCGTTGGTTAGAGTTTATCAAAAACTATGAATTTACCTTATTCTATCAGCTAGAAAAGGCAAATATCGTAGCAGATGCACTTAGTCGAGAGTCTGGTAGTGTTCTGGCCAGTCTTGTGAGAAGTTGAAAGCTTGTCAAGGATTTCATTGTATGAAAACCATTTTTAGATGGTCATAGAGTTATTAAGTTATCTTGTTTGACCATACAATCAGAGTTTCTCTCGATAATCATTGCGGAATAGAAACAAATTATTCAGTACGAAAAACTGAAAGTACAGGCATGAAAAGAAGGTATGTCTTTTCATATTGAAGATGATGAAAATACCTAAATGAAAGGAAGTCTCTAGGTGCCAGATAACTCTGAGTTAAGAAAGGAAATTCTCAATGAAGCCCATAAGACCAAATACACCATCCATCCTTATATATATATATATATATATATATATATATATATATATATATATATATATATATATATATATATATATATATATATATATATATATATATATATATATGTATATATATATGCGTTGGGCCCCCTTTTTCGTTAGGTCTCGTTAGGCCCCTTCAAAAATCATAGTTTTAAGTATTTTTTCTACATCTAACACCGTAGATGTGATCAATAGGTTTTGTTTAGTGAAAATCGACTTTTGGATTGCCAAAATTTGACCTGTATACAAGGTTTTCGGTGATATAAAATAAAAAAATATATTTTTCATTGAAAAAACATGATCCAAGAGTTGATTCTCACTAAATCGAACATGCTAAACATATCTAACAATTTAGATCTATCGTAAAACCCTTAAAACCTATGGGGTAGAATGTGGCAAAATGAGAAATGAGACCTAATATATACATATATATATATATATATATATATATATAAGTCATTAAAATATGAGAACTCGAGTATGAGAAATATAAATATGGGCATTTCTGGCACTTTTTTGCAAATCCGTGTATGTGCTTGGCATTGTGAACTTGGTAGGAATCAACCATTGGATCGTGTATTTTTGGTGAAAAATACAAATTTTGAATGCTTCAATATTTATGAAGATAATGAACCATTGATTTTAAAGCCTTAAAAAAATCTAGTTTATGTATCAAAATTGGATTATTCAAGAACGGATTCTTATAAAACCAAGCAATTAGATCATATCCATGTGGTTAGATTCGACAGAAAAGAACAAAAAATCCATGAAAAATGTGGTTCACATGTTAGTTCTCATGTTCTAGTGATTATATATATATATAGAAAGAGAGAGAGAACTGAACATATTACGCCCCATTTCTCATTATGCCCCATTATGCCTCATAGGTCTTAAGTGTTTTATGATAGTTCTCAATTGTTAGATGTGTTGGGCATGCTCGATTTAGAGGAAATCAAGCCTTGGTTCATGTTTTTTCGATGAAAAAACATAATTTTCTCAGCGAGGAAAAATTGGTACCTTCATCGCCATTGTTTTTGGATCACCAGAAAAACCTGTATACAGGTCCGATTTTGGCGATCCAAAAACCGGCTCCCACTAAACAAAACCCATAGATCACATCTACGGTGATGTGAGAAAAAATACTTAAAACTACCATTTTTAAAGGGCCTAATGAGTAGGGGTGGCAATCGGGTCGGGTTGGCGGGTCAGAATACCTCAACACGAAAAAGACCCGTTTATTAAACTGGTCGGATGTGGCAAACATGAACACAACCCATTTATTAAATGGGTAACCCGACTCCGACCTGCCAACCCGTTTAATAAATGGGTCGGGTCGACACAACACAATTACACGACACGGCGACCCGTTTATTAAACGGGTTGGCGGGTCGGAGTTAGGGTTAGATAAGTTAATATATATATATATAAACGGGTCGGCAGGTTGATGGGTTCGTGTAAACGGGTTGACCCGCCCGCCTTACCCATTTATTAAACGAGTCAAACGCGTTGGCGGGTCGGAGTTAGGGTTAGATAAGTTTATATATATATATATATATATATATATATATATATATATATATATATATATATATATATATAAACAGGTCGGCGGGTTCGTGTAAACCGGTTGACCCCCCCGCCTAACCCGTTTATTAAACGGGTCAAACGGGTTGGCGGGTTGGCATACCCCTAACACGAACATGACCCGTTTGATAAACAGGTTAGGCGGGTCAACCCGTTTACGACACGAACCCGTTTAAGCCAAACCCTAACCCGGCTAAGAAGCGGGTTGGCGGGTCGGGTCACATTTTGCCACCCCTACTGACGAGACCTAGTGAAAAAGGGGGCCTAAGGAACGCATTATATATATATATATATATATAGAGAGAGAGAGAGAGAGAGAGAGCGTTTCTGATGACGGGTACTATGGTGGCGGTGAATGAATACAATCTAGGAAAAAAGTTCTCAGCTTAAAAAGGAGAAATTAGTGCAACTCCCGTGTAAACTAGGGACAGTTATTTTTGCTTAAGCGAGATCCAGGGAAATGAAGTACTCTTAAATTCATCACAAACGGAACGTCAAATAATAGGAAAAGGATTACCTGGTGCTAAGTATCCGTAAGTCCCAGCTATGACACTTGTGGAATCACTCCCTCCTTGAGCTTGAAAGACCTTGGCTACCCCAAAGTCTGCAACTTTGGGTTGAAAATCTGAATCCAAGAGGATGTTTGTAGACTTGATGTCTCTATGGATTATGGGTAGTGAAGAATCATGGTGAAGGTAGGATAAACCCTGAGCTACTCCCACTGCAATTCGATGTCGTGCAGGCCAATCCAACAGGCTCCTCCCTGCTTGATGAAGAGCATCCCATAGATTTCCATTGGGCATGTACTCATAAACAAGTAGATTGGAATCTGCATTTGAAAAGCAACAATAGAGTTTCACTATGCTTTTGTGTCTAATGCTTCCCAGGGTTTCCACCTCTGCTTTGAGCTCCATGTCCAGATAGATTTGATCAGTAGTTGGGTTCTTTGCCTTGCTTGTCCAGAATTTCTTCACTGCCACCGACTCCCCGCAGTTCAGCTGAATTTTGTAGACCGTCCCAGAGCCCCCATGGCCAATTACATTCTTTTGGTCCAAGGATTCTAGGATTTCATGTACGTCGAAATTGAGCTTGTGAAAACACTTGATATCCCAAGAAACGGATTCAGGCGCACAACCATGGCCTTCCATCATTACATTCTCTTTCGCTAACCAATGTTTGAAGAACGAAAGGAGGCCTAGGAAGACAGCCATCATTGAAACTCCAATTACCCAGATACTATTGAGCCTCTGTTTCTTTATAGGCATCGCACAGTAAGGGAAAACTGGGTGCCCTGTGTCTAGATGCTCTCTTACGCATAAACCTGGATTCCCTACCAAATTGTCAGCTAAGCCTCCCCTAATCATGTTAGTTGGCACTGGACCAGATAACTGATTGTTCGAGAAGTCTAGCGAATTGGGTAGTAATTTGCAGAGGCTTTCTGGGATAGGCCCCGTTATTTGATTATTTGAAAGATTGAGGAGATTGATAGACTTGAGCAAGGTCAAGGATTCAGGGATCGATCCCACAAAATTGTTCTCTTGAATCAGTAACAGATTAAGCAGCCTCAGCTCTCCAAGTTCTGCTGGAAGAGACCCTGAGAACAGATTTCTGCTGAGATCAAGTTTAATCAAACGTGAAGCACCACATATCTCTGGTGGTATTGGCCCAGAGAATCTGTTCCTCCCAACATATAATTCAGATAAATTATTTGCACCTTTTATGTTGGGGGATATTGTTCCCTCAAAATCATTGGAGCCCAGATCAATTATGGAAACAACGGGTAGTCCCCAGAGTTGATCCGGGACCTTACCTGATAACCTGTTCTTACTTACCCTGAACCTGATCAAACTGTTGCAACTTGCATAAGACTCGGGCAACTCACCCGAGAAATTGTTCTCGAGTACTAGAAAGTACATCAGTTTCCCGGCTCTGCATATTGATGGAGGCAATGGACCAGAAAGTCTGTTCTCCGATACGTCGAGGAGCTCAAATTCTGAAAATTCACCAAGGTTTTGAGGCAGCTGGCCTGTCAGGTAGTTCTCATAGATAGAGAGTCTGGCCAGTCGCGTAGAGTTTCCTATTACATCTGGTACATTTCCGATGAGGCTATTATTGTATAGTTGCAGCGTCTCGAGGACAGGCAGACGGCATAAAGCTTCCGGGATGCTTCCAGTGAGTTCATTAACAGAGACATCCAAATCTCTCAGCCATGTCAAGTTACCAATCTCCACTGGAATTTCCCCGCTAAGTTGGTTGTAGTACAGCTCGAGCTGTGTTAAGCTCTGCATCCGTCCAAGCTCCGGTGGAATACGGCCTGTGAGGTAGTTACCGCTCAGCTCGAGATCTTGCAGCCATGTCATGTTTGCGAAACCCACCGGAATCTGGCCCGTTATCGAGCAGGTGCCCAGAATCAGAGCCCTCAAATTGGTTAGTCGGAATATCCCTTCTGGCCATTCCCATGGGCCAAACCCGGGATTTTCGTTGAAATTCAACAGCGCAATTTCGGTCAGGTTCGCTATGGACATGGGGAAGCGACCGGAGAACTGGTTCCAAGACACGTCTAGAATTCGCAATGATCTTAAGGGCGAGAGATCTGGCAGGCTCCCGGAGAATTGGTTATTGCTCATTCGGAGCACCTCAAGATGAGAGCAGTTGGTGATGACAAGTGGGAAATTGCCACGTAGCAAATTGTAGCCAACCGAGAGGGTACGCAAATCTGGTAGGTACGTGCATATATCAGACGGGAACTGACCTGTGAGAGACCAACCAGAGATGTCGATGCCTATCACCGAGCCGATGTCATCACAAGTGACACCGTCAAATCGGCAGTAACGAGAAGCAGCAGCAGCATCTGCAGAGTTCTTCTGCAGGGGGGATGATGCTGCTGCGTGACGGCCAGCATCATTGTCGTCGTTCCATTTCTCCAAAGAGGCGCCAGAAAGCGACTTCTTAATCACATGAGAAAAGAACTCTGATTGATTGAAGAAAGTTTGAGAAGAAAAACCGAGAAAAGTGGAGAAAAGCAGAAGAACCAGAAGAAGAACGCTGTGGCTGTCCATGAGAGAAGTTAAGGAGATCGAGTGCGTCTGTTATTGCGTTGCAAGAAAAGGGAGGGAAAGGGGTAGCAATATAAATGCATGCCACCAAGATGAAGGAATCCGAAAAAGCGGAAGCAAAAGACGCATTTTCGATGAGGGGCATCCGCGTCTCCTTTTTTATTTATGCCCACTAGGAACAGGGCCGCGCAACGCCTGCGGCATCTCTGTATGTAAAATTACAAGCACATATATGCATGCTTTTCTCTCTCTCTCTCTCTTTCTTTTGTGTGTGCATGTAGAGGCGTGATTTGAGTAAGCTGGGTGGAGCTGTCATACGTGTGGCCTTGGTGGAATTATCACAAGTGTTGGTTCTCTTTAGGCAAAGCAAGATGCTTCCTAAAACCAATAGATAATAAGGGGGATAAGTGATGCATGGTTTTTTTAATAGAATGAACAAGATAGGCACAATATTCACATCTTCCCACTGGCTTTCTACATGAAAATGACGAGCAATCTTTCACTATCAACCTCCACTTGGTGCCTTGACATGACAAGAAAATTCCTTTTAAAAAGAAGAAAAAAAAGGGCATAACATGGTGAGAAAATGAAAGGAAGAAACTGTAAGGAAAAGTACCGCTCCACCTACAAGTCAAATGTGTTGAAGGAAACAGGCGCTGTAATTGGGAGTGTGCCTTACCACCTGTAAAGCTGTCTGCGATTTCTTCGCAAATTTCTCCTCGCTTTTGTTGTTAATTCTCAAGCCACCACCTTCCATGACTTACATGGCAAAACCGCGATGGTTGCTTTGAACTTTACACAGTTTTTCCAATAACGTATCACTGACTCGAAGTGTGAAGATTGTACTTCGTAAACTTAATGCATGATCAACCTCTTTCTTGCAATGGGATGGACACACGGCAGTGTGTTGCGAAAATATCGTTTTCTCAATGTGTGATATTGAGGGGAGGGTGTTGTGTCTTCTCCTCGGAAGACAGCCGTTAGCCACAGTGCGTGTTTGGGGTCCCAATGAGCGCCACGTATATAAGCTCATGGGGCTCGTATTTCCGTGTGTGTTGGCATCACTTAGCATTGGAGTCCGGTGCGGTTGCAAAGACTTAAATACCCTTTTTTGCTATTCTCGCCATGAAACGATGATTTAAGAAAATGATAAAAATATCTTTTATTCAAAAAAAGGAAAACGATGGTTCGAGAAAAAGACAAAAATGTTCTCCATCCAGAAAGTCAAGGATGATGTTAACTCTTCAAAGTCCAAACGTTTTGTTTTCGCCCTAAGCAATTAACTTTTGCACCATCTGCCGTAACAGGAGCTCCCTTTGACGACACAAACTTTGTCGTCGTCTGCTGCCAAGTGGCAGCTTTTGCCGTCGTCTCGAGTCAAGGTTCCCGCCTTGGTTTTTAGCTTGTGTTACAACACATTGCCGCCTTCTCGTTCCTGCCTTGTGTTACAAAACATTCCCGGGTTCACGATCGACTGGTTTGATCATTGGTGGGCGTCATAGGAGCATTTGTCGACCATCTTTTTTTATAGTCTTCTCTTCTTTTTCGCTGTCGTTAGGCATTATGGAAGAAAGCAATGACACACAAACATTCCAACAAGTGCCATTAAGGCATCGTGATTACCTTTCCATGTCATCATGCTATCATTGAAGAACGTATGTCATCGTGAGTGTCATTAAAGCATTGTTTTTCTTGTTGCAGGTGGATCTTGTCCTTTCGATGGTTGGAAACTTAACGATATTTGTAAGACGTTGGGACCTATTGACAAGAATGCTTGTTTACATATGCGAGAAAGGGCCTCTACCCCATTCAATATCCTTCATTCACTCAGTATATGTAATGTATCACAAATCGCGGTTGTAGTAACATACTACCGATTTTTGAGATATTGTTTTGTTTATTAATATCAATTTGTAAGCTATTATGCTGAATTTCTGTATCGATTTGTAATATATTTTGCGATATGTATATCGATTTATAAGATATTATGTGTTTTGTAGTGTCGACTTGTAAGCTATTATGCTGAATCGCCGTATCGATTTGTAATATATTATACGATATGTATATCGATTTGTAAGATATTATGTATTTTTTAGTATCGATTTGTAAGATATTTGTAGAAAGACTTTTAAAACGTGTATTCGCTTTGTAAGATTTTTATATTCAAATCGCTGCTTATTTAGCGATTTATATTAAAATCTCTTCACAACATCGTAGATATAATTAAATCGCTATCATCAACACACGTATATGACAAATTGTTTCTTTTATGGGCATGGTAAGTAACAACTCGATGCAAGCAAATAACAAATCGTTGTTGCTTTTATACTGTAATTCATTCAATCATTTCTTTGACTTGCTTAACCTTATTGGTATCCATTGTTATATGCATCTTGAATAAATCATAGTAAACATATGTGTTTGCTAACGCAAATTGATATCTTGCTTATAACAATGGTGAACTTATCATCTGGTTGTAATGAAGATGATTTATCTCAATCATTTGAAAGATATGGAGAAGTGAACATTTGTACTAATGACGCGCCTGAAGAAGTGAACATGTGAACTAATGATGCACATAATAATAAGGGTGCATGCATTGGATTCACTCTTGACTTGAATGTTCCAGCAGAAGAAATGCAATTCGATAATGAGGTAGACGATCGTGACAGTACACTTGATAAAGGTGCAGGCACTGGAAATGTACATGATAGTACACCTGACTCTGTTCCTGTAGAAGGAATGCAGTTTAATAATGAAGATGCTGCATATAAATGTTACAATGATTATGCCTTAAAATTTGGCTTCAGTGTTAGAAGGTATTCTTGGTACCTTGGTCAAAAAAAGCACAAGGTAGTGTGGTGAGAAAGACATATGTTTGTTCTAAGAAAGGTTAGAAGAAGTCAAGTGAAAATCCAACAAGGAGCATGCCAGAATCAAGATGTGGATGTCCAGTGTGAATGGTGTTAAGAAGACTTCCGAATGAGAAATATGTAGTTCGTACTTTAATCAGTGATCATAACTATGATTTATCTGCTTCATTTATGACTCCTATGTTAAGGTCATATCGTAAAGTAACTGAAGCATATGTTGTAATTACTGAAATAGTTGATAGCATCGACATTGCACCAAGAAAGATATACAATTTGTTTGTGCACATAGATGGTGGTCGCAAAAATGTGTCATTCACACCTATGGATCTAAGAAACCACTTGAGAAGGAAGATGACAGATAACATAAAAAATAGAGAAATATGTTCTTTGGTTGATTACTTACAAAAGAAATCAAGCATTGACCCTGGTTTCTTTAGTGCAATGCAACTGGATGAAGATGGATATGTTGCGAATATGTTTTGGGCAGATTCAAAGTCAAGAGTAGATTATGAATGTTTCAATGATGCGCTTGTTTTTTATATAACAGTGAAGATTAATACTGAACAATGGCCATTTGCACAGTTTATCGGAGTGAACCATCACTCACAGAGTTGTATATTAGGCGACATTTTTTTTATATGACCCGACCAAGGAAAGTTTTAAGTGGTTGTTTAGAGTATTTACACAGGCAATGAATGAGAAGCAACCTGAAGCTGTACTTACAGATGATGATCACGCAATTGCCGACTGTAGTGTCTCATGTGAGGTCAGATGCACATCATCGCCTATGTTTGTGACATATCTTTCAAAATGCAGCAAAGAACATAGGACACATATTTAATCAGAAGACAGAGTTTGACAAAAAGTTTATAAGGTGTGTACTTGAGAGCGTAGACGAGGTCACCTTTATGTTTGATTGAGAGATATATGACCTTGAAGACTGTCTGTGGTTACAAATTTTATATACAGAAAAAGAGAAGCATGCATTGGTATATGAAAGATAATACTTTTGTGCAGGTATGATAAATACACAGAGTTGAATCTATGCATGTCACATTAAAGAAAACTATGTATTCATGTTTAACAATGTTTCGGTTCATGGAACAATATGAATTATTTGTAGACGGTCTTACACAAGATGAGCTTGAACAAGATGTAAAATGCTTCAATACACGCCCTGTAACTTTGGGCATGAAAATATTGATGTGACCTGTAGATCTGTATACACTAATTGTATTTGAATGGATTAATAAAGAGGCTATATAGGTCATAAATTGCAACATAAAAGGATGCATGAAAACCGAGAATATGCACAAATACCATATTTTATGGGAGGGTGAAGAGCATAAGAAAAGGCAAGAAGCATATGTCACGTATAATGTTGACAACAGAACAGTTGAATGCACGTGCAAAAAGTATGAATTCAAAGGCATTTTATGTCGTCATGCATTAAAAACACTTATCAAGAGAAGATACAAGCAATACTTGAGTCATATTTAATGTGAAGCTGGATGAGACAAGCAAAGATTGAACTGCTGGATACAGATAATGTCAGTCAATCTGGTGTTGATGAGAAGTGTCACATAGCCTCCCGTTACCAACAACTGTGTAGGTCATTTATATATGTTGCAGATTTGGCATCGAAAAGTGAAGAAGCCTATGTATGCATGAGAAAAGCATCAAGGGAGTTACTTGAAAATGTGTGGTTAATTCATCATCAGTCTATTGCAGCTCCTGAAGACCAGTCCAAGAAAATGGGAGCGAACAGCGGAGGTAAAAATTATGCTTCCCTTGACACTCATGAGAAGTTGCGCTAAAGCGTAAACATCATCTTCAATAACTCAGTAGTGAACGTTGTAGATTATGAAGAAAAAATTCACCAAGCGAAGGGTATCAAAAGAAAACCTGCCTCTGATCGCAGTTGTCAGAGGACAAAGGGTGCTCTAGAATTGGTTGGCAAAAAAAGGTCTAAGAAACAACCAACCTCTAAGCAAAAGCAATCAAGCCATTCGCATGAACAGGTATGTAAGTTATTATATTGCTTCTCATGTAAATTGCATTACATAAAGCTTATCAATATCTAACTTGTGTAATTTTCAACATGCAGCAATACTCTATGGACGTAATTTCCAATGTTGTAACCTTCAATCCTCCTAACCAGTTTTTTTGGAATGATAGCTTCAGTTTTACAAGTCTTTCGGTATGTAATCAATGTTGGGAGGATGTTTGCATTTCTTGTGAAACTTAATGTACTATCTTATATTGTTCTCTTTCATGACAGGCTCAGATTAATTCGAAAGCGAGCTATAGAACACAGGAATTGCGTGTGAATTCTGTTTAAGTTTTACCATAAAGTTAGTTGTCATGCCTCTTTGCATGACCCAATTTCCGCATTGTCGGATTTGTTAAGAGTTTAACAAAACAGAAGGTGAATATGCTTATACACTGAATGGTCTTATTAAGAAAGAGTTTTTAGATGAAGCCATTTTCATGAATCGTGAGCCATAAAAATAGAATTGTTAATATTTTTGTGGATCACCGTTCATGAAAATGGTTTCATCCAAAAAGCTATGGAACAAAGGAATCGCGTGTGAACTTTGTTTAATAATGTATCTTTCACATGTATAAATCCTTGTAATATGTATCATGCACATGTATAAATCGTAGTTAGTAAAAATCGTGAAAATCAGGTATTGTATATGAACTCAGTGCTTATACAATTAGTGAAAATCATTGTCTCATCTGGCTTTCATATATACAAATCATTATATATAAATTGTATCATCCATATTGTATGAGAGGGCCTCTACAACATCTGGTATTGTCCAAGAATAATTCATTCACAAACAAAGCCACACGATGTATAGAATTAGTAAAGAACAAATCGAGAATAATTCAACGATACAAATCAATGTAACTTTATAAATACAAATTGATTTCGTTCACAAAGACTAACAAAGACATATCATTGTCGCGATAACTTCATAAATACAAATCGATTTCGTTCACAAAGACTAATAAAGACATATCGTTGTCATAGTAACTTTAAAACTACAAATTGATGTGATTTACAACCTCAATCATTTACGAAAAAACCTAGTCTTTTTTACCTGATCACAATGGTTTGGCTTAGATAAACTACATGACCATCATCATCAAAAAAATAGATATCATCACCAGTAGGTAATTAACAGGATGCCTAATTGTATCAAAAAAATAGATATATCTTTGTTTGTCTATGTGAACGATATCACTATGTAATATAGTGATTTACTCATAACGTTTTGCAACTGTTACTTAATTGGATTTATACTTTACTAAGACTAAACATCATGTCGAAGACTATACACGTGCTTCCCATAGATATTGTGGTAGAATTGTATCAGAGCCACCACAAAATCATACATTTTTATCATCTTATTAGCATTAAGTTTTTAATTTTGAAAAAAGAGCCTTGTCCTGAAGTATCAGTAAGCCGTGCCTCATACTCCAGAGCAGTCTCCTTCACTGGTAAGGCTATTTAACACTTTTATTTGAAGCATGTGAATTCCTTATAATTGATTACATTTATGGTTCAATTCTCTTTTTGGTGTGAATTTCAAAGTCTTAGTGTGACTATATGAATGTATTTGTCTGGGGTCAATCCTAAGGGGGTAAGATCGATCAGGGTATAACTTTATAAAAGTTTCATATTTCAAATGTATACCTATACCTATTTAGTACATTCTAATTTCGATGGCGAAATTCTTTTAAGGGGGTAAGGATATAATATCGTGTATTTTTGTACTTAGTTATTTTATAAGATTTTAAAAAATTTGGCTGTCTGAAAGAAAAATCATTTGAGGCTTGCTTTTTAGACTGATGTCTTTGAGTCTAGGCTTGGCCCAGGTCCCATCAATAAGGTCATAACAAGCCAATCGAAGGGAGATAAAAAGTTTTTTTTTTACCTTAAAATTCAAGCAAAATTTGGGTTATTTTTGGGCAAAATTCAAAATTTGGTATTCGTGTAATATATCATTAGATGTGTCTCAAAATTCTGAGCGCAATGATACTTTGTTTTCCTGATTTTGAGTTCCGATTTGCCAGAATTATATCGATGCCTGGCACAACTTGCTGACACTTCAAGATAGGGCTCTTTTTCCAAAATTAAAAACTTAATTCTAATAAGATGATAAAAATGTAAGATTTTCCAAAATTAAAAACTTAATGCTAATAAGATGATAAAAATGTAAGATTTTGTGGAAGCCTAAATGTAAGATTTTATGGTGGAATTGTCCTCCCATAGATATTGTAACTAAATACTAATATTTTTTCTATATGAATGTGGCTGTAAATCATGTAAATCATATAAATCATGTAGATTTGTAGTTACAAAGTTACGACGAGAACGATATGTCTTTGTTTGTATTTGCGAACGAAATCGATTTGTATTTAAGAATTTAACTCATTTTGTATCGTTGAAGTAAAACCCAAAATCCTTAAACCCTCAACCCCAATCGCCTACAAAAGCGATTAGAAAATATCGTTGACATAGACATTGCCCGTAAAAGCAAATCGCGATAGCGCATAGCCTTCATACATCATTGTGTAAATCACGATGATACTTATGGTTCACTTAGACAAAACTCATTGTCTAAAAGACGGACTTCATTGTGTAAATTGCGATGGTATAATGGTTTACACAATGACGTCTATGTCAGTCACAACTGGATAAAAATTGCTCTATGCATGAGTAAAAATCGTGGTAAAAGTGCACTGTCAATGCTTGTGCAGATCGTAATCGCTGTTTATGAATATTTGTGTAAATCATTTTAGCCTTATATAAATGCTTGTTCGATTTTAATTTACAAAGGCCAATCATTACAACTATTTGTTCAGTGACATTTGTGTGCTACACTGGTTAAAATAGATTTATACACCTATAGAAAGTCACTTAAAGAAAACAACTCATTTCCACTTTACACAACGCTAATCGCTTTTACGATTTTCAATTATGAAGGCCGAACATAACAACAATTTGCTTTTACTATATAACAGTCCAACTTATTTGTCGCGTTTAGTGAAATTGAAATTTTATTTATTTCAACCTAGAGATATTTACATAATTTGTATACATAGTCTTACAATTTTTTTTATACAAAATTTGGTTGTACAGTCTATAAAATCTGTTAGAAGTCGATGTACATCATATTACTCCTGGGGGGTCACGTCATTTGTTGCCTTCTAGGTATTCTTGCCGGTTGAGTTTTTTTCTCTTCCGCAATTAGAAACTCCATCAATTTTTCTCATAGTTCTGTGTGAAATCTAGGCTATCAACCTGTAACAAAAATATAATGTGACACTAATATATACATTGAGTCCCCAATAATAGAGGGTAATAAAGAGCATACAACGTCGAAATCAGGTTCTCGTCCATTGTATATTGCTTTAATATACTTCATTATAAATACGCCATAATCAATGCCATTATTTTGTAAAGGAGCATCGTGTGTTGAGCGAAAGATCAACTTACCAATATCGACACCCAAAGCGTCTTTGACAAATCCCTCCTGTGGTTAATGCAAAAGAAAGTAAATTCTTGGCCACCGTACATGATACAATACCCTTATAGATGAAAACTTACGAAATGCAAAATGTCATGACGTACACCACTGTGTAAGTCCAATGAATTGTAGCATCATAGTTATTTTTCATGTAAATCCATCACGTATAAGACCCAATGCGATTCAGTTTGCTAGAGTGTTGAAATCAATATCTACAAATCGATAGTACAAATCGTGTTAGGACTGTTATGCCTAAACCTTGCACAAGCGGTTTGTTTACTTTCCTTTTCACTTGACCAAAAGTCTCTGCAATGATCATCGTTACCTCAGTATGGTAGTCCATCTTGAAATCCAATAGAGTATGGCAATTGACGGACGATACTCTGTTGAACAAAACAATGATAATAGTAATGTTAAAACACGAAGCAACAAGAGTAAATCAAAAAACAAAATAAACATAAAAGAGAACCGATATACCATGAAATAAGGGCTGACGATGCGTCTAGTATTGGTTGTTGTGTTGCTTTAAATATACTTGACGAAATCGGATATAGTCTGTTTACAACAAATATGAACTTGTTAACATACATACCATGGCATACGTAAATATATAAGTGATAGTGGTTTCATACGTACAAAATTACTGATAGTGTTCCCTTCTGCATATTTGTTTTGCATCCGTTTGATGTTATCTTGGAGCTCTTTGCTGAGTTTTCGAGCACCACCTTTTGTGGATGTTCCACTAACATTAACGGAATATTCAAGAAACAATATTGAAATTCCATTATACAGTACATAACACAAATCACATAAATGTCATAAAAGAGACAAATTTTGAAGAAAATCAACACGATGTTTAGACAATATATGCTTGATTCGCCATCGCTGGTCGTGTAACTATCATCTTCTCCTTCCTCATCTTCTTCATCGATATCGATACCCCCTTTGCGATGAAGCAGGTTATATGTTCGATTCACAAACACGTTGTTTATAAAGGAACTGTCGATTTGTCTGTTCCTTGTTCACGAAGCAAAGCGAAGCCACACCATCCAGAACTTATATGATGTGTCATTCATATATAAAGCAAACGTCATTTCACAGACCGCCAGTTTTTAAAAAAATAATGCCAGTTTTCAAAAAGTGCAAGCAAATAAATTGCATTGTACATTAATTAAATTAAAAAATGTCATTTCATCTACCTTTTAAAAAACTAATCAACGCGATAGGACATATCAGTCAAATCATGATAGCACGTCTCGTATGGATTTATTTTTCAATCTCTTTTTCATCTTTTATATGTCATTATGTAAATCATGATAGGAAAATCGTTAACTTAGACAAAGCTCATCAAAATAAATCGTGATAGGACAAATCATTGCAGCGAAATCGATTTGCAACTATGACTTAAATCGGCATGAAGTTATAAATTATGATAGGATATATCATTCACATAGACAAAGCTTGTCACCCTAAACACTAAACCCAAATCCCTAAACCAAAAACCCAAAAACATAAAACACAAAGCTCGTCAAATCGCGATATTATAAATCGCTATCATTCACAAAGACAAACAAAGATATATCGTTGTCGCGGTAGCTTCTTAAAACCTAAAACCCTAAACCCTAAACCCGAAACCCTAAACTCTACTATTTAAACCCTAAACCCTACACCCTAACCCTAAACCCTAATTCCAAAAGTGTAATCCCGAAACCCTAAACCCTAAACCCTAAACACAAAACCCTAAACATTGAACCCTAAACCCTACTACCTGAACCCTAAACCCTGCTACCTAAACCCTAAACCCTACTATCTAAACCCTAAATCCTAAAACCTAAAACCTAAACCCTAACCCTAAACACTAAACTCTAAACCACTTATGAAAGTTTTTGCATGAGTACAAAATGTTGTAAAAGTGCACGGTCAATGTTTGTGCAAATCATTTCAGTTGTTTATGAATGTTTGTGCAAATATTTTCATACTTATATAAATGCTTGTTTGATTTAAATTTACGAAGGTTGATCATTACAACGATTTGTTCAGTGACATTTGTGTGCTACACTTATAGAATGTCACGTTACAGAAAACAACTCATTTCTACTGTATACAACGCTAATCGCTTATAGGATTTTCATTTACGAAGGGCAAACATTACAAGGCTTTGTTCACTGTATACAACGATAATCACTTTACAATTTTCATTTACGGAGGTTGAGCATTGCAACAATTTCTTAACAGTACACAACGATAATCGCTTTTATGATTTTCATTAACGAATGGTGAACATTACACTGATTTGTTCACCATATATATCGCTAATCCCTTTTACAATTTTCATTTACAAAAGGAGAACATTACAACGATTTGTTCACATAGACAAACTTCGCAAAAAGTAAATCACGATAGGACAAATACTATTTGCAAAATGATGTTTATGTTAGAGCCAACCTACGCATGGTATAATGAGGCATAATTCCTTCTTCTTTTAGAAACCACACTAATGGCCTGAAAGACTTCAAATTTCTCAAATTATAAGTAGAGATACATGTACAGAGAGTAGTCATCTATAGATGTGACAAACAAGAGTCCAACTTATTTACGTGTTTAGTAAAATTGAAATTTTATTTCAACCCAAAGAGATTTACATAATTTGTATACAGTCTTACAAAATTTGTATACAAAATTTGGTATACACAGTCTGTACACAACGCTAATCGCTTATAGGATTTTCATTTACGAAGGGTGAACATTACAAGGCTTTCTTCACTGTATACAATGGTAATTGCTTTACGATTTTCATTTATGAAGGGTGAGCATTAATTACAACAATTACTTAACAGTACACAACGCTAATCGCTTTTACGATTTTCATTAATGAATAACGAACATTACATCGATTTATTCACCGTATATGATGAAGCATGAATTGTGCATCAAAGATTACATTAGAGTCATGCATTAAAGCATCATTTTTAGGTTTAGAACCCATATTTAGATACTTTTGAACATAAACAAGATATGGTTTGAATCTCGTTTGAATCAAAGTTAAAACAAGAAAGTTATTGCATTTTCAGTGCATCAAATCAGACCTCGGGGCAAATTGCGGCAAATCCAGATCCAAATGGCCAACATGGTTCTTGGATCAATGCAAAAACACAAGAATCCAGCCCAAACAGACCCAAACTCGATTTTGAAAAAATATTGCAAAAACCCCCTTCTAAAAAGGGCGCCCAACAATTAATTACCTTTTAATCCCTTTTATGGAAATACGAAAATTTGGGATTTTTACTATAAATGGTGGCTACAAACCCTAGGCAAATCATTTTTGCCTAGGGATTTTTGCCCAATTGAAACTCCTCAGCCTCCTTCACGCTTCCTTCTTCATGTCCATCTCCTTCCTTCACCATCTTCACGAATTTCCAAGCCTTTCCTCCATTGCTTCCCCATCTCTTCTTATTCAACTCATCTTCTTCGACCTCCATCTTCTTCCCCTTCATATGGTTTTCATAGCGTAACGTGTGGTTGCTGTTTTTGCAGGATTTGCAGATCAAAGAGGAGCTATTCCTAGCTGGTGTGCTGTCTACACCATTAGGAACGACCGATTCTACCATCCGGTCTTCTTCTCCACCCGAGCAAGGCTCGGTTTACCATCCATCTTTCGGCGCCTCCATTGGATGTACCCCTTGCAGCAGCAGCAACGACCACGTTAATATGAAAACCTCCACTTAACGAGTTCAGTTGTGCATCTCCATTGGCTTAAATCGCTCCCCACTACCCCTCCTTTTGTTGGACATCCTATACAAGGTATGTCTTCTTTCTCTATTTCTTTTATATACAACCGATTTGAATATATGGTTTATTTTTGTTGAGTGTGTTTTCTAATTTGGTTCCAGCCCTAGTGTAGTAGTTGGTGCATCAACTAGCACCCTAAGTTGAGTCTAAATCGCATTCCTAATTAATGTTTTCATGTTTAGCCTTTAGTTGAAATATTTTCTATTTTGCTAGTCGGTTGTAGCTCATTTGGCATTAGACATTCTTTTTAATTGTGTTACGTAGTTTAGCATATTTTTGAGCAGTGAATTAATAGTGCTAATTTTTGTACCTTTGGTAGTTTGATTAGCAATCCAATGGTAGATGTGTTGTGACCATCATACAGCCAAGAAAGGGAAAACCGATTAGAAGTCTCTCTAATCGGCTTGGGTTTCTTTCCAAAGAGGGTATCACATGTTAATTTCTATGTGATGTTTGTCTTAGCAGCATCTCTTGATTAATCTATCTGCAATTTAGTGGTCTACTATTTAGTGAGCTCCTGATTTTTGTGTATGAAAGAGGTGTTAGTTTGTTGAGGTTGCTGTTGGGAATAATTAGATCTTGAATTAATTTTGTTTAAGTTTTAGTTTCTTTTTATGCGCGTTGGGTTGCATATCATGTTAGGTTGCTAGTTTCCCTTGTGGTCTTGTTGTAATATTCAGTTAGGTGCTGTTAGTAAGGTAAATTAGATTAGAGTAATCTTCTTTTACTGGTTCTTAATGGTAGAAATTAGTTTAAGGCTGTATTAGAATTAATTAGTTTGTTGTCATGGTTAGGCAATTTTAGGTATCTTACTTGATCAGAGGTATTCGGTTGAATCGGGTTGTAACATCAGATTTTCATAAATTCCTCTGTTAGCTTATAGATTAAATTAGCTTGCAACAACTTTAGTTTGCTAAGTTTCGTTTCAAAATTAAGTAGTTTTTATGTTAGAAGTTGTTTTAATATACTTGTTATATTAATTGAGGTTAGCATGTGTAGTTGATTAGTTTCACTAATTTGCTATTAGCTTTACAGTATCAGCATGTGTTAGAGTTTGTTTAGTTAGCATATCTTATGTTGCTTAGTTTAGAGACTGTAGCTTAGTTGACTCTCATGGTTGTAATTGTTTTTAACATTTGATTAGTTGAGACCCACCAATTGACTAGAATCACTCTAGTCGATTGAAGCCCATTATGAGTAGGTGATTCTACTATCAGTTTTGGGGTTTTATAGCTAGTCTGGATGTTGGTTAGTTAATCTGCAACTGATCACTAACCTATTGTAGTTAGAAGAGATTTTGTTTAGGTTTCGCAAATCCATTGCAATAGTTTTAACCCCCATTGCCTAAACTGGCTAGAGCCTTTTCTCTAGTTGAATACGTTGGTCGTTGCAAGGAAAAGCACTGATTTAGAGTAATTGTTTTCTATAGTTTAAAAGTGTACGTAATAGGATAGGTCATATGTGCATGTCTCAGCAGCGTAAACAGCATTTAGGATAGGGTTTCTTGGTAGTCTCGTCCGTTGCCATTATAGAATTTCTCGATAGACCTGTCACTAAATCATTACAGAAATTGACACTTATATTCGGAGCTTTCGGATTGATATTCGTGATCTGAGAGTTGCGTTGGATTCGTGATTGTGTCAGGAATCCAACAGAAACAAAATCATTCCAATTGGACTCCAGTTGAGTAGTCCACTATTCATTTTCTTTAAGTCTATCAGAAATTAGGGTTTAGGGTTACACAGGGGCATAGTTGTCTTTTTTTAGTTTACGTAGTTATTCTAACTTCGGGCCTTAGTAGCTTATTAAGTTTCTAGTATTAATCCAGAGTTGTTTGCAGTGTTAGAATAATTAGTTTAGAGAGTTAGCTCGGGTAAATTCTTGTTTTACGTATAAATTAGATTATTCGCTAATTTTAGTCTTAACATAGACTTAAATGTTATTAAAAATCACTGAGTTAGCTTAACTAACTTTGTGTTTGTGTTTTGCATGTGATACCAAGCTGCAACTCTTCGTATATTTTGTAAAGCTTTGGATTTATCTCGTTGATTCTCTTTTACATAACTTGTTCAGTTTAATTTTCATTATATTATTCTCTATAATTGAACAAGTTTGATATCAATAAAGTGTAACTGTTTGATCTAATTCGAGTGTATCCCATTCCCTGTTGATCAATCCGAACTCACCACGAACGTGGAAATTCAGTTATTATTATTTGATTTGAGATTTTCCAAAACAATTTCAATAATAAAATAATGTTTTGAAATTTCACTTAAAAAATCCGATCAGTATACATCGCTAATCCCTTTTGCGATTTTTATTTACAAAAGAAGAACATTACAATGATTTGTTCACATAGACAAACTTCGCAAAAAGCAAATTACAATAGGACAAATACTATTTGCAAAATGATGTCTATGTCGAAGCCAACCTACGCATGATATACTGAGGCATAATGCCTTCTTCTTTTAGAAACCATACTAATGGCCCAAAAGACTTCAGATTTCTCAATTTGTAAGTAGATATACATGTACAGAGAGTAGTCATCTATAGAGGTGACAAATAAGAGTCCAACTTATTCGCGTGTTTAGTAAAATTAAAATTTTATTTCAACCCAAAGAGATTTACATAATTTGTATATAGTCTTACAAAATTTGTATACAAAATTTATATACAAAATTTGTATACAAAATTTGGTATACACAATCTACAAAATCTGTTAGAAATCTCTATACATCATATTAATCCTAGGGGGGTTGTGTCGTTCATTGCCTTGTAAGTAATCTTGTTGTCGTATTACTTTTCTCTTCCGCAATTAGAAACTTAGTCAATTTTTGGCATAGTTCGGTGCGAAATCCCGGTATATCATCTTGCAACAAAAATGTAATATGACACCAATATATAAATTGAGTCCCCAATAACAGAGGATAATAAAGAGCATACATAATCAAAATCAGGTTTTTGTTTATTGTATATTGCTTCAATATACTTCATTACGAATACACCACAATTGACACCATTACTTTATAAAGGAGCATGGTCTACACAGAGCAATCTCCACTTGCCAATGTCGACACTCAAAATATCTTTTAGGAATCCCTTTTGTAGTTAATGCAGAATATAGTAAAATTTGGGCCACCGTAAAAGATACGATACACTTATAGAAAGAAACTTACCAAATGTATAATGTCATGTTGTACACCAGTGTGAAAGTCCGATGAGTTGCAACACCATAGTTGTTTTTCCCCAGCATGGTAGTGCATCTTGAAATTCAATGGTGTATAACTATTGGTGGATGTAAGTCTGTTGAATGAAAGAGTGATAATAGTAAGGTTAAAACATGAAGCAACATGAGTAAATCAAAAAAGAAAATAAACAAATAAGAGTACCGATATACCATGAAATAAGGGGTGACGATGCATCTAGTATTGCTTGTTGCATTGCTTTTAATATACATGACAAAATCAAATATAGTCTGTTTGCAACAAATATGAACTTGTTAACATACATACCTATGGCATACGTAAATATATAACTGATAGTGGTTTCATACATATAAAATTACTGATAGTGTTCCCTTCTACAAATTCATCTTGCAGTCGATTGATGTTCTCTTGGACCTCTTTGCAGCATTTTCGCTCACCTTTTTTTGTAGATGTTCCACTGACATGAGCAAAATATTCAGTAAACGACATTAAAATTGCTTTCTATAGTACACAACACAAATCAAATATACGCCATAAAAGAGCCAAATGTTGCAGAAACTAGTCATAAGGTTTAGACAATATACGCCTGAATCGCCATCGTTGGTCGTGTAGCTGTGGTCATCTCCTTCATCGCCATCACTGACTGTGTAGTTGTTGTCGTCTTCTTCATCGACATCGCTGACTGTGTAGCTATCAGTGTCTCCTTCCTCAACATCGATACCCCCTTTGAGACAAAGTAGGTTATATGTTCATTTCATGAACACGTCGTTCTAAAAGAATCGTTGGTTCGTCTGTTCCTTAATCACAAAGCAAAGTGAAGCGACACCCTCCTGAACTTGTGCGACGTGTCATTCATATATAAAGTAAACGCCATTTCACCTACCACCCATTTTAAAAAACCGTGCACAAATTAATTGCATTGCACATTAACTAAATGAAAAAATGTCATTTCATCTGCCTTTTATAAAATTAGTCAACGCGATATGACGTATCAATCTAAACATCGTGTCGATTTGTTTATTGTTTTTCTTTTCATCCATTTATGAATCAGTCATTGTATAAATCGCGATAGAACATATCGTTTACATTGACAAAGCTCGTAACAGCAAATCATAATAAGACAAATATTGTTAAATTATGAAACTTAAAGTATTGTGGTTGTAAGTCGATTTGTATTTATTAAGTTACCTAGATTTGTAGTTTACCAATAAACATCATGGCAATTTGTAAATTGATTTGTATTTATGAAGTTACCTTGATTTATAGTTTATCTAGTCTGAACAATGTCTCAATTTATGTGATGGGTTTAGGTGGGGGAGTGACCCGACCAGTTGTCCAGGTCTAAAACCCTAATCTATTTAACCTCTCTTCCTCTTTTTTTTCTGCGACAAAGCAACTTCTTCTTCTTCTTCTTCTTTCTCTTATGCCTTTGTCTTCTTCTTCTTTCTTGTATTTTTCTTTCTTCTTCTGTATTCCTTCTACCTTTGCTTGATAGATGGTATTTGATGCTGATATTGTAGTTGTTTACTGTCGTGCAGAAAGATCTGTATAATCTTTGATGATGATTATAGTGGTTATCTTCTATAGATACATCAATATATTCATGACACATACAATTGTGGCATATTTGTCGTGAAGTATATCAAAGCTTACACAAAATATCACGATTCTAATCATCCTCAATCTTTGCCGCCTGTGAACACCCCAAATTTTTCAAAATTTTATAAATATTCTCCTTTTTGCCTCTGACCCCCATTTTCTGAGTAAATTGAGTCATTTTACTCAAAACGCCAGTTTATTTCTTGAATTTACTGGAATCAGATCCATTTTCTATATCTGACTCGATTTTGGATCCGGGCCTAGTATTAAAATCCAAATCTGAGCATCATTATTCAAATTTCAAAATTAAATTCGCAAAAATAATTTCTGAAAGGCTCAAACAGTCGATTCAGTGTTCATTTGGATTCGATGCTCTGTATTTCTCAATTCAAGGTTCAAAACTCGAATATTTCCTCAAAACCCAGATCCGAACCCATTTTCTGAGAAAATTTCCAAGGTTTAAAACCTGAATTCTCAGAAAACACTTCTTTTATAAAATATTCTTAAATTTCTCAAAATTAGTTTAAAAACCCATAGTTTTAGAGTTTTATTTCAAAAATAACAAAAAAATACGAAGAAAAAGAACAAAAATCGAATTGAAAAGGAAAAATACAAAAAAATGGTTTTAAAAACCTCTCCCAATCACGACCCCTCTCTCTCTCTCTCCCAAAAGTTCTCAATCGATCCACCCTCCATCAGCTGCTTCCTTCATGCCTTCTCCATTGATCGCTAACCGAATCGCTTCTCGACTCTTCCCTAAGCCCATCGCTTGCCTTTTTCTTCCTCTCCCGTTCATCTCCAACGACCTTTTCCCTTTTGGATTCTTCTTCTCCCTTCTATAAAATGAGCGTAGGGGGGGGAAGCCCTGAAGGATCCATCTTCGACCCCATCACTCTCTTGCATCAATTGTTAGCATCACCCTACCATCGCACCCCTTTTCCCTTCTTCTTCTCGACCGCCCTTCCTTCTTCCCCTTTTAGCAGTAGGGATCTCCATAGTGGTAAAAGGAGAACTCACTCCTTCCTGCTCCTGCAATGCAAGGCAATCAGGATTCGATCAATCCCAAAGCCACGCATGGCTACGACCTTGATAGTCGACATCTGCTTCCTTCTTCGAGGGCTCTAGCAATCCGATCAGGTCGAACATCGATGGAACTACAGGTGAGCAAACCATCTTCCTCTTCTTTCTTCTTATTTTCTGTAAACATTACCCTTCCTTTATTCATAGCATTTCTCTGTTCCGATTGCATTCTTCCTTATTCCCTTTTCTTTTATTTTCATTATAAGGCATAAAAGGGTGGAATCAACCTGCATATAGCAGGATCGACCCACCCTCTGCAACATCAACGGAACGTCCATGTTCCTACAACCCTTTTCTGATTTCGTTATTTTGCAATTACTTATTGTTCCATTTTAATTTCATCCCACCATCTGAGGGTTTTACCCCAATGCATATTGATTTTGAAAGGCACGTCAGATCCTGGATTTTCTTGTTACTGCGTTTCATTCATTTGGTTTCAGTTTATTAATAGATTTAGTCAGTTATATTATGTTCATTTTTGCCTAGTATTACCGTCTTTCATTTCATCAATTGATCCCATTCATTAATTTCTTTGTTTAACATTATCATCTGCAACACTTCGTTTTCCAATTTTGAATCAATTACATCTCTTCATCGCGTAAATCTCTTTACATCATCAAATTTCATCTTTACTGTATCATTTTTTTTGTGTTGTTGTTTTTACTATTTGCTCCACATCTCGGTCCACCTGGCTTCTATACCTTGTTCAACCCCAATTCATCTATATGCCATCCTCATACCCAATGGTATGCTCTGAGAATTAATGTGTTCGATGGTAATAAGCCTGTCAATGGCATTGAGCAGTTAACGACCAATCTCTACCTCTGTGCATTGAATAAAAACCTGGATGGGCTATGATGTGTTGATCCTTGCATATCAAGCATGGATGTTGCTAATCAACCTATGCCAATGAGCCTGGATGGGCTATGGGGATATGATTACTATGAGGTGATTTGGCTAGTTGACAACACACAATTCTAGTGAAATTATTAATGAACCTATGCTGAAATTGAGGCATTGGCTCCTCTGTTTCTGAGATCAATCGGCTCTTATTGATGAAACCATTTTGCGGAAGATGATTTGCTATTGATAAAAGCCTCTCCTCCATACCCCTGTAAACAATTCAAAATTAAGGAGTCACTAAGGTGCTTAGCTCTTGTGTTGAAGAGAATGCCTCCAGACCAGCATACGTCATCTTGTGGGGATGAAAAAAACCTAACATTCATTGGGCTGGTTGGAATGCTGGACCCACCAGAAGAGGAAGTGCAAAATGCCATTGTGACATGTATGTCTGTTGGGGTAAGTACGATAGTTATCATTGGTGATATATACCTGTTGCAGGATCCCTACACCACCAGGTAGGAGGCATTTTGATCACCTATCCAATTTCACTGGAAATTCTCACACTGCTTTTGGATTTGAAAATTTCCCTTCTATTCAAAAGGCATTGGTTTTGCAACATATAGTGCTCTTTACCAGGTTTGAGCCTTCACCCAAACGCATGTTGGTTGGATTATTGCAGCATTAAAAGAAAGCAGTGGCAATGGCTGGTGATGGTGCCCATGACGCCCCTGTAATGAAGACAACAAATATGGAAATCGCAATAGGATCAGGATTTCCTGTTGTAAAAAAAAAAGTGCTGAAGATATGATGCTGGCTGATGATTTCCATTTCCTGCACTATAATAGCACATCTCTGCATTATTGCTACACCACATTGTTGCACCCCATCGCACTCCTACTGTGCATTTTCCCATATTTTGCACACATAATCTTCCTCACTGATGAGCATTTTCACTATCTTTCCCCCTGCCACTTGCATATTTACTGTCGTCAGCTACCCACCATTACACAGTAGTTGTTTGCTGCGTGACCACATCATGTTGCATCCACTGTAGCAGATAAACATTGTTTATTACTTGTGATCATCGCAAAATTTTTCCTCTCTTGTGGTTTCTCTCTCTTCCTTCTCTTTTCCTTTTCTAACCTCTATTTTCCTCCTTTTTGAAGAGAGAAAAATAAAAGAAAGAGAAGAGAAAAGAAAGAAAGAAAAAGAGAGAAGAGGAACTCTTTTGCGCGGTCTCACTTGACCTTGATTTGAAAAATATTTAGAAATTTAACTCGCCTCCGTTTTGAAAATTATTGCGGGAAAATGGAGAGACGAGATTCGCTTGTCGGTACGAGGTTCGATCGTTCCTGGCGCCTTTACCAGGGGTAATCGAACCAAGGATCAAATTTATGCCTTGTGCTTTGCCTAAATATAATCTAAGAATTTATTCTAACTCTAAATGCACAAAGAATTATACTTGTGCAATGCAAGGATGTATGCTTTTTTTGAAAGATGTTTTGAAAATTTCTAAGTATTCTGAGATGAACTTGGTAAAAGAGTGAAAAAGATGATTGATTTTGACTTAGAACTTGAGATAGATCAGAGAATTTCTAAGTCTTTGAAGTAAATCAGAGTTGGAAGAATAAATCTTTGACTTTGAGAAAGAATGATTTAAAGCTTTGAAATGAAAGGAAAATGAAGTTTCAAATTCAGAAATGGACTTTGAATTTAATCATGGATTTAGGAGAAGAAGATGAAATTTTGAAGTGATATTGAATTTGAATCTTAGAATGGATCTGAGAAAATCAAATGGTATTTAAAAAATAGAAATGGATTTAGGGAGTTCAAATGAGATCTGGAAATGGACTTGGATTTGAAATCTAGATTTTGAAACAGAATTGGATTTTAAAATGGATTTAAGATCTGGGATCTGAGATCCGATGTAAAATTGGGTTCTGGATCCTAAGATGGATTTGGATCTGAAGTCTGAGATCCAATATAGAGTTGGACTCTGGACCCTAAGATGGAATAGGATCTGAAGTCTGAGATCCAAAGTAGAATTGGATTCTGGATCCTAAGTGGATTTGGATCTGAACTGTAAGATCCAAAGTAGAATTGGATTCTAGATCCTAAGTGGATTTGGATCTGAAGTCTAAGATCCAAAGTAGAATTGGATTCTAGATCCTAAAGTGGAATTGGATCTGAAGTCTGAGATCCAAGGTGAAATTGGATTCTGGATCCTAAAGGAAATTTTGGATCTGAAGTTTGAGATCCAAGCTGAAATTTGGATTCTGGATCCTAGAATGGATTTTGGGTTTTGAAAGTCCAAATGAGACTTTTGAAAATGGATTTGGGTTTTGAAAACGCAGATTGAATTTAAAATTTAGGAAGGGTCAAGCTTTGAGATTCATAATCAATCTCAAACTTTGATTTTGAAGATAAAAGATAAACTTGGTTTTGAATTTTGAAGATGAATCAGAAATTTCAAAGTTAATTTGAACTTTGAATTTGATTGGAGTTTTGAATATAAGATGAATTTTGGAATTTCAAAGTCAAATTAATTGAAATCTGATTTGAACTTGAATATAAAATGTATTTTGAAATCTTAAAGTTAAATTGAATTTTTGAGATTGAAAATGAAATAGAATTTGAAAAATGAAAGGATGAATTGGATTTTATAAGAATTGAGGATTGATTGAAGAAGATATTTACATTACTTGGAGTTTTGAAAAAGGAATTTTGAAAACATGATGCAATTCTATCCTAAATGATGAATGAATTTAAAGAATTTGAAATTGGATTTTGAAAAGCTATTCCATTCTTTAAATGAATTAAGAGTGAGGTTGAAGATATAATATATCCCTGACTATGGTCATTGAATATATTATATAATAACCATATTTAAATTCAAATGAAGAATAAAATACATTTTTGGTGCTTTTATAGCATTTAAAATGAAATTAACTCTCAATATACCCTGACTATGGCCATTGGTATATATATTGAATTAATTTTAGATTAAATACTTGTAAACACCCCAAATTTTCACCCTCATTCAGTGTTTGTCCATTTCATATGTCATTGCATATCACTGCATGAATTCGACATACCATTTCATTGCATCGCATAGCATTACATCTCATTATTGAGATCCAGCACTCCAGCTTTCAAAACATTCAATCCAGATTTGAATTTTAAAGCTTTTATTTCAAAATCAATTTCAAAACCTGGGTTTTTATTCAATACTTTGTCATTTTCCAACCCCAGGACTTTATATTTCGAAATATTTTCTCAAGGAAACAATCTGGATTCATTTCAAATTCAAATTTTAATCGATTTCAATTCACTGATGAAACCCATTGAGGTGGTGTCGCTTCTGAATTCCTCTATTCATTAAATTTCTTAAAGTTTTGAAAGTTTCAGTCCGATCAGGACTCTGTCCCAGAGTCCTAATCCAGTCAGGAGTCTGTTTTGAAATCTGTTTTACTTCCACTTTTAGTCTTTTTCGATTATTGTCAAAATTTAGGTCATTTTACAGAGTCTAGTTAGTTCAAAACTCTATTTTAGAGTTCGGTCGAGTTAGGAGTCTAACCCTGACTGTGTTTTCTGACTTATTTCATCATTTCTTGATAAAATATTTCCAAAATTCTTTCATTTGAATTCTAAAAATTTAAAATCTCAGAGTCTTAAGAGTTCAGGACTCTAACTCGGAGTTCCAGTTCGCTTGAGACCCTATTTTCAAAGATCTTGAATTTCAAATGTCAATTTTAACCCTTTTTCAAAGCCATTTTCAGTGTTTATTTCAAAATTCTTCAAAACTCGATGTGGGCCCACTCAGTTGGCACCATATCCAGAGGAGTTCTAACCTAGTTAGGACCCTATTCCATTTCAAAAATTATAACTTTGAAGTTTGTCTTTGAAAATCCTTTTGAAAACTCCTTCAATTTCAAGTCTTAAAATCGCTTTTTGAAAAACTCAAGTAGGGCCCACTCGGGGTGGCGCCATATTCGAGTCAGTCAGGGCTAGACTAGGGTTAGTTGATGTCTTGGTTAATTTTAGAGGTTTAGAAGAGTCAAAACCATTTTGAAAAAAAAAACTCATTTTGAAAGTTAGTTTTTAAAACTAGTGTTTTTAAAGGTTTTTAAAGGTGTTTTAAAAAGCCAAATGTAGAAAATGCCAAGTGGCATTACATTTGGGGATTTTTTAGGAAAGTCTAGGGGTTAATTAGGCATTAGTTTAGATAATTTAGGCTAGGGGTAGTTAGGTCTTTCCACCCAAAAATCGCCCCCCTTGTTAGAGTCCAAAAAATTCAAAATTCCTAATTTTTAAACCTAAAAAAAATGCTATAAATAGTCTCCATAGGGGGGTCGATTTTTCCAACTTGCTCTCCTTGGGATTCTTGGAGCTTCTCTCTCCTCTCCAGCCCTTCCTCCATTTCAGCCACCTCAAGGTAATTATTTTTTTTAATTTTTAGCTTTTATTTCATGTTTTTAATAGTTTTAAATCAATTTTAGCCATTAATACCTCCTATTTCATGGATTCAACCATGGTTTCACCTCAAGAACCATCAAGAATCAGCAAGAACAATCCAAGAAGGTGATCTAACCCTGTTTTTATTGATTTACAGGGATTTTAATCCATTAGAATTGATTTTAATATGATTCTTTACATTATTAACCAATAAAATATATGATTTACCATTTTAATGGGTTAAATCTATGTTTTAAAGGTGATATCAAATTCCAACAATTGATTCCCTGTTTTTATTTTATTTTCATGGTTTATTCATGTTTGTTTTACGTTATATAGTATAGAAATAATTTTTATTTACTGTTTTATGGTTTATTTTATTGATTTACATTAGTTAATGCATGGTTTTCCAAGTTTCTTAAATTTCTGTGTGTTTTAGATTTAGAACAGTAAAGATAATATTATTTCGGATTGAAGTACTCATTGTTTATTTCTGATTTTTTTATATGTGATGCATGGATGAGTTATTGAGTTACTGTAGAAAAATCAGTGGTTTTGGATGTCGGGAACTCTGTCAAAACAATCAGACATCAAATCGGGTTTTTAAAGCTTTAAAATCGTGGTTAAAATCAAGAAGGTAACTTGCTGTTATGATATTTCTCTCATCTGATATCCGATTTTAGATCTGTAAATTTATATGGATTCACATTGAGTAGATATGTCTGCTGTGAAATTTTTAGATTTTTTGGTTACTGTTTAGTATTTTTCCCCTTTCAGAGAATCTGTTTTTAAATTTAAAACTCATTAGGGTTTACCAAAACCCTAATCAGACTTGTATTAGTCATAAATCCCAAACCACAAATCTGATTCATGATCTGTAAAAAGTGAGTATTGTTATTTTTCTGTCTAATGTTCACCACTAAAATTTCAGAGATTTTTGTTTAGGATTTATATTTATGTCTGTATTTTCAATCTGAAGTAGCCGTTTTAATCCCTATTAAAAGTGATATATTTTAGCTCAGATTGCCGGAAGGGTTTCTCCCTAACCGGAGATGATTTTTCCGATCTGTAAATTGGGAAATCTCTGTTTTTCTTCTTAGTTAGTCTATGTAAAATTTCATAAATTTCCATGGAGATTTGACCCCTGGTTCAGGTCTTGGATTGAAACTGGTTGGTGAATTAGGTCAAAAATAGCATATTTTTAGGGTTTAATGCAATTTTCAGATTAATTCAATGTCAAAAATTTATTTTTATAATTCCAATTCGACATTAGGGTTATAACAAGTGCAGGTACCAATGTTTATGGATTTTGGAATCCATTTGATCTCTGAATTAATAAAATTGCAAAACTGGGTTCCTGAAAGATCCAAAAACACTGCTAAAATCACAGTTTTTGTGATATTATTGGATTTTCGTGCATGAGCATATATTTTTAGGATTTAATCATGTTCATAATCATATTAGGATGCTTTAGGTTTAATTTTGTGCTCATTTGATTTCATTTAGTGCATAAAACCAAAGTTTTTACCAAAAAATCTATTTCTAAAAACCCTGATTTCAAGGCCATAGTCTTGCTATCAGGGGCAATTTAGTCATTTGACCTAAATTTCGAAATCCCTAACCTTAATTTTCATGTGTTTAAGTATGTCATATCATATTTTAGCCTAATTTATTTGCATTCAAATTTCAAAACTTGCATTTTATCAAAATATCTTTCTAAAATCTCTAATTTCAAGGCCATAGTCTTGTTATTAGGGGTATTTTGGTCATTTTGACCCCAATTTCGAAATTTCATATCTTCTCTTTCATATTTATTCAATTTTATTTCATACTTTATCATTTTGATTTAAGGGAATCATGGCAAAAAGGCTTATATCTAGCAAAATGCAGCAATTTCCTGATATTGCTGGATAAATCTAGAAAAGCCAACATATCATCACTAACAAAGTTTTCTAGTTTTGCAGGTACATTGAAGACTTTATTTTCCTTTATATCATGTATTTAAATTTCAATAGTGATGTAAATTAAATTAAATTTGGAATCAGAATTTAAATTCCTGCATAGAATAGGATGCATTGCATATAGTTTAATTCTGCCAATATTAAATGTCTGATGAATGTATCATTCATGCACATTTTATTAATTCACTATGGTCTACACGAATGGCATATGCACTAGCTTCTATGAAGTTTATAAACTTGGTGGAATTTGTATTTATGGCCATAGTCAGAATACAAATGATACTTAGATTTATGATCTTCACATTAGCCACATTCAGCCTACATTCTTAGGCTAACTTAAAAAAATGCACTGCATTTCTCAAAAATACAAAAAGTATTTCTCAAATCCTCAAATTCATATTCATTCATTTCATGCATTTGCCAATTCCAATTCAAATTCTAAGTCAAAGAAATTGAATTCCTCAAAATCTCCTAACTCTTATAGCAAAATCGATTTTCCCAAAGGCATTGAATTTCAAAGAATATTTCAGGTATTTCTCAAGTTCATAAACTCAATTTTCCAAGTTATGCAGTCAATTTCAAAGTTTGAAGTTAGAAAAATCAAAGTTTTTCTAAGTCTTATTCAAAAATCGATTTTCTCAAAATATGGATTTGCCAACGATATTTCAAGTATTTCCCAAGTTCCAAATTCAAATTTTCTAAGTTAGAATTTCAATTTCAAAGTTTGAATTCAGAGGAACCAAGTTTCTCAAAATTGATTTTCACCAAATGTCAAGGATTCCTCAAAATCGATTTTTACTTCTCTCAGAAGTACATTTCAAATCCCATTTCACGATTTTTCATGTGATATCATTTCCAAGATTTACATTTTCTAAATATTTCAATCATTCAAAGCAAACATCATGTTTTCAAATGTGCATTTTCTGAAAATTCAAAGCACATGCCTGATTCTATGTGCATTTAGAAATTAGAATATGATTTAGACAAGTTGAATAGAGTAGAGCATAAGATTGATCCTTGGTTCAATTACCCCTGTTAAAGGTGGCAGGAACGGTTGAACCTCGTACCGACAGGCGAGTCCCATTCTTCAGAATTATCCCGCATTTTAAAACGAAGGCGAGTTATTTTCAAAATCTTTTTCAAAGGTCAGTTTGATTATCAAAAGTTAAAAATTTTGCGATGATAACAGGTTTGGCAACCGTGATGGGACCTGTGTTTGCCTGATCAATCTAATGCTCTACTTAGTTCAAATTGTCAAAATCGATTTCCATGGAATGTCAGCTTTTAATTTATGCTATCATGTGAACCTAGGAGCCTAGACTTGAACCCAGCTGACATGGAATGCATGTAGACTAGGTATGGTTTGGTAGGACCATATTGAGGAGGAAATTTTCATGCTCACATAGACTTAGGTCTAATACAACCCTCCTCAATCTAGGTTTGATTGAAAACAATTCTTGCTTCTTCAAATATTTCAAAAATCTATCTCTTTAGGACTTAGAGCCTTCTATTTGCTTGCATGTGCTCATGTTTTCAAAAAACCACCCCCACCTATATTGTCCCGGTCTTCACATTGCTGGGCTCTCTTCCAGAACCATAGTTCGGGACAGAGCCTCACAACTGGGCTACTTATTTGGGTGAAAACCCCCCTGCCACGTACCAAGGGCCATAGTCCAACGTATATCGGCAGGTGCTCAAGGATGTTGGAAAACTTGAACCTAGAACCGGAGAAATTGATTTTATGCCACGTACATTGAGCCTTGGCTTGAGTATATAGGCATAACTGGATTGGATACAGATGATCTGAGCCTTAGAGTTAGGATTCAGGTCCCACAGCCATTTCAAAATTTGTGCATCTAGAGTAAGCTTTTAGGGAATGCTGTTTGTGCATACTTGTTTATGCAGAATTTGATTGAATGTGTTATTTCCTTTTTATTTTCCATATTTTCCCCAATTTTCCAAAATACTGGACGATTTTCTCAAAATTCCTCAATCTATGTCCATGCACTGTCCATGTTTTAAACCTTGAATGATTTTCCAAATACTTCATTTTCCATTTATTTCTTCATATTTCATCAAACCCTGGACGATTTTTCAAATTTCCCTTAATGTCCTTCAAAACTCCAGGTGATTTCCCATCTTTCCTGTCTTCTGGATCTCGAATTTCCTGCTTTATTTTTATCCTGCCTGCATTTTCCTCAAAATTCTTGTATTTTCCAAGTCTTATTCCAATTTCCATGTCTTCCAGTCCGATGGCATCCAGTCAGCTTGATTCAGTCTTCCCTGAGGGTCACATCTCCTACGAGGTGCGACAAAGTCTTCCCGAACATCGAGTCCTCAGCACCGGATCCTTCTTTCCCCGGTGGTACTATTCATGGTTCAAGAACTTCTCTCGTATGTTTCCGGACCATCTAGACGAGTGTGGATTAGAACTGGCGTCCGCAGTGGGAAAGCAGAAGTCAACGACAACTTGATCCATGCACTAGCAGAGCGGTGGAATCCGAGCACTTCTACCTTCTGGTTTCCGTGGGGCGAGATGACAATACTGATGGATGAATTTTCAGAGATTATGGGATTGTCCGAGCCAGCCGGTCAGCCTGGAGATCCATTGGAGAAATAGTTTCTAATTAATGTTAAGGGTCTGGACCCAAAAGATGCCTTAGCTCGCATGACGGGACGCAAGTCTTGGCCTCTGATTGAAGAAGATGAAAATGAATATGTGGACCTGCTCGAAATCTACAGACAGCATGGGATATTTATGGAAGTCAGCTCGTTGTCCAGGACAGCTCGAGAGAGAATTCAGCACGCGATGGTTCTGTGCACGGTGGGATTAGCTTTCTTTCCAGATGGACGGAATTACGTGGATATCAGAATAGTTCAGCTTCTAAGGAGATGGGGAAGTCGACAGACCAGCCGCCTCTCGATAGCCATGGCCGCACTCGCCTTTCTATACCGAGGGTTGACTCGTTTCGCACTCGGAGAACCAATAATAGTCGAAGGGTGCACCTATGCCTTGCAGTCTTGGTTCCTCCGGCATGTACCAACCCGAGCCAGTTCATTCAGATACAATGGTGAAAAGCTTCTTCCAGTTGCGCGATACCGGTTCCTGATCGACAACCTTCAGGAGGAAGAAGTCGTATGGGTCTACTTTGATCGTCAGGAATCACCTCCCAGATATACTTATGCATATGGCAAGCGATTCAGTCTACTTGGCCCATTCTTCTGCGCATACTATCATCCAGAGCGGTGTGTCAGACAGTTCTCTCAGAGGCAGAAGCGCGTAGAGATTCGTCCACTAGCAGGGGTTCTGCCAGAATTCGATCTCGCATCAGATCAGTGGTCCGGAGCATACCATTCTGCCAGACATGGCTGGGATTCCTTTGTCAGTCTTACTATTTTTCCTGGTCCTCGAGTGTCATCTGATTATCCGGAGCAGACGCTAGCACAGCCCATGGTTCCCAGGCCCTCTTTCACTACTGACACCCCTAGCATTAGGGGTATTGAAGAGGTCAGCTTTCAAAGAGAATTCGGGAATAATACAGATGACAAAGCAACCCGAGCATACGGTGGCTACGACCCGATGGAGAGGTCCACAGTTCTTCAAGATTGGGGGACAAATTGATTACAGCACACTTAAGGATCATCCTCTATTCTCCCAATTTATGAAAGCTAAAAAGGGATTTGATTTACTAGTGAAGCACGGCTACCAGCCTTTCCAAGGCTTAGGCAAAAATAAAGATGGTCGTCTTGAACCAGTGATTCCTCAGCACTGCCCTAAAAGGACCGGATTGGGCTTTAATGGCCGAAGATCTTAGAAAGGGACTGTTTTCATTAAGGGAACACATTAGAAGAATTTATTTGTCTTTCCTTTTCTATTCTTTTGTCGAGATGATATCCCATTTCATTTTCATCATTGTCATTTTGATTAATTCTATCTTTCAATAAAGTTGCCAGTTTCCTTTGTCTATCTTGGTGCCATTTGTCTCTTTACTCCTCAATATTAAATCTTCACAAAATTGAAATCATTTTGCTCTTTTATCTTTCCAATTATTTTCAATAAAAGCAATTTATTTCATGATGAGCAATTTCCCTAAATCAATTTATCCTCTAATTTTTAGAATGTCTTCCCGATCTATCAAGAAGCTCGTCTTTAATCCAAAAGCTTGTTCGAAATCAGCAATAATTCATCAGGTCAGAATAAGAACAGAATGTAGTCAGACTGCAAGGCAGTCAGAAGAATCCACAGAGTTCGATTCAGCTCTTCAGGATCTGCCAGAATTTGCATCGGTTCAGAAACAAGATGAGCCATCATCCTTAGTTCAAGACCCAACTGAGGATATCAATATCGGATCAGAAGACGATCCTAGAATTCTCAAGATTAGCAGTGGTTTGAGCCCAGGAGAGAAAGAAAGGCTCACTAATTTCCTCAAGCAGCATGAAGAAATATTCGCATGGACCTATGAGGATATGCCAGGTTTAGATCCGAAATTGGTGGAACATCACCTCGTTTTGAAGCCTGAGGCGAAACCAGTCAAGCAGAAGTTGAGAAAAATGGATCTTCGAATCGAGCAACAGGTCAAGGAAGGACTTGAGGATCTGCTTAAAGCAGGATTCATTCGAGCAATTGATTATCCGGATTGGTTGGCGAATATCGTAGCAGTTCCTAAGAAGAATGAGAAAGTGCGAATCTGTATCGACTTCAGTGATCTCAATAAAGCCACTCTGAAAGATGACTATCTGCTCCCAAACATTGATCTCCTAGTCGATAGCACAGCCGGGCATGCTATGTTTTCATTTATGGACGGATACTCCGGATATAATCAAATCAAGTTGGCCGCTCGTGACCAATCCAAAACATCCTTTACCACGCCATGGGGCACTTTATGTTATACAGTCATGCCTTTTGGGCTCAAGAATGCTGGAGCCACTTATCAGCGCGCTATGGTCGTTATATTCCATGATCAGATGCACAAGACTATGGATGCATATGTCGATGATATTCTGGTGAAATCCAAAGAAGAGGAAGATCACATCGAAGCTCTTAATCAAGTTTTCAAGCGACTCATTCTTTACAAGCTAAGACTCAATCCACAAAAATGTGTCTTTGGAGTCGAATCAGGCAAGTTGCTAGGCTTCTTGGTCGGCAAGAAGGGGATAGAAATGGATCCCGCTAAGGCCAAAGCTATCATTGGCATGCCGCCCCCGACTAATCTCAAAGAATTGCGTAGCCTTCAAGGACGCATGCAATCAATTCGGCGATTCATTTCTAATTTGGCCATGAGATGTGAGCCTTTCAATCATTTGCTCAGAAAAGGAGTGAGGTTCGAATGGGGACCAGAGTGTCAGCAGTCGTTCGAACGCATCAAGAAATATCTTCTCAATCCTCCTGTTTTAAAGCCGCCAGAATTAGGGAAACCCCTATTGCTATATATTTCAGTTAATCAAGTTGCTTGCAGCGGATTCTTGGCGCAATACGAAGAAGGCAGCTTGATAGAACATGCCATTTACTATGTGAGCAAGACCTTTATTGATTATGAGAAGAAATACTCTCAGATAGAGAAAACATGTCTAGCTCTAGTATGGATGTGTCAGAAATTGCGACATTATCTATTGGCGTCTGAAGTCAAGATTCTATCTAAATTAAATCCTCTCAAGTACGTTCTTGAACAACCATTTCTCAGCAGACGAATCGCCAAATGGCAAGTTCTATTAATGCAATACGACTTGGAATATGTCTCTCAGCAATCTATCAAAGGCCAAGCAATTGTAGACCAATTAGCAGATTTTCCTCTAGCAGAGGATGTTAAAGCTGAGGATGATTTCCCCGATGAGCGGATCTGCAATATTCAACAATCCTCAATTTGGAATTTATTCTTCGACGGTTCCAAGAATATGGCAGGCATAGGAATCTGAATTCTGCTAATCACACCAGAGAAAGAGATGATTCCCTTTTCTCTCAAACTGGATTTTCGGTGCACTCACAATATGGCCGAGTATGAAGCTTTGATACAAGGTCTGAAAATTCTACAGGACTTCAATGTCAAAAGAGTGCATGCTTATGGCGATTCTTTGCTCGTCGTCAATCAAGTTCTGGCCGAATGGCAAGTGAAAGATCAGAAATTACTTCCTTACCAGAAGATTGTCTCAGCTCTTGCCAACAAATTTGAAGAATTCCAACTTTTCCATATCAAGAGAGATTTCAATCAAGTTGCAGACAGCTTAGCCAATCTGGGATCAATCATGTCTTTCAAGGGTGGAGAACCTTGTCGCTCATTTGAAATTGGCAGACTTGATCAACCCGCTTTCGTCCCAGTAGAGCAGATAAACCAGGCTGAGCAGAAGAAGAAGCCTTGGTATCATGATATCAAGAATTTCATTAAAACTAGCAAATTTCCTCCAGAATTATCAAAGAGAGAGCAGCGAGCAATTCAATGCATGTCTGCTCGATATTTTATTCTTGCCGACGTCCTTTATCGTAGTGGATTCAGTTCTAAGTATTCCAGATGTTTGGACGAAGAAGAAGCCAAAGAAGTTGTGCAAGAAGCACATGAAGGCATTTGCGGTGGTCATGTTGGCTATCAGACTCTCGTCAAACAAATCATCCGAGCAGGATATTATTGAAAAACTATGCAACAAGATTGCTATCGTTTTGTAAAGAAGTGCGTTCAATGTCAGATGCATGCACCTTCCATTCATGCGCTAGCGACATACTTGCAATCTGTCGTCTCGCCATGGCCATTTTCCATGTGGGCTTTCGATGTTGTAGGCACCATCACTCCTTCAGCCTCCAATGGTCATAAATATCCTACGCACAGTAGAAGGTATCAGGAGCACAGTAGAAGGTCTCGCCATGGCCATTTTACCAAAAATCTATTTCTAAAAACCCTGATTTCAAGGCCATAGTCTTGCTATCAGGGGCAATTTAGTCATTTGACCTAAATTTCGAAATCCCTAACCTTAATTTTCATGTGTTTAATTATGTCATATCATATTTTAGCCTAATTTATTTGCATTCAAATTTCAAAACTTGCATTTTATCAAAATATCTTTCTAAAAACTCTAATTTCAAGGCCATAGTCTTGTTATTAGGGGTATTTTGGTTATTTTGACCCCAATTTCGAAATTTCATATCTTCTCTTTCATATTTATTCAATTTTATTTCATACTTTATCATTTTGATTTAAGGGAATCATGGCAAAAAGGCTTATATCTAGCAAAATCCAGCAATTTTCTGATATTGCTTGATAAATCTAGAAAAGCCAACATATCATTACTAACAAAGTTTTCTAGTTTTGCAGGTACATTGAAGACTTTATTTTCCTTTATATCATGTATTTAAATTTCAATAGTGATGTAAATTAAATTAAATTTGGAATAAGAATTTAAATTCCTGCATAGAATAGGATGCATTGCATATAGTTTAATTCTGCCAATATTAAATGTCTGATGAATGTATCATTCATGCACATTTTATTAATTCACTATGGTCTACACGAATGGCATATGCACTAGCTTCTATGAAGTTTATAAACTTGGTGGAATTTGTATTTATGGCCATAGTCAGAATACGAATGATACTTAGATTTATGATCTTCACATTAGCCACATTCAGCCACATTCAGCCTACACTCTTAGGCTAACTTAAAAAAATGCACTGCATTTCTCAAAAATGCAAAAAGTATTTCTCAAATCCTCAAATTCATATTCATTCATTTCATGCATTTGCCAATTCCAATTCAAATTCTAAGTCAAGGAAATTGAATTCCTCAAAATCTTCTAAGTCTTATAGCAAAATCGATTTTCCCAAAGGCATTGAATTTCAAAGAATATTTCAGGTATTTCTCAAGTTCATAAACTCAATTTTCCAAGTTATGCAGTCAATTTCAAAGTTTGAAGTTAGAAAAATCAAAGTTTTTCTAAGTCTTATTCGAAAATCGATTTTCTCAAAATATGGATTTGCCAATGATATTTCAAGTATTTCCCAAGTTCCAAATTCAAATTTTCTAAGTTAGAATTTCAATTTCAAAGTTAGAATTCAGAGGAACCAAGTTTCTCAGAATCGATTTTCACCAAATGTCAAGGATTCCTCAAAATCGATTTTTACTTCTCTCAGAAGTACATTTCAAATCCCATTTCACGATTTTTCATGTGATATCATTTCCAAGATTTACATTTTCTAAATATTTCAATCATTCAAAGCAAACATCATGTTTTCAAATATGCATTTTCTGAAAATTCAAAGCACATGCCTGATTCTATGTGTATTTAGAAATTAGAATATGATTTAGACAAGTTGAATAGAGTAGAGCATAAGATTGATCCTTGGTTCAATTACCCCTATTAAAGGTGGCAAGAACGGTTGAACCTCGTACCGACAGGCGAGTCCCATTCTTCGGAATTATCCCGCATTTTAAAACGGAGGCGAGTTATTTTCAAAATCTTTTTCAAAGGTCAGTTTGATTTGCAAAAGTTAAAAATTTTGCGATGATAACAATACTGATAAAAGAGAAAAAGATTTAAGGAAAATATGATGATTTTTGAAAACGGATCCAGTGTGGATCCAGTGTTATTTCGTAAAAGATAAAAATCCTAAGTCTTGTTTACATCCTGACTATGGTCATTGATGTAAATCATCAACTTATGATTAATTACGTTTTATAAAATGGTGCGTGTGCCATTCGTGGTACCATTTGTGAAATTTTGAAAGTAAAAGAAGGAAATGATATGAAAACAAACAATTTGTGATATTTAAAATGCTCATCCATTCTATCTAGTGCAGAAAAGATAAATTATCATTAAGATCTAACTTATTACAAAAATTTGAATTTACAACTCCAGGTAATGACATATTCCACGTATTCCCTTCGCCTTCTAGGGGTTAGAAAGAGAGGGAGAATGGAGTGGTTGATCAACGATGGCGTAAAATGGATGGATACTGGACGTCCCATGGAGAGGTAGGAGACGGGGCCACAGTAAACCATGAGATGCTGCAGTTATAGAGGGGCGGTTTCTGTTTCTCCTTCGGCTTGCTTGGGAAGACACAACAGATAGTAGGAGGAGAAAGAGAGATGAAGAACAAAGGAGAAGGAGGAGAATGGAATGGAGAGGTGAGGCTATGTACAGGAAAGGGGAGTGGTGAAGATGATCATCGTGAAGGAGAAGAAGAGGGTGTCGGGGTGAAGATTGATGGATTGATCCTCCTGCGTGCTCCTCTTTTAAAGAAGAAGAGGATCATTTGTTGGAGATGGAAGGTTGAGAGAAGCAGAGGCTGTTGAAGATGGAGGGTAGGAGTGAGTGGAGGATGGGTGCTTCCAGAGGGTAGCGCGAGAGATGGCTGTTTGCCCTTTCTCAAATTTCCAAAAGAAGGATTCCCTCTTGTTTAAGTTTTTTGTAAAATGGCTCAAGATGAGGTTTTTGGCAAAATCTTTAAAACTACTTATTTTCCTCGTAGTTTTTCCGAGTTTTTTGATTTTTTTGCAGAATTTTTCCATTTTTTTGTACTTTTGGAACAAAAGTCTAAGTTTTTATACGAAAACAAAGATTAAACACTATTTTTTTTTGTATTTTTCTGAAAAATATTTACAAAAGTATCTTTCTAAAAATTTCAGACCATTTCGGGAAATTTTCTTCAAAAGAATGGGTTCGGACTCGAGTTTTGAGAAAATGTTCGATTTTCGACACTCGAATCGAGAAATACAACGTGATGGATCCAAACAGATGTCGGATGGACTGTCTGAGCTATTTAAAGACTTGTTTTGGTATTTTCTATAATTTTAAATTAAAATTAGACAATGAGACTCATATTTGGATCTGGACAATGGATCTGGATCCGAAATCGAGTCAAACATATAAAACAAATTTAATTTCAGTAAAACTTGAGAAATAAACTGGAATTTAGATTTATAAGTGGCTCAATTGCTCAAAAAATGATATATGGGGCACCCTATCGTATGGCGCCAGCAGAACTCGAAGAACTGAAGCGTCAGTTGGGAGAGTTGATGGAGCAAGGATTTATCAGAAACAGTGCATCGCCGTGGGGTGCACCTGTTCTGTTCGTGAAGAAGAAAGACAGATCCCTGAGGTTGTGCATTGACTATAGAATGCTCAACCAAGCGACGATTAAGAATAAGTATCCGTTGCCGAGAATAGAAGATCTCTTTGACCAGTTGCAGAGAGCGAAGATATTCTCGAAGATCGACCTCAGATCGGGTTATCATCAACTCCGGATCAGAGAAGAAGATGTCTCGAAGACAGCTTTTCGAACTAGGTACGGGTTGTATGAGTTTGTTGTGATGCCTTTTGGGCTCACGAATGCACCAGCAGCATTCATGGATCTGATGAATCACATTTTTCGTCCGTTTGTGGATACGTTCGTGATTGTGTTCATCGATGACATCTTGATCTACTCAGAGACACCTAAGCAGCACCGAGAACATTTACGAATCGTGTTGGGAGTACTTCGAGAGCACAGATTGTTCGCCAAGTTCTCCAAGTGCGAGTTTTGGCTTCGACGAGTCATGTTTTTGGGTCATGTGATATCCAGTGATGGTGTGTCAGTTGATCCAGCGAAGGTCGAAGCAGTGTTGGACTGGAAGCAGCCGCAGTCTGTTACTGATATCTGTAGTTTTCTCGGGTTAGCTGGTTACTACCGACGTTTCATTCAGGACTTCTCCAGGATTGCGCTTCCTTTGACGAAGCTTTTGCGTAAGGGAGTCAAGTTCGAATGAACCGACTCTTGTGAAGAGAGTTTCCAGATCCTGAAGACGAAGTTGACCACCTCTCCGGTGTTAGCTTTACCTTCTGGTAGAGGCGGTTTTGTGGTGTACACGGATGCTTCAGGTACAGGATTGGGATGCGTGCTCATGCAGCACGGTCGTGTTATTGCGTATGCTTCGCGACAGCTGAAGATTCACGAGAGGAATTATCCGACTCATGACTTGGAGTTAACAGCGGTGGTGTTCGCCTTGAAGTCATGGCGACATTATCGGTACGGATATACATTCGAGGTCTTTTCTGACCATAAGAGTCTCAAGTATTTATTTTCCCAGAAAGAATTGAATATGAGACAACGTCGTTGGCTTGAGTTTATCAAAGATTATGAGTTTATGTTGTCTTACCACCCTGGTAAGGCGAACATCATGGCAGATGCGCTTAGCCGCAAATCGAGTAGTGTTCTGGCTAGTCTTGTGTGGAGCTAGAGGTTGATCGAAGATTTCATGGCTTGGAAGCCATTTGCAATCGAAGGCGGAACAATTAGATTGTCATGGTTGGCCATTCGGTCAGAGTTCTTGCCTAAGGTTATTAAGGTGCAGAAGCAGAACGGTCAGTATCAGAAGTTTGTTGACCGAGCTCGTGAAGAGGGCTCAGTCTTTCGTATTGATGACAGCGGTTGTATCCGCATGAAGGATCGACTTTGGGTGCCAAATGACCCTGAGTTGAGGAAGGAGATTCTTGATGAGGCACATCTGTCAAAGTACACTGTCCATCCTGGTGGTACTAAGATGTTTAAGGATCTTCAACAGAGGTATTGGTGGAACGGGATGAAGTGTGAAGTCGCAGCGTACGTTTCGAGGTGTTTGACTTGTCAGCAAATCAAGATCGAGCACCAACATCCCGGTGGTTCCATGCAGAGGATTGATATTCCTCAGTGGAAATGGGAGGGTATCACGATGGATTTCGTGGTAGGTTTACCGCGAACCAGGCAAAAGCACGATGCGATATGGGTGATTGTGGACAGACTCACCAAGTCTGCTCACTTTTTACCTATCTGGATCAGTCAGCCGCTTGAGAGCTTAGCAGACTTGTATGTCTGAGAGATTGTATGGTTACATGGTATACCTACGTCTATCATTTCGGATCGTGATCCCAGATTCACGTCGCGACTGTGGGGACAATTGCAGTCAGCTTTGGGAACGAAGTTAAAGTTCAGTATAGCCTTTCACCCTCAGACTGATGGCCAGTCAAAGAGGACGATTCAGACGCTAGAAGATATGTTGCGGGCTTGTATGCTCGACTGGAAGGGTGAATAGGATTCACACTTGTGTCTAGTCGAGTTTGCCTACAACAACAGTTATCATGCTAGTATCGGTATGGCTTCGTACGAGGCTTTGTATGGGAGACCTTGCCAATCACCGTCGTATTGAGACGATATCACTGATCGATCCAGTGAATCGTCGATTGTTCTTCAGCACTACACAAAGCAAGTGCAGAAGATCCTAGAGCGTCTGAAGGCAGCTTAGGACAGACAGAAAAGTTACGCGGATAAGAGGTTGCGAGAGCTTCAGTTTGATGTGGATGACATGGTTTTCGTGAAAGTATCACCGACGAAGAGCGTCTTTCGTTTCAGAAAGAAAGGAAAGTTGAGTCCTAGATATGTGGAGCCGTGCAGGATCCTTGAGAGGATCGATGGAGCAGCCTATCAAATTGAGCTACCGCAGTAGTATGCTCAAATTCATAACGTTTTTCACGTGTCGATGCTGAGGAAGTACATTCCGGACCCATCACACGTCATCCGATACGAAGATGTCGAAGTACAAGAGGACTTAACTGTAGCCGAGAGACCTGTTGAGATCGTTGATCGTCGATATCAAGTTCTGCGTACCAAGACCATTCCGTTGGTTAAGGTACGGTGGCAACACCATGGCATCGAAGAATGCACATGGGAGCCGGAGGCCAGCATGAGGGAGAAATACCTGATCTTTTTGTGGCCTAGCGTTTGTGATTTCGCGGATGAAATCCCTTTTTAGGAGGAAAGGATGTAAGATCCATTGCATTTCTAAGGAAATTTTATATGAATTAAGCTTTAGTGTTGAAAATTTTGTGTTCTAGGCGAGGATTGCTCATAAATTTGGTGTATTTTGTTTTTTGAGGTTCTAAATCGCGTAAATTCGATTTACGAGGCGATTCGAGGCTATTAACGTTGAATCTGGCCTTGATATTTCTAAAGTATATTTATATTATACTAAATTAGTTTCACCCCAAATTTGGGACCTAAACGAGAAATATATCTCGTTATTTCAAGGAATTGACACAAAAAGGGTATATTGGTAAATATGAGTCGGATCGAGGCCCAAAATTATCGAAATTGGAAATTTAAATATATATTATTATTATATTGTCCTTCATACATGAAAAATAAATCAGAAATAAAACTTTGGAATTAATTTAAATATATCTATTTAAATAATAAGTAATTAGGGTTTTTACATAAAGTAAATTATAAATTTCATAAAACCTAAAAGAGTTTTTTCGAAAAGTTTTGAAAGGAGATTGGTTTTGGACATTTAGGAAAGGTAGTTAGCATGGGGCCCACGTGAGCATGAGCTCAGCCCATGCTACTTTTCAAAAAATAAAAATATAATACAAAAAAAATGGTATTTAATAGGCATTTTTGAAAAGGATGAAAATTTTCAAAATGGGGGTTGGTTTTTGGAATTTAGAGAAGTGGGTGGCTTAGCCCCCATAGGCTGGACACCCCTTAGGGGGTAGATCCAGCCCATCAACTCAAAAAAATAAAATATAAAATTTTAAATTTAAAAATGGTTGACCTTAGGGTCAAAAAGTGGGGTCTATGGAGAGACCTACTCTCCCTAATTTAGGGAGAGTGGTTGGGAGCTATTGGCCCATCATAGGGGGTCAAATCCCTTTTCCTAGCCCTATAGCACCATAGGGGGAGGGGGGGGGGGCGTGTGGGAGGAGAGCCCTCCATCTCCTCCCCTCTCATCCCAGCCCTCCATCATGGAGGGGGGTTATTTAAGGGAGTGAGGAGAGAGAAACTCATTTCTCTCTTCCTCCTCCTCAACCATCTCCCTCCCTCCTTCCTTTTTCTCTTCTCTCTCAAGTGTGAGAGTGAAGAGGGTGTAGAGAGAGAGGTGAGTGTGGCTGAGAGAGTGCAAGTGAGGGCACCAGTACCAGCACACCGGAGCCATCTCCGTTCCTACGCCGGAAAACTCCGAAGGTGAAGAGCTTCCACTTTGCATTTCATTTCTTTTTGAAAAACGCATGTAAAAATTGTTAAGGTAGGTCTGGGTTTTTCTTTTTCTTCTAAGTCATGAAACTTGTATGGGTGTGGGTGTGTTTTAGAGGGATCGACACATCACTGTGGTAAACACACACACACACCGGACATTCTACGCAATGGAACTGTCCTTAGGCGTTTTCGGAGTTCTCGAGCTCCGGAATCCCCTCTGCTAAAAAAATCGTATCTCACTCGATACTTGTCCAAATGAGGCGATCTTGGACTTTTTGGAAAGGCGAGACAACTTTCTCCAACCTTTGTGTTTACAGTTTTCATTGGTTCGGTCTGCAACCCTCGCCAAAAAGCCTCGTTTTAGCAGACATTCAGAACTTTCTGTCAGTGTACAGGAAGTCCTGAGCACTGTCCGGTAATCCGGTGGTATCTCTCGGACCGATCGCCGGAATTTTTCACTCTATGGCTTTTCGAAAAGATCAGACCATTATCTATGACTTTGGTGTTGACTATTTTTCTTTATTCATTTTGTAAACTTCCCAAAAAGTACCCTTTTTGCGGTCTGACGGGTCTCCGACAGTGGTCCCAGAAGTTCCAGACACTGTCTGGTAACTTGCCGCCACTTCCCCGACCGCTGGTCGGATCCGGATGATCTTGGTCTCTGTGCGAAGCTGAGACATGGATCTACGAGTTCCGTGTTAAGAATCTTTGCTGATTCGATTAGGACAGACCCCAAATCGGGTCACCTTTCAGGCCATTTCTGGGCTATAGATATAACTATATATAAAAAAAAAAGGGGAAAAGATGGTTGGGACTCGCCGTGTCCCGCTGCAACCTCTGCAGCGTTGGGTGTGGCAGGGTGGTCTGACCCACCCGTTGGGTCTTCCCCAATCACGTGGGGAAGGGGCGCCACATGGGACACCCATGGTTTTGGGTAACCGGGTGTGCTTTACACCCGGAGCACCCTTTTGTTGGGACATGCCCCAGCAGCCAGCAGGCTGCAGCCTTGCTGCTGGCTGTCCCTTGGCCAAGGAGGTTTTCTCCTAGACCCGGCAGGGTCTGGTCCAACGTGGACAAGACCAGCTGGTCGCTGGCCAGTTTGCCTTCCAACGGCACTTTAGCCGCACCCCATGGTGCAGGCTGCTCGCGGCCCATTGCGGGCTGCTGCCTTAACAGCCTGGGGTCTGACACATAGGTAAGACCAAGGTGGGGCCAGGTCTGATCCAACAGACCAGGCTGCCCAAACGACCCCGGTTGGAGCCTTACGGTGGCGGCGGGTGCTAAGTGCGCCCGCAAGGCTTAGCCAACCACTAGGTGGTTGCGTGTCCTACTGCACCCACCTGGTAGCCTCGTTGTAGAGCTTAGTGAAGCTCGTGTTGGTGGCTGTCACAGCCCTATGAGTCTGGTACGACATGCCTAGACCACCTACTTTTGCGATTTCCACCTTGCCGCCAATTCAAAAAGCAAAAAAATGCGCGCATGAAGGCAAAAACGATGGAAAGTCACTAATGGAATCCTTGCGGCATGTATATGATGTCCAAACAGCCTGTTTAGTACACTTGGCACCAACGGTGCATTGTTCAGAACTGCCTATAGGGCCAGGTGGACTACGGTTAGCCTTTTTGGCATTTTGGCACACGTTGTTCCATTTTACCCTTGCACGTCCCGTCAGTGGTCCAGAATGACCACCTTAGCCTTTGCTGCCACATCGTGGTGAGTTTTGAAAGGGGTATAGTGAGGCGAGCGGTACGCTGCCCATGTACCTTATTACAATTCCTATGTATTGGGTTTTTTGACATTTTCAGCAGAAAACCGTCGTTTTGACCTTTTTGAGTTTTGCTGGTGCGGTGGCACATCACGGATGTATTGACGTAATCCCCGTACACATGGGGTTACTTTAAGAACCTTTCTTGACACTCATAAGTGTCGACACTACGGTCTTCCCTAAGCGAATGATTTCACTAAGTGTTGGAGCCGACGTAGGGCGGCAGAAATATGTGTATTGGAGAGATCCGTGCTTAAAGCTTTGGACACTTGTTTTCGTACGATCATGATGATATATATATATATATTGAGCCTGTTATCGCTCATAATTGTGCCTTTATGAGTATGTGTTCCAAATCGTGATAATGTGTGGTTTATGCACGTGGCACATCATGACATGTATGTCACCCGTTCGGATTCGTTGAGTACTTCTTGTTTTGGGCTCACATTCGTATACCAATGGATATACGATACACCAGAGGCGTGTTTTGTACTCGATGTGACATACACCTGGAAAAAACTGAAAGCACTGTAGGGTATGACACTTTCGACCTGTTGAGGTTTGGGACTCGGTTGGAGTCTTCGGGCAATGGCCCGGGTTTGTGAGAGTGTTCTCACACCTTGTGTCACCCTAGGCATAAAATGAAAATGTTATAATATCGTCTTCACAGGCGATGTGCTCGTGTGGCCGTGAGAGGCTGAGCACGTGGATGGGCAGGCCAAGTCCTCGTTTGTGTACCCCGCGGGGACCACGAGGCACAACTACCTCGAAGAGAGGTATGACCTGAAGAATGAGCCTAAATAAGATAATCCTGCCGCACCCCATTCACAAATTTGGTCACCCAGGGAGAGGGTGAATGGTACAACCCCGAGTGACGTGTCGTTACTACGACCTGTTCTTTTGAGGAGCCGATGTGCCCTCTGACCTCCAGTCACTCGGAGTTAGGGAGGTCAAGGTTGCCCTCTACAGGGACCTTTGCTACTGCAGTAGTACGGATTGCAATCATTTGCCCATGCGAAAGGTTTCTCCTGGCTGCGTGTCGCCCGCAGGTGGTTTTTCTCGTTCTATAGCATCCCCGGTTACCACACTAGAAATTTAATAACAGACGCCGAATGCATGTCTCACAGAACTCGAGGGTCTTTCCTTCGCGTACCCAAAGGAGGTTAAAAAGAAGAACATAAAGACTAACCAAATAAACTGACGTACAGTAGTTAGTTACTTGCTTACTTTAGCACTGCTTGTACTGCTATTTAATTGTTGTACTTTTTTTTTGGTTAGTTGCTGCTCTGTTTCAGTTGTTGCACTGCTACTTACTTGTAGTTTTACAGTCTTCTAGCATGAGCACTTACCTGACACTTGCACATATATTCGTCACTTTACCTATTGCATGATATGTGCCTTTTCTTGATAAAATGGATACACAATGTTGTTGTTTTTCACCAACTCGCATGAGTTCTGACCCCGTTTTTTGGGGATACAGGTGATGAATAGGCCCAGTGGCGGTGCGACGGTGTACGGTTGGAGACTTGAGGCCCACACTTAGCTGCAGATCTTGGTCCTTGTCTTGTTTTGGGGTTTGAGGGGAGTTTTCCTCTCATTTTGGGAGAGACTCGTTGTATGGGTGTTTTCAGTCTCATTTTGTAAAACTCTGATGATATATGTATTTGGAATGGACATGTGGTTTGTATCTTTTACTGTGGCCCGCTCAGACTTGCGGCATTTGCTTACCCCTTTGCACTTCCGCTATCTATTTTAAACTTAAAAAAAAAAATTTGCTAAAAAACCAAAGGTTTTTACAAGGTCGGGGTTTGGGGCATCACAGAGATTGATATCAGAGCAGCTTTAAGTGTGGTCCAAGACTTCTACGTGCATCGTTCATCGCACTGTAAGTATGTTTGGCTCAGTTAATTCTGTTGATTATTGTTGTTTCCTGTGCTACTTAGTTTACATATGCATGCTTCGAAATGTGGTTTGATAGATGTCGTCAGACCCAAGGTATGAGATGATCCTAGAAGCACTACGCGACCTAGGTCAAGGTGTTAGATTCTTAGGTCATGCTGTGAAGCATTTGGCACGAGGTGTTCAGATGATGGCACCACCGGCACCTCCGTGTGAGAGATGTAAAGTCTGTCATGAGGGACAGATATGTCCACGTGAATGGTGTCATTGCCCTTGTTGTGGCCTTAAAGCGCATATTAAGGCTGAGTGCCAGCGTAGATTGGAGGACTTGGCAGCTAACCCAGTGGGAGTGTTGCATACTTCGTCAAGTTTATCCGAGTGCACACCTTCTTCTCCTCCTCGTTCGAAGCGAAGACGGTGCGGGAACCGAAACAACTACCGCGATCTCTACACTAGCAGGAAGTGAGAGCGGTCGCACCGATATAAATATTTTGTTAGGACACTGAGTCGGTGTCTGCGGTTGTTACGGAGGAATGTATCTTGTAACCCTATTATAGAGGGTAATTTTGGCTTGTACTAAATATGTGTATGCATCTTTGATCGTATAATAAAATCTTGTTTTGGTATCTACTCTTGGCTTATACGAGTCTCCTTGTTGTTAAGATGGCTTGGCGTGAACGCTGCAACAACATCATGGACACCTTGAACAACCTGGCAGAGGTTGTAGGCAGGCAGGCTGAGGCCATGCGTGCCATGGGGGAGAACATGGAAGCCTCTCAGGGACGAGAGACTCTTGTTCCTACTCCTTCACCAGTGTTAGTAGCGACGGCCGTACCCTACAAGCAGTTCATGGCTATGAACCCTCCATCGTTCGATGGGAAGTCTTCTCCTGAGGGAGTTGAGGACTGGATACGAGAGATCGAGCGGATCTTTCGTGTGTTGCAAGTCAGTGATGACCGGAAGGTGGATTTTGGCACATATCGGCTCCGGAAGGATGCCGAAAGGTGGTGGGCGACCACCTTGGATGTCAGGTTTGCAGGCGGAGCCGTTGCGTGGGAGCAGTTCGTGGAGGTTTTCTACGCGGCCTACTTCCCGACCCACGAGCGCAGTCGGAAGATGCAGAAGTTCCTCGACCTTTAGCAGGGGAACTCTACTTTGGTGGACTACATCACGAAGTTCAGAAGCCTAGAGCTCTTCTGTCTGCATGTATAAGTGACCGAGAAGGAACAAGCGATAAAGTTCCCTCGCGGTTTGAAGTTAGCACTACGTCTGAGAGTGATCACGCGTGCTCCCTCGACTCTTGAGGAAGCCCTGGAGACGGCTACACTCCTGGAGCAGGAATGGATAGAATCCCAGAAGACTCTGCAGTCTAGAGGGAAACAGCAGCAGATAGGCCAGAAGAGTTGGCCTAAGAAGAGATCCTATAAGCAGAACTTAGGTGGAAAGAAGTCCACCCCGCCAGCGAAGAGGAGCCATCGGAACAACAACCGCCAGCGACAGAATCGTCAGCCTCAGCAACAACAGCAGAATCAGGTAGTGGCGACATCGGGATGCCCGAAGTGTCGTATGGATCATTCGGGCCGACCTTGTCCTCGTGACGTCGAAGGATGTATCTATTGTGGCAAGATGGGCCACTACATCAGGGATTGTCGGAAGAAGCAGTCTGATGATCTAAGGAGGAACACACCAGGAACGTCGCAGCCAGCACCTCAGCGACCTCCTCAGCAGCAGCAACAATCGTACACGCCACAACAATCTTCCCAGCAGAAGACGGGTAACCAGAAGACAGTGGCAGGGCGTGCCTACGCAGCCACTATCGAGCAAGTGACCAAAGGAGAGTTGGTCCAAGGTACTATTTCAGTCGTTGGTCATGCAACTTTTACTCTGTTTGACTGTGGTGCTTCGCATTCGTTTATAGCTTCTGGATTTGCTAGTTCTTTGCCTATGACTACTGTGTTGTTGAATTATCCTTTGGAAGTTCGTACACCGGCTAGTGATCAGTCCTTGTGTACTTGGTACATTCCGAGCGTAGAGGTGTCAGTGGCAAGTCAGAGCTTGCCAGCTGACTTAATCCTGCTAGACATGACGGAGTTTGATGTCATTCTAGGCATGGATTGGTTATTTGAGTATCATGCTCAAGTTTTGTGCAGAGAGAGCAAGGTGGTTTTGTACCCTCCTAATCGTCCAGTTTTGGAGATCAGCCTTGCTCGACCTATTCGAGACAGTCGTATGATTTCGTCATTTAAAGTTCAGAAGTATTTGCGGAATGGGGGTACTGCTTTCTTGGTCAGTATCACCCCAGTTGACTCGGTGTTAACCCCTATCGAGGATCTTGACGTAGTTCGGGAGTTCCTCGATGTGTTTCTTGAGGAACTGCCTGGATTACCTCCGAAGTGTGAGATCGCGTTTTGTATTGAGTTATTACCTGGAACAACTCCAATCTCAAAGGCACCCTATCGTATGGCTTTAGCAAAACTCGAAGAACTGAAGCGTCAGTTGGGAGAGTTTATGGAGCAAGGATTTATCAGAAACAATACACCGCCGGGGGGTGCACCTGTTCTGTTTGTGAAGAAGAAAGACGGATCCCTAAGGTTGTGCATTGACTACAGAATGCTCAACCAAGCGACGATTAAGAATAAGTATCCATTGCCGAGAATAGAAGATCTTTTTGACCAGTTGCAGAGAGCAAAGATATTCTCGAAGATCGACCTCAGATCGGGTTATCATCAACTCCGGATCAGAGAAGAAGATGTCTCGAAGACAACTTTCGAACTAGGTACGGGTTGTACGAGTTCGTTGTGATGCCTTTTGGGCTCACGAATGCACCAGCAGCATTCATGGATCTGATGAATCACATTTTTTGTCCGTTTATGGATACGTTCGTGATTGTGTTCATCAATGACATCTTGATCTACTTAGAGACACCTGAGTAGCACCGAGAGCATCTGCGTATCGTGTTGGGAGTACTTCGAGACACAAAATGTTCGCCAAGTTCTCCAAGTGCAAGTTTTGGCTTCGACGAGTCATGTTTTTGGGTCATGTGATATCCAGTGATGGTGTGTCAGTTGATCCAGCGAAGGTCGAAGCAGTGTTGGACTAGAAGCAGCCTCAGTCTGTTACTGATATCCATAGTTTTCTCGGGTTAGCTGGTTACAACCGACGTTTCATTCAGGACTTCTCCATAATTGCGCTTCCTTTGACGAAGCTTTTGCGTAAGGGAGTCAAGTTCGAATGGACCGACTCTTGTGAAGAGAGTTTCCAGATCCGAAAGACGAAGTTGACCATCTCTCCGGTGTTAGCTTTACCTTCTGGTAGAGGTGGTTTTGTGGTGTACACGGATGCTTCAGGTACAGGATTGGGATGCGTGCTCATGCAGCACGGTCGTGTTATTGCGTATGCTTCGCGACAGCTGAAGATTCACGAGAGGAATTATCCGACTCATGACTTGGAGTTAGCAGCGGTGGTGTTCGCCTTGAAGTCATGGCGACATTATCTGTACGGAGATACGTTCGAGGTCTTTTCTGACCATAAGAGTCTCAAGTATTTATTTTCCCAGAAGGAATTGAATATGAGACAACGTCGTTGGCTTGAGTTTATCAAAGATTATGAGTTTACGTTGTCTTACCACCCTGGTAAGGCGAACGTCGTGGCAGATGCGCTTAGTCGCAAATCGAGCAGTGTTCTGGCTAGTCTTGTGTGGAGCCAGAGGTTGATCGAAGATTTCGTGGCTTGGAAGCCATTTGCAATCGAAGGCGGAACGATTAGATTGTCGGGGTTGGCCATTCGGTCAGAGTTCTTGCCTAAGGTTATTGAGGCGCAGAAGCAGAACGCTCAGTATCAGAAGTTTGTTGACCGAGCTCGTGAAGAGGGCTCAGTCTTTCGTATTGATGACAGCGGTTGTATCCGCATGAAGGATCGACTGTGGGTGCCAAATGACCCTGAGTTGAGGAAGGAGATTCTTGATGAGGCATATCTGTCAAAGTACACTGTCCATCCTGGTGGTACTAAGATGTTTAAGGATCTTTAACGAAGGTATTGGTGGAACGGGATGAAGCGTGAAGTCGCAGCGTACGTTTTGAGGTGTTTGACTTGTCAACAAATCAAGATCGAGCACCAACGTCCCGATGGTTCCATGCAGAGGATTGAGATTCCTCAGTGGAAATGGGAGGATATCACGATGGATTTCGTAGTAGGTTTACCGCGAACCAGGCGAAAGCACGATGCGATATGGGTGATTGTGGACATACTCACCAAGTCTGCTCACATCTTACCTATCCGGATCAGTCAGCCGCTTGAGAGCTTAGCAGACTTGTATATCCGAGAGATTGTACAGTTACATGGTGTACCTACGTCTATCATTTTGGATCGTGATCCCAGATTCACGTCGCGACTGTGGGGACAGTTGCAGTCAGCTTTGGGAACGAAGTTAAAGTTCAGTACAACCTTTCACCCTCAGACTGATGGCCAGTCAGAGAGGACGATTCAGACGCTAGAAGATATGTTGTGGGCTTGTATGCTCGACTGGAAGGGTGAATGGGATTCACACTTGTGTCTAGTCGAGTTTGCCTACAACAACAGTTAGCATGCTAGTATCGGTATGGCTCCATATGAGGCTTTGTATGGGAGACCTTGCCGATCACCGTCGTATTGGGACGATATCAGCGATCGATCTAGTGAATCGCCGATTGTTCTTCAGCACTACACTGAGCAAGTGCAGAAGATCCGAGAGCGTCTGAAGGCTGCTCAGGACAGACAGAAAAGTTACGCCGATAAGAGGCGGTGAGAGCTTCAGTTTGATGTGGATGACATGGTTTTCGTGAAAGTATCACCGACGAAGAGCGTCTTTCGTTTCGAAAAGAAAGGAAAGTTGAGTCCTAGATATGTGGGGCCGTTCAGGATCCTTGAGAGGATCGATGGAGCAGTCTATCGGATTGAGCTATCGCAGCAGTATGCTCAAATTCATAACGTTTTTCACGTGTCGATGCTGAGGAAGTACATTCCGGACCCATCACACGTCATCCGATACGAAGATGTCGAAGTACAAGAGGACTTAACTGTAGTCGAGAGACCTGTTGAGATCGTTGATCGTCGAGATCAAGTTCTGCGTACCAAGACCATTTCGTTGGTTAAGGTACTGTGGCAACACCATGGCATCGAAAAATGCACATGGGAGCTGGAGGCCAGTGATCATGCATATAATTCAGGGTTAATTAACATTAAAATATACATGATTTTATAAAAAAATGTTTCAAAAACCCAATTTTATGTTAGTTTTCGAGTAAATGAGCTAAAATGATTGAAAATTAGAAAATGTTTGAAAAAATAGCTTTATTTTGCATTTTAGTATATATTTTAATGTTTGTATTTATGTAATAGTTTTAGTTGTTAATAAAATTTTTTTAGAGAAACATAATTTCATGTTGCAAGTTAGTTAAATCATTTTTGGTTTTCTTTATAGAAAATAAGAAAAAAATATTAAATATATAGAATAGAATAGTTATATTTTTAAAAAATAATAAATAATAATAATCAAATAAGGTTTTTAGGTTTTAGCAAATAAAAACTGTTAAATAGTTTTTTTTTAAAAAATAAACCAAACCGGTTCTAACCGGTTTGCAAAAAAACTGAAAAAAAATAATAAGTAACCGGCTTGAACCGGTTTGAAGTTTTTAAAACTCAAAACATTTTCTGTTTCAAACTGGTTCCAGCCGGTTTGAAAGGTTTTAAAACCCAGAAAAACGAAAAGAGGGGGGTCTCCCCATTTACGCCTGAAACCTCTCCCCTTTCCCCTCTTTTCCATCTCTTCTCTCTCTTTTCACCTTTCTCCACCATCGCCGGTGGTTTCTGACCTCCTTCTTCCCCTTCTCCCTCTTGCTTTGTTCAAATCCAACCGGCGGTGGTGGTGCTGCAATCCGGCGACGGCGCGGAGTGGAGGCCGCCATTCTTTTCTAATCCATCTGGTAAGTTTAGAACTTCTTCCTCTTCTTCTTCTTCTTCTTTCAACTTGTCTGATTATATTGTTTTTGTCTGAAAAAGAAAAAAAAGAAATAGAAATAAAACAGAAAAAATATAAATCGATTACTGCTGTTCTGAAATTTTTTTCTGCTGATCAATTCTGAGATTGATGTTTTAGTTTACTGATTAACTTTGTAATTGATGTTTTAGTTAGATGCATATTGATTTTTAGCGTTTAGTTCACATTTTGAATTCCATATTTCCTATGTTTGATTAAAAAAAAAAAAAATTCTGTCGCCTGAATCCAATACAGTTCTTCAAAATATTTGATAAATCATTGAATGGAATTCTAATCTTGTCTTTGGATACAGATTTTTAACTGGATCAATTGAAATTCGATGTGTTTTGGATCATCTAGATCAGTTGATTTGTGATTCTAAAAACAGATGTTCATTTGGAGTTGATGTGGATAACGGATCAGAATTAACTCTGCTTCACCAAAATTTTTTTTCACAGTGAAGATCTGGTTCACAGTGGAATAGGATTACTGAAACATGGCCTGTATAAACATTGATCAATATTTTACCCAAATGCCTAAGTTTTCAGCTTAATTGATTACGATGTATTGAGTTTTCAGATTACGTGGTTGTTATATACTAACTTCTCCTGTGAATATGGATAAACTGATCTCAGAAAGTCTGGATCAAGTTTTGATAGCAAGATTTTAGTGAGTGATTCACTATTGGATTCTTAGGTCTTATACAATTTCCAATTTCCTGTTTTTTTTTTTATCAAAAATTCTTCTTGTTTTGCCTCATTCAATATTTTTTTACAAATTTAGTTTTCCTTTGCCATTCTGTTAGCTTGTTTTACATGTTTTTCTTATTGTTTTCAAATACCTGAATTTTTTATCCTTCATTAGTCATTTCTTGATTTTTACAATTTTTGATTTTACTGCTTTCAATGTTTGTTAATATTGTGTTTTTCAATAGTGTATGTTCATAGTTTGTTAATGAAGTATTAGTGATTAATTGTCTTCATTATTAGTTAATTGAAATAATTAGGTTTCATAAAGTGGAGTGTTAGTGAATTGAAATTTAGTTAATTGTGTTAGTTAATGTAGTTTTAATTGTCATTGAAGTCTTTTGTTAATATCCTTCAGTGTTTTTAAGAATTAGCTAATTCAATATAGATTTCTATTTTGAACTCTGGTACTGCTCGTGTTCATTGAATTTGTGCAGGATAACGAAGGAGTGGAGTTGAAGCGATTGCATGACATGGGAAGTGCAAGAATAAAAGATGTTTTTCTCTTATTTTAGAATTTAGGAATTTAATTGGGTTTGTAAATATTGCACTTTACGCCCTCTGCGAAGGGTATTCATTTGTTGTAATAGTTAGTTGTCTTTACTTTTCTTGAATATTTTACATTTCAAATAATTCGGCAATAAAGATTAGTTTAGATTTGTGTGTTTGAATACAACATATTCCCGTTCCCTGAGTTCGACCCGGTCTCATCCACTAGTGAGAACCGGTTTTTATTATTTGATGTCTGGTTTTCACATGCTTTTCATATAAAAATCTTTTCAAAATTACAACGATTTAAAAAGACATCAATTTTTTGGCGCCGTTGCCGGGGAACGGCGTAATATTAGTATTCACTTTATTGCCTAGTGTTTGTGTGCATTTAGGTTTAGAACCACGTATGTGCATATCTTAGAGACGAACTTACTTTTCTGCACAGCCCACCTATTAGGATCCTCTTAGAGGTGACTGTGTACGATTGGTACCGTACACATAGATTTTATATTTCTTTGCATAATCTCTGTTATGTGTAACTGCATGGTGTTTGTTTAGTTTTTGTTGTTTTTAGTTTACTTGCTTCGTGGTTTGCGTGGTTTGGCCGCTTGGTGCGTTAGTTAGGTAGAAAACCCAAAATTAGGATGAGTGTTACACCGGTCTACTTCAAGGTGTATGCACAGGCAACGATCACTCGACCCGAGCTAATTGAGTCCCGAGTTTCTTGTTAGGAGAGCTCCTCATCTTATCACCATGGCCGAAAATCGGTCGTTGTTCTGTACCCTTAAGGAGTACTTCATGCCCACCATATACACTCCCACCTCCTGCATCACGAGACCTGATGTAGGAGCCAATCAATTTGAAATAAAGGCCAGTATCATTCAAATGTTACCATCATTTCATGGCCTAAGCAACGAAGACCCATATAGTCATATTGATGATTTTCTAGAGATCTGCTCGACAGTGCGGATCAACAACTTTGGAGATGACGCATTGAGGTTGACGTTGTTTCCGTTCTCTCTCAAAGATAAAGCTAAACATTGGCTAAAGGCTCTCGATACAGTTCAGATTACCACTTGGGAAGGAATGCAACGCGAATTTCTTAAAAAGTACTTCCCAATTGGTAAGACGAATCAGTTTTGTAAAGCCATAATCAGTTTCTCGCAGATTGAGGGAGAACAATTCTATGAGACTTGGGAGAGAATGAAAGATCTTCTCCGCAAGTGTCCCCACCACCAGGTGCCTCGTTGGCAACTGGTGCAGTATTTTTACGATGGTCTGAACGAGAAGGACAGGCAAATAGTGGATTCATCATGTGGGGGCACTTTTATGCTAAAAAGTGAGGATGAAGCGTGGTCGCTTTTTGAGACATTGAGCGAAAATTCGATGCACCATGCGACAACTTCACGGTTCGATAGGGCTGCACCTGCACAGGATAGTACTAAGAAGGCAGGTATTTTTGAAATAGGGATAAACCTTGAGTTAAGCAACAAGGTAGACCAACTATCCCAGAAATTAGATCAGTTTTTGTTGGGTCCCTCTCCTGCCATGCAGGTGTGCGCATTGTGTGCGAGTCCTGCACACCATATTTTACAGTGCCCAGTTGCGCCACAGTATCCTGAGTTTGTCCAAGAGCAAGCTCAGATGGCTCAAAACTTCGCTAGGCCCGCACCCAATCTATTTTCCAACACTTATAATCTGGGCTGGCGAAACCATCCCAATTTTTCATGGCGCAACTCACAGATCCAACCCCCTAACCCTTCCCAGAGTCAACCCAGTCAAGGCGGTTATGCGCCTGGATTTCAGAGATCCAGTTATCCCCCAGCCCAACCTGTTTATACTCATCCCCAGTCTCATGAGCCTTCGCATAGTCAGTCCTTCGAGGACAAGATGCTACAAGCATTTTCTGATATTAGCGCGAATTTGAGCTCGCATAATCAATCTATTGCAAAATTAGAGACTCAAATGGGGCAGCTCGCCGAAGCGCTTAGCAGGCGAAGTGAGGGGACACTGCCTAGCCAGCCTATTGTCAACCCTAAAGGAAAGGAACCCATGCGTAGCTTGCATATGACTGATGCACATAAAGAGCAAGCTCAAGTCGTAACCCTTAGGAGTGGGAAGCAGTACCAAGCGAGGGAGACTGCAGAAGAAAGAGAGAAGATAAGTGAGAAGCAGTCTGTCCCTAAGGTTTTACCTCAGGAAAGCAAGAAGGTTCTTCCATCGAAGCCTTCACCATCCTACATTCCCAAAGCCCCCTTTCCTGAGGCGTTAGAAAGGCCGAGAGCATTAGGTAAGGCTGGAGTGAACATGCAAGAGATGCTTGAGATATTCAAGCACGTTCAGATAAACCTCCCCTTACTAGATGCCATCCAACAGGTCCCTGCATATGCAAAGTTCCTCAAAGAACTTTGTACGCAGAAAAGGAAGTCGATGTCCCATGTGCAGAAAAAAAAAAATTTAACTGGGCAGGTGAGCGCAGTATTGCAACAGCAAACCCCACCTAAGCTCAAGGACCCAGGGACTCCGATCATCTCATGTGTCATAGGAAACATCACTGTTGGGCGTGCATTGCTCGACCTTGGGGCAAGTGTTAACATCTTGCCGGGTTTCTTTTATGACCAATTTGGATTGAAAGAGATGAAACCTACACCTATGACTCTTCAGCTTGCAGATAGATCTATCAAGGTCCCAAGAGGGATACTTGAAGATGTTTTAGTCAAGGTGGAGGATTGTTATTTCCCTGTTGACTTCGTGATATTAGATATGGAGGGAGTTGATAGCCCACAGCAGACTCCTATTATTCTCGGTCGCCCCTTCCTAGCTACCGCCAATGCGTGCATCAATTGCCGCACTGGTGCGATGGATGTGTCATTCGGAAATAGGAAGATGCGGCTAAACATTTTTCGTGCTGCTATGGGGCCTGCTGTTGAGGAGGCTTCTTTCGAGGTTGATGTCATTCAAGACCTCGTAGAAGCAGAATATGCTTGGTTATTGAGTGATCCACCTCATGAGGAGGATAAGGAATCACTAGAAGAGGATCACCTAGAATTACGTGAAAATCAGATAGGTGAGTTGAGTTGGATCGGGCACTTCGAGCCATTCAGAGGTAGACAGGATGGGAACACACTGCGCAATGTCACTGATGACATTATTTTTCATAGAGAGCCTGATTGAGTCTGACTTCATGTCCATTGATCTCATGGACGATGAAGGATTTTTCCAGGGATCCGTCTGGCTGGGGACGTGAAACTTAGCGCTTTATGGGAGGCAACCCATATTCTGTACAATTTTACATTTGTTGTTAGGATTTGTAGATTTCATTTGGTTTTATTTTTCGTTTTCTATCTTTTCTATGAGTTTCATGTTTTGTCATGTATACATTGCATTCATTTCATTCATAGAACATGTATTTTTAATTCATGTCAGGTCATTCTACTCTTTTCCCTCAATTATTTTCTCTCATGTGCATTCACTTAGTTTCATATAAGCATGGGGGAGTGCCACTGGGACAGTGTCATTCAAGCATGGGGGAGGGTGTAGTTTGCACACCTTGATATTTCTGTTTACGTTCTTGCACATGTTTACATATCTCTCATGAAAAGTAGTTTTTTAAAGAAATAGTTTGAACTTATATGAATGTTATTTCAAATCTGATGATTTTTAGAGGATTTTTAAGCCCCACGAAAATTTTTTCTGACATAGATCTAAAAATTATGGTTGTTTATGCGGATTTCGAAGAAATGATGATAGATACATGTTAGAGTTTATTTTGAATCATAAATATGAATATGCACAGTTTTATTTTTGAAAAACTAAGCAAATGAACAAAAGTGTAAAAAAAAAAAAAAAAAAAAATGATGATGAGCTCAAAAGAAAAAATAGCATGCGTTAGGTTGTTTGGATAATTTCACAATCCTTAGTAGATGGAACTTAGATGTAAGTTGAAACTTTTAATTCCATTTTCAAAAAGGAGAGTGGAAAACTTCGTGATCCTAAGTAACTGAGAACAGATACAAGTTGAAATATTTGACTCTCATGTTATAAAGGTGAATGAAGGAAGTCACTTTTATGTCTTAGTTGATATCTTTTGGTATGTATTGAAAAAGTATAGAAGATATTGACATTGCACAAGGCATAAAAGCAGACCACACGCAAGCTATAAGAGAAGAATAAGTGCGCAAAAAGAAAAAGCGTGAAAAATGAAAAAAACAGAGAAAAGAGCTTAAAAAGAAAGAAAAGTTCAGTGCTTAGAAGTGATTGAGAAAACCTGTGCAGAAAACATATGAGTGAGGATAAGTAAATGATAACTTGTTTTTATTGGATTTTCTAAGAATAAAACATAAATAATTGTGATATTTAGAAAAATGAAAGAAATTCTTTTTCTGTGGTGGTATATAAAAGACTCTAATTATGTCTTGATTTTTTTTGTAACATGAAATATTTGTGAAAACAAAGTCTTTAATTACCTACTTCTTATGAGAATGTGTAATATTCTGCATACATGACAGAGATGTTTGTGGGAAGCATCACTGCAAACCCTCACGAGACCTTACTCGTCCACTGGGGTAACCCAGGGGTTGAAAGAGCTTGTTGCATGAGCTAAATGCAACCGTGATTCCTATGAAAGTGAGTTAGATGATAGTTTGATTTCATGCATTTTTCTAGTTTGCTCGAGGACTAGCAAAACATAAGCATGGGGGTATTTGATCATGCATATAATTCAGGGTTAATTAACATTAAAATATGCATGATTTTATAAAATAATGTTTCAAAAACCCAATTTTATGTTAGTTTTTGAGTAAATGAGCTAAAATGATTGAAAATTAGAAAATGTTTGAAAAAATAGCTTTATTTTGCATTTTAGTATATATTTTAATGTTTGTATTTACGTAATAGTTTTAGTTGTTAATAAAAATTTTTTAGAGAAACATAATTTCATGTTGCAAGTTAGTTAAATCATTTTTGGTTTTCTTTATAGAAAATAAGAAAAAAATATTAAATATATAGAATAGAATAGTTATATTTTTTAAAAATAATAAATAATAATAATCAAATAAGCTTTTTAGGTTTTAGCAAATAAAAACTGTTAAATAGTTTTTTTTTTAAAAATAAACCAAACCGGTTTGCAAAAAAACTGAAAAAAAAATAATAAGTAACCGGCTTGAACCGGTTTGAAGTTTTTAAAACTCAAAACATTTTCTGTTTCAAACCGGTTCCAGCCGGTTTGAAAGGTTTTAAAACCCAGAAAAACGAAAAGAGGGGGGTCTCCCCATTTACGCCTGAAACCTCTCCCCTTTCCCCTCTTTTCCATCTCTTCTCTCTCTTCTCACCTTTCTCCACCATCGCCGGTGGTTTCTGACCTCCTTCTTCCCCTTCTCCCTCTTGCTCTGTTCAAATTCAACCGGCGGTGGTGGTGCTGCAGTCCGGCGACGGCGCGGAGTGGAGGCCGCCATTCTTTTCTAATCCATCTGGTAAGTTTAGAACTTCTTCCTCTTCTTCTTCTTCTTCTTCTTCTTCTTTCAACTTGTCCGATTATATTGTTTTTGTCTGAAAAAGAAAAAAAAGAAATAGAAATAAAACGGAAAAAATATAAATCGATTACTGCTGTTCTGAAATTTTTTTCTGCTGATCAATTCTGAGATTGATGTTTTAGTTTACTGATTAACTTTGTAATTGATGTTTTAGTTAGATGCATATTGATTTTTAGCGTTTAGTTCACATTTTGAATTCCATATTTCCTATGTTTGATTAAAAAAAAAAAAAAAATTTGTCGCCTGAATCCAATACAGTTCTTCAAAATATTTGATAAATCATTGAATGGAATTCTAATCTTGTCTTTGGATACAGATTTTCAACTGGATCAATTGAAATTCGATGTGTTTTGGATCATCTAGATCAGTTGATTTGTGATTCTAAAAACAGATGTTCATTTGGAGTTGATGTGGATAACGGATCAGAATTAACTCTGCTTCACCGAAAATTTTTTTCACAGTGAAGATCTGGTTCACAGTGGAATAGGATTACTGAAACATGGCCTGTATAAACATTGATCAATATTTTACCCAAATGCCTAAGTTTTCAGCTTAATTGATTACGATGTATTGAGTTTTCAGATTACGTGGTTGTTATATACTGACTTCTCCTGTGAATATGGATAAACTGATCTCATAAAGTCTGGATCAAGTTTTGATAGCAAGATTTTAGTGAGTGATTCACTATTGGATTCTTAGGTCTTATACAATTTCCAATTTCCTGTTTTTTTTTTTATCAAAAATTCTTCTTGTTTTGCCTCATTCAATATTTTTTTTACAAAATTAGTTTTCCTTTGCCATTCTGTTAGCTTGTTTTACATGTTTTTCTTATTGTTTTCAAATACCTGAATTTTTGATCCTTCATTAGTCATTTCTTGATTTTTACAATTTTTGATTTTACTGCTTTCAATGTTTGTTAATATTGTGTTTTTCAATAGTGTATGTTCATAGTTTGTTAATGAAGTATTAGTGATTAATTGTCTTCATTATTAGTTAATTGAAATAATTAGGTTTCATAAAGTGGAGTGTTAGTGAATTGAAATTTAGTTAATTGTGTTAGTTAATGTAGTTTTAATTGTCATTGAAGTCTTTTGTTAATATCCTTCAGTGTTTTTAAGAATTAGCTAATTCAATATAGATTTCTATTTCGAACTCTGGTACTGCTCGTGTTCATTGAATTTGTGCAGGATAACGAAGGAGTGGAGTTGAAGCGATTGCATGACATGGGAAGTGCAAGAATAAAAGATGTTTTTCTCTTATTTTAGAATTTAGGAATTTAATTGGGTTTGTAAATATTGCACTTTACGCCCTCTGCGAAGGGTATTCATTTGTTGTAATAGTTAGTTGTCTTTACTTTTCTTGAATATTTTACATTTCAAATAATTTGGCAATAAAGATTAGTTTAGATTTGTGTGTTTGAATACAACATATTCCCGTTCCCTGAGTTCGACCCGGTCTCATCCACTAGTGAGAACCGGTTTTTATTATTTGATGTCTGGTTTTCACATGCTTTTCATATAAAAATCTTTTCAAAATTACAAGGATTTAAAAAGACACCAGCCAGCATGAGGGAGAAATACCCTGATCTTTTTGTGGCCTAGCGTTTGTGATTTCGCGGACGAAATCCCTTTTTAGGAGGGAAGGATGTAAGATCCATTGCATTTCTAAGGAAAATTTATATGAATTATGCTTTAGTGTTGAACATTTTGTGTTCTAGGCAAGGATTGCTCATAAATTTGGTGTATTTTGTTTTTTGAGGTTCTGAATCGCGTAAATTCGCTTTACGAGGCGATTCAAGGCTAATCACGTTGAATCTAGCCTTGATATTTTAGAGTATATTTATATTATACTAAATTAGTTTCACCCCAAATTTGGGACCTAAACGAGAAATATATCTCGTTATTTCATGGAATTGACACAAAAAGGGTATATTGGTAAATATAAGTCAGATCGAGGCCCAAAATTATCGAAATTGGAAATTTAAATATATATTATTATTATATTGGCCTTCATACATGAAAAATAAATTAGAAATAAAACTTTGGAATTAATTTAAATATATCTATTTAAATAATAAGTAATTAGGGTTTATACATAAAGTAAATTATAAATTTCATAAAACCTAAAAGAGTTTTTTCGAAAAGTTTTGAATAGAGATTGGTTTTGGACATTTAGGAAAGGTAGTTAGCTTGGGGCCCACGTGAGCATGATCTCAGCCCATGCTACTTTTCAAAAAATAAAAATATAATACAAAAAAAATGGTATTTAATAGGCATTTTTGAAAAGGATGAAAATTTTCAAAATGGGGGTTGGTTTTTGGAATTTAGAGAAGTGGGTGGCTTAGCCCCCATAGGCTGGACTCCCCTTAGGGGGTAGCTCCAGCCCATCAACTCAAAAAAATAAAATATAAAATTTTAAATTTAAAATTGGTTGACCTTTGGGTCAAAAAGTGGGGTGTATGGAGAGACCTACTCTCCCTAATTTAGGGAGAGTGGTTGGGAGCTATTGGCCCATCATAGGGGGTCAAATCCCTTTTCCTAGCCCTATAGCACCATAGGGGGAGGGGGGGGGCGTGTGGGAGGAGAGCCCTCCATCTCCTCCCCTCTCATCCCAGCCCTCCATCATGGAGGGCGGTTATTTAAGGCAGTGAGGAGAGAGAAACTCATTTCTCTCTTCCTCCTCCTCCACCATCTCCCTCCATCCTTCCTTTTTTCTCTTCTCTCTCAAGTGTGAGAGTGAAGAGGGTGTAGAGAGAGAGGTGAGTGTGGCTGAGAGAGTGCAAGTAAGGGCACCAGCACCACCACACCGGAGCCATCTCCATTCCTACGCCGGAAAACCCCGAAGGTGAAGAGCTTCCACTTTGCATTCCATTTCTTTTTGAAAAATGCATGTAAAAATTGTTAAGGTAGGTCTGGGTTTTTCTTTTTCTTCTAAATTATGAAACTTGTATGGGTGTGGGTGTGTTTTAGAGGGATCTACACATCACTGTGGTAAACACACACACACCGGACGTTCTACGCAAGGAAACTGTCCTTAGGCGTTTTCGGAGTTCTGGAGCTCCGGAATCCCCTCTGCTAAAAAAACCGTATCTCACTCGATACTGGTCCAAATGAGGCGATCTTGGACTTTTCGGAAAGGCGAGACGACGTTATCCAACCTTCGTGCTTAAAGTTTTCGTTGGTTTGGTCTGCAACCCTCGCCAAAAAGCCGCGTTTTAGAAGACGTTCAGAACTTTCTGTCAGTGTACAGGAAGTCCTGAACACTGTCCGGTAATGCGGTGGTATCTCTCGGACCGATCGCCGGAATTTTTCACTCTATGGCTTTTCGAAAAGGTCAGACCATTATCTACGACTTTGGTGTTGGCTATTTTTCTTTATTCATTTTGTAAACTTCCCAAAAAGTACCCTTTTTGCGGTCTGACGGATCTCCGACAGTGGTCCCAGAAGTTCCAGACACTGTCTGGTAACTTGACGCCACTTCCCCGACCGCTGGTCGGATCCGGATGATCTTGGTTTCTGTGCGAAGATGAGACATGGATCTACGAGTTTTGTGTTAAGAATCTTTGCTGATTCGATGCGGACAGACCCCGAATCGGGTCACCTTTCAGGTCATTTCTGGGCTATAGATATAACTATATATAAAAAAAAGGGGAAAAGATGGTTGGGACTCGGCGTGTCCCGCTGCAACCTCTGAAGCGTTGGGTATGGCAATGTGGTCTGACCCACCTCGGGGTTCGGACCCACCCGTTGGGTCTTCCCCAATCACGTGGGGAAGGGGCGCCACATGGGACGCCCATGGTTTTGGGTAACCGGGTGTGCTTTACACCCGGAGCACCCTTTTGTTGGGACATGCCCCAGGAGCCAGCAGGCAGCAGCCTTGCTGCTGGCTGTCCCTTGGCCAAGGAGGTTTCCTCCTAGTCCCGGCAAGGTCTGGTCCAACATGGACCAGACCAGCTCGTCGCTGGCCAGTTTGCCTTCCAACGACACTTTAGCCGCACCCCATGGCGCAGGCTGCTCGCGGCCCATTGCGGGCTGCTGCCTTAACAGCCTGGGGTCTGAGACATAGGTCAGACCAAAGTGGGGCCAGGTCTGGTCCAGCAGACCAGGCTGCCCAAACGACCCCGGTTGGAGCCTTACGGTGGCGGCGGGTGCTAAGTGCGCCCACAAGGCTTAGCCAACCACTAGGTGGTTGCGTGTCCTGCTGCACCCACCTGGTAGCCTCGTTGTAGAGCTTAGTGAAGCTCGTGTTGGTGGCTGTCACAGCCCTATTAGTCTGGTACGACATGCCTAGACCACCTACTTATGCGATTTCCACCTCGCCGCCAATTCAAAAAGCAAAAAAATGCGCGCATGAAGGCAAAAACGATGGAAAGTCACTAATGGAATCCTTGCGGCATGTATATGATGTCCAAACAGCCCGTTTAGTACACTTGGCACCAACGGTGCATTGTTCAGAACTGCCTATAGGGCCTGGTGGACTACGGTTAGCCTTTTTGGCATTTTGGCACACGTTGTTCCATTTTACCCTTGCACGTCCCGTCAGTGGTCCAGAATGACCACCTTAGCCTTTGCTGCCACATCGTGGTGAGTTTTGAAAGGGGTATAGTGAGGCGAGCGGTACGCTGCCCATGTACCTTATTACAATTCCCATGTATTGGGTTTTTCGACATTTTCAGCAGAAAACCGTCGTTTTGACCTTTTTGAGTTTTGCTGGTGCGGTGGCACATCACGGATGTATTGACGTAATCCCCGTACACATGGGGTTACTTTAAGAACCTTTCTTGACACTCATAAGTGTCGACACTACGGTCTTCCCTAAGCGAATGGTTTCGCTAAGTGTTGGAGCCGACGTAGGGCGGCGGAAATATGTGTATTGGAGAGATCCGTGCTTAAAGCTTTGGACACTTGTTGTCGTACGATCATGATGATGATATATATATATATATATATATATATATATATATATATATATATATATATATATAGAGCCTGTTATCGCTCAGAATTGTGCCTTTATGAGTATGTGTTCCAAATCGTGATAATGTGTGGTTTATGCACGTGGCACATCATGACACGTATCTCACCCGTTCGGATTCGTCGAGTACTTCTTGTTTTGGGCTCACATTCGTATATCAATGGATATACAACACACCAGATGCGTGTTTTGTACTCGATGTGACATACACCTGGAAAGAACTAAAAGCATTGTAGGTTATGACACTTTCGACCTGTTGAGGTTTGGGACTCGGTTGGAGTCTTCGGGCAGTGGCCCGGGTTTGTGAGAGTGTACTCACACCTTGTGTCACCCTAGGCATAAAATGAAAATGTTATAATATCGTCTTCACAGGCGATGTGCTCGTGTGGCCGTGAGAGGCTGAGCACGTGGATGGGCAGGCCAAGTCCTCGTTTGTGTACCCCGCAGGGACCACGAGGCACAACTACCTCGAAGGGAGGTATGACCTGAAGAATGAGCCTAAATAAGATAATCCTACCGCGCCCCATTCTCAAATTTGGTCACCCAGGGAGAGGGTGAATGGTACAACCCCGAGTGACGTGTCATTACTACGACCTGTTCTTTTGAGGAGCCGATGTGCCCTCTGACCTCCAGTTACTCGGAGTTAGGGAGGTCAAGGTTGCCCTCTACAGGGACCTTTGCTACTGCAGTAGTACGGATTACAATCCTTTGCCCCTGCGAAAGGTTTCTCCTGGCTGCGTGTCTTCCGCATGTGTTTTTTCTTGTTCTATAGCATCCCCAGTTACCACACTAGAAATTTAATAACAGACGTCGGGGGCATGTCTAACAGAACTCGAGGGTCTTTCCTTCGCGTACCCGAAGGAGGTTAAAAAGAAGAACATAAAGACTAACCAAACAGACTGACGTACAGTATTTGGTTACTTGCTTACTTTAGCACTACTTGTACTACTATTTAACTGTTGTACTTTTTTTTTGGTTAGTTGCTGCTCTGTTTCAGTTGTTGCACTGCTACTTACTTGTAGTTTTACAGTCTTCTAGCACGAGCACTTACCTGACACTTGCACATATATCCGTCACTTTATCTGTTGCATGATATGTGCCTTTTCTTGATAAAATGGATACACAATGTTGTTGTTCTTCACCAACTCGCAAGAGTTCTGACCCCGTTTTATGGGGATACAGGTGATGAGTAGGCCCAGTGGCGGTGCGACGGTGTACGGTTAGAGACTTGAGGCCCACACTTAGCTGCAGATCTTGGTCCTTGTCTTATTTTGGGGTTTGAGGGGAGTTTTCCTCTCATTTTGGGAGAGACTCGTTGTATGGGTGTTTTCAGTCTCATTTTGTAAAACTCTGATGATATATGTATTTGGAATGGACATGTGGTTTGTATCTTTTACTGTGGCCCGCTCAGACTTGCGGCCTTTGCTTACCCCTTTGCACTTCCGCTATCTATTTTAAACTTAAAAAAAAAAAAATTTGCTAAAAAACCAAAGGTTTTTACAAGGTCGGGGTTTGGGGCATCACAGAGATTGATATCAGAGCAGCTTTAAGTGTGGTCCAAGACTTCTACGTGCATCGTTCATCGCACTGTAAGTATGTTTGGCTCAGTTAATTCTGTTAATTATTGTTGTTTCCTGTGCTACTTAGTTTACATATGCATGCTTCGAAATGTGGTTTGATAGATGTCGTCAGACCCAAGGTATGAGATGATCCTAGAAGCACTACGCGACCTAGGTCAAGGCGTTAGATCCTTAGGTCATGCTGTGAAGCATTTGGCACGAGGTGTTCAGATGATGGCACCACCGGCACCTCCGTGTGAGAGATGTAAAGTCTATCATGAGGGACAGATATGTCCACGTGAATGGTGTCATTGCCCTTGTTGTGGCCTTAAAGGGCATATTGAGGCTGAGTGCTAGCGTAGATTGGAGGACCTGGCAGCTGACCCAGTGGAAGGGTTGAATACTTCGTCAAGTTTACCCGAGTGCACACCTTCTTCTCTTCCTCGTCCGAAGCGAAGACAGTGCGGGAACCGAAACAACTACCGCGACCTCTATACTAACAGGAAGTGAGAGCGGTCGCACCGATATAAATATTTTGTTAGGACACTGAGTGGGTGTCTGCGGTTGTTACGGAGGAATGTATCTTGTAACCCTATTATAGAGGGTAAGTTTGGCTTGTACTAAATATGTGTATGCATCTTTGATCGTATAATGAAATCTTGTTTTGGTATCTACTCTTGGTTTATATGAGTCTCCTTGTTGTTAAGATGGCTTGGCGTGAACGCTGCAACAACATCATGGACACCTTGAACAACCTGGCAGAGGTTGTAGGCAGGCAGGTTGAGGCCATGCGTGCCATGGGGGAGAACATGCAAGCCTCTCAGGGACGAGAGACGAGTTCCTACTCCTTCACCAGTGTCAGTAGCGACAGCCGTACCCTACAAGCAGTTCATGGCTATGAACCCTCCGTCGTTCGATGGGAAGTCTTCTTCTAAGGCAGTCGAGGACTGGATACGAGAGAACGAGCGGATCTTTCGTGTGTTGCAGGTCAGTGACGACCGGAAGGTGGATTTTGGCACATAGCGGCTCCGGAAGGATGCCGAAAGGTGGTGGGCGACCACCTTGGATGTCAGGTTTGCAGGCAGAGCCGTTGCGTGGGAGCAGTTCGTAGAGGTTTTCTAAGCGGCCTACTTCCCGACCCACGAGCGCAGTCAGAAGATACAGGAGTTCCTCGACATTCAGCAGGGGAACTCTACTTTGGCGGACTACATCACGAAGTTCAGAAGTGTTATCATCGCAAAATTTTACTTTTGCAAATCAAACTGACCTTTGAAAAAGATTTTGAAAATAACTCGCCTCCGTTTTAAAATGCGGGAAAATTCCGTAGAATGGGACTCGCCTGTCGGTACGAGGTTCGACCGTTCCTGCCACCTTTAACATGGGTAATCGAACCAAGGACCAATCTACTGCTCTGCTCTATTCAACTTGTCAAAATCATATTTAAATGCACATAGAATCAGACATGTGCTATGAATTTCTAAAAAATGCACATTTGAAAACATGATGCTTGCTTTGAATAACTGAAACACTTAGAATAGATATCACATGGAAAATCGTGAATTGGGATTTGAAATGTACTTCTGAGAAAAGTAAAAATCGATTTCTGAAGAAATGTAAGGATTTTATGAAAATCGACTTTGAGAAATATGAAATAACTTTGGAAAACTTGATTTCTTTGAATTCAATCTTTGAAATTGAAAATATAACTTGGAAAATCGAATTTGGAACTTGGGAAATACTTGAAATATCATTGGCAAATCTATATTTTAAGAAAATCATTTTTTGAATAAGACTTAGGAAAATTTGAGAAAATGAACTTCTTTGAATCGAGATTTTAATTGGAATTGGGAAATGCATGAAATGAATGAATATGGATTTGAGGAATTGAGAAAATCTATTTGTATTTTTGAGAAATGCAGTGCATTTTGAAGTTAGCCTAAGAGTGTAGGCTGAATGTGGCTAATGTGAAGATCATAAATCTAGGTATCATTCATATTCTGACTATGGCCATAAATATGAATTCCACCAAGTTTATAAACTTCATAAAAGCTAGTGTATGTGCCATTCGTGTAGACCATAGTGATTTTGAATATGCATGAATCATCATCCATCACACATTGACATTATAAAAAAATAAACTATATGCAATGCAACCTAAGCTAAGCAGGAAATGTAAATTCTTATTCCAAAGTTTAATTTAGTTTATATCACTATTGAAAATTAAATACATGAAAAATAAAGTCTTCAATGTACCTGCAAAACTAGAAAACTTTGTTAGTGATGATATGTTGGCTTTTCTAGATTTATCCAGCAATATCAGGAAATTGTTGGATTTTGCTAGATATAAGCCTTTTTGCCATGATTCTCTTAAATCAAAATTGATAAAATATGAAATAAGATTGAATAAATAAGGAAGATAAGATATGAAATTTCGAAATTGGGGTCAAAATAACCAAAATACCCCTAATAACAAGACTATGGCCTTGAAATTAGGGTTTTCAGAAAGATATTTGGTAAATGCAAGTTTTGAAATACAAATAAAAATAAATCAAACTAAATATGCTATGACATGATTAAAAATATGAAAATTAGGGTTAGGAATTTCGAAATTGAGGTCAAATGACCAAATTGCCCCTGATAGCAAGACTATGGCCTTGAAATCAGGGTTTTTAGAAAATATTTTGGTAAAAACTTAGGTTTTATGCACTAAATGAAATCAAATGAGCATCAAATTAAACCTAAAGCATCCTAATATGATTATGAATATGATTAAACCCTAAAAATATATGCTTATACACGAAAATCCAAGAATATCACAAATTTTGTGATTTTTGCAGTGTTTTGGAATTCTTCGGGTGCCCTGTTTTGCAATTCAAGCCATTTAAGCATCAAACGGATTCTAAAAATCCTCAAAATTGGTACCTGCACTTGTTATAATCTTAATATCAAATTAGAATTATAAAAATATTTTTTTGGCATTAAATTAATCCAAAAATATCATCAAACCCTAAAAATATGCTATTTTTAACCAAGTTCACCAACCAGTCACAGTCCAAGACCCAAACCAGGGGTCAAATATCTATGAACATTTATGAAATTTTACAGAGACTAACTAAGAAGAAAAACAAAGATTTCCCAATTTACAGATCGGAAAAAGCATCTCCGGTTAGGGAGAAACCCTTCCGGCAATCTGAGCTAAAATATATCACTTTTAACAGGGATTAAAACAGCAGTTTCAGATTGAAAATACAAGCATAAATAGCAAACCTAAACAAAAATCTCTTAAATTTTAATAGTAAATAGTAGACAAAAAAATAGCAATACTCACTTTTTACAGATCATGAATTGGATCTGTGGTTTGGGATTTATGACTAACACAAGTCTGATTAGGGTTTTGGTAAACCCTAATGACTTTTAAATTTAAAAACAGATTCTCTGAAAGGGGAAAAATACTAAACAGTGATCAAAAAATCCGAAAATTTCACATCAGACAGATCTACTCAATGTGAATCCATAGCATTTTACAGATCTAAAATCGGATATACGATGAGAGAAATATCATAACAGCAAGTTACCTTCTTGATTTTAACCATGATTTTAAAGCTTTAAAAATCCGATTTGATGTCTGATTTTTTTGACAGGGTTCCCGAGATCCAAAACCTCTGATTTTTCTACAATAACTTAATAACTCATACATGCATCACATATAAAAATATCAGAAATAAACAATGAGTACTTCAATCCGAAATAACATTATCTTTACTGTTCTAAACCTAAAACACACAGAAATTTAAGAAACTTGGAAGACCATGCATTAACTAATGTAAATCAATAAAATAAACCATAAAACAGTAAATAAAAATTATTTTCATGCTATAGAACGTAAAAAAAACATGAATAAACCATGAAAATAAAATAAAAACAGGGAATCAATGACTGGAATTTGATATCACCTTTAAAACATAGATTTAACCCATTAAAAGGGTAAATCATATATTTTATTGGTTAATAATGTAAAGAATCATATTAAATTTAATTCTAATGGATTAAAATCCCTGTAAATCACTCAAAACAGGGTTAGATCACGTTCTTGGATCGTTCTTGCTGATTCTTGATGGTTCTTGAGGTGAAACCATGGTTGAATCCATGAAATAGGAGGTATTAATGGCCAAAATTGATTTAAAACTATTAAAAACATGAAATAAAAGCTAAAAAATAAACAAAATAATTACCTTGAGGTGGCTGCAATGGAGGAAGGGCTGGAGAGGAGAGATAAGCTCCAAGAATCCCAAGGAGAGCAAGTTGGAAAAATCGACCCCCCTATGGAGACTATTTATAGAATTTTTTTAGGTTTAAAAATTGGGAATTTTGAATTTTTTGGACTCTAACAAGGGGGGGCAACTTTTGGGTGGAAAGACCTAACTACCCCTAGCCTAAATTATCTAAACTAGTGCCTAATTAACCCCTAGACTTTCCTAAAAAATCCCCAAATGTAATGCCACTTGGCATTTTCTACATTTGGCTTTTTAAAACACTAGTTTTAAAAACTAACTTTCAAAAATGAGTTTTTCAAAATGGTTTTGACTCTTCTAAACCTCTAACACTAACCAAGACATCAACTAACCCTAGTCTAGCCCTGACTGACTCGAATATGGCACCACCCCGAGTGGGCCCTACTTGAGTTTTTCAAAAAGCGATTTTAAAACTTGAAATTGAAGGAGTTTTCAAAAGGATTTTCAAAGACAAACTTCAAAGTTATAATTTTTAAAATGGCATAGGGTCCTAACTAGGTTAGAACTCCTCTGGATATGGTGCCAACTGAGTGGGCCCACATCGAATTTTGAAGAATTTTGAAATAAACACTGAAAATGGCTTTGGAAAAGGGTTAAAATCGACATTTGGAATTCAAGATCTTTGAAAATAGGGTCTCAAGCGAACTGGAACTCCGAGTTAGAGTCCTGAACTCTTAGGACTCTGAGATTTTAAATTTTAGAATTCAAATGTAAATTTTTTTGAAAGATTTTACCAAGAAATGATGAAATAAGTCAGAAAACACAGTCAGGGTTAGACTCCTAACTCGACCGAACTCTAAAATAGAGTTTTGAACTAACTAGACTCTGTAAAATGACCTAAATTTTGACAATAATCGAAAAAGACTGAAAATGGAAGTAAAACAGATTTCAAAACAGACTCCTGACTGGATTAGGACTCTGGGACAGAGTCCTGATCGGACTGAAACTTTCAAAACTTTGAGAAATTTGATGAATAGAGGAATTCAGAAGCGACACCACCTCAATGGGTCTCATCTATGAATTGAAATCGATTAAAATTTGAATTTGAAATGAATCCAGATTGTTTCCTTGAGAAAATATTTCGAAATATAAAGTCCTGGGGTTGGAAAATGACAGAGTATTGAATAAAAACCCAGGTTTTGAAATTGATTTTGAAATAAAAGCTTTAAAACTCAAATCTGGATTGAATGTTTTGAAATAGGAGTGCTGGATCTTGAAAATGAAATGCAATGACATGCAATGCTATGCAATGCGATGGAATGATATGCAGAATACATGCAATGATATGCAATGACACATGAAATGGACAAACACTGGATGAGGGTAAAAATTTGGGGTGTTTACAGATGCCCCTCTTTGCTGCTAAACCGGTTAGAAGCCGAGCTTAGTAGCAAAGAAAATACACCAAATTTGGATTATAAAAATGCCCCAGTTAGATGAATCTGACTGGGTATGAAAGAATTAGTTCAAGTGATGATGATAGATATGAAATGGAGAATAAGGAGAAAATTTTATTTCAAAAGAAGTGAGATTCAGGTTTTGCCCTTAACCTGGATGGGACGGAAAATACCTCGTATGGAACGAAGCTCAGGCTTAACCTTTAACTTGATTGGGAAATGAAATACCTCATCACGTGAGGCTCAGGTTTGTACCCTTGACCTGATTGGGCAGAAAATGGACGGAATCCTCGAAAGAAGAGACCGTGATGGAACCTTCGGATTTCCGCACAATGAATCCGATAGGGGTTTTTGCAAAAGGAAGGAAATTGGGGTCCCTAAAGTTTGAAAAGGGATTGATTTTGGGCGTCTCATTGCTGAGACTAATTTACTTTTGAAATTGCCTTTTGCTAGAATTGGTGGCTTAACCTCAAGCCGAAATTGGACTGTCTATGGTGGGACAGTGGGGACACAGGGAAGTGTGCGAATCTGAGAGCCCGTGCGCTCAGATTATACCAAAGAAGGGAAGGAATCTTGAAAACTCCCGTTATCAAGTCCTTAAAAAGGGATGGTGTCAGGATGCGCCAAAGATGAACCTCAAGCTCTCGCTTCATGCCAGGATAGCTAGAAAATATTGTCAGAATGTTGAAAATTGTTGTTGATTCAAAACAATTGAAAATGATGCACATTGTTTTGAAGGTATTCCCTCTTTTCTACCTGAAGTATTACCTCCGACTGGGCTTAACTCCGTAGAATCAAGATTCGAATTCAAATTGCTTGCGATTGACTTTCTTTCAAGGAAGCTATCAATTTCCTTGATATGGACGGAAAAGAAAGTATTCTTGATATTGCGAGAGCTATTGTTGAGAGAATATTGATAAAAGAATTTCACAAAATTAAAGAAGATTCTTGATAGATTCGGCAGTTTGATATCCTGGGATTCTTTTCTCATGATGATCTTTCTACACTCTCTTTTTTTTTTTAGCAGATTGGAGCTCTCTTGGATTTTTGGGAATTACATCATCCTTCATTTTGGAGATGTCCTGACTTTTCTCTCTTTTTGGGAAGGGTACGTCACAAACTCCTTCATCTCAGAGATGTTCCGATCCTTCTTTTCTCTCAGGGATTATCTTGATAGTTATTGGCTTATTGGTTGGGAATCTCTTGATGATAGCTAGAATCAAATATCTTTTAGGGTTTGTCGGTAGGCTCATCACACTCGCCTTCATCTCGACGGTGATCTGAACTTTCCCTGGAAGGATCCGTCACAAACTCCGTCATCTTGGAGATGATCCAAATCTTCTTTGGCCCCGGGGGTCGACTCGCTTAATTCGCCTTCATCTTGACGACAATTGAGAGATCCCTTTTGCAGATTTTTAATTGCAGCTTAGGTGATTGAGGAGATATGAAAATTGAGTGGATTTTTCTCTATCACCCAGGATATTTCGACTGCTTTATTTTTCAAGAATGGTCTTTAAAAATGTGCCATTGACTACGATCAATATCAATCACTCATGGCTTTGCAACAACATTGCATTCTCTTTGCTAGCCATATCGCGGATTTATTCTTCATCCGTTTGGTTGGCCAATAGAAAGATTTTGAATTTTGAATCTTTTTTCGTGAAAGCATTGCCCTTTCGGAAGTAATAGTGAGGGTATTCTTTGGTAATAATTTTGTGCAATAAAGATTTTTGAAATCAACAAATATTTAATGACAAATTGGCAAAACTTTCTTGAAATCCTTTTGTGAAAGCGAGCATTTGAAGCACAACGCAACACATCCATGACAAAAATTCTCTTCTCCTTTCCCCAAAGGAGAAGATTCAGAAATTGGAATTTGAGAATTACTCCTCTCTAAGTATTCCCTCTTTTCTACCTGAAGTATTACCTCCGACTGGGCTTAACTCCGTAGAATCAAGATTCGAATTCAAATTGCTTGTGATTGGCTTTCTTTCAAAGAAGCTATCAATTTCCTTGATATGGACGGGAAAGAAAGTATTCTTGATATTGCGAGAGCTATTGGTGAAAGAATATTGATAAAAGAATTTCACAAAGTTAAAGAAGATTCTTGATAGATTTGGCAGTCTGATATCCTGGGATTCTTTTCTCATGATGATCTTTCTGCACTCTTTTTTTTTTTTAGCAGATTGGAGCTCTCTTGGATTTTCGGGAATTACATCATCCTTCATTTTGGAGATGTTCTGACTTTTCTCTCTTTTTGGGAAGGGTACGTCACAAACTCCTTCATCTCAGAGATGTTCCGATCCTTCTTTTCTCTCAGGGATTATCTTGATAGTTATTGGCTTATTGGTTGGGAATCTCTTGATGATAGATAGAATCAAATATCTTTTAGGGTTTGTCGGTAGGCTCATCACACTCGCCTTCATCTCGACGGTGATCTGAACTTTCCCTGGAAGGATCCATCACAAACTCCGTCATCTTGGAGATGATCCAAATCTTCTTTGGCCCCGGAGGTCGACTCGCTTAATTCGCCTTCATCTTGACGACAATTGAGAGATCCCTTTTGCAGATTTTTAATTGCAGCTTAGGTGATTGAGGAGATATGAAAATTGAGTGGATTTTTCTGTATCACCCAGGATATTTCGACTGCTTTATTTTTCAAGAATGGTCTTTAAAAATGTGCCATTGACTACGATCAATATCAATCACTCATGGCTTTGCAACAACATTGCATTCTCTTTGCTAGCCATATCGCGGATTTATTCTTCATCCTTTTGGTTGGCCAATAGAAAGATTTTGAATTTTGAATCTTTTTTCGTGAAAGCATTGCCCTTTCGGAAGTAATAGTGAGGGTATTCTTTGGTAATAATTTTGTGCAATAAAGATTTTTGAAATCAACAAATATTTAATGACAAATTGGCAAAACTTTCTTGAAATCCTTTTGTGAAAGCGAGCATTTGAAGCACAACGCAACACATCCATGACAAAAATTCTCTTCTCCTTTCCCCAAAGGAGAAGATTCAGAAATTGGAATTTGAGAATTACTCCTCTCTTCCCTGAAGAGGAGGTGTTTGCAAAATGAACTTTCGAAGAGAAATTAAGCTTTCGTCAAAACTTCCTAATATTAGGCTTCTCTTATGGAAAGGGGGCCGGAATTGGTGAGGTTGGTAAATTGGTCATGAAGAAACGAGTTCATCACACTCTCCCTAAAAAGAGGATCCTTCATGATGAAATGGCCTAGTCTGAAATTATGGTTACAAGGAAAACGAACTTCCGTCGAAGCTCTCCCTGACCTAAGGGTTCCTTGTATGAAATTGGAATTTTGTTTTGCAAACGGTTCACAAAGGCACAAGTCCCTTCAAACTCTCCCTAAAAAGGGGCTAAGTGAACGAATTGGATAGCATGCGAAAAGAGCGAGCTCCCTCGAACTCTCCCTATAAAAAGGGTCTCTCGCAAGAGAAATTTTTTTTGGAATTGGGTATTGGGTGACCAAAAGGTCGAAATTTGGAATTTTGAATTTTGAATTTTTGAAATTGGAATTTTGATATTTGAAATTAGAAATTGGAAGTTTGGATATTGATATTCGGAAATTAGAAATTGGGAATTTTGGAGATTGATATTTGGAAATTGGAAATTAGAATTTTGGAATTTGGAAATTGATATTTGGAAATTGGAAATTAGAATTTTGGAATTTGGAAATTGATATTTGGAAATTGGAAATTAGAAATTGGGAATTTGATGAGTGATCAGCCCGAAGACTGAACTCAAGAGGTCGACTGACATGACCATTCAGTGGAACACTAACACGAGTACTCGATTTTGAAAGGATACCGGTATGCATACCGGTTTAAAAATGTACCAGTTTGGATACTGGATTTTGGTTCAGTTCTGGTGATTGTCTTTCAATCTTGAATCGTTAGGAATTGTGATGGGATTGATAGTTGAAATCTCAATACTGACCAGATCGTTATTAATGCGATTGTATGCAAATGAATGCACAAGTGCATGAAATGAGAGATTTGTTTATCCTGCCTGCATACAGGGTATTTATAGATAAAAACAAAATTTTAAAATGCCCCAGTGTAACTGGGAAAAAGAATTTTGATCATTATTAAAGAAAATTTGGAAGAATTACAATGAATAGGAAATTTTTCAAGTATAGAATTTTTTTAAATGTCGAGCATTGATGGGATCTGGTAATTCTATTCCATCAGCATTGATGAGCCGATATGAATTGCGAGGTAGTGCCTCTTTGACAACATAAGGACCTTCCCAATTTGGCGACCATTTGCCACCTAGGCGGTGCCTGAGATAAGCTGTTGATCTGAGCACTAGATCATTGACCCGAAATTTTCTCTCAATGACAGATTTTGCATATTGTTGGGCTATCCTCTGGCGATAGGATTGAGCATGCTCTGCTGCTCTGAGCCTTCTTTTATCGAGCAAATCAAGCTGTACCAGTCGCTGTTGTTGATACTGATCAAGAGGTAATTCTAGAAGTGATGCAAATTTCAGAGCAGGTTTCTGAACATGTAGAGGCAGTACTACTTCAAATCCGTAGACAAGTTCTGATGGAGTAGCATTCGTTGGAGTTCGAATGGTGGTTCTATATGCCCACAACGCATCATGAATCTTTTCATGCCAGTCACGGCCTGTTTCCAAGGTTCGCTCCAGGATTCGGATCAGAATCTTGTTGGTGGCCTCTGCCTGACCATTCCCTTGAGGATAATAAGGAGCGGAAAAATGATGATGAATTTTGAACTTTGAGCAGAATGTCCTCATTCTCTCATTCTTGAAATGACTGCCATTATCTGACACAATATCATGCGGTATACCGAAACGGCAAAGGATATTCTTATGGATGAAAGAAACCACGTGTCAACCTTCTACTGTGCGTAGAGTGACTGCTTCTACCCATTTAGTAAAGTATTCTGTTGCGGCAAGAAAATATTTATGACCATTGGAGGCTGAAGGAGTGATGGGGCCTACAACATCGAAAGCCCACATGGAAAATGGCCATGGCGAGACGACAGATTGCAAGTATGTCGCTGGCGCATGAATGGGAGGCGCATGCATCTGACATTGAACGCACTTCTTCACAAAACGATAGCAATCTTGTTGCATAGTTTTCCAATAATATCCTGCTCGGATGATTTGTTTGACGAGAGTCTGATAGCTGACATGACCACCGCAAATGCCTTCATGTGCTTCTTGCACAACTTCTTTGGCTTCTTCTTCGTCCAAACATCTGGAATACTCAGAACTGAATCCACGATGATAAAGGACGTCGGCAACAATAAAATATCGAGCAGACATGCGTTGAATTGCTCGCCGCTCTCTCTTTGATAATTCTGGAGGAAATTCGCCAGTTTTAATGAAATTCTTGATATCATGATACCAGAGCTTCTTCTTTTGCTCAGCCTGGTTTATCTGCTCTACTGGGACAAAAGCGGGTTGATCAAGTCTGCCAATTTCAAATGAGCGACAAGATTCTCCACTCCTGAAAGACATGATGGATCCCAGATTAGCTAAACTGTCTGCAACTTGATTGAAATCTCTCTTGATATGAAAAAGTTGAAATTCTTCGAATTTGTTGGCAAGAGCTGAGACAATCTTCTGGTAAGGAAGTAATTTCTGATCTTTTACTTGCCATTCGACTAGGACTTGATTGACGACGAGCAAGGAGTCGCCATAAGCATGCACTCTTTTGACATTGAAGTCCTGTAGAATTTTCAGACCTTGTATCAAAGCTTCATACTCGGCCATATTGTGAGTGCACTGAAAATCCAGTTTGAGAGAAAAGGGAATCATCTCTTTCTCTGGTGTGATTAGTAGAATTCTGATTCCTATGCCTGCCATATTCTTGGAACCGTCGAAGAATAAATTCCAAATTGGGGATTGTTGAATATTGCAGATCCGCTCATCGGGGAAATCATCCTCAGCTTTAACATCCTCTGCTAGAGGAAAATCTGCTAATTGGTCTGCAATTGCTTGGCCTTTGATAGATTGCTGAGAGACATATTCCAAGTCGTATTGCATTAATAGGATTTGCCATTTGGCGATTCATCCGCTGAGAAATGGTTGTTCAAGAATGTACTTGAGAGGATTTAATTTAGATAGACCTTCAGATGCCAATAGATAATGTCTCAATTTCTGACACATCCATACCAGAGCTAAACATGTCTTCTCTATCTGAGAGTATTTCTTCTCGTAATCAATAAAGGTCTTGCTCACATAGTAAATGGCATGTTCTATCAAGCTGCCTTCTTCGTATTGCGCCAAGAATCCGCCGCAAGCAACTTGATTAACTGAAATGTATAGCAATAGGGGTTTTCCTAATTCTGGCGGCTTTAAAACAGGAGGATTGAGAAGATATTTCTTGATGCGTTCGAACGACTGCTGACACTCTGGTCCCCATTCAAACCTCACTCCTTTTCTGAGCAAATGATTGAAAGGCTCACATCTTATGGCCAAATTAGAAATGAATCGCCGAATTGATTGCATGCGTCCTTGAAGGCTACGCAATTCTTTGAGATTAGTCGAGGGCGGCATGCCAATGATAGCTTTGGCCTTAGCGGGATCCATTTCTATCCCCTTCTTGCTGACCAAGAAGCCTAGCAACTTGCCTGATTCGACTCCAAAGACACATTTTTGTGGATTGAGTCTTAGCTTGTAAAGAATGAGTCGCTTGAAGACTTGATTAAGAGCTTCGATATGATCTTCCTCTTCTTTGGATTTCACCAGAATATCATCAACATATGCATCCATAGTCTTGTGCATCTGATCATGGAAAATAACAGCCATAGCGCGCTGATAAGTGGCTCCAGCATTCTTGAGTCCAAAAGGCATAACCGTGTAACTGAAAGTGCCCCATGGCGTGGTAAAGGATGTTTTGAATTGGTCACGAGCGGCCAACTTGATTTGATTATATCTGGAGTATTCGTCCATAAAGGAAAACATAGCATGTCCGGCTGTGCTATCGACTAGGAGATCAATGTTTGAGAGCGGATAGTCATCCTTTGGAGTGGCTTTATTGAGATCACGAAAGTCGATATAGATTCACACTTTACCATTCTTCTTAGGAACTGCTACGATATTCGCCAACCAATCCGGGTAATCAATTGCTCGAATGAATCCTGCTTTAAGCAGATCCTCAAGTCCTTCCTTGACCTGTTGCTCGATTCGAGGATCCATTTTTCTCAACTTCTGCTTGACTGGTTTTGCCTCAGGCTTCAGAACGAGGCGATGCTCCACCAATTTCGGATCTAAACCTGGCATATCCTCATAAGTCCACGCGAATACTTCTTCATGCTGCTTGAAGAAATTAGTGAGCCTTTCTTTCTCTCCTGGACTCAAACCACTGCCAATCTTGAGAATTCTAGGATCGTCTTCTGATCCGATATTGATATCCTCAGTCGGATCTTGAACTAAGGATGATGGCTCATCTTGCTTCTGAACCGATGCGAATTCTGGCAGTTCTTGAAGGGCTGAATCAAACTCTGCGGATTCTTTTGACTGCTTTGCAGTCTGACTACATTCTGTTCTTATTCTGACCTGATGAATTATTGCTAATTTCGAACAGGCTTTTGGATTAAAGACGAGCTTCTTGATAGATCGGGAAGACATTCTGAAAATTGGAGGATAAATTGATTTAGGGAAATTGCTCATCATGAAATAAATTGCTTTTATTAAAAATAATTGGAAAGATAAAAGAGCAAAATGATTTCAATTTTGTGAAGATTTAATATTGAGGAGTAAAGAGACAAATGGCACCAAGATAGACAAAGGAAACTGACAACTTTATTGAAAGATAGAATTAATCAAAATGACAATGATGAGAATGAAATGGGATATCATCCCGACAAAAGAATAGAAAAGGAAAGACAAATGAATTCTTCTAATGCGCTCCCTTAATGAAAACAGTCCCTTTCTGAGATCTTCGGCCATTAAAGCCCAATCCGGTCCTTTTAGGGCAATGCTGAGGAATCACTGGTTCAAGACGACCATCTTCATTTTTGCCTAGGCCTTGAAAAGGCTGGTAGCCGTGCTTCACTAGTAAATCAAATCCCTTTTTAGCTTTCATAAATTGGGAGAATAGAGGATGGTCCTTAAGTGTGCTGTAATCAATTCGTCCTCCAATCTTGAAGAACTGTGGACCTCCCCATCGGGTCGTAGCCACCGTATGCTCGGGTTGCTCTGTCATCTGTATTATTTTCGAATTCTCTTCAAAGCTGACCTCTTCGATACCCCTAATGCTAGAGATATCAGTAGTGAAAGAGGGCCTGGGAACCATGGGCTGTGCTAGCCTCTGCTCCGGATCTTCGCCTAAGACTGTCGTGATCATACCACCTTTTGACCACTTGATGCACTGATGCAGAGTAGATGGTACTGCGTTTGTGTTGTGGATCCATGGTCTCCCGAGAAGCAGATTATAAGTGGGCGGCACATTGACCACGTGAAAGAGAATTGAATGGACCGAGTAGTCAATGAAGATCTCTAGGAAGATTTTTCCTTTCGCTGTTTGGCCATGATTGTCGAACCCATAAATGGTGATTGGATCTGGAATGCATTCTTCTTCTTTAATGCCCAAAGCTTTGGCGGTCATTTCCGGACATATATTGAGGCTACTGCCTTCATCGATCAGCACATGAGGAACTGTCATCCCTCTGGTTCGAACCACAACATACAAGGCATTGTTGTGAAATACATGAGGTTTAGGGAGATCCTCATCGGAGAAAGTAACTGGAGCATTAGTCATGGCCTGATTGACTATGTGGGCCATGTCTTCCGGAGTTATGCTTGGTTTCACCTTGATTTTCAGCAACAGATTATTTAATACTTGCTGATGTTTAGCGGAAGCTTGGGTTAAGTCCAAAATTGAGACATTGGATAATGCTGTAATAGGCTTTAGAGTGGATGTCCCGCTTTTCTTTGGGGTGGACTTAATGAGATGCTTAGGGAGCCATGGCATACTTCTAGCTACCTCGGGAGATACCCCAGCGGGCTTGTCAGATACTTTCAATTTGCCGAAAGCTGAAATAAGGTCCATCTTCTGGGCCTTGGACTGAGCCTGTTGCAATACCAGGACCCGATGCTGAGCTTGCATATCATTTTCAGAGCATGGCCTGATATGCTCCTGTGGTTGAAACGACTGTTCGGTAATGACTACTGTAGAATGACGAGGAAATGGCTCTTTTAGAATATCTATATTTTCATCTTCCGCACCTTCTACCAGAAGATTTTTATCAATAAGATCTTGAACAATGTTCTTCAGAACGAAGCAATTCTCAGTGTTGTGCCCCACTGTTCGATGAAACTTGCAGAATTGGTCTTTGAATTTTCCCATAGGAGCGGAAGGATCGACCAGCCTGGGCAATTTGACCATCTCCTTGGTCAACAGGTACTCGAGCACAGTCTCGAGTGATTGATCTAATGGAGTGAACTTCCTCTCATAGCTCCATCCTTCGTGCTTCACTTTCTCTCGGGGTTTTGGTCCCTGCTCTAGCTGAAGCGGCTTGCTGAATTGCGGGATCGACTTTCCTTTCTGGTCATTCTTGTTTGAACCTCCTGCCCCATAACAGAAGTCTCTATTCTGCCCCTTGCGATGATTCCGTTTATTACTGACAGAATTAGTGAAATGAGTCTTCTTTTTCGACTCATTCTGACTGCTGTTCTTGGTGAAAGTGAAACCTTCGTAGAAACCATTTTCCATGCTTAACTCGAGCCATTCGGCCCGCTCTGTTAACTCAATAAATGATCTGGATGGCGCAGTAGAGATGAGGCCTTTTAGAGGCTGCGAAAAATTGCTTAGAATCAAGGACAAAGCATGCCCTTCTGATATGGGGTCTCTCATCTTGTTGCAAGCTGACCTCCAGCGGTGGATAAAATCTTGGGCCTTTTCATTTTCTCTCTGTTTCAGGCCACAGAGGTGGCTGAGGGTCGGGAGCGCCTCAGCATTGAATAGAAAGCGCTCAATGAACATATTCACCACCTTATCAAATTCTTTCAGCTCTATGGGGTTGATGTGCTCCGAATACCATTTAGTTGTCGTTCCTTCCAAACTGCGAGGGAAGCAAAGGAAGAGTGCCCGATTGTCACGCTTGAATCGTGAACATTCAGCAAAAAACATGGCGAGGTGAGCTTTAGGGTCGCCAGAACCATCAAACTTGATAAATTTTCTGGGGAGATTATCCAGATTGTCGTCCCCATCCAAGCCATCATAGAAGTCTTCGCTGGTGAAGACTTTCTTGCCCTTGTCGCGGGCCTGCAGATCTTTGACCATTCTCATCATATCTTTTAATTGTGACTGAGTAGGGTCATCAACAGACTGATTTTTGGATTTGTAAGCCGACCCCTGGCCCTGAGTCGACCTTTTGAATTCATGTTTATTTTCATATTCCTTGTCAGCATCGTCAGCTGATTCTGATTCATCAGACATTTCCTCGTGACGACTCTGCTTTTTTATACTTTTCATATTCTTGGCGGCATGACCCTTATCCTTCTGCTCAGTGCTGGCTTCAGCTTGCTCTGCCAGCATCCTGGTCATCATTTTCTTGAACATAACATACATTTGAGGATCAATGTCATCCTCAACCTGCTGTCCTTGATTTTTAGCTGATCGGGGGGAGTCCATCTCTTCTTCTGAAGCGATCGAGTATGCCACACCTTCGATTGATGAGGTTTTCTTTCCGGATCTTGTATGAACCATCGGGTATCACAAATGTTCTCTTGGATATTGCTGATGCTCTCTGCAAGGTAGAACTGATGGTTAGGCTTCTGAAGGAAGTTTGGTTGGAGGAAAATATTTATTGAGAATTTTGGTAGACAATTGAAATAATATCCCATTACTAGGGATTGAGTCGTCGCTGGAGTTACGACAATTGCGCTGCTATTCTTTGCAAAATAAATAACTGGAAATATGTCTTGTTACCTATGCAAGGTCGTCAAACCAAAGTGAAATGTAAAATAAAGGAATTTTATTAAGGGGAAAAACATGATTTTATCAATAATACACTTGACAGAGGGGAGGGGGACAGACAATTTTCCACCACTCTGGATAATCAGAAGATACACGAGGACCAGGAAAATAGTAAGACTGACAAAGGAATCCCAGCCATGTCTGGCAGAATGGTATGCTCCGGACCACTGATCTGATGAGAGGTCGAATTCTGGCAGAACCCCTGATAGTGGACGAATCTCTACGCGCTTCTGCCTCTGAGAGAACTGCCTGACGCACCGCTCTGGATGATAGTATGCGCAGAAGAACGGGCCAAGTAGCCTGAACCGCTTGCCATAAGCGTAAGTATATCTGGGAGGTGATTCCTGACGATTGAAGTAGTCCCATACGACTTCTTCCTCCTGAAGGTTGTCGATCAAGAATCGGTATCGCGCAACTGGCAGAAGCTTTTCACCATTGTATCTGAAGGAACTGGCTCGGGCTGGCACATGCCGGAGGAACCAAGACTGCAACGCGTAGGTGCACCCTTCGACTAGAATTGATTCTTTGAGTGCGAAACGAGTCAACCCTCGGTATAGAAAGGCGAGTGCGGCCATGGCTATGGAGAGGTGGCTGGTCTGTCGACTTCCCCATCTCCTTAGAAGCTGAACTATTCTGATATCTATATAATTTTGCCCATCAGGAAAGAAGGCTAATTCCACCGTGCACAGAACCATCGCGTGTTGGATTCTCTCTCGAGCTGTCCTGGACAATGAGCTGACCTTTGCAAATGTTTCATACTGTCTATAGATTTCGAGCAGGTCCACATATTCGTTTCCATCCTCCTCTATCAATGACCAAGACTTGCATCCTGTCATGCGAGCTAAGGCATCTTTAGGGTCCAGACCCTTAACATTAATCAGAAACTGTTTCTCTAATGGATCTCCAGGCTGACCGGCTGGCTCGGGCAATGCCATAATCTCTGAAAATTCATCCATCAGTACTGTCATCTCGCCCCACGGGAACCAGAAGGTAGAAGTGCTCGGATTCCACCGTTCTGCTAGTGCATGGATCAAGTTGCCGTTGACTGTCTGCTTTCCCACTGCGGACGCCAGTTCTAACCCACAATCGTCCAAGTGGTCCGAAAACATATGAGAGAAATTCTTGAACCATAAATAGTACCACCGGGGAAAGAAGGATCCGGTGCTGAGGACTCGATGTTCGGGAAGACTTTGTCGTACCTCGTAGGAGATGTGACCCTCAGGGAAGACTGAATCAAGCTGACTGGATGCCATCAGACTGGAAGACATAGAAAATTGGAATAAGACTTGGGAAAATACAGGAAATTTGAGGAAAATGCAGGCAGGATAAAAATAAAGTAGGAAATTCGAGATCCAGAAGATAGGAAAGATGGGAAATCACCTGGAATTTTGAAGGAAATTAAGGGAAATTTGGAAAATCGTCCAGGGTTTGATGAAATATGAAGAAATAAATGGAAAATGAAGTATTTGGAAAATCGTCCAAGGTTTAAAACATGGACAATACATGGACATAGATTGGGGAATTTTGAGAAAATCGTCTAGTATTTTAAAAAATTGGGAAAATATGGAAAATAAAAAGGAAATAACACATTCAATCACATTCTGCATAAACAAGTATGCACATACAGCATTCCCTAAAAGCTGACTCTAGATGCACAAATTTTGAAATAGCTGTAGGACTTTAATCCTAACTCTAAGGTTCAGATCAACTGTATCCAATCCAGTTATGCCTATATACTCAAGCCAAGGCTCGATGTACGTGGCATAAAATCAAATTCTCCGGTTCTAGGTTCAAGTTTTCCAACATCCTTGAGCACCTGCCGATATACGTTGGACTATGGCCCATGGTACGTGGCAGGGGGGTTTTCACCCAAATAAGTGGCCCAGTTGTGAGGCTCTGTCCCGAACTATGGTTCTGGAAGAGAGCCCAGCAACGTGAAGACTGGGACAATATAGGTAGGGTGATTTTTGAAATATGAGCACATGCAAGAAAACAGAGGGCTCTAAGTCCTATAGAGATAGATTTTGAAAAATTTGAAGAAGCAAACATTGTTTTCATACAATTCATAAATTGAGGAGGGTTGTATTAGACCTAAGTCTATGTGAGCATGAAAATTTCCTCCTCAATATGGTCCTACCAAACCATACCTAGTCTATATGCATTCCATGTCAGCTGGGTTCAATCCTAGGCTCCTAGGTTCACATGATAGCATAAATTAAAAGCTGACATTCCATGGAAATCGATTTTGACAATTTGAACTAAGTAGAGCATTAGATTGATCAGGCAAAGACAAGTCCCATCTCGGTCGCCAAACCTGTTATCATCGCAAAATTTTTAACTTTTTGTGAGTCAAACTGACCTTTGAAAAAGATTTTGAAAATAACTCACCTCCGTTTTAAAATGCGGGAAAATTCCGTAGAATGGGACTCGCCTGTCGGTACGAGGTTCGACCGTTCCTGCCACCTTTAACAGGGGTAATCGAACCAAGGACCAATCTACTGCTCTGCTCTATTCAACTTGTCTAAATCATATTTAAATGCACATAGAATCAGACATGTGCTATGAATTTCTTAAAAATGCACATTTGAAAACATGATGCTTGCTTTGAATAACTGAAATACTTAGAATAGATATCACATGGAAAATCGTGAATTGGGATTTGAAATGTACTTCTGAGAAAAGTAAAAATCGATTTCTGAAGAAATGTAAGGATTTTATGAAAATCGACTTTGAGAAATATGAAATAACTTTGGAAAACTTGATTTCTTTGAATTCAAACTTTGAAATTGAAAATATAACTTGGAAAATCGAATTTGGAACTTGGGAAATACTTGAAATATCATTGGCAAATCTATATTTTAAGAAAATCATTTTTTGAATAAGACTTAGGAAAATTTGAGAAAATGAACTTCTGTGAATCGAGATTTTAATTGGAATTGGCAAATGCATGAAATGAATGAATATGGATTTGAGGAATTGAGAAAATCTTTTTGTATTTTTGAGAAATGCAGTGCATTTTGAAGTTAGCCTAAGAGTGTAGGCTGAATGTGGCTAATGTGAAGATCATAAATCTAGGTATCATTCATATTCTGACTATGGCCATAAATACGAATTCCACAAAGTTTATAAACTTCATAAAAGCTAGTGTATGTGCCATTCGTGTAGACCATAGTGATTTTGAATATGCATGAATCATCATCCATCACACATTGACATTATAAAAAAATAAACTATATGCAATGCAACCTAAGCTAAGCAGGAAATGTAAATTCTTATTCCAAAGTTTAATTTAGTTTACATCACTATTGAAAATTAAATACATGAAAAATAAAGTCTTCAATGTACCTGCAAAACTAGAAAACTTTGTTAGTGATGATATGTTAGCTTTTCTAGATTTATCCAGCAATATCAGGAAATTGTTGGATTTTGCTAGATATAAGCCTTTTTGCCATGATTCCCTTAAATCAAAATTGATAAAATATGAAATAAGATTGAATAAATAAGGAAGATAAGATATGAAATTTCGAAATTGGGGTCAAAATGACCAAAATACCCCTAATAACAAGACTATGGCCTTGAAATTAGGGTTTTCAGAAAGATATTTGGTAAATGCAAGTTTTGAAATACAAATAAAAATAAATCAAACTAAATATGCTATAAAATGATTAAAAATATGAAAATTATGGTTAGGAATTTCGAAATTGAGGTCAAATGACCAAATTGCCCCTGATAGCAAGACTATGGCCTTGAAATCAGGGTTTTTAGAAAATATTTTGATAAAAACTTAGGTTTTATGCACTAAATGAAATCAAATGAGCATCAAATTAAACCTAAAGCATCCTAATATGATTATGAATATGATTAAACCCTAAAAATATATGCTTATACACGAAAATCCAAGAATATCACAAATTTTGTGATTTTTGCAGTGTTTTGGAATTCTTCGGGTGCCCTGTTTTGAAATTCAAGCCATTTAAGCATCAAACGGATTCTAAAAATCCTCAAAATTGGTACCTGCACTTGTTATAATCTTAATATCAAATTAGAATTATAAAAATATTTTTTTGGCATTAAATTAATCCAAAAATATCATCAAACCCTAAAAATATGCTATTTTTAACCAAGTTCACCAACCAGTCACAGTCCAAGACCCAAACCAGGGGTCAAATATCTATGAACATTTATGAAATTTTACAGAGACTAACTAAGAAGAAAAACAGAGATTTCCCAATTTACAGATCGGAAAAAGCATCTCCGGTTAGGGAGAAACCCTTCCGGCAATCTGAGCTAAAATATATCACTTTTAACAGGGATTAAAATAGCAGTTTCAGATTGAAAATACAAGCATAAATAGCAAACCTAAACAAAAATCTCTTAAATTTTAATAGTAAACAGTAGACAAAAAAATAATAATACTCACTTTTTACAGATCATGAATCGGATCTGTGGTTTGGGATTTATGACTAACACAAGTCTGATTAGGGTTTTGGTAAACCCTAATGACTTTTAAATTTAAAAACAGATTCTCTGAAAGGGGAAAAATACTAAACAGTGATCAAAAAATCCGAAAATTTCACATCAGACAGATCTACTCAATGTGAATCCATAGCACTTTACAGATCTAAAATCGGATATACGATGAGAGAAATATCATAACAGCAAGTTACCTTCTTGATTTTAACCATGATTTTAAAGCTTTAAAAACCCGATTTGATGTCTGATTTTTTTGACAGGGTTCCCGAGATCCAAAACCTCTGATTTTTCTACAGTAACTTAATAACTCATGCATGCATCACATATAAAACAATCAGAAATAAACAATGAGTACTTCAATCCGAAATAACATTATCTTTACTGTTCTAAACCTAAAACACACAGAAATTTAAGAAACTTGGAAAACCATGCATTAACTAATGTAAATCAATAAAATAAACCATAAAACAGTAAATAAAAATTATTTCTATGCTATAGAACGTAAAAAAAACATGAATAAACCATGAAAATAAAATAAAAACAGGGAATCAATGGCTGGAATTTGATATCACCTTTAAAACATAGATTTAACCCATTAAAAGGGTAAATCATATATTTTATTGGTTAATAATGTAAAGAATCATATTAAAATTAATTCTAATGGATTAAAATCCCTGTAAATCACCCAAAACAGGGTTAGATCACCTTCTTGGATCGTTCTTGCTGATTCTTGATGGTTCTTGAGGTGAAACCATGGTTGAATCCATGAAATAGGAGGTATTAATGGCTAAAATTGATTTAAAACTATTAAAAACATGAAATAAAAGCTAAAAATTAAACAAAATAATTACCTTGAGGTGGCTGCAATGGAGGAAGGTCTGGAGAGGAGAGAGAAGCTCCAAGAATCCCAAGGAGAGCAAGTTGGAAAAATCGACCCCCCTATGGAGACTATTTATAGATTTTTTTTAGGTTTAAAAATTGGGAATTTTGAATTTTTTGGACTCTAACAAAGGGGGGCGATTTTTGGGTGGAAAGACCTAACTACCCCTAGCCTAAATTATCTAAACTAGTGCCTAATTAACCCCTAGACTTTTCTAAAAAATCCCCAAATGTAATGCCACTTGGCATTTTCTACATTTGGCTTTTTAAAACACCTTTAAAAACCTTTAAAAACACTAGTTTTAAAAACTTTCAAAAATGAGTTTTTCAAAATGGTTTTGACTCTTCTAAACCTCTAACACTAACCAAGACATCAACTAACGCTAGTCTTGCCCTGACTGACTCGAATATGGCACCACCCCGAGTGGACCCTACTTGAGTTTTTCAAAAAGCGATTTTAAAACTTGAAATTGAAGGAGTTTTCAAAAGGATTTTCAAAGACAAACTTCAAAGTTATAATTTTTAAAATGGCATAGGCTCCTAACTAGGTTAGAACTCCTCTGGATATGGCGCCAACTGAGTGGGCCCACATCGAATTTTGAAGAATTTTGAAATAAACACTGAAAATGGCTTTGAAAAAGGGTTAAAATCGATATTTGGAATTCAAGATCTTTGAAAATAGGGTCTCAAGCGAACTGGAACTCCGAGTTAGAGTCCTGAACTCTTAGGACTCTGAGATTTTAAATTTTAGAATTCAAATGTAAAAATTTTTGAAAGATTTTACCAAGAAATGATGAAATAAGTAAGAAAACACAGTCAGGGTTAGACTCCTAACTCGACCGAACTCTAAAATAGGGTTTTGAACTAACTAGACTCTGTAAAATGACCTAAATTTTGACAATAATCGAAAAAGACTGAAAATGGAAGTAAAACAGATTTCAAAACAGACTCCTGACTGGATTAGGACTCTGGGACAGAGTCCTGATCGGACTGAAACTTTCAAAACTTTGAGAAATTTGATGAATAGAGGAATTCAGAAGCGACACCACCTCAATGGGTCTCATCTGTGAATTGAAATAGATTAAAATTTGAATTTGAAATGAATCCAGATTGTTTCCTTGAGAAAATATTTCAAAATATAAAGTCCTGGGGTTGAAAAATGACAGAGTATTGAATAAAAACCCAGGTTTTGAAATTGATTTTGAAATAAAAGCTTTAAAATTCAAATCTGGATTGAATGTTTTGAAATTGGAGTGCTGGATCTCGAAAATGAAATGCAATGACATGCAATGCTATGCAATGCGATGGAATGATATGCAGAATACATGCAATGATATGCAATGACACATGAAATGGACAAACACTGGATGAGGGTGAAAATTTGGGGTGTTTACAAGAAGCCTAGAGCGCTTATGTCCGCATGTATACATGACTGAGAAGGAACAAGCGATGAAGTTCGCTCGCAGTTTGAAGTTAGCACTGCGTCTGAGAGTGATCACGCGTGCTCCCTTGACTCTTGAGGAAGCCCTGGAGACGGCTACACTCCTGGAGCAGGAATGGATAGAATCTCAGAAGACTCCGCAGTCTAGAGGGAAACAACAGCAGATGGGCCAGAAGAGTTGGCCTAAGAAGAGATCCTATCAGCAGAACTTAGGTGGAAAGAAGTTCACCCCGCCAGCGAAGAGGAACCATCAGAACAACAACCGTCAGCGACAAAATCGTCAGCCTCAGCAGCAGCAGCAGAATCAGGTAGTGGCGACATCGGGATGCCCGAAGTGTCGTATGGATCATCCGAGCCGACCTTGTCCTCGTGACGTCAGAGGATGTATCTATTGTGGCAAGATGGGCCACTACATCAGGGATTGTCGGAAGAAGCAATCCGATGATCTAAGGAGGAACACACCAGGAACGTCGCAGCCAGCACCTCAGCGACCTCCTCAGCAGCAACAACAATCGTATCCGCCGCAGCAATCTTCCCAAGAGAAGACGGGTAACCAGAAGACAGTGGCAGGGCGTGCCTACGCAGCCACTATCGAGCAAGTGACCAAGGGAGAGTTGGTCCAAGGTACTATTCCAGTCGCTGGTCATGCAGCTTTTACTCTGTTCGACTGTTGGTGCTTCACATTCGTTTATAGCTTCTAGATTTGCTAGTTCTTTGCCTATGACTGCTGTGTTGTTGAATTATCCTTTGGAAGTTCGTACACCGACTAGTGATCAGTCATTGTGTACTTGGTACATTCCGAGCGTAGAGGTGTTAGTGGCAAGTCAGAGCTTGCCAGCTGACTTAATCCTGCTAGACATGATAGAGTTTGATGTCATTCTAGGCATGGATTGGTTATTTGAGTATCATGCTCAAGTTTTGTGCAGAGAGAGCAAGGTGGTTTTGTACCCTCCTGATCGTCCAGTTTTGGAGATCAGCCTTGCTCGACCTATTCGAGACAGTCGTATGATTTCGTCATTTAAAGTTCAGAAGTATTTGCGGAATGGGGGTACTGCTTTCTTGGTCAGTATCACCCCAGTTGACTCGGTGTTAACCCCTATCGAGGATCTTGACGTAGTTCGGGAGTTCCCCGATGTGTTTCCTGAGGAACTGCCTGGATTACCTCTGAAGCGTGAGATCGAGTTTTGTATTGAGTTATTACCTGGAACAACTCCGATCTCAAAGGCACCCTATCGTATGGCTCCAGCAGAACTCGAAGAACTGAAGCGTCAGTTCGGAGAGTTGATGGAGCAAGGATTTATCAGAAACAATGCAGAGCTGTGGGGTGCACCTGTTCTGTTCGTGAAGAAGAAAGAAGGATCCTTGAGGTTGTGCATTGACTACAGAATGGTCAACCAAGCGACGATTAAGAATAAGTATCCGTTGCCGAGAATAGAAGATCTCTTTGACCAGTTGCAGAGAGCGAAGATATTCTCGAAGATCGACCTCAGATCGGGTTATCATCAACTCCGGATCAGAGAAGAAGATGTCTTGAAGACAGCTTTTCGAACTAGGTACGGGTTGTACGAGTTCGTTGTGTTGCCTTTTGGGCTCACGAATGCATCAGCAGCATTCATGGATCTGATGAATCACATTTTTCATCCGTTTGTGGATACGTTCGTGATTGTGTTCATCGATGACATCTTGATCTACTGAGAGACACCAGAGTAGCACCGAGAGCATTTGCGTATCGTGTTGGGAGTACTTCGAGAGCACAGATTGTTCACCAAGTTCTTCAAGTGCGAGTTTTGGCTTCGACGAGTCATGTTTTTGGGTCATGTGATATCCAGTGATGGTGTGTCAGTTGATCCATCGAAGGTCGAAGCGGTGTTGGACTGGAAGCAGCCTCAGTCTGTTACTGATATCCGTAGTTTTCTCGGGTTAGCTGGTTACTACCGACGTTTCATTCAGGACTTCTCCAGGATTGCACTTCCTTTGACGAAGCTTTTGCGTAAGGGAGTCAAGTTCGAATGGACCGACTCTTGTGAAGAGAGTTTTCAGATCCTGAAGACGAAGTTGACCACCTCGCCGGTGTTAGCTTTACCTTCTGGTAGAGGCGGTTTTGTGGTGTACACGGATGCTTCAGGTACAGGATTGGGATGCGTGCTCATGCAGCACGGTCGTGTTATTGCGTATGCTTCGCGACAGCTGAAGATTCACGAGAGGAATTATCCGACTCATGACTTGGAGTTAGCAGCGGTGGTGTTCGCCTTGAAGTCATGGCAACATTATTTGTATGGAGATACGTTCGAGGTCTTTTCTGACCATAAGAGTCTCAAGTATTTATTTTCCCAGAAGAAATTGAATATGAGACAACGTCGTTGGCTTGAGTTTATCAAAGATTATGAGTTTACATTGTCTTACCACCCTGGTAAGGCGAACGTCGTGGCAGATGCGCTTAGCCGCAAATCGAGCAGTGTTCTGGCTAGTCTTGTGTGGAGCCAGAGGTTGATCGAAGATTTCGTGGCTTGGAAGCCATTTGCAATCGAAGGCGGAACGATTAGATTGTCGGGGTTGGCCATTCGGTCAGAGTTCTTGCCTAAGGTTATTGAAGCGCAGAAGCAGAATGCTCAGTATCAGAAGTTTGTTGACCGAGCTCGTGAAGAGGGCTTAGTCTTTCGTATTGATGACAACGGTTGCATCCGCATGAAGGATCGACTTTGGGTGCCAAATGACCCTGAGTTGAGGAAGGAGATTCTTGATGAGGCACATCTGTCAAAGTACACTGTCCATCCTGGTGGTACTATGATGTTTAAGGATCTTCAACGAAGGTATTTATGGAACGGGATGAAGCGTGAAGTCGCAGCGTACGTTTCGAGGTGTTTGACTTGTCAGCAAATCAAGATCGAGCACCAACGTCCCGGTGGTTCCATGCAGAGGATTGAGATTCCTCAGTGGAAATGGGAGGATATCACGAAGGATTTCGTGGTAGGTTTACCGCGAACCAGGCGAAAGCACGATGCGATATGGGTGATTGTGGACAGGCTCACCAAGTCTGCTCACTTCTTACCTATCCGGATCAGTCAGCCGCTTGAGAGCTTCGCAGACTTGTATATCCGAGAGATTGTACGGTTACATGGTGTACCTACGTCTATCATTTTGGATCGTGATCCCAGATTCACGTCGCGACTGTGGGGACAGTTGCAGTCAGCTTTGGGAACGAAGTTAAAGTTCAGTACAGCCTTTCACCCTCAGACTGATGGCCAGTCAGAGAGGACGATTCAGACGCTAGAAGATATGTTGCGGGCTTGTATGCTCGACTGGAAGGGTGAATGGGATTCACACTTGTGTCTAGTCGAGTTTGCCTACAACAACAGTTATCATGCTAGTATCGGTATGGCTCCGTACGAGGCTTAGTATGGGAGACCTTGCCGATCACCGTCGTATTGGGACGATATCAGCGATCGCTCCAGTGAATCGTCGATTGTTCTTCAGCACTACACTCAGCAAGTGCAGAAGATCCGAGAGCGTCTGAAGGCAGCTCAGGACAAACAGAAAAGTTACGCCGATAAGAGGCGGCGAGAGCTCCAGTTTGATGTGGATGACATGGTTTTCGTGAAAGTATCACCGACGAAGAGCATCTTTCGTTTCGAAAAGAAAGAAAAGTTGAGTCCTAGATATGTGGGGCCGTTCAGGATCCTTGAGAGGATCGGTGGAGCAACCTATCGGATTGAGCTACTGCAGCAGTATGCTCAAATTCATAACGTTTTTCACGTGTCCATGCTGAGGAAGTACATTCCGGACCCATCACATGCCATCCGATACGAAGATGTCGAAGTACAAGAGGACTTAACTGTAGCCGAGAGACCTGTTGAGATCGTTGATCGTCGAGATCAAGTTCTGCGTACCAAGACCATTCTGTTGGTTAATGTACGGTGGCAACACCATGGCATCGAAGAATGCACATGGGAGCCAGAGGCCAGCATGAGGGAGAAATACTCTGATCTTTTTGTGGCCTAGCGTTTGTGATTTCGCGGACGAAATCCCTTTTTAGGAGGGGAGGATGTAAGATCCATTGCATTTCTAAGGAAATTTTATATTAATTATGCTTTAGTGTTGAAAATTTTGTGTTCTAGGCGAGGATTGCTCATAAATTTGGTGTATTTTATTTTCTGAGGTTCTAAATCGCGTAAATTCGCTTTACGAGGCGATTCAAGGCTAATCACATTGAATCTAGCCTTGATATTTCTAGAGTATATTTATATTATACTAAATTAGTTTCACCCCAAATTTGGGACCTAAATGAGAAATATATCTCGTTATTTCATGGAATTGACACAAAAAGGGTATATTGGTAAATATGAGTCGGATCGAGGCCCAAAATTATCGAAATTGGAAATTTAAATATATATTATTATTATATTGGCCTTCATACATGAAAAATAAATTAGAAATAAAACTTTGGAATTAATTTAAATATATCTATTTAAATAATAAGTAATTAGGGTTTTTACATAAAGTAAATTATAAATTTCATAAAACCTAAAAGAGGTTTTTCGAAAAGTTTTGAAAGGAGATTGGTTTTGGACATTTAGGAAAGGTAGTTAGCATGGGACCCACGTGAGCATGAGCTCAGCCTATGCTACTTTTCAAAAAATAAAAATATAATACAAAAAAAAATGGTATTTAATAGGCATTTTTGAAAAGGATAAAAATTTTCAAAATGGGGGTTGGTTTTTGGAATTTAGAGAAGTGCGTGGCTTAGCCCCCATAGGCTGGACGCTCCTTAGGGGGTAGCTCCAGCCCATCAACTCAAAAAAATAAAATATAAAATTTTAAATTTAAAAATGGTTGACCTTTGGGTCAAAAAGTGGGGTCTATGGAGAGACCTACTCTCCCTAATTTAGGGAGAGTGGTTGGGAGCTATTAGCCCATCATAGGGGGTCAAATACCTTTTCCTAGCTCTATAGCACCATAGGGGGAGGGGGGGGGGGGCGTGTGGTAGGAGAGCCCTCCATCTCCTCCCCCCTCATCCCAGCCCTCCATCATGGAGGGGGGTTATTTAAGGGAGTGAGGAGAGAGAAACTCATTTCTCTCTTCCTCCTCCTCAACCATCTCCATCCATCCTTCCTTTTTTCTCTTCTCTCTCAAGTGTGAGAGTGAAGAGGGTGTAGAGAGAGAGGTGAGTGTGGCTGAGAGAGTGCAAGTGAGGGCACCAGCACCACCACATCGGAGCCATCTCCGTTCCTACGCCGGAAAACCCCGAAGGTGAAGAGCTTCCACTTTGCATTCCATTTCTTTTTGAAAAACGCATGTAAAAATTGTTAAGGTAGGTCTGGGTTTTTCTTTTTCTTCTAAGTCATGAAACTTGTATGGGTGTGGGTGTGTTTTAGAGGGATCGACACATCACTGTGGTAAACACACACACACACCGGACGTTCTACGCAAGGGAACTGTCCTTAGGCGTTTTCGGAGTTCTGGAGCTCCGGAATCCCATCTGCTAAAAAAACTGTATCTCACTCGATACTGGTCCAAATGAGGCGATCTTGGACTTTTCGGAAAGGCAAGACGAATTTCTTCAACCTTTGTGTTTACAGTTTTCGTTGGTTCGGTCTGCAACCCTTGCCAAAAAGCCTCATTTTAGCAAACATTCAGAACTTTCTGTCAGTGTACAGGAAGTCCTGAACACTGTCCGGTAATCCGGTGGTATCTCTCGGACCGATCGCCGGAATTTTCACTCTATGGCTTTTCGAAAAGGTCAGACCATTATCTACGACTTTGGTGTTGACTATTTTTCTTTATTCGTTTTGTAAACTTCCCAAAAAGTACCCTTTTTGCGGTCTGACGGGTCTCCGACAGTGGTCCCAGAAGTTCCAGACACTGTCTGGTAACTTGCCGCCACTTCCCCGATTGCTGGCCGGATCTGGATGATCTTGGTCTCTGTGCAAAGCTGAGACATGGATCTACGAGTTCCGTGTTAAGAATCTTTGCTGATTCGATGCGGACAGACCCCGAATTGGGTCACCTTTCTGGCCATTTCTGGGCTATAGATATAACTATATATAAAAAAAAGGGGAAAAGATGGTTGGGACTCGCCGTGTCCCGCTGCAACCTCTGCAGCGTTGGGTATAGCAGGGTGGTCTGACCCACCTCGAGGTTCGGACCCACCCATTGGGTCTTCCCCAATCACGTGGGCAAGGGGCGCCACATGCGACGCCCATGGTTTTGGGTAACCGGGTGTGCTTTACACCCGGAGCACCATTTTGTTGGGACATGCCCCAACAGCCAGCATGCTGCAGCCTTGGTGCTGGCTGTTCCTTGGCCAAGGAGGTTTCCTCCTAGACCCGGCAAGGTCTGGTCCAACGTGGACCAGACCAGCTGGTCGCTGGCCAGTTTGCCTTCCAACGGCACTTTAGCCGCACCCCATGGTGCAGGCTGCTCGCGGCCCATTGCGGGCTGCTGCCTTAACAGCCTGGGGTCTGACACATAGGTCAGACCAAGGTGGGGCCAGGTCTGGTCCAACAGACCAGGCTGCCCAAACGACCCTGGTTGGAGCCTTACGGTGGCGGCAGGTGCTAAGTGCGCCCGCAAGGCTTAGCCAACCACTAGGTGGTTGCGTGTCCTGCTGCACCCACCTGGTAGCCTCGTTGTAGAGCTTAGTGAAGCTCGTGTTGGTGGCTGTCAATGCCCTATGAGTCTGGTACGACATGCCTAGACCACCTACTTAGGTGATTTCCACCTCGCCGCCAATTCAAAAAGCACGAAAATGCGCGCATGAAGGCAAAACCGATGGAAAGTCACTAATGGAATCCTTGCGGCATGTATATGATGTCCAAACAGCCCGTTTAGTACACTTGGCACCAACGGTGCATGGTTCGGAACTGCCTATAGGGCCTGGTGGACTACGGTTAGCCTTTTTGGCATTTTGGCACACGTTGTGCCATTTTACCCTTGCACATCCCATCAGTGGTCCAGAATGACCACCTTAGCCTTTGCTGCCACATCGTGGTGAGTTTTGAAAGGGGTATAGTGAGGCGAGCGGTACGCTGCCCATGTACCTTATTACGATTCCCAAGTATTGGGTTTTTCGACATTTTCAGCAGAAAACCGTCGTTTTGACCTTTTTGAGTTTTGCTGGTACGGTGGCACATCACGGATGTATTGACGTAATCTGAGTACACATGGGGTTACTTTAAGAACCTTTCTTGACACTCATAAGTGTCGACACTACGGTCTTCCCTAAGCGAATGGTTTCACTAAGTGTTGGAGCCGACGTAGGGCGACAGAAATATGTGTATTGGAGAGATCCGTGCTTAAAGCTTTGGACACTTATTGTCGTACGATCATGACGATATATATATATATATATATATATATATATATATATATATATATATATATATATATATATATATATATATATATATAGAGCCTGTTATCGCTCAGAATTGTGCCTTTATGAGTATGTGTTCCAAATCGTGATAATGTGTGGTTTATGCACGTGGCACATCATGACACGTATCTCACCCATTCGGATTCGTCGAGTACTTCTTGTTTTGGGCTCACATTCGTATATCAATGGATATACGACACACCAGAGGCGTGTTTTGTACTCGATGTGACATACACCTGGAAAGAACTGAAAGCACTGTAGGGTATGACACTTTCGACCTGTTGAGGTTTGGGACTCGGTTGGAGTCTTCGGGCAGTGGCCCGGGTTTGTGAGAGTGTACTCACACCTTGTGTCACCCTAGGCATAAAATGAAAATGTTATAATATCGTCTTCATAGGCGATGTGCTCGTGTGGCCGTGAGAGGCTGAGCACGTGGATGGGCAGGCCAAGTCCTCGTTTGCGTACCCCGCGGGGACCACAAGGCACAACTACCTCGAAGGGAGGTATGACCTGAAGAATGAGCTTAAATAAGATAATCCTGTCGCGCCCCATTCACAAATTTGGTCACCCAGGGAGAGGGTGAATGGTACAACCCCGAGTGACGTGTCGTTACTACGACCTGTTTTGAGGAGCCGATGTGCCCTCTGACCTCCAATCACTCGGAGTTAGGGAGGTCAAGGTTGCCCTCTACAGGGACCTTTGCTACTGCAGTAGTACGGATTGCAATCCTCTGCCCCTGCGAAAGGTTTCTCCTGGCTGCGTGTCGCCCGTAGGTGGTTTTTCTAGTTCTGTAGCATCCCCGGTTACCACACTAGAAATTTAATAACAGACGCCGGGTGCATGTCTCACAGAACTCGAGGGTCTTTCCTTCGCGTACCCGAAGGAGGTTAAAAAGAAGAACATAAAGACTAACCAAACAGATTGAGGTACAGTAGTTGGTTACTTGCTTACTTTTGCACTGCTTGTACTACTATTTAACTGTTGTACTTTTTTTTTGGTTAGTTGCTGCTCTGTTTCAGTTGTTGCACTGCTACTTACTTGTAGTTTTACAGTCTTCTAGCACGAGCACTTACCTGACACTTGCACATATATCCGTCACTTTACCTGTTGCATGATATGTGCCTTTTCTTGATAAAATGGATACATAATGTTGTTGTTCTTCACCAACTCGCAAGAGTTCTGACCCCGTTTTATTGGGATACAGGTAATGAGTAGGCCCAGTGGCGGTGCGACGGTGTACGTTTGTAGACTTGAGGCCCACACTTAGCTGCAGATCTTGGTCCTTGTCTTGTTTTGGGGTTTGAGGGGAGTTTTTCTCTCATTTTGGGAGAGACTCTTTGTATGGGTGTTTTCAGTCTCATTTTGTAAAACTCTGATGATATATGTATTTGGAGTGCATGTGGTTTGTATCTTTTACTGTGGCCCGCTTAGACTTGCGGCCTTTGCTTACCCCTTTGCACTTCCGCTATCTATTTTAAACTTAAAAAAAAAAAAAAATGCTCAAAAACCAAGGGTTTTTACAAAGTCAGGGTTTGGGGCGTCACAAAAACACCTCGTCGAAACAAGGGAAACTCGTTGGAATGAGACTCAGGTTTAACCACAACCTGAAAAGGAAGATACCTCAAGGGGCGAGGTTCAGGCTTAACCCTTAACCTGAAGGGGACGACCATACGGAATCCTCGAGCGAAGAGACCATGATGGGACCTTCGGAGTTTGGACGAACAAATTTGAAAGGGGTTTGCGAAAGGAGGAAGAGAATGGGGTTCCCTAAAGCTTTGAAAAAGGGGTGAACTTGGGAGTCTCATTGCTGAGACTGAACCAGCTTTTAAAATCGATGACCTCTCGCAGAAAATACAGGTTTGACCCTTAACCTGGTTGGGTACGACCATACGGGTTTCTCGAAACCGTGATGGGACAGGAGAGATACTTCAGCTGAATGAGGCAACTCTTCTGGGAATGTGAGAGATGGAAAGTAAGGAGATGTGAAACAAAATGAACGATGAATAAGGTAATAGGAGGTGAATTTTTCGATGGTATGAAAGATAATAAGGCGGTCCTTTTAGTAAGGAGAAGAAGAAACTCTTGACAAGGCAAAGGATGGAAGAGGGCAAATCCTTTGGGCGGGAAAAGGTGAAAGCGAAATATGAAGATGGCGAAGCGAAATATGAAGATGGCGATGAAGATGGCAATCCTTTTAGCGAGGAGAAGGTAAAATATGAAGATATGAAGATGGCAATCCGTTTAGCAAGGAGAAGGCAAAAGTGAAATATGAAGAAGGCAATCCTTTTGGTAAGCAGAAAGGCAAATCTTTTGACAACGCAAAAGACGGAAAAGGCAATCCTTTAATCAAGGAGAAGGCGAGTCTCTCAACAAAGCAAAAGACAAAGAAGGCAATCCTTTTATCAAAGAGAAGGCGAGTCTCTCGACAAAGAGAAAGACGAGGAAGGCAATCCTTTTATCAAGGAGAAGGCGAGTTTCTCGACAAAGCGAAAGACGAGGAAGGCAATCCTTTTATCAAGGAGAAGGCGAGTCTCTCGACAAAGCGAAAGACAAGGAAGGCAATCCTTTTATCAAAGAGAAGGCGAGTCTCTCGACAAAGAGAAAGACGAGGAAGGCAATCCTTTTATCAAGGAGAAGGCGAGTTTCTCGACAAAGCGAAAGACGAGGAAGGCAATCCTTTTATCAAGGAGAAGGCGAGTCTCTCGACAAAGCGAAAGACGAGGAAGGCAATCCTTTTATCAAGGAGAAGGCGAGTCTCTCGACAAAGCGAAAGACGGGGAAGGCAATCCTTTTATCAAGGAGAAGGCGAGTCTCTCGACAAAGCGAAAGACGGGAAAGGCAACACCAAGATGTATCAAAACAGATGTCAAATTTTTATTTCTTTATTAGAAAAGCTAGAAAATTTTGCCAAAAATGATAAAATTTATAGTTGATTCAAGGTATTTGAAGGTAAGCACTTTCAGAAGATGTTCCTTCTTTCACCTAGAGTATTACCCCCAACTAGGTTAACTCTATAGAATCCAGAATCAAAGCCAAATTTTTGTTTGTTGGTTTTTCTTCAAGGATGCTATCAATTTCCTTGATATGAAAGGAGAGGAAATATTCTTAGCTTCATAAAAGTAATTGAATGAAAAGATATTAATAGAAGAATTTCACATAGATGAAGAAGATTCTTTGTAGTTTGGGCAGTTTGATATCCTGGGCATTTTCCCATGATGATCTTTTTGCACTCTTTTGAGTCATAGGGCTTTCTTGGGCTTTTTACATCATCCTTCATTTTGGAGATGTCCTGACTTTTCTCTCTTTTTTCGGGGAAGGGTACGTCACAAACTCCTTCATCTTGGAGATGCTCTGATCCTTCATTTTCTTAGGGATTATACGTGATATTGGCTCAAAAAAGGTCTTTAGGTGATAGCAGAAATCAAATATCTTTTAGGGTTTGTCGGTAGGCTCATCACACTCGCCTTCATCTCGACGGTGATCTGAACTTTCCCTAGAAGGATCCATCACAAACTCCATCATCTTGGAGATGTTTCAAATCTTCTTTGGCCCCGGGGGTCTACTCGTTTAATTCGCCTTCATCTTGACGACAATTGAGAGATCCCTTTTGCGGATATTTGATTGCAGCTTTAAATGTAATGAGAAAACATGGATTGGGTAGGTTCTTCTCTCTTTTTTTACTGCCCAAGATATTTCCACTGTCTTACTGCCAAAGAATAATCTTTAAGAATGTGTCGTAGCTATGATCAATATCAGCTCATTTATGGCTCTTCAGCATCATTGAATATTTCTTTTGCCGGTCATGTCGAAGATTTTTCTTCATCCTCTTGGTTGACCAACAGAAAATTTAAAGTTTGAGCCTTTCTTCACAGAAGTTTCACACTTTTGGAAGGAATACTAAGGAGATTTTGAGGAAATTCTTTATATAATAAAAGTTTGAGATCAACAACTATTTTATGGAAATTTGGCAAGATATTCCTGAAATCCTTGATGACGAAACCTTTGCTTAACATTGAATTTTGACATATCAGTGGGATTCTGGGGAAGAATCCAACATGAGGCTGAATTCTGAAGGTAAATGTGAATTTAAAGTTCTGAAGGTAAGCTTGACATAAAACTGGATTTTGAAGATAAGCCTAACTCGAAAGTTGGTTTTGAAAAACCAACTGAATTAGGACTCAGGTTTTTACAAGGAAAACAAGAAAAATCGAGTTGAAACTCGAGTCTTCAAAGGGAAACTGGAGGGTTCGAGTCGGGGCTCGAATCTCAAAGGAAAACTATTTATTGAAAGGTAAGAAAACTCGAGATAAAACTCAAATCTTCGAAGGAAAGTGTGAACACCCCAAATTTTTCAAATTCTTTTAAATATTCCCTTCTTTCCCCTAAATCCATCTTTGAGCAAAATGATTCATTTTTAAATCTAAATTCCAGTTCATTTCTCAAATTTTAGTAAATCTAAATTCATTTCATATGTTTAAATTGATTTTGGATCTGGATCCATTGTCCAGATCCAAATCTGAGTCTCCTTGTTCAAATTTTAAATTAAAATACCAAAAATAGCCTTTAAATAGCTCGGACAGTCCATTCAAACTCCGTTTAGATCCATCACATTATATTTCTCGATTCAAGGGTCAAAACTCGAGCATTTTTCTCAAAACCTGGGTCCAAACCCATTCTTTTGAAAAAATTTCCCCGAAATGGTCGGAAATTCTCAGAAAAATACTTTTGTAAATATTTCTCAGAAAAATACAAAAAAATAGTGTTTAAAACTTAGTTTTCTTTTAAAATCTTAGTTTTCTACTAAAAAACTACAAAAAATGGAAAATGATGCAAAAATCGAAAAAATTGGGGGAAAGCAAAAGGTTTTAAAACTTGAAAACTTGAATTTTTGCCAAAAACCTCTCTTGAACCACTCTTTTTACAAAAATACTTTCAAAGGAGGCCTTCTTTTGGGAAATTTGGAAAATCCACAACGGATCACTCCCGCGCACTTCCCTTCTCTCTTGCCTACCCTCCATCTGCAACAACTCCTTCTTCCCTCAACCCCTCATCTTCAACCACCGGATTCTCCTTCACGCCTCCATCAGCCGCAGGCTCCCCCTTTCCAGAAGGATCCTCCACCCTCTACATAAACCACCTTCAAGAAACCCTAAAGGTCACCCATTCTCACCCCAACACCTTCCTTCCTTCTTCACGATCCATCTCCTACCCTTCCATGCGCATTTTCCACTTCTACTCAATCCCTTCTTCCCCAGGTGTTCCTTCCCCCTCCGCAGAAGAAGATCCTTCTTTCCTCCCTCAGGCTTCCTCCAAAACTAAGGGATGTTCATAGGATGCCGCCCCAACGAATTCCCCAATGCATCGTTGCAAAGGAAAATATCAGACCCTGAGTCGACATTGAAAGCTCTTAGGGAAGCAGAGCAATGCTTTCAAAATCTTCAACGTCGGTTGCCGCAGCAAAACAGCTAGAGATTAACCTCTACTGCAAATGCTTCAGAAGATAATATAGTTATGTTGCTGTGGATCATTCTGTTCCGGCCCTATCAGATTGAGCCCTGTTATGGGGTTTCGCTACCTAATTACTTAGAGAAACAGGTTAGTTTAAGTTTTCCTCCCACTGAATGTATGTTCACACTCAGGTAGCAATCCCTTACTACCCACGTTCACCCTCCTGGGACACACTCTCTATTGCTGCATTTATGTCATTTTTTTTTAGGCCTTATATTGCATATCATCGTTTCTTCAAATTCCACTCATTGTAGCTCGCCCATCACGTTACCACTTCTTCTACATAACATTTATCATCGCAGCATTTCCACACTATTCATATCATCTTTATTATGTTCATCTTTCAGCTGCACTTACCTGATATTTCATCTTGTGTCATAACTCACGACATTTCCTCAGCAGCCTCATGGTCACCAACAACAGCTCCATAATTGCCACAATGACAAGTGTAACAACAGCGTAACAGCTGTTGCGTTACCTATTCCTTAAACCTGATATTCAAAAAATCCCTGCTGAAGCCTTCTTAAAATAGCAAGGGAATCAGACTTCATGCTCCAGGGCTCTGCTTTATTATGCCTACTACTGTCATATCATGAGTTTGTAGTTTAGTGTTTTAGCTATGTTCTTGTTGTGTCGGATAGCTTCGCCTAATGTATGCTGGAATCCCATCAGCCGCAATTTTGTCGTTAGTCAACACAGGGGCTACAGGAGAGTACCCTGTATCAAAACACAAAAAGTAAGTCCAAAGGTAATTAAATCAGTTGATTCCAGTCCTCAAGCTTGGTCAGAATTTTGCTCAACATCAGTTACAGTCATTGCAGAAAATGTCCACCACTGTTGTACACAGCTGCCTACCATGCCATCAACCGTGGCTCTACCCACAGTCTTCATAATGCACCAGTTTGGGATTTTCACAAGGATGTGGCTGTGCATTTTTCACTGTCCATCATCTGATATATCTTTCATTGTCACATTTGATATTCCCACTAACACTTTTGTTGATCCCTATAGCAGTCCACTGAAAAGTGACCAGGCCACCATTATAAAAAACTTGTTGTTATTATGCCACTACATCCATCCCTATATACTACAAACAGCACCTGTATATTCATAAAATGCACATGCCATATCACCCACAATAACCCCACTCATTGAAATTTCCCCCTTGTTGCCACTTTACATAAACATTTTGTTTATATCCTTCATAACACTCCACTTGCTGCACAATTCATGCAAATGCCACTATTCACTCTCCAGCACTTCCACAGTCCACATTACACCATGTGTCACTTCACTGCACTACACAGGTACACGCGCACAGCATATCACTATGCACCTTTCTGCACTGCTGTGCATTTCTCACTACATCACCATCCACCACCTCCAGCCAATCCTCATCGTTTCCTGCTACTTCAGCATGTGCTGCAAATCGCACTTCATTGAACTCTCTTCATAGTAGCATCCTGCTGTACTCTATCTCCACCTATAGCAACGTCCATCTTCACAGTATCCGTTGTGTCATCATCATGTACACTCATTTCACAAAATACCATACATATCATATATGCATATATATGCACATACGTATATATATATACACGTATGTGTATATATATATATATATATATATATATATGTATGTATATATAATATATATAAGTAGGTATACAAGTATATACATCGCTTCCCATCTTTCCACCATGTAGTTTTAAAGCTTCCACTATGATATCTCTTATAATATATTTGTCTCTTGCTTAGGCTAACTCTTGTTTTGCAGGATTTCTGCTTTGGTTTAGAAGTCTTGACATTTTAAATTCAATTCAAATAATGTAATAGATAGAGTTTAATGAAAGTTTACATTTCCTATTTTAGATAGAATGAATGAGCATTGTAAATATCATGAATTACTTGTTATTTATGCAATTTTCCTTTATTTCTCAAATGCGCACAATAGTGAAACACGAATGGCACGTGGACCATTTTGTAAGAGGTAATTAATCCTAAGTTGATGATTTACATCAATGGCCATAGTCAGGATGTAAACAAAACTTAGGATCTTTATCTTTCACGAAATAACACTGGATCAACACTGGATCCGTTTTCAAAAATTCATCATATTTTCCTTAAATATTTTCTTCTTTTATCAGAATTTAACTTAAAATTAATTCAAAATATATACTAATGGCCATAGTCAGGGTATATTGAGAGTTAATTTCATTTTAAATCCTATAAAAGCACCAAATGTGTTTAATTCTTCACCGGAATTTAAATATAGATTATTATATAATACATTCAATGACCATAGTCAAGGATGTATTATATCTTCAATCTTATTTTAATTCATTCAAAGAATGGAATAGCTTTTCAAAATCCAATTTCAAAAATTTAGATTCATTTATCATTTAGGATAGAATTGCATCATATTTTTAAAAATTCTCTTTTTTCATAAATCCAAGTAATTCTTTCCTTCATTTCTCAGATTAAATCCTATTCATAAATTCAAATTCAACTCTATTTCTCAAAAGGATTCAATTTCAAGGTCCCATTTGACTTTGAAAACTGTAGAATCAACTTATATCCAAAATTCAAATTATAACTTCAAATTCAAAGTCCAAATTGACTTTGAAATTCATTTTATATTCAAAACTCTAACCAAATCCAAAGTTCAAATTAACTTTGAGATTCTCTTCATCTGCTAAATTCCAGATTCAAGCTTCAAAGTCCAATTTGACTTTAAAATTCAAAATTCAAATTCTCAAATCAATTTTGGAAAATCCAAATCCAAAATCGGATCGACTTGGATCTAGTCTTCTAAATACAATTCTACTTTTGGATCTTAGACTTCAGATCCAATCCCATCTTAGGATCTAGAACTCAAATTCTATCTCAGACATCAGATCCAAAATCCATCTTAGGATCCAGAGTCCAATTCCATTTTTGGATCTCAGACTTCAGATCCAATTCCCCTTTAGGATCCAGATTCCAATTTCACTTTGGATCTTAGACTTCAGATCCAAATCCATGTTAGGATCCAGAATCCAACTCTATATTGGATCTCAGACTTCAGATCCAAATCCATTCTAGGATCCAGAACCCAATTCTACTTTTGGATCTCAGGCTTTAGATTCAAATCCATTTTAGGATTCAGAACCCAATTCTACATTTGGATCTCAGACTTCAGATCCACTCCATTTTAGGATCCAGAACCCAAGTCCATCTTGGATTTCAAATCTCCGATCCCATTCTGTTTAGGATCCAGAATCCAATTCCAATTCTAGATTTCAATTTCATCTAATCTGAATCTCTTAAATCCATTTCTATTCTTAAATACCATTTGATTTCTCAGATCCATTCTAAATTTCAAAACTTCAGAAATCCAAATTCAATTCCATCTCAAATATTCATTTCCTTTCCTAAATTCAAATTCAAATTCAAAGTCCATTTCGACTTCGAAACTTCATTTCCTTTCATTTCAAAGCTTCAAGTCGTCTTTTCTCATTTACTCTTCCAATCCTGATTTACTTCAAAACTTAGAACTCCTCTGATCTATCTCAAGTTCTAAGTTAGATTAAAATATTTCTTCACTCCTTTACCAAGTTCATCTCAGAATACTTGGAAATTTCTAAATCAATTTTCAAAAGAGCATACATCCTTGTATTGCACAAGCATGATTCTTTGTGCACTTAGAATTAGAATAAATTCTTAGATTATATTTAGGCAAAGCAAAAGGCATAGATTCGATCCTTGGTTCGATTACCCCTGGTAAAGGCGCCAAGAACGGTTGAACCTCGTACCGACGAGCGAATCCCGTCTCTCCATTTTTCCCGCAATATTTTCAAAATGGAGGCGAGTAATTTTTTAAATACTTTTCAAATTAAGGTCAAGTGAGACCCCGCAAAATAGTTCCTCTTCTCTCTCTTTCTTTCTTTCTTTTCTCTTCTCTCTTTCTTTTCTTTCTTTTATCTTTCTCCCTTCAAAAAGGGAGGAAAATAGAGGTTGGAAAAGGAAAAGAGAAGGAAGAGAGAGAAACCACAAGAGAATAGGAAAAAAATTGTGATGATCACAGTTTTGGCGACCGAGATGGGGCTCGTCTTCGTCCGGTTGAATCTATGCCTTTGCTTTGCTTTTATATAATCTAAGTCTTTATTCTAACATATGTCAGCTACATTTCCATGCAAAACCTTAGGAGCCTAGACTCTGTCCTAAGCTGACGTTATTGCATATAGGATCTAAGTATGGTTTGGTAGGACCATATTGAGGAGATTATTCCATGTTCACATTAGACTTAGGTCTTAAATACAACTCTCCTCAGTTTTAGGGATTGAATGCAAAACAATGTATGCAAGTGTATGCTTCTCTTTTTAAATCTATCTCTTTAGGACTTGCATTAGAGCCTTCTGGTTTTACTTGCATGTTGATCATATTTTGAAAACATCCCTACCTATATTGTCCCGGTCTTCACGTTGCTGGGCTGTCTCACTGAACCATAGTTCGGAAGAGAGCCTCACAACTGGACCACTTATTTGGGTTCGCGCCCCCCTACCACGTACCTAAGGGCCATAGTCCGAGGTATATCGATAGGTGCTCAAGGATGTTGGGAATCCATTGCCTTAGAACCGAAGAGATATCTTTATATGCCACGTACTTCGAGCTTCGGCTTGAGTATATCGGCGTACCTTGATTGGAAACAGATGATCTAAATCTTAGATTTAGGATTAAGGTCCTATCAGCCATTTCAAATATTGTATATAGAGTCAGCTTTAGGGAGTGTTGTTTGTATATCCTTGCTTGTATATCTATGATTATGTGATATTTTATATCTTCCTTATATTTTCCAAAACCCTGGGTATATACTTCAAAATTTCCTCTTTTTGTTTCTAAAAACCCATGTGTATTTTTCTTTCTCTTCTTTTTCTCCTTCTTCTAAATTTCTTCAAAAAAATTCTTCTGATCCTGCCTGCAAGTTCTTCAAATTTTAAATCCTTACCATTTATTCTCAAATTCCATTTTTTCTTTTATTTTCTTCTTCTGTTTTTATATTCTTGTTTATATTTTCATAAAAATCTCTTTCCGTCAAAGAGATATCCTTTTCGAAATGGTATTTTCTTTCATATTTTAGTTGGTTACTCTTCCTCGTAGAGTAAACAACGCAATTGTCACAATACTCAATCCCTAGTAAAGGGATACATTTTTTAGATTTCAACCTAAATCCTTCCTCTTGTCAAAACTTCTCCAAGAAGTTTCTTTGGTATAAAAACTTCCTCTTTTCCTCCACAGAGAGTTCTGATATTTCAAAAATGGTCACGACAATAGCGGGAAAAGAAACAGTTCCTCAACTTAGAGACAGTGAGGCGGAGGAGATAAGCTCTCCTAAATCAGTCAGGGGACAGAGTCAGAACAGGAAAGATGACATTGACCCTGCTATGTATGATATGTTCCAAAAGATGATGGCGAGGATGATGTCGGAACAAGCTGAGGCCAAGCTAAAAGAGGCAGTTCCTAAAAGTAAGCTGAAGAAGCAGCCTGTAAAAAAGCAAGTCAGAATCATCAGGAAGAAGGTACAGCCAGACACTACTTCTGAGGAATCAGAGTCAATCGAGGAAGAGTCAGAAGAGGAAGAGCAGATCGTCTATAAACAAAATCCTCTGAGGCAGTCTACAAAGATAGCTGCAGAAGAGCCCGAATCCGTCAACAAGCCCAAGTCTGGGGCTCTAGCAGAGGACCTGATGAGTAAGCAGATGAAGGAGATGAATCGAGCAATTAAAGACATTCAAGCCAAGGGTAAGGGCAAGCAGACCTACACCGGCGAAGATTTTTACGATGGTCTAGATGGAGATGATAACCTGGAGAATCTTCCTCGCAAGTTTTTCAAGTTTGATGGAACTGGCAACCCTAAAGCCCACCTGGCCACATTTTATGCAGAGTGCAGCCGTTTCAGGAAAGATAACAGGGCTCTGTTCATCTGTTTTCCTCGCAGTCTGGAGGGTGTAGCAGCCAGATGGTATGCTGATCATGTGAATCCTATCGAACTACGAGAGTTCGATAAGGTAGTAAATCTGTTCATCGAGCGCTTCTTATTCAACACTGAAGCCTCAACTACATTAAATCATCTTTACAACCTGAAGCAAGGAGAGAATGAAAGAGCAGGTGATTTCATTCACAGGTGGAGAAGCACCTGTAATAAGATGAAGGTACCCATTCCTGAGGAGCACGCATTACAGGTGATCCTCAACAATTTCTCTCAGCCCATAAGAAGCCTCATTGCCACTTCCCCGGCGAAATCCTTCATCAAGTTGATTGAGCGAGCTGAATGACTCGAAGCAGGAATAGAAAGCGGACTTTACGAGGGCACGCCTCTGGTCAAGAATGTCCAAGACCAGAAGAAGAAGGCGCAATTTGCTCATTCAGTTGATACCTCTTGCAATAATCTTGGCAGCGGCAGCAAGGGAAACAAGAGCAACAGTGGCAGTGGTCCGAGAGTAGATCAGAACAAGGGGCAGAAGGAGGGATCCTTTAAAAACAATAATAAGCCGCTTCCAATTGGCCTTCAGCAAAAGGGTGATCTTCAAGAGAAGCCCAAGTACATCAAGTGGGAGAAAGATCGAGTCTTCACTCCGTTATCTGAGAGTTTAGAAGTGATTATGAATTACCTTTTGAAGCACGGGATGATCAAACTCCCTAAAATCGCAGATCCTCCCGTAATGTTGGGAAAGTTCAAGGACCAATTCTGCAAGTACCATAGGGCAACGGGGCACGACACAGAGCACTGCTTCGTCCTCAAGCACATGATACAAGACTGCATCGACAGAAGTGAGCTGATAGAGGACGAGGAAGAAAAGCAGCCAACAGTCCTGACAGAACCATTCCCGGACCATTCAAAGAATTGATAAATCCAAAGTGTTCGTTTTGCTTTCATCTCTTTTTGTCAGTTGTCTTGTAGGGGCTAGTCAGCCCAGTTTTCTATGAGCCTTTTTCTTTTTAAGTTCTTGTAAATATTCAGTTGTTATCAAACCTTTGCTTATCAAATGAAATGTCAATTTCCTTTATATCTTTTATATCCAATGCTTCTTTTCTCTTTGCCATACTGGGGCATTTTAATTCTCGTTCTTTTTCATAATGCGGGGCAATCCTGAAATCATTCATGAGAGAAATGATATTACCTATGAGGGCTTTTTCAAAAATCATGAAATTTTAAAAATCTTCGTTATGACCAAGAAGTTCAAATATTCCTTGGTCTAACCTTTGACAAAAAATCAACCCTCGTGTTGATCATGTCTTCAAAAATAAGTTTTTCAAACCATTATATTGAAAGATCAACCCTTGTGTTGGTCTTATCTTCTAAAATGAATTTTAAACTTTTATATTCAAAGATCAATCCTTGTGTTGATCTTATCTTTCAAAATGGATTTTAAATCTTTATATTCAAAGATCAACCTTTGTGTTGGTCTTATCTTTTAAAACGGATTTTAAATCTTTATAGATCAACTCTTATCTTTCAAAGTGGATTTCAAAACCTTTATATTCAAAGATCAATCCTTGTATTGATCTTATCTTCCAAAATGGATTTCAAATCTTTTTATTCAAAAGATCAACCCTTGTGTTGGTCTTATCCTCCAAAATTGATCTCAAAACTTTTCAAAAGATCAACCCTGGCGTTGTTCTTATCTTTTAAAATGGATTATAAATCATCATATTCAAAGATCAATCATTACATTGGTCTTATCTTCCAAAAATGGGTCTTAAATCATTATATTCAAAGATTGACCCTGTGTTGGTCTTATCTTCCAAGATTGGTTTTTAAACATTATCTTCAAAGATCAACCCTTGTATTGATCTTATTATCAATTTTGAACTGTTATTTTTAGAAATCAAATCTATTGTTGATCTTCTTCTTCAAAATTAGATTTCAAAACCATTGCCTTCGAAAATTAATCCTCATGATGATCTCTCATGTTTAATTTGAAGGATCAGTTCTCGCACTGATCACTCTTCTTATGGTGGATTTTCTTTTCGAAAATGATTTTTCATCTATCTTTTAAATAAACCTTTTTTTCTTTTAAGATCCCATATGCAGGCAGGATCAGAAAAACTCCTTTTTCTCAAATCTTATAAATTTTCAGTTAATTTTTGGTATTTTTATCTGCTTCATTCATTTTATTCATATTTTCTCAAGTTTACATCAATTTTATCAAGTTTATCAAATATTTCCTCAAATTCCATTAAATTTTATCAAATCCTCTAACCCTTTCAGGTTAAGGGATAAACCTGACCCTCGTTGTCCGAGGTGTTCCCGCTCAGGTTAAGGGGTAAACCTGACCCTCGTTGTTCGAGGTGTTCCCATTCAGGATAAGGGAAAATCCTGAGACCCCTTGTAGGAGCAACAACGCTACCTATGAGGATTCTTTTGTAAATACAAGTTTTGTTAAATCTTTATTGACTTTCTAGATTTATATCAATTTGCCTTCGCTAAATTTTCTTAAATTCTATTCTTTTTCTCCCATTCAGGATAAGGGAAAATCCTGAGACCCCTTGTAAGAGCAACAACGCTACCTATGAGGATTCTTTTGTAAATACAAGTTTTGTTAATCTTTATTGACTTTCTAGATTTATATCAATTTGCCTTCGCTAAATTTTCTTAAATTCTATTCTTTTTCCCCATTCAGGATAAGGGAAAATCCTAAGACCGCTTGTAGGAGCAACAACGCTACCTATGAGGATTCTTTTGTAAATACAAGTTTTATTAATCTTTATTGACTTTCTAGATTTATATCAATTTGCCTTCGCTAAATTTTTTTAAATTCTATTCTTTTTCCCATTCAGGATAAGGGAAAATCCTGAAACCCTTCGTAGGAGCAATAACGCTACCTATGAGGATTCTTTTGTAAATACAAGTTTTGCCAATCTTTGTTGATTTTTTTAGATTTATATAAATTTCTCTTCATTAAATTTTCCTTAAATCCTATTCTTCTCCCATTCAGGATAAGGGAAAATCCTGAGACCCCTTGTAGGAGCAACAACACTACCTATGAGGATTCTTTTGTAAATACAAGTTTTTTTAATCTTTATTGACTTTCTAGATTTATATCAATTTGCCTTCGCTAAATTTTCTTAAATTCTATTCTTTTTCCCCATTCAGGATAAGGAAAAATCCTGAGACCCCTTGTAGGAGCAACAACGCTACCTATAAGGATTCTTTTGTAAATACAAGTTTTGTTAATCTTTATTGACTTTCTAGATTTATATCAATTTGCCTTCGCTAAATTTTCTTAAATTCTATTCTTTTTCCCATTCAGGATAAGGGAAAATCCTGAAACCCCTCGTAGGAGCAATAACGCTACCTATGAGGATTCTTTTGTAAATACAAGTTTTGCCAATCTTTGTTGATTTTTTTAGATTTATATAAATTTTCCTTCATTAAATTTTCCTTAAATCCTATTCTTCTCTCATTCAGGATAAGGGAAAATCCTGAGACCCCTTGTAGGAGCCACAACGCTACCTATGAGGATTCTATTGTAAATATAAGTTTTGTTAATTTTTGTTGATTTTCTAGATTTATATCAATTTCCCTTCGTTAAATCTTTTTAAATTCTATTCTTTTTCCCATTCAGGATAAGGGATAATCCTGAAACCCCTCGTAGGAGCCGCAATGCTACCTATGAGGATTCTTTTGTAAATATAAGTTTTGTTAATTTTTGTTGATTTTTTAGATTTATATCAATTTCCCTTCGTTAAATCTTTTTAAATTCTATTCTTTTTCCCATTCAGGATAAGGGATAATCCTGAGACCCCTCGTAGGAGCAATAACGCTACCTATGAGGATTCTTTTGTAAATACCAGTTTCGTAAACCTTCATTTGATTTTCTAAATTTATATCAATTTTTCTTCATTTAAATTCCTTAAATTCTTTGCCTATTCAGGATAAGGGATAATCCTGAAACCCCTCGTAGGAGCAATAACGCTACCTATGGGTATTCTTTTGTAAATACAAGTTTCGTCAACCTTCATTGATTTTCTAAATTTATATCGATTTCTTTTTATTAAAAATTCCTTAAATTCTTTTTCCCATCCAGGATAAGGGATAATCCTGAGACCTCTCGTAGGGGCAACAATGCTACCTATGTGAATTCTTTTGCAAATACAAGTTTTATCGATCTTTATTGATTTCTAAATTTATATCAATTTCTCTTTAAAGTCCATTTTCCCCATTGAGGATAAGGGATAATCCTGAGATCACTCATAGGGGCAACCATGCTACCTGTGAGAATTCTTTTTACAAAAATAAAATCAAATTTTCCTTAAATGTTCTACATTTTTTTCAAAGTTCTATATCCTTTTGTCTTCTCAAAGTTTATTCTTTTATATTCCCCGTCACATACCTGGTCCATCTAAATCATAGATCATAAATTCTAAATCTTGTCATATTCCTTCTAAATTCAAATCTCAGGTTATGTCTTCATAAAATCTTCCATTTCCCCTTCAGGTTAAGGGATAAACCTGAATCATTCTTTTTCTAAATTCTCTTCAAAAATGTCTATTCTATTTCCCCTTCAGGATAAGGGATAATCCTGAAACCCCGGCCATTCTTCTTGCTTCAATCTCTAAATATCCTAAAATAGGCCGATCTCCTTCCCGACTCTCAGTTGGAAAACCTAGCGTTTGCATTGGTTATTTGGCTAAGTTTCCAAATCTAAAAATCAAGTTCATCAGTCCTCGTGCTGTTTGCTTCTCAGAAAGTCTCAATCTTAAATCAAATCGTTAAATGAAATGTCCCAGCTACTTCGCTGGTCGTTAAATGATTAAATGAAATGTCCTAGCTACTTCGCTGGTCGTTAAATGATTAAATGAAATGTCCCAGCTACTTCGCTGGTCGTTAAATGATTAAATGAAATGTCCCAGCTACTTCGCTGGTCGTTAAATGATTAAATGAAATGTCCCAGCTACTTCGCTGGTCGTTAAATGAAATGTTCCAACTCCTTTGTTGGTCGTTAAATGAAATGTCCCAGCTACTTCGCTGGTCGCTAAATGATTAAATGAAATGTCCCAGCTACTTCGCTGGTCGCTAAATGATTAAATGAAATGTCCCAGCTACTTCGCTGGTCGCTAAATGAAATGTCCCAGCTACTTCGCTGGTCGCTAAATGAAATATCCCAGCTACTTCGTTGGTTGTTAAATAAAATGTTCCAGCTACTTCGCTGGTCGCTAAATGAAATGTCCCAGCTACTTCGCTGGTCGTTAAATAAAATGTTCCAACTCCTTCGTTGGTCGTTAAATGAAATGTCCCAGTTTTCACTGGTCATTAAATGAAAGGTTCCAGCTACTTCGTTGGTCGTTAAATGAAATGTCTCAGTTTTCACTGGTCATTAAATGAAAGGTTCCAGCTACTTCGCTGGTCATTAAATAAAATATCTCAGTTTTGTTGTCCAAAATCATAAATTGCAACTAAGGGTCGCATCAAAATTTATATTGAGTAAATATTTCACATAGAAGTCATGAAAACTTTGCCAATTTGCTAAAAATATTTGTTGATTCCAAATAAATCTTACTGCACAAAAGAATTACCTCGGATTACCTCTAGTATTTTCTTCATAAAAGGTGAAACTCTTTGCGAAAAAGAGGTAAAATTCAAATCTTTTTCCTGTTGATCAACCAAAAGGATGAAAGAAATATCCTCGGTATGATTAGTGAAATAAATATTCGATGACATTGAAAAGCCGGAAGCGAATTGATATTGATCATAGCTATGATGCATGTTTAAAGACGATTTCCTGGCAATTAGACAGTGGAAATATCCTGAGCCACAAAAGAATCCACTTAATCCATATCACCTTATCCAGTTTAAAGCTGCAATCGAATATCGGCAAAAGGGATCTCTCAATTGTCGTCAAGATGAAGGCAAATTAAGCGAGTAGACCCCCGGGGCCAAAGAAGATTTGGATCATCTACCGAGATGAAGGAGTTTGTAAAGGATCCTTCCAGGGAAAGTTCAGATCACCGTCGAGATGAAGGCGAGTGTGATGGACCTACCGACAAACCCTAAATGATATTTGATTTCAGCTATCATCTAAAGACCTTTAAGCCAATATCATATATAATCCTTGAGAAAAAGAAGGATCAGAGCATCTCCGAGATGAAGGAGTTTGTGACGTACCCTTCCCTGAAAAAAAGAGAGAAAAGTCAGGACATCATCCAAATGAAGGATGATGTAAAAAGCCCGAAAAAGTTCAATGACTCAAAAAGAGTGCAAAAAGATCATGGAAAAAACACTCAGATATCAAACTGCCTAAATTGCCAGAAGTCATCCTTTCTTATGCAAAATATATGTTATCAATATCTTTTCTTTACTTGCTTTTATGAAATTGAGAATATTCTTTCTCTTCTCATATCAAGGAAATGAATAGCTTCCTTGAAGAAAATCATCAGCGCTAAAATTTTGAATTTGACTCTTAAAACCGAGGTGTTAACCTTGTTGGAGAAAATACTCTAGGTAAAAGAGGGAATATCTTTCGCACATACGTGCACATTTTAAGCATTAAAGTCAACTATAAATTTATCCTATTGGCAAAATTTTCTAGATATTCTAAAAATGAAATAAATATTTGATATCCATTTTGATACAACCTAGAGTTGTTTACATTCTCCGTCTTTCGCTCTGTCAAGAGACTTGCCTTCTCCTTGATAAAAGGATTGCCTTCTCCGTCTTTCGCTTTGTCGAGAGACTTGCCTTCTCCTTGATAAAAGGATCGCCTTCCCCATCTTTCGCTTTGTCGAGAGACTTGCCTTCTCCTTGATAAAAGGATTGCCTTCTTCGTCTTTCGCTTTGTCGAGAGACTTGCCTTCTCCTTTCTAAAAGGATTGCCTTCCCCGTCTTTCACTTTGTCGAGAGACTCGCCTTCTCCTTGATAAAAGGATCGCCTTCTCCGTCTTTTTGCGTTGTCAAAAGATTTGCCTTTCTTCTTGATTAAATAATTGCCTTCTTCGTCTTTCGCTCTGTCGAGAGACTTGCCTTCTCCTTGTTAAAAGGATTGCCTTCTTCATATCTTACATCTTTGCCTTCTCCTTGTTAAAAGGATTGCCTCCTTCATATCTTACATTTTGCCTTCTCCTTACCAAAAGGATTGCCTTCTTCATATTTCACATCTTACATTCTCCTTGTTAAAAGGATTGCCTTCTTCATATTTCATATCTTACATTCTCCTTGTTAAAAGCATTACCTTCTTCATATTTCACATTTCGCCTTTTCCTTACTATTGCCATCTTCATATCTTCATATTTTACCTTCTCCTTGCTAAAAGGATTGCCATCTTCATATTTTGATTTTACCTTCTCCTGTCCAAAGGATTTGCCCTCTTCTATCTTTTTGCCTTATTCATCTTTCACCCCATCGAAAGATTCACCTCCTGTTACCTTATTCATCCTTCATTTTGTCTCACACCTCATTTTTCCATTTCTCACATTTCCAGAAGAGTTGCTTCACTCAGGCGAAATATCTCTTCCTGTCCCATCACAGCTTCTTCACCCGAGGATCCCGCATGGTTGTTCCCACTCAGGTTAAGGGTCAAAACCTGTACTTCCTGCGAGAGGTCATTAAATTCAAAAGTTGGTTTCAGTCTCAGCAATGAGACGCCCAAGTTCATCCCTTTTTCAAAGCTTTAGGGAACCCCATTTCCTTTCTTCTTTCGCAAACCCCTTTCGGATTTGTTCGTCCAAGCTCCGAAGGTCCCATCATGGTCTCTTCACTCGAGATTCCATATGGTCGTCCCCTTTAGGTTGTGGCTAAACTGGAATCTCGTTCCAACGAGTTTCCCTCGTTTCGACGAGGTGTTTTCCTTCAGTCCCATCATGGCTCTTCCCATCAAGGAATCCATGATTTGTATATCCATCCAGGACAGGATCCCATTTGAGCTTCATCTTGCGAGACATTCTCTCATAAATGTCCCATCAAGGTCCTCGCATGTTCCTTTCCCCATTCAGGTTATCTTGATATATCTTTTGCCCCATCCAGGTTAAGGGCTAAACCTGAGTCATTCCAAAAAGCCGATCTTGTCTCACCCATGAGACTTGATCTAAATCCTTATCCTTCATCATTTCTGGATCTTCGCCCAAAAATCCCACCACGATGTCCTCATCTCCATCATTCAGTCATATCATTTCCGAGGATTTCGTCTCCCCCAGGCCATTCAGGATAAGGTATTAAGCCTGAAACCATGTCTTTCAAATAAATTCTTCCACACCCAGTTCAGATCTGCTGACTGAGGCATTTTTCAAAATTTGGAGTGTTTTCTTTGCCACTAAGCTCGGCTTTCAACCGGCTTAGTAGCAAAGAGGGGCATCTGTGAACACCCCAAAATTTTCAAATTCTTTTAAATATTCCCTTCTTTCCCCTAAATCCATCTTTGAGCAAAATGAGTCATTTTTAAATCTAAATTCCAGTTCATTTCTCAAATTTTACTAAATCTAAATTCATTTCATATGTTTAAATTGATTTTGGATCTGGATCCATTGTCCAGATCCAAATTTGAGTCTCCTTGTTCAAATTTTAAATTAAAATACCAAAAATAGCCTTTAAATAGCTCGGATAGTCCATTCAAACTCTGTTTGGATCCATCACATTATATTTCTCGATTCAAGGGTCAAAACTTGAGCATTTTTCTCAAAACCTAGGTCCAAACCCATTCTTCTGAAAAAATTTCCCCGAAATGGTCGGAAATTCTCAGAAAAATACTTTTGTAAATATTTCTCAGAAAAATACAAAAAAATTAGTGTTTAAAACTTAGTTTTCTTTTAAAATCTTAGTTTTCTACTAAAAAACTACAAAAAATGGAAAATGATGCAAAAATCGAAACAATTGGGGGAAAGCAAAAGTTTTTAAAACTTGAAAACTTGAATTTTTGCCAAAAACCTCTCTTAAACCACTCTTTTTACAAAAATACTTTCAAAGGAGGCCTTCTTTTGGGAAATTTGGAAAATCCACAACGGATCACTCCCGCGCACTTCCCTTCTCTCTTGCCTACCCTCCATCTGCAACAACTCCTTCTTCCCTCAACCCCTCATCTTCAACCACCGGATTCTCCTTCACGCCTCCATCAGCCGCAGGCTCCCCCTTTCCAGAAGGATCCTCCACCCTCTACATAAACCACCTTCAAGAAACCCTAAAGGTCACCCATTCTCACCCCAGCACCTTCCTTCCTTCTTCACGATCCATCTCCTACCCTTCCATGCGCATTTTCCACTTCTACTCAATCCCTTCTTCCCCAGGTGTTCCTTCCCCCTCCGCAGAAGAAGATCCTTCTTTCCTCCCTCAGGCTTCCTCCAAAACTAAGGGATGTTCATAGGATGCCGCCCCAACGAATTCCCCAATGCATCGTTGCAAAGGAAAATATCAGACCCTGAGTCGACATTGAAAGCTCTTAGGGAAGCAGAGCAATGCTTTCAAAATCTTCAACGTTGGTTGCCGCAGCAAAACAGCTAGAGATTAACCTCTACTACAAATGCTTCAGAAGATAATATAGTTATGTTGTTGTGGATCATTCTGTTCCGGCCCTATCAGATTGAGCCCTGTTATGGGGTTTCGCTACCTAATTACTTAGAGAAACAGGTTAGTTTAAGTTTTCCTCCCACTGAATGTATGTTCACACTCAGGTAGCAATCCCTTACTACCCACGTTCACCCTCCTGAGACACACTCTCTATTGCTGCATTTATGTCATTTTCTTTTAGGCCTTATATTACATATCATCGTTTCTTCAAATTCCACTCATTGTAGCTCGCCCATCACGTTACCACTTCTTCTACATAACATTTATCATCACAGCATTTCCACACTATTCATATCATCTTTAATATGTTCATCTTTCAGCTGCACTTACCTGATATTTCATCTTGTGTCATAACTCACGACATTTCCTCAGCAGCCTCATGGTCACCAACAACAGCTCTATAATTGCCACAATGACAAGTGTAACAACAGCGTAACAGTTGTTGCGTTACCTATTCCTTAAACCTGATATTCAAAAAATCCCTGCTGAAGCCTTCTTAAAATAGCAAGGGAATCAGACTTCATGCTCCAGGGCTCTGCTTTGTTATGCCTACTACTGTCATATCATGAGTTTGTAGTTTAGTGTTTTAGCTATGTTCTTGTTGTGTCGGATAGCTTCGCCTAATGTATGCTGGAATCCCATCAGCCCCAATTTTGTCGTTAGTCAACACAGGGGCTACAGGAGAGTACCATGTATCAAAACACAAAAAGTAAGTCCAAAGGTAATTAAATCAGTTGATTCCAGTCCTCAAGCTTGGTCAGAATTTTGCTCAACATCAGTTACAGTCATTGCAGAAAATGTCCACCACTGTTGTACACAGCTGCCTACCATGCCATCAACCGTGGCTCTACCCACAGTCTTCATAATGCACCAGTTTGGGATTTTCACAAGGATGTGGCTGTGCATTTTTCACTGTCCATCATCTGATATATCTTTCATTGTCACATTTGATATTCCCACTAACACTTTTGTTGATCCCTATAGCAGTCCACTGAAAAAGTGACCAGGCCACCATTATAAAAAACTTGTTGTTATCATGCCACTACATCCATCCCTATATACTACAAACAGCACCTGTATATTCATAAAATGCACATGCCATATCACCCACAATAACCCCACTCATTGAAATTTCCCCCTTGTTACCACTTTACATAAACATTTTGTTTATATCCTTCATAACACTCCACTTGCTGTACAATTCATGCAAATGCCACTATTCACTCTCCAGCACTTCCACAGTCCACATTACACCATGTTTAAATACCATGTGTCACTTCACTGCACTACACAGGTACACGCGCACAGCATATCACTATGCACCTTTCTGCACTGCTGTGCATTTCTCACTACATCACCATCCACCACCTCCAGCCAATCCTCATCTTTTCCTGCTACTTCAGCATGTGCTGCAAATCGCACTTCATTGAACTCTCTTCATAGTAGCATCCTGCTGTACTCTATCTCCACCTATAGCAACGTCCATCTTCACAGTATCCGTTGTGTCATCATCATGTACACTCATTTCACAAAATACCATACATATCATATATGCATATATATGCACATACGTATATATATATATATATATATACACGTATGTATATATGTATATATATATATATATATATATATATATATATATATATATATATGTATGTATATATAATATATATAAGTAGGTATACAAGTATATACATCGCTTCCCATCTTTCCACCATGTTGTTTTAAAGCTTCCACTATGATATCTCTTATAATATATTTGTCTCTTGCTTAGGCTAACTCTTGTTTTGCAGGATTTCTGCTTTGGTTTAGAAGTCTTGACATTTTAAATTCAATTCAAATAATGTAATAGATAGAGTATAATGAAAGTTTACATTTCCTATTTTAGATAGAATGAATGAGCATTGTAAATATCATGAATTACTTGTTATTTATGCAATTTTCCTTTATTTCTCAAATTCGCACAATAGTGAAACACGAATGGCACGTGGACCATTTTGTAAGAGGTAATTAATCCTAAGTTGATGATTTACATCAATGGACATAGTCAGGATGTAAACAAAACTTAGGATCTTTATCTTTCACGAAATAACACTGGATCCGTTTTCAAAAATTCATCATATTTTCCTTAAATATTTTCTTCTTTTATCAGAATTTAACTTAAAATTAATTCAAAATATATACCAATGGCCATAGTCAGGGTATATTGAGAGTTAATTTCATTTTAAATCCTATAAAAGCACCAAATGTGTTTAATTCTTCACCTGAATTTAAATATAGATTATTATATAATACATTCAATGACCATAGTCAAGGATGTATTATATCTTCAATCTTATTTTAATTCATTCAAAGAATGGAATAGCTTTTCAAAATCCAATTTCAAAAATTTAAATTCATTTATCATTTAGGATAGAATTGCATCATATTTTTAAAAATTCTCTTTTTTCATAAATCCAAGTAATTCTTTCCTTCATTTCTCAGATTAAATCCTATTCATAAATTCAAATTCAACTCTATTTCTTAAAAGGATTCAATTTCAAGGTCCCGTTTGACTTTGAAAACTGCAGAATCAACTTATATCCAAAATTCAAATTATAACTTCAAATTCAAAGTCCAAATTGACTTTGAAATTCATTTTATATTCAAAACTCTAACCAAATCCAAAGTTCAAATTAACTTTGAGATTCTCTTCATCTGCTAAATTCCAGATTCAAGCTTCAAAGTCCAATTTGACTTTGAAATTCAAAATTCAAATTCTCAAATAAATTTTGGAAAATCCAAATCCAAAATCGGATCGACTTGGATCTAGTCTTCTAAATACAATTCTACTTTTGGATCTTAGACTTCAGATCCAATCCCATCTTAGGATCTAGAACTCAAATTCTATCTCAGACATCAGATCCAAAATCCATCTTAGGATCCAGAGTCCAATTCCATTTTTGGATCTCAGACTTCAGATCCAATTCCAATTTAGGATCCAGATTCCAATTTCACTTTGGATCTTAGACTTCAGATCCAAATCCATGTTAGGATCCAGAATCCAACTCTATATTGGATGTCAGACTTCAGATCCAAATCCATTCTAGGATCCAGAACCCAATTCTACTTTTGGATCTCAGGCTTTAGATCCAAATCCATTTTAGGATCCAGAACCCAATTCTACATTTGGATCTCAGACTTCAGATCCACTCCATTTTAGGATCCAGAACCCAAGTCCATCTTGGATTTCAAATCTCGGATCCCATTCTGTTTAGGATCCGGAATCCAATTCCAATTCTAGATTTCAATTTCATCTAATCTGAATCTCTTAAATCCATTTCTATTCTTAAATACCATTTGATTTCTCAGATCCATTCTAAATTTCAAAACTTCAGAAATCCAAATTCAATTCCATCTCAAATATTCATTTCCTTTCCTAAATTCAAATTCAAATTCAAAGTCCATTTCGACTTCGAAACTTCATTTCCTTTCATTTCAAAGCTTCAAGTCATCTTTTCTCATTTACTTTTCCAATCCTGATTTACTTCAAAACTTAGAACTCCTCTGATCTATCTCAAGTTCTAAGTTAGATTAAAACATGTCTTCACTCCTTTACCAAGTTCATCTCAGAATACTTGGAAATTTCTAAATCAATTTTCAAAAGAGCATACATCCTTGTATTGCACAAGCATGATTCTTTGTGCACTTAGAATTAGAATAAATTCTTAGATTATATTTAGGCAAAGCCAAAGGCATAGATTCGATCCTTGGTTCGATTACCCCTGGTAAAGGCGCCAGGAACGGTCGAACCTCGTACCGACGAGCGAATCCCGTCTCTCCATTTTTCCCGCAATATTTTCAAAACGGAGGCGAGTAATTTTTTAAATACTTTTCAAATTAAGGTCAAGTGAGACCCCGCAAAATAGTTCCTCTTCTCTCTCTTTCTTTCTTTCTTTTCTCTTCTCTCTTTCTTTTCTTTCTTTTATCTTTCTCCCTTCAAAAAGGGAGGAAAATAGAGGTTGGAAAAGGAAAAGAGAAGGAAGAGAGAGAAACCACAAGAGAATAGGAAAAATTTTGTGATGATCACAGAAAGCAGGAAAGTTTGAGTCAGGGCTTGAATCAAAACTTTGAAGGTTCATTTACTGAAGGCAAGAAAACTTGAGATAAAACCCAAATTTTCGAAGGAAAAGTAGGGAAATTTGAGTCAGGTATCGAAAAACGTGAAAGTTCATTTATTGAAGGCAAGAAAACTCGAGATAAAATTCAAATCTTTGAAAGAAACAGGAAAAATTCGAGTCAGGGCTCGAATATCGAAGGAAAATTGGAAAGTCCTTTCTTTTGAAGGAAAGAAGACTCGATTTAAGAACCAAATCTTCAAAGGAAAGCTGGAAAATTCGAGTCAAGGCTCGAATCTCAATGAAAGAGTTGAAAGTTCGAGTCAAAACTCGAATCTCAAAGGAGAGTTGATGAGAAGGGATAAAAATTGATGAAAGATTGACAGAATTTGAGGAAAATTGAGGAAAGATTGTGACCTGAAGGCTTGAAATTGAGATTTGAATAACCTGAAGGTCAACATTGGATTTAGAGCTTTAATTTTTGATGAATGGTTAGTGCAAAGACTGAACCTGAGGGGCTAACTAATCGGTCAGCCAGACACTAGCGCGAGTGCTAGGCTTACCTGTATGAATACTAGATTTTTCAAAAAAAATGCCCCAGTATGAGTACTGGGTTTTCTGGCGGAGATTTGAAGGAAAAGGGACACTGACATTCTAAGATACTTGAGAATTGAGCGAGAATGATTGTCGGTGTTTTCAGGATTTTCCCTTATCCTGAAGGGAAAATGGAATAGACACTTGATGAGAATTTAGAAAGGAATGATTCAGGTTTACCCGTTAACCTGAAAGGGGAGAAAGAATAAAATTTATAAACATGGAGAAGAAGAAAAAAAATTTATTTGAGAATTTATTTTGGAAAAGAATTCTCACAGGTAGCACTGTTGCTCCTATGAGGGGTTTCAGGATTATCCCTTATCCTGAATGGGAAAAAGAATAGAATTTAAAGAGATTTAATGAAGGGAAATTGATATAAATCTAGAAAATCAACAAAGATTGACAAAACTTGTATTTACAAAAGAATCCTCATAGGTAACGTTATTGCTCCTACGAGGGGTTTCAGGATTATCCCTTATCCTGAATGGGAAAAAGAATAAAGGAAATACCTCATGGGGAAGAGGCATCAGGTTTATCCCTTAACCTGAAAGGGTAGAAGAATAAAGGAAATATCTCATGGAAAAGAGGCATCAGGTTTATCCCTTAACCTGAAAGGGTAACAATTTGATAAAATTTAATGGAATTAAGAAAATATCGATAAATTTGATAAAAACTTGATAAAATTGATATAAACTTGATAAAAATATGAATAAAATGAATGGAACTGATAAAAATATAAAATTTAACTGAAAATTTATAAGATTTAAGAAAAAAAGGAGTTTTTCTGATCTTGCCTGTATATGGGATCCTGAAAATGTTTATTTAAAAGATAAATGAGAAATCATTTTGGGGGAAGAAAAATCCACCACAAGAAGAATGATCAGCGCGAGATCTGATCCTTTAAATCAAACATGAGAGATCATCATGAGGGTTAATTTTTTGAAGGCAATGGTTTAAAAACCTATTTTTGAAGAAGAAGATCAACAATAGATCTGATTTTTAAAAAATAACAGTTCGAAACTGATAATAAGATCAATACAAGGGTTGATCTTTGAATATAATGTTTTAAAACCAATCTTGGAAGACAAGACTAACACAGGGGTTGATCTTTGACTATAATGATTTAAAATCAATTTTTGGAAGATGAGACCAATGCCAGGATTGATCTCTGAATATAATGTTTTGAAACCAATCATGGAAGACAAGACCACACACATGGGTTGATCTTTGAATATAATGATTTAAAATCAATTTTGGGAAGATGAGACCAATGCCAGGATTGATCTCTGAATATAACGTTTTGAAACCCATCTTGGAAGATAAGACCAACACAAGGGTTGATCTTTGAATATAATGATTTGAAAGCCTATTTTTGAAAGATATGATCAACACGAGGGTTGATCCTTTAATGCAATGGTTTGACAGACTATTTTTTAAAATATAATCAACACGAGGGTTGATTTTTCAATGCAATGGTTCAAAACCTATTTTTTTGGAAAATATGATCAACACGAGGGTTGATCTTTGACAAAAGTTGGATAAAAGAATATTTGAACTTTTTGTTTATGAAGACTTTCAAAATTTCATGATTTTTGAAAAACCCTCATAGGTAATATCATTTCTCTCGTGAATGATGTCAAGATTGGTCCCGCATTATGAAAAGAACAGAAAAAATGTGGTTTTAATAGAAGCCGATGAAGAGATTTTTGAAATATAGATTTTCAAAAGCAAATGCCCCTATGTGGCAGAGGAAGGAAGTATTGTGATATCAAAGATATAAAGGAAAATTGACATTTCATTGATGAGCAAAACTGATAACAAAGAACTGAAATATTTACAAGTATTTTGACCAAAAGGTCACAAAAGGACTGGGTTGACTGGCCCCCTACAAGGTGACTGGTAAAAGGGGAGAAAAGTAGGAGAATTCTTGCATCTTCAATCTTCTGAGTAGCCCGGGAGAGACTTGGTCATGACGGCTAGCTCGTCTTCCTCTTTGTCTTCAACAAAGAGACTCTTGTCGACGCAATCCTGAACAATATTTTTGAAGACGAAGCAGTGATCGGTGTCATGCCCCACCGCTCGATGGAACTTGCAGAACTGATTTGTGAACCTTCTCATGACCGTGGGAGGATCCGCGACTTTTGGGAGTTTAACCAATCCTTTCGCCAGCATAAATTCAAGGGCTTCTTCGACCGTTTGCTTCAGAGAAGTGAACTCACGATCATTACTCCAACCTTCACGCTTTATCTTTTCTTTTTGCGGAAAGTTAGACTGAGACGGCTTGTTATTTTGCTTGGAAGACTTCTCCCTTTTAGCTGTGTCGTGGTTCTGGCCATTCTTGCTGTCATTTCTGCTTCCTCTGCTGCTGTCATGATCATTGCCAGAGGTATCAGCTGCATGAGTGAACTGCGTTTTCTTTTTCTGGTCTTGGATATTTTTGTTCAGAGGCATGCTTTCGTAAAGCCCGTTTTCTATTTCTGCTTCGAGCCATTCTGCTCATTCAATCAATTTGATAAAGGATTTTGCTGGAGAAGTGGCAATGAGGCTTCATAGGGGCTGAGAGAAATTGCTGAGGATTATTTGCAATGCATGCTCCTCTGGAATGAGAATTTTCATCTTGTTGCATGTGCTTCTCCACCTGTGGATGAATTCTCCTGCTCTTTCAATCTCATTTTGCTTTAGGTTGTAAAGGTGATTGAGCATAGGTGAAACCTCAGTATTGAATAAGAAGCGCTCAATGAACAAATTTACCACTTTATCGAACTCTCGTAGTTCGATAGGATTGATGTGGTCGGCATACCACCTGGCTGCTATACCCTCAAGACTACGGGGAAAGCAAATGAACAGAGCCCTGTTGTCTTTTTTGAAGCGGCAACATTCTGCATAGAAGGTGGCTAAGTGGGCTTTAGGGTTGCCAGTCCCGTCAAACTTGAGAAATTTACGAGGAAGGTTCGCCAGGTTATCGTCCCCATCTAGACCATCGTAAAAATCTTCGCCGGTGTAGGTCTGCTTGCCCTTACCCTTGGCATGAATGTCTTTAATTGCTCGATTCATCTCCTTCATCTGCTTGCTCATCAGGTTCTCTGCTGGAGCCCCGGACTTGGGCTTGTTGATGGATTCGGGCTCTTCTGCAGCTATTTTTATGGACTGCCTTGGAGGATTCTATTTGTAGACAATCTACTCTTCTTCTTTCGATTCTTCCTCGACTGACCCCGATTCTTCTGAAGTAGTGTCCGACTGTACCTTCTTCCTGATCATTCTGACTTGCTTTTTTACAGGCTTCTTCCTCAGTTTACTTTTAGGAACTGCCTCTTTCAGCTTGGCCTCGGCTTGTTCCGACATCATCCTCGCCATCATCTTTTGGAACATATCATACATAGCGGGGTCAATGTCATCTTTCTTGTTCTGACCCTGTCCCCTGATTGATTTAGGAGAGTTCATCTCTTCTGTCTCACTGTCGCTGTGCTGAGGAACTGTTTCTTTTCCAGCTCGGGTCTGAATCATTTTTAGATATCAGCGCTCTCTCTGTAGAGAAAAGTGGAGGTTTTTTTAGACCAAAGAAACTTTTTGGAGAAGTTTTGACAAGAGGAAAGATTTAGGTTGAAATCTAAAAATTGTATCCCATTACTAGGGATTGAGTCGTCACAAAATTTGTGACAATTGTGTTGTTTACTCTACGAGGGAGAGTGACCAACTAAAAATATGAAAGAAAATATCATTTTGAAAAGGATATCTCTTAACGGAACGAGATTTTTATGAAAATATAAATAAGAATATAAAATCAGAAGAAAATAAGAGGAAAAATGGAATTTGAGAATAAATGATAAAGATTTTAAAATTTGAAGAATTTGCAAGCAGGATCAGAAGAATTTTTTGAAGAAATTTAGAAGAAGAAGAGAAAGAAAAATACACCTGGGTTTTAAGAACAAACAGAAAATTTTGAAATATATACCCAGGGTTTTGGAAAATATAAGGAAGATATAAAATATCATACAATCACAGATGTACAAACAAGGATGCACAAACAACACTCCCGAAAGCTGACTCTATATGCAATATTTGAAATGGCTTATAGGACCTTAATCCTAACTCTAAGATTTAGATCATCTGATTTCAATCAAGGTATGCCGATATACTCAAGTCGAAGCTCGAATTACGTGGCATATAAGATATCTCTTTGGTTCTAAGGTAAAGGCTTCCCAACATCCTTGAGCACCTGATATACCTCGGACTATGGCCCTTAGGTACGTGGTAGGGGGGCGCGAACCCAAATAAGTGGTCCAGTTGTGAGGCTCTCTCCCGAACTATGGTTCAGTGAGACAACCCAGCAACGTGAAGACCGGGACAATATAGCTAGGGATGTTTTCAAAATATGATCAACATGCAATAAAATCAGAAGGTTCTAATGTAAGTCCTAAAGAGATAGAATTTAAATGAAGAGAAGCATACACTTGCATACATTGTTTGCATTCAAGCCCTAAAATTGAGGAGAGTTGTATTTAAGACCTAAGTCTAATGTGAATATGGAATAATCTCCTCAATGTGGTCCTACCAAACCATACTTAGATCCTATATGCAAAAGATGTCAGCTTTAGGACAGAGTCTAGGCTCCTAAGGTTTGCATGGAAAATGTAGCTGACATTTGTTAGAATAAAGACTTAGATTATATAAAAGCAAAGCAAAGGCATAGATTCAACCGGACGAAGACGAAAGTCCCATCACGGTCGCCAAATCTGTGATCATCGCAAATTTTTTCCTCTCTTGTGGTTTTTCTCTCTTCCTTCTCTTTCCCTTTTCTAACCTCTATTTTCCTCCTTTTTGAAGGGAGAAAAATAAAAGAAAGAGAAGAGAGAGAGAAGAGAAAAGAAATAAAGAAAGAGAGAGAAGAGGAACTCTTTTGCGCGGTCTCACTTGACCTTGATTTGAAAAATATTTAGAAATTTAAGTCGCCTCCATTTTGAAAATTATTGCGGAAAAATGGAGAGATGGGATTCGCTCGTCGGTACGAGGTTCGACCGTTCCTGGTGCCTTTACCAGGGGTAATCGAACCAAGGATCAAATCTATGCCTTGTGCTTTGCCTAAATATAATCTAAGAATTTATTCTAACTCTAAATGCACAAAGAATTATACTTGTACAATGCAAGGATGTATGCTCTTTTTGAAAGATGTTTTGAAAATTTCCAAGTATTCTGAGATGAACTTGGTAAAAGAGTGAAAAAGATGATTGATTTTGACTTAGAACTTGAGATAGATCAGAGAATTTCTAAGTCTTTGAAGTAAATCAGAGTTGGAAGAATAAATCTTTGACTTTAAGAAAGAATGATTTAAAGCTTTGAAATGAAAGGAAAATGAAGTTTCAAAGTCAGAAATGGACTTTGAATTTAATCATGGATTTAGGAGAAGAAGATGAAATTTTGAAGTGATATTGAATTTGAATCTTAGAATGGATCTGAGAAAATCAAATGGTATTTAAAAAATAGAAATGGATTTAGGGAGTTCAAATGAGATCTAGAAATGGACTTGGATTTGAAATCTAGATTTTGAAACGGAATTGGATTTTAAAATGGATTTAAGATCTGGGATCTGAGATCCGATGTAAAATTGAGTTCTGGATCCTAAGATGGATTTGGATCTGAAGTCTGAGATCCAATGTAGAGTTGGACTCTGGACCATAAGATGGAATAGGATCTGAAGTCTGAGATCCAAAGTAGAATTGGGTTTTGGATCCTAAGTGGATTTGGATCTGAAGTGTAAGATCCAAAGTAGAATTGGATTCTAGATCCTAAGTGGATTTGGATCTGAAGTCTAAGATCCAAAGTAGAATTGGATTCTAGATCCTAAAGTGGAATTGGATCTGAAGTCTGGGATCCAAGGTGAAATTGGATTCTGGATCCTAAAGGAAATTTTGGATCTGAAGTCTGAGATCCAAGGTGAAATTTGGATTCTGGATCCTAGAATGGATTTTGGGTTTTGAAAGTCCAAATGAGACTTTTGAAAATGGATCTTGGTTTTGAAAACCTAGATTGAATTTAAAATTTAGGAAGGGTCAAGCTTTGAGATTCATAATCAAACACAAACTTTGATTTTGAAGATAAAAGATAAACTTGGTTTTGAATTTTGAAGATGAATCAGAAATTTCAAAGTTAATTTGAACTTTGAATTTGATTGGAGTTTTGAATATAAGATGAATTTTGGAATTTCAAAGTCAAATTGAACTTTGAAATCTGATTTGAATTTGAATATAAAATGTATTTTGAAATCTCAAAGTTAAATTGAACTTTTGAAATTGAAAATGAAATAGAATTTGAAAAATGAAAGGATGAATTGGATTTTATAAGAATTGAGGATTGATTGAAGAAGATATTTACATTACTTGGAGTTTTGAAAAAGGAATTTTGAAAACATGATGCAATTCTATCCTAAATGATGAATGAATTTAAAGAATTTGAAATTGGATTTTGAAAAGCTATTCCATTCTTTAAATGAATTAAGAGTGAGGTTGAAGATATAATATATCTCTGACTATGGTCATTGAATATATTATATAATAACCACATTTAAATTCAAATGAAGAATAAAATACATTTTTGGTGCTTTTATAGAAATTAAAATGAAATTAACTCTCAATATACCCTGACTATGGCCATTGGTATATATATTGAATTAATTTTAGATTAAATTCTGATAAAAGAGAAAACGATTTAAGGAAAATATGATGATTTTTGAAAACGGATCCAGTGTGGATCCAGTGTTATTTCGTAAAAGATAAAAATCCTAAGTCTTGTTTACATCCTGACTATGGCCATTGATGTAAATCCTCAACTTATGATTAATTACCTTTTATAAAATGGTGTGTGTGCCATTTGTGGTCCCATTTGTGAAATTTTGAAAGTAAAAGAAGGAAATGATATGAAAACAAACAATTTGTGATATTTAAAATGCTCATTCATTCTATCTAGTGCAGAAAAGATAAATTCTCATTAAGATCTAACTTATTACAAAAATTTGAATTTACAACTCTAGGTAATGACATATTCCACGTATTCCCTCCGCCTTCTAGGGGTTGGAAAGAGAGGGAGAATAGAGTGGGTGATCAACGATGGCGTAAAATGGATGGATATTGGACGTCCCGTGGAGAGGTAGGAGACAGGGCCACAGTAAACCACGAGCTGCTGCAGTTATAGAGGGGCGGTTTCTGGTTCTCCTTCGTCTTGCTTGGGAAGACACAGCAGATAGTAGGAGGAGAAAGAGAGAAGAAGAATGAAGGAGAAGGAGGAGAACGCAATGGAGAGGTGAGGCTATGTACAGGAAAGGGGAGGGGTGAAGATGATCATCGTGAAGGAGAAGAAGAGGGTGCCGGGGTGAAGATGGATGGATTGATCCTCCTGCGTGCTCCTCTTTTAAAGAAGAAGAGGATCATTTGTTGGAGATGGAAGGTTGAGAGAAGCAGAGGCTGTTGAAGATGGAGGGTAGGAGTGAGTGGAGGATGGGTGCTTCCAGAGGGTAGTGCGAAAGATGGTTGTTCGCCCTTTCTCAAATTTCCAAAAGAAGGATTCCCTCTTTTTTAAGTTTTTTGTAAAATGGCTCAAGATGAGGTTTTTTGGCAAATTCTTTAAAACTACTTATTTTCCTCGTAGTTTTTCCAATTTTTTTTTTATTTTTTTCAGGATTTTTTCATTTTTTTGTACTTTTGGAACAAAAGTCTAAGTTTTTATACGAAAACAAAGATTAAACACTAATTTTTTTGTATTTTTCTGAAAAATATTTACAAAAGTATCTTTCTGAAAATTTCAGACCATTTCGGGAAAATTTCTTCAGAAGAATGGGTTTGGACCCGAGTTTTGAGAAAATGTTCAAGTTTTGACACTCGAATCGAGAAATACAATGTGATGGATCCAAACGGATGTCGGATGGACTGTCCGAGCTATTTAAAGACTATTTTTGGTATTTTCTATAATTTTAATTTAAATTTGGACAATGAGACTCATATTTGGATCTGGATCCGAAATCGAGTCAAACATATAAAACGAATTTAATTTCAGTAAAACTTGAGAAATAAACTGGAATTTAGATTTATAAGTGGCTCAATTGCTCAGAAAATGATATCAGGGGCAAAAAGGGAATATTAAAAAGATTTTGAAAAATTTGGGGTGTTCACATTACTTCAACCGTCTGATGCACTTTATCAGCATTTTATATACCTTCATCTATGGCATGACATCCCATTCACGATGCACCCTCCTTTCATTCTTTAGTTAACAATTTCATCTGTATCATATTTCCCTCAGATTAATTTGTCATCTTGACAGTTTATTCGAATGCTTTTGTGTGTTTGACCATTTAGATCATCATATTTTGTATTCGGCATTTCATCGGTATGTTTGGGTCGTTATCACGTTGTATGATCTACATCATCTGTGTTTTATCTGATTTCACTGCCTGTATCATACCTTCACAGCATCCCTTGCAGGATTTTTTTTTTTACGGGCATGTCTGTGGTCTCTCAACCATGGCTTTGATTCATGGGAGTGTGAGAATTGTGGCTAACTCTGCCAAGAGAGGAAAATCTTTGTCTGATAGATACATCTAAAATTGATGGTGCTCATCATGGGGATGGATCATGATTCTGGATACATGGATGAATGTTCAAATTTAGGTTCAGCACCCTCTTTGTGTTTGATGGCTATATAATCATTTACCAGTTTTCAGCACTTTCTTTTTTGGGAGTTGGTTAGTAACCCCTAAAAAGGGCAGGCTTAGGTTCCGTTCTCTATATATTTTCTTTGCACCCTTATTTATTGCACTACTAAAATTGGTTCATAAAGTCGATTTGCCCATACAAACTCCTTTGCATTTAGCCATGCTCTGCTAATCTGAAAATCAAGTTTCATGTTCTATCAAGTTGAAGTAGAATTCCATATGGTTCTTTTGCTGAATGAGAATCAGATTATGGCTTTTACCCTCTGTTTATCATTATTTGTTGTATCCTCTCATCATTTATAACACAATGGCCCTGTCGGCTTCTGTGACCTGTTGTGTCTTCATGATATGGCATCCCTGTGCCCTGCACTATACCTCACCACTGCACTTGCTATGGTAGACTCAAAACCCTTGTCACCATCCACCTCTACCTGCACATACCTCACTGTTAACTATATCATTGAAGGCTTCAAATGTCACTCACTATCTAGTACCTGGTTAGGCACCATTATACAACACATTCTATTATATTGTTCACTACACATTTCATTTACACCAAATTTCACCCATATGTTCATTTTCACTATGCACCATCCCCTACAACAGTAACACCATCACTGTCATTACACTTACAAACACTCACTCCACCTATTACAGCCACCTCCCACTTACATACCCTATACACCCACAACCTCATATATATTTGCAGCATTAGGACACCCACTTTCTTCACAACATATGTCATTCAGTGTTCATTACTGCCACAGTTACATCACTCTTTCACATTCGTTAACCAACACCTTCACTCCTTCATAGGTTGCATATCTTCATACCTCCTTCATGCACTTCTACTCCATCATATACCCACAGTAACACTTACCTATGAACAACATTGTCTCACTCCCTTACATAGTCTCCACCTTGTACACCCCTTTCATCACTTCTGCATTTAGCCCTCCAGCCGTCTCCCCTACCTGTCATTATATGTACTAACCAACACCTACAGCTTAACCTCTACAACTGGTAGCTGCATCACCACTTCACCATCCAACCCATAATAGTTTACTGTTTCTATATACCCACTTAGCATCCATTTTCCAAATATCATTCCCTCCATGTCACAACTCACTATCATTTCATATATTTTCACTGCATCACGGTAGTGCTCATTCCTTGTCATTTTCGCAGCATATCAAATGACATCCACTACCCACCTCTTTATTGCATCTTCGTGTGAACCTTAGATTCTGATTTCCATGGGCATTTAAATAAATATCCTCTCATGTGCATCTAGGTAAATGCATCCTCATTTCCATTTAAAGATACATTTCCTTGTAGATAAATACATTCCATACATGTGTCTATATAAATACATTCATATGTGTATTTTCCATAAGTATGGCATCTAGATTTTTACTTGATATTTTTTTTTATCATCCTTTTCTTTTGCACCTTACTCTATACTAATTTCATTTTGCAGGAAACATATGGAAAGTGTCATTCTTCTCTTTTAGTTTAAGAATTGCAACTTTAAATTTTAAATTCAATATTGTAATAGTTAGATTATAATGAGAATATTTACATTTCCAGCTCTAGATTAGAATGTATGAGCATGCATTTTTATAGAATTGCTTGTTTTCATATCATTTTTCCCTTATTTCTCAAAAAATCATGAATGGGAACACGAATAGCACATGCACCATTCTAATAAAAGGTGATTAAATCCTAAGTTGATGATGTGCATCAATGGCCATAGTCAGGATGTGAACAAAACTTAAGATTTTCATCTTTTATGGAATAACATTGGATTCGCACTGGATCTCTTTTAAAAAATCATCATATTTTCAAATATTTTCTTCCTTTATTAGAGTTTAACTTAAAATTGACTCAAAATATATATATCAATGGCCATAGTCAGGATATATTGAGAGTTAATTTCATTTTAAACTCTATAAAGACACCAAAATGTATTTTTATTCTTCACTTGAATTTAAATATGATTATTATATAATGCATTCAATGACCATAGTCAGGGATGTATTATATCTTTAATCTTATTTTAATTCACTTAAAGAATGAAATATGCTTTTTTTTCAAATTCAATTTCAAATTCTTTAATTCATTTCATCATTTAGGCTAGAATTACATCATATTTTTGAACATTCTTTTCCAAAACCTAAGTGATTTTTGAGATAATTCGTCAAATATCTTCTTCACTTCTCAAATCAATCTTTCAAATCTTGTTCAAATTTGTCCCTCTATCTTATTTCAAAGATTCAAATTTCAATTTCAAAATCCAAATTGACTTTGAGATTTCAAACTCATTCCTGTATTCTAAATTAAATTTCCAATCCAAATCCAATTTCAAAGTTCAATTCAACTTTGAAAACTCAAATTCATTTTCATTTCCAGGATCCAAATTCAAATTCAATTTAGCATTTTAAATCATATGTCAAAGTTTACTTTAACTTTGAAATTCCCGATTCATCTTCTGATTTCAAAACTCAAGTTTTAAATCAAGTTTATCTTTTATTTTTATTTTTATTTTTTTTTTAGTCTTGATTCTCAATTCAAAGTCAAGGATTTGAGATTAATTCTGAATCTCAAAAATTCGATCTTTTTTTAGTTTAAATTCAATCTGGGTTTTTCAAAACCCAGATCCCTCTTCAAAGTCCCATTTTGGATTTTCAAAATCCAATTCCATCTTGGATTCTAGATTTAGAATCCAATTCCACCCTAGATTCAGATTCTCAAATCCAATTTCATCTTGGATTTCAGACTTTGTATCCAATTCCAGTTAGGATTCCAGACATCAGATCCAATTTCATTTAGGATTCATGTTTTGGATTCAAATCCACCTAGGATTCCAGATTTCAGATCAAATTCTCTTTCAGACTTCAAATCCAACTCCATTTTGGATTCCAGACTTCGGATCCAATTTCATTTAGGATTCCAGATTTCAAATCCAACTCCATTTTGGATTTCAGACTTCAGATCCAATTCCATTTTAGGATTCAAATCCAGTTCCATTTTCAATTCTCATTTTCAAAGCCAATTTCAAATCTATTTCTCAAGTCTAAATTCAAATTCAAATTCTGTTTTAGGTTTTAAATCCAAAATTCCCTTTTTCGAAATTGATTCTTGAAAATTGATCCAAATTCAAAGTCCATTCTGACTTTGAACATTTAATTCCTTTTCAAAATTTTATCTCAAATTCAAATTCTAGATTCAAAATCAAAATTCAAAGTTCATTCTAAACATTGAAAATTCATCTTCACCTCAAAAGTCCTATCTTAGTTTTAAAATCTCCTTTTCTCCAAATCAAAATCCACTTTCCAAAACTCTGATTATTTCAAGACTTGGAATTTCAAGTCTCTTCTTCTAGATCTATTTCAAAATTCTAAGTTTGATTCAAAATCTAACTTTTTCAAATCAATTTCAACTCTTTGAATTATTTCTTCACTACATTATCAAGTTTATTTTAGAATCACTTGGAAAATCCCATTTTTTCTAAATTATTTTCTCAAAAGCATACATCTTTGCATTTACATTGCGCAAGCATGATTCTTTGTGCATTTAGACTTAGAATAAAATTCTTAGACCATATTTTAGCAAAGCAAAAAGGCATAAATTCGATCATTGGTCTGATTACCCCTGGTAAAGGCGCTAGGAACGATCGAACCTCGTATCGACGAGCGAATCCCGTCTCTCCATTTTTCCCGCAAATATTTCAAAAACGGAGGCAAGTAATTTCAAAATGTTTTTAAAATTAAGGTCAAGTGAGACCTTTGCAAAAGAGTTCCTCTCTCTTCTTTTTTTCCCTCAAAAGGAAAAAGAATAGAAAAGAGGAAAAGGAAAAATTTTGCGATCATCACAGAATTGGCTATCTTGATGGGACCCGTCTTTGTCCGGCTGGATTTATGCTTTTGCTTTGCTTTGATATTATTTAAGTCTTTATTCTTTAAATGTCAGCTTCATTTCCATGCAAACCTTGGGAGCCTAGACTCTGTCCTAGCTGACATAATGCATATAGGATTTAAGTATGGTTTGGTAGGACCATATTGAGGAGAATTTCTTCATGCTCACTTAGACTGAGGTCTAAAATACAACTCTCCTCAATTCTAGGGATTGAATGTAAACAATGTATGCAAGTGTATGCTTCTCTTCATTTAAATTCTATCTCTTTAGGATTTGCATTAGAGACATCTGGTTTTATTGCATGTTGAACATATTTTCAAGAAAACATCCCTACCTATATTGTCCCAGTTTTCACGTTGCTGGGCTGTCTCAGTGAACCATAGTTCGGGAGAGACCTCATAACTGGACCACTTATTTGGGTTAGCGCCCCCCTACCACGTACCTAAGGGCCATAGTTCGAGGTATATCGGTAGGTGCTCGAGGATGTTGGGAAGCCATTACCTTAGAACCAGAGAAATATTTCTATGCCACGTACTTCGAGCTTCGTCTTGAGTATATCGGTGTATCTTGATTGAAATCAGATGATCTGAACCCTAGAGTTAGGATTAAGGTCCTATCAACCTTTTCAAATATTGCATTTAGAGTCATCTTCTAGGGAGTGTTGTTCTGTGCATCATTGCTTGTATAGTTTGGATTCTTTTGTGGATATTATCTTGTAAATCCTATTTACTTCATCTTTTCAAAACCCTGGATGATGATTTCAAGAATTCCTCTATTTTCTAAAAAATCTAGGATTGTATATCTCTCATTCTTTATTCTTTCATAATTTTTAAAACCCTGGACGTTCTTTTTAAGTCTTCCTCTATCTTTTAAAAGTCCAGGCGTATTTTTTCTTTTCTTCTAATTTATTTAATTCTTTTGATCATGCCTGCAATTTTTTAAAATATTCAGGTCTTATCATCCATCGTCAAATATGTCTTTAAATTCTATTCTCCTCATCCAAGATCTCTTTTATCAGGAGATCTCTTCTCAAACCTTTTTAATATCTCTTTTTTTCGTCTCTCTTTTTCCCCAAAACTCCACAAGTCTAAACCCTTCCTTTATTCTACAGAGAACACGTCAGACATTCCATCATGGTTCAAACGAGAGTAGCTCAGCAAGACAATGACAGTGAAGTGGAGGAAGTGAACTCTCCCAGATTGTCTCAAAGACATAATTCAGAAGAGGATGATGTTGACCCAGCAATGTACAAGATATTCCAAAAGATGATGACAAAAATGATGTCCGAACAAGTTGGGGCAGGTTCAAAGAAAACATCCTCTAAAAACAAGATCAAGAGAAAGCCAATGAAGAAGCATGTCAGGATCAACAAGAAGAGAGTTCAGCAGGACAACACCTCTGAGGGTACAAAATCAGCCGAAGAAGACTCCGAAGAAGAGCAGTTCATGTTCGTCCCAAGACATCTGCGACAACCCAAGAAGGTGGCAGAAGAGCCTGAATCAGTAAACAAGCCTAGAGATGGGGTCATAGCAGAAGATTCAATTTAAACACTAACTAAGATGGTCAAGGATCTGCAAATTCGAGATAAGGGAAAAAAAGTGTACACCAAGCAAGACTTGTACCTTGGATTGGATGGAGATAGCAGCTTGGAGAACCTCCCTAGGAAGTTCATTAAGTTTGATGGGTCTGGCGATCCCAAGGCCCATCTTGCAATGTTTTTCGTAGAATGTGCCAGATTCAGTGAGGAAAATCGTGCTCTTTTCCTGTGCTTCCCTCACAGTTTGGAAGGCATAGCTGCTAAGTGGTATGCAGAGCATATCAACCCTATCGAATTGTGAGATTTCGATAAGGTTGTCAATCTGTTCATTGAGCAATTTCTATTTAACACGGAAGCTCTGCCCACGCTCAACCATTTATACAACCTCAAGCAAGAAAGTAATGAAAAAGCTGGAGATTTCATCTGCAAATGGAGAAGTATTTGCAACAAGATGAAGAATCCCATCTCTGAGGAACATGCCCTCCAGATTATCCTCAACAACTTCTCACAGCCTTTAAGAAGCCTCATTTCCACATATCCATCAAAATCATTTATTGAACTGACAGAGCGAGCAGAATGACTCAAAATGGGAATGGAGAATGGAGTATATGAGGGCATCACTTTGGTCAAGAATGCCCAGGATCAGAAGAAAAAGGCACATTTCACTTACTCAGTCGATACCCTAGGCGACCGTCATGGCAGTAGCAGCAAAAACAGTAACAACAGCGGCACAAAGTCTGATCAGAACAAAGAAAGGAAAGGAAAATTCTTCAAAAATAATGACAAGCCTCTTTCAAACGATTCCCAACAAAAAGGGGATCTTCAGGAAAAACCCAAGCACATCAATTGGAGTAGGGATCACAAATTTACTCCTTTGGATCAGCCTCCAGAAAAAGTCCTGGAATACTTACTGTCCCAAGGAATGGTTAAGCTTCCCAAAATCGCAGATCCTCTAGTGATCATGGGAAGATTCAAAGAGCAATTCTGCAAATTCCACAGGACAACAAGGCATGATACCGAGTATTGCTTCATCCTCAAGCATTTGATACAAGACTGCATAGATAAGAATATCCTCATAGAAGATAAAGAGGAAGGAAAAATGGAAATCCTGTCAGCTCCATTCCCAAATCATTCCGCAGCAACCATCTCAGAATGCTCCTTTTTACCACAAAACCATATATGCCCATGCTTCAGTGATGACATAAGTCTTCAGCATTAGGTCATGGTTCTGCATCGGAACCAGCCTGTACCCAAGAAAATGAATATCATTTCAATCCTGAGTTAGATGAACTTGTCAGCTGAGAACAAAAGGGTCCCAGGTTTCCCCAAGAAGTTCATTAAAAAGCAAATCCCTATAGAAGAAGCGAAAACCTCTAAAGCAGCTGAAGAGCGAGCCAATTTGTTGCAGAAGTCAGTCACAACACTCTCCAATGTTTCAATCTTGGAACTGACTCATGATTTCCCAAAGCATCAAGAAATGCTAGATGATCTGTTGAGAGAGATCAATGTGAAGCCAGGCACCACCCCGGAGGATATGGCATAGATTGTAAATCAGGCGATGACCAATGCGCCTATCACCTTTTCAGATGAGAACTTGCCAAAACCTCATTCTTTTCATAACAATGCGTTATACATTGTGGTAAGAACCAGGGGCATGACTGTCCCCCACGTGCTCATTGATGGAGGCAACAACCTCAATATCTGCTCAGAGATGACAACAAAAGCCTTGGGATTGAGAGAGGAAGAATACGTGCCTGATCCGATCACAATCTACGACTTCGATAACCATTGGCAGATTGCCAAAGAGAAAATCTTTTTAGAAATCTTCATCAACTAGTCAGTGTACGCAGTTTTATTCCATGTGAATGTGCCGCCGACCTACAATCTTTTGTTGGGACGAACATGGATCCATAATGCCAATGCCATCCCATCAACCCTCCACCAATGCATTAAATGGTCTAAGGGAGGGATGATCACCACCATTCTGGGAGAAGATCCCGAAGAGAGGCTGCCACAGCCTATGATCCCCCGTCCGACATTTACATCAGACATCCCCAGTATCCGAGAAAGTGATGAAATCGACCTCAACAAAAGTTTAGAGATGTTGAAACTGAAGGATGTTCTGGTAGATAAAAATGTTGCAGCCATGGTCCAATGGTGAGGACCCTGTTTCTTCAAGCTGGGAGGATGTGTCAACTACACCTCTTTCAAGGATCATCCCTTATTCCCTCAGTTTTTCAAGGCCAGAAGGGGATTTGATCTTCTGATAAAACACGGGTACCAGCCATTCCGAAGCATGGGAAAGAATGAAGACGGTATATTGGAGCCGATCATTCCTATTCGACATTCATCCAGTTCAGGGTTGGGGTTCACTGGCCAAGCCTCCGGCGAGGAAACCATATTTGTTAAAGGAACCAAATGAGGAGGATAATGCCTTAGTTTTTCTGCTTTCTGTTCTTGCTTTTCAGTCAATCTTGTAGGGACAACACAGTTCCAGTCTCTTTTGTCCTTTGTCAGTATTGTAAATATTTGGTCGTTGTTCTCGACTTTATTTCAATGAAAGTTTGATCTTCTCTTCACATTTGAGTGTTTATCATTCTTGCTTATATTTTGATTATGCCATTATTCCTTCCTTTTATACAAAAGTTTGTTTTGGGCTTGTACTTTCCCTTAAAAAACCTTCTTGGCATTTTCAGGATCATCGAAACATGGCTCCTGAATCGATAAAAAAGTTTATTATCAATCCCAAATTATCCCAAAATAATTCAAAGCTGACAAGAATTCATAAGATAAAGGCAAGAGCAGGGGTCAGCAAGGCAACAGAACAGACCAAAGAGCTAGCAAAATTTGATTCAACAATTCAAGAATTGCCAGAATTTGCTCATATCCAAAAGCAGGATGAACCATCATCTTTGGTTCAAGATCCAACTGAAGATATCAACATTGGATCAGAAAATGATCCGAAAATCCTTAAAATTGGTTCAGGCCTAAATGCAGATGAGAAAACAAGACTCATCTGATTTCTTAAGCAGCATCAAGAAGTATTTGCTTGGATTTATGAGGATATGCCACGATTGGATCCTAAGTTGGTTGAGCATCAACTCAAGTTGAAACCAGATTCCAAACCAATCAAGAAAAAACTGAGGAAGTTAGACCATCAAGTTGAGCAACAAGTTAAGAAAAGGGTTGAAGATTTGTTAAAAGCAGGCTTCATCCGAGCCATTGATTATCCAGATTGGCTAGCAAATATCTTGGCAATTTCTAAAAAGAATGGCAAAGTTCGTATTTGCATTGATTTCAGAGATCTCAATAAGGCTACTTTGAAGGATGATTATTCACTCCCTAATATTGATCTTTTGATCGATAGCACGACGAGCCACGCCATGTTTTCTTTTATGGATAGATATTCAGGATACAATCAGATCAAGTTGGCCGCTCGTGACCAGTCAAAAACTTTCTTTACCATGCCATGGGGAACCTTCTGCTATACAGTCATGCCGTTTGGGATAAAAAACGCCGAGGCAACCTATCAGAGGGCAATGGTTGTTATTTTTGATGATCAGATGCACAAGAATATGGATGTATATGTGGATGACATCTTGTTCAAATCTAAAGAAGAGGAAGATCATCTCGATGCTCTTGGTCAAGTCTTTGAAAGACTGTTTCTTTACAAGTTGAGACTTAATCCTCATAAATGTGTTTTCGGAGTAGAGTCCGGCAAATTGCTTGGTTTCATAATCAACAAAAGGAGAATAGAGGTGGACCCGGCTAAAGAAAAAGCAATTATTGATATGTCACCCCCAACCAATCTCAAAGAACTGCGAAACCTTCAGGGACACATTCAGTTTATTCGCAGGTTCATCTCCAATTTGGCCATGAGATGTGAACCTTTCAATCATTTGCTGAGAAAAGGAGTAAAATTTGAATGGGGATCGGAGTGTCAACTCTCGGTTGAGCGCATCAAGTAGTATCTCTTTAACCCACTAGTTCTGAAGCCATCAAAATTGGGGAAGTCTCTCCTACTATATATCTCCATCAATCAGAATGCCTGTGGTGGATTCCTTGCACAGTATGAAGATGGCAGTTTGATAGAGCATGTCATCTACTATGTGAGCAAAACTTTCATTGATTATGAAAAAAAGTATTCTCAAATGGAAAAGACTTGTCTAGCTCTGGTTTGGATGTGCCAGAAATTAAGACATTACTTGTTGTCATCTGAGGTCAAATTTTTGTCAAAGCTTAATCCTCTCAAAGACATTCTTGAGCAACCATTTCTCACCGGACGGATTGCGAAATGGCAGGTCCTTCTAATGTAATATGACTTAGAGTATGTTTCTCAAAAATCAATTAAAGGCCAAGCTATCGCAGATCAATTGGCAGATTTTTTCCTGACAGAAGAAATAAAAGCAGAGGATGACTTTCCTGATGAGCACATCTACAATGTCCAACAATCTCCAGTTTGGAACCTATTCTTCGATGGCTCTAAAAATATGTCTGGCATAGGGATTGGAATCCTATTAATCACTCTAGAAAAAGAAATGATCCCTTATTCTCTCAAGCTTGGTTTCCAATGTACTCATAATATGGCAGAGTATGAAGCCCTAATACAAGGCCTCAAAGTTCTGCAAAGTTTTAATGTCAAGAGAGTGCATGCCTTCGGCGATTCGTTACATGTCATCAGTCAAGTTAACACTGAGTGGCAGGTGAAAGATTCAAAATTGATCAACTATCAGAAGATCGTCCTAGCTCTGGTGGACAACTTCAAAGAATTTCAGCTCAATCACATCAGAAGGGAGCACAATCAAATAGCCGATGCCTTAGCTAGCCTGGGCTCCATCTTATCCTTTAAGGGCAGTGAATCATGTCGTTATTTCGAAGTCGGCAGGCTTGAGCAACCTGCCTTCATTTCAGCCATGCAAGTAAACCAGGTCAATCAGAAAGAGAAGCCTTGGTATTAAGATATCAAAAATTTCATTGAAACTGGTGAATTCCCACCAGAAATGCCAAAAAGGGAGCAACGCGCAATTCAGTGCATGCCTGCCTGTTATTTCATCCTTGCCAATATTCTCTATCACCGTGGGTTTAGTTCTGAGTATGCCAGATGCTTAAACAAAGATGAAGTTGTGGAAATTATCCAAGAGGCACATGAAGGGATTTGTGGTGACCATGTTGGCTATCAAACTCTTGTCAAAGAGATCATCTGAGCAGGATATTACTGAAAAACTATGCAACAGGACTGTCATCGATTCATGAAGAAGTGCATCAAGTGCCAAATGCACGCACCTTCCATTCATGCGCCGACCACATATCTACAATCAGTGGTTTCTCCTTGGCCATTTTCTATGTGGGCTTTCGACATCGTAGGCCCAATTACTCTTTCTGCTTCAAATGGCCACAAGTATTTTCTGGCCGCTATAGAGTATTTCACCAAATGGGTTGAAGTTGTTACTCTGCGCACAGTAGAAGGCCGCCATGTGGTTTCTTTCATTCACAAGAACATTCTTTGCCGCTTCGTCATACCACATGACATTGTTTCAAACAATGGAAGTCATTTCAAAAATGAGAGGATGAAAACCTTCTGTTCCAAATTCAAAATTTGCCATCATTTCTCAGCTCCCTACTATCCTTAAGGGAACGGTCAGGCAGAGGCCACCAATAAGATTTTGATCCGCAATTTTGGAAAGGACTCTAAAAATAGGTCGTGATTGGTATGAGAAAATTCAGGATGCACTTTGGGCATACCGAACCACCATTCGGACTCCGACCAATGCCACTCCTTCAGAACTTGTTAAGAAGATTTGGATCATCTCCGAGATGAAGGAGTTTGTGACGAATCCTCCCAGGAAATGTTCAGATCACCGTCAAGATGAAGGCGACTACGCTGAACCTCCCGACAAACCCTAAAAGATATTTGATTGTTGCTATCATCAAGAGATTTCTAACCAATGGGCCAATATCACCAATATAATTTCTGAGAAAAATAAGGATCAGAGCATCTCCAAGATGAAGGAGTTTGTGACATACCCTTTCCCGAAGAAAAAAAGAAAAGTCAGGACATCTCTAAAATGATGAATGATGTAATAAACTTCCCTTGAAACCCATGAAAGCTCAATGTCTCAAAAAGAGTGCCAGAAAGATCATTATGGGAAAAGCCCTAGGATATCAAACTGCCAAAATTGCCAGAAATCACCTTTTCTTATGTGAATTTTTTATCAATATTTTTTCGTTACTTGCTTTTATGAAATTAAGAGTATTTTTTCTCTATTCATGTCAAGGAAATGGATAGCTTCCTTGAAGAAACTCAACGGCTTGAAAATTTGAATCTGACTCTAGAATCCGAGAAGTTAACCTCATTTTGAAGGAATACTCTAGGTAAATAGATGAAATATCTTTTGCACATACGTGCACACTCTCAAGCATTTGAATCAACTGCAATTTTATCTTATTGGCAAAATTTTCTAGTTATCCAAAAATGTTATAAATATTTAATATCTATTTTGATGCAACATAGAGTTGTTTACATTTATCAAAAGAGTTGCCTCATTCAGACGAGGTATCTCTTCAGGTCCCATCACGATTTCTTCATTCGAGGATTCCGTACGGTCTCACCTGCTCAGGTTAAGGGTTAAAAACCTGAACTTTCTGCGAAAAATCATCTATTTCAAAAGCTATTTCAGTCTCAGCAATGAGACACCCAAGATCATCCCTTTTCCAAGCTTTAGAGAACCCCATTTTTTGTCCTTTTTGCAGACTCCTTTCGGATTTGTTCGTCCAAACTCCGAATGTCCCATCATGGTTTCTTCGTTTGAGGATTCTGTATGGTTGTCCCCTTTCAATTTAAGGGTTAAGCCTGAACCTTGCTCCATGAGGTATCTTCCGTTCAGGTTTGGGTTAAACCTGAGCCTCGTTTCAACGAGGTGTTTTCCCAGTCCCATCATGGTTTTCTCCATCAAGGAATCCATACTTTGTATATCCATTCTGTAAAGGATCATACTTGAGCTTCATATCACAAGGCATCTTTCTTAAAAATGTTCCATCAAAGTCTTTGTATATTCTTTTCCCATTCAGATGAGGGTAAAACCCGAAATTCATCTTGCTATATCCCCGTCCCATCCAGATTAAGGGCTAAACCTGAATCATTCCAAAAAGATGATCTTGTCTCACCCATGAGACTTGATCAAAATTCCCGTTTTCACTATTCTGGGATCTTCATCCCAAAGTCCCATCACAATTTCCTCATTATTTTTGAGGATCTTGTCTCCCCAAAGCCATTCAAAGTAAGGTTTTAAACCTGAGAAACCATGTCTTTCAAGATAAATTCTTCTACACCCAGTTAAGATCTGCTGACTGGGGCATTTTTCAAAATTTAGAGTGTTTTCTTTGCCACTAAGCTCAGCTTTCAACCGATTTAGTAGCAAAGAGGGGCATCTGTGAACACCCCAAATTTTTTAAAATTTTATAAATATTCTCTTTTTTGCCTCTGACCCCCATTTTCTGAGTAAATTGAGTCATTTTACTCAAAACTCTAGTTTATTTCTCAGATTTACTGGAATCAGATCCATTTTCTATATCTGACTCAATTTTGGATCCGAACCTAGTATTAAAATCCAAATCTGAGCCTCGTTATTCAAATTTCAAAATTAAATTCACAAAAATACCAAAAATAATTTCCGAAAGGCTCAGACAGTTGATTCAATATCCATTTGGATTCGATGCTCTATATTTCTCGATTCAAGGTTCAAAACTCGAATATTTCCTCAAAACATGGATCTGAACCCATTTTTTTAGAAAAGTTCCAAGGTTTAAAACCCGAATTCTCATAAAACACTTCTTTTATAAAATATTCTTAAAATTCTTAAAATTAGTTTAAAACCCCATAGTTTTAGAGTTTTATTTAAAAAATAACAAAAAAATACAGAAAATACGAAGAAAAAGAACAAAAATTGAATTGAAAAGGAAAAATACAAAAAATGGTTTTGAAAACCCCTTTTTTGAGATTTTTTTTTCAAGAGAGCCTTGTTTTTGAAAATTTGAACTCCTGCGAACGGCTTCTCAACGGTTTTTCATTGCGCTCTCCCTTCTCCCTCTCCCGGTGATGAGCCCCCTCTCTCTCTCTCTCCCAGAAGCTCTCGATCGATCCACCCTCCATCGGCTGCTTCCTTCGTGCCTCGTCCATCGATCGCTAACTGAATCGCTTCTCGACTCTTCCCTAAGCCCATCGCTTGCCTTCTTCTTCCTCTCCCATTCATCTTCAATGGCCTTTTCCCTTCCGGATTCTTCTTCTCCCCTCTATAAAATGGGCGCAGGGGGGGGGGGGGGGAAGCCCTGGAGGATCCATCTTCGACCCCATCACTCTCTTGCATCAATTGTTAGCATCACCCTACCATCGCACCCCTTTTCCCTTCTTCTTCTCGATCGCCCTTCCTTCTACCCCTTTTAGTAGTAGGGATCTCTATAGTGGTAAAAGGAGAACTCACTCCTTCCTGCTCCTGCAATGCAAGGCAATCAGCATTCGATCAATCCCAAAGCCATGCAAGGCTACGACCTTGATAGTCAACATCTGCTTCCTTCTTCCAGGGCTCTAGCAATCCGATCAGATTGAACATCGGTATAACTACAGGTGAGCAAACCATCCTCCTCTTCTTTCTTCTTATTCATTGTAAACATTACCTTTCCTTTATTCATAGCATTTCTTTGTTCTGATTGCATTCTTCCTTATTCCCTTTTCTTTTATTTTCATTGTAAGGCATAAAAGGGTGGAATCGACCTGCATATAGCAGGATCGACCCACCCTCTGCAACATCAACGAAACGCCCATGTTCCTACAACCATTTTATGATTTCTCCAATGCATATTAATTTTGAAAGGCATGTCGGATCCTGGATTTTCCTGTTACTGCGTTTCATTCATTTGGTTTCAGTTTATTAATAGATTTAGTCAGTTATATTATGTTCATTTTTGCCTAGTATTACCGATCTTTCTTTTCATCAATTGATCCCATTTATTAATTTCTTTGTTTAACATTATCATCTGCAGCACTTCGTTTTTCCAGTTTTGAATCAATTACATCTCTCCATCGTGTAAATCTCTTTACATCATCGAATTTCATCTTTATTGTATCTTTTTTTTTTTAATGTTTGCTCCGCATCTCGGTCCACCTGGCTTCTATACCTTGTTCAACCCCAATTCATCTATATGCCATCCTCATACCCAATGGTATGCTCTGAGAATTAATGTGTTCTCAGAAGATGGTAATAAGCCTATCAATGGCATTGAGTAGTTAACGACCAATCTCTACCTCTGTGCATTGAATAAAAACCTGGATGGGCTATGATGTGTTGATCCTTGCATATCAAGCATGGATGCTGCTAATCAACCTATGCCAATGAACCTGGATGGGCTATGGGGATATGATTACTATGAGGTGATTTGGCTAGTTGACAACACACGATTCTAGTGAAATTATTAATGAACCTATGCTGAAATTGATGCATTGGCTCCTCTGTTTCCGAGATCAATCGGCTCTTATTGATGAAACCATTTTGCAGAAGATGATTTGCTATTGATAAAAGCCTCTCCTCCATACCCCTGTAAACAATTCAAAATTAAGGAGTCACTAAGGTGCTTAGCTCTTGTGTTGAAGAGAATGCCTCTAGGTCAGCATACGTCATCTTGTGGGGATGAGAAAAACCTAACATTCATTGGGCTGGTTGGAATGCTGGACCCACCGGAAGAGGAAGTGCAAAATGCCATTGTGACATGTATGTTTGTTGAGGTAAGTACGATAGTTATCACTGGTGATATATACCTATTGCAGGATCCCTACACCACCAGGTAGGAGGCTTTTTGATCACCTATCCAATTGCACTGGAAATTCTCACACTGCTTTTGGAGTTGAAAATTTCCCTTCTATTCAAAAGGCATTGGTATTGCAACATATAGTGCTCTTTACCAGGTTTGAGCCTTCACCCAAACGCATGTTGGTTGGATCATTGCAGCATTAAAAGAAAGCAGTGGCAATGGTTGGTGATGGTGCCTGTAAACACCCCAAATTTTCATCCTCATCCAATGTTTATATATTTCATATGTCATTGCATGCATTCGGCATACCATTTCATTGCATTGCATAGCATTGCATGTCATTACATCTCATTTTTGAGATCCAGCACTCCTGTTTTCAAAATATTTAATCCAGATTCGAGTTTTAATTTTTTTTTTTTTCAAAATCAATTTTAAAACCTGGGTTTTTAATCAGCATTCTGTCATTTGCCAACCCCCAGAACCTTATATTTTGAAATGTTTTCTCAGAAAACAATTTGGATTTGTTTTAAACTCAAATTTCAACTGATTTCAATTCTCAGATGAGACCCATTTAGGTGGTGTCGCTTCTGGATTCCTTCATTTATAAAAAATCTCAAAAATTTTAGAGTCCTAGTTGGATCAGGACTCTGTATTTTCATCTGTTTGAATCTTTTTGAACCTTTTAAAAATACCATTCTGATTTTAAACCAGCTGTGGTCATATCCTTGCCCATTCTCGTCATTTTTTGTCCAAAATTTTAGAATCTTTGTCCAATCAGAACTCTTTTTCCAGAGTCCTAGTCGGATCAGAACTCTATTTTTTACTACCTTTTTTACCTATTTTTGAGAAAGCTTATCAAAATCCTTTGTTTTTGGCCAAAATCCTAGAGTCCTAGTCGAATTAGAACTCTTTCTCGGAGTCCTAATCGAATCAGGACTCTATCCTGATTTCGTCTGTTACTTCTGTTCTTCACTTGTTTTTAAAATCTTTTCATTTGATTTTCAAAATCTTCTATTTTAGCCAAAACTTTAGAGTTTTAGTTGGATTAGGACTCTTCCTCAGAGTTGCAGTCGGATCAGGAGTCTATCTTTCGTCGTTATTCTTACTTGTTTTTAATCAAATCTTTCGAAATCTTTCAAAATAAGTCAAAAACTTAGAGTTTCAGTCAAAACAAGACTCTGTTTAGAGAGTCCTAGTTGGATAAAGACTCTGATCCTGATTTTAATTTTAAGAGAATCTTTCAAAAATCTTTTCATCTATCAAAACTATTACACTTTTATCAAAGAATTTTAAAATTTTGAGATTTTATCCTAGAGTCCTGATAGAATCAGGACTCTGCCTCAGAGTCCTGGTCAAATCTGGACTCTATACAAAGTTTGTTTTCTCACTCCATTTTCACTGATTTTCAAAATTTCTGTTTAAATTTCATCATTTGCTTATCAGAAAACAAAAAATTCTTAGAGTTCTGATCGAATTAGGACTCTTTCTCAGAGTCCTAATCAGACCAGGACTCTGAACCAAAACTTCAATTTTATCCTATTTTTAACTGTTTTCAAAATTCTCTTATTTGTTTTCTCAGAAAATCCAAAAATCTGAGAGTCCTAGTTCAATTAGGACTTTTTCTTTAGAGTCTTAGTTGAATCAAAACTCTATTTTATTTCAATATTTGTCATTATTTTCACTGTTTTCACAAATTCTTTCATCTGTTTTTCAGAAAATACCAAAAAAATCTAGAGTTTTAGTTCGATCAGGACTCTGTCTCAGAGTCCTAATCCTGTCAGGAGTCTATTCTAAAGTCTGTTTTTACTTTCATTTTCATTCATTTTCATTTGTTTTTCAAAATTTAGGTTATTTTACAGAGTCCAGTTAATTCAGAACTCTATTTCAGAGTTTCGGTTGAGTTAGGACTCTAACCCTGACTGTGTTTTTTAACTCATTTTTTTTTACCAGTTCTGATAAAATCTTTAAAAAACTCCTTCATTTGGCTTTTAAAATCTAAAATCTTAGAGTCCTAATTGGTTTAGGACTCTGGCCCAAAGTTCCATTTTGCTTAGAACTCTATTTTCAAAACTTTGAATTTCAACTGTGATTTTAACCTTCATGGTGTTTACGATGCTCATTCATTCTATCTAGAACAGGAAATGTAAATTCTTCTTTAAGATCTAACTATTACAACATATAAAATCGAATTTACAACTCCAAGTAGTGATATTTTCCATATATTCCCTGTAAATCACTTGATTAGTGTGAAAAGAGAAGAAAAATTATACATGTCATATAGATGTCAAATGGTAAAAGAATGCCCATATGCCAAGATATATATGATGAAAATATGCTTATGTACATATCTATGTTTATATGCATATATGTATACATATATATATATATATATATATATATATATATATATATATATATATATATATATATATATATATATATATATAAAATAAGATGAGAGTTGGGGTTGAAAATGAGTATAGGTACTGTTATAGGTAATGGAGATAATATGCAATAGACAATATAAGTGACTAAAGAAAATGTCATGCATTAGATGTTGGCAGTAGTGTGGAGCTGGATATTGCAGGGAAAATAGCAGGTAATGAAAGTTGTATCAACATCAGGTAAAACATAACAATGCAAGGTGGGATGGAAATTGCTTTGATGATGTAGGATGAAGCAATTGCCTGCTGTATGTTACAACAGGGAGGGTGTACTGACAGGAAATATATGGTGGCTGGAAGGTGAAAATCACGCGCTGCAGTCGATGGAACTGCAGACATGTGTAATGGTTTTGCAACTTGTAGATGAGAGATGGCAGTGTATGTGAGGGAGTGCTCTGGTTTATAGGTCGGGAAACGTGGAGGGATAAGGGTGTGCAAAAAAAAAAAAGAAGAGAAAATATCATAGTGCCAGGTCACCACAGAAAAAGACACGCTTAACCAAATGGTAGAAACAAGAAGGGAACATGAAACACATGAAGTACAACATGAAATTCCATATCTATGATGTATAATACAATTGCAAAAATACTTACAGTCGAAGCAAGTAGACCACCAAAAAGAATAATTGCATCAACAAGAGAAAAACAAATAGCATAGTATACCCTCAGGTTTGCCGCAGTCAATGGAGGCAGAAAGGGGATGAAAGATGGGAAATTTGGAAGTTCACTTTCATGCTCCTCGTTCAAAATACCAAGCTCAGCACTTTTAATTTTTTGTTGGATTCTTAACCTACGAACCTGCCACTGCTAATAGCACTGTAGCAGGGAGATGACAGAGTAGTAGATGGGGTAAGCAAGGTTGCAACTGAATATCCCTGGAATCCACAAGAGACAAACTCTCTACTCTCAGCTCACGCCCTAAAAAAATGAAAAAAATAAAAATAAAAATAAAAATATCTCCAGAATTGAAATCAATGTCCATTCCTATCTATTTCAGATAAGTGATTGTAGGGGGGGGGGAACCCCGATCGACAATATATACCTTTGCAAGTGCTTTTTACAACATATGCAATGGTTTTTCATACATTACCTGATGGACTCAACTGCCTTTCAGTCCTGCAGGAACTCATTGCTATACGTGACCTGCTACATTGTTATAGGATGAAAAGAAATCCAAACGTAACAACTCAATCCAAAAAAAAAAAAGGTTATCCTTCTCGATTTATTCCCAGTAATGACAGGGTTTTAATTCCCTAATGATATCATTAGTTAACAAAAATGCAGGATCAAAAGACATAACTGATGAAGTTAAAATATATTGGAAGCATAATAATAAAGAAAAGAAGAAGTAGAAAAAGAAAGAAAAAAAGGAAAAAAATGATGAGTTCAGCAGTGACCTCAAGATGGAACACGAGGTTTCATAGATTATTGGTATATAACCAACAAAACAAACATGCATACAATCTATTTAACTACAGAAATCTACCAAGGGTGACAATTCGAACAAATCGCCCAGGAAAACCTCCTTCAGAGGTTGCCCAGCCATCTTCAGGAAAATAATACATGGGTCTTGAATGTTCCAAATATATCCAATACTTAATGCCGCCATGAAAAAGTGGGTACAGAACTACTGAAGCAACTTCAGGATGATTCGTGCGATTCATTTTTTATATATATATAGATATATATTTTTTTTTACAGTATTATATTTAACAGAGCCATTGTGGTTCGCACAATAAAAGCAACGCTAAAGCTCCATGAAAGCAAAGAGTCTAACATCTGAGGATAGACGACGAGTAAATGGGAAATCGAAAACCAAGGGGAAAGAAGAATACAAGCCAATTCAGCAACAGGGAAAAGAAAGGAAAAAGAAAAAAAAAATTAAATACAAACTAGAAGTTACAATAAATGCAGGGAAATCAAAATTAACCAGGGATCGGAATACAAGATTAAACAGAATAGCAAGACACAAAGGAAAACAGGTTTAACAGATAACCAAAGAGGGGGGGGGAACCAAACTATTCACGATGGATCTAGATAACTACCCTTTAACTAAAATAAGAGAAAGACAGGAAGAAGGTCTTAACAGGAAGGGATGACAAAGAAGCAGGCCAAATTGAGATAAATCAGACGAAGAGGGAGGGCATTCGGGACCATCGACAGGTAATGGTTTAGAATATCTCCAGAAGAATGATTAGGGCTTGGTTTTCCTTCTGCAAACTGAGTCTGGATTCATTTCTAGGCTGGAATTATCAACGCATTGTGGCAACCATTTGAGTTCTGTAGGACGCTGAGACGATGCTCCTCCCCCTTTCTTTTTTTTTTCTTTTTTTTTTTTTGAACAGGGCTCAATCCCTATTGCGTGACACTGGGTCAATGCATAGAGGAGGAAGTCGACGTTGCCTACGCAGAAGGATAAAGCTACTGATCATGCTAAACAAAAAAAGGAAACAGTGCAGACGGATGATACTCAAGATGGAGATATAATTACGCAAAAGTGAGAACGAAGGGGAGCACTCAATCGGGACTTAGAGATAATCTACAGAAATGAGGGGCCGATGTTGAAATATGATATTTCATCGCTGTAGCACTCGGTAGATCGGTCTACAATACGCAGATCGATCTTACCATAGGTGCATTTAAAAGAAAAGAGAAAAGAAGTGAAAATAAACAAAATCAAAACATAATATAATGTAAGAAAAATGCTCATAGAGGAATCGAGGGACGGAAAAGAAAACTTTACCTAACCTTTACGGGGATTTCGACAGATGAAGGTTTAGAGAGCGCTCTTTCTGGCACTGAAATCTTCTAGCACTTGTTTGTAGGGATTTCTGGAGAATGGAGAGAATCTCCCCTTCGTTTGATTGTAAAAAAAGATGGATGTCGAGAACAATGGCACTTTTTCTGATCGAGAAGAGAGGAAAGGAGGCTTGATCGAGCGGCCGATGGCGGTTTGGGGCGAAGTCTTTAGTGAAGATCGATGCCGATTTTCTTTTTTGGGGGGGGGAGGTCGGTTTGCAGAAGAGGGAGCGAGCAGGAGGGACTCGGGTGGATGCTTCCCCTGCGTGCTTCCACTGGATTTCTGGAGGTTGCCGACGACCCTTTGCTTCCGTCGACCGAAAAGGGGAAAAGAGAATTAGGAAAAAAAAAAGAGCGATGAAGAGGCAATGAAGGGGTGAAGAAGGGGTCTCGTGGAGAGGAGAAGGCAATGGAGGGGTGATAACGGATGATGTGAAGAAGACCATGCGTGCTTCTCTTAAAGGGATGGTAAGATGATTCGGTTTTGGGATGGATGGAAGAGAGTGAATTTGTTAGTGATGGAGGGTCGAAGATGGGGAAATTGGAGGGCCATGGAGGAAGGAGAGAGAGATCGCACATGGGAGTGTTCGGCGGAAGCTTCGTGAAGGAGTTCGGGAGATGGCTGCTTGTGGTTAAGGGTTTCGGTGGCAAAAGGGGTTTGAGATTGTGAGAGGGTTTGAGAGTGCGATTGAGGAAGAAGGTGGAGCGAAAGAAGGAAAAAAATCTTTTTGCCTTCGACCCCTTGCGAGAAAACCCTAAAAGATGTTTACGGGGCCCTTCAGACTTTTCACGAAAATTTTAAAAAGAAGGCTCCTTTACCAGTTTTTTTCTAAAAAAGGTTTTTCTAAAAAAAGGATATTTTCAAAAAGAGGTTTTCTCAAAAACCGATTTTTGTTATATATATATATATATATATATATATATATATATATTCTTTTACATTTTTCCATTTTTTTTTGGTATTTTCGGAATAAACCTTAAAATTTATGAGAAAACGAGGATTTAAACTAATTTTTTGTATTTTTCTGAGAAATATTTACAAAAGTGTTTTTCTGAGAATTTCAGACCATTTCGGGGAAATTTCTTCAGAAGAATGGGTTTGGACCCAGGTTTTGGGAAAATGTTCGAGTTTTGATACTCGAATTGAGAAATACAACGTGATGGATCCAAACGGATGTCGGATGGACTGTCTGAGCTATTTTAAAACTCTTTTTGGTATTTTTCATAATTTTAATTTAAAATTTGGACCATGAGACTCAGATTTGGATCTGGACAATGGATCCAGATCCGAAATCAATTTAAACATATAAAACAAATTTAATTTCAGTAAAGCTTGAGAAATGAACTGGAATTTAGATTTAAAAGATGACTTATTTGTTCAAAAAAAATGAATTTAGGGGCAAGAAGAGAATATTTAAAAGATTTTGAAAATTTTGGGGTGTTCACAGATGCCCCTCTTTGCTACTAAGCCGGTTGAAAGCCGAGCTTAGTGGCAAAGAAAACACTCCAAATTTTGAAAAAAAATGCCCCAATCAGCATATCTGAACTGGGTGTGGAAGAATTTATGGCTCTTCAGGCTTAAAGCCTTGTCCTGAATGGCTTGGGGGGACGAAATCCTCGAAAATGATACGACTGAATAATAGAGATGAGGAAATCGTGATGGGACTTTGGGTGAAGATCCCGAAATGATGAAAGATAAGAATTTTGATCAAGTCTCATGGGTGAGACAAAATCAACTTTTCTGAATGATTCAGGTTTAACCCTTTATCTGGATGGGACGAATATATCTCAAAATAACCTGAATGGGGAAAGGAATATGTGAGGACTTTGATGGGACAATTATGAGAGAAGGCCTTGTGAGATAGAGCTCAAATAGGATCCTGTCTTGGATGGATATACAAAGCATGAATTCCTCGATGGGAAGAACCATGATGGGACTGGAGGAAGAAACACCTCGTCGAAACGAGACTTAGGTTTAATCCAAACCTGAAAAAGGAAGATACCTCGAGGTACGAGGTTCAGGCTTAACCCTTAACCTGGAGGGGACGACCATACGGAATCCTCGAGTGAAGAGACCATGATGGGACCTTCGGAGTTTGGACAAACAAATCTGAAAAGGGGTCTGTGAAAGAAGGAAGGAAATGAGATTCCCTAAAGCTTTGAAAAAGGGATGAACTTGGACGTCTCATAGCTGGGACTAAATCAGCTTTTGAATTTAATGACCTCTCGCGGAAAATACAGGTTTTGACCCCTAACCTGAGTGGGAACAAACATACAGATTTCTCGAAACCATGATGGGACAGGAGAGATACTTCAACTAAATGGGGTAACTCTTCTGAACAACGCTAGGTTGCATCAAAATGGATATTGACTACTTATTTCATTCTTAGAATATCTAGAAAATTTTGCCAATAAGATAAATTTATAGTTGACTTCAACGCTTGTGTACATGTGTGCAAAGATATTCCCTTTTTTACCTAGAGTATTTCCTCCAACGAGGTTAACTTCTCGGTCTTAAGAGTCAAATTCAAAATTTTAGCGCTGATGATTTTCTTCAAGGAAGTTATCCATTTCCTTGATATAAGAAGAGAAGAAATATTCTCAATTTCATAAAAGCAAGTAGTGAAAAAACATTGATAAAAGATATTTTGCATAAGAAAAGATGATTTCTGACAATTTAGGCAGTTTGATATCTGGGTGTTTTTCCCATGATGATCTTCTTGCACTCTTTTTGAGTTATTGAGCTTTTTCGGGCTTTTACATCATCCTTCATTTTGGATGTTCCTGACTTTTCTCTCTTTTCCAGAGAAGGGTACGTCACAAACTCCTTCATCTCGGAGATGTTCTGATCCTTCTTTTTCTCAGGGATTATATATGATGGTGGCTCAAAAGGTCTTTAGATGATAGCAGAAATCAAATATCATTTAGGGTTTGTCGGTAGGTCCATCACACTCGCCTTCATCTTGACGGTGATCTGAACTGTCCCTGGAAGGATCCTTCACAAACTCCTTCATCTCGGTAGATGATCCAAATCTTCTTTGGCCCCGGGGGTCTACTCGCTTAATTCGCCTTCATCTTGACGACAATTGAGAGATCCCTTTTGCAGATATTTGATTGTAGCTTTAAAATGGATAAGGAGATATGGATTGAGTGGATTCTTTTATCGCTCAGGATATTTCCACTGTCTGATTGCCAGAAAATCATCTTTAAACATGCGTAAAAGCTATGATCAATATCAATTCGTTTCTGGCTTTTCAACATCATTGAATATTTATTTCACTAATCATACCGAGGATATTTCTTTCATCCTTTTGGTTGATCAAACAGGGAAAAGATTTGAATTTTACCTCTTTTTCGCAAAAAGTTTCACCTTTTTGGAAAGAAATACTAGAGGAAATCTAAGGTAATTCTTTTGTGCAGTAAGATTTATTTGGAATCAACAAATATTTTTAGCAAATTGGCAAAGTTTTCATGACTTCTATGTGAAATATTTACTCAATATAGATTTTGATGCGACCCTTAGTTGCAATTTATGATTCTGGACATTCTGACCAGTAAAACTGGAACCTTTCATTTAACGACCAGCGAAGGAGCTGGAACCTTTCATTTAACGACCAGCGAAGTAGCTGGGACATTTCATTTAACGACCAGCGAAGTAGGTGGGACATTTCATTTAATGACCAGAAAAAACTGGGACCTTTCTTTTAACGACCAACGAAGGAGTTGGAACATTTCATTTAACGACCAGTGAAGTAGCTGGGACATTTCATTTAATGACCAGTAAAAACTGGGACCTTTCATTTTAACGACCAGCGAAGTAGCTGGAACCTTTCATTTAGCGACCAGCGAAGTGGCTGGGACATTTCATTTAATGACCAACGAAGGAGTTGGAACATTTCATTTAACGACCAACGAAGTAGTTGGGACATTTCATTTAATGACCAGTAAAAACTGGGACCTTTCATTTTAACGACCAGCGAAGTAGCTGGAACCTTTCATTTAGCGACCAGCGAAGTGGCTGGGACATTTCATTTAACGACCAACGAAGGAGTTGGAACATTTCATTTAACGACCAGCGAAGTAGCTGGAACCTTTCATTTAACGACCAGCGAAGTAGCTGGGACATTTCATTTAACGACCAGCGAAGTAGCTGGGACATTTTATTTAATGACCAGTAAAAACTGGGACCTTTCATTTAACGACCAGCGAAGTAGCTGGAACTTTTCATTTAATGACCAGCGAAGTAGCTGGGACATTTCATTTAACGACCAACGAAGGAGTTGGAACATTTCATTTAACGACCAACGAAGTAGCTGGGACATTTCATTTAACGACCAGCGAAGTAGATGGGACATTTCATTTAGCGACCAACGAAGTAGCTGGAACATTTCATTTAACGACCAGCGAAGTAGCTGGGACATTTCATTTAGCGACCAGCGAAGTAGCTGGAACATTTCATTTAATGACCAGCGAAGTAGCTGGGACATTTCCTTTAGCGACCAGCGAAGTAGCTGGGACATTTCATTTAGCGACCAGCGAAGTAGCTGGAACATTTCATTTAATGACCAGCGAAGTAGCTGGGACATTTCCTTTAGCGACCAGCGAAGTAGCTGGAACATTTCATTTAATCATTTAACGACCAACGAAGTAGCTGAGACATTTCATTTAATCATTTAACGACCAGCGAAGTAGCTGGGACATTTCATTTAATCATTTAACGACCAGCGAAGTAGCTGGGATATTTCATTTAACGACCAGCGAAGTAGCTGGGACATTTCATTTAGCGACCAACGAAGTAGCTGGAACATTTCATTTAACGACCAGCGAAGTAGCTGGGACATTTCATTTAATCATTTAACGACCAGCGAAGTAGCTGGGACATTTCATTTAATCATTTAACGACCAGCGAAGTAGCTGGGACATTTCATTTAATCATTTAACGACCAGCGAAGTAGCTGGGACATTTCATTTAATCATTTAACGACCAACGAAGTAGCTGGGTCATTTCATTTAATCATTTAACGACCAGCGAAGTAGCTGGGACATTTCATTTAATTATTTAACGACGAGCGAAGTAGCTGGGACATTTCATTTAATGGCCTGATTTAAGATTGAGACTTTTGAAAGACACCCAGTACGAGGACTGAACTTGATCTTTAGATTTAAAAACTTTAGCAAAATAACCAGTGCGAGCATTAGGTTTTTCGACTGAGAGTCAGGAAGGAGATCGGCCTATTTAAAATATTTAGAGATCGAAGCAAGAAGAATGGCCGGGGTTTCAAGATTATCCCTTATCGTGAAGGGGAAATAGAATAGACATTTTTGAAGAGAATTTAGAAAAAGAATGATTCAGGTTTATCCCTTAACCTGAAGGGGAAATGAAATAGACATTTGATGAGAATTTAGGAAAAGAATGATTCAGGTTTATCCCTTAACCTGAAAGGGAAATGAAATAGACATTTGATGAGAATTTAGGAAAAGAATGATTCAGGTTTATCCCTTAACCTGAAGGGGAAATAGAAGATTTTATGAAGAGATAACCTGGGACTTGAATTTAGAAGGGATATGACAAGATTTAGAATTTATGATCTATGATTTAGATGGACCAGATATGCGGTCCAATTTTCAGGATTTAAACCCTTTATTCTGAACGGGGAATATAGAAAGAATAAACTTCGAGAGGACGGAAGGATATAGAACTTTGAAAAAAAAATGTAGAACATTTGAGGAAATTGATTTATTTTTGTAAAAAGAATTCTCACAGGTAGCATGGTTGCCCCTATGAGTGATCTTAGGATTATCCCTTATCCTGAAAATGGAAAAAGAATAGAATTTAAGAAAGTGAAGAGAAATTGATATAAATTTAGAAAATCAATAAAGGTTGACGAAACTTGTATTTACAAAAGAATTCTCGTAGGTAGCATTATTGCTCCTACGAGGGGTCTCAGGATTTTCCCTTATCCTGAATGGGAAAAAGAAATAGAATTTAAAGAGATTTAATGAAGGGAAATTGATATAAATCTAAAAAAAATCAACAAAGATTGACAAAACTTGTATTTACAAAAAAATCCTCATATGTAGCGTTATTGCTCCTACGAGGGGTTTCAGGATTTTCCCTTATCCTGAATGGGAGAAGAATAAAATTTAAGAAAATTTAGCGAAGGCAAATTGATATAAATCTAGAAAATCATAAAGATTAACAAAACTTGTATTTACAAAAGAATCCTTATAGGTAGCGTTGTTGCTCCTACAAGGGGTTTCAGGATTATCCCTTATCCTGAATGGGAACAAGAATAGAATTTAAGAAAATTTAGCGAAGGCAAATTGATATAAATCTAGAAAGTCAATAAAGATTAACAAAAACTTGTATTTACAAAAGAATCCTTATAGGTAGCGTTGTTGCTCCTACAAGGGGTTTCAGGATTATCCCTTATCCTGAATGGGAACACCTCGGACAACGAGGGTCAGGTTTATCCCTTAACCTGAAAGGGTATAAGAATTGATAAAATTTAATGGAATTTGAGGAAAAATTTTGATAAACTTGATAAAACATGATAAAATTGATGTAAACTTGATAAAATATGAATAAAACGAATGAAACAGATAAAAAGTATAAAAAATTAACTGAAAATTTATAAGATTTGAGAAAAAAGAGTTTTTCTGATCCTGCCTGCATATGGGATCTTGGAAGGAAAATGTTTATTTAAAAGATAAATGAGAAATCATTTTGGAGGAAGAAAATCCACCACAAGAAGAATGATCAGCGTGAGATATGATCCTTTAAATCAAACATGAGAGATCATCATGAGGGTTAATTTTCGAAGGCAATGGTTTTGAATACCTAATTTTGAAGAAGAAGATCAACAATAGATCTGATTTCTAAAAATAACAGTGCGAAATAGATAATAAGATCAACACAAGGGTTGATCTTTGAAGGTGTAAACACCCCAAATTTTCACCCTCATCCAGTGTTTGTCCATTTCATAAGTCATTACAGATCATTGCATGTCATTGCATGTATTCTGCATAGCATTGCATGTCATTGCATAGCATTGCATCTCATTTTTGAGATCCAGCACTCCTGTTTTCAAAACATTCAATCCAGATTTGAATTTTAAAAGCTTTTATTTCAAAATCAATTTCAAAACCTGGGTTTTTATTCAACACTGTCATTTTCCAACCCCAGGACTTTATATTTCGAAATATTTTCTCAAGGAAACAATCTGGATTCATTTCAAATTCAAATTTTAATCGATTTCAATTCACAGATGAGACCCATTGAGGTGGTGTCGCTTCTGAATTCCTCTATTCATCAAATTTCTCAAAATTTTGAAGGTTTCAGTCCGATCAGGACTCTGTCTCAGAGTCCTGATCCGGTCAGGAGTCTGTTTTGAAGTCTGTTTTTAATCTTTTCCGTTTGTTTTCGAAATTCAGGTCATTTTACAGAGTCCAGTTAGTTTAGGATTCTATTTTAGAGTTCGGTCGAGTTAGGAGTCTAACCCTGACTGTGTTTTCTGACTTATTTCATAATTTCTTGATAAAATCTTTTGGAAAATTCTTTCATTTGGCTTTTAAAATCTAAAATCTCAGAGTCCTAAGAGTTCAGGACTCTAACCCGGAGTTCCAGTTCGCTTGAGACCCTATTTTCAAAGATCTTGAATTTCAAATGTCGATTTTAACCCTTTTTCAAAGCCATTTTCAGTGTTTATTTCAAAATTTCTAAAACTCGATGTGGGCCCACTCAGTTGGCACCATATCCAGAGGAATTCTAATTCAGTTAGGACCCTATGCAATTTCAAAAATTCTAATTTTAAAATTGCTTTTGAAAATCCTTTTGAAAACTCCTTCAATTTCAAGTTTTAAAATCATCTTTTTGTAAAAACTCAAGTAGGGCCCACTCGGGGTGGCGCCATATTCGAGTCAGTCATGGCTAGATTAGGGTTAGTTGATGTCTTGGTTAGTGTTAGAGGTTTAGAAGAGTCAAAACTATTTTGAAAAACTCATTTTTGAAAGTTAGTTTTTAAAACTAGTGTTTTTAAAGGTGTTTAAAGGTGTTTTAAAAACCCAATGTGAGAAAATGCCAAGTGGCACCACATTTGGGGGATTCTTAGGTTTAGATAGGGGTTAATTAGGGATTAATTAGGATAATTTAGGTCAAGGGCATATAGGTAACTCCACCCAAAAATCGCCCCCCCCCTTTAGAGTCCAAAATTTTCAAAATTGTCAATTTTTAAACCTAATTTTTTATTATAAATAGATGCATAAGGGGGGTCGATTTTCTCATCTCTCTCCCATTGGATTCTTGGAGCTTCTCTCTCTTCTCCAGCACCTCCACCTTCCTCCATTGCAGCTGCAAGCACCAAGGTAATATTTTTAATATTTTTTAGTTTTATTTAATACTTTTTCATGTTTTAAATCAATTTTAGCCATTGGTGTCATCCCCTTCATGGATTAAACCATGGATTCAACCTCAAGAACCATCAAGAATCAGCAAGAACGATCCAAAAAGGTGATCTAACCCTGTTTTGGATGATTTACAGAGATTTTAATCCATTAGAATTGATTTTAATATGATTCTTTACATTATTAACCAATAAAATATATGATTTACCCCTTTTAATGGGTTAAATCTATGTTTTAAAGGTGATATCAAATTCCATCCATTGATTCCCTGTTTTTATTTTATTTTCATGGTTTATTCATGTTTGTTTTACGTTCTATAGCATAGAAATAATTTTTATTTACTGTTTTATGGTTTATTTTATTGATTTACATTAGTTAATGCATGGTTTTTCAAGTTTCTTAAATTTCTGGGTGTTTTAGGTTTAGAACAGTAAAGATGATGTTATTTCGGATTGAAGCACTCATTGTTTATTTCTGATTTTTTTATATGTGATGCATGAATGAGTTATTGAGCTACTGTAGAAAAACCAGAGGTTTTGGATCTCGGGAACCCTGTCAAAAAAATCAGACATCAAATCGGTTTTTTAAAGCTTTAAAATTGTGTTTAAAATCAAGAAGGTAACTTGCTGTTATGATATTTCTCTCATCTTATATCCGATTTTAGATCTGTAAAATGATATGGATTCAAATTGAGTAGATCTGTCTGATGTGAAATTTTCGGATTTTTTTATCACTGTTTAGTATTTTTCCCCTTTTAGAGAATCTGTTTTTAAATTTAAAACTCTTTAGGGTTTACCAAAACCCTAATCAGACTTGTGTTAGTCATAAATCCCAAACCACAGATCCGATTCTAGATCTGTAAAAAGTGAGTATTGTTATTTTTCTGTCTAATGTTCACCACTAAAATTTCAGAGATTTGTGTTTAGGATTGCTATTTATGTCTGTGTTTTCAATCTGGAATAGCTGTTTTAATCCCAGTTAAGAGTGATATATTTTAGCTCAGATTGCCGGAAGGGTTTCTCCCTAACCAGAAATGATTTTTCCGATCTGTAATTTGGGAAATCTCTGTTTTCCTTCCTAGTTAGTCTCTGTAAAATTTCATAAATTTCCATGGAGATTTGACCCCTAGTTCGGGTCTTGGACTGAGACTGGTTGGTGAATTAGGTCAAAAATAGCATATTTTAGGGTTTAATGCAATTTTCGGATTAATTTAATGTCAAAAAATTATTTTTATAATTCCAATTCGACAATAGGGTTATAACAAGTGCAGGTACCAATTTTTATGGATTTTGGAATCCATTTGATGGCTGAATTAAGCAAATTGCAAAACCGGGTTCCTGAAAGATCCAAAAACACTGCAAAAATCACAAAATTTGTGATATTATTGGATTTTCGTGCATAAGCATATGGTTTTAGGGTTTTATTATGTTCATAAGCATCTTAGGATACTTTAGGTTTAATTTTGTAGTTATTTTATTTCATTTAGGTCATAAAACCCAAATTTTTACCAAAAATCTATTTCTAAAAACCCTGATTTCAAGGCCATAGTCTTGCTATCGGGGGCAATTTGGTCATTTGATCTAAATTTCGAAATCCCTAACCCTAATTTCATATTTTTAATCATGTCATAGCATGTTTGGTTTGAGTTTATTCCATTCAAATTTTAAAACTTGCATTTTATCAAAATATCTTTCTAAAAACCCTAATTTCAAGGCCATAGTCTTGTTATTAGGGGTATTTTGGTCATTTTGACCCCAATTTCGAAATTTCATATCTTCTCTTTCATATTTATTCAATTTTATTTCATACTTTATCATTTTTATTTAAGGGAATCAAGGAAAAGGCTTATATCTAGCAAAATCCAACAATTTCCTGATATTGTTGGATAAATCTAGAAAAGCCAACATATTTTCATTAACCAAGTTTTCTAGTTTTGCAGGTACATTGAAGACTTTATTTTTCATGTATTTAAATTTCAATAGTGATGTAACTTGTAATTAAACTTTGGAATAAGAATTTACATTTCCTGCTTAGCTTAGGCAGCATTGCATATAGTTTATTTTTTTAAATAATGTTAATGTGTGATGGATGATGATTCATGCATATTCAAACTCACTATGGTCTACACGAATGACACATACACTAGCTTTTATGAAGTTTATAAACTTGGTGGAATTTGTATTTATGGCCATAGTCAGAATACGAATGATACTCAGATTTATAATCTTCACATTAGCCACATTCAGCCTACACTCTTAGGCTAACTTCAAAAATGCAATGCATTTCTCAAAATACAAAAAGTATTTCTCAATTCCTCAAATCCATATTCATTCATTTCATGCATTTGCCAATTCCCATTCAAATCTCAATTCAAAGAATTTTATTTTCTCAAAATTTTCTAAGTCATATGGAGAAATCGATTTTCTCAGAATATGAAGATCTCAAAGTATGTTTCAAGTGTTTTTCAAGTTCAAAATTCGAAATTTCAAGTTATATTTTCAATTTCAAAGTTGGAATTCAGAGAAACCAAGTCTTTCAGAATCGATTTTCACTAAATGTCAAGGATTTCTCAAAATCGATTTTTATTTCTCTCAGAAGTATATTTCAAATCCCAATTCACGATTTCTCATGTGATATCATTTCCAAGATTTACATTTTCTGAATATTTCAATCATTCAAAGCAAACATCATGTTTTCAAATGTGCATTTTCTGAAAATTCATAGCACATGCCTGATTCTATGTGCATTTAGAAATTAGAATATGATTTAGACAAGTTGAATAGAGTAGAGCATAAGATTGATCCTTGGTTCAATTACCCCTGTTAAAGGTGGCAGGAACGGTTGAACCTCGTACCGACAGGCGAGTCCCATTCTACGGAATTTTCCCGCATTTTAAAACGGAGGCGAGTTATTTTCAAAAACTTTTCAAAGGTCAGTTTGATTCGTAAAGGTTAAAAATTTTGCGATGATAACAGAAGGTAATGCTTAAAAGCCAATCTTGGAAGATAAGACCAACACAGGGTCGATCTTTGAATATAATGATTTAAAACCCATTTTTGGAAGATAAGACCAATGCAATGATTGATCTTTGAATATGATGATTTATAACCCATTTAAAAGATAAGAACAACGCCAGAGTTGATCTTTAAAAAGTTTTGAGATCAATTTTGGAGGATAAGAGCAACGCAAGGGTTGATCTTTTGAATAAAAAGATTTGAAATCCATTTTGAAAGATAAGATCAATACAAGGATTGATCTTTGGAATATAAAGGTTTTGAAATCCACTTTGAAAGATAAGGGTTGATCTATAAAGATTTGAAATCCATTTTGAAAGATAAGACCAACACAAAGGTTGATCTTTGAATATAAAGATTTAAAATCCATTTTGAAAGATAAGATCAACACAAGGATTGAAAAGTTTAGAATTCATTTTGGAAGATAAGACCAACACAAGGGTTGATCTTTCAATATAATGGTTTGAAAAACTTATTTTTGAAGACATGATCAACACGAGGGTTGATTTTTTTGTCAAAGGTTAGACCAAGGAATATTTGAACTCCTTGGTCATAACGAAGATTTTTAAAATTTCATGATTTTTGAAAAATCCCTCATAGGTAATATCATTTCTCCCATGAATGATGTCAGGATTGCCCCGCATTCTAAAAAGAACGGGAATTAAAATGCCCCAGTATGGCAAAAAGAAAAGAAAAGATATAAAGGAAATTAACATTTCATTTGATAAGCAAAGGTTAGATAACAACTGAATATTTATAAGAACTTGAAAAGGAAAAATACTCATAGAAGACTGGGCTGACTAGCCCCTACAAGACAACTGACAAAAAGAGACGAAAGCAAACAAAACTTTGGCTTTATCAATTCTTTAAGTGGTCCGGGAATGGTTCTGTCAGGACTGCTGGTTGCTTTTCTTCCTCGTCCTCTATCAGCTCACTTCTGTCGATGCAGTCTTGTATCATGTGCTTGAGGATGAAACAGTGTTCTGTGTCGTGCCCCGTTGCCCTATGGTATTTGCAAAATTGGTCCTTGAATTTTCCCAACATTACGGGAGGATCTGCGATCTTAGGGAGTTTGATCATCCCGTGCTTCAAAAGGTAATTCATAATCACTTCTAAACTCTCAGATAATGGAGTGAAGACTCGATCTTTCTCCCACTTGATGTACTTGGGCTTCTCTTGAAGATCACCTTTTTGTTGAAGGCCGATTGGAAGCGGTTTATTATTGTTTTTAAAGGATCCCTCTTTCTGCCCCTTGTTCTGATCTACTCTCGGACCACTGCCACTGTTGGTCTTATTTCCTTTGTTGCTGCTGCCAAGATTATTGCAGGAGGCATCAACTAAATGAGCAAATTGAGCCTTTTTCTTCTGGTCCTGGACATTCTTGACTAGAGGCGTGCCCTCGTAAAGTCTGCTTTCTATTCCTGCTTCGAGCCATTCGGCTCGCTCAATCAACTTGATGAAGGATTTCGCCGGGGAAGTGGCAATGAGGCTTCTTATGGGCTGAGAGAAATTGTTGAGGATCACCTGTAATGCGTGCTCCTCAGGAATGGGTACCTTCATCTTATTACAGGTGCTTCTCCACCTGTGAATGAAATCACCTGCTCTTTCATTCTCTCCTTGCTTCAGGTTGTAAAGATGATTTAATGTAGGTGAGGCCTCAATGTTGAATAAGAAGCGCTGGATGAACAGATTTACTACCTTATCGAACTCTCGTAGTTCGATAGGATTCACGTGGTCAGCATACCACCTGGTTGCTACACCCTCCAGACTGCGGGGGAAGCAAATAAACAACGCTCTGTTGTCTTTTCTGAAACGACTGCACTCTGCATAAAATGTGGCCAAGTGGGCTTTAGGGTTGCCAGTCCCGTCAAATTTGAGAAACTTGCAGGGAAGATTCTCCAGGTTATCATCCCCATCTAGACCATCATAAAAATCTTCGCCGGTGTAGGTCTGCTTGCCCTTACCCTTGGCTTGAATATCCTTAATAGCTCGATTCATCTCCTTCATCTGCTTGCTCATCAGGTCCTCTGCTGGAGCCCCAGACTTGGGCTTGTTGATAGATTCAGGCTCTTCTGCAGCTATTTTTACGGACTGCCTTGGAGGATTCTGTTTGTAGACAATCTGGTCTTCTTCCTCTGACTCTTCCTCGACTGACTCTGATTCCTCAGAAGTAGTGTCTGGTTGTACCTTCTTCCTGATGATTCTGACTTGCTTCTTTACAGGCTTCTTCCTCAACTTGCTTTTAGGAACTGCCTCTTTCAGCTTAGCCTCGGCTTGCTCTGACATCATCCTTGCCATCATCTTTTGGAACATATCATACATAGCGGGGTCAATGTCATCTTTCTTGTTCTGACTCTGTCCCCTGAGTGATTTAGGAGAGCTTACCTCCTCCGCCTCACTGTCGCTAAGTTGAGGAACTGTTTCTTTTCCCGCTCTTGTCGTGACCATTTTCGGATATCAATGATCTTTCTGTAGAGGAAAGAGGAGGTTTTTAGACCAGAGAAACTTTTTGGAGAATTTTTGACAAGAGGGAGGATTTAGGTTAAAATCTAAAAAAATTGTATCCCATTACTAGGGATTGAGTCGTTACAAAATTTGTGACAATTGCATTGTTTACTCCACGAGGGAGAGTAACCAACTAAAATATGAAAGAAAATACCATTTTGAAAATGATATCGCTTGACCGAAAGAGATTTTTATGAAAATATAAACAAGAATATAAAATTAGAAGAGAATAAATAAAATTTGAGGATAAATGGTAAAGATTTAAATTTTGAAGAACATGCAGGCAGAATCAGAAGAATTTTTTGAAGAAATGTAGAAGAAGAAAGATACACCTGGGTTTTAGAAACAAAAAGAGGAAACTTTGAAGTATATACCTAGGGTTTTGGAAAATATAAGAAAGATATATATATATAAAATATCACACAATCACAGATATACAAGCAAGGATACACAAACAGCACTCCCTAAAGCTGACTCTATATGCAATATTTGAAATGGCTGATAGGACCCTAACCCTAACTCTAAGATTTATATCATCTGTTTCCAATCAAGGTATGCCGATATACTCAAACCGAAGCTCGAAGTACATGGCATATAAAGATATCTCTTTGGTTCTAAGGTAATGGCTTCCCAACATCCTTGAGCACCTACCGATATACCTTGGACTATGGCTCTTAGGTACGTGGTAGGGGGGCGCGAACCCAAATAAGTGGTCCAGTTGTGAGGCTCTCTCCCGAACTATGGTTCAGTGAGACAGCCCAGCAACGTGAAGACCGGGACAAAAATAGGTAGGGATGTTTTCAAAATATGATCAACATGCAATAAAATCAGAAGGCTCTAATGCAAGTCCTAAAGAGATAGAATTTGAATAAAGAGAAGCATACACTTGCATGCATTGTTTGCATTCAATCCCTAGAATTGAGGAGAGTTGTATTTAAGACCTAAGTCTAATGTGAACATGGAATAATCTCCTCAATATCGTCCTACCAAACCATACTTAGATCCTATATGTAATGATGTCAGCTTAAGGAGAGAGTCTAGGCTCCTAAGGTTTGCATGAAAATGAAGCTGACATATGAAGAATAAAGTCTTAGATTATATAAAAGCAAAGCTAAGGCATAGATTCAACCGGACGAAGACACGGTCCCATCACGGTCGCCAAAACTGTGATCATCACAAAATTTTTCCTCTGTCCTTTGGTTTCTCTCTCTTCTTTCTCTTTCCCTTTTCTAACCTCTATTTTCCTCCTTTTTGAAGGGAAGAAAATAAAAGAAAGAAAAGAAAGAGAGAAGAGAGAAAGAAAGAGAGAAAGAGAGAAGAAGAACTCTTTTGCGCGGTCTCACTTGACCTTAATTTGAAAACATTTAGAAATTTAACTCGCCTTCGTTTTGAAAATTTGCGGGAAAATAGAGAGACGGGATTCGCTCGTCGGTACGAGGTTCGACCGTTCCTGGCGCCTTTACCAGGGGTAATTGTTATCATCGCAAATTTTTTAACTTTTACAAATCAAACTGACCTTTGAAAAAGTTTTTGAAAATAACTCGCCTCCGTTTTAAAATGCGGGAAAATTCCGTAGAATGGGACTTGCCTGTCGGTACGAGGTTCAACCATTCCTGCCACCTTTAACAGGGGTAATTGAACCAAGGATCAATCTTATGCTCTACTCTATTCAACTTGTCTAAATCATATTCTAATTTCTAAATGCACATAGAATCAGGCATGTGCTATGGATTTTCTCAAAATGCACATTTGAAAACATGATGTTTGCTTTGAAATATTTAGAAAATATAAATCTTGGAAATGATATCACATGAGAAATCGTGAAATGGGATTTGAAATATACTTTTGAGAGAAATAAAAATCGATTCTGAGGAATCCTTGACATTTAGTGAAAATTGATTCTGAGAGACTTGGTTTCTCTGAATTCAAACTTGGAAATTGAAATTCTAACTTAGAAAATTTGAATTTGGAACTTGGGAAATATTTGAAATATCATTGGCAAATCCATATTCTTTTGAATAAGACTTAGAAAAATTCTAACTTCAAACTTTGAAATTGACTGCATAACTTTGGAAAATTGAGTTTATGAACTTGAAAAAACACTTGAAATATTCTTTGAAATTCAATGCTTTTGGGAAAATCGATTTTGCTATAAGACTTAGGAGATTTTGAGAAAATGAACTTCTTTGAATTGGAATTGGCAAATGCATGAAATGAATGAATATGGATTTGAGGAATTGAGAAAATCTTTTTGTATTTTTGAGAAATGCAGTGCATTTTGAAGTTAGCCTAAGAGTGTAGGCTGAATGTGGCTAATGTGAAGATCATAAATCTGAGTATCATTCGTATTCTGACTATAGCCATAAATACAAATTCCACCAAGTTTATAAACTTCATAGAAGCTAGTGCATGTGCCATTCGTGTAGACCATGGTGAATTTGTAAAAATATGCATGAATCATCATCCATCACACATTAAAATTATAAAAATAAACTATATGCAATGCAACCTAAGCTAAGCAGGAAATGTAAATTCTTATTCCAAAGTTTAATTACAAATTACATCACTATTTAAATTTAAATACAGGAAAAATAAAGTCTTCAATGTACCTGCAAAACTAGAAAACTTGGTTAGTGAATATATGTTGGCTTTTCTAGATTTATCCAACAATATCAGGAAATTGTTGGATTTTGCTAGATATAAGCCTTTTCCTTGATTCCCTTAAATAAAAATGATAAAATATGAAATAAAATGGAATAAATAAGGAAGATAAGATATGAAATTTCGAAATTGGGGTCCAAATGACCAAAATACCCCTTATAACAAGACTATGGTCTTGAAATTAGGGTTTTTAGAAAGATATTTTGATAAAATGCAAGTTTTGAAATTTGAATGGAATAAACTAAGCTAAATATGATGTAACATGATTAAAAATATGAAATTAGGGTTAGGGATTTCGAAATTTAGGTCAAATGACCAAATTGCCCCCGATAGCAAGACTATGGCCTTGAAATCAGGGTTTTTAGAAAAAGATTTTGGTAAAAACTTAGGTTTTATGCACTAAATGAAATCAAATGAGCACAAAATTAAACCTAAAGCATCCTAACATGATTATGAACATGATTAAACCCTAAAAATATATGCTTATGCACGAAAATCCAATAATATCACAAAAACTGTGATTTTAGCAGTGTTTTTGGATCTTTCAGGAACCCGGTTTTGCAATTTGCTTAATTCAGCCATCAAATGGATTCCAAAATCCATAAAAATTGGTACCTGCACTTGTTATAACCCTATTGTCGAATTGGAATTATAAAAATAATTTTTTGACATTAAATTAATCCGAAAATTGCATTAAACCCTAAAAATATGTATTTTTGACCTAGTTCACCAACAAGTCTCAGTCCAAGACCCGAACCAGGGGTTAAATCTCCATAGAAATTTATGAAATTTTATAGAAACTAACTAAGAAGAAGAACAGAGATTTCCCAATTTACAGATCGGAAAAATCATCTCTGGTTAGGGAGAAACCCTTCCGGCAATCTGAGCTAAAATATATCACTCTTAACAGGGACTAAAACGGCTACTTCAGATTGAAAATACAGACATAAATAACAATCCTAAACAAAAATCTCTGAAATTTTAGTGGTGAACAGTAGACAAAAAAATAAAAATACTCACTTTTTACAGATCTAGGATCGGATCTGTGGTTTGGGATTTATGACTAACACAAGTCTGATTAGGGTTTTGGTAAACCCTAACGAGTTTTAAATTTAAAAATAGATTCTCTAAAAGGGGAAAAATACTAAACAGTGATCAAAAAATCCGAAAATTTCACAGCAGACCGATCTATTCAATGTGAATCCATATCATTTTACAGATTTAAAATCGGATATAAGATGAGAGAAATATTATAACAGCAAGTTACCTTCCTGATTTTAACCACGATTTTAAAGCTTTAAAAACCCGATTTGATGTCTGATTTTTTTGATAGGGTTCCCGAGATCCAAAACCTCTGATTTTTCTACAGTAACTCAATAACTCATGCATGCATCACATATAAAAAAAGAAATAAATAATGAGAACTTCAATCTGAAATAACATTATCTTTACTGTTCTAAACCTAAAACACACAGAAATTTAAGAAACTTGAAAAACCATGCATTAACTAATGTAAATAAATAAAATAAACCATAAAACAGTAAACAAAAATTACTTCTATGCTATAGAACGTAAAACAAACATGAATAAACCATGAAAATAAAATAAAAACAGGGAATCAATGGCTGAAATTTGATATCACCTTTAAAACATAGATTTAACCCATTAAAAAGGGTAAATCATATATTTTATTGGTTAATAATGAAAAGAATCATATTAAAATTAATTCTAATGGATTAAAATCCCTGTAAATCATCCCAAAACAAGGTTAGATCACCTTCTTGGATCGTTCTTGCTGATTCTTGATGGTTCTTGAGGTTGAATCCATGGTTTAATCCATGAAGGGGATGACACCAATGGCTAAAATTGGTTTAAAACATGAAAAAGTATTAAATAAAACTAAAAAATATTAAAAATATTACATTGGTGCTTGCAGCTGCAATGGAGGAAGGTGGAGGTGCTGGAGAAGAGAGAGAAGCTCCAAGAATCCAATGGGAGAGAGATGATAAAATCGACCCCCCTTATGCATCTATTTATAATAAAAAATGAGGTTTAAAAATTGACAATTTTGAAAATTTTGGACTCTAAAGGGTGGCGATTTTTGGGTGGAGTTACCTATATGTCCTTAACCTTAATTATCCTAATTAATCGCTAATTAACCCCTAGCTAAACCTAAGAATCCCCCAAATGTGGTGCCACTTGGCATTTTCTCACATTGGGTTTTTAAAACACCTTTAAAAACCTTTAAAACAATAGTTTTAAAAACTAACTTTCAAAAATGAGTTTTTTCAAAATAGTTTTGACTCTTCTAAACCTCTAACACTAACCAAGACATCAACTAACCCTAGTCTAGCCCTGACTGACTCGAATATGGCGCCACCCCGAGTGGGCCCTACTTGAGTTTTTACAAAAAGATGATTTTAAAACTTGAAATTGAAGGAGTTTTCAAAAGGATTTTCAAAAGTAATCTTTAAAATTAAGATTTTTGAAATGGCATAGGGTTCTAACTGAGTTAGAATTCCTCTGGATATGGTGCCAACTGAGTGGGCCCACATTGAGTTTTGGAAATTTTGGAATAAACACTAAAAATGGCTTTGAAAAGGGGTTAAAATCGATATTTGAAATTCAAGATCTTTGAAAATAGGGTCTCAAGCGAACTGGAACTCCGAGTTAGAATCCTAAACTCTTAGGACTCTGAGATTTTAGATTTTAAAAGCCAAATGAAAGAATTTTCAAAAGATTTTATCAAGAAATGATGAAATAAGTCAGAAAACACAGTCAGGGTTAGACTCCTAACTCAACCGAACTCTAAAATAGAATCCTGAACTAACTGGACTCTATAAAATGACCTAAATTTCGAAAACAAACAGCAAAGATTGAAAATGGAAGTAAAACAGACTTCAAAACAGACTCCTGACCGGATCAGGACTCCGAGACAGAGTCCTGATCGGACTGAAACTTTCAAAAATTTGAGAAATTTGATAAATAGAGGAATTCAGAAGCGACACCACCTCAATGGGTCTCATCTGTGAATTGAAATCGATTAAAATTTGAATTTGAAATGAATCCAGATTGTTTTCTTGAGAAAATATTTCGAAATATAAAGTCCTGGGGTTGGAAAATGACAGCGTATTGAATAAAAACCCAGGTTTTGAAAGTGATTTTGAAATAGAAGCTTTTAAAATTCAAATCTGGATTGAATGTTTTGAAAACAGGAGTGCTGGATCTCGAAAATGAGATGCAATGACATGCAATGCTATGCAATAACATGCAATGCTATGCAGAATACATGCAATGACATGCAATGATCTGTAATGACTTATGAAATGGACAAACACTGGATGAGGGTGAAAATTTGGGGTGTTTACAGATGCCCCTCTTTGCTGCTAAGCCGGTTGAAAGCCAAGTTTAGTGGCAAAAAAAACATACCAAATTTGAACCATAAAAATGCCCCAGTTAGATAAATCTGACTGGGTATGAAGGAATTAATCCAAGTAATGATGATAGATATGAAATGGAAAATAAGAAGAAAATTTTATTTCAAAATGAAGTGAGATTCGGGTTTTGCCCTTGACCTGGATGGGACAGAAAATACCTCATGTAGAAACGAAGCTCAGGTTTGACCCTTAACCTGACCGGGAGATGAAAATGGAATACCTCATCAAAGGAGGCTCAGGTTTGTACCCTTAACCTGATCGGGCAGAAAATGGAATACCTCATCAAAGGAGGCTCAGGTTTGTACCCTTAACCTGATTGGGCAGAAAATGGAATACCTCATCAAATGAGGCTCAGGTTTATACCCTTAACCTGATTGGGCAGAAAATGGAATACCTCATCAAAGGAGGCTCAGGTTTGTACCCTTAACCTGATTGGGCAGAAAATGGAATACCTCATCAAAGGAGGCTCAGGTTTGTACCCTTAACCTGATCTGGCTGGAAAATAAAATACCTCATCAAATGAGGCTCAGGTTTATACCCTTAACCTGATTGGGCAGAAAATGGAATACCTCATCAAAGGAGGCTCAGGTTTGTACCCTTAACCTGATCGGGCTGAAAAATGGACGGAATCCTCGAAAGAAGAGACCGTGATGAAACCTTCGGATTTCCGCACAATGAATCCGATAGGGGTTTTGCAAAAGGAAGGAAATTGGGGTCCCTAAAGCTTGAAAAGGGTTTGATTTTGGGTGTCTCATTACTGAGACTAAATAGCTTTTGAAATTGCCTTTTGCTGAAATTGGTGGCTTAACCTCAAGCCGAAATTGGACTGTCTATGGTGGGACAGTGGGGACACAGGGAAGTGTGCGAATCTGAGAGCCCGCGCGCTCAGATTATACCAAAGAAGGGAAGGAATCTTGAAAACTCCCGTAATCAAGTCCTAAAAAGGGATGGTGTCAGGATGCGCCAAAGATGAACCTCAAGCTCTCGTTTCATGCCAGGATAGCTAGAAAATATTGTCAAAATGTTGAAAATTATTGTTGATTCAAAATAATTGAAAGTGATGCATATTGTTTTGAAAATATTCCCTCTTTTCTACCTGAAGTATTACCTCTAACTGGGCTTAACTCCGTAGAATCAAGATTCAAATTCAAATTGCTTGCGATTGGCTTTCTTTCAAGGAAGCTATCAATTTCCTTGATATGGACGGGAAAGAAAGTATTCTTGATATTGCGAGAGCTATTGGTGAAAGAATATTGATAAAAGAATTTCACAAAATTAAAGAAGGTTCTTGATAGATTTGGCAGTCCGATATCCTGGGATTCTTTTCTCATGATGATCTTTCTGCACTCTCTTTTTAGCAGATTGGAGCTCTCTTGGATTTTTCGGGAATTACATCATCCTTCATTTTGGAGATGTCCTAGCTTTTTCTCTCTTTTTTTTTTTGGAAGGGTACGTCACAAACTCCTTCATCTTAGAGATGTTCCGATCCTTCTTTTCTCTCAGGAATTATATTGACAGTTATTGGCTCTTTGGATGGAAATCTCTTGATGATAGCTGGAATTAAATATCTTTTAGGGTTTGTCGGTAGGCTCATCACACTCGCCTTCATCTCGACGGTGATCTGAACTTTCCCTGGAAGGATCAGTCACAAACTCCGTCATCTTGGAGATGATCCAAATCTTCTTTGGCCCCGGGGGTCGACTCGCTTAATTCGCCTTCATCTTGACGACAATTGAGAGATCCCTTTTGCAGATATTTAATTGCAGCTTAGGTGGTTGAGGAGATATGGAGATTGAGTGGATTTTTTTTGTATCACCCAGGATATTTCGACTGCTTTATTTTTCAAGAATGGTCTTTAAAAATGTGTCATTGACTGCGATCAATATCAATCACTCATGGCTTTGCAACAACATTGAATTCTCTTTGCTGGCCATATCGCGGATTTATTCTTCATCCTTTTGGTTGGCCAATAGAAAGATTTTGGACTTTGAATCCTTTTTCGTGAAAGCATTGCCCTTTCGGAAGTAATACTGAGGGTATTCTGAGGTAATAATTTTATGCAATAAAGATTTTTGAAATCAACAAATATTTAATGACAAATTGACAAAATTTTCTTGAAATCCTTTGTGAAAGCGAGCATTTGAAGCACAACGCAACACATCCATGACAAAAATTCTCTTCTCCTTTCCCCAAAGGAGAAGATTCAGAAATTAGAATTGGGAATTACTCCTCTCTTCCCTGAAGAGGAGGTGTTTGCAAAACGAACTTTCGAAGAGAAATTAAGCTTTCGTCAAAACTTCCTAACATTAGGCTTCTCTTATGGAAAGGGGGCCGGAATTGGTGAGATTGGTAAATTGGTCATGAAGGAACGAGTTCATCACACTCTCCCTGAAAAGAGGGTCCTTCATGATGAAATGGCCTAGTATGAAATTATGGGGCCACAAGGAAAGCAAGTCTCCGTCGAGTCTCTCCCTATAAAAAGGGTTCCTTGTGTGAAATTTGGAATTTTGTTTTGCAAACGGTTCACAAAGACACGAGTCCCTTCAAACTCTCCCTAAAAAGGGGCTAAGTGAACGAATTGGATAGCATGCGAAAAGAGCGAGCTCCCTCGAACTCTCCCTATACAAAGGGTCTCTCGCAAGAATTTTTTTTTTTGGAATTGGGTATTAGGTGACCAAAAGGTCGAAATTTGGAAATTGGAATTTTGAAATTTGATATTTGAAATTGGAAATTGGAAATTGATTGGCTAAAAAAAAGTCGAAATTGTGAATTGGTTTACTGAGAATGACATGGGTTCTGTAGGGATTCGACCTACGAACTATCTATTCCATAGGGATTTAACCTAAGGATCATAGTTTAAGAAGGAATGATTCCAACTTGTGAGCTTTGAATGGACTAGGTGCTAAACTGGGGTTTTGAGAGAAGATTCGAATCGGAATTCAATTCTTCAAGGAAAACTAGATGAATTGGATTTTGAAAGAAAATTCAAGTCGGAACTTGGATTTTTTAGACCAACTCTGAAGGAAAAGAAAACTCGAGTCGGAACCCGAATCTTCGAAGGAAAACTAGGTCCATTATGGAAGGAAAAGAAATACGAGTCGGAACTCGAATCCTGAAGGAAAGGTAGATCAATTTGGAAGGAGAAGAAATTTGAGTCGGAACCCGAATCCCGAAGGAAACTAGATTAACTAGAAGGAAAGAAGATTCGAGTCGGAACTCGGATCCTGAAGGAAAACTAGACCGGTTGGAAGGAAAAGAAATTCGAGTCGGAACTTGAATCCCGAAGGAAAACTAGATCAACTAGAAGAAAAGAACATTCGAGTCGGAACTCGGATCCTGAAGGAAAACTAGACTGGTTGGAAGGAAAAGAAATTCGAGTCGGAACTCGAATCCCGAAGGAAAACTAGATCAATTAGAAGGAAAGAAGATTCGAGTCGGAACTCGGATCCTGAAGGAAAACTAGACCGGTTGGAAGGAAAAGAAATTCGAGTCGGAACTCGAATCCCGAAGGAAAACTAGATCGATTAGAAGGAAAGGAAATTCGAGTCGGAACTCGAATCCCAAAGGAAAACTAAACCGGTTAGAAGAAAAAGAAATTCGAGTCAGAACTCGAATTCCGAAGGGAAACTAGATTATCTAAAAGGAAAGGAAATTCGAGTCGGAACTCGAATCTCAAAGGAAAACTAAACCGGTTAGAAGGAAAAGAAATTCGAGTCGGAACTTGAATTCCAAAGGAAAACTAGATTAATTATAAGAAAAGAAAATTCGAGTCAGAACTCGAATCCCAAAGGAAAACTAAACCGGTTAGAAGGAAAAGAAATTCGAGTCGGAACTCGAATTTCAAAGGAAAACTAGATTAATTATAAGGAAAGGAAATTCGAGTCGGAACTCGAATCCCAAAGGAAAACTAAACCGGTTAGAAGGAAAAGAAATTCGAGTCGGAACTCGAATTCCGAAGGGAAACTAGATTATCTAAAAGGAAAGGAAATTCGAGTCGGAACTCGAATCTCAAAGGAAAACTAAACCGGTTAGAAGGAAAAGAAATTCGAGTCGGAACTCGAATTCCTAAGGAAAACTAGATTAATTATAAGGAAAGGAAATTCGAGTCGGAACTCGAATCCCAAAGGAAAACTAGGTTAACCAAAAGGAAAGAGGATTCGAGTCCGAACTCGAATCCCGCAGGAAAACTTAAACTGGTGTGGAAGGAAAGGAAATTCGAGTCGGAACTCGAATTCCGAAGGAAAACTAGGTTAACCAGAAGGAAAGAAGATTCGAGTCGGAACTCGAATCCCGAAGGAAAACTAAATTAGTGGACACTGAATTTTAAAGTGTACCAGTGCAAACACCGGATTTTGAAAATGTGCCAATACAAGCATTATGTTTTAAAAAATTACCAGTACGAATACCGGGTTTTGGAAGATTACCAGTACGAGCGCTGGATTTTGGGGAGGTTACCAGTACGAGCACTGGATTTTAAAAGGTTACCAGTACGAGCACTGGACTTTAAAAGGCTACCAGTACGAGCACTGGATTTTGGAAGGATACCAGCATGAGCACTGGATTTAAAAAGGTTACCAGTACGAGCACTGGAATTTAAAAGGCTACCAGTACGAGCACTAGATTTTGGAAGGATACCAGCATGAGCACTGGATTTAAAAAGGTTACCAGTACGAGCACTGGACTTTAAAAGGCTACCAGTACGATTACTGGATTTTGGAAGGATACCAGCATGAGCACTGGATTTAAAAAGGTTACCAGTACGAGCACTGGACTTTAAAAGGCTACCAGTACAAGCACTGGATTTTGGAAGGATACCAGCATGAGCACTGGATTTTAAAAAAAAAAGTACCCGCACGAATGCTGGGCTTTGAAAAAGTTTGACCAGTGCATACTCAATTTAGAGGGTTCGACCAGTAAAAACCAGATTCAGGAAGTTCGACCAGTAAAAACCGGATTTAGGAAGTTCGACCAGTAAAAACCGGATTTAGAAAGTTCGACCAGTAAAAACCGGATTTAGGAAGTTCGACCAGTAAAAACCGGATTTAGAAAGTTCGACCAGTAAAAACCGGATTTAGAAAGTTCGACCAGTAAAAACCGGATTTAGAAAGTTCGACCAGTAAAAACCGGATTTAGAAAGTTCGACCAGCGAAAACTGGATTCAAGAAGTTCGACCAGTAAAAACCGGATTTAAGAAGTTCGACCAGTAAAAACCGGATTTAGGAAGTTTGACCAGTAAAAACCGGATTTAGAAGGTTCTACCAGCGAAAACTGGATTTAGGAAGTTCGACCAGTAAAAACCGGATTTAGAAAGTTTGACCAGTGAAAACTGGATTCAGGAAGTTCGACCAGTGAAAACTGGATTTAAGAAGTTCGATCAGTGAAAACTGGATTTAAGAAGTTCGACCAGTAAAAACCGGATTTAGGAAGTTTGACCAGTAAAAACCGGATTTAAAAGGTTTGACCAGTGAAAACTGGATTTAGGAAGTTCGACCAGTAAAAACCGGATTTAGAAAGTTTGACCAGTGAAAACTGGATTCAGGAAGTTCGACCAGTGAAAACTGGATTTAAGAAGTTCGACCAGCGAAAACTGGATTTAGGAAGTTCGACCAGTGAAAACTAGATTCTGGAGAATTACTAATTGATTTTGATGGAAAATTTTCAATCTCCACCCTCACGACGACTTGGACAACTGTCGGGGTCTTAGGATTTATCCCTTATCCTGAATGGGTAATTCGATGCAAATGCAAACCGATGCAGATGAATGCAAATGAATATATGCAAATGCAAATGAATGTAAATGGATGCACATGTGTGCAAAATGAGAGATTTGTTTGATCCTGCCTACATACAGAAAGTTTTGAAGATAAAATGAAAATTTTAAAAATGCCCAGTGTAACTGGGAAAGAAGAATTTGAACAAAAGGATAAATGATTGATGTTTGAGGAGCGCTCTCTGAAGGTGACACGACAATTGGATTTGGATTGATTCAGAAGAGACTCGGAAGAGGTTATTCCTCATAAAAGAACATTTTGCCGAGGAGAATAAAAAAATGGCACCGAGCTTGCGAGAAAAACTGACAACTTTATTGATGTATTGAAGGAAAGGTAACAAATAGAGGAAAGACAGACGAGATTACATCATCCCTTTGAAATAATAAAAGCAAGATGAGAAATTAGGAAAGTGCTAGTGTTATCAATTTTTTGAATGATTGGGGAGAAACATGATCAGGATGAATGGTCCTCCTTTTCATCTCCAACGAGAATATTCTTGTCAATGACGTCTTGGATAATATTTTTAAGGACAAAACAATGCTTGGTATCGTGACCCATTGCCCGATGAAATTTGCAGAACTGATCTTTAAACCTTCCCATGGTCACAGGAGGATTTGCTATCTTGGGGAGTCTAACCTTCCCTTTGGCTATCATGTATTCCAGAACTTGCTCCAGTGGCTGTTCTAAGGGAGTAAAATTGCGATCGTACCCCCAACCATCATGCTTTGGTTTTCCTTGGAATTTTAATTCGAATTGGACACTTGAGGAAGACTTGTCATCTCGCTTGTCCATTTTATCCTTCCGACTTGCGAGGTCATTTTTCTCTGAGTTTGGATTTTCTGAGCCTCCAGTATGATTTTTTCTACCTCCTCTTTTGTTTTGTCCATTGCTACTTCTGGTAGAATTGATAGAAAATGTGGAGTGAGCCTTCAGAGACCCGACTGTATCTTTTGTGTGCATGTATTTCAAGAAACTCTCGAGTATTTGATCTAACGGGGCCATCTTGTGGTCCTGGTTTGGATCATCACGCTGCATCTCTTGTCGAGTACTTGATTTTTGCTGAGACTTGGATAAGACAATTGACCAGTACTCTTTCTCATTTTCAATGAAGAGATTCTTGTCGATATGATCTTGGACAATGTTTTTGAAGACGAAACAGTGGTCGGTGTCATGCCCTACTGCCCGATGGAATTTGCATAACTGGTCTGTGAATCTTCCCATGACTGTGGGAGGATTTGAGACTCTTGGAAGCTTTACCAATTCCTTGGCCAACATATATTCAAGGATTTCATCAAGAGACTGCTCGAGAGGAGTAAACTGGCGATCGCAATCCCAGCCGTCCCGCTTTATCTTTTCTTTGTGTTGACTCAATTTTCCACTCTGCTTTAAAGATTTCTCTTTCTGACTTGTATGATTGCCTTTGTTATCCTTGCACCCCTCGCGGTGGGCCTTGACAGAATTTATCTTTTTTGAATCTTGATTATTCCTGACGGGAGTGATGCTCTTGTAGAAATCTTTGCTCCTGAAGACCTTCTTGCCCTTGTCGCGGGCTTGCAAATCTTTAATCTTCTTTGCCATTTCCTTCAGCTGTATTTGGACCGAATCATCCATTGCTTGATTTTTCCCTTTATAGGTTGTCCTATGCCTATGAGGGGATCTTTGAAGTGCTTGCCAGACTTCATACTCTTCATCAGTGCCACCTACTGATTCTGACTCATCAGATGTATCCTCGTGTTGGATATGTTTCTTAAATAGTTTCGAGACTTTCTTGGCTGACCGGCATTTTGCCCTCTGCTTGACCTGGATCTTTTCTGTACTAGCTTCAGCTTGTTCTGTCAACATTTTGGTCATCATCTCTTTGAACATAGCATATATCTGAGGATCAACATCATCCTCTGCTTGCTGATCCTGACTCTAGATTGATCGAGGTGAGTCCATCTCTTCTGAAGTCACTGAGTATGCAACGCCTTCAACTGATGAGGTTTTCTTTTCGGACCTTGTCTGACCCATCGAGTATCACAAATGCTCTCCTGAATGTTACTGATGCTCTCTGCAAGGTAGAACTGATGATTAGGCTTCTGACGGAAATTTGGTTTGGAGGAAAATATTTGTTGAGAATTTTGGTAGACAATTGAAATAATATCCCATTACTAGGGATTGAGTCGTCACTGGGATTACGACAATTGTGTTGCTATTCTTTGCAAGATAAACAACTGAAAATATGCCTTGTTACCTAGGCGAGGTCGTCAAACCAAAGTGAAATGTAAAATAAAGGAATTTTATTGAGGGGAAAAACACGATTTTATCAATAATATACTTGACAGAGGGGAGGGGGACAGACAATTTTCCACCACTCTACAAAATCAGAAGACACACGAGGACCAGAAAAAATAGTAAGACTGACAAAGGAATCCCAGCCATGTCTGGCAGAATGGTATGCTCCGGATCACTGATCTGATGCGAGATCGAATTCTGGCAGAACCCCGGCTAGTGGACGAATCTCTACGCGCTTCTGCCTCTGAGAGAACTGCCTGACACACCGCTCGGGATGATAGTATGCGCAGAAAAATGGGCTAAGTAGTCTGAATCGCTTGCCGTAAGCATAAGTGTATCTGGGAGGTGATTCTTGACGATCAAAGTAGTCCCATACGACCTCTTCCTCCTGAAGGTTGTCGAGCAAGAACCGGTATCGCGCAACTGGAAGAAGCTTTTCACCATTGTATCTGAAGGAACTGGCTCGGACTGGCACATGCCGGAGGAACCAAGACTGCAAGGCATAGGTGCACCCTTCGACTAGGATCGACTCTCCGAGTGCGAAACGAGTCAACCCTCGGTATAGAAAAGCGAATGCGGCCATGGCTATTGAGAGGTGGCTGGTATGTCGACTTCCCCATCTCCTCATAAGCTGAACTATTCTGATATCCATGTAATTCCGTCCATCGGGAAAGAAAGCTAATCCCACCGTGCACAGAACCATCGCGTGCTGAATTCTTTCTCGAGCTGTCCTGGACAACGAGCTGACTTCTGCAAATGTTCCATACTGTCTGTAGATTTCGAGCAGGTCCACATATGCATTCCCATCTTCTTCAATCAGAGGCCAAGACTTGCGTCCCGTCATGCGAGCTAAGGCATCCTTAGGGTCCAGACCCTTAACATTAATCAAAAACTGTTTCTCCAATGGATCTCCAGGCTGACCGGCTGGCTCGGGCAATCCCATAATCTCTGAAAATTCATCCATCAGTACTGTCATCTCGCCCCACGGGAACCAGAAGGTAGAAGTGCTCGGATTCCACCGCTCTGCTAGTGCATGGATCAAGTTGTCGTTGACTGTCTGCTTTCCCACTGTAGATGCCAGTTCCAATCCACACTCGTCCAGATGGTCCGGAAACATACGAGAGAAGTTCTTGAACCATGAATAGTACCACCGGGGAAAGAAGGATCCGGTGCTGAGGACTCGATGTTCGGGAAGACTTTGTCGCACCTCGTAGGAGATGTGACCCTCAGGGAAGACTGAATCAAGCTGACTGGATGCCATCGGACTGGAAGACATGGAAATTAGAATAAGACTTGGGAAAATACAGAAAATTTGAGAAAAATGCAGGCAGGATAAAATGAAGCAGAAATTCGAGATCCAGAAGAAAGTGAGGATGGAAAATCACCTGGAGTTTTGAAGGAAATTAAGGGAAATTTGGAAAATCGTCCAGGGTTTGATGAAATATGAAGAAATAAATGAAAAATGAAGTATTTAAAAAATTGTCCAAGGTTTAAAACATGGACAGTACATGGACATAGATTGGAGAATTTTGAGAAAATCGTCCAGTATTTTTAGAAAATTGGGAAAATATGGAAAATAAAAGGAAATGACTATAACATATTCAATCACATTCTGCACAAACAAGTATGCACATACAGCATTCCCTAAAAGCTGACTCTAGATGCACAAATTTTGAAATAGCTGTAGGACCTTAATCCTAACTCTAAGGCTCAGATCAACTGTATCCAATCCAGTTATGCCTATATACTCAAGCCAAGGCTTGATGTACGTGGCATAAAATCAATTCCTCCGGTTCTAGGTTCAAGTCTCCCAACATCCTTGAGCACCTGCCGATATACGTTGGACTATGGCCCTTGGTACGTGGCAGGGGGGTTTTCACCCAAATAGGTGGCCCAGTTGTGAGGCTCTGTCCCGAACTATGGTTCTGGAAGAGAGCCCAGCAATGTGAAGACCGGGACAATATAGGTGGGGTGGTTTTTTGAAAAACATGAGCACATGCAATCAAATAGAAGGCTCTAAGTCCTAAAGAGATAGATTTTGAAATATTTGAAGAAGCAAGCATTGTTTTCATGCAATTCCTAAATTGAGGAGTGTTGTATTAGACCTAAGTCTATGTGAGCATGAATAATTCTCCTCAATATGATCCTACCAAACCATACCTAGTCTATATGCATTCCATGTCAGCTGGGTTCAAGTCTAGGCTCCTAGGTTCACATGATATCATAAAGCAAAGCTGACATTCCATGGAAATCGATTTTGACAATTTGAACTAAGTAGAGCATTAGATTGATCAGGCAAAGACAGGTCCCATCACGGTCGCCAAACCTGTTATCATCGCAAAATTTTTAACTTTTACAAATCAAACTGACCTTTGAAAAAGTTTTTGAAAATAACTCGCCTCCGTTTTAAAATGCGGGAAAATTCCGTAGAATGGGACTCGCCTGTCGGTACGAGGTTCAACCGTTCCTGCCACCTTTAACAGAGGTAATTGAACCAAGGATCAATCTTATGCTCTACTCTATTCAACTTGTTTAAATCATATTCTAATTTCTAAATGCACATAGAATCAGGCATGTGCTATGGATTTTCTGAAAATGCACATTTGAAAACATGATGTTTGCTTTGAAATATTTAGAAAATGTAAATCTTGGAAATGATATCACATGAGAAATCGTGAAATGGGATTTGAAATATACTTCTGAGAGAAATAAAAATCGATTCTGAGGAATCCTTGACATTTAGTGAAAATCGATTCTGAGAGACTTGGTTTCTCTGAATTCAAACTTGGAAATTGAAATTCTAACTTAGAAAATTTGAATTTGGAACTTGGGAAATATTTGAAATATCATTGGCAAATCCATATTCTTTTGAATAAGACTTAGAAAAATTCTAACTTCAAACTTTGAAATTGACTGCATAACTTTGGAAAATTGAGTTTATGAACTTGAAAAAACACTTGAAATATTCTTTGAAATTCAATGCTTTTGGGAAAATCAATTTTGCTATAAGACTTAAGAGATTTTGAGAAAATGAACTTCTTTGAATTGGAATTGGCAAATGCATGAAATGAATGAATATGGATTTGAGGAATTGAGAAAATCTTTTTGTATTTTTGAGAAATGCAGTGCATTTTGAAGTTAGCCTAAGAGTGTAGGCTGAATGTGGCTAATGTGAAGATCTTAAATCTGAGTATCATTCGTATTCTGACTATGGCCATAAATACAAATTCCACCAAGTTTATAAACTTCATAGAAGCTAGTGCATGTGCCATTCGTGTAGACCATGGTGAATTTGTAAAAATATGCATGAATCATCATCCATCACACATTAAAATTATAAAAATAAACTATATGCAATGCAACCTAAGCTAAGCAGGAAATGTAAATTCTTATTCCAAAGTTTAATTACAAATTACATCACTATTGAAATTTAAATACAGGAAAAATAAAGTCTTCAATGTACCTGCAAAACTAGAAAACTTGGTTAGTGAATATATGTTGGCTTTTCTAGATTTATCCAACAATATCAGGAAATTGTTGGATTTTGCTAGATATAAGCCTTTTCCTTGATTCCCTTAAATAAAAATGATAAAATATGAAATAAAATGGAATAAATAAGGAAGATAAGATATGAAATTTCGAAATTGGGGTCCAAATGACCAAAATACCCCTCATAACAAGACTATGGTCTTGAAATTAGGGTTTTTAGAAAGATATTTTGATAAAATGCAAGTTTTGAAATTTGAATGGAATAAACTAAGCTAAATATGATGTAACATGCTTAAAAATATGAAATTAGGGTTAGGGATTTCGAAATTTAGGTCAAATGACCAAATTGCCCCCGATAGCAAGACTATGGCCTTGAAATCAGGGTTTTTAGAAAGAGATTTTGGTAAAAACTTAGGTTTTATGCACTAAATGAAATCAAATGAGCACAAAATTAAACCTAAAGCATCCTAGTATGATTATGAACATGATTAAACCCTAAAAATATGTGCTTATGCACGAAAATCCAATAATATCACAAAAACTATGATTTTAGCAGTGTTTTTGGATCTTTCAGGAACCCGGTTTTGCAATTTGCTTAATTCAGCCTTCAAATGGATTCCAAAATCCATAAAAATTGGTACCTGCACTTGTTATAACCCTATTGTCGAATTGGAATTATAAAAATAATTTTTTGACATTAAATTAATCCGAAAATTGCATTAAACCCTAAAAATATGTATTTTTGACCTAGTTCACCAACCAGTCTCAGTCCAAGACCCGAACCAGGGGTCAAATCTCCATGGAAATTTATGAAATTTTATAGAGACTAACTAAGAAGAATAACAGAGATTTCCCAATTTACAGATCGGAAAAATCATCTCTGGTTAGGGAGAAACCCTTCCGGCAATCTGAGCTAAAATATATCACTCTTAACAGGGATTAAAACGGCTACTTCAGATTGAAAATACAGACATAAATATCAATCCTAAACAAAAATCTCTGAAACTTTAGTGGTGAACAGTAGACAGAAAAATAACAGTACTCACTTTTTACAGATCTAGAATCGGATCTGTGGTTTGGGATTTTTGACTAACACAAGTCTGATTAGGGTTTTGGTAAACCCTAACGAGTTTTAAATTTAAAAACAGATTCTCTAAAAGGGGAAAAATACTAAACAGTGATCAAAAAATCTGAAAATTTCACAGCAGACCGATCTATTCAATGTGAATCCATAGCACTTTACAGATCTAAAATCGGATATAAGATGAGAGAAATATCATAACAGCAAGTTACCTTTCTGATTTTAACCATGATTTTAAAGCTTTAAAAACCTGATTTGATATCTGATTTTTTTGATAGGGTTCCCGAGATCCAAAACCTCTGATTTTTATACAGTAACTCAATAACTCATGCATGCATCACATATAAAAAAATAAATAAATAATGAGAACTTCAATCCGAAATAACATTATCTTTACTGTTCTAAACCTAAAACACACAGAAATTTAAGAAACTTGAAAAACCATGCATTAACTAATGTAAATAAATAAAATAAACCATAAAACAGTAAACAAAAATTACTTCTATGCTATAGAACGTAAAACAAACATGAATAAACCATGAAAATAAAATAAAAACAGGGAATCAATGGCTGGAATTTGATATCACCTTTAAAACATAGATTTAACCCATTAAAAAGGGTAAATCATATATTTTATTGGTTAATAATGGAAAGAATCATATTAAAATTAATTCTAATGGATTAAAATCCCTGTAAATCATCCCAAAACAGGGTTAGATCACCTTCTTGGATCGTTCTTGCTGATTCTTGATGGTTTTTGAGGTTGAATCCATGGTTTAATCCATGAAGGGGATGACACCAATGGCTAAAATTGATTTAAAACATGAAAAAGTATTAAATAAAACTAAAAAATATTAAAAATATTACCTTGGTGCTTGCAGCTGCAATGGAGGAAGGTGGAAGTGCTGGAGAAGAGAGAGAAGCTCCAAGAATCCAATGGGAGAGAGATGATAAAATCGACCCCCCTTATGCATCTATTTATAATAAAAAATTAGGTTTAAAAATTGACAATTTTGAAAAATTTGGACTCTAAAGGGGGGGCCGATTTTTGGGTGGAGTTACCTATATGCCCTTGACCTAAATTATCCTAATTAATCCCTAATTAACCCCTAGCTAAACCTAAGAATCCCCCAAATGTGGTGCCACTTGGCATTTTCTCACATTGGGTTTTTAAAACACCTTTAAAAACCTTTAAAAACACTAGTTTTAAAAACTAACTTTCAAAAATGAGTTTTTTCAAAATAGTTTTGACTCTTCTAAACCTCTAACACTAACCAAGACATCAACTAACCCTAGTCTAGCCCTGACTGACTCGAATATGGCGCCACCCCGAGTGGGCCCTACTTGAGTTTTTACAAAAAGATGATTTTAAAACTTGAAATTGAAGGAGTTTTCAAAAGGATTTTCAAAAGTAATCTTTAAAATTAGGATTTTTGAAATGGCATAGGGTTCTAACTGAGTTAGAATTCCTCTGGATATGGTGCCAACTGAGTGGGCCCACATCGAGTTTTGGAAATTTTGGAATAAACACTAAAAATGGCTTTGAAAGGGGGTTAAAATCGATATTTGAAATTCAAGATCTTGGAAAATAGAGTCTCAAGCGAACTGGAACTCCGGGTTAGAGTCCTGAACTCTAAGGACTCTGAGATTTTAGATTTTAAAAGCCAAATGAAAGAATTTTCAAAATATTTTATCAAGAAATGATGAAATAAGTCAGAAAACACAGTCAGGGTTAGACTCCTAACTCAACCGAACTCTAAAATAGAATCCTGAACTAACTAGACTCTATAAAATGACCTAAATTTCGAAAACAAATGGAAAAGATTGAAAATGGAAGTAAAACAGACTTCAAAACAGACTCCTGACCGGATCAGGACTCCGAGACAGAGTCCTGATCGGACTGAAACTTTCAAAAATTTGAGAAATTTGATGAATAGAGGAATTCAGAAGCGACACCACCTCAATGGGTCTCATCTGTGAATTGAAATCGATTAAAATTTGAATTTGAAATGAATCCAGATTGTTTTCTTGAGAAAATATTTCAAAATATAAAGTCCTGGGGTTGGAAAATGACAGCGTATTGAATAAAAACCCAGGTTTTGAAAGTGATTTTGAAATAGAAGCTTTTAAAATTCAAATCTGGATTGAATGTTTTGAAAATAGGAGTGCTGGATCTCAAAAATGAGATGCAATGACATGCAATGCTATGCAATGACATGCAATGCTATGCAGAATACATGCAATGACATGCAATGATCTGTAATGACTTATGAAATGGACAAACACTGGATGAGGGTGAAAATTTAGGGTGTTTACAGTAATCGAACCAAGGATCGAATTTATGCCTTTTGCTTTGTCTAAATATTATCTAAGAATTTATCCTAAAGATCTAAATACACAAAGAATCATATTTGTACAATGCAAGAATGCATGCTCCTTTTGAAAGATGTTTTGAAAGTTTCCAAGCATTCTGAGATGAACTTGATAAGGGAGTGAAGAAATGTTTGAATCTAACTTTAGAACTTGAGATAGATCAGAGAAGTTCTAAGTCCTTGAAGTAAATCGGAGTTGGGAAAATAAATGAGAAAGAATGACTTTGAAGCTTTGAAAATGAAAGGAAATGAAGTTTCAAAGAAATAGACTTTGAATTTGAACTTTGAATTTAGAAAAGGAAATGAATACTTGAAATGAAATTGAATTTGGATTTTGAAGTTTGAAATTTGGAATGGATCTGAGAAATCTGAATGGTATTTAAGAATAGAAATGGATTTGGATTAGATCCTACAATGGAATTGAAATCTAGAATTGGGAATGGAGTTGGATCTAAAGATAGATTCAAGATCTGAGATCTAGGATAAAGTTGGATTCTGGATCCTAAGTTGGATTTGGATCAGAAGTCTAAGATCTAACATGTGGTTGAATTCTGGATTCTAAAATGGAACTGGATCTGAAGTCAGAGATCCAAAATGAAATTGGAGTCTGGATCCTAAAGGGGAATTGGATCTGAAAAAGTGGAATTGGACTCTGGATCCTAAAGAGGAATTGGATCTGAAGCCTGAGATCCAATATGAGTGTTGAATCCTGGATCTTAAAAATGGATTTGAAGTTAAATTCAGAAGATGGATCAAGAATTTCTAAGTCTGATTTGAATTTGGAAAAAGGAATTTTAAAAAAAATGAATTATGAATATACAGATGAATCCCAAAGTCAATTTGAAGTTTGAATTTGAAATTTGGAAAGATGAATCAAGAATCTCAAAGTTAAATTGAACTTTGAGTTTGATTGGAGCTTTTGAAAATGAATTTGAAATTTCAAAGTCAAATTGAACTTTGAAATCTGATTTGAATATAAAAATGAATTTGAAATCTCAAAGTTGAATTGAACTTTGAGATTAAAAATAGAATTTCGAAAAATGAAAGGATGAATCGGATTTTATAAGGATTGAAGATAGATTGAGGAAGATATTTACATTACTTGGAGTTTTGAAAAGGAAATTTTGGAAATATGATGCAATTCTATCCAAATGATGAATGAATTTAAATTGGATTTTGAAAAGCTATTCCATTCTTTAAATGAATTAAAACAAGATTGAAGATATAATACATCCTTGACTATGGTCATTGAATGTATTATACAATAATCTATATTTGAATTCAAGAGAAGAATAAAATACATTTGGTGCTTTTATAGAATTTAAAATGAAATTAACTCTCAATATACCCTGACTATGGCCATTGATATATATCTTGAGTTAATTTTAAGTTAAATTCTAATAAAAGAAGGAAATATTTGAAAATATGATGATTTTTGAAGGGGATCCAGTGTGGATCCAATGTTATTTTATAGAAGATAAAAATCCTAAGTTTTGTTTACATCCTGACTATGGCCATTGATGTAAATCATCAACTTAGGATTAATCTACCTCTTATGAAATGGTGCACGTGCCATTTGTGTTTTACCATTGTGAGATTTTGAGAAATAACAGCAAAAATGCATGAAAACAAGCAATTCATGGTGTTTACGATGCTCATTCATTCTATCTAGAACAGGAAATGTAAATTCTCATTTAAGATCTAACTATTACAACATATAAAATCGAACTTACAACTCCAAGTAGTGATATTTTCCATATATTCCCTGTAAATCACTTGATTAGTGTGAAAAGAGAAGAAAAATTATACATGTCATATAGATGTCAAATGGTAAAAGAATGCTCATATGCCAAGATATATATGATGAAAATATGCTTATGTACATATCTATGTTTATATGCATATATGTATACATACATGTATATATATATATATATATATATATATATATATATATATAATAAGATGAGAGTTGGGGTTGAAAATGAGTATAGGTACCGTTATAGGTAATGGAGATAATATGCAATAGACAATATAAGTGACTAAAGAAAATGTCATGCATCAGATGTTGGCAGTAGTGTGGAGCTGGATATTGCAGGGAAAATAGCAGGTAATGAAAGTTGTATCAACATCATGTATAACATAACAATGCAAGGTGGGATGGAAATGGCTTTGATGATGTAGGATGAAGCAATTGCCTGCTGTATGTTACAACAGGGAGGGTGTACTGACAGGAAATATATGGTGGCTGGAAGGTGAAAATCACGCGCTGCAGTCGATGGAACTGCAGACATATGTAATGGTTTTGCAACTTGTAGATGGGAGATGGCAGTGTATGTGAGGGAGTGCTCTGGTTTATAGGTCGGGAAACGTGGAGGGATAAGGGTGTGCATAAGGGGTAAATATTATTCTGTTATAGCAGATTTGGAGAGAGTGTGGAATAGAGGTATGATTGCCCAGATAACATCTGAACAACAGAGGGGAAATGCTGTTGTTCAGCCATTTTTTTTTTTTTTAACAAACCTCCAAGAAGTCTCTCAGCGAAGCCTCCTCTCCTATGCGCCCTTCACTTTGCTACTGCTTCTTCCCTAGAAAGAAGGAGAGGGTTTTATATATAAGAGAGAGAGAGAGAGAGAGAGAGAGAGAGAGAGAGAGAGAGAGAGAGCATTACAAGGTGGGAGAGAGACTCCCAACGGCCAGAAATTCTAGCCATTGGGAGCAAGTCAAATCAGTTTGACTCCTCTCAACTATATTATATATAATATATTACAAAAGAAAATATATACATATAGTATGTATATACAAGTATATATATATGTATATATGTACATAGACGTATATACAATACCATATACATAAATGTATATATATGTGCACTTTAACACTGTCTATGAACAAGCACTTGGGCACTCTATTGAGTAAACGAGGAAAGAATCCACAATATATTAAATGCAGTTCCTATGTAGCAAGACACAGCTGATGAATATTTTGCAGTTTATCAAGATATACAAAAACCAATGATTGATACTGTTGAATTCAACTACATGAAAATCTCAATGCTCTATGTGGACTCAAAAAAAAAAAAAAAAAAAAACAAATGCACGAAGTGTTCAGCAAGTTGGGTTGCAAAAGTTTTGCATCATAACTACTGCTCTCAGATCTAGTCAAGCACATATGAAATAAGTTATGCCATCCTATGCTTCAAAATCTTGCAAATAGACAGGAATGATAATGCAAAAAAAAAAAAAAAAGAGAAAATATCATAGTGCCAGGTCACCACAGAAAAAGACACGCTTAACCAAATGGTAGAAACAAGAAGGGAACATGAAACACATGAAGTACAACATGAAATTCCATATCTATGATGTATAATACAATTGCAAAAATACTTACAGTCGGAGCAAGTAGGCCACCAAAAAGAATAATTGCACCAACGAGAGAAAAACAAATAGCATAGTATACCCTCAGGTTTGCCGCAGTCAATGGAGGCAGAAAGGGGATGAAAGATGGGAAATTTGGAAGTTCACTTTCATGCTCCTCGTTCAAAATACCAAGCTCAGCACTTTTAATTTTTTGTTGGATTCTTAACCTACGAACCTGCCACTGCTAATAGCACTGTAGCAGGGAGATGACAGAGTAGTAGATGGGGTAAGCAAGGTTGCAGCTGAATATCCCTGGAATCCACAAGAGACAAACTCTCTACTCTCAGTTCACGCCCTAAAAAAATGAAAAAAATAAAAATAAAAATATCTCCAGAATTGAAATCAATGTCCATTCCTATCTATTTCAGATAAGTGATTATAGGGGGGGGGGGTGAACCCCGATCGACAATATATACCTTTGCAAGTGCTTTTTACAACATATGCAACGGTTTTTCATACATTACCTGATGGACTCAACTGCCTTTTAGTCCTGCAGGAACTCATTGCTATACGTGACCTGCTACATTGTTATAGGATGAAAAGAAATCCAAACGTAACAACTCAATCCAAAAAAAAAAAGGTTATCCTTCTCGATTTATTCCCAGTAATGACAGGGTTTTAATTCCCTGATGATATCATTAGTTAACAAAAATGCAGGATCAAAAGACATAACTGATGAAGTTAAAATATATTGGAAGCATAATAATAAAGAAAAGAAGAAGTAGAAAAAGAAAGAAAAAAAGAAAAAAAAATGATGAGTTCAGCAGTGACCTCAAGATGGAACACGAGGTTTCATAGATCATTGGTATATAACCAACAAAACAAACATGCATACAATCTATTTAACTACAGAAATCTACCAAGGGTGACAATTCGAACAAATCGCCCAGGAAAACCTCCTTCAGAGGTTGCCCAACCATCTTCAGGAAAATAATACATGGGTCTTGAATGTTCCAAATATATCCAATACTTAATGCCGCCATGAAAAAGTGGGTACAGAACTACTGAAGCATCTTCAGGATGATCCGTGCGATTCATTTTTTATATATATATATAGATATTTTTTTTTACAGTATTATATTTAACAGAGCCATTGTGGTTTGCACAATGAAAGCAACGCTAAAGCTCCATGAAAGCAAAGAGTCTAACATCTGAGGATAGACGACGAGTAAACGGGAAATCAAAAACCAAGGGGAAAGAAGAATACAAGCCAATTCAGCAACAGGGAAAAGAAAGGAAAAAGAAAAAAAAAATTAAATACAAACTAGAAGTTACAATAAATGCAGGGAAATCAAAATTAACCAGGGATCGGAATACAAGATTAAACAGAATAGCAAAACACAAAGGAAAACAAGTTTAACAGATAACCAAAGAGGGGGGGGAACCAAACTATTCACGATGGATCTAGATGACTACCCTTTAACTAAAATAAGAGAAAGACAGGAAGAAGGTCTTAACAGGAAGGGATGACAAAGAAGCAGGCCAAATTGAGATGAATCAGACGAAGAGGGAGGGCATTCGGGACCATCGACAGGTGATGGTTTAGAATATCTCCAGAAGAATGATTAGGGCTTGGTTTTCCTTCTGCAAACTGAGTCTGGATTCATTTCTAGGCTGGAATTATCAATGCATTGTGGCAACCATTTGAGTTCTGTAGGACGTTGAGACGATGCTCCTCCCCCTTTCTTTTTTTTTTCTTTTTTTTTTTTTGAACAGGGCTCAATCCCTATTACGTGACACTAGGTCAATGCATAGAGGAGGAAGCCGACGTTGCCTATGCAGAAGGATAAAGCTACTGATCATGCTAAACAAAAAAAAGGAAACAGTGCAGACGGATGATACTCAAGATGGAGATATAATTACGCAAAAGTGAGAACGAAGGGGAGCACTCAATCGGGACTTAGAGATAATCTACAGAAATGAGGGGCCGATGTTGGAATATGATATTTCATCGCTGTAGCACTCGGTAGATCGGTCTACAATACGCAGATCGATCTTACCATAGGTGCATTTAAAAAAAAGAGAAAAGAAGTGAAAATAAACAAAATCAAAACATAATATAATGTAAGAAAAATGCTCACAGAGGAATCGAGGGACGGAAAAGAAAACTTTACCTGGCCTTTACGGGGATTTCGACAAATGAAGGTTTAGAGAGCGCTCTTTCTGGCACGGAAATCTTCTAGCACTTGTTTGTAGGGATTTCTGGAGAATGGAGAGAATCTCCTCTTCGTTTGATTGTAAAAAAAGATGGATGTCGAGAACGATGGCACTTTTTCTGATCGAGAAGAGAGGAAAGGAGGCTTGATCGAGCGGCCGATGGCGGTTTGGGGCGAAGTCTTTAGTGAAGATCGATGCCGATTTTCTTTTTGGGGGGGGAGGTCGGTTTGCAGAAGAGGGAGCGAGCAGGAGGGACTCGAGTGGATGCTTCCCCTGCGTGCTTCCACTGGATTTCTGGGGGTTGCCGACGACCCTTTGCTTCCGTCGACCGAAAAGGGGAAAAGAGAATTAGGAAAAAAAAAAGAGCGATGAAGAGGCAATGAAGGGGTGAAGAAGCGGTCTCGTGGAGAGGAGAAGGCAATGGAGGGATGATAACGGATGATGTGAAGAAGACCATGCGTGCTTCTCTTAAAGGGATGGGAGGATGATTCAGTTTTGGGATGGATGGAAGAGAGTGAATTTGTTAGTGATGGAGGGCCGAAGATGGGGAAATTGGAGGGCCATGGAGAAAGGAGAGAGAGATCGCACATGGGAGTGTTCGGCGGAAGCTTCGCGAAGGAGTTCGGGAGATGGCTGCTTGCGGTTAAGGGTTTCGGTGGCAAAAGGGGTTTGAGATTGTGAGAGGGTTTGAGAGTGCGATTGAGGAAGAAGGTGGAGCGGAAGAAGGAAAAAATATTTTTGCCTTCGACCCCTTGCGAGAAAACCCTAAAAGATGTTTACGGGGCCCTTCAGACTTTTCACGAAAATTTTAAAAAGAAGGCTCCTTTACCAGTTTTTTTCTAAAAAAGGTTTTTCTAAAAAAAGGATATTTTCAAAAAGAGGTTTTCTTAAAAACCGATTTTTGTTATATATATATATATATATATATATATATATATATATATATTTTTTTTTTCTTTTACATTTTTCCTTTTTTTTTTGGTATTTTCGGAATAAACCTTAAAATTTACGAGAAAACGAGGATTTAAACTAATTTTTTGTATTTTTCTGAGAAATATTTACAAAAGTGTTTTTCTGAGAATTTTAGACCATTTCGGGGAAATTTCTTCAGAACAATGGGTTTGGACCCAGGTTTTGAGAAAATGTTCGAGTTTTGATACTTGAATTGAGAAATACAACGTGATGGATCCAAACGGATGTCGGATGGACTGTCCGAGCTATTTAAAAACTCTTTTTGGTATTTTCCATAATTTTAATTTAAAATTTGGACCATGAGACTCAGATTTGGATCTAGACAATGGATCCAGATCCGAAATCAATTTAAACATATAAAACGAATTTAATTTCAGTAAAGCTTGAGAAATGAACTGGAATTTAGATTTAAAAGATGACTTATTTGTTCAAAAAAAATGAATTTAGGGGCAAGAAGAGAATATTTAAAAGAATTTGAAAAATTTGGGGTGTTCACAACAATCTGCCGGAAATGGAAGTCAGCGAGCTAATGATGACATTGACCCACAGATGTATTTGTTGTTTCAGAGAATGTTGAGTAAGTTATTGACTAAGGAAACAGGGGTCAGCTCAAGAAAGGCCCACAATAAGAAAAAGGTCAGAAATCGAACAGTGAAAAAGAATGTGAAGATCAATAAAAAGCAGAGTCGTCATGAAGAAACCTCTGACGAGGCAGAATCAACGAGAGATACTGACGAAGAATATGAAACTCAGCAAGCATTTAAAAAACCGATTCAAGGGCAGAGGTCGGCCTATAAATCCAGAAATCAATCTATCAATGACCCTACTTAGCCACAACTCAAAGACGTGGTGAAAATGGTCAAGGATCTGCAGGCCCGTGACAAGGGTAAAAGGGTCTTCACAAGTGAAGATTTCTATGATGGGCTGGATGGGGATGATGATCTCGACAATCTCCCCAAGAAATTTATCAAGTTTGATGGTTCGGGTGACCCAAAGGCACACCTTGCCCTATTCTTTGCAGAGTGTTCCAAGTTCAGAAGGAAAAATCGAGCTCTGTTCCTTTGTTTTCTCCACAGTTTGGAGGGTATTGCAGCGAAATGGTATTTGGAACACATTAACCCTATAGAGCTGAAAGAGTTTGACAAAGTGGTCAATTTTTTTATTGAGCGCTTTTTATTCAATGCCGAAGCCCTCCCCACTCTCAGCTACCTCTGCAGTTTGAAGCAGAAAGAAAATGAGAAAGCCAGGGATTTTATTCATAAGTGGAGATCCGCTTGTAACAAGATGCGTGATCCGATATCAGAGGGACACGCACTATCTTTAATCCTAAGTAACTTCTCGCAACCCCTAAGGGGACTAATTTCCATCTCTCCATCAAAGACCTTCATAGAACTGACAGAACGAGCCGAATGACTTGAGTTGAGTATGGAAAATGGATCTTATGAAGGTTTCATGTTCACCAAAAGCAACAGTCAGCAAGAATCAAAGAAGAAAACTCATTTTACCTACTCTGCCAATAACAACAAGAATCAGAACAAAGGAAATGGGAAAGATCACAGTTATGGTTCAGGAGGGTCAAATCCCAACAAAAATGATCAGAAAGGCAAATCGATCCCTCAGTATGACAGACAACCACAACAAACTCTTGATCAAGGGTCAAAATCTCAAGAAAAACCAAAGCGTGAAGGGTGGAGTTATAATCGCAAGTTTACCCCTCTGGATCAGTCCCTCGAAACAGTGCTAGAATATATGCTTGGCAATGACATGATTAAACTTCTAAGGGTAGCTGATCCACCAGTGGTTATGGGTAAAATGAAGGACAAATTCTGCAAGTTTCACCAAATAGTGGGACATGACACTGAGAACTGTTTCGTTCTAAAAAACATCATACAAGATTATATTGACAAAATACTGTTGGTAGAAGGGGCCGAAGATGAGAAAATGGGAATACTAAATCAGTTGTTCTTTCAGCATTCAACTGCAATGATATCTGATTATCCTTTTCAGCCACAAGATCATATCCAACCATGCCCTAGCAGCGATATCGATGTATAGCATCAGGTATTAGTATTGCATAAGGCTTAGTCCAATTTTCAGAAGATGGACCTCGTTTCAACTCTTAGTAAACTGAAAATTTCAAAAGAGCCTGCTGAGGTATCTCCAGAGGTAGCCAAAAGAATGCCATGGTTCCCCAAAAGCTTTATCAAACCCGTTTCAGAAAAAGGGAAAGCATCAGAAGAAAAGGTTGATACAGTGCAAAGACCAATTACTGCTCTCTCTAATATCCCTATTCTTGAGTTGGCGCGTGCCTCTCTCAAGCATCAGCAAGTCCTGGACGATTTATTGCGAAAAATCAAGGTCAAGCCAGGCACCACGTCTGAAGACGTGGCTTAGATCGTTAATCAGGCCATGACCAATGCTCCCATAACTTTCTCAAATGAGGATATGCCCAAACCTCACGCATTTTATAACAATGCTCTGTACATTGTAGTGCGAACCCGGGGAATGACTCTACCCCATGTGCATGTAGATGGAGGTAGTAGCCTTAACATTTTCCCTGAAATGACTGCCAAGGCTCTGGGCATAAAAAAAGGAGAATACACACCAGATCCGATCACCATTTATGGATTTGATAATCACGGACAGACAACAAAGGAAAAGATTTTCCTGGAAATATTTATCAACTACTTTGTTCACACAGTGCTTTTTTACTTCGTCAATGTGCCGCCAACGTATAATCTTCTACTAGGGAGAACATGGATTCACAATGCCAATGCAGTGCCATCCACCCTACACCAGTGTATTAAGTGGTCTAAAGGCGGCATGATAACTACTGTCCTGTGGGAAGATCCAAAAGAGAGGCTGCCTCAGCCTATGATTCCTCTGCCGACCTATACTGCTGATATTCCTAGCATTAGGGAAAACGAAGAAGTTATCCTCAGTGAAAGTCTAGAAATGTTAAGATTAGAGGCCGCTCCAGAGGTAAAGCATACCGCATCAATGGTCCAATGGCAAGGGCCATATTTCTTCAAAATTGGAGGTCGCCTCGACTACAACACTTTCAAGGACCATCCTCTTTTCCTGCAGTTTATAAGACCCAAGAAAGGGTTTGATCTGTTACTGAAGCTTGGTTATCAGCCTTTCAAAGGCTTGGGGAAGAATGGAGATGGCCGGCTAGAGCCAGTGATCCCTGACCCTCATCCGCGCAAGGCAGGATTGAGATTCATGGGCAAAAGATCTCACAAAAATACTGTCTTCATTAAGGGGATTCATTAAAAGCTTCTACCATCTGTCTTTCTCCTTTTTATTCATTTGATTTCTGCAGTTTATAGGGACAATGTCCCATTTCAGTTTATTTTGTCATCATTTCATTTTAAGTCTTCAATAAAGCTATCAATTTTCTCGTCTATCTGGATGCCATCTTTCTCTTACTCCTCTGCAATTTGTCTTCAAAATTCATTATTCTTATCCTTTTTCATTTCATGCAATTTATGCCATAATGAATGAACTTTTTCTAAAAAGCTATTCCTTTTCAAAATTTCAGAATATCTTCCCAATCAATAAGGAGATTAGTCATCAATTCTTCAATCACATCGAAACCTGCAAAGATTTATCGGGTCAGGGCAAGAGCGGAGGACAGTAAGGTCACAAAGCAGCCATAAGAAATGGCAGAATTTGATTCATCGCTTCCAGAGTTGCCAGAATTTGCAACGATTTAGAAACAAGATGAGCCATCAACCCTAGTTAAGGATCCAACTGAAGACATCAATATTGGTTCAAAAGATAGTCCTAAAATTCTCAAGATCGGTACCAGCCTAAGCACAGATGAGAAGAAAAGGCTCATCAATTTTCTCAAGCAGTATCAAGAAGTGTTCGCATGGACTTATGAGGATATGTTAGGGTTAGATCCTAAATTGATAGAACATCGCCTCATTTTGAAGCCTGATGCGAAACTAGTTAAGCAGAAGTTAATGAAGATGAATCCTCGAATCGAGCAACAGGTCAAGGAAGGACTTGAGGATTTGCTTAAAGCAGGATTCATTCGAGCAATAGATTATCGGGATTGGTTGGCAAATATCGTAGCAGTTCTCAAGAAGAATGGTAAAGTTCAAATCTGTATCAACTTCCGTGATCTCAATAAGGCTACTCCAAAGGATGACTATCCACTCCCAAATATTGATCTCTTGGTCGATATCATGGCCAATCACGCCATGTTCTCTTTTATGGATGGATACTCCGGATATAATCAAATCAAACTGGTCGCTCGTGACCAATCCAAAACATCTTTCACTACACCATGGGGCACTTTCTGTTACACAATCATGCCGTTTGGGCTCAAGAATGCCGGAGCAACCTATCAACGCGCAATAGCCGCCATATTCCATGATCAGATGCACAAGACCATGGATGCATACGTTGATGATATCCTAGTCAAATCCAAGGAAGAAGAAGACCATATTGATGCTTTAAGTCAGATCTTCAAACGACTCATTCTTTATAAGCTAAGACTCAACCCTCAGAAGTGTGTCTTCAGAGTTGAATCAGGCAAGCTATTAGGCTTCTTGGTCAGCAAAAAGGGGATAGAAGTGGATCCCGCCAAAGCAAAGGCCATCATTGATATGTCACCTCCAACTACTCTCAAAGAATTGCGTAGTCTTCAGGGACGTATGCAATCAATTCAGAGATTCATATCCAATCTTGCCATGAGATGTGAGCCTTTCAATCATTTACTCAAAAAAGGAGTGAAGTTTGAATGGGGACCAAAGTATCAACAATTGTTTGATCGTATCAAGAAATATCTTCTTGACCCACCCGTTCTGAAGCCACCGGAATTGGGAAAGCCTCTTTTGTTGTATGTTTCAGTTAACCAAGCCGCTTGTGGCGGATTCTTGGCACAATATGAGGAAGGCAGTTTGATTGAGCATGCCATCTATTATATAAGCAAGACTTTTATTGACTACGAGAAGAAGTACTCTCAGATAGAGAAGACATGTCTAGCACTGGTTTGGATGTGTTAGAAGTTGAGGCATTACCTGTTAGCATCAGAAGTCAAGATTCTCTCAAAACTTAATCCTCTCAAGTACATTCTCGAACAACCATTTCTCAGTGGACGGATTGCCAAGTGGCAAGTTCTCCTGATGCAATATGACTTGAAATATGTTTCTCAGCAATCTATCAAAGGCCAAGCAATTGCAGACCAATTGACAGGTTTTTCTTTGGCAGAAGATATTAAAGCCGAGGATGATTTCCTCGATGAGCGGATCTGCAATATTCAACAGTCTCCAGTTTGGAATCTATTTTTCGATGGATCCAAGAATATGGTCGGCATAGAGATCAGAATCTTGCTGATCACACCAGAGAAAGATATGATCCCCTTTTCTCTGAAACTGGATTTTCAATGTACCCATAATATGGTTGAGTATGAAGCTTTAATACAAGGTATGAGAATTCTGCAAGACTTCAATGTTAAGAGAGTACACGCTTTCGGTGATTCATTGCTCGTCGTCAGCCAAGTCAAAGCTGAATGGCAGGTAAAAGGCCAGAAGTTGCTTCCTTACCAAAAGATCGTTCTAGCCCTCATCAACAATTTTGATGAATTTCAGCTTTTCTATATCAAAAGAGAGTTTAATCAAATAGCCGACGGTTTGGCCAACCTAGGCTCCATTATGTCTTTCAGAAGCGGAGAATTCTGTCGTTCTTTTGAAATTGGCAGACTTGATCAACCTGCCTTCATTCCAGTAATGCAAGTTAACCAGGCGGAACAAAAGAAGAAGCCTTGGTACCAAGATATTAAAAACTTCATTGAAACTGGTGAGCTTCCACCAGAATTATCAAAGAGGGAGCAAAAAGCAATCCAGCATATGTTCGCCCATTATTTTATCCTTTCTAATGTTCTTTATCGTCGTGGGTTCAATTCTGAGTATTCCAGATGCTTAGATGAAGAAGAAGCCAAAGAAGTTGTGCAAGAAGCTCATAAAGGCATTTGCGGTGGTCATGTTGGCTACCAAACACTTGTTAAGCAGATCATTCGAGGAGGATATTATTGGAAAACCATGCAACAAGATTGTTATCGCATTGTAAAGAAGTGCGTTCAGTGTCAGGTGCATGCACCTTCCATTTATGCACCAGCTACGTACTTGCAATCAGTCATGTTTTCATGGCCATTCTCTATGTGGGCCTTCGATGTCGTAGGTCCCATCACTCCTTCCGCTTCCAATGGTCATAAATATTTCCTTGCCGCAACAAAATATTTTACCAAATGGGTTGAATCCATCACTCTCCGTACGATGGAAGGGCGACATGTAGTCTCGTTCATTCATAAGAACATTCTTTGTCGTTTCGGTATACCGCACGACATTGTGTCAGATAATGGTACTCATTTCAAGAATGAGAGAATGAAGATCTTTTGTTCGAAATTCAAAATTCATCATCATTTTTCAGCTCCTTATTATCCCCAAGGGAACGGCCAAGCAAAAGCGATAAATAAAAGTTTGATTCGCATCTTGGAAAGAACCGTTGAGACAGGTCGTGATTGGCATGAGAAAATCCATGATGCACTCTGGGCATATCGAACCACCATTCGAACCCCGACCAACGCAACTCCTTCAGAACTTGTTTATGGGACCGAGGTGGTGCTTGGTTGTGTTTTTGCAAACGATATTTTTAAAACAATATTTTCAATAAAAACAAGTGAAAAATCGTCAACCAAAAGTAATAAACCAACTTTCCACAGAAGTGGCAAGTACGGGTCGAATCCACAGGGAACGGAAAATATTCCAATTAATTCTAAAAATTTCAATTTATTAATAAACAATTCTAAATCTAAGTCAATAAATACAATTCTAATAAAATAACAGAATAACAATTACAATTAACTAGAAAAGCAAATTCAATTCTCCTTCTGCTCGCCAAGGGCAATTCTGTCCTTTCACTCAAATATCACTTTTTCACTCTGGACACGATTAACCTTGGAATCTTTAGTAGCTTTTCAACCTAAAACAAAGAAAATAAAAAGTCAGTAAACAATTATAATAAATAAATTCAAAAATTAGACTAAACCTAATTCTACAGAAATTAACCAATTCAAATTCTAATGAACACTAAAAATTAAATGAAATACCAAGAGAATTCTAATAATTAATTGATCTAGGTCTAACTATGTTAATGGATGAAGATGCACTAACTAAAATGCAGAAAACACTGAAAATTAACCGAAAATGAATAAAACAATGAAATGACTATTTTAACCCTAACTAGTGCAAAAGTGAATTATGACAGCTTTTCGCAAGCAGAGTGTTTGACAGGGCAAACGAAGTCCAAAATTCCCAAAATTTCTTCTTTTCTGTAACTAACAGATTCAAGAATATAACAGTTTTTACAGATTTGAAAAATTCTTTCTGGAACTCCAGATATAAGCGTTTCAAATTCAAGGAAAATCTGGAAATCGCAGGACCTGAAACTGAAAAACCCGAAAAAGCTGTTTGCATAAAACGCTTAAAAACCAAATCAAATCAACTCGAAATGAGCCGAATTTTGGACTGCAGACAGCGAACACACCAATGAAGAGAATAAAGCAAAAATTTCCAGAAAACTCGAGAAAGTTTCACATAAAATGACAAGTGCAAGACAAGGCCAAAATCGGTTTTTTAAATCAATACACTATTCACTTCTACAAATCCACTTTTGACACTATGAATGTAAATTAACTGCAAATACAGTCCTAATACCACTAAATGACTGTCAAAACACAGAAAATGAATGTACTTAAGCTAACTATATGAAAATGTAAATATAACACACAAATCAATACTAAGTCTAATCTAAATAACACTCCAAACGTAATCTATCTTAACTAAAATGTAATACTAATTAAATCAACTAACAAACTGAAATTAAATCAACCTAATGCATTCACCTAACTCATCGTTAAACTAAAGACACATAATACACATTTAAACTTAAATGAACATTGGAATCACGACGAACCTAAATGCAAATGAATTAATTAATTTAATTAAAACAAGTACTATCTAGAGTTAACTACTAACTAGGGTTAACTAGGGAACTAGGATTGATTAGGTGAGACGGTTTGTAATAGGTTTTGACTTTGACTAGGCTCACGGATCACCTTAGTGGGTGCACTAAGTTGACTAGGTTAGACAACTCATTAAAATGGAAACCTAGAGCTTAAATACTACTTATTAAAAACCGAAATTGAGAAGGACTTAACAAATTTAGATTAAGTACACGTCTAAATGGAATTAAATAAACACTAATTAACACCTACCTAAAATGGGTAATTAATTACTAACCTAAACTAATTCAACTTGACTAAAAGGATTAAGGCTAACTCTAATCTAGGTTAATATGGAAAGTAGACAAATAGGGGATTAATGCTAAAAACGAGTTTGGCAATGGAGTTACTCACTATAAATGCTTTGGTAATGCAATTGGAAAATTCAAATATTTAAAAACGCCCAACCAAGAGAGGGTCCCACACGATTTGTCTTTGGTTCTCTTTTAAGAAAATATCTAACACTTAACCCTTTCCCAAAAATCGTGCATAACACTTTTAGTAAGTAATGTTTGAAATCAAACTTTATTTCTAAAATTTAAAAACTCAATCCTCTCTATCTTGTCTGGATAAAAGCATTTATAAAACTTTCCTCAATTACACCCCACGAATTTGGATGCCTTTACTCTTACCAAAAATCGTTTTCCACCACAATTACCTATTTACCCCCTTCTCAAAATTCGACCTAATTAACTAAATTAGTACTAATCTAATTAAACTAACATCTAATTAATATAATGCAGAGTTATGAATGGAATGAAAAACACTTTTTTCTAAAGACTAAATGAGATACCACCTAATTCAAGACTTACCTAAACAACTCCCTAAAACGTCTAATGTAGGAAAACACCATTCAACGAATGTAGACACCTTATCTAACTCACTCAACTTACCAATTGAAACCTAAAGCTTTGCTGGAGCTCTAATGGCAGACGTCCACTTGAAGAAGAAGACCCTCTAACACGCCAAAATCAAATTTTGCATAAGCTAAAAAAAAATGTCACTTTTTATTTCTTTTTCTTTTTGGAATAAACTTCAAATACAATGTAAAACCAAAATTCAACTAATAACCACTAAATACAACTGAGACAAGGCACGACTAACTGGATTACAGAAAAATTAAACTTAAAACTAATCTAACTAAGATCTCAAAAATCGCTAAAGTGAATCTAGACACACTGAACAATTTAACCAACTTGACACTAAACCTAAACACCAACAAAACTCAGCATAAAATTAGACTAACTTAAACTGTAAATGACTGAAAACAACACCTAATTGACACGATATGCTACCAGAAAAATCAGACAGTGAAAAGAATAAAAATGCCCCAATCGGCTAGAATAGTTCTAGCCGATTTTTTATTTTTTTTTCATAAAACGAATTTTCAGCACAATGATGACAACACACCGATGACTAAAACCAACTCCCAAACACAATACAAACTGAAATATGAAAAAATAACTCAGAACATAGACCAGAACAAAACACGAAATCGGTGAGACTCAAAACTAGACAATTTTCACGTTTTGACAAAAACGATTTCCAAATGATAGCTTATACCTAATCTAGACTCAAGACGACGTTCAAAAACAAAAAATAACATAAAAATGACAGTGGTTTTCTGTCGAAAAATAAGAAAATTCAGAAAACGGGCTTAGATAGAAATAAGGACTTTAGGTAGACACGATTTTATCTAGAAGAACGGGGAAAGAATAAGACCAACCTCCATGGTGATCCGACGACTGTGGGGATGGAAAGAGCGGTTTCAACCATTGGAAACACGCCTCATCATCTTCGTTGATGCTGGATTATCACCACAGAGCTCTCATTTGCAGCTGCACCATGTTTAAAGTCCACCGAGGATGGAAAATGAGCCGATTCTTGATCGGGTGGCTTAAAATATCGGATGGAGGTCGGGTCGAGCGTTCTTGGTGGAGTAGACGGCACTCCACACAAGAAAAAGTGGCTTCAACCTCTGCTACACCTGAAAAACACAACAAACACGATCAATAACCAACAAGGATGCAAAGAAATGGAGAATATATATGAAAGAAAGACGAAGAAATGCTTGAATCTCAAGCAAAACCCAAGTCTTCAATGGAGGTGGCGTGGAATGAGAGGGAAGAAAGGGGGCTGAAGCAAGATTCAGTTGAGGGGGCATGAATTCCAAGGCAAAAACGGCTAGGGTTGGCTGAAAACTTGTATTTATACTTTTGACATTGTTCTGAAAAAGGTTTATAAAAAAATATTTTGCTAGGCGCCTCTTTTTGGAGTGGTTTTCTGAAAATATGTTCTAAATGGGTATGGATTCACGTATGTGTTGGATTTAGACTTTTTAAACACTGCTCCACGACCCAAGACTGTCACTTAGGGTCGGATCTGGATCCACTCATCTTGAAATCTGCGCCCTAACACTAAAATCGCCATAACTATCTCAATTTAACTCTGATTCTTCTGAAATTCAAACCATGACCCCTTGATATCAAAATACATCGAATCTTGGGTTTTAAACCTTAAAATCACCACGAAATGCATGAATATTTTCATAACATGATTTGCATTTCGTGCATCATCAAATACCCCCATGCTTGAATGTTTGTTAGTCCCTTAACAAACAACTAACTATGTTATGAAATAGGAAAATAAACAAATAAATATGCAATAAACAATGAAAATCCTAACTCACTTTCGTAGGAATCACGGTTGCATTTAGCAAATGCAACAAGCCCTTTACACCCCTGGGTTACCCTAGTGGACGAGTAAGGTCTCGTGAGGGTTTGCAGAGATGCTACCCACAAACATCAATGATATGCAGGAATGATTTTTCAAAAAATATTAGGCACTTAAGAAATCAGTTTGAGCAAATATTTCATGTAATGAACACTCTCAAAACAAATTCAAAAATCTCATGCCACCACAGTAAAAAATAGTTTTTCTTCACTTTTCTAAAATTGCAATTATCTATGATTTTTCTCAGAAAGTCAAGTATTATCATGTTATCACTCATTTATCCTCACTTGTATATTTTCTGCACAGTACTTCACAAATATTCCTAAGCAATGAAATTTTTCTCATTCAGCTCACTCTTTTTCTTTTGATTTTCAAATTTTCACCATTTTTCAATTCTCGCTCTTGAGCATTCTTCTCACTTTGAGCACTATTTCAAATATCCAGTTTCGTGACCCGTGTAGCGAGCTTTGGGTCAGTGACTCCCAAGCCAGATGACCTTAGGGCACCAGATACAGAGTATCCCTCGGACTTAATTGCTCGAGTCACTAGACCTTCTATTCTAATAGTTTACGTATAGTCTTCCTCTCATCATGTGCAATGTCTCTATCTCTTAGGCTTTCTATGCAGTCCATGTAACAAGTTTTCGAATCGGTGGCTCCCAAACCAGATGTCTTTAGGGCACCAGGTGTAAAACACCCTGCAGACTCTACTTACTCGAACTCCAAAGGCCACATATATCGACTAGACAAGAAGATGATCTCCTTCGTTATCCATTTCGTCAAGAGACTCAAACACTTCAACTTGTGTCTGAGTTCCACTACTAGGAATCACGAAGACATCAACAACTAAACATAGCTCTTTTCTTTTAAGCTCATTTTTCAAAACATCTTTTCATTGCTTATTTCTTCCACACAACATACTGTGCATACTTATACTAAAGTGATTCAAAACTTTCTAACATTCAAATACTATCTTTTCTTTGATTTTTCTCATAACTAACTACTCTATTTGAATCAGATCAGAAAATTTTTTTACATGGGGCTTAAAGATTTCTAAATTGTTAGATTATGCAAAAAACAATCATATATGCTACAAACTTTTTTCTCAATGACCTAATTTTATGAGTTTTTAGCTACCATGCATAAAAAAAAAATTAGTGTGCATCTAAACCCCCCCCCCATGCTTGAATGACACTGTCCCTAGTGGCATACAAAATATGTAACCATGCAAAGCAAATGCACACTAAAGAACAATAAAATAAATACGGAAGAAAGGATAGATACAACTTGATATGTGTTGGGATTCTGAAGTTGTTTGACTTGTCTTGAATTTGCATCACCTTATGCATATCTGAATGCATAATTTTCTGCTAATCTGATCAATGTCTGCTCTGAAAGCTCAACCCTATACCTGGTAACTGATCCTCACACATTAGATAAACCCTACATGAATCAGAACAAATTTCAGTGCATATAAAATAAAATATTGAACAAAAGAAAATACTGAACTAAAAAACAAAACGTCTCTACTATGTACATATGATACATCCCTTTGGTCAGATCCTTATGCCTTCGTGAGATCCAATACCTCACACTCACCATTCTGTAAGGAATCTGAAATGTAGGGCTTCAGTCTTTGCTCATTCACCTTGAATGTACCTTGGGTCTGTGGATCAAATAATGTAACTGCCCCATGTGGAAACACTTCTTTCACAATGTAAGGTCCCTCCCATCTCGATCTTAATTTGCCTGAGAATAAATGCAAATGAGAATTGTATAACCAAACTCTCTGCTCCGGCTCAAACACTTTTCTGACAATGTGCTTATCATGAAATGCTTTAGTGCGAGCTTTATATAACTTGGCATTCTCATATGCATCATTCCTGAGTTCTTCTAACTCGAAGAGCTGCAATGCTCTGGCTTTGCCAGCCTCGGTGAGGTCAAAATTTAATTTCTTGATGGCCCAATATGCTTTGTGCTCCAGCTCGACAGGAAGGTGGCATGCTTTCCTGAATACAAGGTGATACGGGGACATGCCAATGGGAGTCTTAAATGCAGTTCTATATGCCCAAAGTGCATCATCTAAGCGCTGGGACCAATCTATGCGGTCCAGACGAACTGTCTTTTCTAAAATCTGTTTTATTTCCGTATTTGAAACCTCGACCTGCCCACTGGTTTGCAGATGATAAGGAGTGGTGAATCTATGATTGACGGAATACCTTCTCAGAAGAGAAGCTATCTGTACATTCCTGAAATGCTTGCCACCATCACTTATCATCGCACGTGGCACCCAAAAAACGACTAAAAATGTTGTGCTTAATGAACTTAAGCACTACTCTATGATCATTGGTCTTGGTTGCCACAGCCTCAACCCATTTGGACACATAATCTACCGCCACTAAAATGTACAAATTACTGAATGATGGTGGAAATGGGCCCATAAAATCTATGCCCCAAACATAAAAAATCTCAACGATCAAAATCGGGAGCAAGAGCATCATGTCCCTCTTGGACATGTTCCCAGTCTGATCACAACAAAGACATTTCTTGCAAAACTCATGTGCATCCCTGTGGAGTGTGGGCCAAAAGAATCCAGACTGCAAAACCTTTGCAACTATCTTTCTACTACTAAAATGCCCTCCACAGACTAAAGAATGACAAAAACTCAGGATGGACTCATACTCTTCTGGCACACATCTTCTAATGATCTGGTTTGCACAGTATTTTAACAATTCTGGTTCATCCCAATAATAATGCCTCACCTGAGATAGGAATCTTTCATGCTTATTCTTATTCCAATGCTCAGGAATCTGCCTCGAAACCAGATAGTTCACAATATCCGCAAACCAGGGTAACTGTGATTTTCTGACTGTCATGATCTGCTCATCGAGGAAAGAATCACTAATCGGTCTCTGATCCTGCGTGGTCTCCACGATCAGTCTAGAAAGATGGTCTGCTACTACGTTCTCACTTCCTTTCTTATCTTGAATCTCGAGATCAAACTCTTGTAGTAACATAACCCATCGGATGAGTCTCAGTTTGGTGTCTTTCTTGCTCAGAAGATACTTCAATGCACCATGAACAAAATAGACAACCACCTTGGACCCGAGAAGATAAGACCTAAACTTGTTCAATGTGAATACTACTGCAAGTAACTCCTTCTCTGTCATGGTGTAATTTAGTTGAGCATCGGACAGAGTTCTACTTGCGTAGTATATCACATAAGGCTTCTTTTCAATCCGTTGTCCTAAAATGGCCCCCATAGCATAGTCAGAAGCATCACACATAATCTCAAATGGAAGCATCCAATCTGGAGGTCTCAAAATGGGCACAATGATCAAGGCCTCTTTGAGTATCTCAAAGGCCTTCATTCAATCATCACTAAAATCAAAGGGTTGATCCTTCTCTAATAATGAACAAAGTGGTCTAGAGATTTTGCTAAAATCTTTAGTGAACCGCCTATAAAATCCGACATGCCCTAGAAATGACCGAATCTGCCTCACAGTGGTAGGTGGAGTTAATCGAGAAATGGATTCCACCTTCGCTCTATCAACCTCAATCCCTCTTTTGGACACAATGTGTCCCAACACAATCTCCTCCTGGACCATAAAGTGGCTCTTTTCCCAACTTAGAACTAGATTTGTCTCCGTACACCTACTCAGTACTCGAGTAAGTTTCTGGAGGCAATTCTTAAATGAAGAGCCATAAACAGAAAAATCGTCCATAAAGACTTCCATGACATCATCCACCATGTCAGAAAAGATAGCTAACATGCACCTCTGAAAGGTTGTCGGGGCATTGCAGAGCCCGAACGGCATACGTCTAAATGCGAAGGTGCCATAAGGACAGGTAAATGTGGTCTTCTCCTGATCGTCAAGATGGACAACTACTTGATTATACCCTGAATATCCATCTAAGAAACAATAGTAGCTCTGTCCTGCCAGTCTCTCCAAGATCTGATCAATGAATGGCAACGGGAAGTGATCCTTCCGAGTTGCCACATTCAGCTTTCTATAATCAATGCAGACTCGCCACCCTGTGGTGGTGCTCATCGGAATGTTTTCCCCCTTCTCATTCTCTACAACAGTGAGTCCAGATTTCTTTGGCACAACCTGAATAGGACTGACCCACTGGCTATCAGAAATGGGGTAAATGATCTCAACATTCAACCACTTCACTACCTCATTCTTCACCACTTCTTTCATATTGGGATTTAGTCTTCTCTGCATGTCTCGCACTGGCTTGACTTCTTCATCACAATGAATCCTGTGCATGCAGAATGAAGAATCAATCTCCTTCAAATCAGCTACTCTCCAGCCAATCATTGCCTTGTGATCTCGTAAAATATCAAACAATCTTTGCTCCTACTCCTTAGTGAGCAGTGACGAGATAATCACAGGCAAAGTCTCACCAACTCCGAGATATACATACTTGAGTGAATCCGGCAAGGGTTTCAGCACAAGTTTCGGAGGAGACTCTATCGAGGATTTGGTGGGGGTCTCCACAAGTGGTGGAAGAGGCTCAATGCCAGCTCTCCAAGGAGGTAATTCTGACGACACTCCAGACAAATCTACACTAACTATACAACTATCCTTCCCTGTATGATACAACTCTAATTAATTCTCTGTCATGTACAAGTCTAGATGTGCTTCCACTAAATCTTGTGCAATATCTACCTTGAAGCAATCCATATCTCCCACTGGACCCATCGCGGCATTGAAAATGTTCAACTTGACTTTTTTGTTGCCGAATGACAAATTCATGGCTCTGGTTCTATAATTAATACATGTATTGGCAGTAGCCAAGAATGGTCGGCCCAAAATGATCGAAGTCTAGTGTTGGCTATCCACTCCTTCCATATCAAGGATGATAAAATCGACTGGAAAATAGAAATCATCCACTTTAACTAGCATGTCTTCCAAGACAGCTCTCGGTACCTTGACAGAACGATCTGCCAGCTGAAGTGTAATAGGAGCCGATCTCATTTCTCCTAGCCCAAAGGAATCATAGAAATATCCGGGCAGAATGTTCATGCTTGCTCCAAGATCGAGCAAAGCGCGTTCTATCTGAATGTTTCCTATGGTATATGCAATGATAGGGGCTCCAGGGTCCTTGAGCTTTGGTGGCGTCTGATGCTGAATCACTGAACTCACCTGCTCAGTCAGATGGACCCTGTTAGGAACTTTTACTCTAGATTTCTTCTTTTGTGTAGATAGTTCCTTCAAAAATTTGGCATACGCCGGCACCTGCTGAATGGCATCGAGCAAAGGCAGGTTGATTTGCACATGCTTGAAGATGTCAAGCATGTCCTGGATCTTCGTGCCTTGCTTTCCTCTAAATCCGAGAGATTCTAATGCTTTGGGATAGAGTGGTTTGGGAATATACATCGGGGGGTCCTCCTCTTTGTGAGAAGGCTCACTCCTATCCTGCTTATGAACAGGGGTGGGAGATGATGATGATGTTGATGGTTGAGCCGCAGAAGATGGACTACTGGCATTTGGCTCATCGGTCTTCTTTGTACTCTCTCTGCTCTCGACGTGATACTCACGTCTACTCCTCAGGGCCATAACAAATTTGGTATGTTGTTGTGACTTAGTATGGTACAGGCCTCCATTCATTTGATCCTTGCCCTTCGGGTTTATGACTGCCTGACTCGACAAACTACCCTCAGGTCTCCTACTAATAGCCTTTGCTAACTGTCCCATTTGCGACTCTAACTTCGCAATGGACTGCGTATGCGAGTTCAAGATCTGGCTACACTTCTCGAAAGTATTCTGATTAGAGGTTTTCACATCTTGGAACGCTTGGAGAAGTCTCTCCTCGAAAGAGGTCTGTGGGGCAGACTCTTGTGAAATCAGAGGAGGAAATGAAGATGAGGTCTGAGGATAGCTCGGCCTCTAAAATGTCTGAGTGAATGATGGCGGTCAAGCCGGCTAAGAAGATGAAGGAAGCTGGGTGGAAGGCTGTGGATTCTTCCATGAAAAATTAGGATGGTTACGCCAACCCGGATTATATGTAGGTGAATATGGATTGTTCTGGGGTCAGGTGTAACCCTGAGCAGCCTGAACTTGTTCTTGAATAAATTCAGGGTACTAAGCTACCGAAGGGCACTTAGTGATCGTGTGTGCCGGACTGGCACAAAGAGTACACACCTGCTGACTAGTAGATGGTCCTGCGAGAAGCTGATGCAACTTCTGAGCAATCATATCTACCTTGCACTGTAATACAGTAGATGGACCAATCTCGAGGACACCACCCTTCTTTTGAATGCTAGGTGTGGTCCTATCCGAATGAGAACTAGAAGCATGGTGGAGAGAATTTTCTGCCAAAGTATCGAACAATCTCCATGCTTCATCTTCGCTCTTCAACATGAAGGTCCCACCACATAAAGAATCAATCATCTGACGATTTCTGTCAGACAATCCATCGTAAAAGCTCTGCACCAGCTGTCATCTCGGCACTTGATGATGGGGACACTTCCTAAGGGGATCCTTCATTCTCTCCCAGGTCTCATGAAATTGTTTACCATCTAGCTCTGAGAAGCTAGTAATGGCTCGTCTATACTAGTTTGTCCTACCGATGGGAAAGTATTTCCTAAGGAACTCCTACTGTAACTGATCCCACGACCCTATCTCTACTGACTCTATGGACTTTAGCCAATACTTGGCCTTGTCCTTCAATGAAAATGGGAACAGGGTCAATCTCAATGCATCATCATTGAAATTCTGTATCTTGACTGTAGAACAGATTTAGAGGAATTCGTCTAAATGCCTATAGGGATGCTCATGACTAAGGCCATAGAATGATGGGAGCATCTGAATAATGCTGGCCTTAATCTCATAATGGGGCGCTCCTACATCGGGTCTCCGAATGCAGGATGCCTGAACATAGTCTGTGGGAGTAAAGTACTCCCTCAGAGCACGTGGAGGAACTGGAGCTGGAGCTGGAGCTGGAGGATCCATATCGCCCACTGTTGTCGAACTTCGAGGAGAATGTAAAATTCTCTCTGGGTTGTCAACAAATGGATGTAATGGGATTCCTAAAGCTCTTCGCCCCTGCATACACTGGTACTAAGACCAGATGTAGGCAACCGAACTAAATCTAAACTATACTAAGCTAATCTAAGTACTGAAATGCAAATAACAGAAGTAAAGAAGAACTAATAATAAAACTATGTCAGAATTCTATAACTATACTAAATGAAATAACAACACAAAACAAAACTAATCTAAATTAATGAAGTAAAAGAATATAGGAAATCACAGACTATGTTCTCTAACACCCACCTGTCTAATCGCTCCTTTCAGCATGCAATTCAGTGAATCCTAGAAAAACAGTACGTGAATCCTATATGTACTAACAATGTTAAGCTTATATTTAATTACTAATCCTACTAACTAGAAAAATATGAACAACTAATTAACTAATTAACTAACACAAATTAATAAACTGAATTCTAAGAACTAAAAGAATATATTCGTCGTTCCCCGGCAACGGCGCCAAAATTTGGTTGTGTTTTTGCAAACGATATTTTTAAAACAATATTTTCAATAAAAACAAGTGAAAAATCGTCAACGAAAAGTAATAAACCGACTTTCCACAGAAGTGGCAAGTACGGGTCGAATCCACAGGGAACGAGAAATATTCCAATTAATTCTAAAATTTTTAATTTATTAATAAACAATTCTAAATCTAAGTCAATAAATATAATTCTAATAAAATAACAGAATAACAATTACAATTAACTAGAAAAGCAAATTCAATTCTCCTTCTGCTCGCCAAGGGCAATTCTGTCCTTTCACTCAAATATCACTTTTTCACTCTGGCTCACATTAGTGGGTTCACTAAGTTGACTAGGTTAGACAACTCATTAAAATGGAAACCTAGAGCTTAAATACTACTTATTAAAAACCGAAATTGAGAAGGACTTAACTAATTTAGATTAAGTACACGTCTAAATGGAATTAAATAAACACTAATTAACACCTACCTAAAATGGGTAATTAATTATTAACCTAAACTAATTCAACTTGACTAAAAGGATTAAGGCTAACTCTAATCTAGGTTAATATGGAAAGTAGAAGAATAGGGGATTAATGCTAAAAACGAGTTTGGCAATGGAGTTACTCACTATAAATGCTTTGGTAATGCAATTGGAAAATTCAAATATTTAAAAACATCCAACCAAGAGAGGGTCCCACACAATTTGTCTTTGGTTCTCTTTTAAGAAAATATCTAACACTTAACCCTTTCCCAAAAATCGTGCATAACACTTTTAGTAAGTAATGTTTGAAATCAAACTTTATTTCTAAAATTTAAAAACTCAATCCTCTCTACCTTGTCTGGATAAAAGCATTTATAAAACTTTCCTCAATTTCACCTCACGAATTTGGATGCCTGTACTCTTACCAACAATCGTTTTCCACCACAATTACCTATTTACCCCCTTCTCAAAATTCGACCTAATTAACTAAATTAGTACTAATCTAATTAAACTAACATATATTTAATATAATGCAGGGTTATGAATGGAATGAAAAACACTTTTTTCTAAAGCCTAAATGAGATACCACCTAATTCAAGACTTACCTAAACAACTCCCTAAAACGTCTAATGTAGGAAAACACCATTCAACGAATGTAGACACCTTATCTAACTCACCCAACTTACCAATTGAAACCTAAAGCTCTGTTGGAGCTCTAATGGCAGACGTCCACTTGAAGAAGAAGACTCACTAACATGCCAAAATCAAATTTTGCATAAGCTAAAAAAAAATGTCACTTTTTATTTCTTTTTCTTTTTGGAATAAACTTTAAATACAATGTAAAACCAAAATTCAACTAATAACCACTAAATACAACTGAGACAAGGCACGACTAACTGGATTACAGAAAAATTAAACTTTAAAACTAATCTAACTAAGATCTCAAAAATCGCTAAAGTGAATCTAGGCACACTGAACGATTTAACCAACTTGACACTAAACCTAAACACCAACAAAACTCAACATAAAATTAGACTAACTTAAACTGTAAATGACTGAAAACAACACCTAATTGACACGATATGCTACCAGAAAAATCAGACAGTGAAAAGAATAAAAACGCCCCAATCGGCTAGAATAGTTCTAGCCGACTTTTTTTTTTTTTTTCATAAAACGAATTTTCAGCACAATGATGACAACACACCGAGGACTAAAACCAATTCCCAAACACAATACAAACTGAAATATGATAAAATAACTCAGAACATAGACTAGGACAAAACATGAAATCGGTGAGACTCAAAACTAGACGATTTTCACGTTTTGACAAAAAATGATTTCCAAATGATAGCTTATACCTAATCTAGACTCAAGACGATGTTCAAAAACAGAAAATAACATAAAAATGACAGTGGTTTGCTGTCGAAAAATAAGAAAATTCAGAGAATGGGCTTAGATAGAAATAAGGACTTTAGGTAGACACGATTTTATCTAGAAGAACGGGGAAAGAATAAGACCAACCTCCAGGGCGATCCGATGACTGTGGGGATGGAAAGAGCAAATTCAACCGTTGGAAACACGCCTCATCATCTTCGTTGATGCTGGATTATCACCATGGAGCTCTCCTTTGCAGCTGCACCACGTTTGAAGTCTACTGAGGATGGAAAATGAGTCGATTCTCGATCGGGTGGCTTAGAATATCGGATGGAAGTAGGGCCAAGCGTTCTTGGTGGGGTAGACGACACTCCACACAAGAAAAAGTGGCTTCAACCTCTTCTACACTTGCAAAACACAGCAAAAATGATCAATAACCAACAAGGATTCAAAGAAATGGAGAATAGATATGAAAGAAAGACGAAGAAATGCTTGAATGTCAAGTAAAACCCAAGTCTTCAATGGAGGTGGCATGGAATGAGAGGGGAGAAAGGGGGATGAAGCAAGATTCAGTTGAGGGGGCATGAATTCCAAGGCAAAAACGGCTAGGGTTGGCTGAAAACTTGTATTTATACTTTTGACATTTTTCAGAAAAAGGTTTATAAAAAAATATTTTGCTAGCCGCCTCTTTTTGGAGTGGTTTTCTGAAAATATGTTCTAAATGGGTATGGATTCATGTGTGGGTTGGATTTAGACTTTTTAAACACTGCTCCACAACCCAAGACTGTCACTTTGGGTCGGATCTGGATCCACTCATCTTGAAATCTGCGCCCAAACACTAAAATTGCCATAACTATCTCAATTTAACTCTGATTCTTCTGAAATTTGAACCATGACCCCTTGATATCAAAATACATCTAATCATGGGTTTTAAACCTTTAAATCGCCATGAAATGCATGAATATTTTCATAACATGATGTGTATTTCATGCATCATCAGTGCTACCTCTTCATGTTCAAAAATCCGCTCTTAAATTTGCATCTCTTCTAGAGCTACCACTTGATCAGTATCAGCAACAGAGATTGGTACAGCTAGATCTACTCGATGAGAAAAGACTTTCGACCATCGGCTATTAACCCCCCCCCCCCCCCTGATCCGCTTTCCTCTCACTACCCACTCTTTCCCTCATCTGGAAGAATCTCGGCGAAAGAAGAAGGGAGCTCTCTCTGATTCCCTGCAAGGCGAAATAACCCGGTAAACACCCTCACTCTTCTATAGTCTTCCTTATTTTTCTGATTTCTGCCTCTCTCATCTAAGCACCCATGAAGGGTCGACTTGCGTGTAGCAAGATCGACCGTATATGTGCGATATTGATGGAACACTCAAGTTCCAACATTTTTTTTTCTATTTCTTTCTTTCTCACATTTTCTTTTGGTTCTGATTTTTTAGTTTTATTTTTTATTCTCCTTTTCATTTTCTTTTATGTTTTGATGCTTTATTCAACCTTGTATTCCAATCTATGACTCATGTTACTTCCCTTCTCATTCACTCACTGTAGTCTTCTGTTCGTGCCTGGCTTCTCTCTTACTTTTGTGATTAATTGATGGGTATTTGTGATTTCTCGTTTCCTATACACATTATGATTTAATTATCTGTTGATTTTGGGTTGTCTCCTTTTCAATTAGGTTTTACTCTGCCGTAGCCATCGATTAACTTTACATTTCATCTGTTATTTTCCATTTTGTTAGCTGTTTTTTTTGCGATTTAGATTTCCCTCATGCAGTACTTTCTGTATTCTTGCTCATCATCTTATTATCCTGCCGTAAGCATCTATACCTATTGAAGCCATGTCTCGGCTGTCTTTTGGGGACACATTCACCGGATTAACGTTTGCTCCCATCAGAGACTGGCGATGAGATTTGAGGGTATCTATCTGTGTTGTTTTGGTTCCACTCTGGTTGGTAAGCAATTAGATTGGAATTTAGTCACTGTGTAGATGACAAAAGGTCATTTTGTTGTGTCCGTCACTATCTCACGACATGTTAATGTGCTGTTAATGATCCCATCCAGCATGGTGGAATCAAGATCAGGTTTCTTTGTCTTGAACTCTCTATTTAAACTATCTTGGTTAACGGCTGTGTTGAATTCACCCCTCAGTTGTTAGTTGAATCTCCCCCATCAAAGGATCTGAGATCAAATCTAGACTTACTGCAGAAGGCCTCATTTGAAATGATATGCTGAATAATGCTCTCCTCAACATATATAGCATATGGAGTCTGGAAAAAAAAATTTGTTCGCCTCAACAGGGATTTTTAGCTCTTCGTTGGACAGGTTTATGGTTATGTGGACTGTCATGATCAGTGGTCATGTTCCAAATGGGTCAGGTTTGAGCTCAGCATGTACCGTAAGATCCAAAATTAGAAGCCTTGCTGGATTCTCCAAGAACTTTTTGACTGCAGCATAGCTCACCCATTGAAGCTGTCAAAAATAATTTGCAAATGTAGGTGTTCAGCAAAATGATGGGATGTTGTTTGCAGGTTAAGATGCAAATGCAAGATTCACCTTGTTGTTGAGGTGTAACAGCCAGACTCATGGACAGTGATGAAAGGTAAGCCATGATTGATATACATTTTTTTTACCTAATGTTTTGGTGATGTTGTACTCCAACTGGATAGACTTCAAGGCAATGAACTTATCAGCACCCACCTGAGGTAAGATAATTAAATATGAATTCACCAGCATTTGATGTAAGATGATTGAATATCATTTCTTTGATCCATGCAGCTTCAGGATCATGAATGTTGTTAAATTTTGTTTTCCTGCACATAGCATATGATGACATATCAAATCATTTGCACAGGACATTGTTGAAGGCTTTCGCAGGCGTATTCCCTGATATTGTTCCTGTATCTTTCCCTGTATTCCATTCTCAAGCATCCCACCTTCATGAGCACAGATGCTGCGACACCCATTGTTCTGGGTGTGGTTTCATTAGGAAATTAAAAATGTCTGAGACAGGTTAGTAAAATAATATGCATACTTTATATTATGAGTGTCTTTTAATATTAAGTAGTATTATGATTTCTGTTATTTTTGAATGAATACATGTCTGTATATTGTTGGATATGGCTGTTCATCTCGAATGACTGCTTGCGTGCTATACTCAGTTATTGCTGCCTTTCTGAATTTCTTTATGTACTACCAAGAGCAAAAAATCTCATAAATATGTCTGTATCCCAGTATCTACAGTCGTATATCAATGTAACATGGCTTGCATTTTTGTTTCATGCTTAGATGCATATCTGGTTGAGGATTGTCTTGTCGTTTGTGAAGAATGAACGCTCATGGACGTTGGTTATGTTCATTTGTTGTTGCTGAGAATTCAAGCAAGGTCATGATATCCTTCTCGTTTCTTGCTGGAGGGTGGGAGACAATTAAAATTTTATTGATACTGTATCCATTTTCATCATTAAAAATGCATATAATTTTGCAAAATCAGAATACCAGAGCTGGAGGTTTTTGCCTTGTCATTGGGGTTATGTCATGTTAATTTTTTTTTAGTAACTGATATTGACAACACCTTCAGCATTTGCACCATTGTTATCTACTTCACCCCAGCCCTATCAATCCCCCTGCATGCTACAATAGGTTAGCACCTGCAGGTAGCTTAATCATCAGCATATTAAGTAACATCTTTTTCGTTAGCCTCTTTACCTACATCCATTATGCCACTCCATAGCACCTGTCAATACTTACACCACATCTGATGTTATCCATTGTGACAGCTTCTTCCCTATTGCATATTGAAAGTATAGTAACACACCTCCGTTTGTGTATTACGTTCATTTTTTTAGTATCATCTGTTACATCTTCCGATACTCTCAAAACAGCAGCATAACATTCACTGTTACCTCCACATACATGCACAACACCCATGTCCATTACATTCTGCTAAGCCTGTGTAGATCCAGCAGTATGTAAATTCACCATTTTTGCTTAAATTTGTGGACCCAATCTCCTGAGGTCCCGTGCATCTTTTTACCCAACCTTCATGCTATCACATTTCCATCATTAGTATTTACTTTTCCCATTACACCAGCCATCATTGGCTGCCTATCACTCCTTCATATATTACACCTTGTTTTCTGTCCATTCATCAGCATCACTCTCATCCACCTACATTGAGTGCATGTCACATGTGATACATACATATATATATATATATATATATATATATATATATATATATATATATATATATATATATATATATATATATAGGCATGCATGTATATATATATGTATGTATATAAGTATATATGTCATTTTCCATCATTTATATCTTAACATATGAGCAATTTTTCCATTAACATCCATATGAAATGTGCAAATCTCTTCTATTTTCATACTAACCATGTGTTTTGCAGGGAATATGTGGAAAATGTCATTATTTGGCGTTGTAAATTCAATTTTATGTGTTGTAATAAGTTAGTTCTTAATGAGAATTTACATTTCCAGCTTTTAGATAGAATGAATGAGCATTGTAATGTCATAAAATGCTTGTTTTCATGCTTTTTGATCTTTATTTTCTAAAATCTCACAATGGTGTGAATATATACATATATACGTATATATATATGTATACTTATATATATATATATATATATATATATATATATACGTATATATAGGCATGCATGTATATATATATATGTATGTATATAAGTATATATGTCATTTTCCATCTTTTCCATCATTTATATCTTAACATATGAGCAATTTTTCCATTAACATCCGTATGAAATGTGCAAATCTCTTCTATTTTCATACTAACCATGTGTTTTGCAGGGAATATGTGGAAAATGTCATTATTTGGCATTGTAAATTCAATTTTATGTGTTGTAATAAGTTAGTTCTTAATGAGAATTTACATTTCCAACTTTTAGATAGACTGAATGAGCATAGTAATGTCATAAAATGCTTGTTTTCATGCTTTTTGATCTTTATTTTCTAAAATCTCACAATGGTGAAACACGAATGGCACGTGCACCATTTCGTAAAAGGTAATTAATCCTAAGTCGATGATTTACATCAATGGCCATAGTCAGGATGTAAAACAAAACTTAGGATTTTTATCTTTTATAAAATAACACTGGATCCACACTGGGTCCTTTTCAAAATTCATCATATTTTCTTTAAATATTTTCCTCTTTTATTAGAGTTTAGTCTAAAATTGATTCAATACATATATCAATGGCCATAGACAGGATATATTGAGAATTAATTTCATTCTAAACTCTATAAAAGCACCAAAATGTATTTTATTCATCATTTGAATTTAGATATGATTATTATATAATGCATTCAATGACCATAGTCAAGGATGTATTATATTTTCAATCTTATTTTAAATTCATTTAAAGAATGAAATATGATTTTTCAAAATCCAATTTCAAAAATTCATTCATCATTTAGGATAGAATTGCATCATATTTTCAAAATTCTCCTTTTAAAAACCCAAGTGATTGTGAATATCTTTTCTTCAATTTCTATTTCAATTTCATCAATTCTATCTCATCTTCAAAAATCCAAAATTTGACTTTAAAATCAAATTTAAAGTTTAATTTAATTTTGAAATTCTTGATTCACTCTCTAAATTCCAAATTGAAGCTTCAAATTCAAAATTCCAAATTTCAAATTCGTGTGTAATTAAATTCTCAAATCAACTTTAAAATTCCAAGATTCATTTTCAAAATTCAAAATTCAAATTCAAATTCAATTCAGATATCTCAAAATTCCATCTTTCAAAGTTCAATTTTACTTTGAAAACTCTGAGTAATCTTCTAATTTCAAATTAGGTTCAAAATTTGAGATTGATTATCTCAAAACTTGACTCTTCTTAAATTTTAAATTCAAACTAAGTTTTTCAAAATCCAAATCCATCTTTAAAGATCCTATTCAGATTTTTCAGAATCCAAATCCAAAGTTAGAATTCTCATCCCAACTTGGATCCAGATTTCCAAGAATAAACCTCTACTTTTTGGATCTCAAATTTCAGATCCAAAACCCATCTTAGGATCTAGAATCCAATTTTCATCTTGGATCTTAGACTTCAGATCCAAAATCCATTCTAGGACCCAGAACCCAATTTCACCTTGGATCTCAGACTTCAGATCCAAAATTCATTTTAGGATCCAGAATCCAGTTCCATATTGGATCTCAGGTCCAAATTCCATCTAGAATCCAATTCCCTCTCGGATCTTAGAACTTCAGATCCAAAATCCCTTTAGGATCTAGAATTCAATTTTACCTTAAATCTCAGAGCCAAATTCTATCTTGGATTCCAGATCTTGGATCCAATTCCATTCTAAATCCAGAATTCAATTTCATCTTGGATTTCAGAATCTATTTTAAGATCCAGACCTTGGATTCAAAATCCATTCTCAAATCCAAATTTTCAAATCCAACTCCATTTCATTCTAGATTTCAAAAACCAAGTTCATCTTAACTCCTAAAAATTCCAAAAGTCAATTCCATTTCTTAACCTTATTTGGATCTTTTAGAACTCATTCTGATTTCAAACTTCAAAGTTAGAATTCAATTAGATTTCCTAACATTTATCCAAGTTCTAAACTCTAATTCAAAGTCCATTTATGATTTCGAAGTTTCCTTTCTTCTCCTTCTATCTCAATTTCAAAATCCTTCCTTTCAAAAGCCTAGATTTATCTTCCCAACCTCTGATTATTCCAAAACTTAGAACTTTAAATCTTAAAAGTTCTAAGTTAGAAACCACTTCTTCACTCTATTCATCAGAAACACTTGGAAATTTTCAAAATCATTTTCGAAAGAGCATACATCCTTCATTGCACAAGCATGATTGTTTATGCATTTTAGACTTAGGATAAATTCTTAGATTATAGCAAAGCAAAACGGCATGAATTCGACCCTTGGTTTGATTACCCCTGATAAAGGCGCCAGGAACGGTCGAACCTCGTACCGACGAGCGAATCCCGTCTCCCAGTTTTCCCGCAAATATTTCAAAACGGAGGTGAGTTATTTTCTTAAATAACTTCAAAATTAAGGTCAATTGAAACTCCGCAAAAGAGTTCATCTTCTCTTCTTTTCTTTTCTCTTCTCTCTTCTTTTTCTGTCTTTTATTTTTCTCCCTTCAAAAAGGAGGAAAATAAGAGGTTAGAAAAGGGAAAGAGAAGGAAGAGAGAGAAATACAAGAGAAGGAAAAATTTTGCGATAATCACAATCATTGAGATGACATTTCCTTCTCAGACGCAAAAGAGTAATCGATATGTTGGATAGATGCGGTCTTTTTGTCGGACCTTGTCTGAACCATGAAGGATTGCAAATGCTCTCTGTAGGACAAAAACTGGTGGTTAGCATCTGAGGATAATTTTGAATGAGTGGAAAATATTTGATGAGAATTTGGTAGACAATTGGAAGGATATCCAATTACTAGGGATTAAGTCGTTGCTGGAATCATGACAATTGTGTTGTCATTCTTTGCAAAATAAACAACTAGAAATATGCCTTGTTACCTAGGTGAGGTCGTCAAACCATGCTAGAATAAAAATTGAAGGAATTTATTGAAGAAAAATATGATTAATAATAGACTTGACAAAGAGGGGGTGGACATACAATTTGCCACCACTCATGATAGTCTGCAGACACTCTAGAACCTGGAAAAGAGTAAGAGTAACAAAAGAATCTCAACCATGTCTGGCAGAATGGTATGCGTTAAACCACTGCGTTGATGCGAGATCAAACTTTGGCATGATCCCTAATAATAGTTGAGCTTCTACGCACCTCTGTCTCTGAGAAAACTGCCTGACGCATCGCTCTAGCTGATAATATACACAGAAGAATGGGCCAAGTAGCTTGAATCGCTTGTCATATGCATAAGTGTATCTGGGAGTAGATATCTGACGATCAATGTAGTCCCATACGACATCTTCCTCTTGGAGGTTGTCGATCAAGAATCGGTATCATGCAACTGGAAGAAGCTCTTTGCCATTGTACTTGAGTGAGCTGGCTCTGGTTGGCACGTGCTGAAAAAATCAGGACTGTAGTTCATAGGTGCACCCTTCGACTAGGATCGATTCTCCGAGTGTGAAGCGAGTCAACCCTTGGTACAGGAAAGCAAGCGCAACCATGGATATAGAGAGGCGACTGGTCTGTCGGCTTCCCCACCTTCGCAGGAGCTGAACTATCCTGATATCCACATAATTCTATCTGTTTGGAAAGAAGGTATATATATATACGTGTGTAAGTACACACACATACACACACACACACACACACACACACACACATATATATATATATATATCAGAAATCCTAATGCGAATAAATGTTTATATACGTATTGAAATAAGTGCATACGCATGCATATTTTGATGCATCGATCATCAAAACTCTAAGTTTTATCTTAATTGCATAAGATCAATCGAATCTCAAATTGAGGAATTTGAACAATGTTAAAACCCCATCATTTTATGTAAATTAATAAAGAATGTAAATTTTAAGAGGCATGGGTCATACCGAAGATGGTTTTTCACAAAAAATAATAATTTAGAATATATTTTAATATTCTAGTTATATTTGAATTTCTGTCGGGTTTGAGACCGACTAGGGGTTTGACCTAGCCCATGGTCGACCATAGGTGGACATGGATAACCTTAGAGACCAGCTGGTCAAGTTGACCAAGCTGGGCGGTGGCATTGTGGTAAAATAAGGTAAGACTTTCCTCAGAAATGAATCTGATTGGCCATGTGGGAGGTAGCCCATGGCACTTCTGAAAGAATTTAAAGGTAGATAAAAGGATGTAATCTGATTGGTTTCAGCCCTAAGACACTTCTTGAAAAGTTTTAAAGGTAAGAGGGCATAATAGACTTTATTCAGTGGCATTTTTTAAAGAACTTTTAGAAGATTTGAATGCTTGCTTCTTATAGGGGTGTGGGAGGCATACTTGAAGTATTTTAATTATGTCATTGCATGGATGGGTGTGCAATCTACCCCTGCCATCCCTTTTCTGAGATTTAATCTCAGCCACACATTGAAAACCCTACCTATTTAAGCATCCTCTTGAGAGGAAGAGAGAGAAAAAGTGGTGATTTTCTCTCTTCCCCCTCCTCTCCTCTCTTCTCTCCCCCTCCCACCAAATTTGTGAACCTCCATTAGAGCCTACCTTGAGCTTGTGTGTAGGGTTGGGTACTGAAGAGGGACTCCTCTCTACACTCTAAGCCAAGAGTAGAGTCCGGCTTCCTCCATTCCACGCATCTAGGGTGAGATTTCGTCCTTTCTTCATGTGCATTTTCATTTTTGTTGTTCCTTGAAGTAATGTGTTCTTCATTCCTTGTGTGTACATGAAACCAGATTTCACAATGCATATATATTAAGTTGCATGTGGATTCGACGAATTAGAACCATGTTGTTGCTCTTTACTTTCATTTCGTAGCACTAGATGTGGTGCATTCCATGACACACACACATACGGTTTCAAAAAAAAAGTGTATGCATTTTGGTAGTTGAGGCATTTCGGCTGGCTCACTTTCTTTTCTTTTCTTTTTATTCTCTCTCCTTTTCTGTTGTTTGATGGCTCTGACCCAGGGTCTGAACACATGATTCAGATCTGGTCCATTAGCCCAGTCCATACTTGGTATTTTGTCAAAACGAGTTTTCTAGAATCCAGAGTTGTTAGAGACACCTTTGATAAATTGATTATATCTCCCTAGATACTAGTTGATTTTTTGTGTTATTAGACAAATTGGAAATCCAAGACAAAGGCCTCTAACTTTGTAGTTAAAGGCTTAGCCTGATTCGGTCCGCATGGTCCTATAAAATCTTTGTCAAAAATATAGTTTCTACATGCACTGGTTCGTACCAATTTTCTGAGTTATCAGAGACACCTCTGCTAAATTGACCATATCGGCCTAGATACTAGTTGAATTTTGGTGTTCTTAGACATTATGGAAAGCCAAGACACAGGTATCTAACTTTGTATTTAAAGACTTGTCATGATTCGGTCACATGGTCCTCTAAAATCCTTGTCAAAAATATAGTTTTTGCATGCACTGGTTCTTCCCGATTCTAGAGTTGTCAGAGACAACTCTAATAAATTGACTGTATCTCCCTGGATATAGGTCATATTTTGGTGTTCTTAGACATTTTGGAAAGCCAAGATACAGTCCTCCAACTTTGTACTTGAGTAAGTTTCCTGATTTGGTCTGCAGAGTCCTTCAAATCCCCTGTCAAAATGTAGAACATTCAGATTTTTTTCAGTCCCTGCTCAGTCTAGAATGCCCTGGACAGCATCCCATATTTTCAAGATTTATCCTGACTCTCTCAATGAAACTTCGATTGGTTTGATTCTGTTGAAAGCTAAGAGATAGCTCTACAACTTTTATGTTTAGAGTCAGGGCTGAATCTTTGCCTAAATATCTCAAAAATATTGAGTTTTCTGTTGTTGTAGGAAGTCCTAGTTTTTTTTATCCTGTTTGGATCTCTCTCATTTTAGGGCCGAGTTGGGTGCTGCCCAGATGAGACACCAAGCAACCGAGCACACTAGGTTTGCTTAGTTACAGACCTGCCTTTGAATAAAAATATATATATAAAATGGTTTTTGGTAAAACTGCAAGTTTTTAACGGATGTTTCTATGTCAAACATGTATGCAACTTGTTCAATGCACGTAGTTCGCACTTTGACATTTCAAAAATTTGATAGTATGCTTGATAAAATGAAGAGTTCACATGTACCATGATGTACCTTGTCACTGAACTCAAATGGCTTAATTAAGCTTGTTTATCATTAAGTATGGTCGAATTTTGATTAGCCAATATGCGATATCATGCTCGTATTGCTTTGATTTATGTATGCTTACGCACTACATGAAAACAATGTGATATCAATGTTATGGCACGAATGAATACGTTCCACTTGCACATCTTGTCACCAAATTTAGATGTATTGAATGAATTACGTTAATAATTCAAGTGTCTTAGCATTTAGTGAATGATTAAATATTTTTGTGTATGGTTGCATTGGACACATGATTCACCCTTGACACCTGATATGTCACATAAGTACAAAGGGGACTTGAAACACATTGTAGAAATATACTTGTCCTTAAGACTTGATTGTATGACAGACACTCCATGGTGAGTTAATGGGGGCAATGAACCCACCTCATGAGTCGAGCTCACTTATGTCAGAAATGTGTGGTTACATGTACTTTCCTTCTTAGTACATCTGGTATGATATGATTCTAGAGGTGTCATACTTTGGATATATAATTAATGAAATATTCATTGTTGATTGCTAATGTCAATTCCATAATCTTGTTAGTCGCTTTATCACGAACACACTGCTTGTTTTTTATCATGATGCAAGAATAGTATCTTCCTTACTCATTTGCTTAAATATTTGATGTTACCATTTAAGTATGTTAGTTCTTGGCATTGTCGCTTATTACTTGGCGTTATCTATTACTGCATCGTTACTTGATGTAGTTGTACTTGATTAATCATTTCAAATATTCTAACAGTTTCACCACAACGCACATATATATGTTCATTTGTCCTGCTACTTTGATCATTTATGTTAATGAATGCATGTCATGATATAAATGCTATGTTTTTCGAGACTTGTTTGAATGTCAGAAACTTCGTTGCAAGTTAGTGTGGGCGATGGACCCACCTCGTGAGTCAAGCTCACTTATGTTATAAATGAGTGGTTACACATACTTCTACATCTTGTGTGATACGTTTCATAAATCCTCATATTAAGGTTCTGACACTGGTTTAAAAGTTGCGGAATGTTTGAACTCCATGGCGAGTAAGCATGGGCGATGGACCCATGTTGTGAACTAAGCACACTTATCTAAGAGTATCACACCCTGAATGTTAAATTATTGTTATTTCCTTCACTAGCGAAGTACTCTTTTTGGTTTGTAGAGCTAGAGCTCTTAAATGTTTGAGTGTGACCTCAACATTTTGATCGTGTTGCTCTACGGGGAACACAAGGCCGGATGAGCCTAAGTTTCTCGGAAGGAGGGAATGTTTCTAGATATACCTAATTAAGATTAATAGTTGATTTATGATATAATGATTTCTACCATCATAATTGCTTAAATTGTTTAGTTGCTTATTTACATAATTGCTTAAGAGCTAAAATGCTCAAGTACACTTGGTTATGCACTTAGATGCATAATTGCTATCTAATGATGTTATTCATTATTTATTATCAACCCTGTGTTTTAGGGTTGTATGTTTCTGCTCTTAGTTATAATTAATGAGATGTTCATTATTGCCATTGATTGCTAATGTTAATTACATAGTCATGCTAGCCATTTGATAATAATTCGTATTGCTTCTTCACTTATCGCAGTTACACTTGTTTAATCACTTCAAATATGCTAACTGTCTCACCACAATGCATATATATGCCCACTTGTATATATGCATTGCTTGCAATATTTTACCTGTTTCGTCATAATAAATTCACTTGTGTTGTTGCTCTCGTTAATTATGTTATTTGATGCATATCATGTTATAAATGCTATGATTTTCGCAAATAGATTATCGTGGATGATTTCTCACCAACTCGCAAGAGTACTGACCCCATTTTTATGGGGATACAGATGGTGACTTCTCGTGGTGCGATGGAGCTCGATGTGTGGCAGAGGACTGAACCCACACTCTAGAACTCGAGATCTTGGCAGTTGTCTTTTGAAAAGGGAAATGATGTATATTTCTCCTTTATCATTTTGTAAACTATGACAATAAAAATGTTTCATGTTCTTGTTGTTCACCCTGTAACTCGCCTAGAATTTCCAACTGATTTCCCTTATGTTTTTCCGCTTTGCGCAATGTTTTCAAAAAAAAATACTCTAAAAATCTAAAGGATTTTTCAAGTTGGGATTTTGGGACGTTACAATCAGTCCTACAGTGCATAAGACCATTGTGTGTTGAATTCTCTCTCGAGCTGTTCAGGATAATGAGCTGACTTCTACGAATGTCCCATATTGTCGGTAGATCTCGAGCAAATCTACATATTCATTTCCATCTACTTCGATCAGTGGCCAAGATCGGCGTCCTGTCATGCGGGCTAAGGCATCTCGGGGGTCCAGACCCTTGACATTGATCAAGAATTGTTGTTCCAATGGGTCTCCAGGTTGATCGGCTGGCTCGGGTAATCCCATGATCTCTGAAAACTCATCAATCAACAGGGTCATCTCTCCCCATGGGAACCAAAAGGTACAAGTGCGCAAGTTCCACCGCTCTGTCAGTGCCTGGATCAAGTTGTCATTGACTGACTGTTTTCCCACCATTGATGTCAATTCTAACCCACAATTGCTCAGATGGTCCGAAAACATACAAGAAAACGAGGAATAATACCATCGAAGAATAAAGGATCTGGTGCTAAGAGTTTGATGCTCGGGAAGACTTTGTCACACCTCGTAAGAGATGTGGCCATCGGTGTAAACACCCCAAATTTTCTTCATCAATTATCAAATAATCCTCCTTGTGTAGTGCCAACCCTGTTAGGTCAGTGTAGGAGTCAAACCCCGAGTCAGTTTCATTAGGAAAATTACCATTTTATCCCTAGGTCATCCCGGACCCCAGTCAGTCGGAGTCAATCAAGCTCATTGGCCAGTTCAGAACTGTTAAAATATGAGTCATTTCAAGCTCACCTGAGTTCACAATGAACAAATTATTTCCATTTCTGACCATTCCTGCCAAAATGAGATAATTTCTTTAGAAATCAACTCATTTCTCAATTAAATCCAAGCCAATTGTCTTCGAGTCTGTCATTCCTAGTCAATTCTACTCCCCTGAGTCTAGCTTGAGCTCATCAGGAGTTCAAGCACTCCAGTTTCAGTTCAAAACCATTTCCAAGAGTCTAGAAGCCCATTTCAGCTCATTCAGCTGAAATTGAGCTGAGTCTGATCGATTGAGCTAGTGTTTGAGCTTCAAATTTAGTTCATGTCAGTATTACTGATCTTTGTTCTAGCTCAAACCTAGCTTAGATTCGTAATTCACTTCACTCCAGTGACCATTCTGTGCCATTTCTTTAAAAGGACAGCTTTTCTTGAAATTTTAGTCGGAAAGGTCAGTTGAGTCAGTATCTTGTTAGTCCAATTCAGTTTTGAAACCTTAAAAACCAGCTCAATTCAGTTCATTTCAGTTTAATTCAGCTAAAACCCTGATTTTTAGTGTCACTCTAGCTCGGTAGAGTTTGAAAACCATTTCTTGAATCATTTTGCAAATTTTATCAATTTTAACATTTTTTGAACTAGTACAATTACCAATCGGGGTCTAATATCCAAAATTCTTCATTCAGGGTTAGCATTTCGCATGTCATTTCATGTCATTTCTCATTATTTCATATCATTTCTCATCATTTCATCATATTGCATTTCATTTTCGAAGTCCAGAACTCCAGTTTTATAAATTTAAATCCAGATTGAGTTTTAAAAGTTTTCAGAAATCAATTTCAAACCCTGGGTTTCCAAAATTGACATTTTTACCTCTAGGAGTCTAAATTTGGAAATATTTTCTCAAGAAAAACAATTTGGATTTCTTTCAAACTTAAATTTTCAAATTCTATACTAGATTTGCTTCGTAATGGGGTATTAAACTTCAAATTCTGAGTTCATTTCAAAACTGCCAAAAATAGCTCGTTTTGTTCGAGAATTTTTCTAAAAAAACTATTCTCCCTCTAAGATTCTCAAAACTAATTTCAAATTTGAAAAATAAGCCCACTCTTAGATGGCTTATTCATTTACATTTCCCTTTTATTAAAAAAAAAAATATTTCTTTTATTCCCTTTCAATTTTCTTTTTATTTGTTTGTTTTGTTTTTTTGTTATTTTATTTCGCGTTTTGAGAGGAGGTGGGACCCACAAGGGGGTCGACCAAGCCTCCAGCCCCATTTCCTTCTTCCTTCCTTCTTCTTCTTTTCTTTCTTTCTTTCCTTCTTCCCTTCCCTTTCTTCTTTCCCTTCTCCAGCCCATTCACGTGTTTTTCTTTCCTTTTCATTAGCCTCTCAGTAAAAACCTTAGCCCTAATTCATTAAAGCCTAAGTTTTAAAAAAAAAAGAAAAGAAAAGGGAAGAGAGGCATTCACGTCTCTCTCTCTCTCTCTCCCTTAGTGGCTTTAGCCACCGGTTCCCTTGTGGCTGCAGCAACACCACCTTCAGTTGGAGCCATCTCCACCTTCATCAAGGGTCCACCAGCAGCGCCATTTCAAGTCACAGCTTCATCCTTCACCATAGTTGCAACCATGCCTAAAAATCCACTAGAGGGGGGGTGAATAGTGAAATACGATGCAAGTTGATATAATAAAAATAAAGCAATAAGGCACAACACAATAAACACAAGATTTATACTGGTTCGGTCAAAACCCTAACCTACATCCAGTCCCCAAGCAAACCACTTGAGCTTTCCACTATAACATCTGAGTCATCGGATAAATAGTACAACACCCTCTTCCTCAGAGGTCTTCTTCTCTCAACAGAGAAGGGGCACACCCTCTTCCACAGAGGTCTTCTTCTCTCAACAGAGAAGGACAACACCCTCTTACACAGAGGTCTTCTTTTCTCAACAGAGAAGGGCAACACCCTCTTTCTCAGAGGTCTACTTCTTTCAATAAAGAAGGAATACAGTGAATAACAGAAAGTTACAATACTTCCTATAGAACCTTCAGGATGATATGAATGCATGAATGAAGGATTCTCAGAATGTTTTGTTTGTCACTCAGAAGATACTCTTTGTCAAAGAGTTATTGTTGACTTTTTCTCTTTCTTTTCTCTTTCTTTTTCTAGGCTCTCTTTCAAATATCGAATAGGTATTTTTCTCGTTGTAAGCTCACTTGTCTATTCCATTCCCTTCTGCTTTGAATAGTTCATTTGAGTGTGTTTTTATAGCTTAAAAAAACAGTCGTTGGCTTTTTGAAATCGTAGCCTTTTTTGAGATGTGAAATGTCATGTCATTTCAAAAAAAATCTTTAGAGAAATTCGAGAAAGTCTTCTTTCCATAAAAGTAAAATATAAGGTACACTAGTTGTTGTAATATTTTAGGTAATACATATTTTATGTAAAAAGTCTATTTCTTACAATAGTACATTGAACGTTTGATTGTAAGCTATTATGTAGTTTTGTCTTTATTCTAATAAATGATTTGAGGTGCATAAGTACTTTTTTACTTTAAATGAGTGTAATTACAATAAATGCTTTGAGATATTTATTTGTACATAGTCATGTCAAGAGTTTTCTTTATGTTGTGTTTTTTAAAGTCTACAGAGAGAATGAAGACTACAAGTAAGTTGACATTCTTGAGAAGGATATTTAACAAGGATTTCTTATAGGAGGTATTTAATGCTATACAAAGAGAATGATGACTTCAAGTAAGTCGACATTCTATGGGTTTGTTAAAAGGTAACTAGAGTCTTTTCAAAACCAATATTATATTTGTTTTCTTTGTGTAGCCGATTTCATGTTTTGTCTTTTTCCTATATTTGAAATCATTTCTTTAAAGAAGGTAACTAGAGTCTTTTCAAAACATATTATATTTTTTTTCTTTGTGTAGCCGATTTCATGTTTTGTCTTTTTTCTATATTTGAAATCATTTCTTTAAAGAAGGTAACTAGAGTCTTTTCAAAACATATTATATTTGTTTTCTTTGTGTAGCCGATTTCATGTTTTGTCTTTTTCCTGTATTTAAAATCATTACTTTTCAAGTTGTCTTGTATATGATATAAGGTACAATTATTACATTTTGAAATCATGTCAAAATACCTTTTTCATAAAGGGTTGTAAGAAGGTACAATTATTTGTTTTAAAAAAGGAGCTTTTTGAAACTATCGTATACTTTTATGAAATAGCTTTTATGAATGAGTATGTAATATGCAATATGCATGCTTCTGAAGGTTCTGTTACATATGACTCTAAAGAAGAAAAAATCTTCAACTTGAGGAAGCCGATCTCTTTAGATGGTCTTTAGGAGTGCATGGCTCAACAAGCTTTTTCTTCAAGGAGTATGATTGCACCATAGTTGTACTTGAACAGGAGGTCTCCATCCTTTTTGAGTGAGATATCCTTGCACCAAATACTCGTTAGATATATGGCAAAACATATCCAGTCATTATATAACATTTTTCAAGAAGACATATTATCATATTATATGAAATCAAATAAGACAGTGTATCATATTATGTGACATCAAAACAGAGTTTCTCAACATTCTCCCCCTTTTTGATGATGACAAAATATGCTCCCTCTGTCAAAAAGACATTATGCATAGAAAGAATACTTATCATAAAAATATTGAAAAATGTTAAATACGAGTATTTTTCTCCAATAATGGAGACAGGTTTTCTCCCCCTTTGTCATAGACAAAAAGGAAGGGATCAGAGTAAGAGAGTTATTACAGACCAAAATTAATTAAAGTTATTACAATAAAAAAGATAAATTATTACAGTCCAAAAACAAATGAGTTTATTCCGAAGGTGGAGAGGATTGAAGTGAACGGTTGGCTTGATCCGGCTGGAGGGTCTGTAGAGTTTGCTACAACGATGCTTGACGTCGAAGTATGCGATCCTGAAAACGCTGGACATCCATCAGTGCAGAGAAGTAATCAAAGTTGGATGTTGGAGCTTCTTCATCAAAGCCGGGAAGGTGCAAGGACCTTAGATTGAAGGAAGTAGCATTGAGGACCTGAGAGGGATAGAGGATAGCTTCATTTTGAAGGGGTACTTTGAAGTATTTTAAAATGGGAGTTATAAAACACCCAAAAAGAAGAGGCTGGAATTTTTTATAGCGAATAAAAAGGTCGAAAAGAATGTTGGACCAGTTTATCTGAGTAGAAGAAAAAATTGCGTAGAGAAGGAGAGAGATTTTTCTTGGCACTAATCCCTTGCGTGGAGGCTTGGGATAGATATTGTGGAGAAGAATTTGGGCAAGCAGTTGAGCATGAGGTTGGAGATTCCTCATCTGCCAGGGAAGTTGTGAGCAGTTGGTGCAGAGAAGAATTTTTCGAAGTACCGACCGGTCGAGTGGTACTATGTTGTCTAGGTTTATGCTGGTGGAAGGAAGATTTAGAATTCTGCCTAATGAGAAAGCATGAAAGAACATCAGGCGTCCGCGTACTTTGGTGGTGATGGTAGTTTGTTCATGATCAGAGGAAAAATTTGTATAGAAGAGTCAGACGAGTTCGGGATAGTAAGCAGCTTGGGATGAAGATCCTAGTAAGTGTTTAAGTTCGGGGAGAGATCTTTCTAGGTCAAATAATATGAAGTCGTCGTAGTTAACCAATTTACCTTCATGAATTTGTCGAGAGCAAAGGGAGTTGTAGAAGTGAAATAGATCGGGATACCTTAGGTCGGCGACAGTGATTGCAGTGTTTGAGGAGGAAGCCATGGCAAGAGCTTAGAAAGAACGAGCAAGAGAAAAAGACTTGGAAAGAGTAAGAGTTTGTAAGAGAATAGAAAAAATCGTGGGAATGAGATATGAATCAATCTAATAAATAGAAGAAGAAAAATAATGGTGATAAGAAATGAATGACATTAGAAGTGAAGAATTTTTAGATTTTAGTGGAAAGAGGAAATGCGTGAGTTGTAAAATAAGAGACTTGTGAATGACAAATCAAATCAATTTTGGAAGAAAGTGTATTATATTAGTATAGATATTAAGAAGGACATAGTTTTGAAATAACTTTTCTATATATGTAACAAATTTACTATGGGCAATCTTGTTGGATAGTGAGAAGAGTCATGAATTGAGTATGGAATGTCATATTAAACGTAAGAGAAAGAATGATTCAAGATTTTTTTTAAAGATTTTCGTGAAGATCATGAAGAATAGATAGAGAGTGAATAATGGCCTAATAAGAACAAACAACTTTTTCAAGAATTTACTTTATGTGAAAGCATTCCAAAATCGTGAAGAGGGACTTTGGAATAGGACAAACATGAGAGTATGAGGAAATGCAATAATTTCTTATTTAAGAAGTGTATATTTTGATATACGTGAAAGGAGTGTGAATAGATATAAAGGAGGGTGATACGGATATGTAGAGAAATGAGAGTGGTCATAAAGGACACCAATCACTTGAAGTTGGATAGGAGATGTATGACATAAAGTGGAGTTAAGGACAAGGTTTTAATGAATCTCGATTGGAGAGAGATATAAAATATATGAGAGAGTCATGGTCACGGATGGAAAGGTACTTCATATAATGTAGAGAGAGAGAGAGAGATAAAAAGGTGATACAAATCGTACTTATGAGTGGAGTACAAGTTTTTAAAAAGAGAATTTTACAACACTTTTTCGTAAAAGATGTAAAGCATGAAGAGATGATAATAGATTGTTCTTAGGCTATGATATAATAGATGATATAGTAAAAATTTTACGTGAAATATAACAACTTAACAGGTGGTACGAGAGGATAATCATTTGAATTTTTCATGAAAGGCATTAATATTTTAGTGAAGTGTCTCGATAGGAGGAAAGGAAGACATGATAGAAATAGAGTGTACGTAATATATGATATAACAAATGATATAGTAAAAATTATACGTAAAAACATAGCAACTAGATCTTTAGAAGAAGGTAAAAATAACCAAAAAATAATCATTCGATTTTGACTAAAATTTAAAAAGCAAGATTTCTCATAAAATAATATGTTATCATGTTGAAGGTGAACCAACTTATCGTAAGAGAAGTTTTCACAAAAGGATAAAAATAATAAAGGAGTTATGAGATGAGTGATGTGAACAATGTCATGATAGCTTTTACTTTAATATAATTAGTTCTTATGGATATGAGTGAAAGGAGATAGGACAAGGAGTCATTATGGATGTGTACTTGAAAGATGACAAGTTGAAAGACATAAAGAATGTGTCTTATAAGAGTTTAGAGTATACGCGAATATGAAAACCTAGTTTGACTAACAAAAATCGATAAGAAGAAAAAAAAATTTAAAATAAGATTTTAACATAACTTATAAGAAGTATTAATTATAATAAGTGTGATTAATTTATAAGTCACTTAGTTTGCATATTCCTAGTTCTCTTCTAATTCGTGTAAAGTCTTCATGTTTCAATGGTTTAGTGAATATGTCTGCTAATTGTTGATTAGTGGGTATGAATTCGAGTTTAATTATGTTGTTTAAGACTTGTTCTCTTAAGAAGTGGTGTCTTATTTGAATGTGCTTAGTTCGTGAGTGTAAAATAGGATTCTTAGATAAGTTTATAGCACTAGTATTATCACACAAAATAGTTGTATTTTCAAAATTTAAACCAAAATCTTTTAAGGTTTGTTTCATCCAGATAACTTGTGTACAAGCTAGGTGGTTGCACTTTTGGAGTGAATATTTTTTTAAACATTATTTTTCAATGAAAACATGGGAAAATCGTCAACCAAAGATATAAAACCGACTTTCCACCGAAGTGGCGAGTACGGGTCGAATCCACAGGGAACGGGAACATTCTGAATTAATTCTAAAATAACACTTTATTAATAAAAACAAAGTTTACAACTATGTCAATGTTTACAAGTTACATTAAATAACATTCTAAACTATGAAAATAAAATAAAATCAGAGGCTAAGTCTTCTGCAGGTCTCCAGGGGCATTTCTGTCTTTTCACATCAAGTGCAGTCGCACATTATAATTGCATTACACCTGTGAACCTGTTCTAACTTAACAACCTACACAATAAAAACACAAAGTCAGTAACTAAATCAAGAATTTATCTAGATTACATCTACATTATTTCTAAACTATTTCTAAATTAAATTAAAGTTAATTTAAACATCTAAAACTAAGATTATACTAACTGAGTAAACTAACTAAGCTAAGCACTCTAATTACTCTAAATACTGTTAATTTACTGATTACACAACTAGAAAACAGTAAAACTACCCGAAATTAAACAATTACTTAAAAGACTGTTTTGTCCCTAAAGAAGGCAAAAATGGATTCTGACAGCTTTTCGCAAAACGACTGTTTGAGGGGTCAAACGAATTCAAAAATTAGTCAAATCACTTCTATTCTGTAAAATACAGATTCAAAAATCTAACACACTTTACAGAAGTGAAAAATACGTTCTGGATCTCCAGAACAAAGCGTTTCAAAATTAGGATAATTTGGGAAATCGCTGGACCCGAAATTTCAAAATCAGAAAAAGCTGTTTTCATAATACGCTTAAAAACCAGACCAAATCAACTCGGATCGAGCTGAAATTTGGTCTGCAGACAGTTAACACACCAATGTAGAGAATAGAAAAATAATATTTAGAAAATTCACGAAAAATCCACATGAAATAACTAGTGCACGATCGGGTAAAAATTAGGGTTTTGGTTCAGTGCACTATTCATCCCTTTGAATCCATAATTGACATTTAGACATTGAACCACGTACAAAAACAGTCCTAACTGAACCTAACCTACTGTTAAACTACAGCAAACAATAACAATTAAACTAAGTTATAAAATTTAAGAAATAACCTAACCTAAACTCACAAATACTCTAAATAAGATATCTAAATAAATATAAACTCTAATTAAACCTAATTTATAACATCTAATATCACTAACTAAATTAACTATCTATTCTAATATTAGTTATAACTTACGATTAGTCTAACTAGCTAAAATTACTTACTAACTAAATTAAACACTAACTATCTAATCTAAATGACAAATCTAACTAAATCTAACATACTCTAACCAACATGATTACCAATTGAACTCATTAATCTAATGTTAATTCTAACCTAATAAATCTACTACTAATCTACGGTTAAACTAACTAGGGTTAGATTCTAACTAGGATTAGGGGTTTAACTAAGGCTAGGGTTAGTAGGGGTCGGTTAGTTCCTAACTAAGGTTAATTAAGGTTTAACTAGCATCTAATAAGGTAGTTAGGGGTTAACTATGGTTCGGTTAAGGTTAAGAGGATGATTAGGGTTTAGCTAACTACGGTTATTAACTAACTAGGGTTAGCTATAAGGTTGGTTAATGAGGGTCGGTTAGAACTAACTAGGGGCATTAACTATAGTTAATAAAGTAGTTAAGGGGTCGACTAGGGTTTGGGTTTTAACTAAGGTTAAGTAAGGCTAGGTTTTAACTCGAGTTAGGGGTTAGCTTTTAACTTAGGTTAGTAACTAACTACCTACGATTTAATCTAACTATAGGTGCCTAACTAACTACGGTTAGGTATTAACTAAGGATATAACTAGGGCTAACTAATTAACTAGACTAAGGTTGGGGTTTAGCTAGAATCGGTTAGGGTAAGCTATGGTTAGATTAGGGTTTGACTATGGTGGACAAGGGTCGGATGGGATAAGGTAGGGTCGACTAGGGTTTAGTTAAGACAAACTAGGGGTTTGACTAAGGTAGGGTCGACTAGGGTTATGGCTTGGGGCGGTTTAGGTTAACTAGGTTTAACTATGGTTAAACTATCTACCTAAGGATAGGGTTAGTTAACTAATGATAGGGCTAGTAAGGGTCGGTTAGGTTTACTTAACTAGGGTTAGTCTAGGTGGCGGTTTTGAATAAGGCCTTGACTACACACCAACCTAGAGTCATTAACTAATCTAACTAAGGTAGGGTTAATCTAAATTAATTACTACATTAAATATACACTACAATTAGAATCTACCTAATTATACCTACACGAATTTACAAACCTAATTTAATTCAATAACTTACTCTAACTAAATACACACGACTTTCTAAAATCTAATTCTAATACTACATTACTAATTTAATTAACACCTAATTAATGCTAATTCAAATAACGAAAATAGTAAAGAGGGCTAATGAATTTGAAAAACACGATTTTGGTAGGGGCCAACTCCTCCTCTTCCTGCCTTAATTGCACTTGGGGAAAGCTCATCTTCAAAAACCGTCCAACCCATTGGATTCACACATTTTTCCAAATAGGCATTAAAAAACTGTTGAATCCCTTTTGAAAACCTTCTAAAATCACACTACACGATTTTGACTAGTCTTAAAAGAAGAAATAGCATTTAAATTCTTGCCAAAATCGAGTAAACATTTTGGAAACCTCCAAGCATTAATCATCTTTTTGAAAACATTCCCCAAAGATCTCTACACGTTTTTGGGTTAGCTTTAAATGCATATTTAGAATTTCAAATCTTTCCCAAAAAAAACGTGTAGACATAATTAAAAAGACCTTTGGGAATTCCAAAGGGTTTCCAACTTTGAAAATATAACTCATTTATGATTGGGTTGGAAAAGATAACTTTCTTAAGTGCTATCCACGAATTGGGTATGAAACCTCTCCTCTTTATTATTGCATTATTTGCACTTAGGAAAGTGTTCAACTTCAAAAACCGTTCAACCTCTTTTTCATTAAAACCATTAACTTTCTTTTTGAGAATCCTTCCCAAAGCACATTATACGATTTTGGCTAGATTTAAAAGAGCATATAGCATTTAATTCTTGCCAAACTCGTGGAATCCATTAGAAGGACCTTTGGAATTCCCAAGGGTTTCCAAAAATCGTGTACATGCTTTTTAAAGAGCCCTTGGAATTCCAAAGGTTTCATCTTTGAAAATGAGAAGTCATTTATGACTTGGTTGGGAAATAGGGCTTTTATTAAAAGCAATTCACGGATTTAGAGGGATTGGTCTTCTACCAAAAACGTCTCTTACTACATTGACCACATTGCCCTTAACGAAAATCTACATTATTTACATACCTAGGCTAAAGTAAAATTAATCTAACTAACTTACTATCTATATAAATTATTCTAAGGGTATGCATAAGAAATCACGAATTTGGAAAGTCTCTATTGAATTAACACTACACTAAGAAAAACGAAATTCTATACTAATGTTAATTTAGCTAAAACGAAAATTAAAGATTATAATTATTCTAAAGAACACATACCTAAACTACTTATCAAACACAATAACAATCATCTATAAGCTACTATCTACAGAAATTTTAAGCAACACACGAATTGAACAAACCTAATATGCAATCTACATTAAGCTAGCAACATAGAAACTACAAACTAAGGATTCTAAGCAAAACCGAATTATACTATCTTACACATGATACAACTAAACTATTAAAACTAAAAACATGAAGAAATGAACAAAATACTATGCTGGACATGAAAATAAAAACTGAAAAACGAATTCTACACAACCCTACAACTCGACTAGCACCAAAAACACAAAACAGAAATGCATACTAAATACCATACACGATTTAAAATCTATGAAAAACCTAAACAATAATGAACAAATTGACATGAACATAACAAAGAAAAGAACTAAAGAAAATGCTACAAACTGCTGGACATTCTACCTAAAAACAGAAAAACAACAATCGGTACTTAACTTTTATCAAAATCTAAAAACGCCAAAAACATGAAATCTCATAAACACTTTTCCTAATGTATTAAACGCAATTAAAACAACATCCATTAGACTTAGAACAACTGAGAAAATGCAGACATATAGAAATCTCACTTCAAACACACGCACACACCCAAAACATGCCTAAAAACTCCCAACGTTGGATTGAAAAACATACAAGTAAATGACTCAAACACCTAAACATCCTACGTGCTGGCTTTTGCACGAACAAAAGCTATACTAAGGCTGACAAAAATACAGAAAAATGCAGCACATTACACACGCACATGATAGGTTTTAACTAGAAGCAATGGGTGAGAAGACCTACCTTTTGGGCGATCCGAAGAATGGGGGGATGAAGAAGAGCGGACTTTGCTTGGCTTCGCACCGTTCGGGAGCTCGTTGATGCTGGAAATACGCCATGGTACCATGTTCTACAGCTGCAACACGTTGGAAATCCACCGAAGATGAAATGTGAACCGATTCTCGATCGGGGGGCGTAGAAGACCGGATGGAGGTAGAGTCGGCCCTTCTCGTTGGAGTGTTTCGCACTTCCACCCGAGAATAGATGCTTCCCACCTCTGCTGCACCTGCAAAACATAGCAACAATGGAGATTAAACAACATTGGAGATTAAAGAACTGAGAAGGTTTGAAAGAGAGACAAGATAGAAGGCTTGGATTTCAAGTTTTTCGACATGTCTTCAATGGAGATGGAAGGAGGTGGAAGATGAGAAGGGGCTGGAGCTAGAATCATGCCCCTAGGGCACGAAAACCAAGGCAAAGACAAGCTGGAATGGGCGCTCCCTCACCCTTTTGACGTTTTGGCCTCTTTAGGTTTAATTTCAAAAACAGTGCTAAAATAAAAATAATTCTTGGGTGCCTCTTTCTGCAGGGGGTTTTTAGAAAATATTTTTATAAAATTTAAGTGGGCTGGAGCTGGGTTAAATCCATGTAATTTGGTCCAGATCCAAAGTCCAAATGGGCGTCTGGATCCAAATCTCTCAAATCGGATCCAATATTTGACCTGTTACACTGTAAATGCCATAATTCTTTCGTTTTAAGTCCGATTTCAATGAAATTCGAACCCAAGCTCTATAATCATATTATGCACCTAAGTGTATGCTTTAAACCTATAGATGATGCATTTATGCACTGAAAACATGTTAAGAAAATGTGATATTTATGCATCATCAAATACCCCCATGCTAGAATAATTGCTAGTCCCTAGCAATACACTCTAATATGCAATAAAAATATGGACTACCCAATAACATGAAAGCTCTTATTAAATAAATAAATAAAAAACAAATAAAACTAACTCACTTTTGTAGGAATCACGATTGCATTTAGCTCATGCAACAAGCCCTTTAAACCCCTGGGTTACCCCAGTGGACGAGTAAGGTCTCGTGAGGGTTTGCAGAGATGCTACCCACAAACATCAAAATCATGCATGAATAATTTTTCAGAAATAATAGGCAATTAAGAATTCAATGTAAACAAATATTTCATGTAATCTACATTTTCAAAACAAATTCAGAAATTTCTATGCCACCACAGTAGAAATTATTTTTCTTTCACTTCTCTAAACTTGTAATTATTTATGAATTTTCTCAGAAAATCAAGTACTATCATGTTTTACTCATTTATTCTCACCTGTATATTTTCTGCACAGTAATTCATTAATTATTCATAAGCATTGAATTTCTCTCTTTAAGCTCATTCTTTTTCTTTTGATATTCTATTTTTTACTCTTTTTCATTCTTCTAAATTGAGCACTATTTCAAATATCAAGTCTCATGACCCGTGTAACGAGCTTTAGGTCAGTGACTCCCAGGCTGGCCGATCCTTAGGGCACTAGATACAAAGTATCCCTCGGACTTAATTGCTCGAGTCACTAAACCTTCAATTCTAATAGTTACGTATAGTTTTCCTCTCATCACGTGCAATGTCTCTATCTCTTAGTCTTTCTATGCAGTCCATGTAACAAGTTTTCAAATCGATGACTCCTAAACCAGCTGGCTTTAGGGCACCAGGTGTAAAACACCCTTCAGATTTTACTTACTAGAACTACAAAGGCCACAGATATCAACTGGATAAGAGAATGATCTCCTTCGTTATCCATTTCGTAAGAGACTCAAACATTTCAACTCGTGTCTGAGTTCTACTACTTGGATTCACGAAGAAATCAACAACTAAACGTAGCTCTATTCTATTAAGCTCATTTTTCAAAAACATCATTCAATTGCTCATTTTTCTCATAAAACACATTGTGCATACTTATACTTAAGTGAATCAAAACTTTCTAACATATCAAATACTATCTTTTCTTTTCTATTTCATAAACAACTACTCTATTTAAATCAGATAAGAGAAAAAAAATTTACATGGGTCTTATAAATTTCTAAATTGTCAGATCATGGAGAAATACAATCATAAATGCTACAAACTATTCTTAAAAGACCTACTTTTTATGAGTTTTAAGCTATCAGACATGAAGAAAAAATTTAAAAATTTGTGCATCTAAACCATCCCCCCATGCTTGAATGAAACTGTCCCTAGTGGCATACAGAATAATGTAAACATGTAATACAGATGCACACTATAGAACAATAAAATGAATAAGGAGAAAGGATTGATACAACCTGGCATACTCGACCCTCTGGAGTTGTCGATTGACTGGACTCTGCACTACCACTATGCATGTACAAATGCATAGTTTTCTGCTGATTTGGTCAATGTTCTACTCTTGAAGGCTTCTTCATATTCGATTACTTGAACTCATACATTGATGGATCGATTGTTCATACATGTAAACAATGAAATTCAAAAGAAATCAAAATAAAATTCAGAATAAAATACATGAATACTACTACTTTATTTTAATATACATATGATACATCATACACTATAGTTAATAACATAAGAACACAAATACATAAAACGACTAGACTATGTCAGAATAATATATCAATGCAATTAGTAAACCTAAATCTAGGTCTAAATCAGTAAAACAATGAACAAAAATAGCAGCTAACCTATGTTAGAATTAAACTAAGATAATCTAATCTAAATAAGCAAGTTAACAACTATTCTATTTTAAACTATGTTAAACTAATCTAATTAAACTATGCAACTATGTTAACAATGTTAAAATAAGTTAATTACTTCTATGAAATAAAGGATAAGCTATTCTAAATCAGAAAATCAGTAAATACAGGAATTCACACTATTTTATCTAAGACTCACATGTTTAATAAATCATTGAAGCATGGAATTTAGTGAATCTTTAAGAAAAACAGCAAATGAACCCTATATTTTTCTAACAATGTTAATTCTACAAACTAAAACAATTAAATAAACTAAGCTAAACTAAACACATATATTAATAAAATGATATCTCAGAAATATTCAGAATAAATCGCCGTTCCTCGGCAACGGCGCCAAAATTTGGTTGCACTTTTGGAGTGAATATTTTTTCAAACATTATTTTTCAATGAAAACATGGGAAAATCGTCAACCAAAGATATAAAACCGACTTTCCACCGAAGTGGCGAGTACGGGTCGAATCCACAGGGAACGGGAACATTCTGAATTAATTCTAAAATAACACTTTATTAATAAAAACAAAGTTTACAACTATGTCAATGTTTACAAGTTACATTAAATAACATTCTAAACTATGAAAATAAAATAAAATCGGAGGCTAAGTCTTCTGCAGGTCTCCAGGGGCATTTCTGTCTTTTCACATCAAGTGCAGTCGCACATTATAATTGAATTACACCTGTGAACCTGTTCTAACTTAACAACCTACACAATAAAAACACAAAGTCAGTAACTAAATCAAGAATTTATCTAGATTACATCTACATTATTTCTAAACTATTTCTAAATTAAATTAAAGTTAATTTAAACATCTAAAACTAAGATTATACTAACTGAGTAAACTAACTAAGCTAAGCACTCTAATTACTCTAAATACTGTTAATTTACTGATTACACAACTAGAAAACAGTAAAACTACCCGAAATTAAACAATTACTTAAAAGACTGTTTTGTCCCTAAAGAAGGCAAAAATGGATTCTGACAGCTTTTCGCAAAACGACTGTTTGAGGGGTCAAACGAATTCCAAAATTAATCAAATCACTTCTATTCTGTAAAATACAGATTCAAGAATCTAACAAACTTTATAGAAGTGAAAAATACGTTCTGGATCTCTAGAACGAAGTGTTTCAAAATCAGGATAATTTGGGAAATCGCTGGACCCGAAATTTCAAAATCAGAAAAAGCTGTTTTCATAATACGCTTAAAAACCAGACCAAATCAACTCGGATCGAGCTGAAATTTGGTCTGCAGACAGTTAACACACCAATGTGGAGAATAGAAAAATAATATTCAAAAAATTCACGAAAAATCCACATGAAATAACTAGTGCACGATCGGGTAAAAATTAGGGTTTTGGTTCAGTGCACTATTCATCCCTTTGAATCCATAATTGACATTTGGACATTGAACCACGTACAAAAACAGTCCTAACTGAACCTAACCTACTGTTAAACTACAGCAAACAATAACAATTAAACTAAGTTATAAAATTTAAGAAATAACCTAACCTAAACTCACAAATACTCTAAATAAGATATCTAAATAAATATAAACTCTAATTAAACCTAATTTATAACATCTAATATCACTAACTAAATTAACTATCTATTCTAATATTAGTTATAACTTACGATTAGTCTAACTAGCTAAAATTAGCTACTAACTAAATTAAACACTAACTATCTAATCTAAATGACAAATCTAACTAAATCTAACATACTCTAACCAACATGATTACCAATTGAACTCATTAATCTAATGTTAATTCTAACCTAATAAATCAACTACTAATCTACGGTTAATCTAACTAGGGTTAGATTCTAACTAGGATTAGGGGTTTAACTAAGGCTAGGGTTAGTAGGGGTCGGTTAGTTCCTAGCTAAGGTTAATTAAGGTTTAACTAGCGTCTAATAAGGTAGTTAGGGGTTAACTATGGTTCGGTTAAGGTTAAGAGGATGATTAGGGTTTAGCTAACTACGGTTATTAACTAACTAGGGTTAGCTATAAGGTTGGTTAATGAGGGTCGGTTAGAACTAACTAGGGGCATTAACTATAGTTAATAAAGTAGTTAAGGGGTCGACTAGGGTTTGGGTTTTAACTAAGGTTAAGTAAGGCTAGGTTTTAACTCGAGTTAGGGGTTAGCTTTTAACTTAGGTTAGTAACTAACTACCTACGATTTAATCTAACTATAGGTGCCTAACTAACTACGGTTAGGTATTAACTAAGGATATAACTAGGGCTAACTAATTAACTAGACTAAGGTTGGGGTTTAGCTAGAATCGGTTAGGGTAAGCTATGGTTAGATTAGGGTTTGACTATGGTGGACAAGGGTCGGATGGGATAAGGTAGGGTCGACTAGGGTTTAGTTAAGACAAACTAGGGGTTTGACTAAGGTAGGGTCGACTAGGGTTATGGCTTGGGGCGGTTTAGGTTAACTAGGTTTAACTATGGTTAAACTAACTACCTAAGGATAGGGTTAGTTAACTAATGATAGGGCTAGTAAGGGTCGGTTAGGTTTACTTAACTAGGGTTAGTCTAGGTGGCGGTTTTGAATAAGGCCTTGACTACACACCAACCTAGAGTCATTAACTAATCTAACTAAGGTAGGGTTAATCTAAATTAATTACTACATTAAATATACACTACAATTAGAATCTACCTAATTATACCTACACGAATTTACAAACCTAATTTAATTCAATAACTTACTCTAATTAAATACACACGACTTTCTAAAATCTAATTCTAATACTACATTACTAATTTAATTAACACCTAATTAATGCTAATTCAAATAACGAAAATAGTAAAGAGGGCTAATGAATTTGAAAAACACGATTTTGGTAGGGGCCAACTCCTCCTCTTCCTGCCTTAATTGCACTTGGGGAAAGCTCATCTTCAAAAACCGTCCAACCCATTGGATTCACACATTTTTCCAAATAGGCATTAAAAAACTGTTGAATCCCTTTTGAAAACCTTCTAAAATCACACTACACGATTTTGACTAGTCTTAAAAGAAGAAATAGCATTTAAATTCTTGCCAAAATCGAGTAAACATTTTGGAAACCTCCAAGCATTAATCATCTTTTTGAAAACATTCCCCAAAGATCTCTACACGTTTTTGGGTTAGCTTTAAATGCATATTTAGAATTTCAAATCTTTCCCAAAAAAAACGTGTAGACATAATTAAAAGGACCTTTGGGAATTCCAAAGGGTTTCCAACTTTGAAAATATAACTCATTTATGATTGGGTTGGAAAAGATAACTTTCTTAAGTGCTATCCACGAATTGGGTATGAAACCTCTCCTCTTTATTATTGCATTAATTGCACTTAGGAAAGTGTTCAACTTCAAAAACCGTTCAACCTCTTTTTCATTAAAACCATTAACTTTCTTTTTGAGAATCCTTCCCAAAGCACATTATACGATTTTGGCTAGATTTAAAAGAGCATATAGCATTTAATTCTTGCCAAACTCGTGGAATCCATTAGAAGGACCTTTGGAATTCCCAAGGGTTTCCAAAAATCGTGTACATGCTTTTTAAAGAGCCCTTGGAATTCCAAAGGTTTCATCTTTGAAAATGAGAAGTCATTTATGACTTGGTTGGGAAATAGGGCTTTTATTAAAAGCAATTCACGGATTTAGAGGGATTGGTCTTCTACCAAAAACGTCTCTTACTACATTGACCACATTGCCCTTAACGAAAATCTACATTATTTACATACCTAGGCTAAAGTAAAATTAATCTAACTAACTTACTATCTATATAAATTATTCTAAGGGTATGCATAAGAAATCACGAATTTGGAAAGTCTCTATTGAATTAACACTACACTAAGAAAAACGAAATTCTATACTAATGTTAATTTAGCTAAAACGAAAATTAAAGATTATAATTATTCTAAAGAACACATACCTAAACTACTTATCAAACACAATAACAATCATCTATAAGCTACTATCTACAGAAATTTTAAGCAACACACGAATTGAACAAACCTAATATGCAATCTACATTAAGCTAGCAACATAGAAACTACAAACTAAGGATTCTAAGCAAAACCGAATTATACTATCTTACACATGATACAACTAAACTATTAAAACTAAAAACATGAAGAAATGAACAAAATACTATGCTGGACATGAAAATAAAAACTGAAAAACGAATTCTACACAACCCTACAACTCGACTAGCACCAAAAACACAAAACAGAAATGCATACTAAATACCATACACGATTTAAAATCTATGAAAAACCTAAACAATAATGAACAAATTGACATGAACATAACAAAGAAAAGAACTACAGAAAATGCTACAAACTGCTGGACATTCTACCTAAAAACAGAAAAACAACAATCGGTACTTAACTTTTATCAAAATCTAAAAACGCCAAAAACATGAAATCTCATAAACACTTTTCCTAATGTATTAAACACAATTAAAACAACATCCATTAGACTTAGAACAACTGAGAAAATGCAGACATATAGAAATCTCACTTCAAACACACGCACACACCCAAAACATGCCTAAAAACTCCCAACGTTGGATTGAAAAACATACAAGTAAATGACTCAAACACCTAAACATCCTACGTGCTGGCTTTTGCACGAACAAAAGCTATACTAAGGCTGACAAAAATACAGAAAAATGCAGCACATTACACACGCACATGATAGGTTTTAACTAGAAGCAATGGGTGAGAAGACCTACCTTTTGGGCGATCCGAAGAATGGGGGGATGAAGAAGAGCGGACTTTGCTTGGCTTCGCACCGTTCGGGACCTCGTTGATGCTGGAAATACGCCATGGTACCATGTTCTACAGCTGCAACACGTTGGAAATCCACCGAAGATGAAATGTGAACCGATTCTCGATCGGGGGGCGTAGAAGACCGGATGGAGGTAGAGCCGGCCCTTCTCGTTGGAGTGTTTCGCACTTCCACCCGAGAATAGATGCTTCCCACCTCTGCTGCACCTGCAAAACATAGCAACAATGGAGATTAAACAACATTGGAGATTAAAGAACTGAGAAGGTTTGAAAGAGAGACAAGATAGAAGGATTGGATCTCAAGTTTTTCGCCATGTCTTCAATGGAGATGGAAGGAGGTGAAAGATGAGAAGGGGCTGGAGCTAGAATCGTGCCCCTAGGGCACGAAAACCAAGGCAAAGACAAGCTGGAATGGGCGCTCCCTCACCCTTTTGACGTTTTGGCCTCTTTAGGTTTAATTTCAAAAACAGTGCTAAAATAAAAATAATTCTTGGGTGCCTCTTTCTGCAGGGGGTTTTTAGAAAATATTTTTATAAAATTTAAGTGGGCTGGATCTGGGTTAAATCCATGTAATTTGGTCCAGATCCAAAGTCCAAATGGGCGTCTGGATCCAAATCTCTCAAATCGGATCCAATATTTGACCTGTTACACTGTAAATGCCATAATTCTTTCGTTTTAAGTCCGATTTCAATGAAATTCGAACCCAAGCTCTATAATCATATTATGCACCTAAGTGTATGCTTTAAACCTATAGATGATGCATTTATGCACTGAAAACATGTTAAGAAAATGTGATATTTATGCATCATCAAATACCCCCATGCTAGAATAATTGCTAGTCCCTAGCAATACACTCTAATATGCAATAAAAATATGGACTACCCAATAACATGAAAGCTCTTATTAAATAAATAAATAAAAAACAAATAAAACTAACTCACTTTTGTAGGAATCACGATTGCATTTAGCTCATGCAACAAGCCCTTTAAACCCCTGGGTTACCCCAGTGGACGAGTAAGGTCTCGTGAGGGTTTGCAGAGATGCTACCCACAAACATCAAAATCATGCATGAATAATTTTTCAGAAATAATAGGCAATTAAGAATTCAATGTAAACAAATATTTCATGTAATCTACATTTTCAAAACAAATTCAGAAATTTCTATGCCACCACAGTAGAAATTATTTTTCTTTCACTTCTCTAAACTTGTAATTATTTATGAATTTTCTCAGAAAATCAAGTACTGTCATGTTTTACTCATTTATTCTCACCTGTATATTTTCTGCACAGTAATTCATTAATTATTCATAAGCATTGAATTTCTCTCTTTAAGCTCATTCTTTTTCTTTTGATATTCTATTTTTTACTCTTTTTCATTCTTCTAAATTGAGCACTATTTCAAATATCAAGTCTCATGACCCGTGTAACGAGCTTTAGGTCAGTGACTCCCAGGCTGGCCGATCCTTAGGGCACTAGATACAAAGTATCCCTCGGACTTAATTGCTCGAGTCACTAAACCTTCAATTCTAATAGTTACGTATAGTTTTCCTCTCATCACGTGCAATGTCTCTATCTCTTAGGCTTTCTATGCAGTCCATGTAACAAGTTTTCGAATCGATGACTCCTAAACCAGCTGGCTTTAGGGCACCAGGTGTAAAACACCCTTCAGATTTTACTTACTCGAACTACAAAGGCCACAGATATCAACTGGATAAGAGAATGATCTCCTTCGTTATCCATTTCGTAAGAGACCCAAACATTTCAACTCGTGTCTGAGTTCTACTACTTGGATTCACGAAGAAATCAACAACTAAACGTAGCTCTATTCTATTAAGCTCATTTTTCAAAAACATCATTCAATTGCTCATTTTTCTCATAAAACACATTGTGCATACTTATACTTAAGTGAATCAAAACTTTCTAACATATCAAATACTATCTTTTCTTTTTTATTTCATAAACAACTACTCTATTTAAATCAGATAAGAGAAAAAAAATTCACATGGGTCTTATAAATTTCTAAATTGTCAGATCATGGAGAAATACAATCATAAATGCTACAAACTATTCTTAAAAGACCTACTTTTTATGAGTTTTAAGCTATCAGACATGAAGAAAAAATTTAAAAATTTGTGCATCTAAACCATCCCCCCATGCTTGAATGACACTGTCCCTAGTGGCATACAGAATAATGTAAACATGTAATATAGATGCACACTATAGAACAATAAAATGAATAAGGAGAAAGGATTGATACAACCTGGCATACTCGACCCTCTGGAGTTGTCGATTGACTGGACTCTGCACTACCACTATGCATGTACAAATGCATAGTTTTCTGCTGATTTGGTCAATGTTCTACTCTTGAAGGCTTCTTCATATTCGATTACTTGAACTCATACATTGATGGATCGATTGTTCATACATGTAAACAATGAAATTCAAAAGAAATCAATATAAAATTCAGAATAAAATACATGAATACTACTACTTTATTTTAATATACATATGATACATCATACACTATAGTTAATAACATAAGAACACAAATACATAAAACGACTAAACTATGTCAGAATAATATATCAATGCAATTAGTAAACCTAAATCTAGGTCTAAATCAGTAAAACAATGAACAAAAATAGCAGCTAACCTATGTTAGAATTAAACTAAGATAATCTAATCTAAATAAGCAAGTTAACAACTATTCTATTTTAAACTATGTTAAACTAATCTAATTAAACTATGCAACTATGTTAACAATGTTAAAATAAGTTAATTACTTCTATGAAATAAAAGATAAGCTATTCTAAATCAGAAAATCAGTAAATACAGGAATTCACACTATTTTATCTAAGACTCACATGTTTAATAAATCATTGAAGCATGGAATTTAGTGAATCTTTAAGAAAAACAGCAAATGAACCCTATATTTTTCTAACAATGTTAATTCTACAAACTAAAACAATTAAATAAACTAAGCTAAACTAAACACATATATTAATAAAATGATATCTCAGAAATATTCAGAATAAATCGCCGTTCCTCGGCAACGGCGCCAAAATTTGGTTGCACTTTTGGAGTGAATATTTTTTCAAACATTATTTTTCAATGAAAACATGGGAAAATCGTCAACCAAAGATATAAAACCGACTTTCCACCGAAGTGGCGAGTACGGGTCGAATCCACAGGGAACGGGAACATTCTGAATTAATTCTAAAATAACACTTTATTAATAAAAACAAAGTTTACAACTATGTCAATGTTTACAAGTTACATTAAATAACATTCTAAACTATGAAAATAAAATAAAATCGGAGGCTAAGTCTTCTGCAGGTCTCCAGGGGCATTTCTGTCTTTTCACATCAAGTGCAGTCGCACATTATAATTGAATTACACCTGTGAACCTGTTCTAACTTAACAACCTACACAATAAAAACACAAAGTCAGTAACTAAATCAAGAATTTATCTAGATTACATCTACATTATTTCTAAACTATTTCTAAATTAAATTAAAGTTAATTTAAACATCTAAAACTAAGATTATACTAACTGAGTAAACTAACTAAGCTAAGCACTCTAATTACTCTAAATACTGTTAATTTACTGATTACACAACTAGAAAACAGTAAAACTACCCGAAATTAAACAATTACTTAAAAGACTGTTTTGTCCCTAAAGAAGGCAAAAATGGATTCTGACAGCTTTTCGCAAAACGACTGTTTGAGGGGTCAAACGAATTCCAAAATTAATCAAATCACTTCTATTCTGTAAAATACAGATTCAAGAATCTAACAAACTTTATAGAAGTGAAAAATACGTTCTGGATCTCTAGAACGAAGTGTTTCAAAATCAGGATAATTTGGGAAATCGCTGGACCCGAAATTTCAAAATCAGAAAAAGCTGTTTTCATAATACGCTTAAAAACCAGACCAAATCAACTCGGATCGAGCTGAAATTTGGTCTGCAGACAGTTAACACACCAATGTGGAGAATAGAAAAATAATATTCAGAAAATTCATGAAAAATCCACATGAAATAACTAGTGCACGATCGGGTAAAAATTAGGGTTTTGGTTCAGTGCACTATTCATCCCTTTGAATCCATAATTGACATTTGGACATTGAACCACGTACAAAAACAGTCCTAACTGAACCTAACCTACTGTTAAACTACAGCAAACAATAACAATTAAACTAAGTTATAAAATTTAAGAAATAACCTAACCTAAACTCACAAATACTCTAAATAAGATATCTAAATAAATATAAACTCTAATTAAACCTAATTTATAACATCTAATATCACTAACTAAATTAACTATCTATTCTAATATTAGTTATAACTTACGATTAGTCTAACTAGCTAAAATTAGCTACTAACTAAATTAAACACTAACTATCTAATCTAAATGACAAATCTAACTAAATCTAACATACTCTAACCAACATGATTACCAATTGAACTCATTAATCTAATGTTAATTCTAACCTAATAAATCAACTACTAATCTACGGTTAAACTAACTAGGGTTAGATTCTAACTAGGATTAGGGGTTTAACTAAGGCTAGGGTTAGTAGGGGTCGGTTAGTTCCTAGCTAAGGTTAATTAAGGTTTAACTAGCGTCTAATAAGGTAGTTAGGGGTTAACTATGGTTCGGTTAAGGTTAAGAGGATGATTAGGGTTTAGCTAAATACGGTTATTAACTAACTAGGGTTAGCTATAAGGTTGGTTAATGAGGGTCGGTTAGAACTAACTAGGGGCATTAACTATAGTTAATAAAGTAGTTAAGGGGTCGACTAGGGTTTGGGTTTTAACTAAGGTTAAGTAAGGCTAGGTTTTAACTCGAGTTAGGGGTTAGCTTTTAACTTAGGTTAGTAACTAACTACCTACGATTTAATCTAACTATAGGTGCCTAACTAACTACGGTTAGGTATTAACTAAGGATATAACTAGGGCTAACTAATTAACTAGACTAAGGTTGGGGTTTAGCTAGAATCGGTTAGGGTAAGCTATGGTTAGATTAGGGTTTGACTATGGTGGACAAGGGTCGTATGGGATAAGGTAGGGTCGACTAGGGTTTAGTTAAGACAAACTAGGGGTTTGACTAAGGTAGGGTCGACTAGGGTTATGGCTTGGGGCGGTTTAGGTTAACTAGGTTTAACTATGGTTAAACTAACTACCTAAGGATAGGGTTAGTTAACTAATGATAGGGCTAGTAAGGGTCGGTTAGGTTTACTTAACTAGGGTTAGTCTAGGTGGTGGTTTTGAATAAGGCCTTGACTACACACCAACCTAGAGTCATTAACTAATCTAACTAAGGTAGGGTTAATCTAAATTAATTACTACATTAAATATACACTACAATTAGAATCTACCTAATTATACCTACACGAATTTACAAACCTAATTTAATTCAATAACTTACTCTAATTAAATACACACGACTTTCTAAAATCTAATTCTAATACTACATTACTAATTTAATTAACACCTAATTAATGCTAATTCAAATAACGAAAATAGTAAAGAGGGCTAATGAATTTGAAAAACACGATTTTGGTAGGGGCCAACTCCTCCTCTTCCTGCCTTAATTGCACTTGAGGAAAGCTCATCTTCAAAAACCGTCCAACCCATTGGATTCACACATTTTTCCAAATAGGCATTAAAAAACTATTGAATCCCTTTTGAAAACCTTCTAAAATCACACTACACGATTTTGACTAGTCTTAAAAGAAGAAATAGCATTTAAATTCTTGCCAAAATCGAGTAAACATTTTGGAAACCTCCAAGCATTAATCATCTTTTTGAAAACATTCCCCAAAGATCTCTACACGTTTTTGGGTTAGCTTTAAATGCATATTTAGAATTTCAAATCTTTCCCAAAAAAAACGTGTAGACATAATTAAAAGGACCTTTGGGAATTCCAAAGGGTTTCCAACTTTGAAAATATAACTCATTTATGATTGGGTTGGAAAAGATAACTTTCTTAAGTGCTATCCACGAATTGGGTATGAAACCTCTCCTCTTTATTATTGCATTAATTGCACTTAGGAAAGTGTTCAACTTCAAAAACCGTTCAACCTCTTTTTCATTAAAACCATTAACTTTCTTTTTGAGAATCCTTCCCAAAGCACATTATACGATTTTGGCTAGATTTAAAAGAGCATATAGCATTTAATTCTTGCCAAACTCGTGGAATCCATTAGAAGGACCTTTGGAATTCCCAAGGGTTTCCAAAAATCGTGTACATGCTTTTTAAAGAGCCCTTGGAATTCCAAAGGTTTCATCTTTGAAAATGAGAAGTCATTTATGACTTGGTTGGGAAATAGGGCTTTTATTAAAAGCAATTCACGGATTTAGAGGGATTGGTCTTCTACCAAAAACGTCTCTTACTACATTGACCACATTGCCCTTAACGAAAATCTACATTATTTACATACCTAGGCTAAAGTAAAATTAATCTAACTAACTTACTATCTATATAAATTATTCTAAGGGTATGCATAAGAAATCACGAATTTGGAAAGTCTCTATTGAATTAACACTACACTAAGAAAAACGAAATTCTATACTAATGTTAATTTAGCTAAAACGAAAATTAAAGATTATAATTATTCTAAAGAACACATACCTAAACTACTTATCAAACACAATAACAATCATCTATAAGCTACTATCTACAGAAATTTTAAGCAACACACGAATTGAACAAACCTAATATGCAATCTACATTAAGCTAGCAACATAGAAACTACAAACTAAGGATTCTAAGCAAAACCGAATTATACTATCTTACACATGATACAACTAAACTATTAAAACTAAAAACATGAAGAAATGAACAAAATACTATGCTGGACATGAAAATAAAAACTGAAAAACGAATTCTACACAACCCTACAACTCGACTAGCACCAAAAACACAAAACAGAAATGCATACTAAATACCATACACGATTTAAAATCTATGAAAAACCTAAACAATAATGAACAAATTGACATGAACATAACAAAGAAAAGAACTACAGAAAATGCTACAAACTGCTGGACATTCTACCTAAAAACAGAAAAACAACAATCGGTACTTAACTTTTATCAAAATCTAAAAACGCCTAAAACATGAAATCTCATAAACACTTTTCCTAATGTATTAAACGCAATTAAAACAACATCCATTAGACTTAGAACAACTGAGAAAACGCAGACATATAGAAATCTCACTTCAAACACACGCACACACCCAAAACATGCCTAAAAACTCCCAACGTTGGATTGAAAAACATACAAGTAAATGACTCAAACACCTAAATATCCTACGTGCTGGCTTTTGCACGAACAAAAGCTATACTAAGGCTGACAAAAATACAGAAAAATGCAGCACATTACACACGCACATGATAGGTTTTAACTAGAAGCAATGGGTGAGAAGACCTACCTTTTGGGTGATCCGAAGAATGGGGGGATGAAGAAGAGCGGACTTTGCTTGGCTTCGCACCGTTCGGGACCTCGTTGATGCTGGAAATACGCCATGGTACCATGTTCTACAGCTGCAACACGTTGGAAATCCACCGAAGATGAAATGTGAACCGATTCTCGATCGGGGGGCGTAGAAGACCGGATGGAGGTAGAGCCGGCCCTTCTCGTTGGAGTGTTTCGCACTTCCACCCGAGAATAGATGCTTCCCACCTCTGCTGCACCTGCAAAACATAGCAACAATGGAGATTAAACAACATTGGAGATTAAAGAACTGAGAAGGTTTGAAAGAGAGACAAGATAGAAGGCTTGGATCTCAAGCTTTTCGCCATGTCTTCAATGGAGATGGAAGGAGGTGGAAGATGAGAAGGGGCTGGAGCTAGAATCGTGCCCCTAGGGCACGAAAACCAAGGCAAAGACAAGCTGGAATGGGCGCCCCCTCTCCCTTTTGACGTTTTGGCCTCTTTAGGTTTAATTTCAAAAACAGTGCTAAAATAAAAATAATTCTTGGGTGCCTCTTTCTGCAGGGGGTTTTTAGAAAATATTTTTATAAAACTTAAGTGGGCTGGAGCTGGGTTAAATCCATGTAATTTGGTCCAGATCCAAAGTCCAAATGGGCGTCTGGATCCAAATCTCTCAAATCGGATCCAATATTTGACATGTTACACTGTAAATGCCATAATTCCTTCGTTTTAAGTCTGATTTCAATGAAATTTGAACCCAAGCTCTATAATCATATTATGCACCTAAGTGTATGCTTTAAACCTATAGATGATGCATTTATGCAGTGAAAACATGTTAAGAAAATGTGATATTTATGCATCATCACTTGGCTAGCAGCAATGTATTCAGCTTCAGTAGTTGATAAGGATACACAGTTTTGTTTCTTTCTGAACCATGATACTAGTGAGTGCTCTAGCATATGACATGTTTCACTTGTGCTTTTTCTGTCAGATTTACTTCCAGCAAAGTCAGCATCGCTGTATGAGATTAGATCAAATGTAGAGGATTTTGAATAGAATAATCCAAAATCAACTGTGTCTTTTAAATATCTCATTATTCTTTTTACAGCTTTAAGATGTGATTCTTTTGGATTTGACTGAAATCTAGCACACAAGCAAACACTGAACATAATATCTGGACGGCTAGCAGTTAAATATAGTAGTGATCCTATCATACCTCGGTATACCTTTGTATCCACAGACTTACCATCTTCATCTTTGTCCAAAACAGTAGTAGTGCTCATAGGAGTGGTTTTTGAAGCAGTTGAGTTCATGTTGAACCTCTTCAGAAGTTCACGATCATAATTAGATTGATTGATGAAAACTCCATCCTTGGTTTGCTTAATATGCAGTCCAAGAAAGTAGTTGAGTTCTCCCATCATACTCATTTCGAATTCCTTGTGCATGGACTTCAAAAATTCTTCACAGAGAGTGTTGTTAGTAGATCCAAAGATTATATCGTCTACATATATTTGAACAATTAGGGTATGATTATTCACAAATAATGTCGAGTCTGCTTTGCCTACTGAAAAACCAGTTTTTAATAGAAAGGTTTTGAGTCTGTCATACCAAGCACGAGGTGCTTGTTTTAAGCCATATAAAGCACATTTTAGTTTGAAAACATGATCTGGATATTGTTCATTTTCAAATCCTGGAGGTTGTTTTACATAAACTTCTTCATTTATAAAACCATTTAAAAAGGCACTTTTAACATCCATTTGATATAATTTGAAATCCATATAGCTTGCATATGCTAAAAACATTCTAATAGATTCAAGTCTAGCAACAGGAGCAAATGTTTCATCAAAATCAATACCTTCCTCCTGGTTGTATCCTTGAGCTACTAGTTTGGCCTTGTTTCTTATAACATTACCTATTTCATCTAGCTTGTTTCTGAAGATCCATCTTGTCCCAATGATCGGATGATCCTTTGGTCTTGGTACAAGATCCCAAACTTCATTCCTTTGGAATTGATTCAATTCTTCAGTCATGGCTAGCATCTAGAACTCATCGATGGTGGCTTCATCAATCTTCTTTGGTTCAAGTTGAGAAATGAATGCCATATTTGCAATCCGTTCTAGTTGAGCTCTAGTCTGAACCCCCTTTGTCAGGTCTCCCAAAATCTGCTTTTGAGGATGATCTTTGATATCGACAAATGTTCTTTGATGATCATCTTCATTAGACTTAGCTGTGTTATCTAAAAATAAATCTGTACTTTCAACATCATCATCGTTAGTTTGCTTATGAACAGATTGATCAATAGATTCACAGAAACTAACATGCATAGATTCTTCAATAGAATTAGAACTCTTATTGAAAACCCTGTATGCTTTACTATGACTTGAATATCTTAAAAATATGCCTTCAATAGATTTAGCATCAAATTTATCTAGGCTATCTTTTGTGTTTAGGATAAAGCATTTACATCCAAAGACTTTGAAATAGTCTATTCTTGGAGTCCTGTCATAGAATAATTCATAGAGAGTTTTATTTAATAAGGGTCTAATGAGAATTCTATTTGTTATGTAGCATGCAGTATTAACAGCTTCTGCCCAAAAAGGTTTAGCAAGATTATTGTGTTGGAGCATAGTTCTAGCAGATTCCTGCAGGGTTCTATTCTTTCTTTCTAGTACACCATTTTGAGGTGCAGCTCTAGGAAAGGCAAAGTTATGAGAAATACCATGCAAGTTACAAAAATTTACAAAAAGTTCATTTTCAAATTCTCCTCCATGGTCACTACGGATTTTAACAATAGAACAAGATTTTTCATTTTGTATTTTTTTACATAAAATTTCAAATTGACAAAACGTATCACTTTTGTTCTTCAAAAATATTACCCAAGTAAATCTTGAGTAGTCATCTACAATGACAAAAATGTATTTATTGTGATTATGACTAGCTACTCTAGAAGGACCAAAGAGATCCAGGTGGAGAAGCTCTAGAGGTCTTTTGCTTGAAATGATATTTTTTGATTTAAAAGATGATTTAGACAGTTTTCCTAATTGACATGCATCACAAAAATAATCCTTTTTAAAAGATATTTTGGGTAACCCACGTACTAACTTATCTTTAGCTAATTTAGACATGTACTTAGAATTTACATGACCCATTCTCATGTGCCATAAATGTTGAGAGTCATTATTAGCTATGAGGCAATGTTCTGTGATGTTTTCTAGGTATAGTTCATATATATTATTTTTTCTTATACCTTTTAAGATAATATTTTCGTTGGTGTCTGCTATAAGACAAGCATTATGATTAAAGCTAACATTATACCCTGTATCACACATTTGACTAATACTTAGAAGGTTATGTTTTAATCCTTTAACCAAGAGAACGTCTTTGATAAGAGGTTTATCTATATTTCCAATATTACCAATACCTATTATCAAACCTTTGTTGTTATCTCCAAAGGTGACGGTTTTTCCTTCTTTTTTATGAAGAACAGCAAAGAGGTCTGAATGTCCAGTCATGTGTTTTGAACATCCACTGTCTAGTATCCACCTGTTCTTGTTTGGAGCCTGCAAATCATTAAGTAAAATTTCTTTTTGGTACCCAGTCGGGTCCCTTTTTGTTAGACTTTGGAACCCATATCCATTTAGATTTGGGTTTGTCTATAGCCTTAGAGGAGTTCAAGAAGTTAAAATTATAATACTCCTTTTTAAGTTCAGAAGAACTTTTCACAAACGTGGTCTTTTGATTCATACAAGAAGGCTTGTTAAAATGAGAGTAGCCAATACCATTCTTGTAAAAAGACACTTTTCGAGAGGATAGGAGTTTATCCAAGTTCTCTTTTCCTTTAGTAAACTTGAAAACCGTTTTCATAAGGTTCTCAGTTTTACTTTTTAATTCTGAAATTTCTACTTGCAGATTTTTAGTCTTGGAGCTGGTAGAAGAGATTTCAGAAGTAATAAGAAGATTTTTCTTTTGTAAAGAATTTTCAATACTGAGTTTTTCATTTTTCAAAATGAGCTCTAGATTCTCAGATTTCAAATGTTTATTTTTGAGAATCGTTTTCCTTGATTCTTCAAAAAGTTCCTGAAAAGCATTTTGAAGTTCTTCAAAGGAGAAATCAAGAGATTCACTTACAGAGCTTTCTGCCATGAAGCACATGTTGACGGTTTCTGCTTCATCATTATTTGACTCTTCACTGGTGGATGGTTCTGAATCATCCCATTGAGCATGCAGAGCCTTTTTCTTGAAGAACCTTTTCTTTGGTTCCTCAGCCTTGGGTTTTCTTTTGAGAAGAGGACAGTCACGTCTCAGGTGACCTGGCTTATTACACTGGTAGCACATAGAATCTTCTTTTGGGTCTTTTCTTTCTTTGTGCTTATTTGGAAGTCGGTTCCTTCTCATAAAGCGCTGGAATTTTCTGGTGAGAAGCGCAATCTCAGTTTCTTTTTCTGAGTCCTCATCCTCAGAAAGGGCTGGGAAGGCTAGAGTTTTCTTCAAAGGTTGTTCCTCTTCCCTTCTTTCCTTCATATGGACTTCATAGGCCATAAGATTGCCTATTAAATCGTCCAGGGTAAGTTTGGACAAATCTTGAGCTTCTTCAATAGCAGTAATCTTTTTCTCCCAATCAGTTGTGAGAGATCTCAAGATTTTCTTCACCTTTTCTGTCTGAGAGTGGGTTACAACTCAAGATTTTCTTCACCTTCTCCATTAGAAGTCAACACATCCAAAGTAAAGCTCCTTGATTGCATGAAGTGGATAAAGATTTCTATGAGATTTTGCGTGAATCTAAGGGGAATCTAGTTCAAAATTGGATTTACGATTTTCAAAGCTTTGATTTTGAATAAAATGAAAATCGTGTTCATTCATGTCAATGGCTATGCAAATAGGGGATCCGTCCGGAAGATGGATCGGATTCCCTAATGTCAATAACCAAAATAAAAAAAATGATTTACATGCCTCCCTGATTTTTTTTCATAGTTTTAGATATATTTCATGTCTTTCTTCATGTTACGTTTATTTTGTTTTATTGTTTTATACTATTTAGTATGATTTCATTGATAGCACATAGTTTTGATTTTAGGCATGTATTCTAATCGTTATTTTATGCATAATTTTTTACGCATAAATTCTAGAAAACTTATTCATGAGTGGCTTAGTTTATTTGTGATATTCTACTAAAAATTTGATTCAATTTGGATTTTGGAACGCCTTCTAGCAAATCAAACCCTAAATCAGGTTTTCTGTTCTCCAGAAACTCCAAATTCAGTTTTAGCAGACGAAAACCTATGAGATCCCCTAGATGAAAGATTTGAATCTTCTCCTAAAAATCACAATAGATTCATGGTGGAATCTACTAATTGTCTGAAAATTTTGAGATCTTTAATAGTAGATTTGGCCTCTGTTAAAAATCAATTTTTCCAGTCCTCTGGGAAAATCTCGATTTTTCCTTGTCAGGATATAGACAGACACTAATGTGCTGTGTCCGCTCAACTTGTAGCTTGAATGCAAAAACTTTCAACATAAAAGTTGTTTATAACCCATTACTTTGTCATTTACCAAAATTTGGGATTTTTTTGGATTTTTAAAGTATTTTTCCTGAAATTATATTTTCTGTATGACAGATTCCAATATCTAGAAATTCCAGATATCTAGGTCTCTGATAACAGTGTGCCCATTTCCAAACCGTAACCCGAATTACAATTTTGTAAAAACATGAAAACTTCTTATGTTTGTCAAGGACATTTTCCTATAATTTCAGACTTTTTCCCATCGGTCTGCTATTTTTCTCATATTTCCTTCCAAAACTTGTCTGTTTCCCCTAAATCCTAGAGTCGCCGGATTCCGATCTGACTTGCCGGAGTTGTACAACTCCGACCATAGGTCAAAACTAGAATGTGTAAAAAGAAACAATCCTTTCCTTACTGTCCTCTATCACCCCATAAAATTTGGGAGATTTGTATGGAAGTTTGTTATCCGAAATCCCATTTAGAATCAGTATTTTAGGCAAAAATCACAAAATTTAGGGTTTTTATTTGAATTTCTATATTTAAAAATACCAAAAATATATATTTTCGGATTCTATTCTGTTCCTAGGTTAGTATAGGTGTCCATTCCAAATTTGGATCAATTTCAAGTTCAGTTGCTTTGTATGTTAGTTTATTTTTAAATTTAAAAGCGAAAATCAGGTGAAAATCAAGTTAAATTTAATATTTTATGATGTTTTTGCCATTTTAGGGTTTTTATCATGTAAATAAGCATGTCATGTCATATTAGGATTAATTTCAATATCATTTGCATTTTATATTTTCTACTTTTGCAAAATTTATTTGAGAAAACCCTGGTTTCAAGGCCATAGTCTTGTTATCATGGGTATTTTGGTCATTTTGACCTAAATTTCGAAATTCCAATTTCTAATTCCATAAATTTTTATGCATATCATCATATTGCATCATATTATATTTGATTTATTTTATTTGATTTTTAAATTTCCAAAATTTACAAAAATTCTTTTAAAAAAACCCTATGTTCAAGGTCATTGTTAACACCCCAAATTTTTCAAAAATTTGCAAAATGACCCTTTTTGCCCCTGACTCCATTTTCTGAGAAAATCAAGGCGATTTCAAAGCTAAATTTCAGTCATTCTTTAGATTTTCTGAATTAAATTCCACATTGATATATTCAAACTCGACTCCAGGTCTGAACCCAATGTCTTAAACCCAAATCTAAGCCCCGTTGCCCCATTTCCAAAATTAATTACAAAAATACCAAAAATAGTTCTAAATGGCTCGGACAATTCATCTGGCACTCTGTCGGATTCACAATCCTATATCTCTCAGTTCGAGATTGTAAAACCTCGAGTATTTCCTAAAAATCCGGATATAAATCCACTTTCTGAAGAAATTTTCTCAAAAATCGTCTTGAGTTCTCAGAAAAACTTCTTTTGTAGATATTTTTATAAAAACACCAAAAAAATCAGTTTTAATCTTTATTTCTCCCGTAAAACCTTAGGATTTTATTCTAAAAATACAAAAAAATAGAAAAATAACATAAAAACCAAAAAAAAAAAAAAATTGAGAAGAGCTACAAAGAAAACAGATGATTTTCAAGCTTTTGAAGCCATTTTTACCAGAAACCTCATTTTCAAAACCATTTTGTAAAAATTTCCTAAAAAGGGGACCATCTTTTTGAAAAAAGGAAAAAGCTTTAACGGATTCCTCCCGCACCTCTTTCTTTCTCTCTCCACCGTTGATCTTCCAACAGCCTCCTCCTCTCTCAGCCTTCGATGCTCAACCAATTCTTCTTCTCAAACCCTCCATTTCTCTTTAAGAATGAGCCTCCATCGCTTCTGTAGAGGATCGATTTTTTTTTACAATCCATCTACTTCGCCCATCATCAACATCTTCGTTGCTGAGAGCTACTCGACAATACCCCCCATCCCCTTTTCTTCGCACATCATCCATCTTCACCCCACCTTGAGGCAGGAAATTCCCTTTCAGCATCTATCCTTTTCGGAATTGATCCATACAACACTCAGGAAATAGAGGTTGCAGCAACCATCCGGAGTACCGTTAATTCTAAACCTTCGGTTACGCTTTACGCTTCCCCTTGGTTGCGAAGAAAGCGCAGTTCAACAAACCACGAAGGAGGGAAGCCATTTTCCTTGATCTTAAGTTCGGTTGATTCAAGTATACGATAATCTCTCTAAGGGGCGTCTCCCCTGCAATTGCTGGAAAGTCACTCAATCCTCTACCAAAAATCAGGTAGAAACCCCTCTGTCGTTCCTTTTTTTTTTAGATACCTGTTTGCATTATTGCTTTCATTTTATTCAACCTTCCCCATCTCATTAACGCACTATAGAAGGGTGGATGTTGTCTATAACAACATCGCCCCTTCCCCTTTGTGCAATATCAATGGAATGCCCCATTCCAATATATATATATATATATATATATATATATATATATATATATATTTTCTTTCTTTCTTCTTTTTACGTTCGATGGATATTTTTAGATTCTTTGGAGCTTTGTCTCTTATAAGACTCATGTCATTCTCTTAGATGTTATCGTATGGGATTGATGGACTGGGAATGATCTGAAGCTTTCTAAAACCTATAATCGACCATCGTTTTGAGATAGTTCTTGTCTTGATGTGTGCTAATTAACTTCATGTTTATCTCATCTGGCTATAGCATCTCCAGATTCTGTGATTTTACCAATTCAAAATCCTCTATTCTGAGAATCAATCAAGAACTTCTGCACGGTTTATGATGAATATCTGCAAAATTCCGTGGTTCCAGGTTTGTGCTGGTGTCGTAACCCTTAAATTTCATGTAAAGATATCCTCTTAAAAATCTTTTGTAATTGCTGATTAAACCTACGATTGTGGATTCCAAATCGTATAAAATGTGATCATCCTTATGTTATGGGGGTTGACAGCTCGACCCCCTGTTATGGGGTGATCTGTGTTTTAAATTTCCTCTAACATTGCAGTTTACGTTTGGCGTGGAATAGTTTGATTGTCTCTAGCGATAGGTATCTTCTGTGCTTTCTGCATAGGTAGGAATATCATGCCTTTATTTACTTAGTTCAGACGATAAAACTCATGCTCATCTAATATTCCATTTTGGTTCTGTCTTTTAATACACTCCATTAACCAAGCATACATCGGAATCATTATTTTGTCTTTTTCTCTTCTATCTGCTCCATTCTCATAACATCAATATTGTTATATTACCAATGGACCTCTCATTAGTCTCTTGTTTTGATATTATGTTACTTCTGAATGCATCATTTTTTTTTCTTTTCTTTTCTTTTGCATTTCTTTCTTTTGTACTGTCAAATATGAAATCCGATCTATACATGCTTTCTGTAAATATCGTTATATATTGCATTGTTGGTCGATATTCAAGAGTCTGTTAGCTTCATTTCTCGTCACCACATATCAGCTCATCTTTACACTCCCTCGCGCAATTTGCTGTTACAGCATATGTGATGCTTTCGTGATACTTCACCACTTAACATCTGCAAAGCACATTGTTCAGCACCATCCACGTGTGCTCCTTCCATGAGATGGCAGATCCTGCCAAGCTCTGAATGGCTAAGAGAGGATTGAGAGCATTGATGTCAGAGGAACATGAATTTCCTTGTTTGCGCAAGTAAAATCAGAAATCAATGGCTGTCAGTATATTGAATAAGACTGGACATACACCTTGTCTGGTATTCCTGATTGATGGTGGGATATCTGGGGTTCTATTCAAGAATCATTTTTTTTTCTCTTTTCAAGCCCATGGCAACTGCGGTAAGTTTAAAAAAAAACCTTACATGGGAGGAAGCTGCCATTCTGAAAGCCGAGATTCAGAAGTTTTCTGCTGGGGGTAAATCTTATTCATAAAATTGACAGGAAAGATAAAAGGGAATGAATTATAAGCTCCCAGCATCCAACCTTTGCCCTTTGAAATGTCGGTGGAGAGATTTTCTTTTGGGGTGTAACCAGTCCTGTGTCATATCTGTCAGATGAGGATAATTAGCCCTGTGGTTTCGCTTGGGTAAAACATTTGGCTTCGGCAGAAACAATCATCAAAGATTGGAGATGTCCTGAATCGACGAATACATTATCTGCTTTATTCTCAAACTAATATTCCTGAAGAATGCTTTCACCTTCTTGTTCACTGTATGGAAGGTTTTGGGATAACATTTTCAATACAAGGATAAGAACTTAAGAATTGCAGGAGTCTCTTCTCTTTTTTTTTGTCGAAATGATGTTTCTTTGGCTGAGGACTCGCATCAGTTTCCTAAAATATTTTGTTATATATTATACTCCATGTTGTATAGAATATTGTAGCATCATCACATTATAGGGTATTGCACTACCATTACACTGATATGTTATTCATGACACTATGCATTCATTCCTTCCTTGTCCCACATTCAGCATCTAGGTTTAACCGTTTGTCCACACTATGTTATATACAGCATATTCTCAACAGTTCATGATACTTCATCAGTACTATCACCCTCAGCTGTTACACCTGCCACCTGCTGTAACCACTTTCTCATCCCCAGCAGTGCCCAGGCACTGCTGTGATTCATGCACCGAGGCCCAGGCCTCTTCTCTAATGCTGGTATACCGGCTGATTTCTCACATTCGCTAGATCACTGCGTATGCACATGGTATACCATTCACTACCCAATAAGTAAACTGTGTAAAAAGACATTTTCTCATTTACTCCAAGGCAAAAATTTTGAATGTCATAAATAGTTTCTCACCTGATGTTCTATATTTATGTATGTATATGTCCATATTCATATGCATGTATATATATACATATATATCTATGTATACTCCTATATTTTCCCAAGTTATTGATACATATATATCTATGTATATGCGTATATATATATATACCCATATACATATATATGCATGTATATAGATGTATATATATATCATTTCCCATCTTTTTCATCATGCATAAATACTTTGGACATCTACGTGATATATACAATTTCCTTTATTTTTCTTCTATTATTCAAGTCTTTTGTAGGAAATATGTGGAAAATATCATCATTGAAAGTTGTAAATTCAATTTTGTGTATTGTAATAGTTAGACCTTAATGAAAATTTACATTTCCTGCTTTAGGTAGAATGAATGAGCATGGTAAATGTCATGAATTGCTGGTTTTTCATGCATTTTTTTTATCTCTTAAATTCTCACAATGGTGAAACACGAATGGCACGTGCACCGTTTTGTAAGAGGTAAGTTAATTCTAAGTTGACGATTTATATCAACGGCCATAGTCGGGGTGTAAACAAAACTTAGAATTTTTATCTTTTACAAAATAATACTAGATCCACACAGGATCCATTTTCAGAAATTCATCATATTTTTCCTAAAACATTTTTCTTTTATCAGAATTTAACTTAAAATTAACTCAAAATATATACCAATGGCCATAGTCAGGGTATATTGAGGGTTAATTTCATTTTAAATTCTATAAAAGCACCAAAAGAGTATTTTATCCTTCACTTGAATTTAGATATGACTATTATATAATACATTCAATGACCATAGTCAGGAATGTATTATATCATTAGTCTTGTTTAAATTCATTTGAAGAATGAGATATGATTTTCAAAATCCAATTTCAAAATTATTCAAATTCATTCATCATACAGGATAGAATTACATCATATTTTTCAAAATTCTTTTCCAAAATCCAAGTGATCTCAAATATCTTTCTTAAGTCTATAGCTTAATTCATTCTTCTATCTCATCTCAAAGATTTAAATTCCAAGTTCAAAGTCCAATTTGACTTTGAAATTTCAAAATTCCATCTTTATATTCTTGACTCATCTCAAATTCAAGCTCCAAATTCAAAGTCCAAATTGACTTTGAAGTTCATTTATAAATTCAAATTCTCAAATCAATTTTTGAAATTCCAAAATTCCAACTCAATTCAACATCCAATTTCAAAGTTCAATTTAACTTTGAAGTTTCTGATCCATCTTCTGATTCAAAATCAAGTTTTTTTCAAGTTTTAAATCAAAGTTGAGATTGATTTTGAATCTCAAAATCCAAACTTTCCTAAAGTTCCATCTGGGTTTTCAAAATCTAGATCCATCTTCAAAAGTCCCATTTGGACTATCAAAACCCAAATCCAAAGACAAATCCTAATCTCAACTTGGATCCAGATTTCCAAGTATAAATTCCATTCCACTTTAGATTTCCCATCACCATTTAGGATCCGAAACCTTATTCCACTTTGTGATCTCCAATCACAGATCCAAAATTCATCCAGATCCTCATTCTACCATTGGATCTCAGATTCAGATTCAAATTCCAATTCTTAAGATCCAGAATCCAACCCTACTTTGGGTCTCAGATTCAGATCCAAAATCCAATTCTTAGGATCTAGAATCCAATCCTACATTGGATCTCAGACTTCAGATCCAAATCCATTCTAGGATCCAGAACCCAATTCTACTTTGGATCTCAGATTTCATATCCAATTCCATCTTAGAATCCAGAGTCCAACCTTATTTTGGATCTCAGATTTCAGATCCAAATACCATCTCGTATTCCAATTCTTAAAACCAATTCCATTTCATTCAAACCAAGTCCCTATTTCAGATCCTAAAAATCAACTCAAAAAAATCTATCCAGAACTTGGATTCGGATTTCATCTTGAAAATCCAACTTTTACAAATCTCATTTCTCAATTTAGATTTCCCATATTCCCTTCTAAACTTCAAAAAAATGGAATTCAATTCCATTCCAGATATTTATCCAAGTTCAAACTTCTAAATTCAAAATCCATTTATGACTTTGAAAATTTCCTTCATTCTCTTTTTATTACAAGACTTCAAAGGTCAATTTCCAAATGCCAGATTTACTTTCCCAAGCTCCTGATTATTTTAAAAACTTAGAACTTTAATCTTAAGTTCTAAGTTAGAAAACATTTCTTCACTTTCACTTGGGATTTCTTCAAAACATTTTTTTAAAAAGAGCATACATCTTTGCATTTGCACAAGCATGATTCCTTGTGCATTTTAGACTTAGGATAAATACTTAGATAAATTCTTTGCAAAGCAAAAGGCATAAAATTCGACCCTTGGTTCGATTACCCCTGGTAAAGGCGTCAGGAACGGTCGAACCTCGTACCGACGAGCGGATCCCGTCTCCCAGTTTTCCCGCAAATATTTCAAAAACGGAGGCGAGTTATTTCAAATATTTTTAAAATTAAGGTCAAGTGAGACCTGCAAAAGAGTTCCTCTTCTCTTCTCTTCTTTCTTTTCTCTTCTCTCTTTCTTTTCCGTTCTTTTATCTTTTCTTCTTTCAAAAAGGAGGAAAATAAGAGGTTGGAAAGGAAAAGAGAAGGAAGAGAGAGAATATTACGAGAGGAAAAATTTTGCGATGAACACAGTTTTGGCGACCGTGATGGGACTCGTCTTCGTTCGGTCGAATTTAATGCCTTTTCTTTTGCTTTGACATTGTCTAAGTCTTTATTCTTCAAAATGTCAGCTACATTTTCACGCAAACCTTAGGAGACTAGATTTTTATCCTAAGCTGACATTATTGCATATAGGATTTAAGTATGGTTTGGTAGGACCATATTGAGGAGATTATTCATGTTCACATTAGACTTAGGTTTTAAATACAACTCTCCTCAATTTTAGGGATTGAATGCAAAACAATGTATGCAAGTGTATGCTTCTCTTTATTTTAATCTCTATCTCTTTAGGACTTGCATTAGAGCCATCTGATTTCTTGCATATTGCACATATTTTGAAAACCTCCTTACCTATATTGTCCCGGTCTTCACGTTGCTGGGTTGTCTCACTGAACCATAGTTCGGGAGAGAGCCTCACAACTGGATCACTTATTTGGGTTCGTGCCCCCCTACCACGTACCTAAGGGCCATAGTCCGAGGTATATCGGTAGGTGCTCAAGGATGTTGGGAAGCCATTACCTTAGAACCAGAGAAATATTTCTATGCCACGTACTTTGAGCTTCGGCTTGAGTATATCGGTATATCTTGATTGGAATCAGATGATCTGAACCCTAGAGTTAGGATTAAGGTCCTACAAGCCATTTCAACTATTGCATTTAGAGTCAGCCTTTAGGGAGTGCTGTGTGCGCATCCTTGTTTGTGGAGCTTTAGTTATATGATAATTCTCTTATTCTCTCATATATGTATCAAACCCTTTTTCAAAAAAAAACCCTGGGTGTATTATTCAAAACTTACCCTTATTTTCAAAAACCCCAGGTGTATATTTCTATTTACCTACATTTCTTTTTCTCTTTTAGATCAAATTTTCGTCAAAACCCTGGAAAATTCCTTTAAAATTTCATTAACCTTTTCAAAAATTCCAGGTTTGATTCTTTAAAGAGTCTATCCATAAGTCCTGCATTCTATCTAATTCTCCTCATTTCTTCTTTTTACACCAGTATCATCTCAATGGCGTCAAATTCCCTCGATGTTGTCTTCCCCCAAGATCATGTCTTCTATCAAATAAGGGATGAAACCCCAGATCTGCGGGTCATCCAGTCTCGTCCTTTCTTCCCTCGGTGGTATTATTCTTGGTTCGCCACCTTCTCACGTATGTTCCCAGACCACTTGGATGACTGTGGGTTGGAAATGGCATCAGCGGTAGGCAAACAAATCATCAACGGAGCTCTGATTTAGGCTATGGCAGAACGGTGGAATCCACGTACCTGCACATTCTGGTTTCCTTGGGGAGAAATGACTCTACTGATGGACGAGTTCAATGATATTATGGGATTGCCCGAACCAGCTGGTCAGCCAGATGATCCTATCGAGCAGCAGTTTTTGATCAACATCAAAGGAGTGGACGTTCGAGAAGCCTTGGCCAGAGCAACAGGGAGCAGATCTTGGCCTCTCACTGAAATTGGTGGGAATCAGTTCATCAACCTATTCGAACTATATCAAAAGTATGGAGCCTACAAAGAGGTTGACACTCTCTCTCGAGCAGCGAGAGACAGAATTCAGCATGCCATGATCCTGTGCACAGTTGGATTAGCTTTCTTCCAAGATGGTCAGAATTTCATAGATATCAGAGTCGCTCAGCTCTTTCGAAGATGGGGAAGCAAGCAGACCCGCCAACTTTCAGTCTCCATGGCCGCATTAGCCTTTCTTTACAGAGGCTTAGCTCGATTTGCTCTTGGGGAGACCATTCTGGTAGAAGGATGCACTTACGCCTTGCAGTCGTGGTTCCTGCGACACGTTCCTTCGAAGGCCAGTTCTTTCAGATTCAACGGTAAGCAGCCGAAGACAGTCATCCAATGCCGAGCTCTGATCGAGAAGCTGCATCAGGAGGAGATCACCTGGGATTTCTTTGACAGAAGAGAGACTGTTCCTCGATACACTTATGCTCGTGACAAGCGCTACAAGTTGATGGGCCCTTTCTTTTGTATTGATTATCAGCCGGAACGATGTCTGAGGCAGTTTTCACAGCGGCAGGTCCGTGCCAACACCCGTTTCCCGACAGGCAACGTGCCAGAATTCAACCTGCAGTCGGATCAGTGGTCTGGGGCATATCATGTCGCCAAATATACCTGGGATTCCTTTATCTCTCTGTCAATATTTCCTCGACCAAATGTATCATCTGCATATCAAGAGTGGTGGCAAACTGTCTGCCCACCCTCTCTTTGTCTTTGAAAGTTAAAAAAAAATATCAATAAAAAATTACTTTTTGGCCAAAAATGTTGTTTTCTGTATTTTGTTTATAGCGCAAATAAAAGTCACAAATTTTGGGTGATGACCTAAATCCTGGGTAAAAGGGATATTTCTTCCACATTTCTTCAATATATTTTATCATGGTTGACGACCTCGCCTAGGTAACAAGGCATATTTCTCTGTTATCATCAAATGGTAACACAATTATCACAAATCAAGTGATGACCCAATCCCGGGTAATGGGATAATCTCTTGAAATTGTCTACCAAATCCACTCATTTCTTGCTTTTTCTCAAAGAAATTATGATTTTCAAAAAGCTTCTCCGTACTCTAACCATTCCCATATTCTGTAGGAAAGCTTTGGCATCTGAAAAATGGTTCAGACAAGGGCTGATAAGAAGGCTGCTCAACAGCACAGTGACAGCGAGTCAGAGGAGATGAATTCTCCTAGATTGTCTAAGAAGAATAACTCCGGAGCTGAAAGCGACGTTGATCCGGCCATGTATCGGATCTTCCAAAAAATGATTACTAAGATGATGGCTGAGCAGGCCAAAGCTGCTCCCAAGAAGGCAGCTTCTAAGAGCAAAGCGAAGAAAAAGCCCATGAAGAAGCCAGTCAAGATCAGCAAGCAGAAGAAGCAGCGTGACAGTACTTCTGAGGATTCCGGGTCAGCGGGAGAAGTCTCTGAAGAAGAAGAACAGTTGATCTACATTCCAAAGCACCTGCGACAGTCCAAGAGGCCAGTGTCAATAAACAAACCCAAGTACGGGGCCCCCGCAGAGGATTCAATTCAAGCTTTGACCAAGATAGTCAAGGACCTGCAAATCCGTGACAAAGGAAAGAGGTCATACACCAGGCATGATTTCTATCTCGGTTTAGAAGGGGACAAGGATCTGAAGAACCTCCCTCGGAAGTTCATCAAGTTTGACGGAACCGACGATCAGAAAGCCCATTTGGCAATGTTCTTCGCAGAATGTGCCCGGTTCAGTGAAGATAACCGCGCCCTTTTCCTTTGTTTTCCCCACAGCCTGGACGGGATAGCAGCGAAGTGGTATGATGAGCATGTCAATCCCATCGAACTAAGGGATTTCGACAAAGTTGTTAATATGTTCGTTGAACGCTTCCTGTTCAACACGGAGGCTCTACCTACCCTGAACCACCTATGTAACTTGAAGCAAGAGCCCAATGAAAAGGCCAGGGATTTCATCCATAAGTGGAGAAGTATTTGCAATAAGATGAGGAATCCCATTTCTGAGGAGCATGCCCTCCAGGTCATCCTCAATAATTTCTGTCAGCCTCTGAAAAGCCTCCTCTTCCCATATCCCTCCAAATCCTTCATCGAATTAACCGAGCGAGCAGAATGACTCGAAATGGGGGTAGAAAATGGGATGTACGAAGGTGTTTCTTCGGCAAAGAACATCTTGGACCCAAAGAAGAAGGCCCATTTTACCTACTCGGCTGATATCCCCGAAGATCATCCGGGCAGTAGCAGCAGGAATGACAGTGGCAGCGGGACGAAACCTGAGCAGAACAGGGGAAGAAAGGGCAAATTCTTCAAGAGCAATGACAAATCTCTCCCAACCGGTCCTCAACAAAAAGGGGACTTTCAAGAAAAACCTAAACACATCAATTGGAGCAAAGATAGGAAATTCACTCCCTTGGACCAGCCTCTGGAGAAAGTGTTGGAATACCTGCTATCCCATGGGATGCTAAAGTTGCCCAAAATTGCGGATCCTCCAGTGTTCATGGGTAAGTACAGAGAGCAATACTGCAAGTTCCATAGAGCCATGGGACATGATACAGAACACTGCTTCGTCTTGAAGCATTTGGTCCAGAACTGTATCGATAAAAGTATCCTCGTAGAAGATGAAGAGGAGGGCAAGATGGAGATTTTATCTGCTCCATTCTCGAAGAATTCAGCATCAACCATCTCAGAACACTCTTTCCTTCCACAAAGTCATATCCACCCATGCTCTAGTGAAGAGCTAAAACTCCAGCATCAGGTGATGGTTCTACATCAGGATCAGCCTGTGTATCATAAAATAGATATCCTCTCGCTTCTTGACCAAGCTAGTGTGTCAGTCAAGAATGAAAGAGTCCAAATATTCCCCAAGAGCTTTCTTAAGAAAGAAGCCTGCGCAGAAAAGGCAGGAACCTCTAAAGCAGCAGAGGAACAGGCTGATGATTTCCAGAAGCCCATTACGGCACTCTCCAACATTTCCATCTTTGAATTAACTCATGATTCTCCCAAGCATCAGGAAAAGTTGGATGATCTATTAAGAAAGATCAAGGTGAAACCGGGCACCACGCCCGAGGATATGGCGCAAATCGTAAATCAAACAATGACTAATGCGCCTATCACCTTCTCTGATGAGGATTTGCCTAAGCCTCATTCATTTCACAATAATGCACTATACATTGTGGTAAGGACCAGGGGTATGACTGTCCCGCATGTACTGGTTGATGGAGGCAGCAGTCTCAATATTTGTCCAGAGATGACAACAAAGGCTCTGGGATTAAAGGAAGAAGAGTACGTGCCCGATCCCATTACTATCTATGGCTTCGATAATCACGGGCAGACGGCCAAGGGCAAGATTTTCTTAGAGATTTTTATCAACTACTCAGTACACACAGTGCTATTCCATGTTGTCAATGTGCCACCAACTTAGAATCTTTTGTTGGGACGAACATGGATCCATAATGCCAATGTCGTTCCATCGACTCTCCACCAGTGCATCAAGTGGTCCAAAGGTGGAATGATCACTACCATTTTGGGCGAAGATCCTGAAGAGAGGCTGCCACAACCTATGATTCCTCGTCCAACATTCATAGCTGATATTCCAAGCATCCGAGAAGCAGATGAGATCAATCTCAGTGACAGTCTAGAGATGCTAAAACTGAAAGATGTCATGGAAGAGGAGAATGTTGCAGCTACGGTCCAATGGCAGGGACCTTGTTTCTTCAAGTTAGGAGGACGCATTGATTACGCCTCCTTCAAAGATCATCCCTTATTTCCTCAATTTTCTAAAGCAAGAAAAGGATTTGATCTGCTGATAAAACATGGATACCAGTCATTCCGAGGCATGGGGAAAGATGAAGATGGCATGATAGAGCCCATCATTCCAGTTCGGCATGCGGACAGTTCAGGGTTGGGATTTACCGGCCAGGATTCCAGCGAGAAAACAATATTTGTCAGAGGAAACAAATGAAGATGATGCCTTAGTTTTCCTGCTTTCTTTTCTTATCTTTTGTTAAATCTTGTAGGGACAACGCGATCCCATCTTTTGTCAATGTCTTGTGAATACTTCATTTCCAATCAATAAAAAATCAATTTTCTCTTCACATTTTGAGCATCTGTCATTTCCTTCTTATACTTTGTCTATGTCATTGCTCTTGCTTTATATAAAAATTTTGATTTGGCTCATACTTTTTCTTAAAAACAACCTCTTTTTGCGTTTTCAGGACCATTAACTCCTGAACCAATGACAAGATTTGTTATCAATCCCAAGTATCTAAAATTGGCAAGGTTTTCTGAGATGAAAGACAGAGCAGAAGTCAGTCAGGCAGCAGAACAGGCTGAAGAGCCAGCCGAATTTGATTCCACCATTCAGGAATTGCCAGAATTTGCTTACATTCAGAAGCAGGATGAACCATCATCTTTGGTTCAAGATCCAACTGAGGATATTAACATTGGGTCGGAAGATGATCCGAAGATTCTCAAAATCGGGTCGAGTCTAAGCGAAGTTGAAAAAGCTAGACTCATCCAGTTTCTCAAAAAGCATCAGGAAGTATTTGCCTGGACTTACGAAGATATGCCAGGATTGGATATCAAGCTGGTTGAGCATCGACTCAAGTTGAAACCAGAAGCCAGACCAATCAAGCAGAAACTGAGGAAGTTAGACCCTCGAATTGAACAACAAGTCAAAGAAGGACTTGAAGATTTGTTAAAAACAGGCTTCATCCGGGCTATCGATTACCCAGATTGGTTGGCAAATATCGTGGCAGTCCCTAAAAAGAACAGAAAAGTTCGGATCTGCATTGATTTCAGAGACCTCAATAAGGCCACCCCAAAAGATGATTATCCACTTCCCAACATTGACCTGTTGATCGATAGCACAGCAGGTCATGCCATGTTTTCCTTCATGGACGGATATTCAGGTTAGAATCAGATTAAGTTGGCCGTTCGTGATCAGTCAAAGACTTCATTTACTACCCCATGGGGAACCTTTTACTATACAGTCATGCCATTTGGACTCAAAAATGCCGGGGCAACCTATCAAAGGGCGATGGCCGCCATTTTTCACGATCAAATGCATAAGAATATGGATGCGTATGTGGATGACATTCTGGTAAAGTCTAAAGAAGAAGAGGATCACTTCGATGCTCTTAGTCAAGTTTTTGAAAGACTTATTCTTTACAAATTGAGACTTAACCCTCAGAAATGTGTTTTTGGAGTGGAGTCCGGCAAACTACTCGGCTTCATCATCAGCAAGAAAGGGATCGAAGTGGATCCGGCCAAGGCAAAAGCCATTATTGATATGCCGCCTCCAACTAATCTCAGGGAACTGCGAAGCCTTCAAGGGCGTATTCAGTCTATTCGCAGATTCATCTCTAATCTGGCCATGAGATGCGAGCCTTTCAACCATTTGCTTAGAAAAGGAGTTAAATTCGAATGGGGATCAGAATGTCAGCTCTCGTTCGAGCGCATCAAGCAGTATCTCCTTAATCCACCAGTTTTGAAGCCGCCAAAGCTGGGAAAACCTCTCCTACTATATACTTCTGTCAATCAGAATGCCTGTGGTGGATTCCTTGCTCAGTATGAAGAAGGCAGCCTGATAGAGCACGCCATCTACTACGTGAGCAAAACATTCATTGATTATGAAAAGAAGTATTCTCAGATGGAGAAAACTTGTCTAGCTCTGGTTTGGATGTGCCAGAAATTAAGACATTATCTATTGGCTTCTGAAATCAAATTTCTGTCGAAACTTAATCCGCTCAGATATATTCTTGAGCAACCGTTTCTCACTAGACGAATTGCGAAGTGGCAAGTCCTTCTAATGCAATATGACTTAGAGTATGTCTCTCAAAAGTCGATTAAGGGCCAAGCAATCGCAGATCAGTTGGCAGATTTCCCTCTGACAGAAGAAATTAAAGCAGAGGATGATTTTCCTGATGAGCACATCTGTAATATCCAACAACCCTCAGTTTGGAATATGTTCTTCGATGGCTCTAAAAATATGTCTGGCATCGGGATTGGAGTCTTGTTGATCACTCCAGAAAAAGAAATGATCCTTTATTCTCTTAAGCTTGGTTTCCAATGCACTCATAATATGGCCGAGTATGAAGCTCTAATACAAGGCCTCAAAATCTTGCAAAATTTTGATGTCAAGAGAGTGCACGCCTTTGGCGATTCACTACTTGTTGTCAGTCAGGTTAACACTGAATGGAAAGTGAGAGATTCCAAATTGGTCCCATATCAGAAGATCGTCCTAGCTCTTATGGACAGCTTCGAAGAATTTCAGCTCAGTCATATCAGAAGAGAGATAATCAAATAGCCGATGGCTTAGCCAACTTGGGCACCATTTTATCATTCAGAGGCAGTGAATCATGTCGTTCTTTCGAAGTTGGCAGACTTGAGCAACCTGCTTTTGATTCAATTATGCAAGTAAACCAGGTTAATCAGAAGGAGAAACCTTGGTATCAAAATATCAAAAATTTCATTAGGACTGGTGAATTTCTGCCAGAAATGCCAAAAAGGGAGTAACGTGCGATTCAACGCATGTCTACCAGATATTTCATTCTTGCCAATGTCCTTTACCGCCGTGGGTTCAATTCTGAGTATTCAAGGTGCTTAGACAAAGAAGAGGCTATGGAAGTTATCCAAGAGGCGCATGAAGGGATTTGTGGTGGCCATGTCGGCTATCAGACTCTCGTCAAGCAGATCGTTCGAGCAGGGTACTATTGGAATACCATGCAGCAGGACTGTCATAGATTTGTAAAGAAGTGCGTCAAGTGCCAATTACACGCGCCTTACATTCATGCTCCGACCGCATATCTACAATCAGTTGTTTCTCCTTGGCCATTTTCTATGTGGGCTTTTGACGTCGTCGGCCCGATTACTCCTTCTGCTTCCAACGGCCACAAATACTTCCTAGCTGCGACGGAGTATTTCACAAAATGGGTTGAAGCTGTTACTCTACGCACAGTAGAAGGCCGCCATGTGGTTTCTTTCATTCACAAGAACATTCTTTGCCGCTTCGGCATACCACATGATATTGTCTCAGATAATGGAACCCATTTCAAAAATGAGAGGATGAAAATCTTCTGTTCTAAATTCAGAATTTCCCATCACTTCTCAGCTCCTTATTATCCTCAAGGGAATGGCCAAGCAGAGGCCACCAATAAAATTTTGATCTGTATTTTGGAAAGGACTGTGAAGACAGGTCGAGATTGGCATGAGAAAATTCATGACGCGCTTTGGGCATATCGGACCACCATTCGGACTCCGACTAATGCCACTCCTTCAGAACTTGTTTACGGGACTGAAGTGGTGTTACCTCTCCATATCCAAAATCCCGCTCTCAAATTTGCTTCACTTATAGAATTGCCACTTGATCAGTAGCAGCAGCAGAGATTGGTGCAGCTGGATCTGCTAGATGAAAAAAGGCTTAAGGCAGTAGAGCACGCTCAAGCTTATCGGCAGAGGATAGCTCGACATTATGCCAAGTCTGTCATTGAGAGAAAATTTCGAGTTAATGATTTGGTACTCAGATCAACGGCTCATCTCAAGCATCGACCACGGGGCAAGTGGTCACCCAATTGGGAAGGCCCTTATGTGGTTAAGGAAGCACTTCCTCGCAATTCATATCGCCTAATCAACGCAGATGGAGTGGAAATGCCAGATCCCATCAATGCTTTGCATTTAAAGAAGTTTTACACCTGAAATATTCATTCTAAAGCCTTTGTACTCTTCAAAAGAGCCATTTCAATAAAATAAAGATCGTCTATCGATTCTTACATTCTTCTCCATGATACTGGGGCATTTTATTTTAATCTATAATCATCTTCTTTCATCATATGCAGGCAGGATTAGACAAAAGCTCTTTTTCTCGAATTTTGTTAATTCTCATTTTGATCTTATAATCTTTATTTCATTTGATTTACTTTTTGGTTTGAGCAAATGTTCTTCAAGCTATTGCTCACTTATGTCAAGTTTTAAACAAATTTTTCGTCAATCTTACTAAAATTTGCATCTACCTTTATCTTTAAAAAACTACCCCTTCAGGTTAAGGGATAAACCTGATGCCTCCTGTCAATGAGGTATTCTCTTTTTATTTCTCCCCGTTCAGGACAAAGGGATAAAATCCTGAAAGTCGACCACATGCAAATAAACTATGATGGTCCATTAATTTTTACCAAAGAATCTTTATTTTCTCAAAAATTCACTTTGTTTAGCTCATCTTTACAACCCAGTCCTCGCACTAGGGTATTTTCCAAAATCTTCAAACATATATTGAGCTCATTTGGAGGATCAGATTCTCGCACCAATAACTTTTTACATTCAATATTTTGATCAAAATCTTTTCTTCTACAAAATTCAAGTTTTGATTAGAAATCTCCCAAAAGCTGACATATTTCAAACGTCCCAGCTTCTTGCTGGTCAGGTATTTCAAACGTTCCAGCTTTTTACTGGTCAGGTATTTCCGAAAAGATCCAACACTCGTTGGTCATATATTTCAAACGTTCCAGCTTCTCGCTGGTCGGGTATTTCAAACGTCCCAGCTTCTGCTGGTCAGGTATTCCAAAAGATCCAACACTCGTTGGGCATGTATTTCAAAATGTTCCAGCTTCTTGCTGGTCAGGTATTTCAAACGTTCCAGCTTTTTGCTGGTCAGACCCAACACTCGTTGGTTATGTATTTCAAACATTCCAGCTTCTCGCTGGTCGGGTATTTCAAACGTCCCAGCTTCTGCTGGTCAGGTATTCCAAAAGATCCAACACTCGTTGGGCATGTATTTCAAAACGTTTCAGCTTCTTGCTGGTCAGGTATTTCAAACGTTCCAGCTTTTTGCTGGTCAGACCCAACACTCGTTGGTTATGTATTTCAAAAGTTCCAGGTTCTCGCTGGTCAGGTATTTCTAACGTCCCAGCTTCTGCTGGTCAGGTATTTCAAAAGATCCAACACTCGTTGGGCATGTATTTCAAACGTTCCAGCTTCTTGCTGGTCAGATATTTCAAACGTTCCATCTTTTTGCTGGTCGGACCCAACACTCGTTGGTTATGTATTTTAAAAGTTTCAGCTTCTCGCTGGTCATGTATTTCAAACGTCCCAGCTTTTGCTGGTCAGGTGTTTCAAAAGATCCAACACCCGTTGGACATGTATTTCAAACGTTCCAGCATTCCGCTGGTCATGTATTTCAAACGTTCCAGCTTTTGCTGGTCAGGTATTTCCAAAAAAGATCCAACACTCGTTGGTCATGTATTTCAAACGTTCAAGTTTTTCGCTGGTCAGGTATTTCAAACGTTCCAGCTTTTCGCTGGTCACACATTTCAAACGTCCCAGCTTTGCTGGTCAGGTATTCCCAAAAAAGAACTCAGCTTTTGGTCGTGTATTTTCAAAAGACCCAGCTCTCGCTGGTCACATATTTCCAAAAGTCCCAGCTCACAATTTTCGAGCTCCCAAATCAACCTATTTTCCATAAATCAAACCTTCAGGGTGCGATTCCTCCATTCTCTCATTTCCAAACCTTCGGGTTTCAATCTCTCAAATATGTCATTTCCTAATCTTCAAATCTCTCAAGATTATCAATTCTCCAACCTCTGGGTACAATATTTTCAAAAGATTCACTATTTTCTCAACCCTCGGGTTATAATCTCCCCATTTTGATCATTCTCAATCTTTTTATTAAAACTCAGTTTTTCATAACCATTCGCGTACCTCCCAAAAGACCCAACACTCGTTGGTCATGTATCTCCAAAATGTTCCAACATTATTGTTGGTCATGTATTCCAAATGTTCCAGTTCTACTGGTCAAGTATTTCAAAAGGTTTCAGCTTCTCGTTGGTCACGTATTTCAAAGGTTCCAGCTTTCGCTGGACAGGTATTTCAAAAAGATCTCAACGTCTATTTGTCATGTATTTCAAAAGGTTCCAGCTTTCTGCTGGTCATGTATTTCAAACGTTCCAGCTTCTACTGGTCATGTATTTCAAAGGTTCCAGCTTTTGCTGGCCATGTATTTCCAAAATCAAGAGATTGCAATTCAAGGTCTCATCAAAATCTATATTGAGTAATTATTTCACAAAGAATTCGTGAAATCTTTGCCAATTTGCTAAAAACATTCTTTGATTCTAAATGTTCTTACTGTACAAAGAGAATTTCCTCAGATTACCTCCAGTATTTCCTTCCAAAAAGGTGAAACTTTTTGCGAAAAGAGGTAAAATTCAAATATTTTCCTGTTGATCAACCAAAAGGATGTAAGAAATATCCTCGATATGATCAATAAAAGAAATCTTCAATGATGTTGAAAAGCCAGAAGCGAATTGATATTGATCTTGGCTATGGCGCGTGTTTTAAAATGACTTTCTGGCAATCAGGCAGTGAAAATATCTTGAGCTATAAAAAGAATCCACTCAAACCCATATCTTCTCATTTTCGTTTAAAAAGTTACAATCAAATATCCGCAAAAGGGATCTCTCAATTGTCGTCAAGATGAAGGCAAATTAAACGAGTAGACCCCCGGGGCCAAAGAAGATTTGAAACATCTCCAAGATGACGGAGTTTGTGACGGATCCTTCCAGGGAAAGTTCAGATCACCGTCAAGATGAAGGCGAGTGTGATGAACCTACCGACAAACCCTAAAAGATATTTGATTTTTGCTACCATCTAAAGACCTTTTGAGCCAGTGAGATCACTAGAATCCCTGAGATAAAAAGAAGGATCGGAGCATCTCCAAGATGAAGGAGTTTGTGACGTACCCTTCCCTGAAAAAAAGAGAAAAAAAAAGTCAGGACATCCAAATGAAGGATGATGAGAAAAACCCGAGAAAGCCCAAATGACTCAAAAAGAGTGCAAAAAGATCATCGTGGAAAGCACCCAGATATCAAACTGCCGAAGTTGTCTTTTCTCATGCAAAATTCTTTTATCAATATCTCTTCATTTCCTGCTTTTATGAAATTAAGAATATTTCTTCTACTTCTCATATCAGGGAAATGGATAACTTCCTTGAAGAAAATCATCAGTGCTAAAATTTTGAATTTGACTCTTAGAACTGAGGAGTTAACCTCATTGGAGGAAATACTCTAGGTAAAAGAGGGAATATCTTTGCACATACGTGCACATTTAGAAGCATCTGAATCTGCTATAATCTTTCTCTTAATGGCAAAATTTTCTAGCTATTCTAAGAATAAAATAAACATTCAATATCCATTTTGATGCAACCTAGCATTGTTTATATTTCCCAAAAAGAGTTGCCTCTCAAGGAAGTATCTCTTCCTGTCCCATCACGGTTTTTCTTATTAAAGAATTCCGTATGGACGACCCACTCAGGATAAGTGTCAAACCTGAACCATTTGCGAAAGACCATTTGATTTCAAAAGCTATTTCAATCTCAGCAAAGAGACGCCCAATTTCTTCCCCTTTTCGAAGCTTTAGGGACTCTATATTTCCTCCTTTCGCAAAAACCCCTCTCGGATTTGTTCGTCCAAATTCCGAAGGTCCCATCGTGCTTTCTCCATTTTTGAGAAACTCGTATGGTAGATTTCCTATCCAAATCAAGAGTTAACCCGGAACCTCGCTTCGCGAGGTATCTTCCTTGCAGGTTTGGGTTAAACCTGAGTCTCGTTCCAACGAGATCCCTCGTTTGGATGAGATGATTTCTTCCAGTCCCATCATGGCTCCTCCCATCAAGGAACCCATACTTCATACATTCATCCAAAGAAAGGATCATACTCGGGCTTCATTTCACAAGGCGTTTTCCAAAATGTCCCGTCAAGGTCCCCGTGTATCCCTTTCCTCAATTCAAATTCATCTTGATATATCTTCGCCCCATCCAGGTTAAGGGTTAAACCTGAAACATTCCAAAAAGAGTATCTTGTCTCACCCATGAGACCTGATCAAAATTCTGATTTTCCACCATTTCGGGATTTCACCCAAAGTCCCATCACAATTTCCTCATCTCTATCATTTGATCATATCATCTTCGAGGATTTCGTCTTCCCAAAACCATTCAGGATAAGGTTTCAAAGCCTGAGAAGCCATGTTTCCCAAATAAATTCTTCCATACCCAGTTCAGATCTGCTGACTGGGGCATTTTCAAAATTTGGAGTGTTATCTTTGCCACTAAGCTCGGCTTTCAACCGGCTTAGTAGCAAAGAGGGGCATCTGTAAACACCCCAAATTTTTCAAAAATTTGCAAAATGACCCTTTTTGCCCCTGACTCCATTTTCTGAGAAAATCAAGGCGATTTCAAAGCTAAATTTCAGTCATTCTTTAGATTTTCTGAATTAAATTCCACATTGATATATTCAAACTCGACTCTAGGTCTGAACCCAGTGTCTTAAACCCAAATCTAAGCCCCGTTGCCCCATTTCCAAAATTAATTACAAAAATACCAAAAATAGTTCTAAATGGCTCGGGCAATTCATCTGGCACTCTGTCGGATTCACAATCCTATATCTCTCAGTTCGAGATTGTAAAACCTCGAGTATTTCCTAAAAATCCGGATATAAATCCACTTTCTGAAGAAATTTTCTCAGAAATCGTCTTGAGTTCTCAGAAAAACTTCTTTTGTAGATATTTTTATAAAAACACCAAAAAAATCAGTTTTAATCTTTATTTCTCCCGTAAAACCTTAGGATTTTATTCTAAAAATACAAAAAAATAGAAAAATAACATAAAAACCAAAAAAAAAAAATCGAGAAGAGCTACAAAGAAAACGGATGATTTTCAAGCTTTTGAAGTCATTTTTACCAGAAACCTCATTTTCAAAACCATTTTGTAAAAATTTCCTAAAAAGGGGACCATCTTTTTGAAAAAAGGAAAAAGCTTTAACGGATTCCTCCCGCACCTCTTTCTTTCTCTCTCCACCGTTGATCTTCCAACAGCCTCCTCCTCTCTCAGCCTTCGATGCTCAACCAATTCTTCTTCTCAAACCCTCCATTTCCCTTTAAGAATGAGCCTCCATCGCTTCTGTAGAGGATCGATTTTTTTTTACAATCCATCTACTTCGCCCATCATCAACATCTTCGTTGCTGAGAGCTACTCGGCAATACCCCCCATCCCCTTTTCTTCGCACATCATCCATCTTCACCCCACCTTGAGGCAGGAAATTCCCTTTCAGCATCTATCCTTTTCGGAATTGATCCATACAACACTCAGGAAATAGAGGTTGCAGCAACCATCCGGAGTACCGTTAATTCTAAACCTTCGGTTACGCTTTACGCTTCCCCTTGGTTGCGAAGAAAGCGCAGTTCAACAAACCACGAAGGAGGGAAGCCATTTTCCTTGATCTTAAGTTCGGTTGATTCAAGTATACGATAATCTCTCTAAGGGGCGTCTCCCCTGCAATTGCTGGAAAGTGACTCAATCCTCTACCAAAAATCAGGTAGAAACCCCTCTGCCATTCCTTTTTTTTTTAGATACATGTTTGCATTATTGCTTTCATTTTATTCAACCTTCCCCATCTCATTAACGCACTATAGAAGGGTGGACGTTGTCTATAACAACATCGCCCCTTCCCCTTTGTGCAATATCAATGGAATGCCCCATTCCAATATATATATATATATATATATATATATATATATATATATATATATATATATATATATATATATATATATATATATATATTTCTTTTTTTCTTCTTTTTACGTTCGATGGATATTTTTAGATTCTTTGGAGCTTTGTCTCTTATAAGACTCATGTCCTTCTCTTAGATGTTATCGTATGGGATTGATGGACTGGGAATGATCTGAAGCTTTCTAAAACCTATAATCGACCATCGTTTTGAGATAGTTCCTGTCTTGATGTGTGCTAATTAACTTCATGTTTATCTCATCTGGCTATAGCATCTCCAGATTCTGTGATTTTACCAATTCAAAATCCTCTATTCTGAGAATCAATCAAGAACTTCTGCACGGTTTATGATGAATATCTGCAAAATTCCGTGGTTCCAGGTTTATGCTGGTGTCGTAACCCTTAAATTTCATGTAAAGATATCCTCTTAAAAATCTTTTGTAATTGCTGATTAAACCTACGATTGTGGATTCCAAATCGTATAAAATGTGATCATCCTTATGTTATGGGGGTTGACAGCTCGACCCCCTGTTATGGGGTGATCTGTGTTTTAAATTTCCTCTGACATTGCAATTTACGTTTGGCCTGGAATAGTTTGATTGTCTCTAGCGACAGGTATCTTCTGTGCTTTCTGCATAGGTAGGAATATCATGCCTTCATTTACTTAGTTCAGACGATAAAACTCATGCTCATCTAATATTCCATTTTGGTTCTGTCTTTTAATACACTCCATTAACCAAGCATACATCGGAATCATTATTTTGTCTTTTTCTCTTCTATCTGCTCCATTCTTATAACATCAATATTGTTATATTACCAATGGACCTCTCATTAGTCTCTTGTTTTGATATTATGTTACTTCCGAATGCATCAATTTTTTTTTTCTTTTCTTTTGCATTTCTTTCTTTTGTACTGTCAAATATGAAATCCGACCTATACATGCTTTCTGTAAATATCGTTATATATTGCATTGTTGGTCGATATTCAAGAGTCTGTTAGCTTCGTTTCTCGTCACCACATATCAGCTCATCTTTACACTCCCTCGCGCAATTTGTTGTTACAACATATGTGATACTTTCGTGATACTTCACCACTTAACATCTGCAAAGCACATTGTTCAGCACCATCCACGTGTGCTCCTTCCATGAGATGGCAGATCCTGCCAAGCTCTGAATGGCTAAGAGAGGATTGAGAGCATTGATGTCAGAGGAACATGAATTTCCTTGTTTGCGCAAGTAAAATCAGAAATAAATGGCTGTCAGTATATTGAATAAGACTGGACATACACCTTGTCTGGTATTCCTGATTGATGGTGGGATATCTGGGGTTCTATTCAAGAATCATTTTTTTTTCTCTCTTTTCAAGCCCATGGCAACTGCGGTAAGTTTTAAAAAAAACCTTACATTGGAGGAAGCTGCCATTCTGAATGCCGAGATTCAGAAGTTTTCTGCTGGGGGTAAATCTTGTTGATAAAATTGACAGGAAAGATAAAAGGGAATGAATTATAAGCTCCCAGCATCCAACCTTTGCCCTTTGAAATGTCGGTGGAGAGATTTTCTTTTGGGGTGTAACCAGTCCTGTGTCATATCTGTCAGATGAGGATAATCGGCCCTGTGGTTTCGCTTGGGTAAAACATTTGGCTTCGGCAGGAACAATCATCAAAGATTGGAGATGTCCTGAATCGACGAATACATTATCTGCTTTATTCTCAAACTAATATTCTTGAAGAATGCTTTCACCTTCTTGTTCACTGTATGGAAGGTTTTGGGATAACATTTTCAATACAAGGATAAGAACTTAAGAATTGCAGGAGTCTCTTCTCTTTTTTTTTTTGTCGAAATGATGTTTCTTTGGCTGAGGACTCGCATCAGTTTCCTAAAATATTTTGTTATATATTATACTCCATGCTGTATAGAGTATTGTAGCATCATCACATTATAGGGTATTGCACTACCATTACACTGATATGTTATTCATGACACTATGCATTCATTCCTTTCTTGTCCCACATTCAGCATCTAGGTTTAACCGTTTGTCCACACTATGTTATATACAGCATATTCTCAACAGTTCATGATACTTCATCAGTACTATCACCCTCAGCTGTTACACCTGCCACCTATTTACAGCAGTGCCTAGCACTGCTGTAACCACTTTCTCATCCCCAGCAGTGCCCAGGCACTGCTGTGATTCATGCACCGAGGCCCAGACCTCTTCTCTAATGCTGGTATACCGGCTGATTTCTCACATTCGCTAGATCACTGCGTATGCACATGGTATACCATTCACTACCCAATAAGTAAACTGTGTAAAAAGAGATTTTCTCATTTACTCCAAGGCAAAATTTTTGAATGTCATAAATAGTTTCTCACCTAATGTTCTATATTTATGTATGTATATGTCCATATTCATATGCATGTATATATATATACATATATATCCATGTATACTCCTATATTTTCCCAAGTTATTGATACATATATATCTATGTATATGCGTATATATATATATACCCATATACATATATATGCATGTATATAGATGTATATATATATCATTTCCCATCTTTTTCATCATGCATAAATACTTTGGACATCTACGTGATATATACAATTTCCTTTATTTTTCTTCTATTATTCAAGTCTTTTGCAGGAAATATGTGGAAAATATCATCATTGAAAGTTGTAAATTCAATTTTGTGTATTGTAATAGTTAGACCTTAATGAAAATTTACATTTCCTGCTTTAGGTAGAATGAATGAGCATGGTAAATGTCATGAATTGCTGGTTTTTCATGCATTTTTTTTATCTCTTAAATTCTCACAATGGTGAAGCACGAATGGCACGTGCATCGTTTTGTAAGAGGTAAGTTAATTCTAAGTTGACGATTTATATCAACGGCCATAGTCGGGGTGTAAACAAAACTTAGAATTTTTATCTTTTACAAAATAATACTAGATCCACATTGGATCCATTTTCAGAAATTCATCATATTTTTCCTAAAACATTTTTCTTTTATCAGAATTTAACTTAAAATTAACTCAAAATATATACCAATGGTCATAGTCAGGGTATATTGAGGGTTAATTTCATTTTAAATTCTATAAAAGCACCAAAAGGGTATTTTATCCTTCACTTGAATTTAGATATGACTATTATATAATACATTCAATGACCATAGTCAGGAATGTATTATATCATTAGTCTTGTTTAAATTCATTTGAAGAATGAGATATGATTTTCAAAATCCAATTTCAAAATTATTCAAATTCATTCATCATACAGGATAGAATTACATCATATTTTTCAAAATTCTTTTCCAAAATCCAAGTGATCTCAAATATCTTTCTTAAGTCTATAGCTTAATTCATTCTTCTATCTCATCTCAAAGATTTAAATTCCAAGTTCAAAGTCCAATTTGACTTTGAAATTTCAAAATTCCATCTTTATATTCTTGACTCATCCCAAATTCAAGCTCCAAATTTAAAGTCCAAATTGACTTTGAAGTTCATTTATAAATTCAAATTCTCAAATCAATTTTTGAAATTCCAAAATTCCAACTCAATTCAACATCCAATTTCAAAGTTCAATTTAACTTTGAAGTTTTTGATCCATCTTCTGATTCAAAATCAAGTTTTTTTCAAGTTTTAAATCAAAGTTGAGATTAATTTTGAATCTCAAAATCCAAACTTTCCTAAAGTTCCATCTGGGTTTTCAAAATCCAGGTCCATCTTCAAAAGTCTCATTTGGACTATCAAAACCCAAATCCAAAGACAAATCCTAATCTCAACTTGGATCCAAATTTCCAAGTATAAATTCCATTCCACTTTGGATTTCCCATCACCATTTAGGATCCGAAACCTTATTCCACTTTGTGATCTCCAATCACAGATCCAAAATTCATCCAGATCCTCATTCTACCATTGGATCTCAAATTCAGATTCAAATTCCAATTCTTAAGATCCATAATCCAACCCTACTTTGGGTCTCAGATTCAGATCCAAAATCCAATTCTTAGGATCTAGAATCCAATCCTACATTGGATCTCAGACTTCAGATCCAAATCCATTCTAGGATCCAGAACCCAATTCTACTTTGGATCTCAGATTTCAGATCCAATTCCATCTTAGAATCCAGAGTCCAACCTTATTTTGGATCTCAGATTTCAGATCCAAATACCATCTTGTATTCCAATTCTTAAAACCAATTCCATTTCATTCAAACCAAGTCCCTATTTCAGCTCCTAAAAATCAACTCAAAAAAATCTATCCAGAACTTGGATTCGGATTTCATCTTGAAAATCCAACTTTTACAAATCTCATTTCTCAATTTAGATTTTCCATATTCTCTTCTAAACTTCAAAAAAATGGAATTCAATTCCATTCAAGATATTCATCCAAGTTCAAACTTCTAAATTCAAAATCCATTTATGACTTTGAAAATTTTCTTCATTCTCTTTTTATTACAAGACTTCAAAGATCAATTTCCAAATGCCAGATTTACTTTCCCAAGCTCCTGATTATTTTAAAAACTTAGAACTTTAATCTTAAGTTCTAAGTTAGAAAACATTTCTTCACTTTCACTTGGGATTTCTTTAAAACATTTTTTTAAAAAGAGCATACATCTTTGCATTTGCACAAGCATGATTCCTTGTGCATTTTAGACTTAAGATAAATACTTAGATAAATTCTTTGCAAAGCAAAAAGCATAAAATTCGACCCTTGGTTCGATTACCCCTGGTAAAGGCGCCAGGAACGGTCGAACCTCGTACCGACGAGCGAATCCCGTCTCCCAGTTTTCCCGCAAATATTTCAAAAACGGAGATGAGTTATTTCAAATATTTTTAAAATTAAGGTCAAGTGAGACCCGCAAAAGAGTTCATCTTCTCTTCTCTTCTTTCTTTTCTCTTCTCTCTTTCTTTTCCGTTCTTTTATCTTTTCTCCTTTCAAAAAGGAGGAAAATAAGAGGTTGGAAAGGAAAAGAGAAGGAAGAGAGTGAATATTACGAGAGGAAATTTTTTGTGATGAACACAGTCATCAGGGGCATTTTGACCTCAATTTCGAATTTCCAAGCTTATTTTCCAAATTTATACATTATTTATCATGTTTATAACAAAGGGGGTATGATTCTAGGTTTATATCTGAATAATATTCGATAATTTCCAATATTTTTGGATAAGTTCAGAAAAACCTACATTTCTATGCAAACAGGTTTTCTAATTTTGCAGGAACATCCAAGAAGAAGACTTAGCTTTTATTCTTTTACTTTTATTCAATATAAAGATGTAATAAATTGGAATGAGAACTTATATTTCTGCTTAGAATAGGACTACATTGCATATAGTTGAATTTCAACAAAATTTCAATATCTGATGTATCATTCATGCACATTTTTCTGAATTCACTATGGTTGACACGAATGGCACGTGCACAAGATCTTATGGAGTTTATAAACTCGGTGGGATTCGTATTTATGGCCATAGTCAAAATACGAAGAAAACCAAGATTTATGATCTTCGTATTAGCCACATTCAGCCTACACTCTTAGGCTAACTTCAAAAAAATGCACTGCATTTCTCAAAACTCAAAAGGATTTCCAAATTCATCAATAAAATATCTTTTAAATTCATATTCATTCATCCAATTTACATTATTTTCAAACTCTTTTCCTAATTCCATTTCAGAGAAACTGATTTTCCCAAGAATTTCCAAGTCTTTCTCAAGATTTGATTTTCTCAGAACTATGGATTTTCAAATGAGATTTCAAAACATTTTCCAAGTTCAAATCATGATTTCCCAAGATTTCCACATTCTCAATTCCAAGTTTCTAATCTCAAAATCAATTTTCTCAGATTTTCCATTTTCATGAGAATCCATTTTCCATTTCAAAATCATTTTCCAATGAACTTCCTGACTTTCTCAAGATTCTCAAATCCATTTTCTCAGAAAAGCAATTCCAAATCTCAAAAATTGATTTTTCCAAGATTCAAGTTTTCCTGAGAATTCATTTTCCAATCCAATTTCTGATTTCTCAAGCATTTTTCAAGCACATTTCAATTTTCCAAAGAAAACATCATATTTCTCAAACTTGCATTATTTTCAAAATTCCATAGCACATGCCTGATTCTTTGTGCATTCTAGGAAAATAGAGCATAATTTAGATAATTTAACTTAGTCAAAGCACACATTTGATCCATGGTTCAACTACCCCTGGTAAAGGCGCCAGAAATGGTTGAACCTCGTACCGACAAGCGGATCCCATTCCATAGAATTTTCCCGCAAATTTTCAAAACGAAGGTGAGTAATTTTCAAAAACCATTTTCAAAACTTTGGTCAAGTTTGACTCGCGGAATCGTTTCTCTCACTCTCGTAGAGAGAGGGAGGAAAAATTTTGTGATGATAATAGGTTTGGCGACCGTGATGGGACCTGTCTTCGTCTGATCAACTGTGTGTTTCAACTTAGCTCAATTATCAAAATCATGTTCTATGGAATGTGAGCTTTAATTTCTGATATCATGTGAACCTAGGAGCCTAGACTTGAACCTAGCTGACATGGACTGCATGTAGACTAGGCATGGTTTGGTAGGACCATATTTAGGAGAATTATTGATGCTCACTTAGACTTAGGTCTGAAATACAACACTCCTCAATCTAGGAATTGTATGAAAACAATGCTTGCTTCTTCAAAAAAATTCAAAATCTTTATCTCTTTAGGTTTTAGAGACCTCTGTTTGCCTGCATGTGATCATTTTTCAAAAAACCACCCCACCTATGTCTACCCGGTCTTCACGTTGCTGGGCTCTATTTCAGAACCATAGTTTGGGACAGAGCCTCACAACTGGGCCACTTATTTGGGCTAACGCCCCCCTGCCACGTACCAAGGGCCATAGTCCAACGTATATCGGCAGGTGCTCAAGGATGTTGGGAAAACACAAGCCTAGAACCGGAGATGAATTTTTATGCCACGTACATCGAGCCAAAGCTTGAGTATATCGACATAGCATGATTGGACACAGCTAATCTGAGCCTAGAGTCAGGATTAGGATCCCACAACTCTTTCAAAATTAATGCATTTAGAGTCAGCTTCTTAGGGAATGTTGTATGTGCATAATTGTTTGTGATTGAATGTATGATATTTATTTTCATCTTATTTTTCCATATTTTCCCCAATTTTCTAAAAAAAAATACTGGATAATTTTCCAAAATACCTCATTTTCCATATTTTTGTGAAATATCTTCTTTTTCTCAAAAACCCTGGACGATTTTTCTAAATTATCCACTTTTTCTTCAAAACTCCAGGTGATTTTCCATTCTTCTGTTCCTCTGGACTTCGAAATTCCAGTTTTTGCATTTTATCCTGCCTGTAATTTTTAAAATTCTTGCATTTTTCCTAAGTCTAATTTCAGTCTTCCTGTCTTTCAGTCCAATGGCATCCAGTCAGCTTGACTTTGTCTTTCTCGGGGGTCACATCTCCTACGAGGTGCGATAAAGTCTTACCGAGCATCAAGCTCTCAGCACCAGACCCTTCTTTCTCCGGTGGTACTATACTTGGTTCAAGAACTTCTCTCGTATGTTTCCGAATCACTTGAGAGATTGCGGGTTGGAACTGGCATCCGCAGTGGGAAAGTTGACAGTCAACGGCAATCTGATTCATGCACTGGCAGAGCGGTGGAATCCACGCACTTGCACATTTTGGTTCCCATGGGGCGAGATGACCCTGTTGATGGACGAATTTTCAGAGATCATGGGATTGCCCGAGCCAGCCGGTCAGCCTGGAGATCCATTAGAGCAGCAATTTCTGATCAATGTCAAGGGTCTGGACCCTAAAGATGTTGTAGCTTGCATGACAAGGCATAAGTCTTGGCCACTGATTAAAGAAAATGGGAATGAATATGTGAGCCTGATCGAGATCTACCGACAGTACGGGGCATTCGCAGAAGTCAGCTCGCTATCTAGAATAGCTCGAGAGAAAATTCAGCATGCGATGGTTCTATGCATTGTGGGACTCGCTTTCTTTCCAGACGGACAGAATTATGTGGATGTCAGAATAGTTCAGCTTCTGAGAAGATGGGAAAGTCGACAGACCAGCCGTCTCTTGATAGTCATGGTTGCAGTTGCTTTTCTATACAGAGGACTGACTCGCTTCACGCTTGGAGAGTCCATCTTAGTCGAGGGATGTACTTATGCGCTTCAGTCTTGGTTCCTCCAGCATGTGCCGACCAGAGCTAGTTCATTCAGATACAAGGCAAGGAACTCATTCCAGTTGCGCGGTACCGGTACCTGATTGATCATCTGCAAGAAGAAGTGGTATGGGACTATTTTGATCGAGAGCTTTCACCTCTCAGATACACCTATGCATACAACAAGCGGTTCAAATTACTTGGTCAATTCTCTTGCGCTTACTATCATCCAGAGTGGTGTGTTCGACAGTTTTCTCAAAGACATAAGCGCATAGAGATGTGGCTGCTATCAGGAGTCGTGCCAAAGTTCGACCATACATCAGCATAGTGGTCCGAAACATACCATTCTGCCAGATATGGCTGAGACTCTTTTGTTACTCTTCCACTTTTTCTCGATCCTCGTGTCTCTACTGATTATAAAGAGTGGTGACAAATTGTCTGTCCGCCCCCCTCTTTCCCAAGTTTATTATTGATGCAATCATGTTTTCCTTCAATAAATAAAAATCTTACAAATTCTTCAATTCTTGGTTTGACGACCTCGCCTAGGTAACAAGGCATAATTTTCAGTTGTTTATTTTCTTTGCAAAGGAATGACAACACAATTGTCGTAATCTCAGCGATGACTCAATCTCTAGTAATGGGATATTCTTTCAATTGTCTACCAAAATTTTCAGCAAATATTTTCTTCCAGTCAAAATCTCTCTCAAAAGCCTAACCATCAACTTTGCCCTGCAGAGAGCATTCGTGATATTTAAATGGTTCAGACGAGGTCAGGAAAGAAAACTGCACCAATCGAAGGCATTGCATATTCAATAGCTTCAGAAGAAGAAATGGACTCACCCCGATCAGCCAAAAGTCAGGGTCAACAAGCAAATGATGGCATCGATCCTCAGATGTATGCAATGTTTAAAAAGATGATGACCAAGATGCTGGCAGAACAAGCTGAAGACAGTACAGAGTGAACCCAGGTCAATAAGAAGGCAAAAGGTCGGGTGGTCAAGAAAGTCTTGAAGGTAGCCAAGAAGTCTATTCAGAATGTTGATACAACCAATAAAGAAGAATCAATGAAAGATTCAGATGAAGAATTTGAGACTCATCAGGCATTTCGGAAATCAACTCAAGGGCAGGGGTCAGCCCATAAATTCAAAGATCAGTCTATCAGTGATTTTGACCAACCACAGTTCAGAGATATGGTCAGGATAGTCTGAGATCTGCAGGCCCGCGACAAGGGCAAGAAAGTCTTCACCAGCGAAGACTTCTATGATGGTTTAGACAGGGATGATAATCTTGAGAATCTCCCCAAAAAGTTTATCAAATTCGATGGTTCTGGCAACCCCAAGGCACATCTGGCTATGTTCTTCACTGAATGTGCCAAATTCAAGAGAGATAATCGGGCTCTTTTCCTTTGTTTTTCTCGCAGTCTGGAGGGAACCGCAGCTAAATGGTATTCGGAGCATGTAAATCCAATTGAATTAAAAGATTTTGACAAAGTGGTAAATATGTTCATCGAACGATTCCTCTTCAATGCTGAGGTACTTCCCACCCTCAACCATCTTTGCGGCCTCAAACAGAAAGAAGATGAGAAGGCCCGAGATTTTATCCACTGATGGAGGTCAGCTTGCAACAAGATGAGAGACCCGATATCAGAGGGGCATGCATTGTCACTAATCTTGAATAATTTTTTGCAACCCTTGAGAGGTCTCATTTCCATGGCACCATCAAAAACCTTCATCGAACTGACAGAACGAGCCGAGTGGCTCGAGCTAAGCATGAAAAATAGAGTTTATGAAGACTTCATCTTTACAAAGGGTAACAATTAGAATGAGCAGAAGAAGAAGGCTCACTTCACTCTTTCTGCCAATGATAGCAAAAGCAATAAGAAAAATCACTATTCAGAGGGATCCAAGGGCCAAAAAGGAAAGTTCTCCAACAATGATAAGCCTCTTCAATCTAGTCCTCAGCATAAAGAGAAAGATCAAGAAAAGCCAAAATGCAAGGATTGGAGTACGGATCGAAAGTTCACCCCTCTGGACCAGACACTAGAGAGTGTTCTGGAATACATGCTCGCAAAAGATATGATCTGTTTACCTAAAGCAGTTGATCCCGCAATAATCATGGGCAGATTCAAAGAAAAATTATGCAAATTTCATCGGGCAGTAGGGCATGACACTGAGAATTGTTTTGTTCTGAAGAATATCATTCAAGATTGCATCGACAAGAATATCCTTATTGAAGATGAGGAAGACACCAGTCGACCATCCTGAGCAAGTTTTCTAAAAATTGACAATGTCGAGACTATGTCACTTTCATCATTTTGTCATTTTAAAGGGACAATGCAGTCTCAGTTCTTCTATCAATTTGTTACTTCCTTCTTCAATGCATTAATAAATTTTTCAATTTTCCTTATGGTCTGGCGCCATCTTTTACATTTCTCCTTTACAAATGTTTAATGTCTTCTTACAAGGGGTAACCTTTTTCAGAGTGCCTCTCCAATCAACCAAGAAGTTCATTGTCAGTTTTACCTCATTATCTTCAAAGAATTCTCATCAAATATCAATTACTTATCCTTTCATCTAACATCTTATTCTCCAGTTACACTGGGGCATTTTTCTTGAAAATTTGTTTTTTTTCAAAATGTTCTGTATACAGGTAGGATCAAACCAATCTCCCATTTTGCACGTATGTGCACCCATTTACATCATTCTGCATTCATTTGCATTTGCATGCATTCATTTGTATTCATCTGCATTTTCATCAAGCTTCCCCTTCAGGTTAAGGGATAAATCTGAGTTGCCCATTCAGAATAAGGGATAAATCCTGAGACCCCAACAGTTGTCCAAGTCGTCGTAAGGGTAAAGACTGAAAATCTTCTATCAGAATCAATTAATAATTTTTCAAAAACCCAGTGTTCGTGCTGGTAATTCTTCAAAACCCAGTGTTCGTGCTGGTAATTTTTCAAAAAAAAAAAAACAATGTTCGTGCTGGTAATTCTTCAAAACCCTATGTTCGTGCTGGTAATTTTTCAAAAACCCAATATTCGTACTAGTAATTTTTCAAAACATAATGCTTATACTGGTTCATTTTCAAAATATGGTGTTCACACTGGTACACTTTAAAATTCAGTATCCACATTGGTCTAGTTTTCCTTCGAGATCTGAGTTTCGACTCGAATTTCTTTTCCTTCTAATTGATATAGTTTTTCTTTGGGATTCGAGTTTCAACTCAAATTTCCTTTCCTTCTAACTGATCTAGTTTTTCTTCAGGATTCGAGTTCCGACTCGAATTTCTTTTCCTTCCAAATTGATCTATTTTTCCTTCAGGATTCGAGTTCCGACTCGAATTTCTTTTTCTTCCAAATTGATCTATTTTTTCTTCAGGATTCGAGTTCCGACTCAAATTTCTTTTCCTTTCAAATTGATCTACTTTTCCTTCAGGATTCGATTTCCGACTCAAATTTCTTTTTCTTCCACAATGGATCTAGTTTTCCTTCGAAGATTCGAATTTCGGCCTGAGTTTTCTTTTCCTTCTGAATTGGTCTAGAAAATTAGAGTTCTGACTCGAATTTTCTTTCAAATCCAAATCAAATGGCTAAAATCGGTCTAGAAAATTAGAGTTTCGACTTGAATTTTCTCCCAAATCCAATTTTCTTAGCTTTCCTTTAAAGGTTTGAACTCCTACTCAAACTTTTCTGCAATTTAGTAATTGGTCTAGAAGATCCAAGTTCCGACTCGAATTTTCTTTCAAAACCCAATTCATTTAATTTTCCCTTAAAGATTTGAATTCTGATTTGAATCTTTCTTCAAAACCCAGTTTAGCACCTGGTTCATTCAAAGCCTACAAGTTGAACCCTTCCTTCTTAAACTGTGATCATTAGGTTAAATCTCTACGGAATTAATAGTTCGTAGGTCGAACCCTTGCAGAACTGATGTGATCCTTAGGTTAAATCCCTATAAAATTGATAGTTCGTAGGTCGAACCCCTACGGAACCGATGTGATCCTTAGGTTAAATCCTTATGAAATTGATAGTTTGTAGGTCGAACCCCTGCAGAACCGATGTGATCCTTAGGTTAAATCCCTATGGAATTGATAGTTCGTATGTCGAACCCCTGCGAAACCGATGTGGTCCTTAGGTTAAATCCCTATGGAATTGATAGTTTGTAGGTCGAACCCCTGCGAAATCGATGTGGTCCTTAGGTTAAATCCCTATGGAATTGATAGTTTGTAGGTCGAACCCCTGCGAAACCAATGTGATTTGTAGGTTGAACGCTTATCAAACCAATACGGCTCATAGGTTGAACCCCTTTATAAACCAAAAGTCCTTCTTAACGCAGTGATTCTTAGGTTGAACCCCTTTCGAATCAATCTCATTCTCAAAAATTTGATCTGTAGGTGGAATTCCTACTAATCCCCGGTTCTTAGGTTGAACCCCTTTGGAACTAATCTCACTTTAAAAAATTTGATCTGTAGGTTGAAGTCCTCCTGATCCAATATTCTTTACAGTCCTTAGGTCGAACCCCTTTTGGATTGGTATTTTTCAAAAATTCAATCTGTAGGTTGAAGTCCTCCTGATCCAATATTCTTTACAGTCCTCAAGTCGAACCCCTTTTGGATTGGTATTTTTCAAAAATTCGATCTGTAGGTTGAAGTCCTCCTGATCCACGTTCTTAGGTTGAATCCCTATTGAACCCATGTCATTCCCAGTGAACCAATGTCGTTCTCAATTGAACCAATGTCGTTCTTAGGCTGAATCCCTATTGAACCCATGTCGTTCTCAGTGAACCAATGTCATTCTCAATTGAACCAATGTCGTTCTTAGGTTGAATTCCTATTGAACCCATGTCGTTCCCAGTGAACCAATGTCATTCTCAATTGAACCAATGTCGTTCTTAAGATGAATCCCTATTGAACCCATGTCATTCCCAGTGAACCAATGTCGTTCTCAATTGAACCAATGTCGTTCTTAGGGTGAATCCCTATTGAACTCATGTCGTTCCCAGTGAACCAATGTCGTTCTCAACTGAACCAATGTCGTTCTTAGGCTGAATCCCTACCGAACCCATGTCGTTCCCAGTGAACCAATGCCGTTCTCAAGTGAACCAATGTCATTTTTAGGCTGAATTCCTATTGAACCCATGTTGCTCCCAGTAAATCAATTCCAATTTCGACCCACGGGTCAATCAATTTCCAATTCCCAATTTCTAAAATTCCAGTTTCTGATTTCCAACTTCCAATTTTCGATTGTCAATTTTCAATTTTGACCTTCAGGTCAATCAATTTCCAAATTCCCAATTTCGACCCTCGGGTCAATCAATTTTCAATCTCCAATATCGACCTTTTGGTCACCGAATACCAATTTTAATCATTTTCTCTTGCGAGAGACCCTTTTTACAGGGAGAGTTCTAGGGAGCTCGTTCTTTTTGCATGCTATCCTTTGTTCACCTAGCCCCTTTTCAGGGAGAGTTTGAAGGGACTCATGTCTTTATGAACCGTTTGCAAAACAAAATTCCAATTTCACACAAGGAACCCTTAGTTCAGGGAGAACTTCGATGAAAGTTCGCTTTCCTTGTGAACTCAATTTCATACTAGGCTATTTCATCATGGAGGACCCTCTTATCAGGAGAGTGTGATGGACTTGCTTCTTCATGACCAATTCACCGACCTCACCATTATCGGCCCCCTTTCCGTAAGAGAAGCCTAATGTTAGGAAGTTTTGACGAAAGCTTAAATTCTCTTCGAAAGTTCATTTTGCAAACACCTCCTCTTCAGGGAAGAGAGGAGTAATTTCTATTTTCCATTTCTAAATCTTCTCCTTTGAGGAAAGGTGAAGAAAATTTTTGTCATGGATGCGTTGAGTCGTGTTACAAATGCTCACTTCCACAAAGGATTTCAAGAACATTTTGCCAATTTGTCATTAAATACTTGTTGATTTCAAAAATCTTTATTGTACAAAAACATTACCTCAGAATACCTTCAGTATTACTTTCGAAAGGACAAAGCTTTCGCGAAAAATAATTCAAAATTCAAGATCTTTCTGTTAGCCAACCAAAAGGATGAAGAATAAGTCCTCGATATGACAATCAAAGGAAATTCAATGTTGTTGCAAAGCCATAAGTGATCGGTATTGATCGCAGTCGATGGCACATTTTTAGAGATCATTCTTGGAAAATAAGGTAGTCGAAATATCCTGGGTGACACAGAAAAATCCATTCAATTTCCATATCTCCTCAATCGTTTAAGCTACAATTAAATATCTGCAAAAGGGATCTCTCAATTGTAGTCAAGATGAAGACGAATTATGCGAGTTAGACCCCCGGGGCCAAAGAAGATTTGGATCATCTTCGAGATGAAGGAGTTTGTGACGGATCCTTCCAGGGAAAGTTTAGATCACCGTCAAGATGAAGGCGACTGCGATGAGCCTCCCGACAAACCCTAAAAGATATTTAATTTCTGCTATCATCAAGAGATTTCCAACCAAAGAGCCAATAACCGTCAATATAATCCATGAGAGAAAAAAGGATTGAAACGCCTCTGAGATAAAGGAGTTTGTGACATACCCTTCCCCAAAAAAAAAGAGAGAAAAGTCAGGACATCTCCAAAATGAAGGATGATGTAATAAATTTCCCAAAAACCCAGGAGAGCTCAAATTCTGTCAAAAAAAAAAGAGGGTAGAAAGATCATCATGAGAAAAGAATCCCAGGATATCAAACTGCCAAGTCTGCCAAGAATTCTCTTTAAATTTTGTGAAATTCTACTATCAATATTCTTTCACCAATTGCTTTCACAAAATCAAGAATACTCTCTTTTTTGTTTATATCAAGGAAATTGATAGCTTCCTTGAAAGAAAGTCAATTGCAAGCAATTTGAATTCTAATCTTAATTCTACGGAATTAAGCCCAATCGAAGGTAATACTTCAGGTAGAAAAGAGGGAATATTTTCAAAACAATGTGTATCACTTTCAATTATTTTGAATCAACAATAATTTTCAACATTTTGACAATATTTTCTAGCTATCCTGGCATGAAGCGAGAGCTTGAGGTTCATCTTTGGCGCATCCTAACACCATTTGTTATCCCTTTTAGGACTTGATAACGGGAGTTTTCAAGATTCCTTCCCTTTTTTTGGTATAATCTGAGCGTCTGGGCTCTCAGATTCGCACACTTCCCTGTGTCCCCACTGTCCCACCATAGACAGTCCAATTTCGGCTTTAGGTTAAGCCACCAATCATTTTCTCCCAAAAGGTCATCAATTTCAAAAGTTATTTAGTTTCAGCAATGAGGAGCCCAAAATCAAACCCATTTTCAAGCTTTAGGGACCCCAATTTCATCCTTTTGCAAAACCCCTATCGGATTCATTGTGCGAAAGTCCGAAGGTTCCATCATGGGTTCTTCTTTCGAGAATCCCATCATTTTCATTTCCGGTCAGGTTAAGGGTTAAACCTGAGCCTCATTTTGATGAGGTATTTCATTTTCCCGGTCAGAAGAAGGGTCAAACCTGAGCTTCGTTTCTACGCGAGGTATTTCTCGTCCCATCCAGGTTAAGGGCAAAACCTGAATCTCACTTCTTTTGAAGTAAATTTTTCTTCTTTATTCTCCATTTCATATCTACCATTTTCATCAGGGCTAATTTCTTCATACCCAGTCAGATCCTTCTAACTGAGGCATTGTTATAGCCCAAATTTGTTGTGTTTTCTTTGCCACTAAGCTCATCCTCAAGCCGGCTTAGTAGCAAAGAGGGGCATCTGTAAACACCTCAAATTTTCTTCATCCATTCTCAAATAATCCTCCTTGTGCAGTGCCAACCCGGTTAGGTAAGTGTAGGAGTCAAACCCTGAGTCAGTTTCAGAAAATCACCACTTTACCCATTTTCATTAAGAAAATTACCATTTTACCCCTAGGTCATCCCGAACCTCAGTCAGGCGGAGTCAATCAAGCTCATTGGCTAGTTCAGAACTGTTAAAAAATCAGTCATTTCAAGCTCACCTGAGCTCACAATGAACAAATTATTTCCATTTCTGACCATTCCTGCCAAAATGAGATCATTTCTTCAGAAATCAGCTCATTTCTCAATTAAATCCAAGCCAATTGTCTCTGAGTCAGTCATTCTCAGTCAATCCTACTCCCCTGAGTCTAGCTTGAGCTCATCAGGAGTTCAAGAGCTCCAGTTTCAGTTCAAAACCATTTCCAAGAGTCCAGGAGCTTATTTTAGCCCATTTTAGCTCATTCAGCTGAAATTGAGCTGAGTCTGATCGATTGAGCTAGTGTTTGAGCTTCAATTTTAGTTCATGTCAGTATTACTGATCTTTGCTTTAGCTCAAACCCAACTCAGATTCATAATTCACTTCACTCCAGTGACCATTCCGTGCCATTTCTTTAAAATGGCAGCTTTTCTTGAAAATTTAGTCGAAAAGGTCAGTTGAGTCAGTGTCTTGTTAGTCCAATTCAGTTTTGAAACCTTAAAAACCAGCTCAATCCAGTTCATTTCAGTTCGATTCAGCTAAAACTCTAATTTTCAGTGTCACTCTAGCTCAGTAGAGTTTGAAAACTATTTCTTGAATCATTTTGCAAATTTTAGCAATTTTAACACTTTTTGAACTGGTACAATTACCAATCGGGGTCTAATATCCAAAATTCTTCATTCAGGGTTAGCATTTCGCATGTCATTGCATGTCATTTCTTATCATTTCATATCATTTCTCAACATTTCATAACATTTCATCACATTTCATTTCATTTTCGAAGTCTAGAACTCTAGTTTTATAAATTTCAATCCAGATTGAGTTTTAAAAGTTTTCATAAATCAATTTCAAACCCTAAGTTTCCAAAATTGACATTTTTACCCCTAGGAGTCTAAATTTAGAAATATTTTCTCAAAAAAAACAATCTGGATTTCTTTCAAACTTAAAATTTCAAATTCTATACTGGATTTGCTTCGCAATGGGGTATTGAACTTCAAATTCTGAGTTCGTTTCAAAAACTGCCAAAAATAGCTCATTTTGTCTGGGAATTTTTTTAAAAAGACTATTCTATCCCTAAGATTCTCAAAATGAATTTCAAATTTGAAAAATAAGCCCACTCTGAGATGGCTTATTCATTTACATTTCCCTTTTATTAAAAAAAAATTCTTTTATTCCCTTTCAATTTTCTTTTTATTTGTTTGTTTTGTTTTTATTTATTTTATTTCACGTTTTGAGAGGAGGTGGGACCCACAAGGGGGTCGACCAAGTGTGGTCATCGCAAAATTTTTCCTCTCGTAATGTTCTCTCTCTTTCTTCTCTTTTCCTTTTCAACCTCTATTTTCCTCCTTTTTGAAGGGAGAAAAATAAAAGAGAGAAAAGAAAGAAGAGAAGAGAAGAGGAATTCTTTTGCGGGTCTCACTTGACCTTAATTTTGAAAATATTTGAAAATAACTCACCTCCGTTTTGAAATATTTGCGAGAAAAATGGGAGACGGGATCCGCTCGTCGGTACGAGGTTCGATCGTTCCTGGCGCCTTTACCAGAGGTAATCGAACCAAGGGTCGAATTTATGCCTTTGGTTTTGCGAAGAATTTATCTAAGAAATTATTCTAAGTCTAAATGCACAAAGAATCATGCTTATGCAAATGCAAAGATGTATGCTCTTTTGAAAATGTTTTGAAAAATTTCCAAGTGAATCTAATAAAGTGAATAAATGATTTCTAACTTAGAACTTAAGATTTGAAGTTCTAAGTCTTTAGAATAATCATGAGCTTGGGAAAATAAATCTGGATTTTGGAAAATAATTTTGAAGTTTTGAGATAAAAGGAATTTTCAAAGTCATAAATGGACTTTGAATTAGAATAGAAATGAAAATTGAATCAAAAGTAAAGATAGAATTGGGAAATTTGAACAAAATTGAGAAATGAAATTGATTTAAAAGTTGGATTTTTAAGATGAAATTCGAATCCAATATCTAGATTCTGAATAGAGTTCAAAGTTAAAATTTGAATTTAGGATCTGAAATGGGAACTTGATCTGAAATCTGGAAAGAAATGGAATTGGTTTTTAAGGATTGGAATTAAAGTAGAATTTGGATTTGGAATTTTGAATGGAATTGGATTCAAGATTTGGAATCCAAGAAGGTATTTAGATCTAAAATCTGAGATCCAAGATAGGGTTGGACTCTGGATCCTAAATGGAATTGTATCTGAAGTCTGAGATCCAAGATAGGATTGGGTTCTGGATCCTAGAATGGAATTTGGATCTGAATCTGAGATCCAAGGTAAAAGTCTGGATTTTGGATCTTAAATGGAATTGGATCTGTAGTCTGAGATCCAAAGTAGAATGGGGTTCTGGCTCCTAAAATAGAATTCGGATCTGTAATCTGAAATCCAAAGTGGAATGAGGATCTGGATCCTAAATGGAATTTGAATCTGTAATTGGAGATCCAAAGTGGAATGAGGATCTGGATCTTAAATAGAGTTTGGATCTGTAATTGGAGATCCAAAGTGGAATGAGGATCTGGATCCTAAATGCAATTTGGATCTGTAATTGAAGATCCAAAGTGGAATGAGGATTTGGATCCTAAATGGAATTTGGATCTGTAATCTGAGATCCTAAAAGGGGAATTGAGTTGATACTTGGAAATCTGGATCCAAGTTGAGACTAGGATTTAACTTTGGATTTGGGTTATGAAAAGTCCAAATAGGACCTTTAAAGATGGATCTAGGTTTTTAGAAACCCAAAATTTAAGTTTTGAGATTCAAATCAAAACCTTGATTGAAGACAAAGGAGGTGAACTTGAGTTTGAAATCAGAAGATAACTTCAAAGTTAAATCGAACTTTGAAATTGAATTTTGAATTGAGTTGGAAATTTGAAGTTTGAATATAAAATGATTTTGGAATTTCAAAGTCAAATTGGACTTTGAAATTGATTTTTGAATCTTTAAAATGAGATAGAACTGGATTTGGATAAGATTTGATTTAAGAAGAAGAATCACTTGGAATTTTGAAAAGGAAGTTTTGAAAGTATGATGCAATTCTATCCTATATGATGAATGAATTTGAATAAGTTTGAAATTGGAATTTGAAAAGCTATTTCATTCTTTAAATGAATTAAAATAAGATTGAAAATATAATACATCCTTGACTATGGTCATTGAATGTATTATATGATAATCTATATTTAAATTCAAAAGAAGAATAAAATACATTTTTAGTGCTTTTATAGAATTTAAAATGAAATTAACTCTCAATATACCCTGACTATGGCCATTGGTATATGTTTTGAATTAATTTTAAGTTAAGTTCTGACAAAAGAATAAAATATTTTAGAAAAAAAAAATATGATGAATTTTGAAAATGGATCCAGTGCGGATTCAGTGTTATTTTGTAAAAGATAAAAATGCTAAGTTTTGTCTATACCCTGACTATGGCCATTGATGTGGATCATCAACTTAGTATTTATTATCTCTTACGAAATGGTGCACGTGCCATTCGTGTTCCCATTTGTGAGAATTTGAAAAATAAAGGCAAAATGCATGAAAAACAAGTAATCCAATGATATTTACAATGCTCATCCATTCTACCTAAAGCAGGGAATGTAAATTCTCATTCCAATCAAACTATTACAATGGGTAAAATCAAATTTACAATCCCAAATAATGATATCTTCCACATATTTCCTGCAAAAGACTTGATCAGTAAAAGAAAATAGAAGGAAATTGTATATATCATATAGATGTCAAAAGTATTCATACATGATGAAAAAGATGGGAAATGATGTATATATACCTCTATATACATGCCTATATGGGTATATATATACATATATATATATATATACATATAGGTACATATATATATTAATAACTGGGGAAAACACATGGGCATATATGTATTTATTATATATATATATTGTATATACATATATACATATATATGTATACACATTTGGGTACAGATGGTGGTGGAAGTGCAAAAGTATATGAAGATGGCAAATGAACATGTAAACACAGCTGGGGATTGCCCCTGCGCATATGTTAAGTGTTGGGATTTATGAAGGACAAACCACAGCAGTGCCTTGGCACTGCTGCATAACAGTGTCAGGCGCTGCCACAGGTAAAAAAAAACTGACAACAGTGTATTGACACTGCTGTGAATTACTGCTATATGTGAAAGTATATGCACGATATAATGTAGGTTAAAATGACAGGGAAATAATGAGTGTGAAATAAAAGACTGTAAAACAGGAAGATAGGATGTGGTGGTGCAGGGTGTATTTGAACATGCAGAGTGTGAAGTGTTATGCTAGGGAGTGTGATGGGCAGAAAATGTTGTTTAGTGAGGTGTGTTAGTGAAGAGTAATATCTTGTTTAAGTTCTGCATCTGAGTGTATTGAACATTATTGAATCCATGTGACTATTATGAGGTTTGATGGGATCGAGGATGCTGAACAGGAAATGCCTGAACAGGTGGAGAGACCATCCGATTTTAAAAAAAAAAAAATGTAATCAGGTTATTGAAAGAAACCATACTCTGGCCGCTCCCTTGAAGCTGAAACTCTCACATTGGCATCTTACAGGGATCCTCTGAAGGCTGACCAGACTTCAGCATCTACAGAGCCTTTCATGGTCTGGGGACGTCATTACCATAACTAGAAATAGCCCTCAACTGGATTTGACATTTTCATACGACCAGAGATAAGCACATTGTTTATTCACCAAGAAATCATGTTTAGCATTCCTGATGAACCCATTTCCTGACATCTAATTCTTGCTATTGGCATATCTCTGACCGTCCCTTGCAGTCTGGTTAGGTGACCTACGTGGTGATGGAACAATGTTTCCAAGAGTAATGCCCCAGATCCTTACAGCATATGACTTGAGGTATATTGGATAAATGTGACTGATCCTTTATAATATAACAATATTAAACCACTAGAATGAGAAACATAAGAGCTGGCGGTGAATTCCTCTAAACCTGAGGCACTTGTATCACAGAGATCAAGTGGCATTGGTGGAGCTCTGTTTAAGTTGGTGGTGCATGTTTCTGAAGGCGCTTCAGCATGCGATGAGTAAATTGGAGCTTGAAGGTAGTATGCAAATGGGTGTGTAGCAGTGACTAAGTGAAATTGTAACAGCAGATGGAGTGTGGTGTTAATAGTGAAATTCGTTCTGTGCTGCAGATAATGGAGATGTGGGTAGCAGTGCTGACAGGTATGCAGGTGCTAAAACGCAATCACATTAGAGGCCATCACATTATGCTGAAGTGCACATTACACTACCATACACATTAGATGCAATTTATGCTAAAATGTGCAGCAGAGGTAAGATATGGAGTCTTGCTAAAAGGGGATACTGATGATAGTGGAATGCTGAAATTCATTAAAAACTTAGATAAGGTAATTGACAACATCAATGCATAATTCACCTAAAAGAATAATAAAAGAAAAAAAAATGCTAAGGTAAAAATCGGAACATGCTGATGCAGAATATTTGATCATCATTGACATTAATCTTTAAACAAAGCATATATATGGATCATGAGAGACAGTTATGTAAATGATGCAGATGATATGCAGGTTATTAGGACATGAAATGTGTCTTCAAATCGGATATACCTGTAAAGGAAAAGAGGATAGAGATACAGGATGGGACTGCTATAAAGAAAACGAGGGAAAATAAAAAAAAAAGACCATATAAACAGGTAAATAAAAGGAAGAACAAAGCAATTTGAAGGGGAATCAAAACAGGGTTAGATGTGAATTGGAATGCACAGATCGACGGAAGGAAAGGAAGAAGAGAACAAAAAGATAAGCAAATAATAAAAAAAATGCAGATGAAATAACCTCATCGAAAGGAGCCGATGAAAAACCTGTAAATTACTAAGAGACCAAGATGAAGGTAGACCACCCATGATCGTCGAGATCCACTGGTCGTTAGTCTAATATCCAGCAGATACTCAAAATCGAGATCCAACCAGCGATGGATGATAAAAATACTGGCCGATCATTGGAAAGAGAGGGAAAGAAAGAGAAGGAGAAAAAGAAAAAAAAAGAAAAAAAGAAAAGAAAAAGAGAAACTGAAAATCATGTATGAAATAGAAACAGAGATGGAAAGAGGAAATCACCGTAGGGTGTGACATTGGTTAGAATCACAATCTACTGCATGATAAACCGAATATCGTCGTATATAGCACTACTGGAATTCAAAACCAACCAAAAGAAATATCGGAATCGAGTCATTCCTGTTAATGTTGCACAGGGGCAGATTGATTTGTTGTAAACAAATCAATGTCGCCATGGGTGCTTCAATGGGGCATAACAAGGAAATTTGAAAGAAATCAGAAAAGATGAAGAGAATGAAAGAAAATCGTAAAAGGATAAGCAACACTATTAATGACATTGTTAAAAAAAATGAACTCCGAGAGAAAGAGGTCGATTCATACCTCAAATGAAGTTATATGGAAGAATCTTTCTTCCGAGCACCGAATAGACTTCGACTCTGGTTTTGTAGGAATTCTGAGGAAAGGGCGGCACCTCCTCTACGTGATGGGTATGCTGGAGCTCCACGACTGCCGAGATGGCCGATCTTTCCCTCTGTTAATTGAGGAGAATCAAAGAAATGGGAAGAAGAAGAAGAGGGGAAAAAAATAAGAGAAAACAAAAGATGCCTGAGAAAAATGGATGGATGCGTGAACGCAGATGGAAAAAGATGGATGCTAATGAAGAAGATTGATGGATGAAAGAAAAAAAACGGGATCCCCTCCCCTTTCTGGCTGGCTCTCCTTTATAGAAAAAAAAAGAGAAAACTCGAGGAACCTCCCTTCCGTTGCAGATCAATGGTCGGAGCGAGAGGCCAGTGATCGGAGGATGGAGGGCTCAATCGAGGCTTCCAGAATGGGGTTCGTTGAAGATTGAGGGCGGAGGGGAGCGAGGTTTGTTCAGGATGGACGATGGTGAGAACCCCTCTGCGATGGAGGCTTCTAGAGGAAAGATATGCGGGAGGAGTCTGTTAGAAATCCTCCTTTTTTTCCAAAAGGGGGTTTCCTTTTCAGAAAATTTTTAAAAAATGGTTAAGAAGTGAGGTTTTTGGCAAAAAATGGTTTTGAAAAGCTTTTAAAAATCCTTCGTTTTCTTGTAGCTTTTCCCAATTTTTCGGTTTTTTGGTTTATTTTTCAATTTTTTTGTATTTTCAGAGTAAAATCATAAAGTTTGTGAGAAAAAAAGATTAAAACTAATTTTTTTATGTTTTTGCAAAAATATTTACAAAAGGGAAATTTTCTGAGAATTAAAGGCTATTTTTTGGGAAATTTCTTAAGAAATGGGTTAGGATCCGGGTTTTGAGGAAATATGGGTTTAAAACACTAGATTCGGATCCGGAATTGAATTTGAATACATCAATATGGAATTTAATTCAGAAAATCTGAAGAATGACTGAAATTTGGCTTTGAAATTGCTTTTATCTTCTCAGAGAATGAGGGCCAGGGCAAAAAGGTCATTTTACAATTCTTTGAAAAAATTGGGATGTTCACAGATGCCCCTCTTTGCTACTAAGTCGGTTGAAAGCCGAGCTTAGTGGCAAAGATAACACTCCAAATTTTGAAAATGCCCCAGTCAGCAGATCTGAACTGGGTATGGAAGAATTATTTTGAAAATATGGCTTTTCAGGCTTTGAAACCTTATCCTGAATGGTTTTGGGGAAACGAAATTCTCGAAAATGATATGATTGAGTAAAAGATGAGGAAATCGTGATGGGACTTTAGATGGAAATTCCGAAATGGTGGGAAATGAGAATTTTAATCAGGTCTCATGGATGAAACAAGATACTCTTTTTGGAATGATTCGGGTTTAGCCCTTAACCTGGATGAGACAAAGATATATCAAAAAGTGTTTTGAATGAGGAAAGGAATACATGAGGACCTTGATGGGACATTTTTGAAAAATGCCTCGTGAGACGAAGCTCAAGTAAAATCCTTTCTTGGATGGATATACAAAGCATGAATTCCTCAATGGGAAGAGCCATGATGGGACTAGGAGAAATCATCTTGTTAAAACGAGGAATCTCATTGGAATGAGTCTCAGGTTTAACCCAAACCTGCAAGGAAGATACCTCGCGAAGCGAGGTTCTGGATTAACTCTTTAAACTGAATAGGAAATCTACCATACGGATTTCTCAAATGGAGAAAACACGATGGGACCTTCAGAATTTAGACGAACAAATCCGAAAGGGTTTTTTGCGAAAGGAGGAAATATAGGGTCCCTAAAGCTTTTGAAAAGGGAGAAGAAATTGGGCGTCTCATTGCTAAGACTGAAAATAGCTTTTGAAATCAAATGATCTTTCGCAGATGGTTCAGGTTTGACCCTTATCCTGAGTGGGGGAAATCTACCATACAGGTTTCTCAAAAATGGAGAAAGCACGATGGGACCTTCGAAATTTGGATGAACAAATCCGAGAGGGGTTTTTGCGAAAGGAGGAAATATAGAGTCCCTAAAGCTTTTAAAAAGGGAGAAGAAATTGGGCGTCTCATTGCTGAGACTGAAATAGCTTTTGAAATCAAATGATCTTTCGCAAATGGTTCAGGTTTGACCCTTATCCTGAGTGGGGGAAATCTACCATACAGGTTTCTCAAAAATGGAGAAAGCACGATGGGACCTTCGAAATTTGGATGAACAAATCCGAGAGGGGTTTTTGCGAAAGGAGAAAATATAGAGTCCCTAAAGCTTTTGAAAAGGAAGAAAAAATTGGACGTCTCATTGCTGAGACTGAAATAGCTTTTGAAATCAAATGATCTTTCGCAAATGGTTCAGGTTTGACCCTTATCCTGAGTGGGTCATCCATACGAAATTCTTCAATGAGAAAACCGTGATGGGACAGGAAAAGATACTTCCTTCAGAGGCAACTCTTCTGAAAGATATAAACAACGCTAGGTTGCATCGAAATGAATATTGAATGTTTATTTTATTTTTGGAATATTTAGAAAATTTTGCCAATAAGATAAAATTATAGCTGATTCAAATGCTTGAAACTATGCACGTATGTGCGAAGATATTCCCGCTTTTACCTAGAGTATTTCCTCCAATGAGGTTAACTCCTCAGCTTTAAGAGTCAAATTCAAAAGATTAGTGCTGATGATTTTATTTAAGGAAGCTATTTATTTCCTTGATATAAGAATAGAAGAAATATTCTTAATTTCATAAAAGCAGGAAATGAAGAGATATTGATAAAAGAATTTTGCATGAGAAAAGATGACTTCTGGCAACTTTGGCAGTTTGATATCCGGGTGTTTTCCCACGATGATCTTTTTGCACTCTTTTTGAGTCATTGGGCTTTCTCGGTTTTCCACATCATCCTTCATTTGGATGTTCTGACTTTTCTTTCTTTTTTTTTTTTTTTCAGGGAAGGGTACGTTACAAACTCCTTCATCTTGGAGATACTCCGATCATTCTTTTATCTCAGGGATTCTATTGATGATGTTGGCTCAAAAGGGGTTTTAGATAGCAGAAATCAAATATCTTTTAGGGTTTGTCGGTAGGTTCATCACACTCGCCTTCATCTTGACGGTGATCTGAACTTTCCCTGGAAGGATCCTTTACAAACTCTTTCATCTTGGAGATGATCCAAATCTTCTTTGGCCCCGGGGGTCTACTCGCTTAATTTGCCTTCATCTTGACGACAATTGAGAGATACCTTTTGCGGATATTTGATTGCAACTTTTAAACAAATGAGAAGATATGGGTTGAGTGGATTCTTTTTATAGCTCAAGATATTTCCACTACCTGATTGCCAGAAAGTTATTTCTAAACATGTGTCATAGCCAAGATCAATATCAATTTGCTTCTGGCTTTTCAACATCATTGAAGGTTTCTTTCATTGATCATATCGAGGACATTTCTTATATCCTTTTGGTTGATCAACAGGAAAAGATTTGAATTTTACCTCTTTTTCGCAAAAAGTTTCACCTTCTGGAAGGAAATAGTAGAGGCAATCTGAGGAAAATTCTTTTTTTGTGCAGTAAGAATATTTAGAATCAACAAATGCTTTTGGCAAATTGGCAAAGCTCTCACGAATTCTTTGTGAGATAATCACTCAATATAGATTTCGATGAGACCTTAGCTGTGATTTAAAGAAATGGTGTAAGAATCAGACTTTAGAAAACTGGACTGATGAAATACATTAGGTTTTGGAAATCCTGACCAGTTACGAAAACTGGATTTGAAAATCCCGACCAGTTATGAAAACTGGATTTGAAAATCCCGACCAGTTATAAAAAGTGGATTTTGAAAATCCCGACCAGTTATAAAAACTGGATTTGAAAATCCGGACCAGTTATAAAAACTGGATCTGAAAATCCCGACCAGTTATAGAAACTGGATTTGAAAATCCCGACCAGTTATAAAAACTGGATTTTGAAAATCCCGACCAGTTATAAAAACTGGATTTGAAAATCCCGACCAGTTATAAAAACTGGATTTGAAAATCCCGACCAGTTATAAAACTGGATTTAAAAATCCCGACCAGTTATGAAACTGTATTTAAAAATCCCGACCAGTTATAGAAACTGGATTTGAACATGAAGGATTTAATCTAATGTTTTGAAAGTGATTGAATTTGGGAGATTATAATCCGAGGGTTAAGAAAATGATGAGATTTTAAAGATATTGCAACCAGAGGTTGGGAAACTGGTAGAATCTATGAGATTGAAGATCTTGGAAATGATAGAGTTGAGGAGTCGCACCCTAGGGGTTTGATCTTTTTGGAATACACGACCAGCGGGAGCTGGATCCTTTGGAATACATGACCAACGAGATGCTGGATCCTTTGGGAATACATGACCAGCGAGATGCTGGATCTTTTTTGGAAATACATGACCAACGAGATGCTGGATTGTGAACACCCCAAATTTTTCAAAATCTTTTAAATATTCTCTTTTTGCCCCTGATATCATTTTTTGAGCAATTGAGTCTCTTTTAAATCTAAATTCTAATATATTTCTCAAGCTTTATTAAAATTAAATTCATTTTATATGTTTAAATTGATTTCGGGTCTTGATCCATTGTCCAGATCCAAATCTGAGCCTCGTTGTCCAATTTTTAAATTAAAATTACAGAAAATACCAAAAATAGTTTTTAAATAGCTCGGACAGTTCCTCCGACATTTGTTTCGATCCATTGCGTTATATCCCTCGATTCGAGTGTCAAAACTCAAACATTTTCTCAAAAACTCGGGTCCAAACCCAGTCTTCTGAAGAAATTTCTCGAAATGATCCGAAATTCTTAGAAAAATACATTTGTAAATATTTCTCAGAAAATACAAAAAAAAATAGTGTTTAATCTTTGTTTTCCCGTAAAACTTTAGGATTTTATTTCAAATACAAATAGAAAAGAAACAAAAAAATTAGTTTTTGAAAAACCTCTTTTGAAAACCATTCTTTTGCAAAAACCTTTTTCTTTTTTTTTGTTTTTTTGAAAAATACCCTTTTGAAAAAATCGAGTTTTCTTGAGAAAACTTCTTTTGCAAAGTTTGCTAGGGAGCCCAAATTTGTGCAAAAAACCTGAAAAATGAGGGGTCCCTTTGAAATTTGTCTTTTTTAGGGTTTCTTTGAAGACCCTTTGTAAAAGGGGATGGCGCCTCTTCTCTCTCTAGAAGCTTCTCCACATTTTCAACCCATCAGCCGCACTCTCCTCTTCGTAGAACCACCTCCCCCATTCTCCACCTTCCGATCGACAGCACCAGACCTTCATCCACCCGTCGATCCTCAACTGCCGCAACCTTCTCGACTTTTCTTCTGTTTCCTATAAGAACATGCACTGAGAAGGGAAAAGGGGGGGAACCACTTCAATCCGTGCCCATCGGTCTTGACCCCATTAAAAATCCACCATTAGCCAACATCCATTCTGATTCCATCGATCGATAGTCACTAATCCATCGTTCCTCCATCGCTTTTCTTCGTCCATTATTAGCCTCCCCATTCTGACATTTCCTGAGATTCCCCTCCTCTGCTCCCTCTTTCGAAGGTTCTGAAAGGCCGAAGAAAAACCAACGATTATATTGAAGAATCGCCATTGAGTGATCCATTAGTGCCTGCATCTGGAATTTTTTGGGGGAATTATCTTTTTTTTTTCTCTCGATCAACTGAAGAGGGCCTTACGGCAAGAAAACGGGGTCATATTGCCTCTCCTGATCAATCGCAGGAATCAGGTAGGTTCCTTCCTCTAGAATCTCCGCAACCACGAGGTAAGCCCCACCCCTCTCCCAAAAAATCAATGTGTTGGGGGCTACAATAAATAACATGCACATTGGTTTCCTCTTTGTTGGTTTCCCTGTTTAAATTTTGAACACATGATTCGGATGTATTCGTCCATCTGATGGCAAAGTCTCTATGTTTTTCATATCTCATTGCCCCTGTTCTATTTCAGTATTTTGATTGAGTTTGTTCCTATTCATTACTGAAAATTTCATCGGCTGTTATATATGAATTTCTCCTCCCATCCTTTATGTTTATTCCCTGCCTTATCTCCATTAGCACACCCATTGTAGCGTTGTTTTGCCTATGGCAAATATCGACCTATGTGTACAGTGCAACACCAATGGGATACATATATTCCAACATTTGTCTCATTTTCTCCCATGTTTTGCCATTTTAGTACCCTTGCATTCCTTTAATTCAATCTCCATCTCGTTCTGTCTGTTTTTTGCATACGCATAGCATTTTGTTTGCATCATATGATTTCCTTTGCATATAAGCACTTATACATTAGATGTCATTTTACATCTTTACCTCTTTTGTGACTCAAGTGTCTATGCAATAGCTACTGTAGTTCTCATTACCAATACCATTTATATTTCCTGTGTTATATAGCTTCTTAGTTTGATTCAGTTACATCCCTAGCATGTTTTGCCTTCCATGTGTGCTACATCAAACTATATAGACATTCAGTGAAATCTGCTGTGGAATCTCGTGGTCACAAAGAAATCGCTAAAACTTATGGTTCGCAGTCATTGCCCTGCTGAATCTCAGCAGTGAACGTTAGATCAATCGGTCAATATTGATCTATGGCTTGAAAATGAACTGGAGGTGTCATTTTCCTGTATAGTTAACTCATAATAAAGGGTCATCTATGTGATTTGATTCAACAAAATAGGATTATTGTTATGATTGAGGGTGTGGGTGGTTATTAGAGCAATCATTTTTGCCATTCAGCATGATGAACTTCGTGAGTTGGTAATTAAAATCGATTCAATGTTAGAAGGAAAGATCTGTTGAGGAGATCTAAATGAACCTTGCATGGTAAATGTCATCCAATCCCAAAATTGAAGACATCTAGGTAAAAAGCATTGTGTCTTGGGGATAAACTAATACTGCAATATCCTGTGTATTCACCTGCACTATTGCACATTACACTTCACTTACCTTTGCACAGATCTTCATATTTTCCCCTTTACAGCATTTTATATATTGCTCTTATTAGGTGCACTCTTAGTCAATACTTTATTCACATCTCCCTGTTACTACTACAACACCACGAATGATAATATTGGAATCAAGAGGATGTGGTGCACTACTGTAAATAGAAATAATTAGTCAAACTTGACATCTTGGGGTTCTAATACTGAAATGCTATCAGAGTTATGTTTTCTTGCGAGTTACTGCAAGTTAAATTTGCACTGTAGAATAATCCCTAACTGTGGTATCGAGCCGAACCTATCTCCCATTTGGAATCCTTGAGAAACAAAATAATGTCCATTGTGCCAGTAATCCCTAAAAAAAAAAAAGAATATACTGTATGGTTTTTCACACTTAGTATAGGCCCAGTATTTTGTTTCGGTCTCTACTGTTATCAGAGGTTCTACCCATACCAGTTTGGATCAATCCTTAACTCTCTCTATCAACTATTCCCAGAGAATCAACTATTAGTTCCTTTGTAAGTTCTTTCAAGGTTCACCTCTTTCACTGTATGTTTGCAATAATGGAGGTGTATGGTTACATTCCTATATATGTACATATGGGCTGAATATATGCAGTTTTGAAATGTGAGCTAAACTGACCCTGAGTTATTGAGTATTCAATGCTTTCACCCATCAATGACAGGTGAATAAGCCAGTCTTTAGCAATCTGTTTATCTTTTCGATTCAGCACCAAAGCATCAACATTCTGACAATCATGAGAGGGTTGCCAGCTCCATTGTTTAAAATTCTCATTTAGCTCTGGTTGTGACCCACCATCCCAGGTGTATTCTCATTGAGTGTGTTTCACTGTGTATTATATGCATACGTACTAAGCACATAAATATTAAGTATATCTACATTAGGTGCATGTTATGCTATGTCTATGCAGAAAATGCATATTTCATTATCCATCTCATTACAAGTGCAACAATCCTATTTTTGGTCTCTCTATAATTTCTCCCTTCCTCACATCTTTCTGCATATGTCCACCTGCAAATACACTTCTCCACCATCATCTTTTACCTCCAGCAACACATATCTTCACGTCTTAGCTACTACCTGGTTATTTCTATATCCACAGCCCTACCTTTCTTCATTTCACTAACCCTATCCACCAATCCATTATATTGGCCCATTGGCTGTAGTTTCGTCCTATATGACCCCCCCCCCTTTTTTTTTTTGCCAACACCCTCATTCACTACTCTCCACACCCTCACATTTGTCACCTATATTGCTACAGCCCCATCATGTGCCCTATACACTGCATCACTTCCTGTATGTCGTTCCCCTTCATCAACCATTTGCCAACAGCCATAATATTCATTTTCTCTGGTTACTTTATCATCTAGCTCCACTATTACAATCCATTAAATCATCTCCTTTCTTATACCATGTGTACCCATACATGTAGATATATACATATACCTATATACATATAACATATATATGTATATATATATGTATGAGCCTATATATCATTCCCTCCATCTTGTCATCACCCATATGAACATTTTGTAGATATCCACCTGATATGTGTAGATTTTTTTTCTCTCTTCCTTTTCATACTAACCCAGTTGTTTTGCAGGAAACATATGAAAAAGGCCATTATTTGAAGTTGTAAATTTGATTTTATGAATTGTAATAACTAGATTTAAATGAGAATTTATCCTTCCTGTTTTAGATAAAATGAGTGAGCATCGTAAATATCATGAATTAATTGTTTTCCATACATTTTGCTTTTTATTTTTCCAAAATCTCACAAATGGAAACACGAATGGCACGTGCACCATTTCGTAAGAGGTAAATTGATCCTAAGTTGATGATCCACATCAATGGCCATAGTCAGGGTGTGGACAAAACTTAATATTTTTACCTTTTACGAAATAACACTGGATCCACACTGGATCCGTTTTCAAAATTCATCATACTTCCTCAAATATTTTCTTCTTTTATCAGAATTTAACTTAAAATTAATTCAAAATATATACCAATGGCCATAGTGAGGGTATATTGAGGATTAATTTCATTTTAAATTCTATAAAAGCACCAAATGTGTTTCATTCTTCACCTGAATTTAAATATAGATTATTATATAATACATTCAATGATCATAGTCAAGGATGTATTATATCTTCAATCTTATTTTAATTCATTTAAAGAATGGAATAGCTTTTTAAAAGCCAATTTCAAAAATTTAAATTCATTCATCATTTAGGATAAAATTGCATCATATTTTTAAATTCTTTTTCATAAAATCCAAGTAAATTCTTTCCTTCATTTCTCAGATCGAATCCTATTTATAAATTCAAATTTAATTCTATTTCTCAAAAGGATTCAAGAATTCAATTTCAAAGTCCCATTTGACTTTGAAACTTCAGAATCATCTTGTATTTCAAATTTCAAATTCCAAATTCTATCTCAAATTCAAAGTATAATTTAACTTTGAAATTCATCTGTATATTCAAGATTCAATTTCTGAAATTCCTTTTCCCAAATTCAAATCAGACTTAGAAATTCTTAATTCATCTTCTGAATTTAACTCCAAATCCATTTTAGGATCCAGGATTCAACACTCATATTGGATCTCAAACTTCAGATCCAATTTTCCATTTTAGGATCCAAAATCAATTTTACCTTGAATCTTAGACTTCAGATCCAAATCCATCTTAGGATCCAGAACCAATTCTACTTTGGATCTCAGACTTCAGATCCAAATTCATCTTAGGATCTAGAACCCAGTTCTACTTTGGATCTTAGACTTCAGATCCAAATTCATCTTAGGATCTAGAACCCAGTTCTACTTTGGATCTTAAACTTCAGATCCAAATCCATTCTAGGATCCAGAACCTAATTCTGCATTCGGATCTCAGACTTCAGATCCAAATCCACCTTAGGATCCAGAACCCAATTTTATATCAGATCTCAGATCTTAAATCCATCTTTAGATCCAATTCCATTCCCAATTCTAGATTTCAAATCCAATCCCATTTTCAGATCTTATCTAAACTCCCTAAATCCATTTCTATCCTTAAAATACCATTTGATTATCTCGGATCCATTCCAAACTTAAAAATCTAAATTCAATTTCATCTCAAGTATTCATTTCCTTTTCTAAATTCAAATTCAAATTCAAAGTCCATTTTTGACTTTGAAACTTCATTTCCTTTCATTTCAAAGCTTTAAATCATTTTTTTCTCAAAACCAAGATTTATTCTTCCAAACTCTGATTTACTTCAAAGACTTAGAACTTCTCTGATCTATCTCAAGTTCTAAAGTCAAATTCAAAACATTTCTTCACTCCCTTACCAAGTTCATCTCAGAATACTTGGAAATTTCCAAAACATTCTTTTCAAAAGAGCATACATCCTTGCATTTGCACAAGCATGATTCTTTGTGCATTTAGATCTTTAGGATAAATTCTTAGATTATATTTAGGCAAAAGCAAAAGGCACAGATTCGATCCTTGGTTCGCTTACCCCTGGTAAAGGTGCCAGGAACGGTCGAACCTCGTAGCGACGAGTGAATCCCGTCTCTCCATTTTTCCCGCAATATTTTCAAAACGGAGGCGAGTAATTTTCTAAATATTTTTCAAATCAAGGTCAAGTGAAAACCCGCAAAAGAGTTCCTCTTCTCTCTTTCTTCCTCTTCTTTTCTCTTCTCTTTCTCTTTTCTTTCTTTTATTTTTCTCCCTTCAAAAAGGAGGAAAAGAGAAGGAAGAGAGAGAAACCAACAAGAGAGGAAAAATTTTGCGATGATCACAGTTTTGGCGACCGTGATGGGACCCGTCTTCGTCCGGTTGAATCTATGCCTTTGCTTTGCTTTAATATTTTCTAAGTCTTTATTCTTTTATGTCAGCTACATTTTCCATGCAAACCTTAGGAGCCTAGACTCTGTCCTAAGCTGACATTATTTTCATATAGGATCTAAGTATGGTTTGGTAGGACCATATTGAGGAGATTATATCCATGTTCACATTAGATTTAGGCCTTAAATACAACTCTCCTCAACTTTAGGGATTGAATGCAGACAATGTATGCAAGTGTATGCTTCTTTTCATTTAAATCTATCTCTTTAGGACTTGCATTAGAGCCTTCTGATTTTATTGCATGATTGATCATATTTTGAAAACATCCCTACCTATATTGTCCCGGTCTTCACGTTGCTGGGCCTTCTCACTGAACCATAGTTCGGGAGAGAGCCTCACAACTGGACCACTTATTTGGGTTCGCGCCCCCCTACCACGTACCTAAGGGCCATAGTCTGAGGTATATCGGTAGGCGCTCAAGGATGTTGGGAAGCCTTTACCTTAGAACCGGAGAGATATTTTATGCCACGTACTTCGAGCTTCGGCTTGAGTATATCGGCATACCTTGATTGGAATAAGATGATATAAATCTTAGAGTTAGGATTAAGGTCCTATCAGCCATTTCAAATATTGCATATAGAGTCAGCTTTAGGGAGTGCTATTTGTGCATCTTTTTGCTTATATATCTGTGATTGTATGATATTTTATATATATATCTTCCTTATATTTTCCAAAACCCTGGGTATATACTTCAAAATTTTCTCTTTTGTTTCTAAAACCCAGGTTTATTTTTCTTCTTCTTCTACATTTCTTCAAAAAATTCTTCTGATCCTGCCTGCAAGTTCTTCAAATTTTAAATCCTTACCATTTATTCTCAAATTCCATTCTTTTCTTTTATTTTCTTCTATTTTATATTCTTGTTTATATTTTCATAAAAATCTCTTTCCATCAAGAGATATCCTTTTCAAAATAATATTTTCTTTTTCATATTTTTAGTTGGTTACTCCCCCTCGCAGAGTAAAACAACGCAATTGTCACAAATTTTGTGGCAACTCGATCCCTAGTAATGGAATACAATTGTTTAGATTTCAACCTAAATCCTCTCTCTTGTCAAAACTTCTCCAAAAAGTTTCTTTGATCTAAAAACCTCCACTTTTCTCTACAGAGAGAATTGATATCTGAAAATGGTCACGACAAGAGCAGGAAAAGAAACAGATCCTCAACTCAGCGACAGTGAGGCGGAAGAGATGAGCTCTCCCAAATCGGCCAGGGGACAGGGTCAGAACAAGAAAGATGACATCGAACCCGCTATGTATGATATGTTCCAAAAGATGATGGCGAGGATGATGTCAGAACAAGCCGAGGCCAAGCTGAAAGAGACAGTGCCTAAAAGCAAGCTGAAGAAGAAGCCTGTGAAAAAGCAAGTCAGAATCATCAGGAAGAAGGTGCAGCCAGACACTGCTTCTGAGGAATCAGAGTCAGTCGAGGAAGAATCGGAAGAGGAAGAGCAGATTGTCTACAAACAGAATCCTCCAAGGCAGCCCGTAAAAATAGCTGCAGAAGAGCCTGAATCCGTCAACAAGCCCAAGTCTGGGGCTCCAGCAGAGGACCTGATGAGCAAGCAGATGAAGGAGATGAATCGAGCTATTAAGGATATTCAAGCCAAGGGCAAGGGCAAGCAGACCTACACTGGCGAAGATTTTTACGATGGTCTAGATGGGGACGATAACCTGGAGAACCTTCCGCGTAAATTTCTCAAATTTGACGGGACTGGCAACCCTAAAGCCCACTTGGCCACATTTTATGCAGAGTGCAGCCGTTTCAGGAAAGATAATAGGGCTCTGTTCATCTGTTTTCCCCGCAGTCTGGAGGGTGTAGCAGCCAGATGGTATGCTGATCATGTGAATCCTATCGAACTACGAGAGTTCGATAAGGTAGTAAATTTGTTCATCGAGCGCTTCTTATTCAACACTGAAGCCTCACCTACATTAAATCATCTTTACAACCTGAAGCAAGGAGAGACTGAAAGAGCAAGTGATTTCATTCACAGGTGGAGAAGCACCTGTAATAAGATGAAGGTACCCATTCCTGAGGAACACGCATTGCAGGTGATCCTCAACAATTTCTCTCAGCCTATAAGGAGCCTCATCGCCACTTCCCTGGCAAAATCCTTCATCAAGTTGATCGAGCGAGCTGAATGGCTCGAAGCAGGGATAGAAAGTGGGCTTTACGAGGGCACACCTCTGGTCAAGAATGTCCAAGACCAGAAGAAGAAGGCGCAATTCGCTCATTCAGTTGATGCCTTCTGCAATAATCTTGGCAGCAGCAGTAAAGGAAACAAGAACAACGGTGGCAGTGACCCGAGAATAGATCAGAACAAGGGTCAGAAGGAGAAATCCTTTAAAAACAGTGATAAACCGCTTCCAATTGGCCTTCAGCAAAAAGGTGATCTTCAAGAGAAGCCCAAGTACATCAAGTGGGAGAAAGATCGAGTCTTCACTCCATTAGATCAAACTTTGGAAGCAGTTCTGGGCTACCTTTTAAAGCATGGGATGATCAAACTCCCTAAAATAGCGGATCCTCCCGTAATCTTGGGAAAATTTAAAGATCAATTCTGCAAGTTCCATAGAGCAACGGGGCATGACACAGAGCACTGCTTTGTCCTCAAGCACATGATACAAGACTGCATTGATAGAAGTATTTTGATAGAGGACGAGGAAGAAGAGCATCCAATAGTCCTGACAGAGCCATTTCCCGATCACTCAAAGAATTAAGGATGCCTAAAGTTTTTCTGCACTGTCATTTTCCCTTTTGATTAGTCATCTTGTAGGGGCAAGTCAGCCCAGTCTTTTTTCCTTTCTTTTTGAAGTTCTTGTAAATATTCAGTCTTGTTATCGAACCTTTTGCTTATCAATGAAATGTCAGTTTCTTTTATATCTTTTTGCTTCTTTTCCCTTTGCCATACAGGGGCATTTTAATTCCCATTCTTTTTCAGAATGCGGGGCAATCCTGACATCATTCATGAGAGAAATGATATTACCTATGAGGGCTTTTTCAAAAATCATGAAATTTTAAAAATCTTCGTTATGACCAAGGAGTTCAAATATTCCTTGGTCTAACCTTTGACAAAAAATCAACCCTCATGTTGATCATGTCTTCAAAAATAAGTTTTTCAAACCATTATATTAAAAGATCAACCCTTGTGTTGGTCTTCCAAAATGAATTTTAAACTTTTATATTCAAAGATCAATCCTTGTGTTGATCTTATCTTTCAAAATGGATTTTTAATCTTTATATTCAGAGATCAATCCTTGTGTTGATCTTATCTTTCAAAATGGATTTTAAATCTTTATATTCAAAGATCAACCTTTGTGTTGGTCTTATCTTTCAAAATGGATTTCAAATCTTTATAGATCAACCCTTATCTTTCAAAGTGGATTTCAAAACCTTTATATTCAAAGATCAATCCTTGTATTGATCTTATCTTCCAAAATGGATTTCAAATCTTTTTATTCAAAAGATCAACCCTTGCGTTGGTCTTATCCTCCAAAATTGATCTCAAAACTTTTCAAAGATCAACCCTAGCGTTGTTCTTATCCTTTAAAATGGGTTATAAATCATCATATTCAAAGATCAATCATTGCATTGGTCTTATCTTCCAAAACTGATTTCAAATCTTTATATTCAAAGATCAACCCTTGTGTTGGTCTAAATCTTTCAAAACGGGTTTCGAATCATTCAAAAATCAATCCTTGTATTGATTTTAAATCATTATATTCAAAGATCGACCCTGTGTTGGTCTTATCTTCCAAGATTGTTTTTTTTAAGGATTACCTTCAAAGATCAACCCTTGTGTTGATCTTATTATCAATTTTGAACTGTTATTTTTAGAAATCAGATCTATTGTTGATCTTCTTCTTCAGAATTAGGTATTCAAAACCATTGCCTTCGAAAAATAAGTCTCATGATGATCTCTCATGTTTGATTTAAAGGATCAGATCTCACGCTGATCATTCTTCTTGTGGTGGATTTTCTTCCCCCAAAATGATTTCTCATTTATCTTTTAAATAAACATTTTCCTTCCAAGATCACATATGCAGACAGGATCAGAAAAACTCCTTTTTCTCTTAAATCTTATAAATTTTCAGTTAAATTTGATATTTTTATCAGTTTCATTCATTATTTATATTTTTATCAAGTTTACATCAATTTTATCAAGTCTTATCGATTTTTATCAAAATTTTCCTCAATTCTATTAAATATTATCAATTCTTTACCCTTTCAGGTTAAGGGATAAACATGATGCCTCTTTCCCATGAGGTATTCTTTTTCCCCTCAGGTTAAGGGATAAACTTAACCCCTCGTTGTCCGAGGTGCTCCCATTCAGGATAAGGGAAAATCCTGAGACCCCTTGTAGGAGCAACAATGCTACCTATGAGGATTCTTTTGTAAATACAAGTTTTGTTAATCTTTATTAATTTTCTAGATTTATATCAATTTGCCTTCGCTAAATTTTCTTAAACTCTATTCTTTTTCCCATTCAGGATAAGGGATAATCCTGAAACCCCTCGTAGGAGCCACAACGCTACCTATGAAGATTCTTTTGTAAATACAAGTTCCGTTAATCTTTGTTAATTTTCTAGATTTATATCAATTTCCCTTCATTAAATCTCTTTAAATTCTATTCTTTTTCCCATTCAGGATAAGGAAAAATCCTGAAACCCCTCGTAGGAGCAATAATGCTACCTACGAGAATTCTTTTATAAATACGAGTTTTGTCAACCTTTATTGATTTTCCAAATTTATATCAATTTCTCTTTACCTTCTTAAATTCTATTCTTTTCCCCATTCAAGATAAAGGATAATCCTGAGATCACTCATAGGGGCGACCATGATACCTATGAGAATTCTATTCACAAAATAAATCAATTTCCTCAAAAGTTCTACATTTTTTTCAAAGTTCTATATCCTTTTGTCTTCTCAAAATTTATTCTTTTTATATCCTCCGTCACATACCTGGTCCATCTAAATCATAGATCCTAAAATTCTAAATCTTTTCATATCCTTTCTAAATTCAAGTTATTTCTTCACAAAATCTTCTATTTTCCCTTTCAGGTTAAGGGATAAACCTGAATCATTCTTTTCCTAAATTCTCATCAAATGTCTATTCCATTTCCCCTTCAGGCTAAGGGATAAACCTGAATCATTCTTTTTCTAAATTCTCTTCAAAATGTCTATTCTATTTTCCCCTTCAGGATAAGGGATAATCCTGAAACCCCGGCCATTCTTCTTGCTTCGATCTCTAAATATCTTAAATAGGCCGATCTCCTTCCCGACTCTCAGTTGAAAAACCTAGTGCTCGCACTGGTTATTTTGGTAAAGTTTTTAAATCTAAAGATCAAGTTCAATCCTCGTACTGGTTGTCTTTCAAAAAGTCTCAATCTTAAATCAGGTCATTAAATAAAATGTCCCAGCTACTTCGCTGGTCGCTAAATGAAATGTCCCAGCTACTTCGATGGTCGTTAAATGAAATGTTCCAACTCCTTCGTTGGTCGTTAAATGAAAAGTTCCAGCTACTTCGCTGGTCGTTAAATGAAAAGTCCCAGTTTTCACTGGTCATTAAATAAAATGTCCCAGCTACTTCGCTGGTCGTTAAATGATTAAATGAAATGTCCCAGCTACTTCGCTGGTCGTTAAATGATTAAATGAAATGTCCCAGCTACTTCGCTGGTCGTTAAATGATTAAATGAAATGTCCCAGCTACTTCGTTGGTCGTTAAATGACTAAATGAAATGTCCCAGCTACTTCGCTGGTCGTTAAATGATTAAATGAAATGTCCCAGCTACTTCGCTGGTCGCTAAATGAAAGGTTCCAGCTACTTCGCTGGTCGTTAAATGAAAAGTCCCAGTTTTTACTGGTCGTTAAATGAAATGTCCCAGCTACTTCGCTGGTCGTTAAATGAAAGGTCCCAGCTCCTTCGCTGGTCGTTAAATGAAAGGTTCCAATTTTACTGATCAGAATGTTCAAAAATCATAAATTGCAACTAAAGGTCACATCAAAATCTATATTGAGTAAATACTTCACATAGAAGTCATGAAAACTTTGCCAATCTGCTAAAAATATTTGTTAATTCCAAATAAATCTTACTGCACAAAAGAATTACCTCGGATTACCTCTAGTATTTTCTTCATAAAAGGTGAAACTCTTCGCGAAAAAGAGGTAAAATTCAAATCTTTTTCCTGTTGATCAACCAAAAGGATGAAAGAAATATCCTCGGTATGATTAGTGAAATAAATATTCGATGACATTGAAAAGCCGGAAGCGAATTGATATTGATCATAGCTATGATGCATGTTTAAAGACGATTTCCTGGCAATTAGACAGTGGAAAGATCCTGAGCCATAAAAGAATCCACTTAATCCATATCACCTTATCCAGTTTAAAGCTGCAATCAAATATCGGCAAAAGGGATCTCTCAATTGTTGTCAAGATGAAGGCGAATTAAGCGAGTAGACCCCCGGGGCCAAAGAAGATTTGAAACTTCTCCAAGATGACGGAGTTTGTGACGGATCCTTCCAGGGAAAGTTCGGATCACCGTCGAGATGAAGACGGATGTGATGGACCTACCGACAAACCCTAAATGATATTTGATTTCAGCTATCATCTAAAGACCTTTTGAGCCAATATCATATATAATCCCTGAGAAAAAGAAGGATCAGAGCATCTCCGAGATGAAGGAGTTTGTGACGTACCCTTCCCTGAAAAAGAGAGAAAAGTCAGGCACATCCAAATGAAGGATGATGTAAAAAGCCCGAAAAAGTTCAATGACTCAAAAGGAGTGCAAAAAGATCATCATGAGAAAACACTCAGATATCAAACTGCCTAAATTGCCAGAAATCATCTTTTCTTATGCGAAATATCTTTTATCAATGTCTTTTCACTACTTGCTTTTATGAAATTAAGAATATCTTTTCTCCTCATATCAGGGAAATGGATAGCTTCCTTGAAGAAAATCATCAACGCTAAAATTTTGAATTTGGCTCTTAAAAACCAAGGAGTTAACTTCGTTGGAGGAAATACTCTAGGTAAAAGAGGGAATATCTTTGCACACACGTGCACATTTTCGAGCGTTGAAGTCAACTATAAATTTATCTTATTGGCAAAATTTTCTAGATATTCTAAGAATGAAATAAGTAGTCAATATCCATTTTCGATGCAACCTAGCGTTGTTCATATCTTCCAGAAGAGTTACCCCATTCAGTTGAAGTATCTCTCTTGTCCCATCACGGTTTCAAGAAATCCGTATGGTTGTTCCCACTCAGGTTAAGGGTCAAAACCTGTACTTCTTGCGAGAGGTCATTAAATTCAAAAGCTGATTTAGTCTCAGCAATGAGACGTACAAGTTCATCCCTTTTTCAAAGCTTTAGGGAACCCCATTTCCTTCCTCCTTTCGCAAACCCCTTTTCGGATTTGTTCATCCAAACTCCGAAGGTCCCATCATGGTCTCTTCACTCGAGGATTCCATATGGTCGTCCCCTTCAGGTTAAGGATTAAGCCTGAACCTCGCCCCTCGAGGTATTTTCCTTTCTCAGGTTTGGGTTAAACCTGAGTCTCGTTTCGACGAGGTGTTTTCCTCCAGTCCCATCGCGGTTCTTCCCGACGGGAAAACCATGCTTCGTATATCCATCCAGAATAAAATCCTACTTGAGCTTCATCTTACGAGGCATTTTCCAAAAAATATCCCATCAAGGTCATCATATATTCCCTTCCCCATCCAGGTTATTTTGAGATATATTCGTCCCGTCCAGGTTAAGGGTTAAACCTAAAGCATTCCAAAAAACTGATCTCGCCTCACTCATAAGACTTGATCAAAATTCTTATCTTTCATCATTTTCAGGATCTTCGCTCAAAATCCCATCACAATTTCCTCATTTCTGTTATGCAGTCATAGCATTTTCGAGGATTTCGTCCTCCCAAAGCCATTCAGGATAAGGTTTTAAGCCTGAAAAACCATGTCTTTTAAATAAATTCTTCCACACCCAGTTCAGATCTGCTGACTGGGGCATTTTCAAAATTTGGAGTGTTATCTTTGCCACTAAGCTCGGCTTTCGACCAGCTTAGTAGCAAAGAGGGGCATCTATGAACACCCCAAATTTTTCAAAATCTTTTAAATATTCCCTTTTTGCCCCTGATATCATTTTTTGAGCAATTGAGTCTCTTTTAAATCTAAATTCTAATATATTTCTCAAGCTTTATTGAAATTAAATTCATTTTATATGTTTAAATTGATTTCGGGTCTGGATCCATTGTCCAGATCCAAATCTGAGCCTCGTTGTCCAAATTTTAAATTAAAATTACAGAAAATACCAAAAATAGTTTTTAAATAGCTCGGACAGTTCCTCCGACATTTGTTTTGATCCATTGCGTTATATCCCTCGATTCGAGTGTCAAAACTCAAACATTTTCTCAAAAACTCGGGTCCAAACCCAGTCTTCTGAAGAAATTTCTCGAAATGATCCGAAATTCTCAGAAAAATACATTTGTAAATATTTCTCAGAAAATACAAAAAAAAATAGTGTTTAATCTTTGTTTTCCCGTAAAACTTTAGGATTTTATTTCAAATACAAATAGAAAAGAAACAAAAAAATTAGTTTTTGAAAAACCTCTTTTGAAAACCATTCTTTTGCAAAAACCTTTTTCTTTTTTTTTTGTTTTTTTGAAAAATACCCTTTTGAAAAAATCGAGTTTTCTTGAGAAAACTAATTTTGCAAAGTTTGCTAGGGAGCCCCCTATGTGCAAAAAACCTGAAAAATGAGGGGTCCCTTTGAAATTTGTCTTTTTTAGGGTTTCTTTGAAGACCCTTTGTAAAAGGGGATGGCGCCTCTTCTCTCTCTAGAAGCTTCTCCACATTTTCAACCCATCAGCCGCACTCTCCTCTTCGCAGAACCACCTCCCCCATTCTCCACCTTCCGATCGACAGCACCAGACCTTCATCCACCCGTCGATCCTCAACTGCCGCAACCTTCTCGACTTTTCTTCTGTTTCCTATAAGAACATGCACTGAGAAGGGAAAAGGGGGGGAACCACTTCAATCCGTGCCCATCGGTCTTGACCCCATTAAAAATCCACCATTAGCCAACATCCATTCTGATTCCATCGATCGATAGTCACTAATCCATCGTTCCTCCATCGCTTTTCTTCGTCCATTATTAGCCTCCCCATTCTGACATTTCCTGAGATTCCCCTCCTCTGCTCCCTCTTTCGAAGGTTCTGAAAGGCCGAAGAAAAACCAACGATTATATTGAAGAATCGCCATTGAGTGATCCATTAGTGCCTGCATCTGGAATTTTTTGGGGGAATTATCTTTTTTTTTTCTCTCGATCAACTGAAGAGGGCCTTACGGCAAGAAAACGGGGTCATATTGCCTCTCCTGATCAATCGCAGGAATCAGGTAGGTTCCTTCCTCTAGAATCTCCGCAACCACGAGGTAAGCCCCACCCCTCTCCCAAAAAATCAATGTGTTGGGGGCTACAATAAATAACATGCACATTGGTTTCCTCTTTGTTGGTTTCCCTGTTTAAATTTTGAACACATGATTCGGATGTATTCGTCCATCTGATGGCAAAGTCTCTATGTTTTTCATATCTCATTGCCCCTGTTCTATTTCAGTATTTTGATTGAGTTTGTTCCTATTCATTACTGAAAATTTCATCGGCTGTTATATATGAATTTCTCCTCCCATCCTTTATGTTTATTCCCTGCCTTATCTCCATTAGCACACCCATTGTAGCGTTGTTTTGCCTATGGCAAATATCGACCTATGTGTACAGTGCAACACCAATGGGATACATATATTCCAACATTTGTCTCATTTTCTCCCATGTTTTGCCATTTTAGTACCCTTGCATTCCTTTAATTCAATCTCCATCTCGTTCTGTCTGTTTTTTGCATACGCATAGCATTTTGTTTGCATCATATGATTTCCTTTGCATATAAGCACGTATACATTAGATGTCATTTTACATCTTTACCTCTTTTGTGACTCAAGTGTCTATGCAATAGCTACTGTAGTTCTCATTACCAATACCATTTATATTTCCTGTGTTATATAGCTTCTTAGTTTGATTCAGTTACATCCCTAGCATGTTTTGCCTTCCATGTGTGCTACATCAAACTATATAGACATTCAGTGAAATCTGCTGTGGAATCTCGTGGTCACAAAGAAATCGCTAAAACTTATGGTTCGCAGTCATTGCCCTGCTGAATCTCAGCAGTGAACGTTAGATCAATCGGTCAATATTGATCTATGGCTTGAAAATGAACTGGAGGTGTCATTTTCCTGTATAGTTAACTCATAATAAAGGGTCATCTATGTGATTTGATTCAACAAAATAGGATTATTGTTATGATTGAGGGTGTGGGTGGTTATTAGAGCAATCATTTTTGCCATTCAGCATGATGAACTTCGTGAGTTGGTAATTAAAATCGATTCAATGTTAGAAGGAAAGATTTGTTGAGGAGATCTAAATGAACCTTGCATGGTAAATGTCATCCAATCCCAAAATTGAAGACATCTAGGTAAAAAGCATTGTGTCTTGGGGATAAACTAATACTGCAATATCCTGTGTATTCACCTGCACTATTGCACATTACACTTCACTTACCTTTGCACAGATCTTCACATTTTCCCCTTTACAGCATTTTATATATTGCTCTTATTAGGTGCACTCTTAGTCAATACTTTATTCACATCTCCCTGTTACTACTACAACACCACGAATGATAATATTGGAATCAAGAGGATGTGGTGCACTACTGTAAATAGAAATAATTAGTCAAACTTGACATCTTGGGGTTCTAATACTGAAATGCTATCAGAGTTATGTTTTCTTGCGAGTTACTGCAAGTTAAATTTGCACTGTAGAATAATCCCTAACTGTGGTATCGAGCCGAACCTATCTCCCATTTGGAATCCTTGAGAAACAAAATAATGTCCATTGTGCCAGTAATCCCTAAAAAAAAAAAAGAATATACTGTATGGTTTTTCACACTTAGTATAGGCCCAGTATTTTGTTTCGGTCTCTACTGTTATCAGAGGTTCTACCCATACCAGTTTGGATCAATCCTTAACTCTCTCTATCAACTATTCCCAGAGAATCAACTATTAGTTCCTTTGTAAGTTCTTTCAAGGTTCACCTCTTTCACTGTATGTTTGCAATAATGGAGGTGTATGGTTACATTCCTATATATGTACATATGGGCTGAATATATGCAGTTTTGAAACGTGAGCTAAACTGACCCTGAGTTTTTGAGTATTCAATGCTTTCACCCATCAATGACAGGTGAATAAGCTAGTCTTTAGCAATCTGTTTATCTTTTCGATTCAGCACCAAAGCATCAACATTCTGACAATCATGAGAGGGTTGCCAGCTCCATTGTTTAAAATTCTCATTTAGCTCTGGTTGTGACCCACCATCCCAGGTGTATTCTCATTGAGTGTGTTTCACTGTGTATTATATGCATACGTACTAAGCACATAAATATTAAGTATATCTACATTAGGTGCATGTTATGCTATGTCTATGCAGAAAATGCATATTTCATTATCCATCTCATTACAAGTGCAACAATCCTATTTTTGGTCTCTCTATAATTTCTCCCTTCCTCACATCTTTCTGCATATGTCCACCTGCAAATACACTTCTCCACCATCATCTTTTACCTCCAGCAACACATATCTTCATGTCTTAGCTACTACCTGGTTATTTCTATATCCACAGCCCTACCTTTCTTCATTTCACTAACCCTATCCACCAATCCATTATATTGGCCCATTGGCTGTAGTTCCGTCCTATATGACCCCCCCCCCCTTTTTTTTTTTTTTTTTGCCAACACCCTCATTCACTACTCTCCACACCCTCACATTTGTCACCTATATTGCTACAGCCCCATCATGTGCCCTATACACTGCATCACTTCCTGTATGTCGTTCCCCTTCATCAACCATTTGCCAACAGCCATAATATTCATTTTCTCTGGTTACTTTATCATCTAGCTCCACTATTACAATCCATTAAATCATCTCCTTTCTTATACCATGTGTACCCATATATGTAGATATATACATATACCTATATACATATAACATATATATGTATATATATATATGTATGAGCCTATATATCATTCCCTCCATCTTGTCATCACCCATATGAACATTTTGTAGATATCCACCTGATATGTGTAGATTTTTTTTCTCTCTTCCTTTTCATACTAACCCAGTTGTTTTGCAAGAAACATATGAAAAAGGCCATTATTTGAAGTTGTAAATTTGATTTTATGAATTGTAATAACTAGATTTAAATGAGAATTTATCCTTCCTGTTTTAGATAAAATGAGTGAGCATCGTAAATATCATGAATTAATTGTTTTCCATACATTTTGCTTTTTATTTTTCCAAAATCTCACAAATGGAAACACGAATGGCACGTGCACCATTTCGTAAGAGGTAAATTGATCCTAAGTTGATGATCCACATCAATGGCCATAGTCAGGGTGTGGACAAAACTTAATATTTTTACCTTTTACGAAATAACACTGGATCCACACTGGATCCGTTTTCAAAATTCATCATACTTCCTCAAATATTTTCTTCTTTTATCAGAATTTAACTTAAAATTAATTCAAAATATATACCAATGGCCATAGTGAGGGTATATTGAGGATTAATTTCATTTTAAATTCTATAAAAGCACCAAATGTGTTTCATTCTTCACCTGAATTTAAATATAGATTATTATATAATACATTCAATGATCATAGTCAAGGATGTATTATATCTTCAATCTTATTTTAATTCATTTAAAGAATGGAATAGCTTTTTAAAAGCCAATTTCAAAAATTTAAATTCATTCATCATTTAGGATAAAATTGCATCATATTTTTAAATTCTTTTTCATAAAATCCAAGTAAATTCTTTCCTTCATTTCTCAGATCGAATCCTATTTATAAATTCAAATTTAATTCTATTTCTCAAAAGGATTCAAGAATTCAATTTCAAAGTCCCATTTGACTTTGAAACTTCAGAATCATCTTGTATTTCAAATTTCAAATTCCAAATTCTATCTCAAATTCAAAGTACAATTTAACTTTGAAATTCATCTGTATATTCAAGATTCAATTTCTGAAATTCCTTTTCCCAAATTCAAATCAGACTTAGAAATTCTTGATTCATCTTCTGAATTTAACTCCAAATCCATTTTAGGATCCAGGATTCAACACTCATATTGGATCTCAAACTTCAGATCCAATTTTCCATTTTAGGATCCAAAATCAATTTTACCTTGAATCTTAGACTTCAGATCCAAATCCATCTTAGGATCCAGAACCAATTCTACTTTGGATCTCAGACTTCAGATCCAAATTCATCTTAGGATCTAGAACCCAGTTCTACTTTGGATCTTAGACTTCAGATTCAAATTCATCTTAGGATCTAGAACCCAGTTCTACTTTGGATCTTAAACTTCAGATCCAAATCCATTCTAGGATCCAGAACCTAATTCTACATTCGGATCTCAGACTTCAGATCCAAATCCATTTTAGGATCCAGAACCCAATTTGATAGCAGATCTCAGATCTCAGATCTTAAATCCATCTTTAGATCCAATTCCATTCCCAATTCTAGATTTCAAATCCAATCCCATTTTCAAATCTTATCTAAACTCCCTAAATCCATTTCTATCCTTAAAATACCATTTGATTATCTCGGATCCATTCCAAACTTAAAAATCTAAATTCAATTCCATCTCAAGTATTCATTTCCTTTTCTAAATTCAAATTCAAATTCAAAGCCCATTTTTGACTTTGAAACTTTATTTCCTTTCATTTCAAAGCTTTAAATCATTTTTTTCTCAAAACCAAGATTTATTCTTCTAAACTCTGATTTACTTCAAAGACTTAGAACTTCTCTGATCTATCTCAAGTTCTAAAGTCAAATTCAAAACATTTCTTCACTCCCTTACCAAGTTCATCTCAGAATACTTGGAAATTTCCAAAACATTCTTTTCAAAAGAGCATACATCCTTGCATTTGCACAAGCATGATTCTTAGTGCATTTAAATCTTTAGGATAAATTCTTAGATTATATTTAGGCAAAAGCAAAAGGCACAGATTCGATCCTTGGTTCGCTTACCCCTGGTAAAGGCGCCAGGAACGGTCGAACCTCGTACCGACGAGCGAATCCCGTCTCTCCATTTTTCCCGCAATATTTTCAAAACGAAGGCGAGTAATTTTCTAAATATTTTTCAAATCAAGGTCAAGTGAAAACCCGCAAAAGAGTTCATCTTCTCTCTTTCTTCCTCTTCTTTTCTCTTCTCTTTCTCTTTTCTTTCTTTTATTTTTCTCCCTTCAAAAAGGAGGAAAATAGAGGTTAGAAAAGGAAAAAAGAAGGAAGAGAGAGAAACCAACAAGAGAGAGAAAAAATTTTGTGATGATCACATGGATCTTTTGGAAATACATGACCAGCGAGACGCTGGATCCTTTTGGAAATACATGACCAACGAGTGTTGGATCCTTTGAAAATACATGACCGGCAAAAGCTGAATCTTTTGAAAATACATGAAGTTTTGGGAGATTTAAGTCAGAACTTGAATTTAGAAGGAGAAAGGTCTTTGGTCAGAAGACTGATTTTAAAAGGTTACCGGTGTGAAGACCGAGTTTTTCAAATGAGCTCAATATATGATTGAAAAGTTTGAGAAATAACCAGTGCGAGAACTGGGTTTTGAAGATGAGCTAGATTTTCAGAATGAGTTTTTAGAAGATAATTCAGGATTTATCCCCTTATCCTGAACGGGAGAAATAATAGAAAGAATACCTCATTGAAAGGAGGCATCAGGTTTATCCCTTATCCTGAAAGGGTATTTTTAAAGATAAAAGTAGATGGAATTTAAGATTGAAAAATTTGTTGAAAACTTGACATAAATGAGCATTAGCCTGATGTAAATAAAGATCACAAGACTAATTAAGAACTAACAAAATTTTAAGGAAAAGAGATTTCGTCTAATCCTGCCTGCATATGATGGAAGAAGACAATTATAAAAATGAAATAAAAATGCCCCAGTATCATGGAGAAGAATGTAAGAATCGATAGAAGATTATTGTTTTATTGAAATGACTCTTTGAATAGTACAAAGGCTTTAGAATGAAAATTCTAAGTATAATATTTCTTCAGTTGCAGAGCATTGATGGGATCTGGCATTTCCACTCCATCTGCGTTGATTAGACGATACGAATTGCGAGGTAATGCTTCCTTAACCACATAAGGGCCTTCCCAATTGGGTGACCACTTGCCCTGCGGTTGATGCTTGAGATGAGCCGTTGACCTGAGTACCAAATCGTTAACTCGAAATTTTCTCTCAATGAGAGACTTGGCATAATGTCGAGCTATCCTCTGCCAATAAGCTTGAGCGTGCTCCGCTGCTTTGAGCCTCTTTTCATCCAATAAATCTAGCTGCACCAATCTCTGTTGCTGATACTGATCAACTGGCAATTCTATAAGAGAAACAAATTTGAGAGCAGGCTTTTAGACGTGGAGAGGCAAAACCACTTTAGTTCCGTAAACAAGTTCTGAAGGAGTGGCATTAGTTGGAGTCTGAATGGTGGTCCGGTATGCCCAAAGTGCGTCGTGAATTTTCTCATGCCAATCTCGACCTGTCTTCACATTCCTTTCCAAAATACGGATCAAAATTTTATTGGTGGCTTCTGTTTGGCCATTCCCTTGAGGATAATAGGGAGCTGAGAAATGATGGTAAATTCTGGATTTAGAACAAAAGGTTTTCATCTTCTCATTTTTAAAATGAGTTCCATTGTCTGAAACAATATCATGTGGTATGCCGAAGCGGCAAAGAATGTTCTTGTGAATAAAAGAAACCACATGGCGGCCTTCTACTGTGCGTAGAGTAACAGCTTCGACCCATTTTATAAAATACTCTGTCGCAGCCAGAAAGTATTTATGACCGTTGAAAGCAGGAGTAATCGGGCCGATGACGTCAAAAGCCCACATAGAAAATGGCCAAGGAGAAACAACTGATTGTAGATATGCGGCCGGAGCATGAATGTAAGGCGCGTGCAATTGGCACTTAACGCACTTCTTCACAAATCGATGACAGTCCCGCTGCATGGTGTTCCAGTAGTATCCTGCTCGGACGATCTGTTTGACGAGAGTCTGATAGCCGACATGGCCACCACAAATCCCTTCATGTGCCTCTTGGATGATTTCCATAGCTTCTTCTTTGTCTAAGCACCTTGAATACTCAGAACTGAACCCACGGCGGTAGAGGATATTGGCAAGAATGAAATATTGGGTAGACATACGCTGAATTGCACGTTGCTCCCTTTTTGGCATCTCTGGTGGAAATTCACCAGACTCAATGAAATTTTTGATATTTTGATACCAAGGTTTCTTCTTCTAATCGACATGGTTTACTTGCATAATTGAAGCGAAAGCAGGTTGCTCAAGTCTGCCAACTTCGAAAGAACGACATGATTCACTGCCTTTGAAGGATAGAATGGAGCCCAGACTGGCCAAACCATCAGCTATCTGATTATGCTCTCTTATGATGTAACTGAGCTGAAATTCTTCGAAGCTATCCACAAGAGCTAAGACGATCTTCTGATACAGAATCAATTTAGAATCTTTCACTTGCCATTCAGTGTTAACTTGACTGACAACAAGTAGTGAATCGCCAAAAGCATGCACTCTCTTGACATTGAAACTTTGCAAGATTTTGAGGCCTTGTATTAAAGCTTCATACTCGGCCATATTATGAGTGCATTGGAAACGAAGTTTAAGAGAATAAGGGATCATTTCTTTTTCTAGAGTAATTAGCAAGACTCCAATCCCGATGCCAGACATGTTTTTAGAGCCATCGAAGAACAATTTCCAAACTGGGGGCTGTTGGATATTACAGATGTGCTCATCAGGAAAATCATCTTCTGCTTTAATCTCTTCTGTCAGGGGGAAATCCGCCAACTGATCTGCGATCACTTGGCCTTTAATCAATTTCTGAGAGACATACTCTAAGTCATATTGCATCAGAAGGACCTGCCACTTTGTGATCCGTCCAGTAAGAAACAGTTGCTTAAGAATATATCTGAGCGGATTAAGTTTTGACAGAAATTTGATTTCAGAAGCCAGTAAGTAATGTCTTAACTTCTGGCACATCCAAACCAGGGCTAGGCAAGTTTTCTCCATTTGAGAATACTTCTTTTCATAATCAATGAAAGTCTTGCTTACGTAGTAAATGGCGTGCTCTATCAGGCTGCTCTCTTTATACTGCGCGAGGAATCCACCACAAGCATTCTGATTGACACAAATGTATAGTAAAAGAGGTTTTCCCAACTTTGGCGGCTTCAAAACTGGTGGATTAAGGAGATACTGCTTGATGCGCTCAAACGAGAGTTGGCATTCTTATCCCCATTCGAATTTAATTCCTTTTCTTAGCAAATGGTTAAAAGGCTCACATCTCATAGCCAAATTGGAGATGAACCTGCAAATAGACTGAATACGCCCTTGAAGGCTTCGCAGTTCCCTGAGATTAGTTGGAGGTGGCATGTCAATAATGGCTTTTGCCTTGGCTGGATCCACCTCGATCCCTTTCTTGCTGATAATGAAGCCGAGCAGTTTGCCGGACTCAACTCCAAAAACACATTTCTGAGGGTTAAGTCTTAATTTGTAAAGAATAAGCCTTTCAAAAACTTGACTAAGAGCATCAAGGTGATCCTCTTCTTCTTTAGACTTAACCAAAATATCATCCACATATGCATCCATATTCTTATGAATTTGATCATGGAAAATGACGGCCATCGCTCTTTGATATGTTGCCCCGACATTTTTGAGCCCAAATGGCATGACTGTATAGCAAAAGGTCCCCCACGGTGTAGTAAATGAAGTTTTGGACTGATCACGAACGGCCAGCTTGATCTGATTATAACCTGAATATCCGTCCATGAAAGAAAACATGGCATGACTTGCTGTGCTATCGATCAATAGGTCAATATTAGGAAGTGGATAATCATCTTTCAGGGTGGCCTTATTGAGATCCCTGAAATCAATGCAAATCCAAACTTTTCCGTTCTTTTTGGGGACTGCCACGATATTTGCTAACCAGTCTGGGTAATCAATGGCCCGGATGAAGCCTGCTTTCAATAAATCTTCAAGTCCTTCTTTGACTTGCTGCTCGATTCGAGGGTCTAATTTCCTCAATTTCTGCTTGATTGGTCTGGCTTCTGGTTTCAACTTGAGTCGATGCTCAACCAGCTTGATATCCAATCCAGGCATATCTTCATAAGTCCAGGCAAATACTTCCTGATGCTTTTCGAGGAATTGGATGAGTCTAGCTTTTTCGACTTCACTTAGACTTGACCCGATTTTGAGAATTTTCGGATCATCTTCCGACCCAATGTTGATATTCTCGGTTGGATCTTGCACCAAAGACGAGGGTTCATCCTGCTTCTGAATGTGAGCAAATTCTGGCAAATCCTGAATGATGGAATCAAACTCGGCTGGCTCTTCGGTCTGTTCTACTGCTTGACTGACCTCTGCTTTGTCTTTCATCTCTGGAAATCTTGCTAATTTTAGATATTTGGGATTGATAATGAATCTTGTCATTGATTCAGGAGTTAATAGTTCTGAAAATGTAAGAGAGGTTGTTTAAGAGAAAGTACCAGCCAAATCAAATTTTTGTAAAAAGCAAAAAACAATGACATAGACAAAGTATAAGAAGGAAATGATAGATGTCCGAATACGAGGAAAAAGATTGATCTTTCATTGATTGAAGTAAAGTATTTACAAGACTCTGACAAAAGATGGGACTGTGTTGTCCCTACAAGATTTAAACAAAAGATAAGAAAAGAAAACAGGAAAACTAAGGCATCATCTTTTCATTGGCTTCCTCTGACAAAAACTATCTTTTTTCTGAAATCCTAGCCGGTGAATCCCAACCTTGAACTGTCCGCATGCCGAACTGGAATGATGGGCTCTATCATGCCGTCTTCATCTTTCCCCATACCCCGAAATGGCTGGTATCCATGCTTGATCAACAGATCGAATCCCTTTTTTGCTTTAGAAAACTGAGGAAATAAGGGATGGTCTTTGAAGGAGGTGTAATTAATGCGTCCTCCTAGCTTGAAGAAACAAGGTCCCTGCCATTGGACCGTAGCTGTGACATTCTCTTCGTCCATGACATCTTTTAGTTTCAACATCTCTAAGCTCTCGCTGAGATTGATCTCATCCGCTTCTCGGATGCTTGGAATATCAACTGTGAATGTTGGACGGGGAATCATAGGTTGTGGCAGCCTTTCTTCAGGGTCTTCGCCCAAAATGGTAGTAATCATTCCACCTTTGGACCACTTGATGCATTGGTGAAGAGTTGATGGAACGGCATTGGCATTGTGGATCCATGTTCGTTCCAACAGAAGATTGTAAGTCGGCGGCACATTGACGACATGGAATAGGACGGTGTGCACTGAGTAGTTGATGAAGATCTCTAAAAAGACTTTGCCTTTTGCAGTCTGCCCGTGATTATCAAAGCCGTAGATGGTAATGGGATCGGGCACATACTCCTCTTCCTTCAATCCCAAGGCTTTTGCTGTCATTTCTGGGCAAATATTTAAGTTGTTGCCCCCATCAACAAGTACGTGCGGGACAGTCATGCCCCTGGTCCTGACTACGATGTACAATGCATTGTTGTGGAATGAATGAGGCTTTGGCAAGTCCTCATCAGAGAAGGTGATAGGTGCATTAGTCATTGCTTGATTCACTATTTGCGCCATATCTTCGGGCGTGGTGCCCGGTTTCACCTTGATCTTCCTCAATAGATCATCTAGTTTTTCCATGTGTTGGGGAGAGTCGTGAGTCAACTCAAAAATGGAGATGTTGGAGAGCGCTGTAATAGGCTTCTGAAGGCTTTTGGCCCGCTCTTCTGCTGCTTCTGAGGTTTCTGCTTCCTCTGCGCAGGTCTCCTTTCTCAGAAATCTTTTTGGAAAAACTTGGGTTTTCCCACTCTCTAGTGACGTGTTTCTGATGTTAAAAAATGAGAGGATATCCCCTCTCTGAGATGCAGGCTGATCCTGACGTAGAACCATTACCTGATGCTGCAAACTCATCTCCTCTTCGGAACAAGGATGTATGTGACTCTGCGGTAGGAAGGAATGTTCAGAAACGGTTGATGTGGAATGCTTTGGGAATGGGGCAGACAGGATGTCCATTTTGCCCTCTTCTTCATCCTCAATAAGGATGCTTTTATCAATGCAGTCCTGGATCAGATGCTTCAGGACGAAGCAATATTCAGTGTCATGGCCCATAGCTCTGTGGAACTTGCAGTATTGTTCCTTAAATCTTCTCATGAGCACTGGCGGATCTGCAACTTTGGGAAGTTTCACCATCCCATGAGACAGCAAGTATTCCAGAATTTTCTCCAGTGGCTGGTCGAGGGGAGTGAATTTCCGATCCCTGCTCCAGTTTATATGCTTAGGTTTGTCTTGGAGGTCCCCTTTTTGTTGAGGACCTGTCGGGAGAGGCTTGTCATTGCTTTTGAAGAACTTCCCCTTCTTTCCACTGTTCTGTTCGGGCTTTGTGCCACTACCGCTGCCCTGCTTGCTGCTACTGCCCTGATCATCCCCTGGAACCTCGGCGGAGTAAGTGAAATGTGCCTTCTTCTTTGGGTCCGAGATATTTTTGGCCAGGGCGACACCTTCATACATCCCGTTCTCTACTCCCATCTCGAGCCATTCTGCTCGCTCCGTCAGTTCAATAAAGGACTTGGAGGGATATGGGAAAAGAAGACTTTTAAGGGGTTGGGAGAAGTTATTGAGGATGACTTGGAGGGCATGTTCCTCAGAAATAGGGTTCCTCTTTTTGTTGCAAAGGCTTCTCCACTTGTGAATGAAGTCCCTGGCCTTCTCATTGGGTTCCTGCTTCAGGTTGCACAGGTGGTTCAGGGTGGGCAGAGCTTCCGTGTTGAATAGGAAGCGTTCAACGAACATGTTGACAACTTTGTCAAAATCCCTTAGTTCAATGGGATTGACGTGCTCAGCATACCATTTGGCAGCTATCCCCTCCAGACTGCGGGGAAAACAGAGAAATAGGGCACGGTTGTCTTCGCTGAATCGGGCGCATTCCGCAAAGAACATGGCAAGGTGAGCCTTAGGATCCCCGGATCCATCAAACTTAATGAATTTTCTGGGGAGGTTCTCCAGATTGATGTCCCCTTCTAAGCCGAGGTAAAAATCTTACCTGGTGTATGACCTTTTTCCTTTATCCCAGACTTGCAGGTCTCTGACTATCTTGGTCAGTGCCTGGATCGAGTCCTCTGCAGGGGTCCCATATTTGGGCTTGTTCACTGACACTGGCTCTTCCACTGGCTTTTTGGATTGCCGCAGATGTTTCGGGATGTAGATCAGCTGCTCTTCTTCCTCAGAGATCTCTTCCGCTGACTCGGAGCCTTCAGAAGTACTGTCACGCTATACTTTCTGCTTGCTGATCTTGACTGGCTTTTTTATGGGCTTCTTCTTAGCCTTGGTCTTAGAGGCTGCCTTCTTTGGAGCCGCCTTATCCTGCTCGGCCATCATTTTAGTCATCATTTTCTGAAAAACCCGGTACATGGCCGGATCAACATCACTCTCATCTCCGGAGTCATGCTTTTTGGATAATCGGGGAGAATTCATCTCCTCTGGCTCGCTGTCACTGTGCTGTTGAGCGGCCCTCTTATCAGCCCTTGTCTGAACCATTTTCAGATGCCAAAGCTTTCCTACAGAATATGGGAATGGTTAGAGTATGGAGGAGCTTTTTTGAAAATCATAATTTCTTTGAGAAAAAACAAGAAATGAAGAGATTTGGTAGACAATTTCAAGAGATTATCCCATTACCCAGGATTGGGTCATCACATGATTTGTAATAATTGTGTTACCATTTTGATGATAACAGAGAAATATGCCTTGTTACCTAGGCGAGGTCGTCAACCATGATAAAATATATTGAAGAAATGCAGAAGGAATATCCCTTTTACCTAGGATTAGGTCGTCACCCAAAATTTATGACTTTTATTTGCGCTATAAACAAAATACAGAAAACAACATTTTTGGCCAAAAAGTAAATTTTTATTGATATTTTTAACTTTCAAAGACAAAGAGAGGGTGGGCAGACAGTTTGCCACCACTCTTGATATGCAGATGATACATTTGGCCCAGGAAATATAGATGGAGAAATAAAGGAATCCCAGGTATATTTGGCGACATGATATGCCCCAGACCACTGATCCGACTGCAGATTGAATTCTGGCACGTTGCCTGTCGAGAAACGGGTGTTGGCACGAACCTGCCGCTGCGAAAACTGCCTCAGACATCGTTCCAGCTAATAATCAATACAAAAGAAAGGACCCATCAACTTGTAGCGCTTGTCACGGGCATAAGTGTATCGAGGAACAGTCTCTCTTCTGTCAAAGAAGTCCCAGGTAATCTCCTCCTGATGCAGCTTCTCGATCAGAACTCGGCATTGGATGACTGTCTTTGGCTGCTTACTATTGAATCTGAAAGAACTGGCCTTCGAGGGAACGTGTCGCAGGAACCACGACTGCAGGGCGTAAGTGCACCCTTCTACAAAAATGGTCTCTCCGAGGGCAAATCGAGCCAAGCCTCTGTAAAGGAAGGCTAATGCGGCCATGGAGACTGAAAGTTGACGGGTCTGCTTGCTTCCCCATCTTTGAAAGAGCTGGGCGACTCTGATATCTATGAAATTCTGACCATCTTGGAAGAAAGCTAACCCCACTGTGCACAGGATCATGGCATGCTGAATTCTGTCTCTCGCTGCTCGAGATAGAGTGCCAACCTCTTTGTAGGCTCTGTACTTTTGATATAGTTCGAACAGGTCGATGAACTGATTCCCACTAATCTCAATAAGGGGCCAGGATCTGCTTCCTGTTGCTCTGGCCAAGGCTTCTCGAACATCCACCCCTTTGATGTTGATCAAAAATTGTTGCTCGACAGGATCATCTGGCTGGTCAGCTGGTTCGGGCAGTCCCATAATGTCATTGAACTCATCCATCAGTAGAGTCATCTCTCCCCAAGGAAACCAGAATGTACAGGTACGGGGATTCCACCGTTCTGCCATGGCTTGAATCAAAGCTCCATTGATGGTTCGCTTGCCTATTGTTGATGCCATCTCCAACCCACAGTCATCCAAGTGGTCTGGGAACATGCATGAGAAGGTGGCGAACCAAGAATAATACCACCGAGGGAAGAAAGGTCGAGACTGGATGACCCGTAGATCCGGGGGTCCATCCTGAATCTGATAGAAGACATGATCTCGGGGAAAGACAACATCGAGGGAATTTGACGCCATTGAAATGATACTGGGAAAAAAGAAGAGTGAGGAAATTTAGATAGAATGCAGGACTTACGGATAGACCTTTTAAATAATCCAACCTGGAAATTTTGAAAAGGTTGATGAAATTTTAAAGGAATTTTCCAGGGTTTTGAAGAAAATTTGATCTAAAAGAGAAAAGAAATGTAGGTAGAGAGAAATATACACCTGGGGTTTTTGAAAATAAGAGTAAGTTTTGAATAATACACCCAGGGTTTTGAAAAAAAGGGTTTGATACATATATATGAAAGAAATAAGAGAATTATCATACAACTAAAGCTGCACAAACAAGGATGCACACACAGCACTCTCTAAAGGCTGACTCTTAATGCAATATTTGAAATGGCTTGTAGGACCTTAATCCTTAACTCTAGGGTTCAAATTATCTGATTCCAATCAAGATATGCCGATATACCCAAGCCGAAGCTTGAAGTACGTGGCATAGAAATATTTCTCCGGTTCTTAAGGTAATGGCTTCCCAACATCCTTGAGCACCTACCAATATACCTCGGACTATGGCCCTTAGGTACGTGGTAGGGGGGTGCAAACCCAAATAAGTGGTCCAGTTGTGAGGCTCTCTCCCAAACTATGGTTCAGTGAGACAGCCCAGCAACGTGAAGACCGGGACAATGTAGGTAAGGGATGTTTTTGAAAACATGTTCAGCATGCAAAAATAAATCAGATGGCTCTAATGCAAGTCCTAAAAATGAAGAGAAGCATACACTTGCATACATTGTTTTGCATTCAATCCCTAAAATTGAGGAGAGTTGTATTTCAGACCTAAGTCTAATGTGAACATGGAATAATCTCCTCAATATGGTCCTACCAAACCATACTTAGATCCTATATGCAATGATGTCAGCTTAGGACAAGATCTAGGCTTCCTAAGTGTGATCATCGCAAAATTTTTCCTCTCTTGTGGTTTCTCTCTCTTCTCTTTTCCTTTTCTAACCTCTATTCTCCTCATTTTTGAAGGGAGAAAAATGAAAGAAAGAGAGAAGAAAAGAGGAAAGAAAGAGAGAAGGGAAGAGGAACTATTTTGCGCGGTCTCACTTGACCTTAATTTGAAAATATTTAGAAATTTAACTCGCCTCCGTTTTTGAAAATATTGCGGGAAAATGGAGAGACGGGATTCGCTCGTCGGTACGAGGTTCGACCGTTCCTGGCGCCTTTACCAGGGGTAATCGAACCAAGGATCGAATCTATGCCTTTTGCTTTGCCTAAATATAATCTAAGAATTTATCCTAAAGATCTAAATGCACAAAGAATCATGCTTGTGCAAATGCAAGGATGTATGCTTCTTTTGAAAAGCATGTTTTGGAAATTTCCAAGTATTCTGAGATGAACCTGATAAGGGAGTGAAGAAATATTTGAATTTAACTTTAGAACTTGAGATAGACCAGAGAAGTTCCAAGTTTTTGAAGTAAATCAGGGTTTGGAAGAATAAATCTTGACTTGGAGAAAGAATGATCTAAAGCTTTGAAATAAAAGGAAATGAAGTTTCCAAGTCAGAAATGGACTTTGAATTTAATCATGGATTTAGGAGAAGAAGATGGAATTTTGAAGTGGACTTGGATTTGAAATCTAGATTTTGAAATGGCATTGGATTTTTAAAATGGATTTAAGATCTGGGATCTGAGGTCCGATGTAAAATTGGGTTCTGGATCCTAAGATGGATTTGGATCTGAAGTCTGAGATCCAATGTAGAGTTGGACTCTGGACCCTAAGATGGAATTGGATCTGAAGTCTAAGATCCAAAGTAGAATTGGATTCTAGATCCTAAAGTGGAATTGGATCTGAAGTTTGAGATCCAAGGTGAAATTGGATTCTGGATCCTATAAGGAAATTAGACCTGAAATATGAGATCCAAAGTAGAATTGAATTCTGGATCCTAAGGTGAATCGGATCTGAAGTCTGAGATCCAATATGAATGTTGAATCCTGGATCCTAAAAATGTATTTGGAGTTAAATTCAGAAGATGAATCAAGAATTTCCAAGTTTGAATTGAACTTTGGAAAACGAGATTTTGATTTTGATTCTCGAATATACAAATGAATTTTGAAGTCAAATTGGACTTTAAATTTGAAGTTTTGAATTTGAAATTTAGAAGATGAAGAGAATCTCAAAGTTAAATTGAACTTTGATTTTGATTGGAGTTTTGAATATAAAATGAATTTGGAACTTCAAAGTCAATTTGAACTTTGAAATCTGATTTGAATTTGAGTTGGAATTTTGAAGTTTGAATATATAAAAAAATGATTTTGGAATTTCAAAGTCAAATTGGACTTTGAAATTGAAATTTTTAATCTTGAAATGAGATAGAATTGGATTTGAATAAGATTTGATCTGAGAAATGAAGAAGAATTACTTGGATTTATAAAAAAGAAAAATTAAAAATATGATGCAATTCTATCCTAAATGATGAATGAATTTAAATTTTTAAAATTGGATTTTGAAAAGCTATTCCATTCTTTAAATGAATTAAAATAAGATTGAAGATATAATACATCCTTGACTATGGTCATTGAATGTATTATATAATAACCTATATTTAAATTCAGGTGAAGAATGAAACACATTTGGTGCTTTTATAGAATTTAAAATGAAATTAACCCTCAATATACCCTGACTATGGCCATTGATATATATTTAAGTTAAATTCTGATAAAAGAAGAAAATATTTGAGGAAATATGATGAATTTTGAAAAACGGATCCAGTGTGGATCCAGTGTTATTTTGTAAAAGATAATAATCCTAAGTTTTGTTCACACCCTGACTATGGCCATTGGTGTGGATCATCAACTTAGGATCCATTACCTCTTACGAAATGGTGTATGTGCCATTCGTGTTCCCATTGTGAGAATTTGAGAAATAAAGGCAAAAGATGCATGAAAACAGGCAATTTGTGATTTTATAATGCTCATTCATTCTAATCTAGAACTTGGAAATGTAAAGAATCTTCATTGATCACCTAGCTATTTACAGATTTCACTAGGTTTGAAATTACAAAGCTTCTAATTCCCAAAGGAAATAAATATATCTCACCCATTTCCTGAAAAATTTTAAGTTAGCAATATCCAAATATAGAAAGGACACATCATGCTAAGATACACACCTATCTAAGGGCTAACTAAGTATAGGCACATTTGGAATGCACGAATGACACCCTAGCTCTATGAGAAATTGGGTATAACCACATATACCAAACCAATAGGAGAGTTATATATTATGATGCCCAAGATAGTGTTAAGGCCTATTATGTAAATGCTAAGGACAAAACATATACTAGAACCAGTGTTAATATGTGTCATAAAAAGGCTGAAATTGCTGTTATATAGACTTGGTAAGGCAATATTTAGGAAAACATTAAGAAAAAATCAGACATTTTATAGTAAAGACGACCAGCAATTAGAAAGAGGATTTGGAGTTAATACCCAACAGTAGACGGAGACACATCAACACATAGTTAAACTTAGTTTCAAGACTTAGATGTAAAATTCAAAGGAAACACAACAGCTATAACACTCTATTTTGACACACTATTCTAAACATAATGCTAACTATATACACTGCACTGTCTAATACATAGCTAACATAGACTAACCATGTGATGTCCTGATCCAAATGAGTTGCTCATGCTAATCATTAGGCCAATTCACGCAAACTTTTTAATGCTTATGTCATCCGATCTTTGTTGCTATCCCCTTTCATTATCTGACCAGCTTGACCTAACAGACTAATGACAGACCGCTAACTCATACAATGTTTAATACACATGCTAACTCATGCTGCTGACACACTATTTTGCTATTTTAACATACTACGCAATGTTAACATACTTTGACAAGAAGCTTACATGCCTTAACTATCAACTAATACTGCTTATGCTAACTGGTGGGTTAACTAATTCTTTATACGGATTGACTAACACCCCAATCCAAATAAGTAATGTGCGTTAACTCACATCCTAATGTTAATTCACCTAATGTTGTCACACTGTTTAGCACGGTGTCCCTTATATAAACAAAGACTGACACATGCCTATACTGTTGAATAAAATCTTAGTGCTACAATTCAAGTCCTGTTAAATCTAGATGCTAATTCAAAGGGGCTTTCACACATTTGGGGATAATTTACAGTGAGGTTGCATCATGATCCCCAAATGAAAAGGAGTTTTTAATCAAATGGAAAAGTTGCACCATAAGCATCTGTAACTACAACCTAGAGTTCAAATAAAATGGTCTGAATCCAAAGATGACACAGTAACATATTATGAATGCTGGAACTTTAATATCAAATGCATATCAGTATATACAGATTCCAGATAATAATAATGCTAATAAAAAAAGAAAAGGAACTACTGAAACACATCAAAAAAAAAAAGTGCAAACTTACCTGACTGGAGTATGGATGGACCATAGGACCTGAATTTGCAATCATCGCTCAAAGGTGACTATGACCTCCTATGATCCAACAATGGAAGTCCATGGCAGGCTTTGGAGATGATTTCTGATCGGATTTACAGTTACTGCTAACTCAACCGAACTTAGATAAACCCTGCAGCAATTTAATAATCAGTAACAGCCACAATCTAGATGATGTTGGGAAGAGAGCATGCAGCAATGATAGAGAGATGACACCGAACAGTTAAGGGAATATGAGTGGTAGAGTATGGTATAAATGAAGCTACGAGAGACAGATGGATGAGTGTGAGTGCAAACTAAAGAGGAAAGTGGTGTTGAAGAAAAACTTACCACATTCTCACTGTTTTATATACTTTGACTAACGACTAAAAAAGGCAGAACGAATACTTGCTGCAACATATTTAGGAGTTTCTGACCATAAGTCACAACCTTCTGACAATACATAACGGCCATGTCACTTACCTTTTGCCCCTGCAGTTCAAACAAGTTGTTCTCATGCCTTGCAGCACATGGCATTCAATTTCTGGTTGATTGTCCCCCATAACTTTGAAGCATCCGTGTACAGGGCACATGTAGCTAAGCATCATTGTAAGGTTTCTGATGATGAATGGAACCATCCTCTTTGCTGTCTAATACATGAACCACAAGAGGTCCCTTAAGCTTTGAGGCAAATAAAATTCCTACTTTCAGCTTTTAGCAGGTAGATTCTGATGAAGTTAAGCCACTGATTCCTATAACAGCATATCAAAGATGGCTTCTACATGACATTGTCAAAGTGGTTCTTAGCAACGGCTAATTGATAAACCTTTAAATCTGCTTTAACAACATGTCATTTTGAACATGACAAAACGATTTCTGCAAACTAAATTCTATGGGATAATCGCATCTGCGACTGATTGCCAGTAAAAACATAGGTGACACCAAAATGGATTTTACTACAGAATTTGATAGATTCAAAAATAAAAAAAGCATGGGCTGCTGTGGCTTTTGGTGAGGGTTGGCTGTAACATACAGCGAATAGATGATGGATATACAAGTGTAGGAGCCAACAAGTAGTGATTGATGGTTTTGATGTGAGATGGGTGAGGATGACTGGTTTGAGTGACGCTGGTGTTTCTGTGCCACAAGGTTATGATTGGGACTGGAAATGTATCAACAAAGAAGATGCAGGTTATCTGCAACTATAGACAATGCTAAAGCAGCAAGACAAACCACAGTGTCCCAAATAAGTCCAATGCTCATAAGGCCTTTAAAATGGAGAAGTATTGAAAGAAAAAAAAAATAGCTCCTAATGCTTAAAATTAATTTAAGGGATCAATTTCAAAGGGGGTAACAATGTTTTTCAAACCAACAACAGGAGATCTAAGCCAACATCTTTATAAAATTTATCTGGTTTACAGGACTATCATATATATATATATATATATATATATATATATATATATATATATATATATATATATATATATATTAGGCATGGGAAACCACAATACAAAATTATGTGAAAATAAGAAAATCTACTGGAGGTGATTATAATGTCATAGAAAGGCAAAATATCCCCATCATGCCATGTACAAGGAGCAGACTTTATCTAAATCACCAATTTAAGGCACCATCTTGAATATACTATAGATAACATAACATAAACTAAGCAACTCATAACAATGTGGGCATGAATACAGTGGTACGATATATATGCTAAGGATGAATATAAGAATTGAGTGACTACAACAATGGTATTTGTGAAGGAGGGGTTTGGGAAAAGCATACAAGTGCTAGGGGTATTATATTAGTGCAGGTGCTTCAACAGTGAAGGGAAGGTGAAACTGTCAGGAGAATGAAGTGGAGTGTTGTGACAAGATTGTGAAGAGCATACTGTGTAAGTATCTAACGACATGTCATATACATACTGAAAATATGATGAAAGAAAAATGCAAAACAGGTGCTAACATAGATGCAGGTGGGAATGCTAAAGAGAGGGTGTTGATAAAATGATGCCAAGAAAATCTATCTTTCATTTACATGATTGACCGAAAATTCAGTACTAGCTCCTGTGAATTGATCAAAAATGAAAATTACCTGCGAAGACCTCATCTGTATCATCCTCTGTGATGAAAACTCGCCACAAACCTTTTCTGTAATAGATCCAGATTTTTTTTTTTATATATGTTCCTTTCTTAAACAGATAATTCAATATGCCTACAGGATTTTCTAATTTTCAACTAGATTATAAAATGCAAGGTGAGATGAACTTTCATAAGGTATGAATAGATGAATAGCCTTCCGGTGCCATAAGCTTGAATTGCAGGGCTGAATTGTGGTATCTTTCTGCAAGTGACCTTCAAACGAAAAGAAATCCAGCTTCAAGCCATTACCTCATCTAATGAAGTTGAATTCAATAGCCTGGAGATAGTGGGCCCAAGAATCTCAAGGTGGGCATTTCACGATTCCTAACAATAGCATAAAAACAAAGAGTATTAGTGACGACTGAAATACACCCAATGGACATTATTCTCATCTTTAATTCAGAGCTCTGAGATTCTATGACAGTGGATAGAGACCCTATCATCGCTGGTTCATATGAGAGGTGCCAGGGTCTCCCTGAGTATTGTGATCTATCTCTTTCAAAAATCGGGTATACAATGATACTCATTGTCTTTGTGGTAGCAAATTCACTGAAAAGGCTAAGTCAACACCGAAGATTTGACTCTGAGAGATGGAGTTATGTATCACGATTCTCTCCAGACATTCTTTTGCAATTTCAGCACGTCCTTTTCTTTTTGGGCTGTGAAAATTGCTTCTGTCTCAAGAATCATTCAAATTCAGCACACTGACTGCCTTCCAGATTTTCGCAACTAGCATCTGGTTCCTTTGTTGGCATTTTCCTCATCTTCGGTAATCTTTCATCATCAGATTTTACCTCTCTTCTGCCCTCCAGTTGAGGATGGACAGGGGCGTAGGTGAATATTAATACAAAGGGAATCATACGCAGGGATCCGAGATGTAGCTGAATCATACTATAATATGACATGGATGCATCGATCTATTACACAAAATATGCATATAATGGTGGAGAGTGAAAGAGTGATATGCGAACACAATGGAATTGCGATAACAACGCAGGAAAATACAGAAGCAAACGAGAATGATGCAACGTATTGCGGAGCAGAGAATGAATTATAAGCAAAGTAAAGATCAAAGTTATCAGAAAATTGAAACAAAATATTAGCCAGTTGTCGAAAATGGGATCAAAAGTTCAGATATAAACAGGAAATCGTAATAAAAAAAAATGATAACAAAAACCAAAATAAACTGCAGATTGAAATATACAAAAACATAAAATACAAAAGATGATAAAAAGAAACCATGTTGGAACGAAGATATTCCATTACTGTAGCGATAGGGGGATCGGTCCTGCTATATGCAGGTCGATCCCCTCTTTTTGCCTTGTGATTAAGATAAAAAAAAAACGCAGATTAAAAGGAAGAGATAAAAGAAAGAACAAGATGCAAATAATCGAAGAAAAGAGCAGTGATCACTTATCTGAGATTGCCTTCCGCCTTTGCTTGAAAAGGAGAAACATCAGTAGAAAATGCAAAGAAGAGATGAAGACAATGAAGGGAATCGTTGAAGGAGAGCAGAGGGAGGAAGGAGGAAGGAAGGGGTGCGATCCTAGGGTGAGGTGCGGGGATGAAACACGGTTTTGAAGGAGGAGATGCAGTGGTAGGGTGAAAACGGGTCTTGTGAAAGAGGAGTCGCAGTGGTAGAGGAAAACGGGTTGATGCGTGAAAAGAGAGGGCTATGTACAAGAAAGGGGAGGGGTGAAAACGATTATGCATGAAGAAGGGTGCGGAGGTGAGAAGCGGTCAAGAGTGAAGAAGCCATGGAGAGGTGAAGAAGCGGTAGTGAAGAAGGAAGGGCTATGTTTGTTTATGTAGGGATGAGAAGAAGGATCGAGAATGGAGATTTCGGTTGGAGATGAAGGGCTTAGATGGGTGGCCAGGCGATGGAGGATGAAAATGGAGGTTTGTTGCAAATGGACGGAGATTGGGAGATGGAGGAGCTCGCACATGGGGAGATTTGGGCGAGAGAGGGAGGATGGAAGAGGTTCGGGCGGATGGAAGCCATGAAGGCTTCAAAAAGGGGGAGAGAGAAAAAGCCTCAGTTCGAGAAACCCTAACTTTGGTTAAAGGGGATTTTCTAAAAAAAAAAATTCCAAAAGGGGTCTTTTAAAATAAATTTTTCTAAAAACGGGTCTTTAAAAAAAACATTTTTTTGTAATTTCCTTCATTTATTTTTTTTTTGTTCTTTTCTCGATATTTCTACATTTTTTTGTATTTTTGGAATAAAAATCCTAAAATGTACGGCAAAACAAGGAAAACTAAATTTTTTTTTTTGTATTTTTGAGAAATATTTACAAAAAGGAGGTTTACGAGGTTATTTAGAGGAAATTTCTTCAGAAAATGGGTTTGGACCCAGGTTTTGAGAAAATGTTCGAGTTTTGACACTCGAATTGAGAAATACACCATGATGGATCCAAACGGATGTCAGATGGACTGTCCGAGCTATTTGAAAACTATTTTTGGTATTTTCTTAAAAATTGGACAATTAGACTCAATTTTGGATCTGAACAATGGATCCGGATCCAAAATCAATTTAAAATGAATTTAATTTCAGTAAAGCTTGAGAAAGGAACTGGAATTTAGAGTTTTTGCTCAAAAAATGAATTTAGGGGCAAGAAGGGAATATTAAAAGATTTTGAAAAATTTGGGGTGTTCATACTAAGGTTTGCATGGAAATGAAGCTAACATATATATAGAATAAAAACTTTGAAGATATCAAAGCAAAGGAAAAGGCATTAAATTCGACCGGACGAAGACGAGTCCCATCACGGTCGCCAAAACTGTGATCATCGCAAAAATTTTTCTCTCGGAATGTTCTCTCTCTTTCTTCTCTTTTCCTTTCCAACCTCTATTTTCCTCCTTTTTGAAGGGAGAAAAATAAAAGAGAGAAAAGAAGAGAGAAGAGAAAAGAAAGAAGAGAAGTGAAGTGAAGAGGAATTCTTTTGCGGGTCTCACTTGACCTTAATTTTGAAAATATTTGAAAATAACTCGCCTCCGTTTTGAAATATTTGCGGGAAAAATGGGAGATGGGATCCGCTCGTCGGTACGAGGTTCGACCGTTCCTGGCGCCTTTACCAGAGGTAATCGAACCAAGGGTCGAATTTATGCCTTTGGTTTTGCGAAGAATTTATCTAAGAAATTATTCTAAGTCTAAATGCACAAAGAATCATGCTTGTGCAAATGCAAAGATGTATGCTCTTTTGAAAATGTTTTGAAAAAATTCCAAGTGAATCTAATAAAGTGAAGAAATGATTTCTAACTTAGAACTTAAGATTTGAAGTTCTAAGTCTTTAGAATAATCATGAGCTTGGGAAAATAAATCTGGATTTTGGAAAATGATTTTGAAGTTTTGAGATAAAAGGAATTTTCAAAGTCATAAATGGACTTTGAATTAGAATAGAAATGAAAATTAAATCAGAAGGAAAGATAGAATTGGGAAATTTGAACAAAATTAAGAAATGGAATTGATTTAAAAGTTGGATTTTTAAGATGAAATTCGAATCCAATATCTAGATTCTGAATAGAGTTCAAAGTTGAAATTTGAATTTAGGATCTGAAATGGGAACTTGATCTGAAATCTGGAATGAAATGGAATTGGTTTTTAAGGATTGGAATTAAAGTAGAATTTGGATTTGGAATTTTGAATGGAATTGGATTCAAGATTTGGAATCCAAGAAGGTATTTAGATATAAAATCTGAGATCAAAGATAGGGTTGGACTCTGGATCCTAAATGGAATTGGATCTGAAGTCTGAGATCCAAAGTAAAATTGGATTCTGGATCCTAGAATGAATTTGGATCTGAAGTCTGAGATCCAAGATAGGATTGGGTTCTGGATCCTAGAATGGAATTTGGATCTAAATCTGAGATCCAAGGTAAAAGTCTGGATTTTGGATCTTAAATGGAATTGGATCTGAAGTCTAAGATCCAAAGTAGAATGGGGTTCTGGCTCCTAAAATAGAATTTGGATCTATAATCTAAAATCCAAAGTAGAATGAGGATCTGGATCCTAAATGGAATTTGGATCTGTAATTGGAGATCCAAAGTGGAATGAGGATCTGGATCTTAAATGGAGTTTGGATCTGTAATTGGAGATCCAAAGTGGAATGAGGATCTGGATCTTAAATGGAATTTGGATCTGTAATTGGAGATCCAAAGTGGAATGAGGATTTGGATCCTAAATGGAATTTGGATCTGTAATCTGAGATCCTAAAAGGGGAATTGAGTTGATACTTGGAAATCTGGATCCAAGTTGAGACTAGGATTTAACTTTGGATTTGGGTTATGAAAAGTCCAAATAGGACCTTTAAAGATGGATCTGGGTTTTTAGAAACCCAAAATTTAAGTTTTGAGATTCAAATCCAAACCTTGATTGAAGACAAAGGAGGTGAACTTGAGTTTGAAATCAGAAGATAACTTCAAAGTTAAATCGAACTTTGAAATTGAATTTTGAATTGAGTTAGAAATTTGAAGTTTGAATATAAAATGATTTTGGAATTTCAAAATCAAATTGGATTTTGAAATTGATTTTTGAATCTTTAAAATGAGATAGAACTGGATTTTGATAAGATTTGATTTAAGAAGAAGAATCACTTGGAATTTTGAAAAGGAAGTTTTGAAAGTATGATGCAATTCTATCCTATATGATGAATGAATTTGAATAAGTTTGAAATTGGAATTTGAAAAGCTATTTCATTCTTTAAATGAATTAAAATAAGATTGAAAATATAATACATCCTTGACTATGATCATTGAATGTATTATATGATAATCTATATTTAAATTCAAAAGAAGAATAAAATACATTTTTAGTGCTTTTATAGAATTTAAAATGAAATTAACTCTCAATATACCCTGACTATGGCCATTGGTATATATTTTGAGTTAATTTTAAGTTAAGTTCTGACAAAAGAATAAAATATTTTAGAAAAAAAAAATATGATGAATTTTGAAAATGGATCCAGTGCTATTTTGTAAAAGATAAAAATGCTAAGTTTTGTCCATACTGACTATGGCCATTGATGTGGATCATCAACTTAGTATTTATTATCTCTTACGAAATGGTGCACGTGCCATTCGTGTTCCCATTTGTGAGAATTTGAAAAATAAAGGCAAAATGCATGAAAAACAAGTAATCCAATAATATTTACAATGCTCATCCATTCTACCTAAAGCAGGGAATGTAAATTCTCATTCCAATCTAACTATTACAATGGGTAAAATCAAATTTACAATCCCAAATAATGATATCTTCCACATATTTCCTGCAAAAGACTTGATCAGTAAAAGAAAATAGAAGGAAATTGTATATATCATATAGATGTCAAAAGTGTTCATACATGATGAAAAAGATGGGAAATGATGTATATATACCTCTATATACATGCCTATATGGGTATATATATATATATATATATATATATATATATATATATATATATATATATATATATATATATATATATATATATACATATAGGTACATATATATATTAATAACTGGGGAAAACACATGGGCATATATGTATTTATATATATATATATTGTATATACATATATATGTATACACATGTGGGTACAGATGGTGGTGGAAGTGCAAAAGTATATGAAGATGGCAAATGAACATGTAAACACAGCTGGGGACTGCCCCTGCGCATATGTTAAGTGTTGGGATTTATGAAGGACAAACCACAGCAGTGCCTTGGCACTGCTGCATAACAGTGTCAGGCACTGCCACAGGTAAAAAAAAACTGACAGCAGTGTATTGACACTGCTGTGAATCTTATAAAAGGCTACTGCTATATGTGAAAGTATATGCACGATATAATGTAGGTAAAAATGACAGGGAAATAATGAGTGTGAAATAAAAGACTGTAAAACAGGAAGATAGGATGTGGTGGTGCAGGGTGTATTTGAACAAGCAGAGTGTGAAGTGTTATGCTAGGGAGTGTGATGGGCAGAAAATGTTGTTTAGTGAGGTGTGTTAGTGAAGAGTAATATCTTGTTTAAGTTCTGCATCTGAGTGTATTGAACATTATTGAATCCATGTGACTATTATGAGGTTTGATGGGATCGAGGATGCTGAACAAAAAATGCCTGAACAGGTGGAGAGACCATCCGATTTAAAAAAAAAAATATGTAATCGGGTTATTGAAAGAAACCATACCCTGGCCGCTCCCTTGAAGCTGAAACTCTCACATTGGCATCTTACAGGGATCCTCTGAAGGCTGACCAGACTTCAGCATCTACAGAGCCTTTCATGGTCTGGGGACGTCATTACCATAACTGGAAATAGCCCTCAACTGGATTTGACATTTTCATACGACCAGAGATAAGCACATTGTTTATTCACCAAGAAATCATGTTTAGCATTCCTGATGAACCCATTTCCTGACATCTGATTCTTGCTATTGGCATATCTCTGACCGTCCCTTGCAGTCTGGTTAGGTGACCTACGTGGTGATGGAACAATGTTTCCAAGAGTAATGCCTCAGATCCTTACAGCATATGACTTGAGGTATATTGGATAAATGTGACTGATCCTTTATATTATAACAATGTTAAACCACTATAATGAGAAACATAAGAGCTGGCGGTGAATTCCTCTAAACCTGAGGCACTTGTATCACAGAGATCAAGTGGCATTGGTGGAGCTCTGTTTAAGTTGGTGGTGCATGCTTCTGAAGGAGCTTCAGCATGCGATGAGTAAATTGGAGCTTGAAGGTAGTATGCAAATGGGTGTGTAGCAGTGACTAAGTGAAATTGTAACAGCAGATGGAGTGTGGTGTTAATAGTGAAATTCGTTCTGTGCTGCAGATAATGGAGATGTGGGTAGCAGTGCTGACAGGTATGCAGGTGCTAAAACGCAATCACATTAGAGGCCATCATATTATGCTGAAGTGCACATTATACTACCATACACATTAGATGCAATTTATGCTAAAATGTGCAGCAGAGGTAAGATATGGAGTCTTGCTAAAAGGGGATACTGATGATAGTGGAATTGATCATGCATATAATTCAGGGTTTATTAACATTTAAATATGCATGATTTTATGAAATAATGTTTCAAAAACCCAATTTTATGTTAGTTTTTGAGTAAATGTGCTAAAATATTTTAAAAATAGAAAATGCATGAAAAATAGTTTTATTTTTACATTTTTATACATATTTTAGTTTTTGTTATATTCATAGTAGTTTAGTTTTAGTTTGCAATTAAAAATGAAATAAAAAAAATAATAATATAGAAAAATATTTTTTCATTTTAAGTGTTTGTTTTTTTTAAAAAAAAGAGAAAAAAATTTAGAATAGTTTTTTTAGTTCTTCATAAATAAGTTTTGTTTTTAAATCTTTGAAAATTTTATATAGTTTTTGATTTTTGAAAATTGCAAAAATAAACACAAACCGGTTCACCCGGTTTGCTTTTAAAAATAAATAAATAAACAAACCGGCTTGAACCGGTTTGCATTTGTTTCAAACCGGTTCCAGCCGGTTCGTTACTTTTAAAAACCCCAAACACAGGAAAAATCGGGCGCCTCCTCCATTCACGCCTAAACCTTCCTCTTTCCCCTCTTTCCCTCTCTTTCCCTCTTTTCTCACCATCTTCCACTAACACCGGTGGCTATTCCCTTCCCTACCTTCCCTTTCTCCCTCTTTCTCTGTCAAATCCGGCAACCGGCGGTGGTGGAACTTCCTTCCGGCGGTGGTGGAGGTCGCCAGCTTCTTCCCTCAGGTTCACGGTGCGGTGAGTGCTGAGTCTTCCTCTTCTTCTTCTTCTTCTTCTTCTCTTCTTCTTCTACTTCTTTTTCTTCTTCTTCTTCTTCTTCTTCTTCTTTTTCTTCCTCCGATCTTCAGCATTTTCTTCTTCCAATTGTTTTTCTTCTTCCGATTTCGATTTCTTCTTCAGTTTCTTCTTCTTCTCCAGCTTCTTCTTTACGTTCTTGATGTTTCTGTAAAACGGATATAAAAAGAAAAAAAAACTGAAAGAAATAAAAAAAAAAAACCAATTTTATGAAATAATGTTTCAAAAACCCAATTTTATGTTAGTTTTTGAGTAAATGTGCTAAAATGATTTAAAAATAGAAAATGCATGAAAAATAGTTTTATTTTTACATTTTTATACATATTTTAGTTTTTGTTATATTCATAGTAGTTTAGTTTTAGTTTGCAATTAAAAATAAAATAAAAAAAATAATAATATAGAAAAATATTTTTTCATTTTAAGTGTTGGTTTTTTTTTTTAAAAAGAGAAAAAAATTTAGAATAGTTTTTTTAGTTCTTCATAAATAAGTTTTGTTTTTAAATCTTTGAAAATTTTATATAGTTTTTGATTTTTGAAAATTGCAAAAATAAACACAAACCGGTTCACCCGGTTTGCTTTTAAAGAATAAATAAACAAACCGGCTTGAACCGGTTTGCATTTGTTTCAAACCGGTTCCAGCCGGTTTGTTGTTTTTAAAAACCCCAAACACAGGAAAAATCGGGCGCCTCCTCCATTCACGCCTAAACCTTCCTCTTTCCCCTCTTTCCCTCTCTTTCCCTCTTTTCTCACCATCTTCCACTAACACCGGTGGCTATTCCCTTCCCTACCTTCCCTTTCTCCCTCTTTCTCTGTCAAATCCGGCAACCGGCGGTGGTGGAACTTCCTTCCGGCGACGGCGGCGGTGGTGGAGGTCGCCAGCTTCTTCCCTCAGGTTCACGGTGCGGTGAGTGCTGAGTCTTCCTCTTCTTCTTCTTCTTCTCTTCTTCTTCTTCTACTTCTTTTTCTTCTTCTTCTTTTTCTTCCTCCGATCTTCAGCATTTTCTTCTTCCAATTGTTTTTCTTCTTCCGATTTCGATTTCTTCTTCAGTTTCTTCTTCTTCTCCAGCTTCTTCTTTACGTTCTTGATGTTTCTGTAAAACGAATATAAAAAGAAAAAAAAACTGAAAGAAAAAAAAACTATCGATCCTTGTTGTTTCTAATTTTTTTTAGTTGTCTATTCGATTGATTCATTTGTAATTTTGTTTACTATAATCTTTTCTGTTTGATAGTTCGGTAGTTCCCTGTTTTGATTTTCTGAATTACTGATTTTATTTTTTTTATTTTGTTTTCTGTGTGTGTATGAATTACCGATTCATTAGTTTCTTGTCTTTTCATTTTCTTTCACTTCGTAATTCTGATTTTCTGTGTGTAGTTAGTAATTCTGAATGTTTTGATCTTTGCCTTTCTGATTTTTATTTTTACTTTGATTCATTAGTTGTTTTGATTTGATTTTTTTTTCTTTAGCATAAATCTGTTTTTCATTTTATTTCTTGATTGCTGTCAATGTTTTCTATTTCTGTTTTCAATTACAAATGTTCATGTTTTCAATTTAGTAATGTTGTGTTGCTTTTATTCCACGCATAAATTCTTATTTTGTTTCCATTTCTTTTACTTACTTGTTCATGTATTTTGTGTTTGCTTAATTCTGTAGTCTTTTTAATTTCTGGTTTGTTCAGTTAAGTTTTTCCTGTTGTTAACATTCATGTCATGTTTTTCATTTAATGTTTTTAACCAATTCAACTCCTGTTTTTCAATACAGTTTAGTTTTCATATTCAAGTTCTTGTTATTTTTACATTCTGATGTTTTGATTTTTCTTGTTAAGTAAACTGTTAGTTAAGTACCTGTAATCAATTAGTTAGATTTCTTTCATATTTCTAGCATGTAATTAGTATTTTTTTAGTATAATTCTACTTCTATCTCTGGTACTGCTCGTGTTCCTTTGAATTGTGCAGGATAGCACAGGAGTGGAGTGAAAGCGATTACGTGACACGAAGTACGAAGAATAAAGTCTTTTTACTTTTTAGTTTAGATTTAGGAATTTAAGTGGGTTTGTAAATATTGCACTTTACGCCCTCTGCGAAGGGTATTCATTTGTTGTAATTGCTAGTTGTTTTTACTTTTCTGAACATTTTACATTTCAATAATTCGGCAATAAAGAATAGTTTAGACTTGTTTGTTTGAATACAACATATTCCCGTTCCCTGAGTTCGACCCGGTCTCATCCACTAGTGAGAACCGTTTTTTATTATTTGATGTCTGGTTTTCACATGTTTTTCATATAAAAATCTTTTCAAAATTACAACGATTTAAAAGAAGACATCAGGAATGCTGAAATTCATTAAAAACTTAGATAAGGTAATTGACAACATCAATGCAGAATTCACCTAAAAGAATAATAAAAGAAAAAAAAATGCTAAGGTAAAAATCGGAACATGCTGATGCAGAATATTTGATCATCATTGACATTAATCTTTAAACAAAGCATATATATGGATCAAGAGAGACAGTTATGTAAATGATGCAGATGATATGCAGGTTATTAGGACATGAAATGTGTCTTCAAATCGGATATACCTGTAAAGGAAAAGAGGATAGAGATACAGGATGAGACTGCTATAAAGAAAACGAGGGAAAAAAAAAAGACCATATAAACAGGTAAATAAAAGGAAGAACAAAGCAATTTGAAGGGGAATCAAAACAGGGTTAGATGTGAATTGGAATGCACAGATCGACGGAAGGAAAGGAAGAGGAGAACAAAAAGATAAGCAAATAATAAAAAAAATGCAGATGAAATAACCTCATCGAAAGGAGCCGATGAAAAACCTGTAAATTACTAAGAGACCAAGATGAAGGTAGACCACCCATGATCGTCGAGATCAACTGGTCGTTAGTCTAATATCCAGCAGATACTCAAAATCGAGATCCAACCAGCGATGGATGATAAAAATACTGACCGATCATTGGAAAGAGAGGGAAAGAAAGAGAAGGAGAAAAAGAAAAAAAAAGAAAAAAAGAAAAGAAAAAGAGAAACTGAAAATCATGTATGAAATAGAAACAGAGATGGAAAGAGGAAATCACCGTAGGGTGTGACATTGGTTAGAATCACAATCTACTGCATGATAAACCGAATATCGTCGTATATAGCACTACTGGAATTCAAAACCAACCAAAAGAAATATCGAAATCGAGTCATTCCTGTTAATGTTGCACAGGGGCAGATTGATTTGTTGTAAACAAATCAATGTCGCCATGGGTGCTTCGATGGGGCATAACAAGGAAATTTGAAAGAAATCAGAAAAGATGAAGAGAATGAAAGAAAATCGTAAAAGGATAAGCAACACTATTAATGACATTGTTAAAAAAAATGAACTCCGAGAGAAAGAGGTCGATTCATACCTCAAATGAAGTTATATGGAAGAATCTTTCCTCCGAGCACCGAATAGACTTCGACTCTGGTTTTGTAGGAATTCTGAGGAAAGGGCGGCACCTCCTCTACGTGATGGGTATGCTGGAGCTCCACGACTGCCGAGATGGCCGATCTTCCCCTCTGTTAATTGAGGAGAATCAAAGAAATGGGAAGAAGAAGAAGAGGGGGAAAAAAGAAGAGAAAACAAAAGATGCCTGAGAAAAATGGATGGATGCGTGAACGTAGATGGAAAAAGATGGATGCTAATGAAGAAGATTGATGAACGAAAGAAAAAAAATGGGATCCCCTCCCCTTTCTGGCTGGCTCTCCTTTATAGAAAAAAAAAGAGAAAACTCGAGGAACCACCCTTCCGTTGCAGATCAATGGTCGGAGCGAGAGGCCAGTGATCGGAGGATGGAGGGCTCAATCGAGGCTTCCAGAATGGGGTTCGTTGAAGATTGAGGGCGGAGGGGAGCGAGGTTTGTTCAGGATGGACGATGGTGAGAACCCCTCTGCGATGGAGGCTTCTAGAGGAAAGATATGCGGGAGGAGTCTGTTAGAAATCCTCCTTTTTTTCCAAAAGGGGGTTTCCTTTTCAGGAAATTTTTAAAAAATGGTTAAGAAGTGAGGTTTTTGGCAAAAAATGGTTTTGAAAAGCTTTTAAAAATCCTTCATTTTCTTGTAGCTTTTCCCAATTTTTCGGTTTTTTGGTTTATTTTTCAATTTTTTTGTATTTTCAGAGTAAAATCCTAAAGTTTGTGAGAAAACAAAGATTAAAACTAATTTTTTTATGTTTTTGCAAAAATATTTACAAAAGGCAAATTTTCTGAGAATTAAAAGCTATTTTTGGGGAAATTTCTTCAGAAATGGGTTAGGATCCGGGTTTTGAGGAAATATGGGTTTAAAACACTGGATTCGGATCCGGAATTGAATTTGAATACATCAATATGGAATTTAATTCAGAAAATCTGAAGAATGACTGAAATTTGGCTTTGAAATTGCTTTTATCTTCTCAGAGAATGAGGGCCAGGGCAAAAAGGTCATTTTACAATTTTTTGAAAAATTTGGGGTGTTCACACCAAGCCTCCAGCCCCATTTCCTTCTTCCTTCCTTTTCTTTCTTCCCTTCCTTTCCTTCTTCTTCTTTCCTTTCTTCTTTTCCTTCTTCCTTCCTTTTTCTTCTTTTCTTTCTTTCTTTCCTTTTTCCCTTCCCTTTCTTCTTTCCCTTCTCCAGCCCATTCATGTGCTTTTCTTTCCTTTTCATTAGCCTCTCATTAAAAACCTTAGCCCTAATTCATTAAAGCCGAAGTTTAAAAAAAAAAGGGAAGAGAGGCATTCACGTCTGTCTCTCTCTCTCTCTCTCTCTCTCTCTCTCTCTCTCTCTCTCTCTCTCTCTCTCTCTCTCTCTCTCTCTCTCTTGGTCCCTTAGTGGCTTTAGCCACCGGCTCCCTTGTGGCTGCAGCTACCATCACCTCCAGCCACACCAAGGTGGCGGCATAGCAGCAACACCACCTTCAGTTGGAGCCATCTCCACCTTCATCAAGGGTCCAGCCAGCAACACCATTTCAAGTCACAACTTCATCCTTCACCACAGCTGCAACCATGCCTTGGAAGCACCATCGTCAAAATCTGCTCCAGCACCTTCAAGCACAAGACTGCAGTCATCTTCACCACCAGTGCCTTCCACCTTTCAACACCAGCCTCTAACCTCCTTGAAGCCGAGCTGCAGGCCTCCCATATGACCATCCTCCTTGGTGTAGCCGATCCAAGCCTTCTCCATTAGAAGTCAACACATCCAAGGTAAAGCTCCTTGATTGCATGAAGTGGATAAAGGTTTCTATGAGATTTTGCATGAATCTAAGGGGAATCCAGTTCAAAATTGGATTTACAATTTTCAAAGATTTGATTTTGAATAAAATGAAAATCGTGTTCATTCATGTCAATGGCTATGCAAATAGGGGATCCGTCAGGAAGATGGATCAGATTCCCTAATGTCAATAGCCGGAAAAAAAAATGATTTACATGCCTCCTGATTTTTTTTCATAGTTTTAGATATATTTCATGTCTTTCTTCATGTTACGTTTATTTTGTTTTATTGTTTTATACTATTTAGTATGATTTCATTGATAGTACATAGTTTTGATTTTAGGCATGTATTCTAATCGTTATTCTATGCATAATTTTTTATTCATAAATTCTAGAAAACTTATTCGTGAGTGCCTTAGTTTATCTGTGATATTCTACTAAAAATTTGATTCAATTTGGATTTCGGAAGCCCTTCTAGCAAATCAAACCCTAAATCAGGTTTTCTGTTCTCCAGAAACTCCAAATTCAGTTTTAGCAGACGAGAACCTATGAGATCCCCTAGATGAGAGATTTGAATCTTCTCTTAAAAATTACAGTAGATTCACGGTGAAATCTTCTAATTGTCTAAAAATTTTGGGATCTTTAATAGTAGATTTGTTCTCTGTTAAAAATCGATTTTTCTAGACCTCTGGGAAAACCTTGATTTTTCCTTGTCAGGGTATAGACAGACACTAATGTGCTGTGTCCACTCAACCCGTAGCTCAAATGCGAAACTTTTAAACATAAAAGTTGTTTATAACCCATTAATCTGTCATTTCCTAAAATTTGGGAATTTTTGGGATTGCCCAAGTATTTTTTGTAAAATTATATTTTCTGTATGACAGATTCCAATATCCAGAAATTTCAGAGATCTAGGTCTCTGATAACACTGTGCCCATTTCCGAACCGTAACCCGAATCCCAATTTTCTAAAATATGAAAACTTCTTATGTTTGTCGGGGACATTTTCACATAATTTCATCCATTTTTTCATCTGTCTGCTATTTTTCTCATATTTTCTTCCAAAACCTGTCTGTTTCCCCTAAATCCTAGAATCGCCGGATTTTGATCCGACTTGCCGGAGTTGTACAGCTCCGACCATAGGTCAAAACCAGAATGTGTAAAAGGCAAAAATCCTTGACTTACTGTCCTCTATCACCCCAAAAAAGTTGGGAGATTTTTATGGAAGTTTGATATCCAAAATTGCATTTAGAATCAATATTTTAGAGAAACATCACAAAATTTAGGGTTTTTATTTGAATTTCCATATTTAAAAATACCAAAAAAAATATTTTTGGATTCTATTCTGTTCCAAGGTTAGTATAGGTGTCGATGTCAAATTTGGATCAATTTCAAGTTCATTTGCTTTGTATGTTAGTTTTTAAATTCAGAAGCAAAAATCAGGCGAAATTCAAGTTAAATTTGATATTTTATGATATTTTTGCCATTTTAGGGTTTTTATCATGTAAAAAAGCATGTCATGTCATATTAGGATTACTTTAAATATCATTTGCATTTCATATTTTCTACTTTTGCAAAATTTATTTCAGAAAACCCTGGTTTCAAGGCCATAGTCTTGTTATCAGGGGTATTTTGGTCTTTTTGACCTAAATTTCAAAATTTCAATTTCTAATTCCATAAATTTTCATGCATATCATCATATTGCATCATATTATGTTTGATTTATTTCATTTGATTTTCAAATTTCCAAAATTTATAAAAATTCTTTCAGAAAACCCCGATTTCAAGGTCATCAGGGGCATTTTGGTCATTTTGACCCCAATTTCGAATTTTCAAGCTTATTTTCGAAATTTATTCATTATTTCTCATGTTTATATCAAATAGAGGTATGATTCTGGGTTTATATCTGAATAATATCAGATAATTTCTAATATTTTTGGATAAGTTCAGAAAAAACTACATTTCTGTGCTAACAGGTTTTCTAGTTTTGCAGGAACATCCAAGAAAAAGACTTAACTTTTATTCTTTTACTTTTATTCAATGTATAGATGTAATAATTTGGAATAAGAATTTACATTTCTGCTTAGAATAGGACTGCATTGCATATAGTTGAATTTCAACAAAATTTCAATATCTGATGTATCATTCATGCACATTTTTCTGAATCTACTATGGTTGACATGAATGACACGTGCACAAGCTCTTATGGAGTTTATAAACTCGGTGGGATTCGTATTTATGATCATAGTCAAAATACAAAGAAAACCAAGATTTATGATCTTCGTATTAGCCACATTCAGCCTACACTCTTAGGCTAACTTCAAAAAAATGCACTGCATTTCTCAAAACTCAAAAGGCTTTCCAAATTCCTCAATAAAATATCTTTCAAATTCATATTCATTCATCCAATTTACATTATTTTCAAACTCTTTTCCTAATTCCATTTCAGAGAAACTGATTTTCCCAAGAATTTCCAAGTCTTTCTCAAGATTTGATTTTCTCAGAACTATGGATTTTCAAATGAGATTTCAAAACATTTTCCAAGTTCAAATCATGATTTTCCAAGATTTCCACATTCTCAATTCCAAGTTTCTAATCTCAAAATCAATTTTCTCAGATTTTCCATTTTCCTAAGAATCTATTTTCCATTTCAAAAATCATTTTCCAATGAACTTCTTGGCTTTCTCAAGATTCTCAAATCCATTTTCTCAGAAAAGCAATTCCAAATCTCAAAAATCGATTTTTCCAAGATTCAAGTTTTCTTGAGAATTCATTTTCCAATCCAATTTCTGATTTCTAATAAAATTCAATGGTTTTCCCAAGTATTTCTCAAGCATTTTCCAAGCACATTTCAATTTTCCAAAGCAAACATCATATTTCTCAAACTTGCATTATTTTCAAAATTCCATAGCACATGCCTGATTCTTTGTGCATTCTAGGAAAATAGAGCATAATTTAGATAATTTAACTTAGTCAAAGCACACATTTGATGCATGGTTCAATTACCCCTGGTAAAGGCGCCATAAACGGTTGAACCTCGTACCGACAAGCGGATCCCATTCCACAGAATTTTTCCGCAAATTTTCAAAATGAAGGCGAGTAATTTTCAAAAACCATTTTCAAAACTTTGGTCGAGTTTGACTCGCGAAATCGTTTCTCTCACTCTCACAGAGGGAGGGAGGAAAAATTTTGCGATGATAACACTCGGAAAAAGACTGAGTCAAGCTGACTGGATGCCATTGGACTGGAAAACAGGGGAAAAATTGGAATGAGACTTAGGAAAATACATAATTTTTGAAAAATTGCAGGCAGGATAAAATGAAGCTGGAAATTCGAGATCCAAATGAACTAAAGGATGGAAAATCATCTGGAGTTTTGAGAAAAAGTAGATAATTTGGGAAAATCGTCCAGGGTTTTCAGAAAAAAGAAATATTTCACAAAAAGATGGAAAATGAGGTATTTTGAAAAATCATCTAATATATTTGAAAAAATTTGTGAAAAATATGAGAAAATAAAAGGGAAAATAACTATAAGACAATCAATCGCATCCTGCACAAACAATAATGTACATACAACACTCTCTAAGAAGCTGACTCTAAATGCATCAGTTTTAAAAGAGCTGTAGGACTCTAATCCCGACTCTAGGCTCAGATCATCTCTGTCTAATCGTGCTATGCCGATATACTCGAGTCAAAGCCTGAAGTATGTGGCATAAAAATGCATCTCATGTTCTAGGCTTGTGTTTTCCCAACATCCTAGCGCCTGCCGATATACTTTGAACTATGGACCTTGGTACGTGGCAGGGGGTGTCAACCCAAATATGTGGCCCAGTTGTGAGGCTTTGTCCTGAACTATGGTTCTAGAAGAAAGCCTAGCAACGTGAAGACCAGGTAAAAGATAGGTGAGGTGGTTTTTGAAATATAAGCACATGCAAGAAAACAGAGGGCTCTAAGACCTAAAGAGATAGATTTTTGAAAACTTTGAAGAAGCAAACAAGGTTTACACACAAATCCTAGATTGAGGAGGGTTGTATGAGACCTAAGTCTACGTGAGCATGAATAATTCCTCCTCAATTGATCCTACTAAACCATATCTAGTCTACATGCAATCCATGTCAGTTGGGTTCGAGTCTAGGCTCCTAGGTTCACATGATATCAGAAAGTAAAAGCTGACATTTTGTAGAACACGATTTTGATAATTGAGCTAAGTCAAGGCACATGATTGATCAGACGAAGACAGGTCCCATCACGGTCACCAAACCTGTTATCATGGCAAATTTTTTTCCTCCCTCTACAATAGAGAGAGAAACGATTCTGTGAGTCAAACTTGACCAAAGTTTTGAAAATGATTTTTGAAAATTACTCTCCTCCATTTTTAAATATTGTAGGAAAATTCCGTTGAACGGGACTCGCCTGTCGGTACGAGGTTCAACCGTTCCTAGCACCTTTACCAGGGGTAATTGAACCAAGGATCAACGTGTGCTTAGCTAGGCTCAAATATCTAAATCATGTTCTATTTCCTAAATGCACAGAGAATCAGGTATGTGCTATGAAGTTTTTGAAAAATGCACATTTTGAAAAGATGATGTTTGCTTTTGATGTTTTGGAAAATACTTGAAAAAAGAATTTATTGAAAATCATGAATTACATTGGAAAATATTTCTTGGAAGACGGAGAAATTCACTTTATGAGGAGAAAAGGATAAAAACTTTGTGAGAATTTGATTTTCAAGGAAAATTTCATATGATTTTGAGAAAATTGATGAAATTGGGAATTGTATTCAAAGGGGTAGACATATATCCTTATGAAATATTTTTATGATGCAAACTAAATGAAATAAATGAATGAATGTAGATTCGAAAGATATTTTCAAAGGAAGTTTGAGAAAATTATTTGAGAAATGCAGTGATTTTCGAAGTTAGCCTAAGAGTGTAGGCCGAATGTGGCTTACACGAAGATGGCAAATCTGGGTCTCGTTCATATTCTGACTATAGCCATAAATACGAATTCCACCGAGTTTTTCAACTCCCTAAAAGTTTGTGCATGTGCCATTCGTGTCAACCATAATGGATTTTGAAAATGCATAAATTGTCATTCTTCAGATATCAGAATTTATGAAAGTAAACTATATGCAATGCACCCTATTCTATGCAGAAAATGTAACTCTTTCTGATATTACATCAAATAATAAATAAGAAAAAGAAATAAATGAAATCTTCTACTTGAATATCCCCGCAAAACTAGAAAATGGATTAGCACAGATATGTAGGTTTTTCTGGACTTATCCGATAATATGGAGAAATTATTGGATTTTATCCAGATATAAACCCAATTCATACCTCCTCCCGAATATAAATACAACAAATAAGTGATGCTAATTTATGAAAATATGAAAATAAAGTTTGGAAATTTAAAATTGATGTGAAAATGACCAAAATGCCCTTGATAACAAGACTATGGCCTTGAAATCAGAGTTTTTAGAAAGAAATTTTGTAAAAATGAAAATTTTGAAATTCAAATGAATGCAAATGAGAATAAAATCAAACATAAGATGCTATGATATGATTATATGCATGCTAAAACCCTAAAAATGCTAAAATATCACCAAAATATTGAATTTTGCTTGTATTTTGTGCGAATTAAACATTTCTTTTGATAGTTTGGCTAACACACATGGTAATTGAACTCAAATTCACACCAAATTTGGCATGGACAAGTATATTGATCTAAGAATGGAACAAAATATGAAAATCAATTTTTATGGCATTTTTTAATATGGAAATTAATAAAAACCCTAAAAAAAATATGGTTTTGGTCTACAAGCCTATACCTATCGTAATGACAGCATGATTTTGGGCACTAACTTACGATAGAAATTCAACAAATTTACAGGGTGATAGTAGACAGTTAGATGAAGATTTTTGCCTTTTACAGATTTGGGATTCGACCTATGGTTGGAGAATTACAACTCCAGAAATACTGATCGAATTCCGGTGAATCAAAAACCAATAAGAAACAACAGGCTTTTATCTAAAATTATGGAAAAAATACTAAATAGTAACCAAAATTCCTAAAATTTTAAGGGGGAATTGTAGACAAACAGAGGATCATATCCTATTTTTATAGATTTATCATTGAATCTATGATTGCAGAGAAAATGCTAGATTAACAAAGACCTAAATCACTTCAATAAATTGGAACAGGAAATCGATAGTATGCTTTAAAAATCTAGAAAAAGTAGAAATACACATCCTAAAATTCTAAAATTATGGGCAATGCCAGAAAACATCATGAGGACCAATTCCTATTTTGACATACCAAACATCCAACTTACAAGTCGAGACCTATAAATGACCTAAGTTGATCCTAACCTCTAATGACCTATAGCGAGCTCTGTAAAATGATCTATGTATTCTTATTTTTGAAAAATAACAAATTATAACAGAAAATTCTGATAAAATCCAGTAAAATACTAGATCTCTCCATGAATCCATTGTATTTTACAGATTGTGAATCGAATCTCTCCTAAGGGAGATCTCAGATTAACAACTTGTTATCATCGCAAAATTTTTCCCCTCCCTTGCGAGAGAGAAACGAATTTCGCGAGTCAAACTCGACCAAAGTTTTGAAAATGGTTTTGAAAATTTACTCGCCTCCGTTTTGAAAATTTGTGGGAAAATTCCATGGAATGGGATCCGCCTGTCGGTACGAGGTTCAACCGTTCCTGGCGCCTTTACCAGGGGTAATTGAACCAAGGACCAATTATGTGCTTTAACTTGACTCAAATATCTAAATTATGCTCTATTTTTCATAGAATGCACGAAGAATCAGGCTTGTGCTATGGAATTTTGAAAAATGCAAGTTTGAGAAAATATGATGTTTGCTTTGGAAAATTGAAATGCATTTAGAAAAGGACTGGAAAATGCTTGAAAATGGAATTCCTGGGAAAATCATTGAATTTTATTGGAAATCAGAAATTTGCATTGGAAAGTGATTTCTCAGGAAAATTTAAACTTTGGAAAATCGATTTTAAAATTTAGAATTGCTTTTCTGAGAAAATGGATTTGAGAATTCTAAGAAAATCTAAGAAATTCATTGGAAAAGGATTTTGAAATGAAAAATGGATCCTTAGGAAAACGAGAATTCTGAGAAAATGGATTTATGAAAACTTGGGATTTTAAAATTTGAGAATGTTAAAACATTGGAAAATATTAATTTGAACCTGGGAAATGCTTTGAAATCTCATTTGAAAATTTAGAATTCTGAGAAAATCCAATCCTGAGAAACTTGGTAAATCCTTGAGAAAATTTATTTTTTTTTCTTTTTTGAAATTGAAGTTAGAAAATGAATTTGACAATAATGCAATTTGAATGATGAAAATGAATGAATATGAATTTGAAAGGGAATTTCAATTGAAGAATTGGGAAATTCTTTTAAAACTTTGAAAAATGCAGTGCATTTTGAAGTTAGCCTAAGAGTGTAGGCTGAATGTGGCTGATATAAAGATCATAAATCTTGGTTTTCTTCGTATTCTGACTATGGCCATAAATACGAATCCCACCGAGTTTATAAACTCCATAAAAGCTTGTGCACATGCCATTCGTGTAAACCATAGTGAATTTGAAATAAATATGCATGAATCATACATCACATATTGAAATTTGCAGAAATTAAACTATATGCAATGCAGTCCTATTCTAAGCAGAAAATGTAACTCTTATTCCAAATATTACATTGCTTTTTACATTGAATTGAATAAAATAAAGAAATAAAATAACTAAGTCTTCTTCTTGAATGTTCCTGCAAAACTAGAAAACAAGGTTAGCACAAAAATGTAGGTTTTTCTGAATTTATCCGAAAATATGGGAAATTATCGGATATTATTCAGATATAAACCCAAATTCATACCCCTTTTGATATAAACATGATAAATAATGAATAAATTTCGAAAATAAACTTGAAAAATCGAAATTGGGGTCAAAATGACCAAAATACCCCTGATAACCTTGAAATCAGAGTTTTCTGAAAGAAATTTTGTAAATTTTGAAAATTTGAAAATCAAATGAAATAAATCAAACATAATATGATGAAATATGATGATATGCATGAAGTTTTGGAGAATTAGAAATTGAAATTTCAAAATTTAGGTCAAAATGACCAAAATACCCCCAATAACAAGACTATGGCCTTGAAACCAGGGTTTTCTGAAATAAATTTTGCAAAATTGAAAAATATGAAATGCAAAGGAGATTGAAATTAACCCTAATATGATTCTACATGCTTATATACATGATAAAAACCCTAAAATGGCAAAAATATCATAAAATATCGAATTTAACCTGATTTTCGCCTGATTTTCGCTTCTGAATTTAAAGATAAACTAACACATAGAGCAAATGAACTTGGAATTAAACCAAATTTGGCATGGACACCTAAAATAATTCTAGAAACATAATTGAGCTCGAAAATCTATTTTTTTGTATTTTTAAATATAGAAATTCAAATAAAAATCCTAAATTTTGTGATTTTTGCCTAAAATGTTGATTCTAAAGGAGATTTAGGATATCAAATTTCCATAAAAATTTCCCAAATTTTATGGGGTGACAGAGGACAGTAAGTCAAGGATTTTTGAATTTTACATTTTCTGGTTTTGACCTATGGTCGGAGCAGTGCCACTCCGGCAAGTCAGATCGGAATTCGGCGACTCTAGGATTTAGGGGAAACAGACAGGTTTCGGTAGAAAACATGGAAAAAATGGAAGACAGATGGTAAAAAGGCTGAAATTGTGGTAAAATGTCTCTGACAAATAGAAAAATATTTGATATTTTGACACCATTGGGATTCGGGTTATGGTTTGGAAAAGGTCATACTGTTATCAGAGACCTAAATCTCTGAGATTTCTGGACATTGGAATCTGTTAGACAGAAAAGGAAAATCCGGGAAAAATAATGAAACAGATCCAAAAATTCCCAAATTTTGGGAAATGACAGGAACTTGTGTTAGGAAAAACTTTCATGTTGAAAGTTTTTGCAGACGGATTACAGATTGTATGGACTCGGTTGATTAGGGTCTGTCTATACCCTGACAAAAGAAAATCAAGATTTTCCCAGGGGTCTGGGAAATCTGATTTTTGAAAGAGGCCAAAACTTCTTGGAAAAACCTCAAAATTTCCAGATCATTAGTAGATTAAATCATGAATCCACTGTGATTTTTGGAGAGCAATCCGAATCTCCCACAAGGGTGGTGTCGGAGGTTCTTTTCTGCTAAAGCAGAAATTGAAATTTCAGGAGGGTTTAAAACCCGATTTTGGATTTGAATTTTAAAATGGGGTTATAAAACCTGAATGGATCTGGATTTTTGGTAGGGAAACACAGATAAATAAACCCAACTATAATAAATTTTTCGAGATTTATTGATGAGGAACCGAACATGAAATAATGATTGGATAGTGCGCAAAAATTAAAACTTATAAAATAACAACATATCTTTAATAAAACTATCCTAAGCATATGAAATAATAATAAAAAATTTTTGCTGTAAACCTAAATGTGATGCTTGAAAACATAAAATCTATATGAAAATTATAACGAAATAAAAATAATCAGGGAGATAAGAAGTTTCTTTAATGTTGGCTATTGACAAAAGGGGATCCGATCCATCCTTTGAATGGATCCCTTCTTTACCTAGCCTTATCATGAAATATCGAGTTTTCAGCAATATAACTTAGTTCTAACTTCCTTTTTTTTTACACAACATATGACCAAGAAGTCTTACCTTGGAAGATGCTCACAGTGGTTGGAGAGGGCTGTTGCAAAGGGGAGGGATGAAGCAATAGGAAGGTGGCGGTGCGATGGTTGAAATGGAGGTTGCGGCTAGGCTTCAAGATGGCCGGAGCTGGATCAAAGTTGTGGTTGGTGCAGGTGGCTAGAGCTGCTGCAACTGATGGCCGACGTCTTGATCTACCACCAAGAGGGTTGGAGCAAAGGTGCTTCAGCCGTATGGGTGTCTCCCTTGTGTATGCTGGAGCTACTCCAGGATTGATGGTTGGAGATGACTTGCTGTGATGGAGAAGATGCAGCAAGATGGTTGAAGGAGAGTGTTGCTTTGGTGCTACAGCCAAAGGAGATGGTCTGTTACAAGGTTGGAAGGAGGCTGGAGTGGGAGATAACCACTGCAAGCTGGGGCAATGGTGGTGGTTCAAGGTGGTGTCTGCCTTGGTGCAATTGAAGGTGCAGCAAGGTGGGCTGCTAGAAGGCTGGTCTGATGTTGAACCGGCTGGAGCAGATGGCAGCCAAGGAGAGGAAGATGATGGCTGGGTGTAAAGAGAGTAAGAGAGAGCTGCTGTGGGCTGTAGAAGCAAAGGGGAGAGAAAGATAGAGTTCAAGGGAGAGAGAGAGAGAGAGAGAGAGAGAGAGAGACGTCAGATGAGAGGAATAGCTGCAGCCGTTCTCCTCTTTTTTTTTTTTTTTTGGTTAGTAACTTAGGTTTTAATTCATTAAAACCTAAGTTGCTAATAATAATAGCTGACTTTAATTTTTTTTGTCTACATCCATACGTGAATGGCTATCCGTGAATAGTTGCAGCCTTGGCTTTTGAGAGAATTTCAAAGGAAGTAAGGAAGAAAGGGGAAAGAAGGAAGGGAAGGAAAAGGAAAGAAGAGGGAAAGAAGGAAAAGGAAAGAAAAGGGAAGAAAGGAGAGGGAAAGAAGAAGAGGGGGCTGGAAGAACCATACGTGAGTGGAGAGAGAGGAAATAAAGAAAGAAAGAAAGAAAAGAAAAATGAAGAAGAAAGAAAGAAAAGAAAGAAAGAAGGAAAGAAAGGATAGAGGAAAGGGAAAGAAGAGGAGGAGAGAAAGGAAATGGAGAAATAGAGGGGCTGGAGGTTTGGGCGACCACCTTGTGGGTCCCACCTCTCTAAAAAAAAATAAAAAAAAATAATAAATAAAAATTAATAAAAACAAAAATAAACAAATAAAAAGAAGCATCTTTTTTTTTTTAATAAAATAGAAATGCAAATGAATGGGCCATCTCAGAGCGGGTCCAAATTTCAATTTTGAATTCATTTTGAAGATTAGAGGGGTAAAATAGTCTTTTTAGAAAGTTTCCAGACGAAACGAGCTATTTTTGGCAGTTTTTTAAACGAGCTCGGATTTTGAAGTTCAATACCCCGTTGCGAAGCAAATCCAGTGTAGAATTTGAAAATGTAATTTTGAAAGAAAACCAGATTGTTTTTCTCGAGAAAATGCTTTCAACAAAATGAGCTATTTTTGGCAATTTTTGAAACGAGCTCAGATTTTGAAGTTCAATAGCTCATTGCGAAGCAAATCCAGTGTAAAATTTAAAAATTTGATTTTGAAAGAAATCCAGATTATTTTTCTTGAGAAAATATTTCCAAATTTAGACTCCCGGGGTGAAAATGTCAATTTTGGAAACCCGAGGTTTGAAATTGATTTCTGAAAACTTTTAAAACTCAATCTGGATTGAAATTTATAAAGCTGGAGTTCTGGACTTCGAAAATGAAATGAAATGTGATGAAATGCTGAGAAATGATATGAAATGATGAGAAATGACATGAAATGACAAGCGAAATGCTAACCCTGAATGAAGAATTTTAGATTTTAAACCCCGATTGGCAGTTGTACTAGCTCAAAAGTTATTAAAATTGATAAAATTTGCAAAATAGCTCAAGAAATGGTTTTCGGGACTCTACTGGGTCAGAGTGACACTGAAAATTGAGGTTCGAGCTGGATTGAACTGAGATGAGCTAGATTGAGCTGGGTTTTAGAGTTTCAGAACTCAAATGAACTGACCAGGCACTGACTCAACTGACCTTTCTGACTGAATTTTCAAGAAAAGTTGTCATTTTTAGAGAAATGGTACGGAATGATTACTGGAGCGAAGTGAATTACGAACCTGAGCTAGGTTTGAGCTAGAACAAAGGTCAGTGATACTGACATGAACTAAAATCAAAGCTTGAACACTAGCTCAATTGACTGAACTCAACTCAATTTCAGTTGAAAGAGCTAAAATGGACTAAAATGGGCTCCTAGACAATTGGAAATGGTTTTGAACTGAAACTGGAGCGCTTGAACTTCTGGTGAGCTCAAGTTAGACTCTGGGGAGTATGACTGACTATGAATGACTGACTCAGAGACAATTGGCTTGGATTTGAGTGAGAAATGAGCTCATTTCTGAAGAGATGATCCCATTTTGGCAGTAATGGTCAGAAATGAAAATGGTCTGTTCATTGTGAGCTCAGATGAGCTTGACTTGATTGACATTCTAAATGTTCTGAACTGACCAATGAGCTTGGTTGACTCCGACTAACTGGGGTCCGGGATGACCTAGGGGTAAAATGGTAATTTTCCTAATAAAAGTTGGTAAAATGGTGATTTTCTGAAACTGACTCGGGTTTGACTCCTACACTGACCTAACAGGGTTGGCACTGCATGAGGAGGGTTGTTTGAGAATGAATGTGGAAAATTTGGGGTGTTTACACAACTCTACCTCTGGTGTATCCAACGTTTTCACAAAACTCAAAACCTGATTCGGTTTTCATTTTTTTAATGGGGTTACAGGACCCAAAACACTCAGATTTTTTGCAGGAAACTAATAACAAACAAACATGATCAACATAAAATTTTTAGGATTTATTGATAAAAAAATTCACATAAAATAATGACTGAATTGTACGCATGAATAAAACGCTATAAACTAATAAGCAAACATTAATGAAACTAAGTAAAATACCTATAAAGCAGTGAAATAAATTAAGTATAATGCCTATAACGTGAAACTTACATGAAAAACAATAACAAAATAAAAATGATCAGGGGGTATGACATTTACTTGATGCTAGCTATTGGCTAGAGGGATCTGATCCATCTATCAGACGGATCACCTCACTCGCATAGCATATGTATATAAAATAATAAATGCATTCAAACCCATATCGTTTTACGCTCAACCAAAATAGGATCACGCCATATTTATTTATTTATTTTTTTAGATGAAAATGAGAAAAAGAAAATCCGAATGAGAGAAAATAAAGCTCACCTTGGGGCTCACTTGGATGGTTAGAATGACTGAAGGAGTTGGAGCTTGATCCTGCTGCAACAAAGAAGGGTTGAAGGCGGACTGCTATGTCAATTGAAGGAGGCTGCAGGAGGTAGCAATAGCTGGGGCTAGAGCACCTTGAAGAAAGCAGCTATGGTGGCTGCTACCAAGGAGGAGATGAAGGAAGCTGGTGGAAACCTTACTGCCATGCCTGGAGGAAGGAAGAGGGGCTGAAGCCAATGGAAAGTGTGTGAAAGAGAGGGAGAAAGAGAATTAGAAAGAGAGAGGGAGGTCAAAGAGGGAAAGACCTTAGTTGTATGGTGCTTGTTGGGGGAATTCTTGGGGATTTAGAAAAAGGAGGAGAGGTTTTAAAGGAGAGAGGTGTGATCATCGCAAAAATTTTCCTCTTGTATTTCTCTCTCTTCCTTCTTTTTTCCTTTCTAACCTCTATTTCCCTTTTTGAAGGAGAAAATAAAAGGCAGAAAAGAAGAGAGAGAGGAACTCTTTTGCGAATGTCTCACTTGACCTTAATTTTGAAAAGATTTTAAAGATTACTCGCCTTCGTTTTTGAAATATTTGCGAGAAAAATTGGGAGACAGGGCTCACTCATCTGTACGAGGTTCGACCGTTCCTGGCGCCTTTACCAGAGGTAATCAAACCAATGATCAAATTTATGCCTTTTGCTTTGCCTTAATATTGTCTAAGAATTTATTATAAGTCTAGAAAATGTACAAAGAATCATGCTTGTGTAGATGCAAAAGATGTGTGCTATTTTAAGAAGAATTTTGGAAATTTTATCCAAGTGATTTTGAAATTATAAAGAATATGATGAAGAAATGGTTTTTGAAAGTTGAAGATGGACTTGGAGAAGTTAGATTTTCTAACTTAAGATTTAGAATAGATCTTGATCAAAGATTAAGATGAACATAAATTTTTGAAGAAGGGAGTTTAGAAAATAAGAAATGAAAGTTGAATATGGACTTCAAAATGGATCTAGATTTGAGAATTAAGATGGAATTTGAAGATAGAGTGGAACTCTAGATTTAAAATTTGAAATTAGAATGAAAGGTGGAAGAAATCTATATGGGATTTGGAATTTAGAATTGGGTATGAAGTCTGGAATCCACGATGAAATTGGATTCGAAGTCTGGATTTTGGGAATTCAGATGAGATTTAAAGATGGATCTGGATTTCGAAGATCTAAATAAGATCCGAAGATGGGTCTGGGCTTTGGGCATCTAGATGGGTTTTGAGAATAGAATTGGTTTTTGGAAATCTAGATGAAACCTGGAATTGGATCTGAGAGATCTAAACTGACTTTTGAAATTTGAAAGGAAGGACAAAGAATAAAACATTGAATCAGAACATGAATCTGAAAATTGCAAAGTTAAATTGAACTTTGAATTTTGATCTGAAATGTTGAATTGAATTTGAATTTGAATTCTGAAGATGAATTTGGAATTTCAAAGTTGAATTGAACTTTGAAATTCGATTTGAATGGGAAATTGAATTTTTGAATGTAAAAATGAATTTTGAAATTTCAAAGTCAAATTGGACTTTAAAATTGGAATTGAAAATTTAAAATGAGATAGAATTAAGAAAAAGAATTTGAATTTACGAATGAGAATTGATTTAAGAAATGAAGGAGGTATTTAAAGAATTATCTCAAAATCACTTGGATTTTGAAAAAGAATTTTAATATAATTCTATCCTAAATGATGAAATGAATTGAAGAATTTTGAAATTGAATTTTGAAAAGCATATTTCATTCTTTAAATGAATTAAAATAAGATTGAAGATATAATATATCCCTGACTATGGTCATTGAATGTATTATATAGTAATCATATTTAAATTCAAGTGAAGAATAAAATACATTTTTGGTGCCTTTATAGAGTTTAAAATGAAATTAACTCTCAATATACCCTGACTATGGCCATTGATATATATTTTGAGTTAATTTTAAGTTGAACTCTGATAAAAGAAGGAAATATTTAAAAATGTGATGATTTTAAAAGAAGATCCAGTGTGGATCCAGTGTTATTCCATAAGAGATAAGAATCCTAAGCATTGCCCACATTTTGACTATGGCCATCAATGTGAGTCATTTGCTTAGGATTAATTACCTCTCATTAGAATGGTGCACGTGCCATTCGTGTTCCCATTAGTGAAATTTTTAAAATAAAAGAGCAAAATGATATGAAACAAGCAATCTATGATGTTTACAATGCTTATTCATTCTATCTAAAATCTGGAAATATATGAAAGTGCACTAGGATCGAGACAACGAGCACTAGAGGGGGGGTGAATAGTGCTTTTAAAAATTGTCTGCGGAATATTAAAGGATTTTGCAAATCGAAAAGCAAACACACAAAGAACACAAGATTTTATCCTGGTTCGGTCTATCCCGACCTACATCCACTCCCCAAGCAAAACCCGCTTGAGATTTCTACTATCAACCTTGTTAACTACACGATCACACAGACCAAAACCGGTCCCACTTTCAGTAACAACCCTACTGAAAGCAAACAACTTCTTTACACCAAGGAGTCCTTTTTACAAAAAAGAAAAAAACAACTTACAATACAACCTATGAGCCTTTCTTTTGAATGCAAATGAGATGCAATTGGCTTTTGAGGTTGTTGAAATACTCTACTCACGAATTCACTATCTCTCAAAGTGATTTGAGTGAAAAACTGAAGTGAAAATATCAAGTGAGTGAGAAAACAAATACTTGACTGAATAGGAGTGAAAAGCAATAAGTAAATGATTCAAATCAATTGAATTCTTGTTGTTTTGAGTGTAAAATGCACTCATATTTATAGTTAAAGTTTTTCATACATTGAGAGTATGAAAGGGTGTCAAAACTGTCCATTTTGAACGATCAAAACGTTTGAAAAATGAAAAGACATGCCTTTTTGAAGTTTCAGAAAAATGGCAAAATTAGTCGACTGAAACATCAGTTAGTCGACTAATAGTTAGTTATTAGTAGACTGACAGTTATCGTTGGTCGACTGATCTGTTAATCGAGCCGTTTGAAAATCTGAACTTTTGAAACTTAGTCGACTTGAGAAAAGTTAGTCGACTGATAATATCATCAGTAGACTGAAAAACCTTTTCGTCGACTGCTGCTAAAATCTTCTGAAAAACAAACATTTTGTTCGGTCGACTGATAAAAGCATTAGTCGACTGCTGCTAAATTTTCAGAAAACACATGTTTTGTTCAGTCGACTGATAAAACTATTAGTCGACTGCTGCTAATTTTTCAGAAAACAGACATTCTGTGCAGTCGACTGATAAAACCTTCGGTCGACTAATTTGACAAAAATGACTTTTTAGAAAATATGGCGCGAAAGGATTAGTCGACTGGTAAGTCGATTGGTCGACTAATAAACATGAAAATTTAATAAAAGAGTTTTCTAAAAAGATTTTCAAGAGGGTTCTTTTTAGAAAAGTTTTTCTAAAGACTTTTAAGGTGAAATGCAACCTAAATATGCACTCTAAGTAAGGCTCTTACAAGAATCTAAGACTTTTAATGAATTAAACATTTGCACACTAGTCTTCAAAGATTCTTCATCGAATTCTTCAATTTCTTCATAGCCTTAGCTGAAATGCAGTTGATTCCACTTGCTCATCATCAAAACCTTGTACTTGAAGTATTATGAATGGCTTCATTGTCGTAACAATCTCTCCCCTTTTGATGATGACAAACTTAATCAAAGATGAAGCATTTAGATGCATAAATGGAGATTTTACTCCCCCTATCAATATGCTGCAAAACATTAAAAGTTAGCACATTTAAAGCACATATATCACATAATGATTGGTTTGCATTTTCATTCATCATTACTTCATGCATTTTATCTTTTTCTCCTAATTTTTGCATTTCTCTTGCAAGATCTCCTGCAAATTCAATGTAATGCAAGATCTTTTATCTTTTTCTCCCCCTTTGTGAGAATAAAAAAGAGTAAGGGCAGAAATAGCATAAGCAAAATAGCGATACAAGTTTAAAATATTACAACCCATAAAGTATGAAAGTTTAGACAACAAAGATCAGAAAACTGAGTTGAGCAAATCCTTGATTGAAGTAATCTCTTTCTGAATCGAAGATAGTTGTTGAGTCACATCTTCACAAAAAGTGTGTTGATGCAGCTCCAAAGCTTCCAGTCTCTGCATAACTTCATCATTGTCTTGACTTGTAGAAAAATTCTTTTCTTTTTGCATGAGATGAAGGTATCGCAAAAGGTGAAGGTTCAGAAATTGATGGTTCAGTAGGATCAGATGGTTCAGTTTGATCAACATTTAAAGGAGGCAGATATTTAATTTTCATTCTTTTAAAAATTGTTTGATCAAAGAACTCTTTTTGCTCAATACATTTTTCATTTGTTAAGGAAACTTTGAAATGTCTAAAAATACAAGTTAAAAGACAACCATAAGGAAGAAATGGTTTTTGTTTCCACAAATTTGTAAAATACACATTGGCCCAGTTGACAGAAATATTTCCAAATAAAACATAAAGAGTCGTAGAAAGATCTGTGGAATAATAATCAAAAGAACCAGTTTTAGGTAGAACATTATGGGCAAGGATTCGTCCAGCAATACGTGCACGAGTTTGAAGATTAGTATTTTTGAAAGGAGGGCAGTGAGGTGCACCTGGAAGAAGAATTTGTTTAAAAACTCTTTCATCATTTAATTCAATAGTGTTGAAAAGAGTGTCTGAAGGTGGAATTTCAAGAATTTCTCCAAGCAGTTTCGAATCAAACTTGATTTCAACATCACGAACAAGAGAGGACAAAATTCCAGTTTCATGATCCATTTGTAAATTCGTGTAAAACAAGTGAATAAGAAAAGGATAGTGAAGGGTATCTGCACAGGCATCAAAAAGATGTGAAATTCCAGGAAATAATTATCTTATGTTGTAACGAGAAAATAAGTGAAATAGAACATTTCAGCCTGGTAAAATAGGTAGTGCAGAAATTGATCCAAAAGTATCATACAAAAGAGGATTTCAGAGTAATCTGAGTGAAAAAACATGTCTTGAAGTAGGTGTAGGAGGAGGAGAACCTAAACCTTTTGCATATGCAGACTTCATACGAGGCATGATTAAAAAACAGATTTACCAAAAATGTCGGCTTCCAAACGATTTCCGGCAGAAGGAGAATGTTGTCCGGCATTCAGAAACGAAGAAAAATACGATGGCTGACGGCGAGTGTGAAGGCTGTCACAAGGGGATTCCGGCAATGGCGGAAAATACACTGTCACGGCAAGAGAGTTCCGGCGTGTTTTGAAGATGCGCTAGTTACTGCAAGAGGATTCCAGCGTTTCAAGATCACGCCCAGAAGACTCCGGCGTCTCCTTGTCACGGCAAGAAAATCCCGACGAAGATGGGATCGAACGGCACTACGAGGGTTTTTCGGAAGAAAGAGAGGCAAAAGAGACCAAAAGGGGTTTTCGTTTTAAGGGTTTCATTTTTAAGAAAAATGAAAAGGTACGAAAATGAAGTGAAACGATGCCTATTTTAAAAAGAACGGGTAAAAAAAAATCCAAGGGGTATTGGGTCCCTTCATTTAAAACATTTTAAAAATTTTAGTCGACTAAAACTTTATCGGTCGACTAAGAATTTGTGACTCATTCTAAAAAATATCATCAGTTGAATATATCGGTCGACTAATATAGTGCGATTCATTTTAAAATTCTAAAACATCAGTCGACTAGAATTTTATCGGTCGACTCATAAAGTGCGATTTTGAGATTTTGTTCAAAAAACAACATTTTTACAAATCTAAAAATGAGCAAATACCTAGTTCTCTCCTAATTCTCATAAAATCTTCATTCTTAAGAGGTTTAGTGAAGATATCGGCATGTTGTTCTTTAGTGGAAATAAAATTTAACGAAATATCTCCTTTTAACACATGATCTCTTAAAAAATGATGTCTAACTTCAATATGCTTAGTTCTTGAGTGCTGAATAGGATTTTTTGAAAGATTTATAGCACTAGTGTTATCACAATAAATAGTTGTTGTGGTGTAATTCAAACCAAAATCTTTTAAGGTCTGTTTTATCCAAAGTACTTGTGAACATGCTAAACTAGCCGCTATATATTCAGCTTCAGTTGTTGAGAGTGATACTGAATTTTGCTTTTTACTAAACCAAGAGACTAAGGAATTTCCTAAGAAATGACAAGTTCCACTAGTACTCTTGCAATCAGATTTACTTCCTGCAAAATCTGCATCACTATATGAAACTAAATCAAAGGAAGATGATTTTGGGTAAAACAAACCAAAATTTGAAGTATCTTTCAAATAACGAAGAATTTGTTTTATGACAGTTAAATGAGATTCCTCTGGATTAGCTTGAAATCTTGCACACATACACACACTAAACATAATATCAGGTCGACTAGCAGTTAAGTATAATAGAGATCCGATCATACCTCTGTAGAGCTTAGTATCTACACTTTTACCATTTTCATCTTTATCAAGAGAAGTAGTTGTACTCATAGGATTCCTTCTTGATTTCGATGAGTCCATCCCAAATCTCTTGAGAAGTTCTTTTGTATACTTAGCCTGATTGATGAAGATTCTTTCTTCAGTTTGCTTTATTTGAAGTTCAAGGAAGTAGTTTAATTCGCCCATCAAGCTCATTTCAAACTCTTCCTGTATAGCTTTAGCAAATTCTTTACAAAGAGAATCATTAGTAGAACCAAATATTATGTCATCAACATAAATTTGCACAATAAGAATATCTGAATTAAGATTTTTAATAAATAAAGTGGAGTCTACCCGACCAATGGAAAAACCAGATTGTTCTAGAAAATTTCGTAGTCTTTCATACCACGCTCTTGGTGCTTGTTTGAGTCCATACAAAGCTCTTTTCAATTTATAGACTTTTTCTGGATATTTCTTATTTTCAAAGCCTGGAGGTTGCTCTACATAAACTTCTTCATTGATGTGTCCATTTAAAAATGCACTCTTAACATCAATTTGATATAACTTGAAGTTCATGTAACTAGCAAAAGCAAGCATCATTCGAATTGACTCTAATCGATCCACTAGTACATAGGTTTCATTAAAATCTATGCCTTCTTCTTGATTATAGCCTTGTGCTACTAGCCTTGCTTTGTTACGAATGACTTCACCATTTTCGTCCAGCTTATTTCGGAAGACCCATCTTGTTCCAATTACTGGATGATCCTTTGGTCTATCAACTACATCCCAAACATCATCCCTAGTAAATTGGTTAAGTTCTTCAGACATGGCCAAAAGCCAAAATTCATCATCACAAGCCTCATTGATATTCTTTGGTTCTAATTTAGATATGAAAGCAACATTTGCAATATATTTTTTTAATTGCCTTCTAGTTTGGACACCACTCTTTATTTCACCAATAACTTGTTCATGTGGATGATTAGGAACCAAACCGGTTGAAGAGGAATATTTACTTGAGAAGTACTCTCTATCAAGGGTTCTTCTTGAAGTATTACTTCTTCTTCTTCGCTTAGAGGTATAACCTGCTCACAATTCTCATCAAATGCAACATGTAAAGATTCTTCAATACAAGATGTTCTTTTATTGAAAATACGATAAGCTTTACTTCTAGAAGAATATCCAAGAAATATTGATTCATCTGATTTTGAATCAAACTTATCAAGATTATCTTTGGTATTTAATAAGAAACATTTACTACCAAAAATTTTGAAATATGAGATCTTTGGTATACAATCATAATACAATTCAAAACATGTTTTATGTAAAATTGGTCGAATAAGAACACGGTTTAGAACATAACATGCTGTATTAATTGCTTCAGCCCAAAAGTATTTTGGTAAATTTTTATCTTGAAGCATAGTTTTAGCACATTCTTGCAAAGTTCTATTCTTTTTTTCAACAACTCCATTTTGAGGAGCCGCTCTAGGAAAAGCAAAGTTGTGAGATATACCATGTAAATCACAAAACTTTAGAAAAGATTCATTTTCAAATTCACCACCATGATCACTACGAATTTTAATTATTGATGTAGATTTTTCATTTGTAATTCTTTTACAAAGTTTAGAAAATTCCGAAAAAGCATCATTTTTGCTTTTTAGAAAAATCAACCATGTAAACCGAGAATAATCATCTACTATAACAAAAGCATACTTGCTACCATTCAAACTTTGAATTCTAGATGGTCCAAAAAGATCTAAATGTAAAAGTTCAAGAGGACGTTTTGTTGAAACTATATCTTTTGCTTTAAAAGAACTCTTGATTTGTTTACCCCTTTGGCAAGCATCACATAAGTGATCTTTCTTAAATGGTATTCTAGGTAGGCCTCTTACAAGATCATTCTTGGATAACTTTGAAATAATTTTAAAGTTAACATGTCCAAGTCTCTTGTGCCATAACCATTGAATTTCATTTGAAACAATAAGATATTTTTCATTAAAAGTGGGTAATTCATCTAAATATATTTCATACACATTGTTCCTTCTTTTACCTTTAAAAATGATCTTTTTAGATTGAAAATCAAAAATTAAGCATAAATCATTTTCAAAAGAAACATGAAAACCTTTATCACATAATTGACTAATAGATATTAAATTATGCATTAAACCATCTACTAAAAGAACATTTTCTATCAAGGGAAATTTTGGATTACCAATATTACCAATACCTATTACTTTTCCCTTGTTATTGTCACCAAAGGTGACAGTTCCTCCATCCTTATTTTGGAGGGTGGAAAATAACTCCGGCCTTCCAGTCATATGTTTGGAACAGCCGCTGTCCAATATCCATTTGCTCCTTATGTTGTGTACCTACAACAAAATTAGAAAACAGAGCATTTGACCCCTTTCTATTTTCGGGTCCATGAGAGTTAGTCTTAGGAACCCATATCCATTTGGATTTTGGTTTCCTTTGATAATAAATATTCTTTCTATAAAAGGATTTATCATGTCTAGAATAATCATGTCTGGAATAATAAGCATCATGATTAGATGCATTTCTTTTAGAACTAGAAAGTTAAGTTCTATGAACAAATGGTTGAGAATAATGTCTTTGATTTTTCACCACATAGTTTGGTCTATTTTGAGTATCAAAGAAGCTATATCCCAATCCGGTTTTATTAACCGAGCATCTTTGAGAACCAAGAAGTTTTTCTAGATTCTCTTGACCATTTGTGAATTTGGTCACTATAGAAACAAGATCATTTGATTTTTCTTTAAGACTAGATATTTCTTTTTGTAAGAGATTGGTTCTAACTCCAATTTCTTTTATTTCAAATGTTTGGCAAGAGTTTTCCTTCTTGAGATCTTCTATCTCTTGAAGTAACACTTTATTTTGAGAGTCAAGAGTTAAATTTTCAGTTTTTAACTCTTTATTTTTAGAATTTAGACTCTTAAATTTAGCATATAAATCATTTAATGCTTCAAATAACTCATCATAGTCAAATTGACTTACCAAATTTTCTTTTGCTACAAAACACATGTTGGCGACTTCTTTATTTGTTTCTTCATCGGAAGAGGAGTCACTATCATCCCAACATGCTTGAAATGCCTTTTTCTTCTTGAATTGGTCCTTGGGCTTGATTTTGAGAAGAGGACAATCTTTCTTGATATGTCCTGCCTTTTTGCAGTTAAAGCATTTAACTTCATTGGGATTGGAAGAATCTGCTTTCTTTACCTTTCTTTGAAATCTTCCCTTTTTGATGAATCTTCTGAATTGCCTTGTGATGAGGGCAATATCTTCATCTTCATCTTCATCTTCTTCTGAATTTTCTGAGTCAGAAGTAGCCTTAAAAGTAAGAGACTTCTTTTTGGGCTCTTCTTCTTGTCTGTCTTGAAGTTGGACTTCATATGCCATAAGGTTACCAACCAAATCTTCAAGAGTGAGAGTGTTAAGATTATTTGCTTCTTCAATAGCAGTGGTTTTTCTCTCCCATTCAGAAGTTAAACACCTTAGAATCTTTCTGACTAAATCCACTTGTGAATATTCTTTTCCAAGGGATTTCAAAGTGTTAGTTATATCGGTCATTCTAGTTACCATGTCGATATAGATTCATTTTGCTTCATTTTGAACAATTCAAATTTATGAACTAAAGAAGCAATTTTAGATTCCTTTACCTTTGACGTACCTTCGTGAGTCACGAGAAGAGTATGCCATATTTCATTTGCTGTAAAGCATTGAGAGATGCGATTAAACTCTACCTTGTCAACGGCACAGTACAATGCATTCATGGCTTTGGCATTCAGTGAAGCAGTCTTCTTTTCATCATCGGTCCATTGGCTGAAATCAGTTGATGGAGTTTGGTACTTTTCTGAAACAACTCTCCAGATTTCGAGATCCATGGATTGTAAGAACATTATCATTCTTACTTTTCAGTATCCATAGTTTGTTCTGTCGAAGAGAGGAGGACGAACAGAGGAGCTTCCTTCTTTGTGCTGAGATGTTGTAGTTGCCATGCTAGATGATGGTCAAATCAAAGTAATAGAAAACCTGTGCTCTGATACCAAATGAAAGTGCACTAGGATCAAGGCAACGAGCACTAGAGGGGGGTGAATAGTGCTTTTAAAAATTGTCTGCGGAATATTAAAGGATTTTGCAAATCGAAAAGCAAACACACAAAGAACACAAGATTTTATCCTGGTTCGGTCTATCCCGACCTACATCCACTCCCCAAGCAAAACCCGCTTGAGATTTCTACTATCAACCTTGTTAACTACACGATCACACAGACCAAAACCGGTCCCACTTTCAGTAACAACCCTACTGAAAGCAAACAACTTCTTTACACCAAGGAGTCCTTTTTACAAAAAAGAAAAAAACAACTTACAATACAACCTATGAGCCTTTCTTTTGAATGCAAATGAGATGCAATTGGCTTTTGAGGTTGTTGAAATACTCTACTCACGAATTCACTATCTCTCAAAGTGATTTGAGTGAAAAACTGAAGTGAAAATATCAAGTGAGTGAGAAAACAAATACTTGACTGAATAGGAGTGAAAAGCAATAAGTAAATGATTCAAATCAATTGAATTCTTGTTGTTTTGAGTGTAAAATGCACTCATATTTATAGTTAAAGTTTTTCATACATTGAGAGTATGAAAGGGTGTCAAAACTGTCCATTTTGAACGATCAAAACGTTTGAAAAATGAAAAGACATGCCTTTTTGAAGTTTCAGAAAAATGGCAAAATTAGTCGACTGAAACATCAGTTAGTCGACTAATAGTTAGTTATTAGTAGACTGACAGTTATCGTTGGTCGACTGATCTGTTAATCGAGCCGTTTGAAAATCTGAACTTTTGAAACTTAGTCGACTTGAGAAAAGTTAGTCGACTGATAATATCATCAGTAGACTGAAAAACCTTTTCGTCGACTGCTGCTAAAATCTTCTGAAAAACAAACATTCTGTTCGGTCGACTGATAAAAGCATTAGTCGACTGCTGCTAAATTTTCAGAAGACACATGTTCTATTCAGTCGACTGATAAAACCATTAGTCGACTGCTGCTAATTTTTCAGAAAACAGACATTCTGTCCAGTCGACTAATAAAACCTTCGGTCGACTAATTTGACAAAAATGACTTTTTAGAAAATATGGCGCGAAAGGATTAGTCGACTGGTAAGTCGATTGGTCGACTAATAAACATGAAAATTTAAGAAAAAAGTTTTCTAAAAAGATTTTCAAGAGGGTTCTTTTTAGAAAAGTTTTTCTAAAGACTTTTAAGGTGAAATGCAACCTAAATATGCACTCTAAGTAAGGTTCTTACAAGAATCTAAAACTTTTAATGAATTAAACATTTGCACACTAGTCTTCAAAGATTCTTCATCGAATTCTTCAATTTCTTCATAGCCTTAACTGAAATGCAGTTGATTCCACTTGCTCATCATCAAAACCTTGTACTTGAAGTATTATGAATGGCTTAATTGTCGTAACAATGTAAAGTTCTCATTGATATCTAGCTATTACAACTTGAATTAAAATTTCAAGAGCTTCTAATTTAAGAGAGAGGAAGTTTAACACTTTAACTTCTCCTGCAAAACAGAGTTAGCATGAGACGAGAATATGAAAATACCATATTGAAAGATCCTACCTATATATAAACATGCCTAGATTAATGAAAGATTCCTATGTGAAGACATAATGTATCATATGACTAAGGCAATGGATGTAGAGATGTATGGATGTTAAAGCTTTATGCATGGATAGAACATGGTAGGGGTTGGAAAGTGTTGTGGAGATGGGGTATGAAAATGCTATGGTGAAGACATTTAATATATGCCAAATATGAAGGCAAGCATAGGCTAGCCATGGGCAGTGATGGGGTGTTAGTAATGGTGAATGGAATGGAAGTGAAGGCAACACAATGCACTATCGCCACTGCAGTGGTAATGCAATAGGTATTGGATGAACATGCAGTAGAGGGTGACTATGCTACAATAGTAGCAGGGCTGGTGATGAGTGTGAGGGAAATCAGTGTATTATATGGATGCATTACAAACACAGGAAAAAGGTGTGCCATAGGGTGTGTTGTTATAGGTAGTGGTGTTGTGCATGCAAAGGCTGTACATGGGGTAAAACACATATATGGATTTACAGGGACAACACAGAAAATGGAGTGGATCATATGTGGTAAGGTGGATGGACAATGGTATAGTGCAGTAATGGATATTGGGGAATGATGTTGTGTGGTTAGGGAAGAGGGTCATGGCTATACACTGCAAATAATGATAAAGAAGATGTGGGTGCTATGTAGGGAGTGGTAGGCTGGTGAAAGTAAATGGGATAAGGTATGCCACAGCCTGCAGCAATGCTTGACATTGCTGCAGATGCTTAAAGGAGAAGAAAACACAGGAGTGCATTGGCACTGCTGTGAGCATATAAAAGGCTACAACAGTGCCAAGCACTGCTGTAGGTGATGGTCACTAGGTAAGTTATGCCACGTATGTTGCACATGTGGCAGTAGTGCTCAAGGGAAGAAGGTGATGAGTTGCAGCAGTATGATGTGTACAAGTGATGGGTTAGGCAGCAAATTACAACAAGATGTTGTAGATATGATGCTGGGAAATGGTAGAGGGCTGGAGTGGGTGAATAATGCGATTTGCAGCAAAGAATTAGTGTGGTGGTGATTATAGCAGTAGAAGGTGTTGTGAAGGGTGTATAACAGTGGATTGTGGATGTGTGCAGGTGTAGATGATAAGGGTAAGGCGTGCAAGGTAATGTTAATGAGTAAGTAGGGGATCAATAAATAACCATGTTGTATAAAGGGATGCCATGTAATGCATGTAATGAGTGGGTGCAAGAGGTGACAAATGCCAAGCATATTCTTACCAAAAACTGGATATACTACAACTAAGTGGCACAATAAATGGAATCAGATGCTAATAAATTGTTCAAGCCAGATGCAAGGGATAACATCATTTGCTAGATGCTGATGTTACAAAATCAATGAAAAACGTGAAACAATCAGTATATGGTTGGTACTTTTGGAGATGATATTTTTAAAACATATTTTTTAATGAAAACAAAGGAAAATCGTCAACCAAAGATATAAAAACCGACTTTCCACCGAAGTGGCGAGTACGGGTCAAATCCACAGGGAACGGGATACTTCTGACTTAATTCTAAAATAACACTTTATTACTATAAAAAGTTTACAATCTATGTCAATATTACAAGTTACAGTAAATAACAAGCTAAACTATGAAATGAAAACTAAAACAGGAGGCTAAGTCTTCTGCAGATCTCCAGGGGCAAAACCGTCTTTTCACCACAAGTGCGCAGTGCACTGCATATTTGAATTACACCTGTGAACCTGTTCTAACTTATCAACCTACACAATGAAAACACTAAGTTAGTACACAATTAAAAATTAAATCTAATTTACATCTACAACTAGTGTTAAACTAATTCTGAAATTAAACTATAATTAAATCAACATATAAAACTAAAATTAAACTATCTAATTGAACTAACTAAGTAAAACAACTTTAATTAATCTAATTATTGTTAATTTTCTAACTACAAGACTAGAAAACAGTAAAACTACACGAAATTGAATAAATACATAAAAGACTGTTTTGTCCCTAAAGAAGGCAAAAATGGATTCTGACGGCTCTTCGCAAATTACAGATTTGAGGGGTCAAACGATTTTAAAAATTCACCAACTCACTTCTATTCTGTAAAAGACAAATCCAAGAAACTGACACATTTTACGGATTTGAAAAATACGTTCTGGATCTCCAGATCTAAGCGTTTCAAAATCAGGATAATTTTGGAAATCGCTGGACCCGAAATTTTAAAATCTAAAAAAGCTGTTTTCATAAAACGCTTAAAACACAGACCAAATCAACTCGGATCGAGCTGAAATTTGGTCTGCAGACAGTTAACACACCAATGTGAAGAATAGAAAAATAATTTTTATAAAACTCAATAAAAATTCACATGCGATGATGAGTGCACGATCAGGTAAAAATTAGGGTTTTGGTTCAGTGCACTATTCATTTCTTTGAATCCACTATTGACATTTTAACAATAAATCACATGGAAGAACAGTCCTAACGACACCTAAAATACTGCTAAATTACATCAAACAATAACAATTAAACTAAGTTATAAAAACTTGGAAATAAATGACACAATGTAAACTAAAGTTAATCTAAACATAAAACCATACTAATTTATACTCAACTAAGTTATGAACCTACTTATAACATCTATATAAATGCAACTAACTAATATCATGTAATCTATCTAACCTAAACTAATGAATTAACTAATTATCTAACTAATAATTCTAAAACCTAAGTAAACAACTATTAACCTATGGTTATGTTAACTAACTACCTAGGATTAGATAATTGACTAAGTTAGATACTAACTAGGGTTAATTAGATGTACGGTTAGGGTTTTAATTAACTAGGGTCTACTAGGTTGATTTCTAACTAAGGGGAGTTAACTAAGGTTAGCTAAGGATAAATAACTAATTACGGTTAGACACCTAAGGTTAGACTACTTAACTAAGTTTAGTTGGGGTTAAACTATGGTTGAACTAGGGTTCGGTTATGGATGAATTAACTACTTAGGTTAATTACTAACTAGCCCTACTAACTATGGTTAGTTAGGGTGAACTAACTATCTAAGGTTAGTTTAACTAACTATGGTTAGTTGGGGAGCCATGGTTAGACTAGGGGGTCGGTTATGGATATGGCATTAAATTGCACGCCACCCTAGATGAAAAACTAATTATGCTAAGAACTAAATATTACTTAATAGCATGAGTAAAGACCTAAGTTAATTTCTAAATTAATCTATCTAAGTAAAACCAATAAATGAAATATAAACTAAGGTTACAACATATCTAATTAGGCCTACACGACTTTACAAAATCTAAACTATTACTACCTAATTAATGCTAAGTCAAAAACTAGGAAAGGATTAATTAGGGCTAGTTAATATGAGCAACACGATTTTGGTAGGGGCCAACTCCTCCTCTTCTTACCTTAATTGTCATTTAAGAAAGATATTAAATATCCAAAATCGTCCAACCCCTTAGGCTCATGTGTTTTGGAGTTCTTTCATTAAAAACCATAGAGCCCATTTTGAAAACCTTTCCAAAATCACATTCCACGAATTTGGCTGGATGTAAAAGAGGCTATAGCATTAAATTCTTGCCTTAATTGCACATTGGAAAGTGTTTGATTTCAAAAACCGTCCAGCCCCTTGGGACATGCGTTTTTCATTGTTTTACTCCAAATATTAATTCCTTTTTTAAAACATTTCCCAAAGCATCACACATTTTTGGGTTGGCTTTAAATGACATTTAGAATTTCAAATCTTGCCCAAAAATCATGTAGATACCTTTAGAAGGCTCCTTGGAATTCCAAAGGGTTTCCACATTGGAAAGGAGAAGTCCTTTATGACTTGGCTGGAAAATAGAGCTTTACTTAAATGCAATTCACGAAATTAGAGGAGAAAGAACCTTTACCAAAAACGTATTTGCAACTACAAAGACCATATTGCCCCTTATTCTCAAATATCAATCATTCACTAACTAAGCTAATCTAAATTAATCTAACTAACTTAATATCTATATAAATTAGTCAAAGGGCATGGACAAGAAATTACATCTAACATATAAAATCGACATTACTAGACTAATTCTAAATTACCTAAAACGACATACCTTGAATCTAGACAATATAAATCTTACTTAAAACATTCAAAAGACCTCTACTAAAATTAATTAATACCACTAAGACAATTCAACACTTACCTAAACTATGGAAATCGATTTTAGAAAAAGAACACAATGCAAACATTACCAAAACTAAAATATACAAAACGTTTTCTACAAGACAACCTTACATTGAATCTAGACATGCTAATTACAACTTTAATAAAACCTAAAGACTTACCAAATAACTCTACAACCTTGCTGGGCCTCTAATGGCCGTCCTACCTTTGAAGAAGATGACTACACTCACAAGAAACACTAAATATCTAATTTAACTACTAACACAACTACTATTACAAAGCTAAATTAAACTAAACTAACATCCGATTATCACTAACTAATTAGGCTAAAAACACACAAACTGAAATGACTAATCATGCTGAAAATTTAAAAAACGAAAACATGCTCTAACTAGCTACATTACATGTGACTAAGATCAAAATGCCAAATATAATTTACACATAACTCTACCTATGAAAACTACATGCTTTTGTACAGTCAATAGAACAAATGACACTACTTTTATCAAACTGAATTAACAAAAATGCTACAGCAATTTAATATTCACTATTAAGCTAAACTATCTACTCGCTATTTATGAAAAACACTCAAATGACCAAGAACTTGAAAACGACATTAACTATGATAAGATCTACATAATATACTACTAATAAAAACATCTTCAGACCTAACTACAAATGGGATATCATGATGAACACGCAGACATATGACAACAGCAATTTTAGACTACACACACACCCCAAAACATACCAACGTTGGATGAAAAACATTATTTTTAATAAACCAAACCACCTAAACAATCTACATGCTGGTCTATGCATGACACTTCTATGCTAAGGCTGACAAACATACAAAAAAAACACAGCAACATCACTCACGCACATGATTAGGTTTTATCTAGAAGAGAGGGATGAGAGAACCAACCTCCAGGGCGATCCGACGACTGAGGGAGAGAAAAGAGCGGACTTTGCTTGACTTTGCACCGTTCGGAACCTCGTTGATGCTGTCTAACATCTCTTTGTTGTACTTTTACAGGGATCTACAGGTGGTGGTATTCCGGGACGAGGAAGAAGAAGAAGCAGTGGTGAAGATGCGTAGAGGGCCGTACGGGGGTAGAGACGACCGACCATGAAGAAGTAGACGGCACCCCTACCATGGATAGAACACTCCAATGCTGAAAATACCTGCAAAAGACAACCTCAATAATTAGTTTCAGCAGGGGGAGAAGAAGGACAAGATGTGAAAAGAAAAGAATGGAAGAAGAGGATGGCTTCTCCATTGAAGGTGGTCTCCATGGATGAGGAAGAAGGTGGATGAGAGGGGCGGCTTGAAAGAAGGTGGAGTTGAGTTAGATTAGTGCCCCTAGGGCACGAAAATCAAAGCAAAGACAAACTGGAATGGGCGTCCCTCACCCCTTTTCACAATTTTGGCTATTTCAGGCATTTTACAAAAACAGGTTTAAAAAGAAAATATTTATTAGGCGCCTCTTTCTGCAGGGGTTTTTTAGAAAATAGTTTTACAAAACTTAAATGGGCTGGAGCTGGGTTGAAACAATGTATTTTGACCCAAATCCAAGATCCAAATGGGCGTCTGGATCCATATCTCTCAAATCGGCTCTGATATTTGACCCGCTACACTGTAAATGCCATAATTCCTTCAAATTAACTCTGATTTCGATGAAATTCGAACCATAGCTCCCTAACATCATTATGCACCTAATTGTATGCTTTAAACCTATAGATGATGCATTTATGCAGTGAAAACATGATAATAAAACATATTATTTATACATCATCAGTATATATACATCAGTTTCTGCAACTTAGATATCCAGTAACCTGTGAGCTGGTCTCGGCGAGTGCAAGGCGAGATTCTAGATGACTATCAGTTAATGACAAGGATTTAAGTTGATCTTTGTTCAGCAAGTTTGTTGTGCAACGATGTGCTTTTAGTGCCTTTCAATACCTTCTGACTTTACCACCTACATCACCTCTCCTGGAAATCCCCTTTCTCTCGCTCTTTTTTTTTGTTTCCAGCCAAATCATTTAGAGAGAAAGGCATCCAACCAAATCATCCATGAGTTTGACAACTGCCATAATAAGTTGCAGAATGTATTCAAAGGCTCAAGTAACCATCTTATGAAGGCCAAGTGAGGGTACATGAGGAATTTATATATGTACAACAAGGGTGAATGACAAGTGTGCCTTTGGAGCATTACATTGGTCACTTCATCTCTCAAGAAGATACGTAACAGACTTTTTTTTTTTTAACATCTATTTTCACTATTGCAGCAAAAGTAATCCAATATACCATTGTGGAAGTCAGCACGGTAATATAACAACATGCTCTATGGTATATTTCACTGATTAGCTACTTCAACAATGAATGGATGAGTGAATTAATCAAATAACAAGTGAACCAGCGACACAATGAACGAATCAACGAATAAAACAAAAACTATTAAGAAAATCCATGATATCAATACAGGGAAAAGAGAAAAGAAAGAATGAATAACATGAGGTACGAAGGAATGCAAAAGAATGAAAATACATTATAGGCATTATATCAAGGGAAATAACAAAACCAAAATGTAGATAAGGAGGATTAATTATATACACACAATTGCGAAACACATAATGAGTATATGATTATGGAAATGTGCAGAGCAGGTAAAAAGGAAAATTGAAGCCAATGCAGATTGTGTGATTTCTGCTAGTTTAATCTTTATAGTATGATTGGCTACCATCCGCACCCCCTCCCTTTTCATCCTTCAAACTCCACTACCTCCTCTCAGAGGTGAAGCAGTAAGTTCATTACTCTGTCCAAACTAATTTAATTCGACTCATGGTATTGGACCATTGCCAAAGATCTTTAAGATTATTTAACCATGAATGCATGGACGAGCAGTGATCAAGGATGGCTATACCGACTGATTTTTGATATGATGATACATATGCTAGCAGACACCACAACATGAAAACATATACCAAAGTTTTAGAACGTGAATGGGGAAAACACTGGCTCATAAGGGACGACATGATGGCATACAGGATAAACTTGATGGAATTATATTTTTAACGGAAGGGAAACAGAAATAATGTTATAACCATAAAAACTGGAAATAATACCGAGTAAACCAAAACATGGAGAGCACCACAAACGATTAATATCCAAATGAAAGATGCAAACAAGCGGAAATAACCCTGTAATGTCGATGATGGGAACAAAGCCTCAGAAATCTAAGGAAAAACATCAACAGAATGCTTAAATGGTGTGCCAACAAGGATGCAACGAAAAATGACAACGATAAGTCCATTATATAAAAAAAAGCAAGAAACACATTATGTACAGATAATCACTATTAATGGGAAGATGAACCCAATAAAATAAAATAAAAATGAGAATCGATCTAGGTAATCGATTAATTTTTTAAGAAAATGTTGAGATCCATTGAATGCAAAAACCGAGTTATGCTGAAAGAAAACAGATCTAATGATCTAAAACTAAAAAATTGCTCACTGGATTTCAAATCAGATCCAACCAAAAAAACTGGTTTCACGGCGACCTGATTCTTAATATTTCACTATTTGCAATGCTGAATAAAAAAAATAAAAATAAAAATGAATGTAAGAATATAACCATTCTTGTTGATGTTGCATTGAGGTGGGATGATCTGCTATAAGAAAATCATCCTTACCACGATTGCTTCAGTGGGACACAGCAAGAAACTCAAAGGAGAAGGTATCGATAACAAAAAGGGACTAAGAAAAGACACTTACCTTGTTTGCAGGGATTATGAAGGAAGAAGGAGAAGAGTGGTGCTCTGGCTTGCTGTTATTGCTAGTATTGGAAGCCTGACTCAGCTGAAATGAAAGGACATTCCGCAGATCGACTTCTTGAATGATTCCTGATTTGATGGAGCTTCAATTTGAGGAAAGAGCAAAAAGCCTCTGATATATAGTGGATATATTGAAACTCTGGAGGTCGATAGCAATGAACGAAGGGGATGAAGAAGGCTTTTGCTGCCAGGAGGGTCGATTTCCTCCAGTGGGTTGAGAAAAGAGAGGCTAATAAAGAGGTGAAGGGAAGGAAGGTAATAGAGAAGAAGAACCCAGAGAAAGAGCGTGAGATGGAGGGGTGATAACGGATGCCCGAATGAGGCGATGGATGCCTCTTTTTATCGAAAAGGGAAGAAGCTTTAGGAAATGGGGAAGACGTTAGGCATCGATGGTGGATGCAAGGTGAGGATGATCGAAGGGTTGCCAGCCCTTCGATCTTCATCGATGGTCTCCAAAGGGAGAGCGGGAATGGGAGAGAGAGAAAGAGAAATGCGTGCGAGAGGCTTCCAGGGGGAGAGAATGCGAGAGAAAGAGGGAGAGAAACGAAGCAATTTTTTCAGAATTTCCAAAAACAAGGTTCTAAAAAGAAAATTTTCTTAAACAAGGTTTAAAACTTATCTTTTTTTGTAAATTTCTTTGTATTTTCTATTTTTTTGGTGTTTTTGAAATAAAAGCTTTTAAAAACTAGAGATTTTTAAACTAATTTTGTGAAATATTTACAAAGGCAGTGTCTCCTGAGGATTCAGGCTTTTATTTTTTAAACTTTTCTCAAAAAATGGGTTTGGATCCGGTTCGGATCAAAACTGGGTCAAAGATAAAACTTTGAGTCTGGATTCTAACGAATCCAAGGAATGAATGGAATTTTTTGTTAAAGATTGACCCGATTACTCAGAAGGCGGAAGTCAGAGGTAAAAAGGGAATTTTTGGATTTTTGGAAAATTTGGGGTGTTGACAGATGCCCCTCTTTGTTGTTAAGCCGGTTGTAAGCCGAGCTTAGTGGCAAAGAAGACATGCCAAATTTTCTTAAAAAATGCCCCAGTCAGAAGGTCTGAACTGGGTGTGGAAGAATTTGTTTTGCAAAGCTTTATTTTTCAGGTTTTGTACCTTATTCTGAAAGGTTTTGGGAAGAGAATGAAATTCTCGAGAATGAAAATAATTTGGATAGAAGAAAATGAGAAAATCGTGTTGGGACTTTGGGATGAATATCCCGACATGGTAAAATGAGAGATTTTGAAGAAGTCTCATGGTTGAGACAAAGATAAGAATTTTTGAAGAGACACAGGTTTAGCCCTTAACCTGGATGGGACATTTTTTTTTGAAAAATACCTCATGAGACGAGGTTCAGGTATAGTTCTTTATTTAAATGGATATACAAAGCATGGATTCCTTGATGGGAAAGAACATGATGAGACTGGGAGAAATATCTCATCGAAATGAGGGAACTCTCTTTTGGAAAATATAAAGAACGCTAGATTGTATCAAAAAAGATATTGAGCATTTATTTCATTTTTGGATAACTAGAAAATTTTGCCAATAAGATGAAATTGTAGTTGATTCAAACGCTTGAAAGATGTGCACGTATATGCAGAAGATATTCCCTCTTTTACCTGGAGTATTTCCTTCAACGAGGTTAACTCCCCGGATTCCAGAGTCAGATTCAAATTTTAAAGTTGTTGAGTTTCTTCAAGGAAGTTATCCATTTCCTTGATATGAATAGAGAAGAAATACTCTTAATTTCATAAAAGCGAACAGTGAAAAGACATTGATGAAAGGATTTTGCATAAGAAAAGATGATTTCTGGCAATTTTGGCAGTTTGATATCTTGGGATTTTTTTTTTCATGATGATCTTCTGGCACTCTTTTTGAGTCATTGAGCTTTCTTGGGTTTCAGAGGAAGTTTATTACATCATCCTTCATTTTGGAGATGTCCTGGTTTTTCTTTTTTTCTTCGGGAAAGGGTACGTGACAAACTCCTTCATCTTGGAGATGCTCCGATCCTTCTTTTTCTCAGGAATTATATTAATGATATTGGCTCATTGGTTAAAAATCTCTTGATGATAGCAGCAATCAAATATCTTTTAGGGTTTGTTGGGAGGTTCAGCGCAGTCGCCTTCATCTTGACGGTGATCTGAACGTTCCCTGGAAGGATCCGTCACAAACTCCTTCATCTTAGAGATGATCCGAATCTTCTTTGGCCCTGGGGGTCTAGCTCGCATATTCGCCTTCAACTTAACGACAATTGAGAGATCCCCTTTGCGGATATTTGATTGTAGCTTAAATAAATGAGGAGATATGGACTGAGTGGATTCTTTTTATCGCTCAGGATATTTCCACTGCCTGATTGCCAGAAAATTGTCTTTAAACATACGTCATAGCTATGATCAATATCGATTCGCTTCTGGCTTTTCAACATCATTGAATATTTCTTTCGCTAATCATACCAAGGATATTTCTTACATCCGCTTGGTTGACCAACAGAGAGAAGATTTGAATTTTACTCTTTTTCGCAAAAAGCTTCACCCTTTTGAAAATAATACTAGAGGTAATCTGAGGTGATTCTTTTGTGCAGTAAAATATTGGAATCAACGCATTTTTAGCAGATTGGCAAAGTTTTCGAGAATCCTTTGTGAAATAACCACTCAATATAGATTTTGATACGACCTTTAGCTGAAATTTGAAAGAAATAATATGGAAACATTGGTTTTATCAGACAACATTTGGCTCAACAGGGACTCAATCCTAAGAGCCGTAAAGAATATTTGGATCCGTAGGGATTCATTCTACAGACTGAATTTTTAAAAAATGAGGTTGGTTCAATAGGAATTCAACCTAAGAACCGAAAAAGAATATTGATTAGTAGGAATTCAATTTACAGACTGAAATTTTGAGAAATGAATTTTGGTTCAATAGGAATTCAACCTAAGAACCGCCAAAGAATATAGATCAGTAGGAATTCAACCTACAGACTGAAATTTTGAAAAATGAAATTTGGTTCAATAGGAATTCAACCTAAGAACCGCCAAAGAATATAGATCAGTAGGAATTCAACCTACAGATTTACTTTTTGAAAAAAAATGAATTTGGTTCGATAGGAATTCAACCTAAGGATCGCAAAAGAATATGAATCAGTAGGAATTCAACCTACAGATGGATTTTTTGAAAAATGAATTTGGTTCAGTAGGAATTCAACCTAAGAATCGCAAAAGGATATGGATCAGAAGGAATTCAACCTATGGATTGAAAAAATGAATTTGGTTCAATAAGAATTCAACCTAAGAATTGCAAAAGAATATGGATCAGTAGGAATTCAACCTACAGATGGATTTTTTTTGAAAAATGAATTTGGTTCAGTAGGAATTCAACCTAAGAATCGCAAAAGGATATGGATCAGTAAGAATTCAACCTACGAATTGGATTTTTGAAGGAAAATTGGTGCAAGAGGAGTTCAACCTAAGAGCCTTGATCAGTAGGAATTCAACCTAAAGATCGACTTTTTGAAGGGAAATCGGACTAAAAGGAGTTCAACCTAAGGGCCTTGATAAGTAGGAATTCAACCTAAAGATCGACTTTTTTTTTTAGAAGGAAAATTGGTTTAAGAAGGAGTTCAACCTAAGGGTCTTGATCAATAGAAATTCAACCTAAAGATCGACTTTGAAGGAATGGTATGTGAACACCCCAAATTTTTCAAAATGTTGTAAATATTCCCTTTTGCCCCTGACCCCGTTTTTTGATAAAATTGAGTCATTTTTCGATCAAAATTCTAGTTTATTTCTCTGATTTACTGAAATCAAATCAATTTTCTATATCTGACTCAATTTCGGATCCGGATCCAATACCAGAATCCAAATCTGAGCCTCGTTATCCAATTTTTAAAACCAAATTTACAAAAATACCAAAATAATTTCTGAAAGGCTCAGACAGTCCATCCGGTACCCGTTTGGATCCATTGCCCTATATTCCCCGATTTAAGATCCAAAACTCAAATACTTTCTAAAAACCTTGGATCCGAACCCATTTTCTGAAGATTTTTCAAAGAATAGCCCTAAATTCTCGAAAAACCTTCCTTTTTGTAAATATTTTCAATTTTTACAAAAATATGTCAAAATCCTTTGTTTTCCCATAAATTTTAGAGTTTTATTTTCAAAAGTACAAAAAAATACAAAAAATACCAAGAAAAATAACAAAAAAATTCAAAAAAATCGTAAAACATGCTAAAAATAAGTAGTTTAAAGTTTGTTTTGCTAAAAATCGTTTTATGAAAATCTTTTTTTAGGAACCCCTTTTTGAAAATAAGGGAGTGTTGCAACGGCTTTCTCACGTTCACGAACCCGCTCCCTCCATTGGCTCTCGCGCTCTCTCCCTCTGGAAGCCTCCACTATCTTCTTCTTGATCCGCCTTCACCCTACCATCGCACCCTTCTCTCTCCTTCAGAAGATCGCTTCTTCACCTCCGCATTATCCTTCTTCTTCTTCTCTTCTTCCTCCTTCTCTCTCCCTTTCTCCTTCTTCTTCTTATTATCCTGGTTTTCTTCTCAAGCAATCGAAGATTAACTATCACACATGAGTGCTACGGTGGTCAGCCCCCCTGCAACTTTATACAAAAGTGCCTCTTCCCTCCCAATTGGAGTATAGGCCACGATTACAGAGGGCATCGAAGGATCAACTCTATCCTTCTACCATCGGATCTTCCATCAAGTTATGATTGAGAATCATACCTTGGGCTGTGGGGGCTAAGCTGCTGGTCAAGCCATCGTGGATTAGGATGAATTGGAAGTTGCAGAAAGAATGCTGAACCTATGATCCCCTGTATTTGGAAGAGGTAACACTCCAGGATTTCAAGGTCTGTTGGTAAAAGGGATGATGCCAAAGGAGTAAAACGAGAAAAATGAGTTTATGGCTTGCAGAGGGGTTCCAAAATTCTGGAAGGAACGTGACTGCTGGCAAATTTTATCACTCCATCAGTGATGAAGAATGATTAAAGACATGAAGCAAGGGCCGTATCTTAAGCCATCAACATAAGGTACATGATATTCCATACCTGCACTTTGGTTATACAGTTTTTAGCCTTAGTCTTGATGCAGGTTACTCATCCCTATTCATTTAGTTAGGAGTAAGGCCTGTCGCACATAAGGGAATTCTGCTTATAAATCCAGAATCATTTCTTGTTGCTTCTGAACATCTCTTAATTCAATGCATGATCATGGTTATTTCGGTCGTGGACTGTATGTATTACAAACTGTTTTCCTATGATATTTTGTAAAGTAATTGAGGTCATCACTTCATCACCGATTCCTGGAGTTCATCTGATCATAATCAGATGACTTAGATATTAGTGTTTCCAAGTAATATAGGTGAGATCCAAGATCTTTGTCCCAATGATATCATTGTTAGGCATAAGTAATTCGCTGTGGCAAAAGAGGGTCAAGTTTTCCCACATCAAGAAGATCCTGAAGGACTCAAATGTAGGTAAGGGATGGAATCTCTCTAGCAGTTTGGTTTGTGAAAAGAAAATCCAACGGGTACACTGCTAGTTGCTCAATACTTCTATAATGATTCAAGATGGTGCCTATTGACAATTTGAAACTAGTCATACTTTTCGCTGCAAGATTCTTTTGATGAAGACTTTGTCTGTGACTTGTTAAGTCCATCATGAAGTTCTTCCACAACAGACTTGCTTTGCCAAATCTCTGTGGGAATGCTAGTCTTACCATAAATTTGCTATTAAAACCCATCTGCTGACCGAATGCTTCCTGTTTGATTAACTTTTTTTTATCATTATAAATGTCTTTCACCAGAAATATTTGATGGTACCTTTGACAGAGTTTACAGGAAAATTTTGCTATGTTATGAACCAAACATTGTTTGTGATTAATATGATGTCTGCTGGGGAGGACTGGAAATAGTTTATACATGCACTGACTTCCATCCTGTCGATCCTCTGTATGTGTTTGATAGAGAAGCAGCAAAATGTAGCCGTTGAAAGATATCAAAAAGCTACTAGTACCAGTCGCTTGGTTGCACATCAAACTGTCGATCAACAAGCAGTGAAGAGGAATTTTATCTTGAAGAAAAGTAGCAGGCCCGATTTTGGTCAGATTTGTGCACAACCCTTATCACCTGCATTTCCCTGTTGCACCATTAGATTGTCACCTTTTGCACCAATTCCCTTCTATTGTCATTTGTTATAACATCAGTCCATTTCTGTAATATCTCTGCTTCACATCTCTTCATTACTACCCAACATATGCATATCTGCAAATGGCACTATTCATTGCCATAGAACCCTCTACAGCACCATCCCATTGCCTATTACTCAACAGCACCCCTCACAGCCCTTACCACCACTTACTACATTCCTTCAGTCCCTTCAGCAGTCATCTATTCTCCTACCATCAATACCCTCTCACCCACCTATTGTTGTATCTTACAGCCCAACACATTCATACATTCACTGTGCTGGCAACGCCATTTGCTCAGCACATTCCCTGTTTTCCCTCATTTAGCACCTCTCCACTTGCTGCAAGCATGGCAGTCTCCACTATGTGGCATTATGCCACTGTTCACGGCAAGCTCACACTTGCCTTCACACCGGGCACCTGTCAACCATCTTCTCTACAGCTCTGGTTGCACCTTCACATTTTCCGTGTTGCATCCACTTTTTTCACCACTATATGCCACTGACTCATCTGTAATTCACATTTCACCATAATGATCCCCAGCCCCTTTCCTCTCAGTTGTATAAATGTTGCCTTGTCATATTCTCCCTTCTGTTTCCTACTTCATCAGCCACCAGCTGTATCACATCCACAACATCCCCTTTTCAATATGATTTCTAAATACAATAAGCTAATATTCTGCTGTGAAGAAGTTAGCAAGTGTCAAGATTACAAGGCAGCTGGAATAGTTTCTAGAATGTTGATAATCCATGTATGAAATTGAGCAAAGTTTTGCTCTCCTTGCCAATAAGACTAAGTCAGCATAGTCATAGTTTTATCGTGTAATTACCTTCAAAACTGAAACGGTAATGTTTAGAGTCTTATACATGTAGCCCAAACATCCATTTTCAGCATATTACATATGCATCTTTGGACATTCATTTCTTCATTCAATTCATTTCAATATATGTGTTTTCTCATCCATGATATGTTAAAATTTCATTAACTCAGAGCATAGACACAACATTCCATCATCCTGCATCTTAAATATGGTTGATATTTTGGAATGCTCTTTTTAAAACAATTATTTTCAATAAAACTTTGGAAAATCGTCAACCAAAAATTTAAAAACCGACTTTCCACAAAGTGGTAAGTACGGGTCGAATCCTCAGGGAACAGGAATTAAACACAATATTTCTATAAAATTTAATTTATTAATGACAAATGTCAACCTACAATTATAAAGTTAATACAACTACAAATAATCACTAAAATAAAAGTAATCAAGCAATCAGTCTGCTGCTCCACGCCAAGGGTATTTTCGTCTTTTCGCCACTTAGAGAATCTTCTCACTTGGACAATAACCCTGGACAATAAATATGCTTTTCAACCTAAAAATGCAGAAAAATACAAAGTTAGTTTTCTATTCTAACAATGAAAACAATAACTAAAATTATTTCTAATTTTACGAAAATAACAAAACAAATGCTATTTATCAAGCAAAAATTAAATAAAATACTAAATTAATTCTAAAATTAACCAATTTAACTCTACTAATGTTGTATGATGATGATGCAACTCCTAAAATGCAGAGATTATTGAAAACAAGTCTAAATTGCCGAAACTAAGAAAATTACGAAACTGCCCCTAACTAGTGTAAAATAGCATTCTGACAGGTTATCTGAAAACCACTGTTTGACAAAGCAAACGAGATCAGATTTTCCCGAAATTTATTCTGTTCTGCAACTGACAGATTAAACAAACTGACAGTTGTTACAGAATCGAAAAACAGTACCTGGAATTCCAGATATAAGCGTTTCAAATCTGGGAAAAATCAGGATATCGAAGGTCCTGTAATTTAAAAACCAGAAAAAGCGGTTTTCACAAAACGCTTAAAAATCAGACCAAACCAACTCCGAATGAGCTGAAATTTGGTCTGCAGTCAAACAACACGTCTAGCAAGTGAATAAAATAAATTTTTTTGGAAAACACAGAATTTTTGTACAGAAAATAAGGCTGGTGCGACAGGGTAAAAATCTGGTTTTGATTTGAGTGCACTATTCACTATTTGAACTATTTTACTCTCTAAGAATGTAATCTACATGCAATGCAAACTTAATTAATCCTATATAACTGATTATATGCAGATGCTATCTATAATGAAGCTAAATGAACTCTACACGAAATATGACATGCATGTTATGACTATGCACTAAATGAAATACTAATGCAATTACAATCAATACACTAAATAATATAGTTAAATATATGACTAAATGATATATTCTCTATAAACTAACTATACTAACTAACTAATCAACAAACGGTAAACTAACAAACACTAATGAAATCAACAATTAGAAATTTTGGCTAAACAATTAAAGAGATAACTACATTAGCTAATCTAAAATCGCTATAAGTAAATCAAAAAATTAGGGGACTAAAATGGAACAATAGGACACGGGTTCGACTAGGACTAGGGTCGGTTGACTCCAATGGACTCGGTTTAGGCCTAGCTAAGGGGGGTTAACTTGGGTAGCCTCGAGTTAGGTTTGACTCGACTCGGACTAGTATGGGCTCAGCTAGGTTTGGTTTTGGGTTTGACTTAGACTAGAGTTGACTCGACCTAGGCTCGGTTTGAGTTAGGTAGGTTGGGATAGGCTCGGATCAAGCTTGACTCGGGTTAGATCTTGGTCTTGGATTAGACCTATGGTGGACTTAGGTTGACTCGACCTAGACTAATTTGGACTCGGTTTAGGTTTAGCGAAGGTGGGTTCGGTTGACTTAGGATTGGGCTTTGGTCTTAGACTCGACCTAAAGGGGGTGTAAACTAGGGGTTGACTTAGTCAACTAGGTTCGAGTTGACTTAGGTTCAACTAAGCTTGACTCAACTTAGGTTTGACTAGGCTTGAATGGGGTAAGGTAAGCTCGGTTGACTCGACTTGGTTTAGACTAAGGGTTGACTCGAGTTAGGTCTCAGTCTTTGACTAGACTTGGTTAGGGTTGGTCTTGGTCAACTGGGGTCGGTTAGAAGGATAGGCACCCAATAAAAAATCAAAGATAATTTTGGAAATGGAGAAGTCCAAAAATCGTCCTTATTAATGGGGAGTTACAACCTTAATGAGCTTTTAAATCCCATTGGGAAACATGGATCAATGCTATTTCCAAAATTAAGGTGAGAGAAAGCCCTTAATTGCAATTAATTCCTTTTTGAAAGGCCAAATCGTCCAACCTAGAGAGTCACACGATTTTAGCTTTCCAACCAAGAATTTAGGTGCAATTACTTCTTTCTTGAACTCATAAACACCTACTTTGGAAATTTAATTGATTTTCAAATTGACTTTTCAAATCTCAATTTGTAACTCCCTATTAATAGGCAATCAAGAATTAAATCCTTCTTTAAATACCCCACACGATTTTTGAAACTTAACTTTTTCCAAAAACTTTCCACATTTCAATGCATTAATTGCCTCTCTTCTCAAAAAAATTGCCAACTCTAAAATGGCTTCACTTTCTAAAAAAAAAATTAAATCTACCTAGGGAATAAAAGGAATTAAAGGGAAAAACGATTTCTTAAGAGATTAATGCTAACCTAATTCTCAAAACCTACTTAATTAACCTCTAAAAACGGCTAGAAAAGAAAGCCCTAATACATTGAACCTAGACAACCTAATTACACCTACCTAATTGTAATTAAAGCTTACTAAAAAAAATCGACCAAGAGCTCAAGGGGAGCTCTAATGGCTGCCGCCCCACCTTGGGGAAGAAGAAGAACCATACGAAAAAAAAAAAAAATTGTAAATTAACAAAAAGCAATAAAACTGGATAACACTATTTTGATAAAACTAACTTAGAAAATAATACAAATGACTCCTAATTACACAAAAGCTAACAAGAACATCACTATGCTGGAATTAAAAACATATAAATAAAGAAAACTTGATTTTTATAATTTTCAATAATACACTCAAACACAAAAACGAAAAATGATTAAAACAATTAAGTAAATCAATCCTAAAACAATGAAATGACTAACACCAATTGATGCTACTGTCAACACACTAAACACACAGCAAGCAACACGACTTACCACTCTAAACACCCTTTTAACTAAAATGTAAAGATCGGCTAGAATATCTCTAGCCGATTTTTTTTTCTTTTTTCAAAAATAAAAACAAAACAAGACACAAGCACACCCCACGAATAAAATAAACTAAAATGAAATTTTTGAATGAGATTTTCAGCAAAACAACACAGTACACATGCTGGACAAAACAAAAATATCAAAACAAAAAATTTTTTTTTGTGAAAATCAAGAATCGGCTAGAATAAATCTAGCCGATTTTTGGATTTTGCTTTTCAATCAAAATCAAATGCAACCCACACCAAACCGACTAAAATGAATCAAAATGGATTATTTTCTAAATGGATTTTCAGTAGAACAGACCCAAGAACACCTATGAGAATTTTGAAGGATCGGCTAGATGAAAATCTAGCTGATTTAATGAAAAGAATAAAAAATTCTAAAACAAATCGATTTCAACGAATCAACCAAACACATAAACCTAATCTAACGTGCTGGTCTATGCACGAATGCTACTCTAAGGTTGAAACAAAAAGAAAACTAAGAAACACACAGAAAATAACAAAACAAAATCCACACACAAATCGGTTTTATCTAGAAGAGAAGGAAGAAGAAGACCTACCTTTTGGAAGATCCGACGATCGGGAGGATGAAGAACAGCGGACCGTGGCTGGAGGTGGACGTCCTATACAGTTCGAGAATGCTGTATTTCACCACAAACGGCACCTTTTTGCAGCTGCTACACGTTGGAGATCCACCGACGATGGAGTGTGAGCCGATTCTCGATCGGAGGATGTAGAAAGCCGGATGGAGGTTGGGCCGGCTCACCTTGGTGGTTTGTTGCGCACTCTCGCCCAAGGTTAATGGTCTTCACCTCTGCTACACCTGCAAAAGTACATAAAAGGGGTGAAAAGACAGCAAGGAACAAGAAAGAAATGAAAAGAAACAAAAGAAAGCTCGAAAATATGCTTGAAAATCAAGCATAGGTCAATCTTCAATGGCCAACACGTGGGGGAGATGGAGAGGAAGGAGCTGCTGCTGTAGAGTCACTGTAGGGGGCATCCAAACACAGCCAAAGACGCCTAGGGCTTCTCTAAAAAGTATATTTATACTTTTTGGAATTTGCAAAAACACTGTTATAAAAAATATATTTTCTAGGCGCCTCTTTCTGGGGGGTTTTCAAAAAACTTTTTGAAATGGATATGGATAGGCGTGTGGGTTGGGTTTTGGGCTTTCTAAGAGTTGATCCAAGGTCCACTTAACCTAAATGGGTCGGATATGGATCTGATCCATCTCGAAATCCATGCCCAAACACTGAAATAGTCATAACTCTCTCATTTTAACTCCGATTTTTCTGAAATTCAAACCATAGCCCCTTACTATCAAAACACATCTAAACATGGGTTTAAAACCTTAAACTTGATACAAAATGCATGAAAAACTTGTTTACATGATGTGCATTTCATGCATCATCAAATACCCCCATGCTTGAATGTTTGTTAGTCCCTTAACAAACCCTAATTATGATATGCAACGAAGACAAGAAATGCTAAGCATGAATGCATAATACTAACTCACTTTCGTAGGAATCACGGTTGCATTTAGCGTATGCAACAAGCCCTTTAAACCCCTAGCTTCCACTAGTGGACGAGTAAGGTCTCGTGAGGGTTTGCAGCGATGCTACCCACAAACATCAATGAAATGCGAGGATGATTTTTCAAAAATATGAGGCTCTTAATAATGCAGTTGGAACAAATATTTCATGTACTTGACATTCTCAAAACAAGTTTAAAAATCTCATGCCGCCACAGTAAAAATTTTTTTTCTTCACTTTTCTAATATTGTAGCTAGTTCATGATTTTTCTCTGAAGGTCAAGTATTCTCACGTTTTACTCATTTATTCTCACTTGTATATTTTCTGTACAGTAATACACATATATGCCTAAGCAATGAAAATTTTCTCATTCAGCACATTCTTTTCTTTCATTTTCACTCTTTTTTTAACTTTTGATCTCTTGTGCATTCTTCTCATATGAGCACTATTTCGAATAGTCAGTTTTCGTGACCCGTGTAGCGAGCTTTGGGTCAGTGACTCCCAAGTCGGCCGACCTTAGGGCACTAGATACAGAGTATCCCTCGGACTTAATTGCTCAAGTCACTAGACCTTCTATTCTAATAGTTTACGTATAGTCTTCCTCTCGTCATGTGCAATGTCTCTATCTCTTAGGTTTTCTATGCAGTCCATGTAACAAGCTTTCGAACCGGTGGCTCCCAAACCAGCTGGCTTTGGGGCACCAGGTGTAAAACACCCTTCAGATTCTACTTACTCGAACTACAAAGGCCACAGATATCGACTTAGACAAGAAGATGATCTCCTTCGTTATCCTTTTCGTTAAGATACTCAAACACTTCATCTCGTGTCTGAGTTCCACTACTAGGATTCACGAAGACATCAACAACTAAACGTAGCTCTATTCTTTTAAACTCATTTTTCAAACACATCTTTCCATTGCTTATTTCTTTTAGAAAACATACTGTGCATACTTATACTAAAGTGATTCAAAATTTTCTAACAATCAAATACTATCTTTTCTTTGAATTTTCTCATGAATAACTACTCTATTTGACTCAGTTCAGAAAATAAAATTTTTATGGGGCTTAAAAATTTATAAACTGTTAGACTATGCCAAAAACAATCATATATGCTACACTTTGTTCTCAAATGCCTACTTTGATTACCAGTCAGAAAAAAATATTTTGACATTTTTGTGTGCATGCATCTAAACCACCCCCCCATGCTTGAATGACACTGTCCCTAGTGGCATACAAAATGAATCAAAATGTAATGCAAATGCACACTAAGAGACACTAACAAAAATATGGGAGAAAGGATAGATACAACCTGATTTGTTCTGAGCTTCTGAAGTTGATTTTCATCTGATCCTTGAATTCTTTGAAAACTCTTCTCTGTACCTGGTAATTGATACACTAAATGTTCAGTTCATCCTGCATACATCAAAACACAAATTAGCACATGTGAAATGAAATACTAAATAAATAAAAACTCTGAAATGAAAAAGAAATAATGTACATATGATACATCCCTCTGGTCGAATCCTCATGCCTTCGTGAGATGCACTATCTCACACTCACCATCCTGCAAGGCATCTGAAATGAAGGGCTTCAGTCTTTGCCCATTTACCTTGAATGTACCTTGGGTCATAGGATCAAATAATGTCACTGCTCTATGGGGAAATACTTCTTTCACGATGTAAGGACCTGTCCATCTCGATCTTAACTTCCCTGGGAATAAATGTAAACGAGAATTGTATAGCCACACTTTCTGATCTGGCTCAAACACTTTTCTGACAATATGCTTATCATGAAATGCTTTTGTGCGAGCTTTGTATAATTTGGCATTCTCATATGCATCATTCCTGAGTTCCTCTAATTCTGAGAGCTGCAGTGCTCTCTCTTTGCCAGCTTGGGTGAGGTCAAAATTCAATTTCTTGATAGCCCAATACGCTCTATGCTCTAGCTCGACAGGAAGATGGCATGCTTTCCCGAATACAATGCGATACGGGGACATGCCAATGGGAGTCTTAAATGCAGTTCTATATGCCCAAAGTGCATCATCTAAGCGCTGGGACCAATCCTTGCGGTCCGGACGAACTGTCTTTTCTAAAATTCGCTTAATCTCCTTATTGGACACTTCAACCTGTCCACTAGTCGGCGGATGATATGGAGTGGTGAATCTATGATTGACAGAATATCTTCTCAACAGAGAAGCTATCTGTATATTCCTAAAATGCTTGCCACCATCGCTAATCATCTCACGTGGCACCCCAAAACGACTGAAAATGTTGTGCTTAACGAACTTAAGCACTACTCTGTGATCGTTGGTCTTGGTTGCCACAGCCTCGACCCACTTGGACACATAATCAACCGCCACCAGAATGTATAAATTTCTGAAGAAAGGCGGAAATGGTCTCATAAAATCAATGCCCCAAACATCAAAAATGTCGACTATCAAAATCGGAAGCAAGGGCATCATGTCCCTCTTGGACATGTTCCCAATTTGCTGACATCGCAGGCATCGCCTACAGAACTCATGAGCATCCCTGTGGAGTGTGGGCCAATAAAATCCTGACTGCAAAACCTTTGCAGCCGTTTTCCTACTGCTAAAATGCCCTCCACAGGATAATGAATGGGAAAAATTCAAAATGGACTGGTACTCCTCCTCTGGAACACATCTCCTAATAATCTGGTCAGCACAGTATTTGAACAACTCTGGTTCATCCCAATAATAGTGCCTCACCTGAGATAGGAATCTCTCACGCTCATTCTTGTTCCAATGCTCAGGTATCTGCCTCGAAACCAGATAGTTCACAATATCTGCAAACCAGGGTAACTGCGATGTACTGACTGACATGATCTGCTCGTCGGGGAAAGAATCACTGATCAGCTTCTGATCCTGCGTGGTCTCCACGATCAGTTTGGAAAGATGGTCTGCTACTACATTCTCACTTCCCTTCTTATCTCGAATCTCGAGATCAAACTCCTGTAGTAGCAGGACCCAACGAATCAATCTCAGTTTGGTGTCTTTCTTATTCAACAAATATTTCAATGCAGAATGGTCAGAATAGACAACCACCTTCGAACCGAGTAAATAGGACCTAAATTTATCCAATGCGAAAACTACCACAAGTAGTTCCTTCTCTGTCGTAGTATAATTCATCTGGGCATCAGACAGAGTTCTACTCGCATAATAGATCACATAGGGTTTCCTATCAATGCGTTGTCCTAAAATAGCCCCCATAGCGTAATCAGATGCATTGCACATAATCTCAAATGGGAGAGTCCAATCTGAAGGTCTCAAAATAGGTGCAGTAATCAAGGCCTCTTTGAGAATCTCAAAGGCCTTCATACAATCCTCACCGAAAACAAAGGGCTGGTCTTTCTCCAATAACATGCAAAGCGGTCGAGAGATTTTGCTGAAATCTTTTATGAACCGCCTGTAAAAACCCGCATGCCCTAAAAATGATCGAATCTGCCTCACAGAGGTGGGTGGAGTCAAACGGGAAATGGATTCCACCTTCGCTCTGTCAACCTCAATACCACGCTTGGACACAATGTGTCCTAGCACAATCCCCTCCTGGACCATAAAATGGCTCTTTTCCCAACTCAGGACGAGATTGGTCTCCACACACCTACTCAGTACTCGAGCAAGTTTTTGGAGGCAATCTTCAAAAGAAGAGCCATACACCGAAAAGTCATCCATAAAAACTTCCATCACATCATCAATCATGTCCGAGAAGATAGCAAGCATGCACCTCTGAAAAGTAGCCGGGGCATTACAGAGCCCAAAAGGCATACGTCTAAATGCGAAGGTGCCATAAGGACATGTAAATGTGGTCTTCTCCTGGTCGTCAGGATGAACAACTACCTGATTGTATCCTGAATATCCATCTAGAAAGCAGTAGTAGCTCTGTCCTGCGAGTCTCTCTAAGATCTGATCAATGAATGGCAATGGGAAATGATCTTTCTTAGTTGCCACATTCAGCTTCCTATAATCGATGCAGACTCGCCATCCTGTAGTGGTCCTCATCGGAATTCTCTCACCCTTCTCGTTCTCAACCACAGTGAGTCCTGACTTCTTCGGCACAACCTGAATCGGACTGACCCACTGGCTATCAGAAATAGGGTAAATGATTCCGGCATCCAACCACTTCACCACCTCTTTCTTTATCACTTCCTTCATGTTGGGATTTAGCCTTCTCTGCATATCCCTAAATGGCTTGACTTCCTCATCACAATGGATTCTATGCATGCAGAATGAAGGATCAATCCCTTTCAGATCAGCAACTCCCCAGCCAATCGCTGCCTTGTGCTCTCGAAGAATAGTCAGCAATCTCTGTTCCTGCTCCTCAGTGAGCAAAGACGAGATGATCACAGGCAGAGTCTCCTCATCTCCGAGATATGCATACTTGAGTGAATCCGGTAAGGGTTTCAACTCAAGTTTCGGAGGTGACTCGATCGAAGACTTGGCAGAGGTCTCAGCAAGTGGCGGAAGAGGCTCCCTGACCGCTCCCCAAGGTAGTCTATCTGACGACACTCTAGACACATCTACACTATCTACACCGCTATTCTTCTCTATATGGTACAAATCTAAAGAATCCTCAGTAAGGTACAACTTGGGCTGCTCCTCCACTAACTCCTATGCAATGTCTACATGAAAGCAGTCCATGTCTCCTGCTGGTCCCATCGCGGCATTGAAAATATTCAGCTTTACCTTCCTATTGCCGAATGAGAGATCCATGGCTCCGGTTCTGCAATTGATACACGCATTGGCAGTTGCCAAGAATGGTCTACCTAAAATAATCGGAGTCTGGTGCTGGCTATCCACTCCTTCCATATCAAGAATAATGAAATCGACTGGAAAATAAAAGTCATCCACCTTAACTAGCACGTCCTCCAAGACACCTCTCGGTACCTTGACGAAACGATCTGCCAGCTGCAGTGTAATCGGAGTCGATCTCATCTCTCTTAGCCCGAAAGAATCAAAGAAATATCCGGGCAGAATGTTCACGCTTGCTCCAAGATCGAGCAATGCGCGTTCTATCCGGATGTTCCCTATAGTACACGCAATGATAGGGGCTTCAGGGTCCTTGAGCTTTGGTGGTGTCTGATGCTGAAGTACTGAACTCACCTGCTCAGTCAGATGGACCCTGTTAGGAACTCGCTCTCTAGATTTACGCTTCTGCGTACATAGTTCCTTCAGGAATTTGGCATATGCCGGCACCTGCTGAATAGCATCGAGCAAAGGTAGGTTGATCTGCACATACTTGAAGATGTCAAGCATGTCCTGGATCTTCGCACCTTGCTTCCCTCTATAACCAGGAGACTCTAATGCTTTGGGATAGGGTGGGGGGGGAATATACTCTGCTGGTTCCTCCTCTTTGTGAGAAGGCTCACTCCTATCCTTCTTCTTCTTCTCTGAGGATGAAGATGATGAAGATGGTGATGGTGATGATGGGGATGGGGATGATGATTGAGCTGACGTAGGTGAAACAATGGTCTCTGGCTCCTCTATCCTCTCTCTACTCTCTCGCTCTCTGCTCTCGACGTGATACTCACGTCCACTCCTCAAGGCCATAACTGATTTAGCCTGCTGCTGTGTCTCAGTATGAAATAGGCCTCCAGTCATCTGGTCCTTACCCTTCGGGTTCATGACAGCCTGACTCGGCAATGTACCCTCGGGTCTCCTACTAATAGCCTCAGCTAACTGTCCCATTTGCGACTCTAACTTCGCAATGGACTGCGTATGCGAGCTCAAAATCTGGCTACACTTCTCGAAGGCGTTCTGATTAGAGGTTTTCACCTCTTGGAATGCCTGGAAAAGTCTCTCCTCAAAAGATGTCTGCAGGGTAGACTCCTGCTGAATCGGGGGAGTGACAGAAGAAGAAGAGGACTGAGCATAGTTCGGTCTTTGAAATGACTGAGTAAAAGATGGCTGCCGAACTGGCTGAGAGGAAGTAGGCATCTGCATGGAAGACTGTGGATTCTTCCATGAAAAATTGGGATGGTTACGCCAACCCGGATTATATGTCGATGAAAATGGGTTATTCAGCGGTCTGACGTAACCCTGAGCTGCCTGAACTTGTTCTTGAACAAATTCAGGGTACTGAGCTGCCGAAGGGCACTCAGTGATCTCGTGTGCCGGACTGGCACAAAGAGTACACACCTGCTGTGTAGTGGATGGTTCTGAGAGAAGCTGGTCCAGCTTCTGAGCAATCATGTCTACCTTGCACTGTAGTGCAGTAGATGGACCAACTTCAAGAACACCAGCTTTCTTCTGAATGCTGGGTGTGGCTCTATCAGATTGAGAGCTCAAAGCATGGTGGAGTGAATTCTTGGCCAATGTATCAAATAGCCTCCATGCTTCGTCCTCGCTCTTCAGCATGAATGTCCCTCCACATGAAGAGTCGATCATCTGACGATTCTTGTCAGACAATCCATCATAGAAGCTCTGCACCAGTTGCCATTTCGGCACCTGATGATGGGAACATTTCCTGAGGAGATCCTTCATTCTCTCCCAGGTCTCATGAAAGCGCTCACCATCTAGCTCTGAGAAGCTAGTGATGGCTCTACGATATTGGTTCGTACGACCAATGGGAAAATATTTCTGAAGAAACTCCTGTTGCAATTGATCCCATGACTCTATTTCTACAGAATCTAAGGACTTTAGCCAATACTTGGCTTTGTCCTTCAATGAAAAGGGGAATAGAGTCAACCTTAAAGCATCATCATCGAAATTCTATATCTTAACAGTAGAACAGATTTCGAGGAATTCATCTAAATGTCGGTAGGGATCCTCATGACTAAGGCCATAAAAGGATAGAAGCATCTGAATAATGCTGGCCTTAATCTCATAATGAGGCGCTCCTACATCGGGTCTCCGAATGCAGGATGCCTGAACATAGTTTGTGGGAATGAAGTATTCCCGCAGAGGGCGTGAAAGAACTGGGGGTGGAGGATCCATGTCAGCCATTGTTGTCGAACTTCGATGAGAATGTAAAATTCTCTCTGGGTTGTCAACAAATGGGTGTAATGGGGTTCCTAGACCTCGTCGCCCCTGCATACACTGGTACTAAGACCAGATGTAAGCAAAACAACCTAAATCTAAAAAAAAAATAACACAGGTACTAAATAAAAATAACACAAAATAAACAACTACTAAACAAATATGCTAAACTAATTATGTTAGAATGATCTAACTAAGTAAATGAAATAACAAATTAAACTACTCTAAAGTACTGAAAAGATAAATACAGGAAATCACAAACTAAGTTTTTCTAAAACCCACCTGTCTAATCGCTCCTTGCAGAATGAATTTCAAGTGAATCCTAGAAAGAACAGAACGTGAATCCTAAATTTACTAACTATGTTAATCCTATATTCACTTACTAATCCTACTAACTAAAAAAAACAACTAATTAACTAACTAAAACAAATTAATAAATCAAACTCTAAGAAATAAAGTAATTAATTCGCTGTTCCCCGACAACGGCGCCAAAATTTGGTTGATATTTTGGAATGCTCTTTTTAAAACAATTATTTTCAATAAAACTTTGGAAAATCGTCAACCAAAAATTTAAAAACCGACTTTCCACAAAGTGGTAAGTACGGGTCGAATCCTCAGGGAACAGGAATTAAACACAATATTTCTATAAAATTTAATTTATTAATGACAAATGTCAACCTACAATTATAAAGTTAATACAACTACAAATAATCACTAAAAGAAAAGTAATCAAGCAATCAGTCTTCTGCTCCACGCCAAGGGTATTTCCGTCTTTTCGCCACTTAGAGAATCTTCTCACTTGGACAATAACCCTGGACAATAAATATGCTTTTCAACCTAAAAATGCAGAAAAATATAAAGTTAGTTTTCTATTCTAACAATGAAAACAATAACTAAAACTATTTCTAATTTTACGAAAATAACAAAACAAATGCTATTTATCAAGCAAAAATTAAATAAAATACTAAATTAATTCTAAAATTAACCAATTTAACTCTACTAATGTTGTATGATGATGATGCAACTCCTAAAATACAGAGATTATTGAAAACAAGTCTAAATTGCCGAAACTAAGAAAATTATGAAACTGCCCCTAACTAGTGTAAAATAGCATTCTGACAGGTTATCGGAAAACCACTGTTTGACAAAGCAAACGAGATCTGATTTTCTCGAAATTTGTTCTGTTCTGCAACTGACAGATTAAACAAACTGACAGTTTTTACAGAATCGAAAAACAGTACCTGGAATTCCAGATATAAGCGTTTCAAATCTGGGAAAAATCAGGATATCGAAGGTCCTGTAATTTAAAAACCAGAAAAAGCGGTTTTCACAAAACGCTTAAAAATCAGACCAAACCAACTCCGAATGAGCTGAAATTTGGTCTGCAGTCAAACAACACGTCTAGCAAGTGAATAGAATAAATTTTTTTGGAAAACACAGAATTTTTGTACAGAAAATAAGGCTGGTGCGACAGGGTAAAAATCTGGTTTTGATTTGAGTGCACTATTCACTATTTGAACTATTTTACTCTCTAAGAATGTAATCTACATGCAATGCAAACTTAATTAATCCTATATAACTGATTATATGCAGATGCTAACTATAATGAAGCTAAATGAACTCTACACGAAATATGACATGCATGTTATGACTATGCACTAAATGAAATACTAATGCAATTACAATCAATACACTAAATAATATAGTTAAATATATGACTAAATGATATATTCTCTATAAACTAACTATACTAACTAACTAATCAACAAACGGTAAACTAACAAACACCAATCAAATCAACAATTAGAAATTTTGGCTAAACAGTTAAAGAGATAACTACATTAGCTAATCTAAAATCGCTATAAGTAAATCAAAAAATTAGGGGACTAAAATGGAGCAATAGGACACGGGTTCGACTAGGACTAGGGTCGGTTGACTCCAATGGACTCGATTTAGGCCTAGCTAAGGGGAATTAACTTGGGTAGGCTCGAGTTAGGTTTGACTCGACTCGGACTAGTATGGGCTCGGCTAGGTTTGGTTTTGGGTTTGACTTAGACTAGAGTTGACTCGACCTAGGCTCGGTTTGAGTTAGGTAGGTTGGGATAGGCTCGGATCAAGCTTGACTCGGGTTAGATCTTGGTCTTGGATTAGACCTATGGTGGACTTAGGTTGACTCGACCTAGACTAATTTGGACTCAGTTTAGGTTTAGCGAAGGTGGGTTCGGTTGACTTAGGATTGGGCTTTGGTCTTAGACTCGACCTAAAGGGGGTGTAGACTAGGGGTTGACTTAGTCAACTAGGTTCGAGTTGACTTAGGTTCAACTAAGCTTGACTCAACTTAGGTTTGACTAGGCTTGAATGGGGTAAGGTAAGCTCAGTTGACTCGACTTGGTTTAGACTAAGGGTTGACTCGAGTTAGGTCTTAGTCTTTGACTAGACTTGGTTAGGGTTGGTCTTGGTCAACTGGGGTCGGTTAGAAGGATAGGCACCCAATAAAAAATCAAAGATAATTTTGGAAATGGAGAAGTCCAAAAATCGTCCTTATTAATGGGGAGTTACAACCTTAATGAGCTTTTAAATCCCATTGAGAAACATGGATCAATGCTATTTCCAAAATTAAGGTGAGAGAAAGCCCTTAATTGCAATTAATTCCTTTTCGAAAGGCCAAATCGTCCAACCTAGATAGTCACACGATTTTAGCTTTCCAACCAAGAATTTAGGTGCAATTACTTCTTTCTTGAACTCATAAACACCTACTTTGGAAATTTAATTGATTTTCAAATTGACTTTTCAAATCTCAATTTGTAACTCCCTATTAATAGGCAATCAAGAATTAAATCCTTCTTTAAATACCCCACACGATTTTTGAAACTTAACTTTTTCCAAAAACTTTCCACATTTCAATGCATTAATTGCCTCTCTTCTCAAAAAAATTGCCAACTCTAAAATGGCTTCACTTTCTAAAAAAAAAATTAAATCTACCTAGGGAATAAAAGGAATTAAAGGGGAAAATGATTTCCTAAGAGATTAATGCTAACCTAATTCTCAAAACCTACTTAATTAACCTCTAAAACGGCTAGAAAAGAAAGCCCTAATACATTGAACCTAAACAACCTAATTACACCTACCTAATTGTAATTAAAGCTTACTAAAAAAAATCGACCAAGAGCTCAAGGGGAGCTCTAATGGCTGCCGCCCACCTTCGGGAAGAAGAAGAACCATACGAAAAAAAAAATAAAAAAAAATTTGTAAATTAACAAAAAGCAATAAAACTGGATAACACTATTTTGATAAAACTAACTTAGAAAATAATACAAATGACTCCTAATTACACAAAAGCTAACAAGAACATCACTATGCTGGAATTAAAAACATATAAATAAAGAAAACTTGATTTTTATAATTTTCAATAATACACTCAAACACAAAAACGAAAAATGATTAAAACAATTAAGTAAATCAATCCTAAAACAATGAAATGACTAACACCAATTGATGCTACTGTCAACATACTAAACACACAGCAAGCAACACGACTTACCACTCTAAACACCCTTTTAACAAAAATGTAAAGATCGACTAGAATATCTCTAGCCGATTTTTTTTTCTTTTTTCAAAAATAAAAACAAAACAAGACACAAGCACACCCCACGAATAAAATAAACTAAAATAAAATTTTTGAATGAGATTTTCAGCAAAACAACACAGTACACATGCTGAACAAAACAAAAATATCAAAACAAATTTTTTTTTTTTGTGAAAATCAAGAATCGGCTAGAATAAATCTAGCCGATTTTTGGATTTTGCTTTTCAATCAAAATCAAATGCAACCCACACCAAACCGACTAAGATGAATCAAAATGGATTATTTTCTAAATGGATTTTCAGTAGAACAGACCCAAGAACACCTATGAGAATTTTGAAGGATCGGCTAGATGAAAATCTAGCCGATTTAATGAAAAGAATAAAAAATTCTAAAACAAATCGATTTCAACGAATCAACCAAACACATAAACCTAATCTAACGTGCTGGTCTATGCACGAATGCTACTCTAAGGTTGAAACAAAAAGAAAACTAAGAAACACACAGAAAATAACAAAACAAAATCCACACACAAATCGGTTTTATCTAGAAGAGAAGGAAGAAGAAGACCTACCTTTTGGAAGATCCGACGACCGGGGGGATGAAGAACAGCGGACCGTGGCTGGAGGTGGACGTCCTATACAATTCGAGAATGTTGTATTTCACCACAAACGGCACCTTTTTGCAGCTGCTACACGTTGGAGATCCACCGACGATGGAGTGTGAGCCGATTCTCGATCGGAGGATGTAGAAAGCCGGATGGAGGTAGGGCCGGCTCACCTTGGTGGTGTGTTGCGCACTCCCGCCCAAGGTTAATGGTCTCCATTTCTGCTACACCTGCAAAAGTACAGAAAAGGGGTGAAAAGACAGCAAGGAACAAGAAAGAAATGAAAAGAAACAAAAGAAAGCTCGAAAATATGCTTGAAAATCAAGCATAGGTCGATCTTCAATGGCCAACACGTGGGGGAGATGGAGAGGAAGGAGCTGCTGCTGTAGAGTCACTGTAGGGGGCGTCCAAACACAGCCAAAGACGCCTAGGGCTTCTCTAAAAAGTATATTTATACTTTTTGGAATTTGCAAAAACACTGTTATAAAAAATATATTTTCTAGGCGCCTCTTTCTAGGGGGTTTTCAGAAAAACTTTTTGAAATGGATATGGATAGGCGTGTGGGTTGGGTTTTGGGCTTTCTAAGAGTTGATCCAAGGTCCACTTAACCTAAATGGGTCGGATATGGATCCGATCTATCTCGAAATCCGTGCCCAAACACTGAAATAGCCATAACTCTCTCATTTTAACTCCGATTTTTCTGAAATTCGAACCATAGCCCCTTACTATCAAAACACATCTAAACATGGGTTTAAAACCTTAAAATTGATACAAAATGCATGAAAAACTTGTTTACATGATGTGCATTTCATGCATCATCAAAATACAATATGATGTTTCTATTATATATATATATATATATATTCTTTTGCTTGTGCTAACTCTGCCTTTTTGTAGGAAATACATGGAAAATGCAGTTTTTTTCTTAGTTTAGAAATTTTTTCAATGATGTAATAGTTAGATGATCATGAGAAACTTTATATTTCAGTCTTAGAATAGAATGCATGAGCATGTACATATCTTCTAAAATTACTTGATTCATGACATTTTCCTCTTTTATTTCCAAAAATTCACAAATGAGAACACGAATGGCATGTGTACTATTTTATAAAAGGTGATTAAATCATAAGTTTACGATTTGCATCAATGGCCATAGTCAGGGTGTGAACAAGACTTAGGATTTTCATCTTTTATGGAATAAACATTGGATCCACACTGAATCTCTTTAAAAAATCATCATATTTTCTAAATATTTTTCTCTTTTATCAGAGTTTAACTTAAAATTAACTCAAAATGTATATTAATGGTCATAGTCAAGATATATTGAGAGTTAATTTCATTTTAAACTCTATAAAGGCAACAAAAATGTGTTTTATTCTTCACTTGAATTTAAATATGATTACTATATAATACATTCAATGACCATAGTCAGGGATGTATTATATCTTTAATCTTATTTTAATTCACTTAAAGAATGAAATATGTTTTCCAAATATTCAATTTTCAAAATTCTTTAATTCATTCATCATTTAGGATAGAATTACACCATTCTTTTTCAAAATCCAAAGTGATAATTCTTCAAATATCTTCTTCACTTCTCAAATCAATTTTCAACTCTTGTAAATTCAAAATCTATTCTCCGATATTAACTTCAATTTCAAAGTCCAATTTGACTTTGGGAATTCAAATTCATTTCTATATTAAAAATTCAATTTCTAATTCAAATCAAATTTCAAAGTTCAATTAAACTTTGAAATTCTAAATTTATTTTCAAGATTCAATTTCAAATTCAATTCAATATTTCGGATTGAATTTCAAAGTTCAATTCAACTTTGAAATCCTAGATTCATCACCTGATTGCAAAAAATCAAGTTTTAAAATCAAGTTTATTCTTTATTTTTCAAAATCTTCCAAGTTCTATCTAAAGATTGAGTCTTGATTCTCAATTCAATTCATTTATCTAAAATCAAGGTTTTGAGATTGATTCTGAATCCCAAAAATCTGATTTCCCCTAAATTCAAAACCACCTGCAAATTCAATCAGAATTTCTCGGATCCAATTCCATTTAGGATTCCAGATTCCAAATTCAACTCCATCTTGAAGACCCGATTTCAAATTCAATTTCATTCTCAAAATCCTTTGGATTTCTCAAAAGTCTAATTCCATTTCTGAATTCTATATGGATTTCCGATCCAATTTTAAATCCAGATTTGAAATCCAAATTCAAGTTCAAATCCATATTTCAAAGAAACCAATCCCATCTAAATTTCTTAAATCCTATCCAACTTTCATTCTGATTTTAAACTTTAAACCTAGAAATTTTATTGTATTTTCAAATTCCATCTTGACTCTCAATTCTAGATCCATTTTTTAAAGTCCATATTCAACTTTCAATTCTTATTTTCTAAACTCCTTTCTTCAAAATTTAGGTTCATCTCAATCTTTGATTATTTCAAAACTCAGGATCTATTCTAAATCTTAAGTTAGAAAATCTAACTTCTCCAAGTTCGTCTTCAACTTTCAAAAACCATTTCTTCACCATATTCTTCATAACTTCAAAATCACTTGGCTAAAATTTCCAAATTTTTAATCAAAAGAGCATACATCTTTTGCATTTACACAAGCATGATTCCTTGTGCATCTTTAGACTTAGAATAAATTCTTAGATAATATTAAGGCAAAGCAAAAAGGCATAAATACGATCCTTGGTTTGATTACCCCTGGTAAAGGCGCCAGGAACAGTCGAACCTCGTACCGACGAGCGAATCCCGTCTCCCAATTTTCCCGCAAATATTTTAAAACGGAGGCAAGTAATCTTTTAAAATCTTTTCAAAAATTAAGGTCAAGTGTGACCTTCGCAAAAGAGTTTCTCTCTCTCTTTCTTTTCTCTTCTCTCTTCTTTTCTGTCTTTCATTTCTCTCTTCAAAAAGGAGAATGAGAGATTGAAAAGGAAAATAGAGAAGGAATACAAATAAGAAAATTTTTGCGATGATCACAGTTTTGGCGACCGTGATGGGACTCGTCTTTATCTGGTTGAATATATGCCTTTTGCTTTGCCTTAATATTATCTAAGTCTTTATTCTTCAAATGTCAGCTTTATTTCCATGCAAACCTTAGGAGCCTAGATTCTGTCCTAGCTGACATAATGCATATAGGATCTAAGTATGGTTTGGAAGGACTATATTAAGGAGATTGTTCTATGTTCACATTAGACTTAGGTTTGAAATACAACTCTCCTCAATTTTAGGGATTGAATGCAAACAATGTATGCAAGTGTATGCTTCTCTTCATTTAAATTCTATCTCTTTAGGACTTGCATTAGAGCCATCTGATTTCTTGCATTTGAACATGTTTTTGAAAACATCCCTACCTATATTGTCCCGGTCTTCACGTTGTTGGGCTGTCTCACTGAACCATAGTTCGGGAAAGAGCCTCACAACTGGACCACTTATTTAGGTTAGCACCCCCCTACCACGTACCTAAGGGCCATAGTCCGAGGTATATCGGTAGGTGCTTAAGGATGTTGGGAAGCCATTACCTTAGAACCGAAGAAATATTTTATATGCCATGTACTTCGAGCTTCGGCTTGAGTATATCGGTATACCTTGATTGGAATCAGATGATCTAAATCTTAGAGTTAGGATTAAGGTCATATCAGCCATTTCAAATATTGCATTTAGAGTCAGCTTTAGGGAGTGTTGTTTGTGCATCCTTGTTTATACATCTGTGATTGTGATATTTTATATTTTCCAAAACCCTAGGTATATATTATTCAAAATTTCCTCTTTGTTTTTAAAAACCAGGTGTATTTTCCTTTTCTTCTTCTGATTTCTTCAAATTCTTCTGATCCTGCCTGCAAATTCTTCAAATTTTAAATCTTTACCATTTATTCTCAAATTCATTTTTCCTCCTATCTTTCCAATGTATCTTCTAATTCTATTTTTCTTGTTTATCTTTTCATAAATGAAATCTATTTTCGTCAAGAGATATCCCTTTCAAAATAACATTTTTCTTCGTGTTTTAGTTGTTTATTTCCCCTCAGGAAGTAACAACGCAATTGTCATGAATTTTGTGACGACTCAATTCCTAGTAATGGGATATCATTTTTCAACCTATCCAACCTGATTCCTCCTCTTGTCAAAACTTCTCCCAAAAATTTTTTAGTCTAAAACCTCCACTTTTCTCTGCAAAAAGCATTGGTATTCAAATATGGTTCAGACGAGGACAGGAAAGGAGACTTTTCAGCAATACAGCGACAGTGAAATAGAAGGAATGAACTCTCCTAGGTCATTCGGAGGACAGAGCCAGGACAAAGGAGATGATGTTGATCCAGTTATCTACGGTTTGTTTCAGAAAATGATGGCCAAGATGGTGTCAGAGCAGGTCGAGATTAATCTAAAAAGGGCAGTCCCTAAGAGCAAACTGAAAAAGAAGGTTGTGAAAAAGCACATCAGGATCATAAAAAAGAAGATGCAGCCAGACAGTACTTCTGAGGGGACAGAATCAGATGAAGAAGAATCAGAAGAAGAAGAACAGTCCGTGTTCAGCCAGACTCCTCTGCGGCAGTTTGCAAAGATAGCCGTTGAAGAGCCCGAATCTGTCAACAAGCCCAAGTCTGGGATTCCAGTAGAGGACCCGATGCGTGAGCAATTGAAGGAGATGACTCGAGCAATCAAGGACATTCAAGCCAAGAGTAAGGGCAAGCGGACCTACACTGGCGAGGATTTCTACAATGGCCTAGATGGGGATGATAACCTGGAGAATCTTCTGCGCAAATTCTTCAAGTTTGACGAAACTGGCAATCCTAAGGCTCACCTAGCCACCTTTTATGCAGAATGTTGCCGTTTCAGAAAGGACAACAGACCTCTGTTCATTTGCTTTCCCCGCAGTCTAGAGGGTATAGCGATCACGTGGTATGCCGACCACATCAATCCTATCGAACTACGAGAGTTCGATAAGGTGGTAAATTTGTTCATTTAGCGCTTCTTATTCAACACTGAGGCTTCACCTACACTCAATCACCTTTACAACCTAAAGCAGAATGAAAATGAAAAGGCCGGAGAATTCATCCACAGGTGGAGAAGCACCTGCAACAAAATGAAGGTTCCTATTCCCGAAGAACATGCACTGCAGATGATCCTTAATAATTTTTCTCAATCCCTAAGGAGCCTCATCGCCACTTCCCCGACGAAATCCTTCATTAAATTGATTAAGCAAGCCGAATGGCTCGAGGCAGGAATAGAAAATGGGCTCTACGAGGGCATGCCTTTGGTCAAGAATATCCAAAACCAGAAGAAGAAGGCGCAGTTCACTCATTCAGCTGATACCTCCAGCAACAATCATGGCAGTAGCAGCAGGGGAAACAGAAATAACAGTGGCAGTGGCCCGAGAGTAGATCAGAACAAGGGGCAGAAGGAAATGTCCTTTAAGAGCAATGACAAACCACTTCTGACTGGCCTCCAACAACAGAGGATCTTCAAGAGAAGCCCAAGTACATCAAATGGGAGAAAGATCGAATCTTCACTCCTTTAGATCAGTCTTTGGAAACAATTTTGGAGTACATGTTTAAACCATGGGATGATCAAACTCCCTAAAGTCGTTGATCTTCCCGTAATCTTGAAAACCAATTCTGCAAGTTTCATAGGACGACGGGGCATGATACAGAGCACTGCTTCGTCCTCAAGCATATGATACAAGACTGCATTGATAGGAATCTTTTGGTGGAGGACGAGGAAGAAAAGGACCCAGCAGTCCTGACCGAGCCATTTCCGGACCACTCAAAGAATTGAGGATACCAAAGTTTTTTTTACTGTCATTCCTTTTTGTCAGTCGTCTTGTAGGGGCAAGTCAGCCCAGTCTTTTATAAACCATTTTCGTCAAAGTACTTGTAAATATTCAGTTTTGTTATCAACCTTTGCTTATCAAAGAAATGTCAATTTTCTTTATATCTTTGATATCCAATACTTCTTTCTTGTACCATACTGGGGCATTAAATTCCTGTTCTTTTCAGAATGAGGGACAATCCTGACATCATTCATGAGAGAAATGATATTACCTATGAGGGTTTTTTAAAAATCATGAAATTTTAAAAGTTTCTGCAAAATCTTTGTTATGATAACCAAAAAGTTCAAATATTTTTTATCCAACCTTTGTCAAAAATCAAACCTCGTGTTGATCTTCTTTTCTAAAATTTGTTTTGAACCATTGTCTTCAAAAATCAACCCTTGTGTTGATCTTATTTTCCAAAATTGGTTTCGAACCATTGATCAAACCTGTTGTTGATCTTCTTTTTTAAAAAGTAGGTTCTCAAACTGTTGCCTTCAAAAAATTGACCCTCATGATGATCTCTCGTGTTGATTTCCTTTCAAAGATCAACTCTCGCGCTGATCATTCTTCTTGCGGCGGATCTTCTTCCCAAAAATGATTTCTCACTTATCTTTCAAATGAACATTTTCCTTTCAAAATTCCATATGCAGGCAGGATCAGACAAACTCATTTTTCTCAAATCTCATAAATTTTCAGTTAATCTTATTATCTTTATTAGTTTCATTCATTTTATTCATATTTTTATCAAGTTTACATCAATTTTATCAAGTTTTATCAATTTTTCCTCAATTTTATTAAATTTTATCAACTTTTTACCCTTTCAGGTTAAGGGATAAACCTGATGGCTCTTTTCCATGAGGTATTTCCTTTCCCCTTTCCCCCCCCCCCCCTCAGGTTAAGGGATAAACCTGACCCTCGTTCTTTGAGGTGTTCCCATTCAGGATAAGGGATAATCCTGAGACCCCTCATAGAAGCACCGACGCTACCTGTGAGAATTATTTTCTAAAATAAATTTTCAATAAATTTCTCTAAATTCTTCTCCATTTTTATAAATTTTATTCTAAATTTTCCCTTCAGGATAAGGGTTAAACCTGAACCTCAACATTCGAGGTATTCTTTTTTTTCCCTTTCAGGTTAAGGGATAAACCTGAACCTCATCCTGCGAGGTCATTCTTTCTTCAGGATAAGGGATAATCCTGAAGTCTTTTATCATCAATTTTTCATCAAATTTTTATCAATTTTTCACCAGACTTTCGTCAGTCTTCATCAATTTTTATTCTTCGTCAATTTTTATCAATTTTATTGATGCTTTGTCAATCTTTATCAATCTCTTTATTTATTTTTATCAACTTTTATCGATTTTGTCAATTTATTTCCTTCTTCCCCTTCAAGATAAGGGATAATCCTAAAAACATCGACAATCATTTTTGCTCAATTCTCAAATATCTTAGAATGTCGGTCTCCTTTCCAACTCTCAGTCAGAAAGTCCAGTGCTCGTGCTGGCCCATTTCAAAACCTAGTGCTCATGATGGTACATTTTGCAAAACCCAGTGCTCGTGCTGGTACATTTTCAAAAACCCAACACTCGTACTGGCATATCTTTCAAAATCCAGTACTCATACTAGTGCGATTTCAAAATCCACTGCTCGTACTGGTATGCCTAGCGCTCGTGCTAGTGTCTGGCTGATTGATTAGTTGGCCCCCCAGGTTCAGTCTTTGCACTAACCATTCATCAAAAATTCCAAGGTTTTAATTTCAATTTCGACCTTTGGGTCATCCAATTCTCAATTTCAAGCCTTCGGGTTACAATTTCATCGATATCTATCATTTTTAAGCCTTCGGGTTACAATTTCATCAATATCTATCATTTTCAAGCCTTCAGTTTACAATTTCATCAAATATTCATCATTTTCAAACCTTTGGGTCACAACTCTATCAATGTCAATCATTTTTACCATCAAATCCTACTTTCGAGATGGTCGAACAATCAAAATCTTGCTTTCGAGCTGGTCAAACAATCAAAATCCTACTTTCGAGTTGGTCGGTCAATCAAAATTCTGCTTTCGAGCTGGTCGAAAAATCAAAATTATGCTTTCGAGCTGGTCAAACAATCAAAATCCTATTTTTGGGCTGGTCGGTCAATCAAAATCCTGCTTTCGAGTTGGTCAAACAATCAAAATCCTGCTTTCGAGCTGGTCGAACAAAAAATCCTGCTTTCGATCTGGTCGAACAAAAAAATCCTGCTTTCAAGTTGATCGAACAATCAAAATCTTGCTTTCGAGCTGGTTGAACAATCAAAATCCTGCTTTCGAGCTGGTACTTCCAAAAAATCTTGCTTTTGAGCTGGTCGAACAATTAAAATCCTGCTTTCGAGCTAGACGAACGATCAAAATCCTGCTTTTGAGCTAGTACTTCCATCAAAATCCTGCTTTCGAGCTGGTACTTCCAAAAAATCCTGCTTTCGAGCTGGTCGAACAAAAAATCCTACTTTCAAGCTGGTCGAACAATCAAAATCATGCTTTCGAGCTGATACTTCCATCAAAATCCTGCTTTTGAGCTGGTATTTCAATCAAAATCTTGCTTTCGAGCTGGTACTTTAATCAAAATCCTGCTTTCAAGCTGGTACTTCCAAAAAATCCTGCTTTCGAGCTGGTCGAACAATCAAAATTCTGCTTTCGAGTTGGTCGAATAATCAAAATCCTGCTTTCGAGCTGATCGGTCAATCAAAATCCTGCTTTCGAGTTGGTCGAACAATCAAAATCCTGCTTTCGAGCTGGTCGGCCAATCAAAATCCTACTTTCGAGCTGGTACTTTATTCAAAATCCTGCTTTCGAGCTGGTCGAACAAAAAATCCTGCTTTCGAGTTGGTCGAACAAAAAATCCTGCTTTCAAGCTGGTACTTCCAAAAAATCCTGCTTTCGAGCTGGTCGAACAATCAAAATTTTGCTTTTGAGCTAGTCGAACAATCAAAATCCTGCTTTCGAGTTGGTCGGTCAATCAAAATCCTTCTTTCGAGCTAGTCGAATAATCAAAATCTTGCTTTCGAGCTGGTCGGTCAATCAAAATTCTGCTTTCGAGCTGGTACTTTATTCAAAATCCTGCTTTCGAGCTTGTTGAACAAAAAATCCTGCTTTTGAGCTAGTCGAACAAAAAAATCCTACTTTCGAGTTGGTCGAATAATCAAAATCCTGCATTTGAGCTGGTACTTCCATCAAAATCCTGCTTTTGAGCTGGTACTTCCAAAAAATCCTGCTTTCGAGCTGGTCGAACAATCAAAATCCTGCTTTCGAGCTGGTACTTCCATCAAATCCTGCTTTCGAGCTAGTACTTCCATCAAAATTCTGCTTTCGAGCTGGTACTTCCAAAAAATCCTGCTTTCGAGCTGGTCGAACAAAAAATCCTGCTTTTGAGCTGGTCGAACAATCAAAATCTTGCTTTCGAGCTGGTCGGTCAAACAAAACTCTGCTTTCAAGCTGGTATTCCAAAAATGAAATCCAGTTTTGCTGGTAAAAAAATTGCCAAAAACCTCATGTTTGTTTCATTTTCTCAAAATTTCAGCTCGAGGTCATATCAAAATCTATATTGAGTGATTATTTCATAAAGGATTCTTGAAAACTTTGCCAATTTGCTAAAAATATTTGTTGATTCCAATATTCTTACTGCACAAAAGAATCACCTCAGATTATCTCTAGTATTCTTTCCAAAAAGGTGAAACTTTTTGCGAAAAGGGATAAAATTCAGAACTTTTTCCAGTTGATCTACCAAAAGGATGAAAGAAATATCTTCGGTATGATTAGCGAAAGAAATATTCAATGATGTTGAAAAGCTAGAAGCGAATCGATATTGATCATAGCTATGGCGTATGTTTTGGTATGACTTTCTGGCTATCAGGCAGTGAAAATATCCTGAGCTATAAAAGAATCCACTCAATCCATATTTCTTTATTCATTTGTTATCATCGCAAAATTTTACTTTTACAAGTCAAACTGACCTTTGAAAAGTTTTTGAAAATAACTCGCCTCCGTTTTAAAATGCGGGAAAATTCCGTAGAATGGGACTCACCTGTCGGTACGAGGTTCAACCGTTCCTGCCACCTTTAACAGGGGTAATTGAACCAAGGATCAATCTTATGCTCTACTCTATTCAACTTGTCTAAATCATATTCTAATTTCTAAATGCACATAGAATCAGGCATGTGCTATGAATTTTCAGAAAATGCACATTTGAAAACATGATGTTTGCTTTGAATGATTGAAATATTCAGAAAATGTAAATCTTGAAAATGATATCACATGACAAATCGTGAATTGGGATTTGAAATATACTTCTGAGAGAAATAAAAATCGATTTTGAGAAATCCTTGACATTTAGTGAAAATCGATTCTGAGAGACTTGGTTTCTCTAAATTCAAACTTGGAAATTGAAATTCTAACTTAGAAAATTTGAATTTGGAACTTGGGAAATACTTGAAATATCCTTTGAAATTCAATGTCTTTGGGAAAATCGATTTTGCTATAAGACTTAGGAGATTTTGAGGAATTCAATTTCCTTGACTTGGATTTTGAATTGGAGTTGACAAATGCATGAAATGAATGAATATGGATTTGAGGAATTGAGAAATACTTTTTGTATTTTTGAGAAATGCAGTGCATTTTGAAGTTAGCCTAAGAGTGTAGGCTGAATGTGGCTAATGTGAAGATCATAAATCTAAGTATCATTCGTATTCTGACTATGGCCATAAATACAAATTCCACCAAGTTTATAAACTTCATAAAAGCTAGTGTATGTGCCATTCATGTAGACCATGGTGAATTTGTAAAAATATGCATGAATCATCATCCATCACACATTAACATTATAAAAAAAAATAAACTATATGCAATGTTGCCTAAGCTAAGCAGGAAATGTAAATTCTTATTCCAAAGTTTAATTACAAGTTACATCACTATTGAAATTTAAATACATGAAAAATAAAGTCTTCAATGTACCTGCAAAACTAGAAAACTTGGTTAATGAAAATATGTTGGCTTTTCTATATTTATCCAACAATATCAGGAAATTATTGAATTTTGCTAGATATAAGCCTTTTCCTTGATTCCCTTAAATAAAAATGATAAAGTATGAAATAAAATTGAATAAATATGAAAGAGAAGATATGAAATTTCGAAATTGGGGTTAAAATGACCAAAATACCCCTAATAACAAGACTATGGCCTTGAAATTAGGGTTTTTAGAAAGATATTTTGATAAAATGCAAGTTTTGAAATTTAAATGGAATAAACTCAAACCAAATATGCTATGACATGATTAAAAATATGAAATTAGGGTTAGGAATTTCGAAATTTAGGTCAAATGACCAAATTGCCCCCGATAGCAAGACTATGGCCTTGAAATCAGGGTTTTTAGAAATAGATTTTTGGTAAAAATTTGGGTTTTATGACCTAAATGAAATCAAATAACTACAAAATTAAACCTAAAGTATACTAAGATGCTTATGAACATAATAAAACCCTAAAACCATATGCTTATGCACAAAAATCCAATAATATCACAAATTTTGTGATTTTTGCAGTGTTTTTGGATCTTTCAAGAACCCGGTTTTGCAATTTGCTTAATTCAGCCATCAAATGGATTCCAAAATCCATAAAAATCGGTACCTGCACTTTTTATAACCCTAATGTCGAATTGAAATTATAAAAATATTTTTTTGACATTAAATTAATCCGAAAATTGCATTAAACCCTAAAAATATGTATTTTTGACCTAGTTCACCAACCAGTTTCAGTCCAAGACCCGAACCAGGGGTCAAATCTCCATGGAAATTTATGAAATTTTACAGAGACTAACGAGGAAGGAAAACAGAGATTTCCCAATTTACAGATCGGAAAAATCATCTCTGGTTAGGGAGAAACCCTTCCGGCAATCTGAGCTAAAATATATCACTCTTAACAGGGATTAAAACAGCTATTCCAGATTGAAAATACAGACATAAATAGCAATCCTAAACAAAAATATTTGAAATTTTAGTGGTGAATAGTAGACAGAAAAATAACAATACTCACTTTTTACAGATCTAGAATTGGATCTGTGGTTTGGGATTTATGACTAACACAAGTCTGATTAGGGTTTTGGTAAACCCTAACGAGTTTTAAATTTAAAAACCGATTCTCTAAATAACAAAAAATACTAAACAGTGATCAAAAAATCCGAAAATTTCACAGCAGACAGATCTACTCAATGTGAATCCATATCACTTTACAGATCTAAAATCGGATATAAGATGAGAGAAATATCATCACAGCCAGTTACCTTCTTGATTTTAACCACGATTTTAAAGCTTTAAAAACCCGATTTGATGTCTGCTTTTTTTGACAGGGTTTCCGAGGTCCAAAACCTCTGATTTTTCTACAGTAACTCAATAACTCATTCATGCATCACATATAAAAAAATCAGAAATAAACAATGAGAACTTCAATCCGAAATAACATTATCTTTACTGTTCTAAACCTAAAACACACAGAAATTTAAGAAACTTGAAAAACCATGCATTAACTAATGTAAATAAATAAAATAAACCATAAAACAGTAAATAAAACTTATTTCTATGCTATAGAACGTAAAACAAACATGAATAAACCATGAAAAGAAAATAAAAACAGGGAATCAATGGCTGGAATTTGATATCACTTTTAAAACATAGATTTAACCCATTAAAAAGGGTAAATCATATATTTTATTGGTTAATAATGTAAAGAATCATATTAAAATCAATTCTAATGGATTAAAATCCCTGTAAATCACCCAAAACAGGGTTAGATCACCTTCTTGGATTGTTCTTGCTGATTCTTGATGGTTCTTGAGGTGAAACCATGGTTGATCTTCCATAAGGAGGGGTATCTAAGCCTAGATCTAGGTTTAAAACATTAAAATCATTAAATAAAATATGAAAAAGGCAAAGGAATTCATACCTTGGAGTTGCAGCAATGGAGGAAGGGCTGGAGAAGAGAGAGAAGCTCCAAGAATTGAAGGTAAGTGAATAGTAAAAATCGTCCCCCCTATGCTCCCTTTTATAATAAAAAAATTAGGTTTAGTCTTGGATTTTCAAATTACTTTTTTGCCCTTTTTAAAACCTATCCAAAGTCATTAAGGAGGGGCGATTTTTTTAGAGACTCCTAATCCTAATTAACACCTAATGACACCCCTAATTAACCCTAGAGACTCCAAATGTGGTGCCACTTGGCACTTTCCACATTTGATTTTAAAATCTTAACTAAAACCTTTAAAAACAATAGTTTGAAATCAAGTTTTAAAAATGGGTTTTAAAAATGGATTTTGACTCTTCTAAATTTCTAAAACTAACCAAGACATCAACTAACCCTAGTCTAGCCCTGACTGACTCGAATATGGCGCCACCCCGAGTGGGCCCTACTTGAGTTTTTCAAAAAGCGATTTTAAAACTTGAAATTGAAGGAGTTTTCAAAAGGATTTTCAAAGACAATCTTAAAATTAGAATTTTTGAAATGGCATAGGGTTCTAACTGAGTTAGAATTCCTCTGGATATGGTGCCAACTGAGTGGGCCTACATCGAGTTTTAGAAATTTTGAAATAAACACTGAAAATGGCTTTGAAAAGGGGTTAAAATCGATATTTGAAATTCAAGATCTTTGAAAATAGGGTCTCAAGCGAACTGGAACTCCGGGTTAGAGTCCTGAACTCTTAGGACTCTGAGATTTTAGATTTTAACAGCCAAATGAAAGAATTTTCAAAAGATTTTATCAAGAAATGATGAAATAAGTCAGAAAACACAGTCAGGGTTAGACTCCTAACTCAACCGAACTCTAAAATAGAATCCTGAACTAACTGGACTATGTAAAATGACCTAAATTTTGGAAATAATCGAAAAAGACTGAAAATGGAAGTAAAACAGACTTCAAAACAGACTCCTGACCGGATCAGGACTCTGAGACAGAGTCCTGATCGGACTGAAACTTTCAAAGATTTGAGAAATTTGATGAATAGAGGAATTCAGAAGCGACACCACCTCAATGGGTCTCATCTGTGAATTGAAATCGATTAAAATTTGAATTTGAAATGAATCCAGATTGTTTCCTTGAGAAAATATTTCGAAATATAAAGTCCTGGGGTTGGAAAATGACAGAGTATTGAATAAAAACCCAGGTTTTGAAATTGATTTTGAAATAAAAGCTTTTAAAATTCAAATCTGGATTGAATGTTTTAAAATAGGAGTGCTGGATCTCGAAAATGAGATGCAATGCTATGCAATGACATGCAATGCTATGCAGAATACATGCAATGACATGCAATGATCTGTAATGACACTGGATGAGGGTGAAAATTTGGGGTGTTTACAGATGCCCCTCTTTGCTGCTAAGCCGGTTGAAAGCCGAGCTTAGTGGCAAAGAAAACACACCAAATTTGGATTATAAAATGCCCCAGTTAGATGAATCTAACTGGGTATGAAAGAATTAGTTCAAGTGATGATGATAGATATGAAATAAAGAATAAGGAGAAAATTTTGTTTAAAAAAGAAGTGAGATTCAGGTTTTGCCCTTAACCTGGATGAGATAGAAAATACCTCGTGTAGAAACGAAGCTCAGGTTTGACCCTTAACCTGACCGGGCGGAAAATGAAATACCTCATCAAAGGAGGCCCAGGTTTATACCCTTAACCTGATTGGGTGGAAAATGGAATACCTCATCAAATGAGGCTCAGGTTTATACCCTTAACCTGATTGGGCAGAAAATGGAATACCTCATCAAATGAGGCTCAGGTTTATACCCTTATCCTGATCGGGCAGAAAATGGAATACCTCATCAAATGAGGCTCAGGTTTGTACCCTTAACCTGATTGGGCAGAAAATGGAATACCTCATCAAATGAGGCTCAGGTTTATACCCTTATCCTGATCGGGCAGAAAATGGAATACCTCATCAAATGAGGCTCAGGTTTGTACCCTTAACCTGATTGGGCAGAAAATGAAATACCTCATCAAAGGAGGCTCAGGTTTGTACCCTTAACCTGATTGGGCAAAAAATGGAATACCTCATCAAAGGAGGCCCAGGTTTATACCCTTAACCTGATTGGGCAGAAAATGGAATACCTCATCAAAGGAGGCTCAGGTTTGTACCCTTAACCTGATCGGGCAGAAAATGGAATACCTCATCAAATGAGGCTCAGGTTTATACCCTTAACCTGATTGGGCAGAAAATGGATGGAATCCTCGAAAGAAGAGACCGTGATGGAACCTTCGGATTTCCGCACAATGAGTCCGATAGGGGTTTTGCAAAAGGAAGGAAATTGGGGTTCCTAAAGTTTGAAAAGGGATTGATTTTGGGCGCCTCATTGCTGAGACTAATTAACTTTTGAAATTGCCTTTTGCTAAAATTGGTGGCTTAACCTCAAGCCAAAATTAGACTGTCTATGGTGGGACAGTGGGGACACAGGGAAGTGTGCGAATCTGAGAGCCCGTGCGCTCAGATTATACCAATAGAAGGGAAGGAATCTTGAAAACTCCCGTTATCAAGTCCTTAAAAGGGATAACAACTGATGTCAGGATGCGCCAAAGATGAACCTCAAGCTCTCGCTTCACGCCAGGATAGCTAGAAAATATTGTCAAAATGTTGAAAATCATTGTTGATTCAAAATAATTTAAAATGATGCACATTGTTTTGAAAGTGTTCCCTCTTTTCTACCTGAAGTATTACCTCCGACTGGGCTTAACTCCGTAGAATCAAGATTCGAATTCAAATTGCTTGCGATTGGCTTTCTTTCAAGGAAGCTATCAATTTTCTTGATATGGACGGGAAAGAAAGTATTCTTGATATTGCGAGAGCTATTGGTGAAAGAATATTGATAAAAGAATTTCACAAAATTAAAGAAGATTCTTGATAGATTTGGCAGTCTGATATCTTGGGATTCTTTTCTCATGATGATCTTTCTGCACTCTTTTTTAGCAGATTGGAGCTCTCTTGGATTTTTCGGGAATTACATCATCCTTCATTTTGGAGATGTCCTGACTTTTCTCTCTTTTTTTCTTTTTGGAAGGGTACGTCACAAACTCCTTCATCTCAGAGATGTTCCGATCCTTCTTTTCTCTCAGGGATTATCATGATGATTATTGGCTCTTTGGTAGGAAATCTCTTGATGATAGCTGGAATTAAATATCTTTTAGGGTTTGTCGGTAGGCTCATCACACTCGCCTTCATCTCGACGGTGATCTGAACTTTCCCTGGAAGGATCCGTCACAAACTCCGTCATCTTGGAGATGATCCAAATCTTCTTTGGCCCCGGGGGTCGACTCGCTTAATTCGCCTTCATCTTGACGACAATTGAGAGATCCCTTTTGCAGATATTTAATTGCAGCTTAGGTGATTGAGGAGATATGAAAATTGAGTGGATTTTTCTGTATCACCCAGGATATTTCGACTGCTTTATTTTTCAAGAATGGTCTTTAAAAATGTGTCATTGACTGCGATCAATATCAATCACTCATGGCTTTGCAACAACATTGAATTCTCTTTGCTGGCCATATCGCAGATTTATTCTTCATCCTTTTGGTTGGCCAATAGAAAGATTTTGAACCTTGAATCCTTTTTCGCGAAAGCTTTGTCCTTTCGGAAGTAATACTGAGGGTATTCTGAGGTAATAATTTTGTGCAATAAAGATTTTTTAAATCAACAAATATTTAATGACAAATTGGCAAAACTTTCTTGAAATCCTTTTGTGAAAGCGAGCATTTGAAGCACAACGCAACACATCCATGACAAAAATTCTCTTCTCCTTTCCCCAAAGGAGAAGATTCAGAAATTAGAATTGGGAATTACTCCTCTCTTCCCTGAAGAGGAGGCGTTTGCAAAACGAACTTTCGAAGAGAAATTAAGCTTTCGTCAAAACTTCCTAACATTAGGCTTCTCTTATGGAAAGGGGGCCGGAATTGGTGAGGTTGGTAAATTGGTCATGAAGGAACGAGTTCATCACACTCTCCCTGAAAAGAGGGTCCTTCATGATGAAAATGGCCTAGTCTGAAATTATGGGGGCCACAAGGAAAACAAGTCTCCGTCGAGTCTCTCCCTATAAAAAGGGTTCCTTGTGTGAAATTTGGAATTTTGTTTTGCAAACGGTTCACAAAGACACGAGTCCCTTCAAACTCTCCCTAAAAAGGGGCTAAGTGAACGAATTGGATAGCATGCGAAAAGAGCGAGCTCCCTCGAACTCTCCCTATACAAAGGGTCTCTCGTAAGAGAAATTTTTGGAATTGGTATTGAGTGACCAAAAGGTCAAAATTTGAAATTTTGAATTTTGAATTTTGAATTTTTGAAATTGGAATTTTGCTATTTGAAATTATAAATTGGAAGTTTGGAATTGATTGGCTAAAAAAGTCAAAATTGTGAATTGGTTAACTGAGAATGACATGGGTTCTATAGGGATTCGACCTACAAACTATCTATTCCATAGGGATTTAACCTAAGGGTCATAGTTTAAGAAGGAATGATTTCAACTTGTGAGCTTTGAATGGACCAGGTGCTAAACTGGGTTTTTGAGGGAAGATTCGAATCAGAATTCAACTCTTCAAGGAAAACTAGATGAATTGGATTTTGAAAGAGAATTCGAGTTGGAACTCGAATCTTCTAGACCAGCTCTGAATTGGATTTAGAAGAAGATTCAAGTCGGGACTCGGATCTTCTAGACCAACTCTAAAGGAAAGAAAAACTCGGATCGGAACTCGAATCTTTGAAGGAAAACTAGATCCATCGTGGAAGGAGAAGAAATTCGAGTCAGAACTCGAATCCTGAAGGAAAACTAGATCGATTAGAAGGAAAGGAAATTCGAGTCGGAACTCGAATCCCAAAGGAAAACTAAACCGGTTGGAAGGAAAAGAAATTCGAGTCGGAACTCAAATTCCTGAAGGAAAACTAGGTTAATTAGAAGGAAAGGAAATTCGAGTCGGAACTCGAATCCCAAAGGAAAACTAAACCAGATAGAAGGAAAAGAAATTCGAGTCGGAACTCGAATTCCTGAAGGAAAACTAGATTAATTAGAAAAAAAGGAAATTCGAGTCGGAACTCGAATTCCTTAAAGGAAAACTAGATCGATTAGAAGGAAAGGAAATTCGAGTCGGAACTCGAATCCCAAAGGAAAACTAAACCGGTTGGAAGGAAGAGAAATTCGAGTCGGAACTCGAATTCTTGAAGGAAAACTAGGTTAATTAGAAGAAAAGGAAATTCGAGTCGAAACTCGAATCCCAAAGGAAAACTAAACCGGTTAGAAGGAAAAGAAATTCGAGTCGGAACTCGAATTCCTGAAGGAAAACTAGATTAATTAGAAAAAAGGAAATTCGAGTCGGAACTCGAATCCCAAAGGAAAACTAAACCGGTTAGAAGGAAAAGAAATTCGAGTCGGAACTCGAATTCCTGAAGGAAAACTAGATCGATTAGAAGGAAAGGAAATTCGAGTCAGAACTCGAATCCCAAAGGAAAACTAAACCGGTTGGAAGGAAAAGAAATTTGAGTCGGAACTCAAATTCCTGAAGGAAAACTAGGTTAATTAGAAGGAAAGGAAATTCGAGTCGGAACTCGAATCCCAAAGGAAAACTAAACCGGTTAGAAGGAAAAGAAATTCGAGTCGGAACTCGAATTCCTGAAGGAAAACTAGATTAATTAGAAAAAAAGGAAATTCGAGTCGGAACTCGAATCCCAAAGGAAAACTAAACCGGTTAGAAGGAAAAAAAATTCGAGTCGGAACTCAAATTCCTGAAGGAAAACTAGATCGATTAGAAGGAAAGGAAATTCGAGTCGGAACTCGAATCCCAAAGGAAAATAAACTGGTTAGAGGGAAAGGAAATTCGAGTCGGAACTCGAATCTCGGAGAAAAACTAAATCAATGGGGCTACTGAATTTTAAAATTAACCAGTGTAAACACTGAATTTTGAAAATGTACCAATATAAGCATTGGATTTTGAAAAATTACCAGTACGGATACTGGGTTTTGGAAGATTACCAGTACGAGCACTGGATTTTGGAAGATTACCAGTACGAGCACTGGATTTTAAAAGGTTACCAGTACGAGCGCTGGATTTTAAATGGTTACCAGTACGAGCACTGGGTTTTGGAAATTTACCAGCACGAACACTGGTTTTTTGAAATTACCAACACAACACTGGATTCTGAAGAATTACTAATTGATTTTGATGGAAAATTTCCAGTCTTCACCCTTACGACAACTTGGACAGCTGTCGGGGTCTCAGGATTTATCCCTTATCCTGAATGGGTAATTCGATGCAAATGCAAACCGATGCAGATGAATGAATGCATGCAAATGCAAATGAATGTAAATGGGTGCACATGCGTGCAAAATGAGAGATTTGTTTGATCCTGCCTGCATACAGAAAGTTTTGAAGATAAAATGAAAATTTAAAAAATGCCCCAGTGTAACTGGGAAAGAAGAATTTGAACAAAAGGATAAATGATTGATGTTTGAAGAGCGCTCTCCGAAGGTGACACGGCAACTGGCTTTTGATTGATTTAGAAGAGACTCGGAAGAGGTTATTCCTTATAAAAGAACATTTTGCCGAGGAGAATAAAAAAAAAATGGCACCGAGCTTGCGAGAAAAATTGAAACTTTATTGATGTATTGAAGGAAAGGTAACAAATAAGGGAAAGACAGACGAGATTACATCATCCCTTTGAAATAATAAAAGCAAGATGAGAAATTGGGAAAGCACTAGTGTTATCAACTTTTGAATGATTGGGGAGAAACATGATCAGGATGAATGGTCCTCCTTTTCATCTCCAACGAGAAGATTCTTGTCAATGTTGTCTTGGATAATATTTTTAAGGACAAAACAATGCTCGGTATCGTGACCCATTGCCCGATGAAATTTGCAGAACTGATCTTTAAACCTTCCCATGGTCACAGGAGGATTTGCTATCTTGGGGAGTCTAACCTTCCCTTTGGCTATCATGTATTCCAGAACTTGCTCCAGTGGCTGTTCTAAGGGAGTAAAATTGTGATCGTATCCCCAACCATCATGCTTTGGCTTTCCTTGGAGTTTTAATTCGAATTGGACACTTGAGGAAGACTTGTCATCTCGCTTGTCCATTTTATCCTTCCGACTTGCGAGGTCATTCCTCTCTGAGTTTGGATTTCCTGAGCCTCCAGTATGATTTTTTCTACCTCCTCTTTTGTTTTGTCCATTGCTACTTCTGGTGGAATTGGTAGAAAATGTGGAGTGAGCCTTCAGAGGCCCGACTGTATCTTTTGTGTGCATGTATTCCAAGAAACTCTCGAGTATTTGATCTAACGGGGCCATCTTGTGGTCCTGGTTTGGATCATCACGCTGCATCTCTTGTCGAGTACTTGATTTTTGCTGAGACTTGGATAAGACAGTTGACCAGTACTCTTTCTCATTTTCAATGAAGAGATTCTTGTCGATATGATCTTGGACAATGTTTTTGAAGACGAAACAGTGGTCGGTGTCATGCCCTACTGCCCGATGGAATTTGCAGAACTGGTCTGTGAATCTTCCCATGACTGTGGGAGGATTTGAGACTCTTGGAAGCTTTACCAATTCCTTGGCCAACATATATTCAAGGATTTCATCAAGAGACTGCTCGAGAGGAGTAAACTGGCGATCGCAATCCCAGCCGTCCCGCTTTATCTTTTCTTTGTGTTGACTCAATTTTCCACTCTGCTTTAAAGATTTCTCTTTCTGACTTGTATGATTGTCTTTGTTATCCTTGCACCCCTCGCGGTGGGCCTTGACAGAATTTGTCTTTTTTGAATCTTGATTATTCCTGACGGGAGTGATGCTCTTGTAGAAATCTTTGCTCATGAAGACCTTCTTGCCCTTGTCGCGAGCTTGCAAATCTTTAATCTTCTTTGCCATTTCCTTCAGCTGTATTTGGACCGGATCATCCATTGCTTGATTTTTCCCTTTATAGGTTGTCCCTTGCCTATGAGGGGATCTTTGAAGTGCTTGCCAGACTTCATACTCTTCATCAGTGCCACCTACTGATTCTGACTCATCAGATGTATCCTCGTGTTGGATATGTTTCTTAAATAGTTTCGAGACTTTCTTGGTTGACCGACCTTTTGCCCTCTGCTTGACCTGGATCTTTTCTGTACTAGCTTCAGCTTGTTCTATCAACCTTTTGGTCATCATCTCTTTGAACATAGCATATATCTGAGGATCAACATCATCCTCTGCTTGCTGACCTTGACTTCTGACTGATCGGGGTGAGTCCATTTCCTCTTCTGAAGTGACTGAGTATGCAACGCCTTCAACTGATGAGGTTTTCTTTTCGGATCTTGTCTGACCCATCGAGTATCACAAATGCTCTCCTGAATGTTACTGATGCTCTCTGCAAGGTAGAACTGATGATTAGGCTTTTGAAGGAAAATTGGTTGAAGGAAAATATTTGTTGAGAATTTTGGTAGACAATTGAAATAATATCCCATTACTAGGGATTGACTCGTCGCCGGAATTACGACAATTGTGTTGTTATTCTTTGCAAAATAAACAACTGGAAATATGCCTTGTTACCTAGGCGAGGTCGTCAAACCAAGATGAAATGAAGATTAAAAGAATATGATTTTAATAATACACTTGACAAAAGGGAGGGGGACAAACAATTTTCCACCACTCCGGATAATCAGAAGACACTCGAGGGCCAGGAAAATATTAAGATTGACAAAGGAATCCCAGCCATATCTGGCAGAATGGTATGCTCCGGACCACTGATCCGATGCGAGGTCGAATTCTGGCAGAACCCCTGCTAGTGGACGAATCTCTACGTGCTTTTGCCTCTGAGAGAACTGCCTGACACACCGCTCTGGATGATAGTATGCGCAGAAAAACGGGCCAAGTAGCCTGAATTGCTTGCCGTAAGCGTAAGTATATCTGGGAGGTGATTCCTGACGATCAAAGTAGTCTCATACGACCTCTTCCTTCTGAAGGTTGTCGATCAAGAACCGGTATCGCGCAACTGGAAGAAGCTTTTCACCATTGTATCTGAAGGAACTGGCTCGGACTAGCACATGTCGGAGGAACCAAGACTGCAAGGCATAGGTGCACCCTTCGACTAGGATCGACTCTCTGAGTGCAAAACGAGTCAACCCTCGGTATAAAAAGGCGAGTGCGGCCATGGCTATTGAGAGGCGGCTGGTCTGTCGACTTTCCCATCTCCTTAAAAGCTGAACTATTCTGATATCCATGTAATTCCGTCCATCGGGAAAGAAAGCTAATCCCACCGTGCACAGAACCATCGCGTGTTGAATTCTCTCTCGAGCTGTCCTGAACAACGAGCTGACTTCCACAAATGTCCCATACTGTCTGTAGATTTCGAGCAGGTCCACATATTTGTTTCCATCCTCCTCTATCAATGGCCAAGACTTGCGTCCTGTCATGCGAGCTAAGGCATCTTTTGGGTCCAGACCCTTGACATTAATCAGAAACTGTTTCTCCAATGGATCTCCAGGCTGACCGTCTGGCTCGGGCAATCCCATAATCTCTGAAAATTCATCCATCAGTACTGTCATCTCGCCCCACGGGAACCAGAAGGTAGAAGTGCTCGGATTCCACCGCTCTGCTAGTGCATGGATCAAGTTGCCGTTGACTGTCTGTTTTCCCACTGCGGATGCCAGTTCCAATCCACACTCGTCCAGATGGTCCGGAAACATACGAGAGAAGTTCTTGAACCATGAATAGTACCACCGGGGAAAGAAGAATCCGGTGCTGAGGACTCGATGTTCGGGAAGACTTTGTCGCACCTCGTAGGAGATGTGACCCTCAGGGAAGACTGAATCAAGCTGACTGGATGCCATCAGACTGGAAGACATGGAAATTGGAATAAGACTTTGGGAAAATACAGGAAATTTGAGAAAAATGCAGGCAGGATAAAAATAAAGCAGGAAATTCGAGATCCAGAAGAAAGGAAAGATGGGAAATCACCTGGAGTTTTGAAGAAAATTAAGGGAAATTTGGGAAATCGTCCAGGGTTTGATGAAATATGAAGAAATAAATGGAAAATGAAGTATTTGGAAAATCGTCCAAGGTTTAAAACATGGACAATACATAGATTGGGGAATTTTGAGAAAATCGTCCAGTATTTTAGAAAATTGGGAAAATATGGAAAATAAAAAGGAAATAATACATTCAATCACATTCTGCATAAACAAGTATGCACATACAGCATTCCCTAAAAGCTGACTCTAGATGCACAAATTTTGAAATGGCTGTAGGACCTTAATCCTAACTCTAATGTTCAGATCATCTGTATCCAATCCAGTTATGCCTATATACTCAAGCCAAGGCTCGATGTATGTGGCATAAAATCAATTTCTCCGGTTCTAGGTTCAAGTTTTCCAACATCCTTGAGCACCTGCCGATATACGTTGGACTATGGCCCTTGGTACGTGGCAGGGGGGTTTTCACCCAAATAGGTGGCCCAGTTGTGAGGCTCTGTCCCGAACTATGGTTCTGGAAGAGAGCCCAGCAACGTGAAGACCGGGACAATATAGGTGGGGGTGTTTTTTTGAAAACATGAGCACATGCAAGCAAATAGAAGGCTCTAAGTCCTAAAGAGATAGATTTTTTGAAAAATTGAAGAAGCAAACATTGTTTTCATACAATTCCTAAATTGAGGAGTGTTGTATTAGACCTAAGTCTATGTGAGCATGAAAATTTCCTCCTCAATATGGTCCTACCAAACCATACCTAGTCTACATGCAATCCATGTCAGCTGGGTTCAAGTCTAGGCTCCTAGGTTCACATGATATCATAAAGCAAAGCTGACATTCCATGGAAATCGATTTTGACAATTTGAACTAAGTAGAGCATTAGATTGATCAGGCAAAGACAGGTCCCATCACGGTCGCCAAACCTGTTATCATCGCAAAATTTTACTTTTACAAGTCAAACTGACCTTTGAAAAGTTTTTGAAAATAACTCGCCTCCGTTTTAAAATGCGGGAAAATTCCGTAGAATGGGACTCGCCTGTCGGTACGAGGTTCAACCGTTCCTGCCACCTTTAACAGGGGTAATTGAACCAAGGATCAATCTTATGCTCTACTCTATTCAACTTGTCTAAATCATATTCTAATTTCTAAATGCACATAGAATCAGGCATGTGCTATGAATTTTCAGAAAATGCACATTTGAAAACATGATGTTTGCTTTGAATGATTGAAATATTCAGAAAATGTAAATCTTGAAAATGATATCACATGAGAAATCGTGAATTGGGATTTGAAATATACTTCTGAGAGAAATAAAAATCAATTTTGAGAAATCCTTGACATTTAGTGAAAATCGATTCTGAGAGACTTGGTTTCTCTAAATTCAAACTTGGAAATTGAAATTCTAACTTAGAAAATTTGAATTTGGAACTTGGGAAATACTTGAAATATCCTTTGAAATTCAATGTCTTTGGGAAAATCGATTTTGCTATAAGACTTAGGAGATTTTGAGGAATTCAATTTCCTTGACTTGGATTTTGAATTGGAGTTGACAAATGCATGAAATGAATGAATATGGATTTGAGGAATTGAGAAATACTTTTTGTATTTTTGAGAAATGCAATGCATTTTGAAGTTAGCCTAAGAGTGTAGGCTGAATGTGGCTAATGTGAAGATCATAAATCTAAGTGTCATTCGTATTCTGACTATGGCCATAAATACAAATTCCACCAAGTTTATAAACTTCATAAAAGCTAGTGTATGTGCCATTCGTGTAGACCATGGTGAATTTGTAAAAATATGCATGAATCATCATCCATCACACATTAACATTATAAAAAAAAATAAACTATATGCAATGCTGCCTAAGCTAAGCAGGAAATGTAAATTCTTATTCCAAAGTTTAATTACAAGTTACATCACTATTGAAATTTAAATACATGAAAAATAAAGTCTTCAATGTACCTGCAAAACTAGAAAACTTGGTTAATGAAAATATGTTGGCTTTTCTATATTTATCCAACAATATCAGGAAATTGTTGAATTTTGCTAGATATAAGTCTTTTCCTTGATTCCCTTAAATAAAAATGATAAAGTATGAAATAAAATTGAATAAATATGAAAAAGAAGATATGAAATTTCGAAATTGGGGTCAAAATGACCAAAATACCCCTAATAACAAGACTATGGCCTTGAAATTAGGGTTTTTAGAAAGATATTTTGATAAAATGCAAGTTTTGAAATTTGAATGGAATAAACTCAAACCAAATATGCTATGACATGATTAAAAATATGAAATTAGGGTTAGGGATTTCGAAATTTAGGTCAAATGACCAAATTGCCCCCGATAGCAAGACTATGGCCTTGAAATCAGGGTTTTTAGAAATAGATTTTTGGTAAAAATTTGGGTTTTATGACCTAAATGAAATCAAATAACTACAAAATTAAACCTAAAGTATACTAAGATGCTTATGAACATAATAAAACCCTAAAACCATATGCTTATGCACAAAAATCCAATAATATCACAAATTTTGTGATTTTTGCAGTGTTTTTTGATCTTTCAGGAACCCGGTTTTGCAATTTGCTTAATTCAGCCATCAAATGGATTCCAAAATCCATAAAAATCGGTACCTGCACTTTTTATAACCCTAATGTTGAATTGAAATTATAAAAATATTTTTTTGACATTAAATTAATCCGAAAATTGCATTAAACCCTAAAAATATGTATTTTTGACCTAGTTCACCAACCAGTCTCAGTCCAAGACCCGAACCAGGGGTCAAATCTCCATGGAAATTTATGAAATTTTACAGAAACTAACTAGGAAGGAAAACAGAGATTTCCCAATTTACAGATCGGAAAAATCATCTCTGGTTAGGGAGAAACCCTTCCGGAAATCTGAGCTAAAATATATCACTCTTAACAGGGATTAAAACAGCTATTCCAGATTGAAAATACAGACATAAATAGCAATCCTAAACACAAATCTCTGAAATTTTAGTGGTGAACAGTAGACAGAAAAATAATAATACTCACTTTTTACAGATCTAGAATCGGATCTGTGGTTTGGGATTTATGACTAACACAAGTCTGATTAGGGTTTTGGTAAACCCTAACGAGTTTTAAATTTAAAAACTGATTCTCTAAATGGAAAAAAATACTAAACAGTGATAAAAAAATCCGAAAATTTCACAGCCGACAGATATACTCAATGTGAATCCATATCACTTTACAGATCTAAAATCGGATATAAGATAAGAGAAATATCATCACAGCAAGTTACCTTCTTGATTTTAACCACGATTTTAAAGCTTTAAAAACCCGATTTGATGTCTTATTTTTTTGACAAAGTTCTCGAGGTCCAAAACCTCTGATTTTTCTACAGTAACTCAATAACTCATTAATGCATCACATATAAAAAAATCAGAAATAAACAATGAGAACTTCAATCCGAAATAACATTATCTTTACTGTTCTAAACCTAAAACACACAGAAATTTAAGAAACTTGAAAAACCATGCATTAACTAATGTAAATAAATAAAATAAACCATAAAACAGTAAATAAAACTTATTTCTATGCTATAGAACGTAAAACAAACATGAATAAACCATGAAAATAAAATAAAAACAGGGAATCAATGGCTGGAATTTGATATCACCTTTAAAACATAGATTTAACCCATTAAAAAGGGTAAATCATATATTTTATTGGTTAATAATGTAAAGAATCATATTAAAATCAATTCTAATGGATTAAAATCCCTGTAAATCACCCAAAACAGGGTTAGATCACCTTCTTGGATTGTTCTTGATGATTCTTGATGGTTCTTGAGGTGAAACCATGGTTGATCTTCCATAAGGAGGGGTATCTAAGCCTAGATCTAGGTTTAAAACATTAAAATCATTAAATAAAATATGAAAAAGGCAAAGGAATTCATACCTTGGAGTTGCAGCAATGGAGGAAGGGCTGGAGAAGAGAGAGAAGCTCCAAGAATTGAAGGTAAGTGAATAGTAAAAATCGTCCCCCCTATGCTCCCTTTTATAATAAAAAAATTAGGTTTAGTCTTGGATTTTCAAATTACTTTTTTGCCCTTTTTAAAACCTATCCAAAGTCATTAAGGAGGGGCGATTTTTTTAGAGACTCTTAATCCTAATTAACACCTAATGACACCCCTAATTAACCCTAGAGACTCCAAATGTGGTGCCACTTGGCACTTTCCACATTTGATTTTAAAATCTTAACTAAAACCTTTAAAAACAATAGTTTGAAATCAAGTTTTAAAAATGGGTTTTCAAAATGGATTTTGACTCTTCTAAATTTCTAAAACTAACCAAGACATCAACTAACCCTAGTCTAGCCCTGACTGACTCGAATATGGCGCCACCCCGAGTGGGCCCTACTTGAGTTTTTCAAAAAGCGATTTTAAAACTTGAAATTGAAAGAGTTTTCAAAAGGATTTTCAAAGACAATCTTAAAATTAGAATTTTTGAAATGGCATAGGGTTCTAACTGAGTTAGAATTCCTCTGGATATGGTGCCAACTGAGTGGGCCTACATCGAGTTTTAGAAATTTTGAAATAAACACTGAAAATGGCTTTGAAAAGGGGTTAAAATCGATATTTGAAATTCAAGATCTTTGAAAATAGGGTCTCAAGCGAACTGGAACTCCGGGTTAGAGTCCTGAACTCTTAGGACTCTGAGATTTTAGATTTTAACAGCCAAATGAAAGAATTTTCATAAGATTTTATCAAGAAATGATGAAATAAGTCAGAAAACACAGTCAGGGTTAGACTCCTAACTCAACCGAACTCTAAAATAGAATCCTGAACTAACTGGACTATGTAAAATGACATAAATTTTGGAAATAATCGAAAAAGACTGAAAATGGAAGTAAAACAGACTTCAAAACAGACTCCTGACCGGATCAGGACTCTGAGACAGAGTCCTGATCGAACTGAAACTTTCAAAGATTTGAGAAATTTGATGAATAGAAGAATTCAGAAGCGACACCACCTCAATGGGTCTCATCTGTGAATTGAAATCGATTAAAATTTGAATTTGAAATGAATCCAGATTGTTTCCTTGAGAAACTATTTCGAAATATAAAGTCCTGGGGTTGGAAAATGACAGAGTATTGAATAAAAACCCAGGTTTTGAAATTGATTTTGAAATAAAAGCTTTTAAAATTCAAATCTGGATTGAATGTTTTAAAATAGGAGTGCTGGATCTCGAAAATGAGATGCAATGCTATGCAATGACATGCAATGTTATGCAATGACATGCAATGCTATGCTGAATACATGCAATGACATGCAATGATCTGTAATGACACTGGATGAGGGTGAAAATTTGGGGTGTTTACACCATTTAAAGCTAAATATCTGCAAAAGGGATCTCTCAATTGTCATCAAGATGAAGACGAATATGCGAGCTAGACCCCCGGGACCAAAGAAGATTTGGATCATCTTCGAGATGAAGGAGTTTGTGACGGATCCTTTCAGGGAAAGTTCAGATCACCGTCAAGATGAAGGCGAATGTAATGAACCTACCGACAAACCCTAAAAGATATTTGATTTTTGCTATCATCTAAAGACCTTTTTGAGCCAATATCATTAGTATAATTCCTGAGACAAAAGAAGGATCAGAACATCTCCAAGATGAAGGAGTTTGTGACGTACCCTTCCCCGAAAAAGAGAGAAAAGTCAGAACATCTCCAAATGAAGGATGATGTAAAAACCCAAGAAAGTTCAATGACTCAAAAGGAGTGCAAAAAGATCATCATGGGAAAACACCTAGATATCAAACTGCCAAAGTTGCCAGAAATCATCTTTTTATATGCGAAATCGTTTTATCAATATCTTTTCATTACTTGCTTTTATGAAATTAAGAATATTTCTTCTCTTCTCATATCAAGGAAATGTATAGCTTCCTTAAAGAAAATCATTAGTGCTAAAATTTTGAATTTGACTCTTAAAACCGAGGAGTTAACCCCGTTGGAGGAAATACTCTAGGTAAAAGAGGGAATGGCTTTTACACATACGTGCACATTTTCAAGCGTTTGAGTCAACTACAATTTTATCTTATTGGCAAAATTTTCTAGCTATTCCAAGAATGAAATAAATATTCAATATCCATTTTGATGCAACCTAGCGTTGTTTATATCTTCCAAAAGAGTTGCCTCGTTCAGGCAAGGTATCTCTTTCTGTCCCATCACGGTTTCTTCAGTCGAGGATTCCATTTGGTCGTCCCCTTCAGATTAAGGGTTAAGTCTGAACCTCGCCCCTCAAGGTATCTTCCTTTCTCAGGTTTGGGTTAAACCTGAGTCTCGTTCCAACAAAGTTCCTTGTTTTGACAAGGTGTTTTCTTCCAGTCCCATCATGGTTCTTCCCATCGAGGAATTCATGCTTTGTATATCCATCCAAGATAGGATCCTACTTGAGCTTCATCTCATGAGGCATTTTTCCAAAAATGTCCCATCAAGGTCCTCATATATTCCTTTCCCCATCCAGGTTAAGGGCTAAACCTGAGTCATTTCAAAAAGTTGATCTCGTCTCACCCATGAAACTTGATCAAAATTCTTATTATCCACCATTTTGGGACCTTCACCCTAATGTCCCATCACGATTTCCTCATTTTTGTTATTCAGTCATATCATTTTCGAGGATTTCATCTCCTCAAAGCCAATCAGGATAAGGTATTAAGCCTGAAAAACCATGTCTTTTAAATAAATTCTTCCACACCTAGTTCGGATCTGCTAACTGGGGCATTTTTCAAAATTTGGAGTGTTTTCTTTGCCACTAAGCTCGGCTTTCATCCGGCTTAGTAGCAAAGAGGGGCATCTGTGAACACCCCAAAATTTTCAAAATATTATAAATATTCTGTTTTTGCCCTTGACCCCGTTTTCTAAGTAAATTGAGTCATTTTTCGATCAAAATTCCAGTTTATTTCTCGGATTTACTGGAATCAAATCAATTTTCTATATCTGACTCAATTTCGGATCCGGATCCAATACCAGAATCCAAATTTGAGCCTCGTTATCCGATTTTTAAAACCAATTTTACAAAAATACCAAAATAATTTCTGAAAGGCTCGGACAATCCATCTGGTACCCGTTTGGATTCATTGCCCTATATTCCCTGATTCGAGATCCAAAACTTGAATACTTTCTCAAAACCTTGGATCCGAACCTATTTTCTAAAGAATTTTCAAAGAATAGCCCTGAATTTTCGAAAAACCTTCCTTTTTGTAAATATTTTCAATTTTTACAAAAATATGTCAAAATCCTTTGTTTTCTCGTAAATTTTAGAGTTTTATTTTCAAAAATACAAAAAAATACAAAAAATGCCAAGAAAAACAACAAAAAAATTCAAAAAAATCGAAAAACATGCTAAAAATAAGTAGTTTAGAGTTTGTTTTGCTAAAAATCCTTTTTAAAAACCATTTTATGAAAATCTTTTTTTAGGAACCCCTTTATGAAAATAAGGGAGTGTTGCAACGGCCTTCTCACGTTCACGAACCCGCTCCCTCCTCTAGCTCTCGCGCTCTCTCCCTCTGGAAGCCTCCACTATCTTCTTCTCGATCCGCCTTCACCCTACCATTGCACCCTTCTCTCTCCTTGAGAAGATTGCTTCTTCACCTCCGCATTATCCTTCTTCTTCTTCTTCTTCTTCTCTTCTTCCTCCTTCTCTCTCCCTTTCTCCTTCTTCTTCTTATTTTCCTGGTTTTCCCCTCAAGCAATCGAAGATTAACTATCACACAGGAGTGCTACGGTGGTCAGCCCTCCTGCAACTTTATACAGAAGCGCCTCTTCCCTCCCAATTGGAGTATAGGCCGCGATTATAGAGGGCATCAAAGGATCAACTCTATCCTTCTACCATCGGATCTTCCATCAAGTTATGATTGAGAATCATACCTCGGGTTGTGGGGGCTAAGCTGCTGGTCAAGCCATCGTGGATTAGGATGAATTGGAAGTTGCAGAAAGAATGTTGAACCTCCAGGTGCATCAATCACAAGTGATTGGGCTTGTGCTGGTAAATTGGGTGGCCATTGCTCCACATGATCCCCTGTATTTGGAAGAGGTAACACTCTAGGATTTCAAGGTCTGTTGGTAAAAGGGATGATGCCAAAGGAGTAAAACAAGAAAGATGAGTTTATGGCTTACAGAGGGGTTCCAAAATTCTGGAAGGAACGTGACTGTTGGCGAATTTTATCACTCCATCAGTGATGAAGAATGATTGAAGTCAGGAAGCAAGGGCTGTATCTTAAGCCATCAACATAAGGTACATGATATTCCATACCTGCACTTTAGTTATACAGTTTTTAGCCTTAGTCTTGACGCAGGTTACTCATTCTTATTCATTTAGTGAGGAGTAAGGCCTGTCGCACATAAGGGAATTCTGCTTATAAATCCAGAATCATTTCTTGTTGCTTCTGAACATCTCTTAATTCAATGCATGTTCATGGTTATTTCGGTCGTGGACTGTATGTATTACAAACTGTTTTCCTGTGATATTTTGTAAAGTAATTGAGATCATCACTTCATCACCGATTCCTGGAGTTCATCTGATCATAATTGGATGACTTAGATATTACTGTTTCCAAGTAATATAAGTGAGATCCAAGATCTTTGTCCCAATGATATCATCGTTAGGCATAAGTAATTCATTGTGGCAATAGAGGGTCAAGTTTTCCCACATCAAGAAGACCCTGAAGGACTCAAATGTAGGTAAGGGATGGAATCTCCCTAGCAGTTTGGTTTGTGAAAAGAAAATCCCACTGGTACACTGCTAGTTGCTCAATACTTCTGTAATGATTCAAGATGGTGCCTATTGACAATTTGAAACTAGTCATACTTTTTGCTGCAAGATTCTTTTGATGAAGACTTTGTCTGTGACTTGTTAAGTCCATCATGAAGTTCTTCCACAGCAGACTTGCTTTGCCAAATCTCTATCGGAATGCTAGTCTTACCATAAATTTGCTGTCAAAACCCATCTACTGACCAAATGCTTCCTATTTGATTAACTTTTTTTTATCATTATAAATGTCTTTCACCTGAAATATTTGATGGTACCTTTGAGAGAGTTTACAAGAAATATTTGCTATGTTATGAGCCAAACATTGTTTGTGATTAAGATGACATCCGCTGAGGAGGACTGGAAATAGTTTATACATGCACTGACTTCCATCTTGTCGATCCTCTGTATGTGTTTGATAGAGAAGCAGCAAAATGTAGCCGTTGAAAGATATCAAAAAGCTATCGGTACCAGTCGCTTGGTTGCACATCAAACTGCCGATCAACAAGCAGTGAAGAGGAATTTTATCTTGAAGAAGAGTAGCAAGCCCGATTCTGGTCAGAATTGTGCACAACCCTTATCACCTGCATTTCCCTGATGCACCATTAGATTGTCACCTTTTGCACCAATTCCCTTCTATTGTCATTTGTTATAACATCAGTCCATTGTTGTAATATCTCTGCTTCACATCTCTTCATTACTACCCAACATATGCATATCTGCGAATGGCACTAATCATTGCCATAGAACCCTCTACAGCACCATCCCATTGCCTATTACTCATCATCACCCCTCACAGCCCTTACCAGCACTTACTACATTCCTTCAGTCCCTTCAGCAGTCATCTATTCTCCTACCATCAATACCCTCTCACCCACCTATTGTTGTATCTTACAGCCCAACACATTCATACATTCACTGTGCTGGCAATGCCATTTGCTCAGCACAGTCCCTGTTTTCCCTCATTTAGCACCTCCCCACTTGCTGCAAGCATGGGAGTCTCCACTATGTGGCATTATGCCACTGTTCACGGCAAGCTCACACTTGCCTTCACACCGGGCACCTGTCAACCATCTTCTCTACAGCTCTGGCTGCACCTTCACATTTACCGTGTTGAATCCACTTTTTCCACCACTACTTGCCACTGACTCATCTGTAATTCACATTTCACCATAATGATCCCCAGCCCCTTTCCTCTCAGGTGTATACATGTTTCCTTGTCACATTCTCCCTTCTGTTTCCTACTTCATCAGCCACCAGCTGTATCACATCCACAACATCCCCTTTTCAATATGATTTCTAAATACAACAAGCTAATATTCTGCTGTGAAGGAGTTAGCAAGTGTCAAGATTACAAGGCAGCTGGAATAGTTTCTAGAATGTTGATAATCCATGTATGAAATTGAGCAAAGTCATAGTTTTATCGTGTAATTACCTTCAAAACTGAAACGGTAATGTTTAGAGTCTTATACATATAGCCCAAACATCCATTTTCAGCATATTACATATGCATCTTTGGACATTCATTTTTTCATTCAATTCATTTCAATATATGTGTTTTCTCATCCATGATATGTTAAAATTTCATTAACTCAGAGCATAGACACAACATTCCATCATCCTGCATCTTAAATACAATATGATGTTTCCATTATATATATATATATATATATATATATATATATATATATATATATATATATATATATTCTTTTGCTTGTGCTAACTCTGCCTTTTTTGCAGAAAATACATGGAAAATGCAATTTTCTTCTTAGTTTAAATTTTTTTTCAATGATGTAATAGTTAGATGATCATGAGAAACTTTATATTTCAGTCTTAGAATAGAATGCATGAGCATGTACATATCTTCTAGAATTACTTGATTCTTGACATTTTCCTCTTTTATTTCCAAAAATTCACAAATGGGAACACGAATGACATGTGCACCATTTTATAAAAGGTGATTAAATCCTAAGTTTACGATTTGCATCAATGACCATAGTTAGGGTGTGAACGAGACTTAGGATTTTCATCTTTTATGGAATAAACATTGGATCCACACTGAATCTCTTTCAAAAATCATCATATTTTCTAAATATTTTTATCTTTTATCAGAGTTTAACTTAAAATTAACTCAAAATGTATATCAATGGCCATAGTCAAGATATATTGAGAGTTAATTTCATTTTAAACTCTATAAAGTCACCAAAAATGTGTTTTATTCTTCACTTGAATTTAAATATGATTACTATATAATACATTCAATGACCATAGTCAAGGATGTATTATATCTTTAATCTTATTTTAAAGAATGAAATATGTGTTTCAAATATTCAATTTTCAAAATTCTTTAATTCATTCATCATTTAGGATAGAATTACACCATTCTTTTTCAAAATCCAAAGTGATAATTCTTCAAATACCTTCTTCACTTCTCAAATCAATTTTCAACTCTTGTAAATTCAAAATCTATTCTTCGATACTAACTTCAATTTCAAAGTCTAATTTGACTTTGAGAATTCAAATTCATTTCTATATTAAAAATTTAATTTCCAATTCAAATCAAATTTCAAAGTTCAATTCAACTTTAAAATTCCAAATTTATTTTCAAGATTCAATTTCAAATTCAATTCAATATTCCAGATTGAATTTCAAAGTTCAATTCAACTTTGAAATCCCAGATTCAACACCTGATTGCAAAAATTCAAGTTTTAAAATCAAGTTTATTCTTTATTTTTCAAAATCTTCCAAGTTCTATCTAAAGATTGAGTCTTGATTCTCAATTCAATTCATTTATCTAAAATCAAGGTTTTGAGATTGATTCTGAATCCCAAAAATCTGATTTCCCCTAAATTCAAAACCCCCTGTAAATTCAATCAGGATTTCTCGGATCCAATTCCATTTAGGATTCCAGATTCTGGATTCAACTCCATCTTGAAGACCCGATTTCAAATTCAATTTCATTCTCAAAATCCTTTGGACTTCTCAAAAGTTTAATTCCATTTCTAAATTCCATATGAATTTCCAATCCAATTTTAAATCCAAATTTGAAATCCAAATTCAAGTTCAAATCCATATTTCAAAGAAACCAATCCCATCTAGATTTCTTAAATCTTATCCAACTTTTATTATGATTTTAAACTTTAAACCTAGAAATTCCACTCTATTTTCAAATTTCATCTTGACTCTCAATTCTAGATCCATGTTTTAAAGTCCATATTCAACTTTTAATTCTTATTTTCTAAACTCCTTTCTTCAAAATTTAGGTTCATCTCAATCTTTGATTATTTCAAAACTCAAGATCTATTCTAAATCTTAAGTTAGAAAATCTAACTTCTCCAAGTCCGTCTTCAACTTTCAAAAACCATTTCTTCACCATATTCTTCATAACTTCAAAATCACTTGGCTAAAATTTCTAATTTTTTCCTCAAAAGAGCATACATCTTTTGCATTTACACAAGCATGATTTCTTGTGCATCTTTAGACTTAGAATAAATTCTTAGATAATATTAAGGCAAAGCAAAAAGGCATAAATACGATCCTTGGTTCGATTACCCATGGTAAGGGTGCCAGAAACGGTCAAACCTCGTACCGACGAGCGAATCCCGTCTCCGAATTTTCCCGCAAATATTTCAAAACGGAGGTGAGTAATCTTTTAAAATCTTTTCAAAAATTAAGGTCAAGTGAGACCTTCGCAAAAGAGTTTCTCTCTCTCTTCTTTTCTGTCTTTCATTTCTCTCTTCAAAAAGGAGAATTAGAGATTGGAAAGGAAAAGAGAAGGAAAAGAGAGAAGGAATACAAAGAGGATAAATTTTGCGATGATCACATGGTCCTAAAGGGGTTCAACCTAAGGATTATGGATCAGTAAGAGTTCAACCTAAAGATCGCGGATCAGTAGGGGTTCAACCTAAAGATCGACGGAAGGGATGGTCCTAAAGGGGTTCAACCTAAGGACTACGGATGAGTAGGAGTTCAACCTAAAGATCGTGGATCAGTAGGGGTTCAACCTAAAGATTGACGGAAGGGATGGTCCTAAAGAGGTTCAACCTAAGGACTGTGAATCCGTAGGAGTTCAACCTAAAGATTGCGGATCAGTAGGAGTTCAACCTAAAGATCAACTGAATGAATGGTCCTAAAGGGGTTCAACCTAAGGATTATGGATCAGTAGGAGTTCAACCTAAAGATGACGGATCAGTAGGAGTTCAACCTAAAGATCGCGGATCAGTAGGGGTTCAACCTAAAGATTGGCTGAAGGAATGGTCCTAAAGGGGTTCAACCTAAGAACTGCGGATCCGTAGGAGTTCAACCTAAGATCGTGGATCAGTAAGGGTTCAACATAAAGATCTACTAAAGGAAATTTTCCTAAAGGGGTTCAACCTAAGGACTGCAAATCGGTAGGAATTTAACCTAAAGATCGCGGATCGGTAGGGGTTCAACCTAAAGATCGATTGAAAGAAAGGGTGCTAAAGGGGTTCAACCTAAGGACTGCAGATCAGTAGGAGTTCAACCTAAAGATCGCGGATCAGTAGGGGTTCAACCTAAAGATCGACTGAAGGAAAGGGTCCTAAAGGGGTTCAACCTAAGGACTGCGGATCAGTAGGAGTTCATCCTAAAGATCGCGGATCAGTAGGAGTTCAACTTAAAGATCGACTGAAGGAAAGGGACCTAAAGGGGTTCAACCTAAGGACTGCGAATCAGTAGGAGTTCAACCTAAAGATTGCGGATCAGTAGGAGTTCAACCTAAAGATCGATGGAAGGGAAGGGTCCTAAAGGGGTTCAACCTAAGGACTGCAAATCAGTAGGAGTTCAACCTAAAGATTGTGGATCAGTAGGAGTTCAACCTAAAGATCGATGGAAGGGAAGGAATTTTGGTTCATGAAGGGATTCAACCTGTGGACCATATTGGTTTGACAGGGGTTCAACCTACGAACTCTCAAAAAGATCACAATTTTTAAGAGGGCAAGGTTCAACTCGTGGTTTGAATGGACCATCATAGTTAGCTGTATGTGGTCCAATTTTCAGGTTTAAGCCCTTATCCTGAAAGGGGAAAGAATAAAATTGAGGGAGGAATTGATGAAAAGAGATAGAAATCGATGAAAGATTTGACAAAAATAAAGAGAAAAATCAAAGAAATTGATGGAAATTGTCTTGTAAAAGTATTCTCATAGGTAGCATTGTTGCTCCTATGAGGGGCCTTAGGATTATCCCTTATCTTGAATGGGAAAGAATAGTATTTGAGAAAATTTTGAAAGGAATAAAAATTGACAGAAATTCATAAAATCGAGGAAAATTTGATGAAAAAATTTTGTTTACAAAAGAATTCTCATAGGTAGCATTATCACTCCTATGAGGGGTTTCAGGATTATCCCTTATCCTGAATGAGAAAGAATAGAATTTGAGGGAATTTTTGAAAGGAATAAAAATTGACAGAAATTCATAAAATCGAGAAAAATTTGATGAAAAAAATTGTTTTACAAAAGAGTTCTCATAGGTAGCATTATCGCTCCTATGAGGGTTTTCAAGATTATCCCTTATTCTGAATGGGAAAGAATAAAATTGACAATTTTGACAAAATTGATAAAAGGTTGAAAAAGAATTGATAAAGAATAGTAAATAATCAATAAAATTGATAAAATTGATAAAGAATAAGAATAAATAAAGAATTGACAAAGATCTGGTAAAAATTGGTAAAATTTGGTGAAAAAATTGAGGATGTTTGGAAGACGATGAAAGACTTCAGGATTATCCCTTATCCTGAAGGAAGAAGGACCTCATAGGACAAGGTTCAGGTTTATCCCTTAACCTGAGTGGGAAATTCATGTTTATCCCTTAACCTGAGTGGGAAAAAGAATGAAAAAGGAATACCCCATGGGAAAGAGGCATCAGGTTTATCCCTTAACTTGAAAGGGTATAAAGATTGACAGGAATTGATGAAAACTCAATAAAAATTGATAAAATTAATAAAGAAGGATAAAAATTGATAAGATTGACAAAAGATCAAATGAAAATTGATAAAATTTGAGAAAAGAAAAGAGTTTATTTGATCCTGCCTGGAAACAAGTTTTTGAAAAATGAAATTTCATAAAAAAATGCCCCAGTATAACTGGGAAGGAAGAATAATATTTAAAAAATGCCATTTGAAAAAAATAGGAGAATTTAAAGATGGGATATTTAGAAAAAGAATTTTCAAAGAAATTGTGACGAAAGAAGGAATCTGGTTGACAAAATGATATCCCATTACCAGGGATTAGTTCATCACAGAAATCGCGACAATCGCATTGTCTCTCTGTGGGAAGGAATAAACAATTTAGAATATGAAGGAAAGTGTTAAAAGGGATATCTCTTGACGAAAAGAGATTTTATTAAAAAAAAGGCAGAAGAACTTTTAAAGTAGAATCAGAAGATATACTGGAAGATATGAAGAGTTTGAAAAATAGATGGCAAAGATTTAAAATTTAAAGAATTGCAGGCAGAATCAAAGAAATTGAAGAAATCAAAAGAAGAAAAGAAAAATACACCTGGGTTTTGAATACAAATAGGAAATTTGAATAATATACCCAGGGTTTTAGAAAATATAAGGTAATATAGAAGAAAACATCACAGAATCATAGTTGTACAAATAAGGATGCATAAACAGCACTCCCTAAAGGCTGACTCTAAATGCAATATTTGAAAAGGCTCATAGGACCTTAATCCTGACTCTATAGTTCAGATCATCTGAATCCAATCAAGATATGCCAATATACTCAAGCTGAAGCTCGAAGTACGTGGCATAAGAATATTTCTCCGGTTCTAAGGTAATGGCTTCCCAACATCCTTGAGCACCTACCGATATACCTCGGACTATGGCCCTTAGGTACGTGGTAGGGGGGCGCTAACCCAAATAAGTGGTCCAGTTGTGAGGCTCTCTCCCAAACTAAGGTTCAGTGAGACAGCCCAACAACGTGAAGACCGGGACAATATAGGTAGGGATGTTTTCAAAAAACATGTTCAACATGCAGATAAAACCAGAAAGCTCTAATGCAAGTCCTAAAGAGATAAATTTAAATGAAGAGAAGCATACACTTGCATACATTGTTTGCATTCAATCCCTAGAATTGAGGAGAGTTGTATTTCAGACCTAAGTCTAATATGAACATGGAATAATCTCCTCAATATGGTCTTACCAAACCATACTTAGATCCTATATGCAATGATGTTAGCTAGGACAGAGTCTAGGCTTCTAAGGTTTGCATGGAAATGAAGCTGACATTTGCAGAATAAAGACTTAGGTAATATCAAAGCAAAGCAAAAAGGCCAAAAATCCGACCGGACGAAGACGAGTCCCATCACGGTCGCCAAATCTGTGATCATCGCAAAATTTTTCCTCTTGTATTTCTCTCTCTTCCATCTCTTTTCCTTTCTAACCTCTATTTCCCTTTTTGAAGGGGAAAATAAAAGGCAGAAAAGAAGAGAAAAGAAAAAGAAGAGAGAGAGGAACTCTTTTGCCAAGGTCTCACTTGACCTTAATTTTGAAAAGATTTTAAAGATTACTCGCCTCCATTTTTGAAATATTTGCGGAAAAAATTAAGAGACGAGACTCGCTCGTCGGTACGAGGTTCGACCATTCCTGGCGCCTTTACGAGGGGTAATCAAACCAAGGATCAAATTTATGCCTTTTGCTTTGCCTTAATATTGTCTAAGAATTTATTCTAAGTCTAGAAAATGCACAAAGAATTATGCTTGTATAGATGCAAAAGATGTATGCTCTTTTGAGAAAAATTTTGGAAATTTTATCCAAGTGATTTTGAAATTATGAAGAATATGATGAAGAAATGGTATTTGAAAGTTGAAGATGGACATGGAGAAGTTAGATTTTCTAACTTAAAATTTAGAATAGATCTTGATCAAAGATTGAGATGAACCTAAATTTTTGAAGAAGGGAGTTTAGAAAATAAGAAATGAAAGTTGAATATGGACTTCAAAATGGATCTAGATTTGAGAGTTAAGATGGAATTTGAAGATAGGGTAGAACTCTAGATTTAAAATTTGAAATTAGAATGAAAGGTAGAAGAAATCTAGATGGTATTTGGAATTTAGAATTGGGTATGAAGTCTGGAATCCACGATGAAATTGGATTCGAAGTCTGGATTTTGGGAATTCATATGAGATTTGAAGATGGATCTAAATGAGATCCGGAGATGGGTCTGGGCTTTGGGCATCTAGATGGGTTTTGAGAATAGAATTGGTTTTTGGAAATCCAGATAAAACCTAGAATTGGATCTGAGAGATCTAAACTGACTTTTGAAATTTGAAAGGAAGGACAAAGAATGAAACATTGAATTAGAACATGAATCTGAAAATTGCAAAGTTAAATTGAACTTTGAATTTTGATTTGAAATGTTGAATTGAATTTGAATTTGAATTCTGAAGATGAATTTGGAATTTCAAAGTTGAATTGAACTTTGAAATTCGATTTGAATGGGAAATTGAATTTTTGAATGTAAAAATGAATTTTGAAATTTCAAAGTCAAATTAGACTTTAAAATTGGAATTGAAATTTTAAAATGAGATATAATTAAGAAAAAGAATTTGAATTTACGAATGAGAATTGATTTAAGAAATGAAGGAGGAATTTAAAGAATTATCTCAAAATCACTTGGATTTTGAAAAAGAATTTTAATATAATTCTATCCTAAATGATGAAATGAATTGAAGAATTTTGAAATTGAATTTTGAAAAGCATATTTCATTCTTTAAATGAATTAAAATAAGATTGAAGATATAATACATCCCTGACTATGGTCATTGAATGTATTACATAGTAATCATATTTAAATTCAACTGAAGAATAAAATACATTTTTGGTGCCTTTATAGAGTTTAAAATGAAATTAACTCTCAATATACCCTGACTATGACCATTGATATATATTTTGAGTTAATTTTAAGTTAAACTCTGATAAAAGAAGCAAATATTTAAAAATGTGATGATTTTGAAAGGAGATTGTGAACACCCCAAATTTTTTAAATTTTTTTTAATATTCCCTTTTTGCCCCTGATTTCATTTTTTGGGGTAATTGAGTCACTTTTAAATATAAATCCCATTTTATTTCTCAAGTTTTCTAAAATTAAATTCATTTTTTATATCTGACTCAATTTCGGATCCGGATCCAGATAAAACATCAAAATTTGAGCTTCGTTGTTCAATATTTAAAATCAAATTCTTGAAATTTCTAAACTAACTTTTTGAAAAGCTGAGACAGTTCGTCCGGTATTCGTTTGGATCCATCGTGTTGTATTCCTCAAATTTGAGGTTTAAAACTCGAATATTTTCTCAAAACTCGAGTCCAAACCCATTTTCTTCCAAAATTGCTCAGAAAACCTTTCTTGTGTAAATCTTTTTGAAAATTTTGCAAAATTATTTTAAAATCCTTAGTTTTTAGAATTTCATATTGAAATTCAAGAAAAGAACAAAAAAATCAAAAAAAAATAATGAAAGAAAATTACAAAAAATGGTTTTTAAAAGAAACCTATTTTGGAAAAATCTTTTATAGAAGACCTCTTTTTGGAAAATGTAAAACCCTTACAAAACTCAAAAGTCGAGTTAGGGTTTTTTTTTTGGGGGGGGGGGGGGACCCTCTCGAGTTTTCTCTCTCTGGCCGACTCCCTCAGCCGCCTTCTCCCACTCTCGATCTCTCCTTCATTCCACCGAAACTCCCATCTGCGAAACCCACTTCTAAAAACCTCTAATCCCTCCATCGCACAAACCCTTTCTTCCTCCACCCATCTCTAACCAACCCTATTCCCGAATCATCTTCTCCATCTTCAAAAGGGGCTCGAAAGGCCTCTCTTCGAACATCGCGTTTCACCCCCGCATCTTCTTCCTTCTCCTCAATCATCCGCCCTCTCCCCTACACTTGCTCTTCTCGCATCTCCTTCTCCCTCTCCTTTCTTCCCTGAACTCCTGTGGTTTCCTATTTCGGTCAGCTGGAGGAAGCCGATCACCCTACAACGTCAAGGCCAGGGTAAGTGCTACTTCCCTTCGTTCTTTTTTTTTTATGTTTTGTTTTCCCCTTTTATCTTGTTTTCTGATTTTTCCCCTTTTTCTTCTCAAAGCACCCATATAGGTATGATCTATTTTACATACGTGCAACAATGACAGAATCTTCGATTCCCACATCTGATTTTTTTTTCTCTTTATCTTTCTTTTACATTTTGATTTTTCGTTCTAATAACATTGGACCATATTTCGTCCATTTCATCTCTATTCTGATTTAAAGTCTATTTATGACTGAAATTTCCTTTCTTCTCCTTTTATTTCAACTTCAGAATCATTCCTTTCAAAGTCAAGATTTATTCTCATACTCTGATTATTCCAAAAACTTAGAACTTTAAATCTTAAGTTCTAAGTTAGAAACCATTTCTTTATTCTATCATCAGATTCAAGAAACACTTGGAAAATTTCAAATCGTTTTCAAAAAGAGCATACATCTTTGCACTCGCACAAACATGATTCTTTGTGCACTTAGACTTAGAATAAATTCTTAGATAATTTCTTAGCAAAACAAAAAGGCATAAATTCGACCCTTGGTTCGATTACCCCTGGTAAAGGCGCCAGGAACGGTCGAACCTCGTACCGACGAGCGAATCTCGTCTTCCAGTTTTCCCGCAAATATTTCAAAAAGGAGGCGAGTTATTTTCTTGAACATTTTCAAAATTAAGGTCAAGTGAGACCCGCAAAAGAGTTCCTCTTCTTTTCTTTTCTTTTCTTTTCTTTTCTTTTCTTTTCTCTTTTATCTTTCTTTCTGCCCTTTTATTTTCTCCCTTCAAAAAGGAGAAAATAGAGGTTGGAAAGGAAAAGAGAAGGAAGAGAGAGAATATTACGAAAGGAAAAATTTTGCGATGATCATAGCTTTGGCGACCGTGATGGGACTCCCCTTCGTCCGGTTGAATCTATGCCTTTGCTTTAATTTGATATTATCTAAGTCTTTATTTTTCTATGTCAGCTTCATTTTTTCATGCAAACCTTAGGAGCCTAGACTCTGTCCTAAGCTGACATCATTGCATATAGGATCTAAGTATGGTTTGGTAGGACCATATTGAGGAGATTATTCCATGTTCACATTAGACTTAGGTCTGAAATACAACTCTCCTCAATCCTAGGGATTGAATGTAAACAATGTATGCAAGTGTATGCTTCTTTTCATTTAATTCTATCTCTTTAGGACTTGCATTAGAGCCTTTCTGGTTTTATCTGCATGTTGATCATGTTTTTGAAAGCATCCCTACCTATATTGTCCCGGTCTTCACGTTGTTGGGCTGTCTCACTGAACCATAGTTCGAGAGAGAGCCTCACAACTAGATCACTTATTTGGGTTCGCGCCCCCCTACCACGTACCTAAGGGCCATAGTCCGAGGTATATCGGTAGGTGCTCAAGGATGTTGGGAAGCTATTACCTTAGAACCAGAGATATTTTTATGCCACGTACTTGGAGCTTCGGCTTGAGTATATCGGCATACCTTGATTGGAATCAGATGATCTAAATCTTAGAGTTAGGATTAAGGTCCTTTCAGCCATTTTAAAATATTGCATATAGAGTCAGCTTTAGGGAGTGTTGTTTGTGCATCCTTGCTTGTATATCTGTGATTGTGTGATATTTTATATCTTCCTTATATTTTCCAAAACTCTGGGTATATATTATTCAAAATTTCCTCTTTTGTTTTTAAAACCCAGGTGTATTTTTCTTTTATTCTCTTGATTTCTTCAAATTCTTTGAACCTTCCTGCAAATTTTTCAAATTTTTCTTTTATATCCTCTTTCAAATTCTCTTTTATTCCTTACCCTCTTTTGTGATAAAATAAAATTTTTGCCAGGATATGTCCCTTTCAAAATTAAATATTTGTTCATTTTTTTATCCCTTTTCACAGAAAAACAATGCGGTTGTCACAAATTTTTGGTGACAACCCGATCCCTCGTAATGGGATATTTTCATTATCAGATCTTTGATTTCTTCTTTTATCATAATTTTCCCCCAAAAATTTCCTAAATATCCCATTTTTAGCTACAGAAAGGACATTAACATTTCATCATGGTTGAGACGAGGACTGGAAAGGAAACAGTGCAACAGCAAAGCCACAATGAAGGAGAGAAAATAAACTCCATCAAGTCATCCAAGCAGCAGGGCCAAGAAGCAGAAAGCAATGTTGATTCAGCTACATACAAGTTGTTTCAGAAAGTGATGGCAAAAATGATGTCTGAACAGGCTGAGGAAAACCCTGAGAAAATATCTTCTAAAAGCAAAGCCAAGGGAAAAGTCAGCAAGAAGCAAGTTCAGTATGACAACACTTCAGAGTCAGCAGAAGAGGACTCAGAGGAAGAGCAGCTGGCATATTTTCATAATCCCTTGTATCGGCCCAAGAAAGTCAATGAGGGACACGAGTCAGCCAACAAAGTCAAGATTCAGACCCCGGCAGAAGATCCAGTGCATGAGCAAATGAGAGAAATGACTCATGCAATCAAAGACTTACAAACCCAAGACAAAGGCAAAAAGATCTACACTGGTGCAGATTTTTATGACGGCCTAAAAGGAGATGACAACTGGGAAGACTTTCCTCGTAAATTCCTAAAGTTTGATGGGACCGGCAACCCCAAGGCTCATCTGGCTACATTTTTTGCCGAATGCAACTAAATCAGAAAGAACAATAGGGCTTTATTCCTATGCTTTCCACGCAGTCTGGAGGGAGTTGCAGCAAGATGGTATGCCCACCATATCAACCCGATTGAACTGCGGGACTTTGACAAAGTCATCAACCTGTTCATCGAAAGGTTCCTTTTCAATACTGAGGCTCCGCCTACCCTCAACCATCTTTTCAACCTAAAGCAAAATGACAATGAGAAGGAAAAAGATTTCATTCATAGATGGAGATCTACTTGCAATAGGATGAAAGATCCGATATCAGAGGAGCATGCACTCTCAATAATTTTGAACAATTTCTCTCAACCTCTGAAGGGTCTAATCTCTACTTCTCTGTCTAAATCTTTCATCAAGTTAATAGAGCGAGTCGAATGGCTCGAAATGGGATTAGAGAATAGAACCTATCATGGCCTCACCTTGGCAGAAGGTAGTCAGGACGTGAAAAAGAAAACCAACTTCGCCTTTTCTACCAGTTCCTCCAACAATAATGGCAAAAACAAAAGAGGTGACATAAAGGACCACACTGGCGGGTCAGGCAGAGATGACTGTTCCGGTCAAAAGAATGGAACCAGCAGGCAGAATGACGTCACTCCCTCGAGCATTCAGTTAGAATCAAAGCCTCAAGGGAAACCAAAGCATGACGGTTGGGGATACGACCGTGAGTTTACCCCCTTAGAGCAATCGCTTGAGGAAGTTCTTGAGTATATGACAACAAAGAAGATGGTTAAACTTCCCAAGGTCGCAGATCCTCCTGTGACTATGAGAAGGTTCAAGGACTAGTTTTGCAAATTCCATCGGGCGATGGGTCACGACACCGAGCACTGCTTTGTTTTCAAAAACATCGTCCAAGACTGCATTGATAAAAAGTTGTTGGTGGAAGATCAAGAAGAAGAGTAGCTACCCGTCCTGGCCTAGCTTCCCAAACCATGTCAATATTTTTCTGCTTTCTATTTTTTTCAGTCACCTAGTAGGGACAACTCAGTCCCAGTCTTTTGTGACCTTTGGTCAACAAACTTGTGAATATTTCAATCGTTGTTATCAATATTTCCTATCAATGAAATGTCCATTTTCTTTGTATCTATTGATATCAAATACTTCCATCCTTCGCCACAATGGGGAATTTATTTTGAGAAATTTGTATTTTTCCTATTCTTTTCAAAATAAGGGACAATCCCAAAACATCATCATGAAAGAAATGATATTACCTATGAGGGATTTTCAAAATCATAAAAATCTTGAGAATTTCTGCAAAAACTTCTTCATGATCACCAAAAGTTCAATATTTTGATCTAATCTTCTTCAAAATAAACTATCACATTGATTTTCCTTTTTCAAAATGGGTTTTTAAACCATTATCTTCAAAATTAACCCTCATGATGATCTCTTATGATGATTCCTTTTTAAGGATCAGCTCTCGCACTAATCATTCTTCTCGTGGTTGATTTTCTTCTCAAAGTGATTTCTCAATTGTCTTTTAAAACATTCTCCTTTCGATTTAAAGATCCCACATCCAGGCAGGATCAAATAAATTTTCTTTTCTTGTCTCAATTTTTATCAATTTTTCATTAATCTTTTTCCAATCTTGTCAATTTTTCACCTTTTACTAAATCTCATCAATTTTATTGATTTTTTCATCAATTTTATTTTGGTCAAATTCTATTATTTCATATTACCCTTTCAGGTTAAGGGATAAACCTGACCCTCGTTGTCTGAGGTGTTTCCCATTCAGGATAAGGGATAATCCTGAAAGCCCTCGTAGGAGCAATAATGCTACTTATGAGGATTCTTTTGTAAAGACAATTTTTCAATTTTTCTCGATTTTGTAAATGTCTCAATTTCTCTTTTAATTTTCCCCAAAATTCTTTTATTCTTTTACCCTTTCAGGTTAAGGGATAAACCTGATGCCTCTTTTCTCATGAGGTATTCTTTTATTTTTTTTATTCCCGCTCAGGTTAAGGGATAAACCTGACCCTCGTTGTCCGAGGTGTTCCCATTCAGGATAAGGGATAATCCTGAAACCCCTCTTAGGAGCAATAATGCAACCTATGAGAATTCTTTTGCAAATACAAGTTTTATCAATCATTATTGATTTTCTAGATTTATATCAATTTCCCTCCACTAAATTTTCTTAAACTTTATTCTTTTTTCCATTCACGACAAAGGATAATTCTGAGACCCCTCGTAGGAGCAATAATGCTACTTACGAGAATTCTTTTGCAAATACAAGTGTCCTCAATCTTTATTTTCTAGATTTATATCAATTTCCCTTCATTAAATTTCCTTAAATTCTATTCTTCTTTTTTCTTTAGGATAAGAGATAATCCTGAGACCCTCATAGGAGCAATAACGCTACCTATGAGGATTCTTTTGTAAATACAAGTTTTGTCAATCTTTGTTGATTTTCTAGATTTATATCAATTTATCTTCATTAAATCTCTTTAAATTCTATTCTTTTTCCCATTCAGGATAAGGGATAATCCTGAAACCCCTCGTAGGAGCAATAACGCTACCTATGAGGATTCTTTTGTAAATACAAGTTTCGTCAATCTTCATTGATTTTCTAAATTTATATCAATTTCTCTTTATTAAAATTCCTTAAATTCTTTTTCCCATTCAGGATAAGGGATAATCCTGAAACCTCTCGTAGGGGCAATAAAGTTACCTATGAGAATTCTTTTTGCAAATACAAGTTTCATCAAATTGATTTTCTAAATTTATATTAATTTTCTTAAATTCTATTCTTTCCCCTTTCAGGTTAAGGGATAAACTTGAACCTCGACATTCGAGGTATTCTTTCTCAGGATAAGGGATAATTCTGAGATCGCTCATAGGAGCAACAAATGCTGCTTGTGAGAATTCTTTTTACAAAGTAAATACATTTCCTCAAAACTTTCTCCATTTTTATCAATATTTCCTCAAATTCTATTTCCTTTTTTCTTCTCAAAATTTTATTTTTTCTTTTCCTCGTCCACGATAAGGGGTTAATCCTAAAAATTGGACCGCATATAGCCAAATGTGCTGGTCCATCTAAATCCTAGATCATAAATCATAAATCTTGTCCTATCCCTTCTAAATTCAAGTCTCAGATTATCTTTTCACAATATATTCTTTTCCCTTTCAGGTTAAGGGATAAAACCTAAATCATTGTTTATTATATCCAAAATTCTCATCAAAATGTCTATCAATTTCATTGATGTCTATCATTTCAAGCCTTCGGGTTACAAATTCATCAATGTATATCAAATTCAAGCCTTCGGGTCACAATTACATCAAATATCCATCATTTCTAAACCTTCGGGTCACAACTCTATGTCAAATCATTCTTACTATTCCAAAAAAATCCTGCTTTCGAGCTGGTCGGGCAATCAAATCCTGCTTTCGAGTTGGTACTTCCAAAAATCTTGCTTTCGAGCTAGTTTAACAACATATCCTACTTTCGAGCTGGTCGGTCAATAAAATCCTGCTTTCGAGCTGGTCGGGCAAACAAATCCTGCTTTCGAGCTGATGGGGCAATCAAATCCTGCTTTCGAGTTGGTCGGTCAATCAAATCCTGCTTTCGAGCTGGTCGGGCAAACAAATCCTGCTTTCGAGCTGGTCGGTTAATCAAATCTTGCTTTCGAGCTGGTCGGTCAATCAAAAATCCTGCTTTCGAGTTGGTCGGTCAATAAAATCCTGCTTTTGAGCTGGTCGGTCAATCAAATCCTGCTTTTGAGCTGGTCGGTCAATCAAATACTGCTTTCGAGCTGGTTAGGCAAACAAATCCTGCTTTTGAGCTGGTCGGTCAATCAAATCCTGCTTTCGAGCTGGTCGGGCAAACAAATCCTGCTTTTGAGCTGGTCGGTCAACAAAATCCTGCTTTCGAGTTGGTCGGGCAAACAAATCCTGCTTTCGAGCTGGTCGGTCAATCAAATCCTACTTTCAAGCTGGTCGAGCAAACAAATCCTGCTTTCGAGCTGGTCGGTCAACAAAATCTTGCTTTCAAGCTGGTCGGGCAAACCAATCCTGCTTTTGAACTGGTTGGTCAATCAAATCCTGCTTTCGAGCTGGTCGGTCAATCAAATCCTGCTTTCGAGCTGGTCGGTCAACAAAATCCTGCTTTCGAGCTGGTCGGGCAAACAAATCCTGCTTTCGAGCTGGTCAGTCAATCAAATCCTGCTTTCGAGGTGGTCGGTCAATCAAATCCTGCTTTCGAGTTGGTCGGGCAAACAAAATCCTGCTTTCGAGCTGGTCGGTCGAACAACAAATCCTGCTTTCGAGCTGGTCGAACAACAAATCCTGCTTTCGAGCTGATTGGTCAATCAAAATTCTGCTTTCAAGCTGGTCGAACAACAAATCTTGCTTTCGAGCTGGTCGGTCAAACAAAATCCTGCTTTCGAGCTGGTCGGTCCATCAAATCCTGCTTTCGAGCTGATCGGGCAAACAAAATCCTGCTTTCGAGCTGGTCGGTCAACAAAATCCTACTTTCGAGCTGGTCGGTCAACAAAATCTTGCTTTCGAGCTGGTCGGGCAAACAAATCCTGCTTTCGAGCTGGTCGGTCAATCAAATCCTGCTTTCGAACTGGTCGGTCAATCAAATCCTGCTTTCGAGCTGGTCGGGCAAACAAAATCCTGCTTTCGAGCTGGTCGGGCAAACAAAATCCTGCTTTCGAGCTGGTCGGGCAAACAAATCTTGCTTTTGAGCTTGTTGGTCAATCAAATCCTGCTTTCGAGCTGGTCGGTCAATCAAATCCTGCTTTCGAGCTGGTACTTCCAAAAAAATCCTGCTTTCGAGCTGGTCGGGCAAACAAATCCTGCTTTCGAGCTGGTCGATCAATCAAATCCTTCTTTCGAGCTGGTCGGGCAAACAAATCCTGCTTTTGAGCTGGTCGAGCAAACAAATCCTGCTTTCAAGCTGGTCGGGCAATCAAATCCTGCTTTCGAGGTGGTACTTCCAAAAAATCCTACTTTCGAGCTGGTCGGTCAAAACAGAAATCTAAATATTTCTTCCTAAAAGTGTCAACTCGAGGTCCTATCAAAATCTATTTTGAGTAATTATTTCACGAAGAATTCTAAAAAACTTTGCCAATTTGCTAAAAATATTTGTTGATTCCAAACATTTTACTACACAAAAAGAATCACCTCAAATTACCTTTAGTATTCTTTCCAAAAAGGTGAAACTTTTTGCGAAAAAGGTAAAATTCAAATCTTTTTCCTGTTGATTAACCAAAAGGATGAAAGAAATATCCTCGGTATGATTAGTGAAATAAATATTCAATGATGTTGAAAAGCCAGAAACGAATTGATATTGATCATAGCTATGGTGCGTGTTTAAAGATGATTTTCTGGCAATCAGACAGTGGAAATATCTTGAGTTACAAAAAGAATCCACTTAATCAATATCTTCTCATTTCTAAATCTGCAATCAAATATCTGCAAAAGGGATCTCTCAATTGTCATCAAGATGAAGACGAATAGGCGAGCAGACCCTCAGGGCCAAAGATGATTTGGATCATTTACCGAGATGAAGGAGTTTGTGAAGGATTCTTCCAGGGAAAGTTTAGATCACCGTCGAGATGAAGGCGAGTGTGATGAACCTACCGACAAACCCTAAATGATATTTGATTTCCGCTATCATCAATAGACCTTTTGAGCCAATAACATCAATATAATTCCTGAGAGAAATAAAGGATCAGAACATCTCCAAGATGAAGGAGTTTGTGACGTACCCTTTCCCTGAAAAAGAGAGAAAAGTCAGGACACATCCAAATGAAGGATAATGTAAAAAGCCCGAAAAAGTTCAATGACTTAAAAAGAGTGCAAAAAGATCATCATGGGAAAACACCCCGATATCAAACTGCCAAAATTGCCAGAAGTTATCTTTTCTTATGCAAAATTCTTTTATCAATGTCTTTTCACTACTTGCTTTTATGAAATTGAGAATATTTCTTCTCTTCTCATATCAAGGAAATAGATAGCTTCCTTGAAGAAAATCATCAGCGCTAAAATTTTGAATCTGACTCTTAGAACCGAGAAGTTAACCTCATTGGAGGAAATACTCGAGGTAAAAGAGGGAATGTCTTTTTGCACACACGTGCACATTTTCAAGCGTCGAAGTCAACTATAAATTTATCTTATTGGCGAAATTTTCTAGATATTCCAAGAATGAAATGAACATTTAATATCCATTTTGATATAACCTAGCGTTGTTTATATCTTTCAGAAGAGTTGCCTCATTCATTTTGAAGTGTCTCTCATGTCCCATCATGGTCTCTTCACTCGAGGATTCCGTATGGTCGTCCCCTTCAGGTTAAGGGTTAAGCCTGAACCTCGCCCCTCGAGGTATCTTCCTTTTCAGGTTTGGGTTAAACTTGAAACTCATTCCAACGAGTTCCCCTTGTTTTGACGAGGTGTTTCCTTCCAGTCCCCTCTTGGTTCTTCCCATCAGGAATCCATGCTTTGTATATCCATCCAGGACAGGGTCATACTTGAACTTCATCTCATAAGGCATTTCTCTCAAAATGTCCCATAAAGATCCTCATATATCCCTTTCCCCATCCAAATTATTTTGATATATCTTCGTCCCATCCAGGTTAAGGGCTAAACCTGAGTCATTCCAAAAGGCTTATCTTGTCTCACCCATAAGACTTGATCAAAATTCTTACCTTCATCATTTTAGGATCTTCACCCAAAATCCCATCACGATTTCCTCATTTTTATCATTTGTTCATATCATTGTCGAGGATTTCGTCCCCCCCAGTCATTTAGGACAAGGCTTTAAGCCTGAAAAGCCATAATTCTTCCACACCAAGTTCAGGTTGGCTAACTGGGACATTTTTCAAAATTTGGAGTATTTTTTTTGCCACTAAGCTCGGCTTCCAACCGGCTTAGTAGCAAAGAGGGGCATCTGTGAACACCCCAAATTTTTCAAAATCTTTTTAACATTCCCTTTTTGCCCCTGATTTCATTTTTTTGGGTAATTGAGTCACTTTTAAATATAAATCCCATTTTATTTCTCAAGTTTTCTGAAATTAAATTCATTTTTTATATATGACTTAATTTCGGATCCGGATCCAGATAAAAGATCCAAATCTGAGCTTCGTTGTCCAATATTTAAAATCAAATTCTTGAAATTTCCAAACTAACTTTTTGAAAAGCTCAGACAGTTTATTCGGTATCTGTTTGGATCCATCGTGTTGTATTCCTCAAATTCGAGGTTTAAAACTCGAATATTTTCTCAAAACTCGAGTCCAAACCCATTTTCTTCCAAAATTGCTCAGAAAACCTTTCCTGTGTAAATCTTTTTGAAAATTTTGCAAAATTATTTTAAAATCCTTAGTTTTTAGAATTTCATATTGAAATTCAAGAAAAGAACAAAAAAATCAAAAAAAAATAATGAAAGAAAATTACAAAAAGATGGTTTTTAAAAGAAACCCGTTTTGGAAAAATCTTTTATAGAAGGCCTCTTTTTGGAAAATGTAAAACCCTTAAGAAACTCAAAAGTCGAGTTAGGGTTTTGGGGGGGGGGGGACTCTCTCGAGTTTTCTCTCTCTGGCCGACTCCCTCAGCCACCTTCTCCCACTCTCGATCTCTCCTTCATTCCACCGAAACTCCCATTTGCGAAACCCACTTCTAAAAACCTCTAAGCCCTCCATCGCACAAACCCTTTCTTCCTCCACCCATCTCTAACCAACCCTATTTCCGAATCATCTTCTCCATCTTCAAAAGGGGCTCGAAAGGCCGCTCTTCGAACATCGCGTTTCACCCCCGCATCTTCTTCCTTCTCCTCAATCATCCGCCCTCTCCCCTACACTTGCTCTTCTCGCATCTCCTTCTCCCTCTCCTTTCTTCCCTGAACTCCTGTGGTTTCCTATTCCGGTCAGCTGGAGGAAGCCGATCACCCTACAACGTCAAGGCCAAGGTAAGTGCTACTTCCCTTCATTTTTTTTTTATGTTTTGTTTTCCCCTTTCATCTTGTTTTCTGATTTTTCCCCTTTTTCTTCTCAAAGCACCCATATAGGTATGATCTGTTTTACATACGTGCAACAATGACAGAATCTTCGATTCCCACATCTGATTTTTTTTTCTCTTTATCTTTCTTTTACATTTTGATTTTTCGTTCTAATAACATTGGACCATATTTCGTCCATTTCATCTCTATTCTGATTCAAAGTCTATTTATTGGATTGGATTCAAAAGGAAGTCCTGGTCAGAACTTAGAACTTCGAACGAAAAATAATAGAAGAAAATTTTGAGCTGGAACTCGGATTTCTAAAGAAATGATTGATTTCCAATGCGAGGATTGGATTTAAAAGGAAGTCTTGGTCGGAACTCAGAACTTCAAATGAAAGAATAGAGGGAGGAGTCCGAGTGGAAACTCGGGTTTTTGACAAAAAGTTTTTAATCAAGAGATTGAGTTTTGAAAATTTCCAGTGCGAGGACCGGACCTGGGATTGAGAATGACCATTTAGAGGTTTGAATTTATTTGCATATGATCTGATTGCCCCCTTATCTTGACTGGGGAGGAAATAAAATTTGAGAAGAAATGACGAGAAGAGATAGAAATTGATGGGAGATTTGACAAAAGAGAAGAATCAAGGAAATTTTATGGAAATTATCTTAGTAAAAGAATTCTCACAGGTAGCATTGTTGCTCCTATGATGGGTTTCAAGATTATCCCTTATCCTGAATGGGAAAGGAATAAAATTTAGGCAAAAGTTGATGAAAAGCTTTGATAAAGAATTGGAAGAATTAAAATTTAATTAAGAAATAAAATTAATAAAATTGGATGAAGAAAAAGATTTAGCAGAGATTAATGAAGCTTTAAAAGAGAAAGACATTTAGGACTATCCCTTATCCTGAAGAAAGAAGGACCTCGTAGGATGAGGTTTCAGGTTTATCCCTTAACCTGAAAGGGGGGAGAAAGAAAGAAAACGAAGAAAAAAAGAAATACCTCATGGGACAGGTTTATCCCTTAACCTGAAAGGGTATTTTTTTGAAATAAGAATCAAGAAGAATTAATAAAATGGATGAATAATTAATAAAAATGAATAAAAATTGATAAAGATGGATAAACAAAAGGTTGATAAAAGTTGAGAAAAAGAGTTTGATCCTGCCTGCTTGTGGGACCTTTAAAATGAGAAAATCATTTTTGGAAAGAAAGATTGACCGTGAGAGCTGATCTTTGAAAGGGGATCATTCATGAGAGATCATCATGAGGGTTAATTTTTTTGAAGCAATGATTTGAAAACCAATTTTTAGAAAATATGATCAACGCGAGGGTTGATATTTGAATGTAATGATTCGAAATCAATTTTTTTAGAAAATATGATCAACGCAAGGGTTGATCTTTGAATGCAATGATTTGAAATCAATTTGTAGAAAATATGATCAACACAAGGGTTTGATCTTTGAATGCAATGAGTCGAAATCAACCCTTTTTTAGAAAATATGATCAACACAAGGGTTGATCTTTGAATGCAATGGTTCAAAACTAATTTTTAGAAAATATGATCAACACAAGGGTTGATGTTTGAATATAATGATTCAAAGTCAATTTTTGGAAAATATGATCAACACAAGGGTTGATCTTTGAAATGTAATAATTCGAAATCAATTTTCAGAAAATATGATCAACACAAGGGTTGATCTTTGAAATGCAATGATTTGAAATCAATTTGTAGAAAAATATGATCAACACAAGGGTTGATCTTTGAAAAAGGTTGTAATAAAATATTTGAACTAGAATTTTCATGATTTTTGAAAGACCCTCATAGATAATATCATTTCTCTCATGAATGATGTCAGGATTGTCCCACATTTTGAAAAAGAAAAGGAATTTAATGCCCCAATATAGCAAAAAGAAGGAAGTATTGAATATCAAAGATATAAAAAAAATCGACATTTCATTGATAGGCAAAAGTTTTGATAACAGAACTGAATATTTATAAGTATTTTAACTAAAAGAAGTCACAAAGACTGGGCTGACTTTCCCTTACAAAGCGACTGACAGAAAAGGATGAAAGTGAAAAACTCTTGGCATTCTCAATTCTCTGATTGGTCTGGAAAAGGTCTGGTTGAAATTGCAGGCTTCTCTTCTCCTTCCTCTGGTACCAGAAGCTCTTTATCAATGTAGTCCTGCACAATGTTTTTTAGGACGAAGCAGCACTCCGTATCATGCCCCCTTGCTCGATGAAACTTGCAGAAGCGATCTTTCCATTTCCCCTTGGTGACAGAGGGATCATCCTGCTTTGGGAGTTTGATCATCTCTTTTGCAAGCAGGTATTGTAGAACTTCTTCGATTGGCTGACCTAGAGGGGTAAGCTTGTGATCATAACCCCAACCTTCATGCTTTGCTTTCTTTGGCTTGCTTGACTTCTGCCGAGTGCTGACCCCTGCCTGGTAGCTGGACTGAGCTTGCATGTTTAGGAGATCTGGATGCCTTTCTTCTTCGCTTTTGACAAAGAGATTCTTATCAAGGCAGTCTTGAACTATATTCTTAAAGATGAAGCAATGCTCAGTGTCATGCCCTGTTACTCGATGGTACCCACAAAATTGGTCTATATATTTTTCCATGATTGTGGAAGGGCTGGCGGCTTTTGGGAGCCAGAGTAATCCGCTAGACATCATGTATTCAAGGATTTTGTCGAGCGGTTCATCTAAAGGAGTGAAATCTCGATCCTTGCTCCAATCATTACGCTTTGGTTCTTCTTGCTTCTTGCCTTTTTGCTGAAGACTGTATTGAAGAAGTTTATCACTGTTTTCGCAACGTTTCCCAATCTGGCCTTTATATTCTCCCAAGTTGCTGCCCTGGTTGCCTTGGTTGCTGCTCCTGCTGGCTTTAGAATTTTCTGCATTGATATTGCTGCGTTCATTTATGGGGAAGGTGACAGGTACCTTTCCTTTTGTGGGAGCTTTTCCGCAACTGGCTTCAGCTTGTTCAGACAATATCTCAACCAACATCCTTTTGAATAATTGATATATCGCGGGATCGATCTCACTTTTGATGCCCTGAACTCCCTCTCTGACAGACTTTTGAGAATCCATTCCTTTAGAGCAGTGCAATCTTTGATCTTTGCCCCAAATCAACTGATAATGCCAATGCTCTCTCTGTAGGGAAAAAATGGGGTTTTTAGAAAAGATCTAGGAAGAAATTCTAACAAGGGAGGAAATCATCATCTAAAAATGAAAACATCCCATTACGAGGGATCGGGTTGTTACCAAAATTTGCGACAACCGCATTGTTTTTCTGAAAAACAAGTAAAATATGAACAAAGATTTAATTTTGAAAAAGGACATCTCCTGACAAAAGAGGTTTTATTGTAAATGAGGGTAAGAAATAGAATATAGAAAAGAATTTCAAAAATTTTGAAGAATTGCAGGCAGGATAAAAAAGAATTAGAAGAAATTAAGAGAAGAAAAGGAAAATACACCTGGGTTTTTAAAATAAAGAGGAAATTTTGAATAATATATACCCAGGTTTTTTTTAGAAATGTAGGAAATATAAAATATCGTACAATCACAGATGTACAAACAAAGATGCACAAATAGCACTCCCTAAAGCTGACTCTAAATGCAATATTTTTGAAATGGCTTGTAGGACCTTAATCTTAACTCTAAGGTTCAAATCATCTGATTTCAATCAAGATACGCCGATATACCCAAGCCGAAGCTCGAAGTACGTGGCATAGAAGTATTTCTCTGGTTCTAAGGTAATGGCTTCCCAACATCCTTGAGCACCTACCGATATACCTCGGACAATGGCCCTTAGGTACGTGGTAGGGGCCCCGAACCCAAATAAGTGGTCCAGTTGTGAGGCTCTCTCCCGAACTATGGTTCAGTGAGACAGCCCAACAACGTGAAGACCGGGACAATATTAGGTAGGGAGGTTTTCAAAATATGCTCAACATGAAAGAAATCAGATGGCTCTAATGCAAGTTCTAAAGAGATAAAATTAAAATGAAAAGAAGCATACACTTGCATACATTGTTTACATTCAATCCCTAGAATTGAGGAGAGTTGTATTTCAGACCTAAGTCTAATGTGAACATGGTATAATCTCCTCAATATGGTCCTACCAAACCATACTTAAATCCTATATGCAATGATGACAGCTTAGGATAGAGTCTAGGCTCCTAAGGTTTGCATGGAAATATAGCTGACATTTGAAGAATAAAGACTTAGATAATATCAAAGCAAAGCAAAAGGCAAAAATTCAACCGGACGGAGACGAGTCCCATCACGGTTGCCAAAACTGTGATCATCGCAAAAAATTTTCCTCTCGTAATGTTCTCTCTCTCTTCCTTCTCTTTTCCTTTCCAACCTCTATTTCCTCCTTTTTGAAGGGAGAAGATAAAAGACAGAAAAGAAGAGAGAAGAGAAAAGAAAGAAGAGAAGAGAAAGAGGAACTCTTTTGCGGGGTCTCACTTGACCTTAATTTGAAAGATATTTAAGAAAATAACTCGCCTCCATTTTTGAAATATTTGCGGGAAAACTGGGAGACGGGATCCGCTCGTCGGTACAAGGTTTGACTGTTCCTGGCGCCTTTACCAGGGGTAATCGAACCAAGGGTCGAATTTATGCCTTTTGTTTTGCTAAGAAACTATCTAAGAATCTAGATGCACAAAGAATCATGTTTGTGCAATGCAAGGATGTATGCTCCTTTTGAAAATGATTTGAAAAAAAATTCCCAGGTGTTTCTGAGATGAATCTGATAAGGGAGTGAAGAAATGGTTTCTAACTTAGAATTTTAAGATTTAAAGTTCTAAGTTTTTGGAATAATCAGAGTTTTGAAAAGAATAAATCTGGATTTTGAAAGAGGTTATTTTGAAGTTTGAGATAAAAGGAGAGGAAAGGAAATTTCAAAGTCATAAATGGACTTTGAATCAGAATAGAGATGAAATGGAATTGAATTCTAACTTTGAAGTTTGAAATCAAAATGAAATGTGGGAAATCTAAATAGAATTGAGAAATAGAATTGATTTGAAAGTTGGAATTTAAGATGGAATTTGAAATCAAAAGTTTGAATTCTAGATAGAGTTGAAATCCAAGATGAGATTGAATTTTGGATTTAGAATCCTAAATGGGAATTAGATCTAAAATCTGAGATCTAAGATGGAATTGGACTCTGGATCCTAGAATGGATTTTGGATTTGAAGTCTGAGATCCAAGGCGAGTTGGGTTCTGGATCCTAAAAGGAATTTTGGATCTGAAGTCTGAGATCCAAAGTAGAATTGGGTCATGGATCCTAAAATGGGTTTGGATCTGAAGTCTGAGATCCAAAGTAGAATTGGGTCATGGATCCTAAAATGGGTTTGGATCTGAAGTCTGAGATCCAAGATGGAATTGAACTCTAGATCTTAAAATAGATTTTGGATCTGAAGTCTGAGATCCGAAAAGGTGGAGATTTGTACTTGGAAGTCTGGATCCAAGTTGGGATTAGGATCTAACTTTGGGTTTGGATTCTGAAAGTCCGAATGGGACTTCTGAAGATGGATCTGGGTTTTGAAAACCCAGATTTGATTTTAAAATTTTAAGAAGGGTCAAGTTTTGAGATTCAGAATTAATCTCAAACTTTGATTTTTGATTTTGAAGATAAGAAAATGAACTTGATCTTTTGAAGCAGAAGATGACTTCAAAGTTTGGATTTTTGATTGAAAAATTGAAATTTAAATACAACACGAATTTGAAATTTCAAAGTAAATTTGAACTTTGAAATAGAATTTAAATCTTGAAATGAGATAGGATTTTGAATCTATAAATGAGTTTTGATCTAAGAAGTGAAGGGAAAGAATCACTTGGAATTTTGAAAATATGATGCAATTCTATCCTAAATGATGAATGAATTTGAATAATTTTGAAATTGGATTTTGAAAAGTTATTTCATTCTTTAAATGAATTAAAAATGAGATTGAAGATATAATACATCCCTGACTATGGTCATTGAATGTATTATATAATAACCACATTTAAATTCAAGTGAAGAATAAAATACATTTTGGTGCTTTTATAGAATTTAAAATGAAATCAACTCTCAATATACCCTGACTATGGCTATTGGTGTATATATTGAGTTAATTTTAAATAAAATTCTAATAAAAGAGGAAAATATTTTAAAGAAAATATGATGATTTTTGAAAAAGAATCCAGTGTTATTTTATAAAAGATAAAAACACTAAGTCTTGTTTACATCCTGACTATGGCCATTGATGTAAATCATCAACTTAGGATTAATTACCTCTTACGAAATGGTGCACGTGCCATTCGTGTTGCCATTTGTGAGAATTTGAGAAATAAAGGCAAAAATGCATGAAAACAAGTAATTTATGACATTTACAATGCTCATTCATTCTATCTAAAAGCTGGAAATGTATGTTTTCATTAAGATCTAACTTATTACAACATTTACAATCCTCAGATAATGACCTTTTCCATATATTCCCTGCAAAACACTTGGTTAGTATGAAAATAGAAGAAAATTGCACATATCATATGGATGTTAATGATAAAATGCTCATATGCCAAGATATTGAGGATCTCAAATGTAGAAAGATGGAAATGATATGTACCTATGTATATGTATATATGCATATATATGTACATACATGTATATATGTATGTGTATATATATATGTATATATATACATATTCCTATAATGATTAGACCAAGTGAAAGTGCCTATATACACCAAATTAGTGAGAAAGGGGTGTAGACACAGGGAATCTACAACTGCATTTGGATTGCTATGAAGATGGGGCTAAAATGGATACAATATGTTGGAAGCAGGGAAGTGGATAGCAATGCATGGTGGACTAACCTGTTATGCAGCTTATGTAAATATTGAGCACTATATATCCTTTAGCAATACAATGGTATATACAGACTAGCATAATGTTACAGCTAATATATATATATATATATATATATATATATATATATATATATATATATATATATAGCTATTATGTAAAATCAAGATAATAAGGACTCATATCAACAATACGCTGTATCTACAAAGGATTTTATCCGAGTATTGCAGCTACCAAAATTAAAAAGGGGGTAGTGCATACAATCAATTTATAATTTTTATTGTTCCGAGAGCCTTTTTGCAAAGAGTTTGTTTAAACCTATATGGATGACATGGAACACATACAGTCATCATACCAGAAAGATTGGAATTTGCAAATAAAGACTAGCTTCTTGATCTAAGTTCATCATGAATAAAATAACTAACTTGGCAATGATAATTAACCTGGACTTAATCTATCAACATCACATGGAGTAATAATACCTTATTCAATAATCTGGCTGTCGTTTGTGGAGGCAGGCATTTCACCCCAAACTTTTCTTATGCATCGACTAAATATTTGTGAGCTGCTTCAATGGTGATGTCCTTGGGAATGTTAAGGTTGGCCTCAACTTCCAATCATTATGTCAGCTCCTTGACCATTCCAGATAACATTTACTCAGTTAAATCCATCAGATCTTGGTAGTCTGCATAAGCCATGTAGAACTCACAAGTAGTAAATTATTGATTATGTATCACATCTATTCCTTCATTGCTTTCCAATTTCATACACGCGCTCAGGCCCTCCAACAATTAACTGTTTTTAAGACAAAGCTTTGGGGCTATACATATAAATAATTTCATGTCCAACTCATTGTGATGAGTAATGAATGGTTTAGCAGCAGCTGCTTCTGCTTTTTGCAGAAATATACAAATCTCAAGCTTTTGTTTTCAAGAAGGTGGTGGGAGAGTTTTTCTACAATGTAAACAATCTGTTTCCTTCAACATTAGATCTTGCTAGTTGCAACAAAACTACCAAAGCAAAAAAAAAAATATACATGAGCCCACCACATTTTTATGGAGAGTATATGACGGGAGCACAACAAATTGCCTGGAACAGGATTCAATCTTGATTGTATGTATATCATTCCTTACAAATAAATTTCACCTGATTAGCAATGATAATAATAAAAAGATAGGAAACCATTTACAAGGGCATGTGATGTTCAATTAAAAGTAGGCTGGTGCACATAACATTTGAAGCCTGTGTCAACATGAACCATGGATATTAGTGTGTTTCATCAGTCACAGGACACAATATAAAAGAAATATAAAAGTAGAACCAAATGTATGTGAGAAATAGTCGATCAAGGTTAAAAACATCATGAATAATATCAACTTCAACAGACAAGGAATAGAGAAATCAATGAAATAGCAGCAAAAGATGACGCTGAAACACGAAGCAAGCATGGTAACATTCAAGAGTTTAAGTGCACCTTACCTATAAAAACGACAGATAAGGCAAGCAATCCTTTCTGCTTTCCTCGGAAGCATATAATTTGGTCAACATTAATCGATTACTAACATCTCCACCGTCTCTTATCATTAACCAATTTTCCAGCAACTTTTACAAGCCTTAATATTTGCAGAAAAGTAGAATTTTATGACAATCTTAACTTTGGAAATTCTGTGAGCAGATGTTTTGACGCCCTGTCCTTATACTTTGGCAACTAACCCCATTAGAATTCTGAAATAACCGAACAGACTCCTCGCTGATCTAAATGTCATTTCCTGAACCAGGTAGCAGGTGGATTGCAGCGAGTCTATTATTGAGCACACAGGGTATACATGCTGTGAGATGAAGGTATAGCTGTTGGTGGGCATAGGGCTGTAGCTGAGAGGAACTTGGAGCTGGAGCTACAGTGTGAGTGTACTATAGGTATAAGTGATGTGCTGGAACTACTAAGGGGACGAGATCATCAAACAACTTTATTCAGCATCTTGAACAATGCATATTATCCCCTTTCCTGCAACTTTTGTCTGTAATCTTTTGCATCTTCATTAACAGACATTTTATACAAGAAAAAAAAAAACATGCAAAAACATGAAATTTTTTTATTGAACAACCATTTATATAAAACACGAACAGGAATATGTACTGCAGAGGAAAAAGCGGGATTTATTGTCTACACATTGTTAGAATTATGGGAACAGAAATCATCGTGACCAGGATGTCTTGCCTTCTACATCCCACCTCAAAAACTAATTATGCTTGGTGATCATTGCAAACACTAAACCTTAATGGAAGGTCTTGGACCCCAAAGAAAATTTTCAGTTCCTAACACAACTTTCCTTAACAATTTCACCAAAACCTTTTCAAGGTTACTGCTAGAAATTTTGCAGGCATCTCTCCAATGAGATGCTCGAAAATCTGACCCTTTTCTCAGATATAGAATCAGTAACCGATTGTCACTTTAGAGGTGACAACAAACAATTGTTAGGAACAAAAAAAAATGTAACTCAACGCTCTGATAGAGATTCATGTACTCTTGATAAGTATGAATTGCCATCATATATACAAGTATTTAAAATCAAAACCTTCATTAACCATGGCTATTAAACATGATATTTGACAGAAAAAGTTGTATGATGGCATGCCCATATTTAACCCTTCTCGTTAAAGTTAGTGAAAATTATACTAAGCTTAGATGGGAAATCCTGTAGACCACTACTACAATGTTTCTGGAAAATTATAAATATTGGTGAGACTCAATGGAGAATAGGTCATAGTAAAGAACCCCCAGTTTCCCCAGGATCCAAAACACCTAGTGCAATTGTAAACTACTGAAGGGAAGTCAATAGTTAAGGGAAATTGAATGTTGTGATGGCATATTTACATCAAGGATACTAGAGCACAACAACTAGACTACTCGTGGCAGGGTATTGCTTGGAAGCCTCAAATTTTGATGGCATCATCGTCCAACTTTCTGCCTTCGAAGTTATGACCACCAAACCCCAACTTCCAAGCCCCAAAAACCCAATGTCACGAGTCACCCCCAATACTCGTGCTAATCTATGAATGGAAACCATCGATGAACCAAAATCAGGGGCTACCATAAATTTTAAGCAGATGAAACAATGATACCTTCCATATAATCTATTAAAATGTAAGCTAATAAAGAGACGAGTGTCTCTATTACTAGCATATATTCACTATCTATGAAACTCTAACGCTAAATTTATCACAAATCTGCATCAAAAGAAAAGATGATTTCTCCCAAAACAAACCACAATATACAACCAAATCCTAGATTATATTAATCAGGAAGGGAGAATCGGCATATATAATACCTCTGAAATTCCATAAAAAAAAAGGAGGAAGAAACAGTGAAAAATAAAATAAAAAAAAGTGTCGGAATAGCTGTATTCCATTGATTTTTCATATTGGTGGTCTGACATTGCTATGAGCAAAGCGATACCACGAGAAATGCTCTTAATGGGGCAACAAACAGGAAAAATAAAAAAAATGAATTATAAGTATAAGAAATTAGAAAGAAAAATAGGCTTACCGTAGCCGACTGAGAAAGGGAAACCTCCTGTTTTCCCGATGGATCTTTTCACCGATTATGTGATTTTACGGAGAATCTGGTTTTGCATAGGAATATGGTTAGTCGTCTGATGCCTTCTGTGACCTCCTTCCTCTTGATGTTGCAAGGTTTTTGAAGGATGTAGGAAAATAATGGCGTTCTATTATGGGACTCCTCTGGTTGTTCAGATGATCGATCACCTGACGCCGATGAGGAGGGTAAAACGAAGAAGAGGAGAAGAAGAAAGAGGGGTGCTGGGGTGATAACGGGTGAGCGAATGGGGCTTCCTACGTCCCCTTTTAAGGAGGAAGAGAAGGTTCGAGAGGTGAAATCGGTTGAAGATGAAGGGCGATGGAAGGGGGTTTGGAGGATGGGTGGTTAATGGAGAAGAGGGCGTGCGATGGAGGGGAGGTCGAGCGGTTAGGGATCGAGGAGGTAAAATAGAGGGACAATGATCGGAGGGTCCAAGCGAGAGGGAGGAAGACTCCTTGGTCGGCAATGGAGGGTTTGCGAGGGAGAGAATCGGGAGAGAGAGAGTGAAGAGAGAATGGAGGGGGGGGGGGGGGGGCGGTTGTCTTTCCCCTTTTTTTTTACGAAGGAAAACCCTAAAAGAGGGTTTTTGCAGAGGCGCCCCTCTAATTTTCGATATTTTGCAAAGAGGGGGCTTCTGAGGCTTTTAGCAAAATTGTTTTTAAGAGGCTCAAAATCATTTGCTTTTTCTCGTAGTTTTCCGATTTTTTTTTGTTTTTGTGTTATTTTTCCGTTTTTTTGCATTTTTTATAATAAAATCCTAAAGTTTGTGAGAAAACAAAGATTAAAAATAATTTTTTTGTGTTTTTGCAAAATATTTACAAAAGGGAATTTTTCTGAGAATTTAAAAGCTATTTTGAGAAAATTTCTTCAGAAATGGGATTTGGATCCGGATTTTAAGGAAATACGGATTTAAAGTACTGGATTCAGATCCAGAATTAATTTTGAATATACCAATATGGAATTTAATTCAGAAAATCTGAAGAATGACTAAAATTTAGCTTTGAAGTTGCCTTGATTTTCTCAAAAAAAATGGGGTCAGGGGCAAAATGGTTATTTTTACAAATTTTTGAAAAATTTGGGGTGTTCACATGGCGCCACCTTGGAAGTGGGCCCACACTTTATTTCCAGGGAAATAAAATGAAATATATAAGAAAATCCTATGTGGCGCCACATTGGCATGGGCCTACACATGATTTCGACATTCATTTTGAAAACCAAAGGAGTAGAATGATTTTATAAAAAAATTAAAAAGAATTTTGGATTAAATGAAAGATTTTTGTATTTTTGAATTAAAATTCAAGATTTGAATTTCATCCCCCTTCGCAAAGGTAATCCAACTTAAAGTTTTGAAAATTGAGTTTGAAAAGGAATCCAGATTGTTTTCCTAGGAAAATATTTTGAAATTTAGAGTCCTGGGGGTAAAAATGTCAATTTTGAAAACCCAGGGTTTCAAATTGAACTTTGACAAAGATTTTAAAATTCAAATCTAGATTGGAAATTTTAAAACTGAAGTTCTGGATCTCAAAAATGAGATGAAATGTAATGAAATGATATGAAATGATAGAAAATAATAATAAATGATATAAAAGGTCATGTGAAATGCAAACCCTGGATGAAGGATTTTAGGTATTGGACCCCGATTGACAATTGTACCAGTTTAAAAAGTGATAAATTTGGTAAAAAAAGCAAAATGATTCAAGAAATGGTTTTTGTCCCTACAAGGCGAGAAATGACACTGAAAAACTGGGGTTTTAACTGGAATGAACTGAGTTCTAGGGTTTCAGAACTCAAAGGAACTGTCAAGACACTGGCTCAACTAAATTCCTATACTAAATGATTGAGAAATGATATCATTTTTTAGAGAAAGGGTAAGAAATGGTCACTGGAGTGAAGTGAGTTACAAACAAGAACTAGGTTTGAGCTAGAACAAAGATTGCTAATACTGAGATGAACTAAAACTGAAGCTCAGACACTAGCTCAACTGACTGGACTTAGCTCAATTTCAGCTAAAATGAGTTAAAATGGGCTAAAATGAACTTCTAGACAATGGGAAATGGATTTGAACTGAAACTGGAGCACTTGAACTCCTAGCGAGCTCAAGCTAGACTAAGAGGAATAGGATTGACTAGGAATAACTGATTTAGAGACAATTGGCTTGGATTTGAGTTAGAAATGAGCTCATTTCTCAGGAAATGAACCCATTTTGGCAGGAATGATCAGAAATGAACATGATCTGCTCATTGTGAGCTCAAGTGAGCTAGAGATGACTGATATTCTAACTGTTCTGAGCTTAAGAATGAACTTGGTCGACTCTTACTGATAGGGATCTAGGATAACCTAGGGGTAAAATGGTAATTTTCCTAGTGAAAGGGGGGGTAAAATGACACCTAAACTGAGACAAACTTGAGGCTGGACTCCTATACTGACCTACCAAGGTTGGCATCTGCAAGAGGGGGTGTTTAAGAATGGATGAGGAAAATTTGGGGTGTTTACAGGGTGCTAATTTTAGGGTATTACACACGCAGATAATGTTAAGTGCGCGGTGTAAATATGTGGGTGACTAATATGATATGCTGGTGGTTAGTTGTATGGTGTGCAGGTGATTTAATATGCTAACTGTTGTTAATACAGGTAATGAACTAATATGCAGGTGATGATGAGGAGATGAACATAAAACAGAGGGGGCGATGAGAAGGTAACGAAGTACGATGTTGTTGATGCAACCAGATTGGTGTAAATAATGAGATGCAACATATAAGAATGCAAATGATGAGCAGAGAAAACGAAATGATAAATGACATTAGCAGTAAATCAGAAATAAAACGTAATATGCTATGCAAATGATGAGAGAATGCAGTGCACAGATGTTGTTGTGCTGAATCAGAACACACAGATGTAAAGGGTTGTGAGTTGCAATGTATAAAATAAGAAAGAGAAAAAAATGATGAAACGGGAAGGAATACACTGGATCAAAAGTAGGGAAAACACAGATTCAAATGAAATTGAAACAAGTGCGGCAAGTAGATCAAAACAAAATACAAAAGTAAAAGAAAAGAAAACCATGAAATGAAAATGAACAATCAGAAATACAATGAATTAGGGAATATCGATGCAGTGTGCTAAAATATGAAGATGTAGAATGATGCCAATAACAACTGCAGATGATGACACGATGTTGTACCTAAATAAAATGCAATGGATGAGTTGCCATGCCTGGTGCAGATGATATGCTGGTGTAAACAAGCAAAATGGGATAATGCGATGAACTAGGAGATAAGAAGTGATGCCTAGATCATTAAAATGATGTTGCGTATGCTAAAAACAGGGAATGGAAAGGGAGCACGATATTGTGTGGTGATAATGTAGCAGATTCCATAGCAAATCCAGATTAGACGCTGGATTTCATAGTGGATTAACTCTACCTTTAGATGCTAATTACAGACCTTATGTTGTGCTTATGCGAAACAGAAGGAACAAATGCCAATGCTATGCAATGAAGATGATATAAGGTAATGAGATGTTAGTCAATAGCTACTGTAAAGCAAGCTGAAACTAGAAAGAAGAAAGAAAAGCAATGCAGTAAACAAATCGATGCATAAAATGAAGCGATGCAACAAATAGCAAATACATTTGAAATGTATTCTGGGAAAAGAAATCGACCGAAACAGAATGAATAAATATTGTCGGAATGAAGAAATTCGAAGTTGCAGAAATAAAATAAAAGGAGAAGGGAAGAAGGAGAGAGAAGTTGTTACCATGGATTCAGAAGAGAGGGAGTCTCTGCCTTTGTGCCAACGCTGGGTCGACCTCCTTCACTGGTGAGGGAAGAAGAGGGAATGAGAGGTAGAGAAGAGGGGAAAGAAAGCGGGAGAAGAGAAATTGAGAGAGCTCGTGGTGATGCTCGATGGCTCTCGATTCCCCCCCCCCCCCCCCTCTTGCCTTCCCTTGTGTTGGCTTATAACGGAGGAGACCGTTACATTTTTTTCAAGAATGGTCCATCAATATTTTAAAGAATTTCAAAAAGAAGGCTCTAATTACGAGCATTTTCAAGAAAGGGGTAAAGCTACTTTCTGGAATTTTTTCTTTTATGTTTTTAAAAGAAAAAAACCTAAAAATACGAGGGAGGAGATCCAGATGAAGTTTTTAAGAAGTTTTGTAAAATATTTTGCTTTGAAATTTAAGGATTTTTTGAAAGGAGGTTTTGTGAAATAACAAGGTTAACTTTTTTTAAAATTGAGTTTCAAAATGGATCTGGATTCGAGGTTTTGAGCAAATATCGAGTTTGAATCTTGAATTGAGGAAACATGAGAGGAATGGATCCAAATGGAGATTGAATCTGGATAAAATACCTGAGCCAATACAGAGAATTGATTTTGGATTTTTGAAAATAGAAGATCTGGGCTCAGAATTGGATTTGGATATTTGATCTGGATCCGAGATTGGGTCAAATATGGAAAATAAAATTGGATTTTGGATCTTCAGCAAGTGAATCCGAGAACTGAATAGAAATTGACCTAATTTCTCAGAAGGTGGGTGTTAGGGGCAAAAAGAGAATTTTTGAAATTTTTGAAATTTTTAAAATTTTGGGATGTTTATAGGAGGTCCCTGGTCTGAACCAGGGCTCAATAGAGCAGGTTGTGGGCCTGCGCTAGGAAGGTGTGCCAACCACCAAGACCCGGGTGCGAGTTGCACTTGGTTACCAGCCTTTGCAAGGCTTACGACAGGGAGCCCCTGACCGAGTCCCTGCTCGGTCCAAGGTGACCCTGACAGGTCTGAACCGGGGTGGTTCAAACAAGTCAGTCCGAAGACAAAGGAGCTACAGCAGGCCTCGGGCTGGGGTGTTGTTGTAGCTCAACCAAGGACAGGGAAAGTGGAAGGGGAAAAGTGGCCCAGGCTGACCATCACTTGGTCAGCCTGGGACACGACTGCAGCGCATGCAACCACCAATGAACAGGGCTATGGCAGCCCGAAAAGGAAAAAAAAGGAGGATGGTGACTGGGCTGGGCTGCGAGTGAGCCCAGTCCGATCACGCATGCACCTCAACCGACCCCCCCCCCCCCCCCCTTTTTCTAAGAGAGCAAGACAAAGAAAAACCAACGAGAGGAAGAAGGAACGTATAAGCCCACGTGCTTGCAAGAATGAAAGAAGAAAAGCATACTTCTACACTATGCAAGAATGGAAACAACTTTCAAATCATCCACCACCTAGAACCCTCTTGCATTTCACAGAATGAAAGAAGGGAGTTCCGGGTTCTATGCATTTCAAAATCAAATGAACCCATTTTCAACAAGAGACTAGAAACCGTGAATGAAGAATGCATTTGCACAAACGAATAAGTGTGTGTGGGTGCTCAAAAATCATGGAGAAACAACCAATGCAATGCACACACACTCTAATCCACTGAAAACCCTTGCATGCACCGGATGCAAATAGGGTTTTGGGCTTCATGTTTGAACCGAATACACATCAACCATTAAAACAATAAAAATAGAGAAAATCTCACTTTGCCTTCGGATTGGAGGAGGAGGAGAGAACGACTTCTTTTAGCTTGAGATGGAACCTTCACAAAAACGAATGCCCACACCACACACTCACACTCGGATTTTCAAAAGAGCTAGAGGAAGAGAAGAGAGAGAGCTAAAAAAAATGCCAATTATGGTTCTCTCCTTCTTTCTAGAAAGCTTTTATATCCTTTGCATGGGATATGAATGGCTAGGATCTCTTGGAGAGATCCAATGGATGAGATGCTCTACACACCCCTCTAGGCGGTGGCAAGGGTGTAATACCCTTGCATGGCCGCCCAAAGTGAGCCACTCATCCACCTCTATTCAAATTTACTTTTAAATTTTTCAAAAGTGCTATGGGGCTGCCGCCCCATGCACCCAATGAGAACACACTTCTTTAATGATTGTCATTCTTGAATTTACTTGGATGCCATGGGCTGCCGCGCACTTGGCCAATCCACTTGTTTCTTTTGAATTGTTTAGTTTTCTTACCTCCTGTCCACCGCCTAGCATGGTCAAACATGACCAGCTGGTCCTTCTCACCAAGGGACGCCCAGTGAGGTCGAGCCATGGTGGGTTTTGACCTTTCGGTCAAACCCAAACCCGCCTATGAAGGAAATTGAAATAAATCTTGTATTTATATATGTATGTTTTTTTTTTAATTGCTCAATTTCCATTTCCGATAAAACCCATAATTCTTTTAGAACCACTTTCAAATTTTATGAAATAAAAGCGTCTTTAAATCTATCAAATTCTTTGATGTGCAATTCGATTGATCTTATTCAATTTGATTAAAACTTAAGGTTTTAATGAAAAATGCATTACAATATACATACATATGCATTTGTTTTAATACATACATACATACATATATATATATGTGTGTGTGTGTGTGCAAAGATCCTCGTAGATATACAAAAACATTTTTCTAAAAATTTTTATCATACATTAAATTTTCTCAGAAAGTTCGTGGGCCTTACAGTTGCAGCCCCAAGGTGAGTTCTTCCCCTTCTCCTTTTATTTTTTTTCTTTATTTTTTATGCTTTTTCACCATAGTCGTCCCCCTATGCGTGTGCTCTTTTTAATTTTTTTTTGTTCAAACAACCATGAAAACGATTCAAGAAAGTGATCTACAGATCATCCATGCTTATTTACACATTTTTGATCCATTGAAATCGTTGGTAATGCGCTTATTGTGTTAAACGCCCGATAGAGATCAAGATTTGACCATTCAATAGTCAAAACCCTCTTTTAATGGCTAAATCAAATTCTAACCATGTTTCCCCGAATATTTTTTGTTTATTTTATCATATTAATGTTTATTTTATTTTTTCAAGCATCAAATCATGATTCGTTACATCATTTGCATATTTTTTATGATTTTACATGCCTAGATTAGGGTTAGTTAGGTGCTTTATCGATAATATGTGAATCTCGATTCTGGGCACGCAGTAACGGTGTTATTTTATGCATGTTTTTATGTCAATAAAAACTATTTTTTTTAGGGTTGAATCATATATTTGTCAGTGTAAAAATTTTAGAGTATTTGAAGTTCTGTAACTCTACTAAAAAAATCAAAAACCAAACTCTGATTCTTGTACCATGAAAATGCTATATGGAATCAAGGATGGTTTGTCGAAGCGATATCTCCCTCATCAAAGATCCGATCGATGATCCGTAAAAACAAGTTTGTTCATCAGAATGTCTATTATATTCTATGAAAGATTTAGATTATTATATGGTCGTCTGCTATTTTTAATTTATCAAAAATCAGAATTTATTTATCAGAGACCATTATGTATGATTTAAGCCTTAGGTCAATTTACGTAGATTGTATCTCCCTAACCAAAGATTGTTTTTCCGATCCGTAAGATGTCACAGATTTATAAGCATGTCTAGTTTTGTTAGTATGATTTTGGTAATTTTTGAACTCTCTTTGCTATTTTTATTTAGACCAAAATCAGAACTGCTTTTTTGGAACTATTACGTGTTCGCCAGAATCAAGTGTATATTGCCGGAACGATATCTCCCTAACCAGAGATGCTTTTTCCGATATGTAAATAGGAATATTTTTTTCATCTGACTAGTTTTCCATGTAAAATTTTACAATTTTTCATTGCTGTTTGATACCTGATTCGGGTTTGACACTATGACAGGTACGTGCCCGCGGGCAAAATCGCATATTTTCATATTTTTATATCAAAATAATACCAAAAATATATTTTTTTTATTTCAATTTCATTTTAGGGTTATTAGAAGTGTCCATGTCAATTTTTATAAATTTTAAATTTCATTTGATGTATTATTTAGTTAAATCATAAAAACAAGATGCCCGCATAGTCCCGATTCAACTAAAACACGGGCAAAAATTGATATTTTTATGATATTCCAAATTTTTTATAAAAAGTTTTATATTTTTAGGGTTTGATCCTGTTCATAATCATGCTAGGGTGCTCCATACCCGATTTGGTGTTGATTTGAATCAATTTGATCCCTGAATTAAAAGTTTTACAAAAATCTTTTTTGAAAACCCTCATTTCAAGGCCATAGTCTTGTTTCTAGGGGCATTTTGGTTATTTTTTCTAAAATTCTAAATTTCAAAGTTATTTATTTTTATTATTTATTCATTTTTATATCATCTTTTATTATATTTATTTCAGAGAAATATAGAAAAAGGCTTATATCTGGATAAATCCCTCAATTTCCAATATTGTTGGATAAATTTTGAAAATCTGACATTTGTCTACTAACAAGTTTGCTAATTTTGGAGGAACACTCAAGTCTGTATTTTCTTTTTCTTTATTTCTATTGATGTAAATTATAAAAACATTGAAATAAGAATTTAATTTATTGCTTAGATTAGGGATGCATTGTATATAGTTTATTTTAATAATATAATTTGTGTGATGAAGAAAAAAACATCTCTGATTAGGGAGATATCATTCCAGCAATATACGTCTGATTCTGGTGAACACGTAACAGCTCTGATTTCAGTCCAAATAAAAATAGCAAACTGAGTTAAAAAATTATCAAAATCATATTGATAAAACTAGACATGTTGCTGAATCCTTGACATCTTACGGATCAGAAAAATGATCTTTGGTTAGAGAGATATGATCTGCGTAAGTTGACCCAAGGCTTAAACCATACATAACGGTCTCTGATAAATAGACTCTGATTTCTAATAAAGTAAAAATAGTAGACGACCATAGAAAAATCTAAAAATTTTACATAATATACTAAACATTCAGAAAAATCAACTGCTTTTTACGGATCATCGATCGGATCTCCGATGAGGGAGATATCGCCTCAACAAACTGTACCTGATTTTGTATAACATTTTCACGATACAAGAACCCGGTTCGGTTTCTGATTTTTTTAGCAGGGTTATAGAACCCAAAATAATCCATTTTTTTTATGAAAAGTCATTGACACATGCATGGTTTAACTCTAAAAGAATCAGATTTTATTGATAGAAAAATGCACATGAAATAACACTATTCCTGCATGCCCAGAATCGAGTTTCGCATATTATCGATAAAGCACATGAGTAACCCTAATCTAGGCATGTAAAATCATAAAAAATATGCAAATGATATAACAAATCATGATTTGATGCTTGAACAAAAAAAATAAGCATTAATATGATGAAATAAATAAAATATTCAGGGAAACATGGTTAGAATTTGATTTAGCCATTAAAAGGGGGATTTGACCCATTGAACGGTCGAATTTCGATCTTTTTTGGACGTTTAACATAATAAACAGATTATCAATGATTCCAACGGATCAAAAACTTGTAAAACTCTATGGATGATCAGTAGATCATATTCTTGGGTCATGAAACATAGATCTTGAACGAAAGAAAGTGAAAAGGGCTCATGCATAGGGGCCGCAATGGCAAAAACACATAAAAAATGAAAAAATAAAAAAAAATAAAGAAGAGAGAGAGGAAGCTCACCTTGGGCTGCAACAATGGAGGAAGGAGGAAGGCTTGAGGGAGAGAGAACCACAAATTTGAGAGAGAGAGAGAGGAGAGAAAAGCATGTGGGGGTCGACCCCCTATGGCCTCTATTTATAAAATTTTCCAACTCTTAATTAGAGAGTTGGATTTTCTTAAAACACCTTAATTAATTAAGATAGAGTAAATAAGGGGGGCAATTTTTCCAGCTTGGTTTGACTTTTCAACCTTCCTAATTAGCCTAATAGAGTTCTAGTTAGCATAAAATAAATACAAATGTGGTGCCACCTACTGTGGGCCCACATTTGCTTTTTTTTTTAAATCCCTAATTTCAAGATTTTAAAAATAATGTTTTAAAAAGTGAAAATAAAGGTTATATTTTAAAATCAATTTTGATCTTTTTGAAATTTTAATTCAATAAGGACACTAACCAAACTTGAACTAACCTCTTTCAAATGTGGCACCACCTACTGTGGGCCCCATTTGAGTTTTTAGAAAACAATTTTTAAAGTTTGAAAACAAAGGGGTTAAAAACAAGATTTTCAAAAAGGGTTTAAAACAAAAGGTAAAAATTAAAATTCTAAATCAACTAAAGTCCTAGATGAATTGAAAATCTCTCGAATGTGGTGCCAGGTATGTGGGCTCCGCATGTGAGTTTTCAAAAAGGTTAGAATAAGGATTTAAAAAGAGTTTTTAAAATAGATAAAAATAAAAGCAAAGAATAAATTCAAGAAAATTAGAGTCCTGAACCAACTGAAACTCCTGACTAGAGTCCTAAAATTTTGAAACTCTTAAATTTTGGTTTTTGAAAGACAAACGAAGAGGTTTTAAAAGATCTTCTCATAAATTAGTGAAAATGAACAAAAATACAAAATCCGGGTTAGAGTCCTAATCAACTGAGACTCTAGAATAGAGTCGCAAAATTTTGAAACTTTGAGAATTGAATCTGTTTTCAAAAAACAAATGAAATAAAAGTAAAAAGATGATATCATAGTAGAGTTCTGGGCCAACTGGAACTCTAGGGTAGAGTCCTAAAATTTTGAAACTCTACAATAAAGTCCTGAAATTTTGAAATTTGATTTTTTGAAAGATAAATGATAAAATTTTTGAAAGATTTTCTCATAAATAAAGTCAGGGTTAGAGTCCTAATCCAACTGAAACTCTGGAACAGAGTCCTGATCCAACTAAAACTCTAAAAATTTGACTTCTTTCGAAAGATTTTAAAAGATTTTCTTAAAAATAGGTAAAAATAGAAATGAAAGATAGAGTCCTAATCCGACTGAAACTCTGAAATAGAGTCCTAGTCCAACTGAGACTAAAATTTCAGCCAAAATGAAAGATCTTAAAAGTTTTTCTTGAAAACAGGTAAAAATAGAAATGAAAGGTTGAGTCTTAATCCAACTAAAACTTCAGAATAGAGTCCTAGTCCGACTGAAACTCTAAAATTTTGATTTCTTTTGAAAGATTTTAAAGGATTTTCTTGAAAACAGGTAAAAAATAGAAGTGGAAGGTAGAGTCCTAATCTGACTGAAACTTCGAGATAGAGTCCTAGTCTGACTGAAACTCTAAGATTTTGGCCAAAATAAAAAAAATAGGTAAGAAGTAAGGCTACTTCTGATTTAAAACCAAAATAAAATTTTGAAAAGGGTTTAAAATGTAAAAAAACAGAGTCCTAAATCAACTAAAACTCTGAAATAACTAAAATTTGACAAATAAAAAAAGTGATTCAGAAAAAACACCACCTAGATGGGTCTCATCTGAGAATTGAAATTAGTTAAAAATTGAATTTAAAATAAATCCAGATCGCTTTCTAAAGAAAGTATTTTGAAATAAAGGAATATAATATCCTGAGGGTTGACGAGTAGTAAAATATTGATCTAAAACCCAGGTATTTGAAATTGATTTCGAAAGAGGGTTTTAAAACCCCAATCTGGATTGAAGATTTTTGTAAAACAGGAGTGCTGGATCTCGAAAATGATATGCAATAGCATGCAATGCGATGAAATGACATAAAATGATATGCAAAAGGCAAAGCCTAGATGAGGGATTTGAAGTCTCGGACCACTGGCAGAGACAAAGAATTAAATATTTTTGTTTGAAGGCAAAAATTGATGATAGAAATTGAGCCAAAATGGAGATTGAATTCTGAAATATTTGAATTTGGAACAATTTGGGCTCTAAATAGCCCTGGCTCAGATGTCGACCACTAAGCTATTTAGAGCCCACAAACCAATGTTCCCTGAAGGATTTAGAGAGCGGGTCCCAGTGGCAAGAGGAAAGGGTTTGTGAGCGAAGGTGGAAAATTGGAGGTGTTTACAGATGCCCCTTTTTGCTACTAAGCCGATTGAAGGCCAAGCTTAGTGGCAAAGAAAAACATACCAAATTTGGGCTATAAAAATACCTCAGTTAGAAGAATCTGACTGGGTATGAAAGAATTTGCTCTGGTGATAATGGTAGATATGACATGGAGAATGAAGAAGAAGATTCACCTCATCGGAATGAGGCTCAGGCTTGACCCTTACCTAAATGGGAAGGCTAGAGTGGAGTCCTCGGGAGAATAGATTAAGGAAACCACAAAAAATACCTCATAAAAAAATGAGGGGCTGCAAAGAAGGCAATGAAAATGGGGTTCCCTAAAAGCTTTGGAAAAGGGAGTGATCTTGGACACCTCATTGCTGAGACTGAATAGCTTTTGAAAAATGGTCTTTTTGCGAAAGATGGTGCAGGTTTAACCCTTATCCTAAAAGGAAAAAAAAAACTCGTGGAAGAACGAGATTCAGGCTTGACCCTTAACCTGAATGGGGAAAATACCTCATGGAAGAATGAGGTTCAGGCTTAACCCTTAACCTGAATGGGAAAATACCTCGTGGAAGAACAAGGTTTTGGCTTAGCCCTTAACCTAAATGGGGAAAACGGAATCCTCAAAAGAAGAAACCATGATAGAACCTTCGGATTTTGCACAATAAATCCGAGACGGGTTTGCAAAAGAAAGAAAATGGGGGTTCCCTAAAGCTTCAAAAAGGGATTGATCTTGGGCGCCTCATGACTGAGACTGAATAGCTTTTGAAACTGATGACCTTTTGCTAGAAAATATAAATGGTGGCTCTACCTTGAACTGAAAATAAACGGTCTATGGTAGGACAACAGAACTGTCTATGGTGGGACAGTGGGGAACACAGGGAAATGTGTGAATCTGAGAGCCCAGGCACTCATATTAAAAATAGAAGGGTAGGATCTTGAAAACTCGTGTTATCAAGTCCTAAAGAGGGATAACAACAATGCCAGAAAATATCAAAATGGACATCAAGTTCTCACTTCATGATGAGATAGCTTGAATAGATTTCCAATAAGATAAAAATTGTAGTTGATTCGAAATTGATTGAAATGTAAGCACATTTGCGAGAGAAATATATTCTCTCTTATACCTAGAGTATTGCCTCCAACTTGGCTAAAAAGGGGTTCAGCGAACAAAAAAATAATTGCATGCGAAAGGAATGAGCTCCCTCGAACTCGCTCTGGAAAAAGGGTCCTTCGCAAGAAAAATGATTGATATTTGATATTGAGCCAATTGGGAACGAGTCTGACACAAAGGCTGAATCTTAAAAGACTATGATTGGCAAATGTGACCCGTAGGTCAGAAAATGATTGACTTTGATAGAATTGAGAACCTAAGGTTGGCTTTGATAAAATTGGTGACTCGAAGGTCGGTTTGATAAAATTGGTGACTCGAAGGTCGATTTGATAAAATCGATCGACCCGGAGGTCTAAAAATTGGCATTGAGCATAAATTCTGATGTGAGACCAGTATGAGGATTGAATTTGAAAGTGCGACCAGTATGAATACCGAATTTTAATAAAGCACCAGTACAAAGGCTGGGTTTTGAAAAAGCACCAGCACGAACACTTGATTTTGAAAAAGCACCAGCACAAACATTGGATTTTGAAAAAGAACCAACGCGAAGTTGGATTTTGTAAAAGGACCAACGCAAAGCTGGATTTGATAGAAGGATGAACTCGAAAGCTGGATTTTGACAAGACCAGTATAAAACTGAGCTTTACAGGAAAGTTTGAGTCAGAACTCGAATCTTTGAAGAAAAACTAGACAAATTGGATTTGAAAGAAGATTTGAGTCAGAAATCGGATCTTCTAGACCAATTCTTGAATTTAAAGAAGGTTTGAGTAGGAACTCAAATTTTCAAAGGAAAACTAGATTAATTGGATTTGGGAGAAAATTTGAGTCAAAATTCAGATTTTCTAGACCAATTCTGAAATTTGAAGGAAAGAAAATTTGAGTGAGAACTCGAATCTTCAAAGGAAAACTAGACCGATTCGGGTTTTAAGGAAAGAAAATTTAAGTCGAAACTCGAATCCCAAAGGAAACTGGAAAATTCAGATTTAAAGGAAAGAAAATTTAAGTCGGAATTCGAATCCCAAAAGAAAATTAAACCAATTTGGGTTTTAAGAAAAAAAAATTCAAGTCAGAACTCGAATCCCAAAGGAAACTAGAAAATTCGAGTCAGAACTCAAATCTTCGAAGGAAAACTATATCAATTGAAGTAAAGAAAATTCGAGTCGGAACTCGAATCTCAAAGCAAACTGAAAAATTCGAGTCAGAACTCAAATCTTTGAAGGAAAACTAGACCAATTGAAGGAAAGAAAATTTGAGTCGAAACTCGAATCCCAAGGGAAACTGAAAAATTCATATTTAAAGAAAAGAAAATACAGTCAGAACTCAAGACTGTATTTTCTTTTATTTCTTTTTCCCTTTTGATGTAAATTGTAACTGTAAATATTGGAATAAGAATTTAATTTTCTGCTTAGATTAGGGTTGCATTGCATATAATTTATTTTTAATAATATGTTAATGTGTGATGGATGATGATTCATGCATATTCAAACCCACCATGGTCTACACGAATGGCATGTGCACTCGCTTCTAAGGAGTTGATGAACTCGATTGAGTTCATATTTGTGACCATAGTCAGAATATAAACAATATTCAGATTTATCATCTTCTTTTAAGTTGCAAATGGCCTACACTCTTAGGCTATTTTTAGAAATCATTGCATATTCTCAAAAGTTTTCTAAGTATTTTCCTATTTTAGAATCAAATGAGATATATTCAACGCATATTCATGGTCATAGTCAAGAATATGTGCTGAATTTATTTCATCCAAATTCTATAAGGCACATAAATTCTTTTACAAAAGGTTTTTATTAAAATTCTTCAAAAAATATTTTATCAAATTACATTCATGCATCATTTAGGTTTAGATGGCATCATGATAAGATTTCATAGGGCCACACACCCATCTTTGTTGATCTAGTTCACAAATCAACCTCAAAGAAATTAATTTACTCAAAGTTTCCCTAAGTTTTTCTCAAAATTGATTTCCTTAAAACCCTTGGTTTTTCAAGAAATTTTCAAGCTTTCTATGTTCAATTCATGATTCTCCAAAGTTTCAATACTTCTCAATTTCAAAATTCAAGTTTAGAGAAATCAACTTTCTCAGTCATTTTGATTTTCCTCAAAATCGATTTTCTCAAAACATCAGGATTTCTTCAGAAATCAATTTTCATTTTCTTCAAAAGTAATTTCCAATGTGGTTCATGATTTTTAAAGTGTCTTTTTTTCAAGTATTTTCAAGTATTCGAAGCATACATCATGTTTTCAATCTGCATTTTCTGAAGTTCATAGCACATACTGGATTCTTTATGCATTTAGGAAATAGAACATCGATTTAGACAAGTTGAGCAAAGCAAAGCACATGATTGATCCTTGGTTCGATTATCCCTGGTTATGGCGCCAGGAACGGTTGAACCTCGTATCGACAGGCGAGTCCCATTCTTTGAAATTTTCTTATATTTTAAAATGGAGGTGAGTTATTTTCAAAATCTTTTTCAAAGGTCATTTTGACTTGCAAAAGTAAAATTTTGCATTGATAACATGTCAAATTCTATAAATTGGCCCCCATGGCATCTATAGTTGTCGACTGTCTCTATACCACCCTAACCACGGTGACTAGAGTATTCATGAGGTTGTTAACTCTTCCTGCCCAAGCCATCTTGACAGACAAGCAACCACACACAACATAATAATGAGTCCTAGCATATTTTTAGGTTTTTCAGCAAACATCATATGTTTTTACAACATATATAACAACATAATATGCAAGTGTATCTCATTAACAATTACATAACAGATATCATACCTGCAAAGGTGGTCTTGCTCGTGACTTGAGGTCACTCTTACCCATGCTTTGATAACAATTGTAGCGTCCCTCAAAAATCTAACCTTTTTAAGACTTTCCCAGACCCTAAATTTTGATTAAAATTTAAAACTTTTTATTTATATAAACAATTCACATGGTTACCAAAAGTAATATTTTCAAAAGTAATATGCCAACAAGTTTATCTATAGCCACATTCCAAATATTAGACGGCCCACCTAAGCGCAAGCGCGAGTGTATATTATCCTCCCAGTATCAGATCTAGTACGGAATCATCCATAGATACAATTTGATTGAGACTATTACTTTAAGGGCTTCTCACATGTGAAAAAAAGAAATATGGAAGACAAAATATATCGAGATTTAAGATAATTGAGGACTTACATAAAAATTTAAAGTTCTACCATATGCAAGAACATAATAGGAATGAAATCACAGAATTTAAAAATGTTCTCATTCCAAACTATTACACTATATTAAATGTAAGGATTTAGACAAAAAGTAAAATTTGCACAAGGTTTTAACCAACTCAAACATTTGCCTAATCTCTCCAAGAATCGTACTAGGTAAGAGTGGAGCCTTCAGCCATGCAGCAACCTGCGCTTCGCTTCAATCCTCCATGAGGTTATCTATAAATATTATACGGCATCGACTACGTGCCCGTAGAAAACCAAAACTAAACTTTAAGAATGCAATTTAAGTTAAAATGACGCAATCAAGTTTAATTCTCATCATTTTAGAAATGAGAGTCAAGGGAATCTACATCATAATAAGAACATAATATTCAATTTCATTAATCATCATACATTTCATGGCATTCATAATTACATCACTTGTATGCAATGGGAACTCAAAATCATTCTCATGTTAATTCATGGCATTCAATTTCATAACTATTCATATACATGATAATCAATTACAAAAAAGAATAAACTAACAGTTTATATCATACTCCAAAGTAAAGTAAAAGTGTAATATATCATGTAATGTCATCATTCACTTTCTTTATGCTCAAAAGGAACATGCTCATGTCCAACTTATGACTAATGCATTCATTATTTTAAATACACATTCACATGTCATTTATCAGAATATTTATGCACTTTGCAATTCAAATATCATAATGGAACATGTTCTATCTTTACCCTTCCTGTGTGCCTCACACACACAAGCACCTCACGTGCATCAACCAAGCCCTTGGCTTGTAACAACAGGTCAAATCATATGACCAAGTATAAACATATATTTTTTATTCACATGTAACAAAATTCATATACAATAATCATGCAAACTTAAAAGTCTTTACATGTTCACAATATATGATTATGCATATGGAAGCAGTTATCATAAATATCTAATTAATTATTTCTCTTGTTATTCAAACACATCTGGTACAAAAGAGGGTATAGACATTAAAAAACAACCATAAGAGTATTCATTATTCTATATATTTTTTATTTCCCTCCTATGGCTTAACTGAGCATTTTTCGAGCGATTCAACCCTGCAGTACAGCGGTTGAGAGAACAGACCCATGGTCTCAGTCTTGGCTTACGCCAAACCAAAATCACAGGCAAAAAAATCGGGCATGCATCCCTAACTCTGCAGAGTTGTGATACTATCACCTAGGACTCATTGATAGACCTATCTCCTAACCTTCGTGGGACAGAGATAAGAGGCGCCTTCAGCTCTCAAAACACATGTCCTATGAGGCTTGTACTGTCCTTCCCTCTTCTGATAGGACACGAGATCGAAACAGATCCAACTATCTCAAAGAGCCCAGCCTTGCTGGCGCCTCAAATGTAGGGGTGGCAAAATCTGACCTGACCCGCCAACCCGCTTCTTAGGCGGGTTTGGGTTTGGCTTAAATGGGTCGACCCACCTAACCCATTTATTAAACGGGTCGGGTTCATGTTAGGGGTATGCCAACCCGGCTGACCCGTTTAATAAACGGGTTAGGCGGGCAGGTCAACCCGTTTTCCCGAACCCATCGACCTGCAACCCGTTTATATATACGTTACAAGGAAGATAACCTAAATGTGGTTTTCGAAAAGAATGTTTTTGCTTCTAAAGATGCAGCAAAGTAGCTCACCATCTGGTCTTGTCTATTTAATGGATAAGTTATTGGCTCTCAACTTTTAATGACATAATAACTTATGATATTTTGTGTATTGAATGGGTTTTCACATTTTCTTTCGTTTTCTCTGCATTAAGGGTACTTATGTAATTTAGTTAGTCTTGAAGGTTCAGACGTCTGAGTTTGGCACCTAGGATCAACATCTTTTGACTGAAAGAACGTTTGACAGGGGATGGATGATGAATAGTTTGGGATTTAAATTTTGTTGGTGACAGTAATACCATTGTTTGATGCAAGGAAGACATAGGCTTTTTAGATTGGAAAGTTGGAGGCAAAAGACTGAAGCACGAGGTTGTTCTTGTCATTGAGGTTGAGTGCAATGCCATTATTGCCTGAATCTCTAATTCTTTCTTGTCCTTCAGTCTCTGGCAGAAATAATAAACTTAGGCGGCTCTGAGCATTTATGGTGACCATCTCTTGCATCATCAACCTATCTTGGTCACTATTTATTTTATTTTTTTATCTAAATGCTACTAACTTTTGCAGTGATGGAAAGGACCTACAATGTTTCATCATTACCAAAGCATTTTAACAGGCACCATTTCTTGAAAGAAGATAGAACATAATACGGATAGAGGTGTAATCGGGTCATGTCGACCGGACCCATTTATTAAATGGGTTAATCGTGTCGTGTCGGGTTACCCGTTTAATAAATGAGTTGTGTTCGTGTTTGCCACATCTGACCCATTTAATAAACGGGTTCGTGTTCGTGTTGAGGTATGCTGACCCGCCAACCCGACCCGATTGCCACCCCTACTCAAATGGACCCATGGTTAGGGGTTATCTTTATTATTAAGTCATAGGTCAAAGCCAAGCATTATATTCTCACAAGATAACCCTCTCATGCCATCATGCATGAATTCAAAAGTCTATGCCACTTGCATAACTTAAACTTGCATGATCTCATACATGATATCAAAGTCTATTCTACTTGCATAATTCAAATTTATATACTCTCATGCATGATATCAAAATTTATGTCACTTGCATAATTCAAATTTATATGATCTCATGCATATTTATACTATAACAGATTTGTATTCACTTTCATGCATGACCTTATCATGTCATGATTCAATTATACATGCTCACATGCATGATTCAATTCTAACATGATTTCATGCATGATTTAATCTCAACATGCTTAACATAAGATACACTCACATGAGCTATTATGCATGCATAAATAATTCTATTTTTTTTATGCATAAAACACATCACATCATACTTGCACACATTAAAAGGATATACAGAAAATGTAATCATCATCATAAGCATGATACATTCATTTTAGGCATGTCTTAATGATACAAATTTCACATGCATCACAAGCTCAATAAAAATTAATGTCATACAAGCATTTGATGCAGTCAATTCAAGTACAGTAATATAGTCAACCATTCATTTCACAATAATGTCAAACATATACTTGCAGAAAACACACTCCAATATTCTGCTAACTACAACCATGTTCGGCATGGTCTCTGAACTACAATTGTCAACAATCCTAGATATCCACAACTAAGTGAGTATGTGAGCAGGAGAGTATTGCATTCAAGGAAGTAATTAACCTATGGTGCGCTTGCACCACTTACTTACCATGAGTAGTTACCCGATTTGCATGCTTTTGCATTTGCATTTACATTTTTTTTCCCTTTTTGCATGGCATTTTTAGCCGCATACAATGCTTAGCATTAAGCATTGCACAATTTACGCAGCTACGCACCTGTAATGCACATTTATATAGACAATACAATACAATTCTAACATTCTCTAGCAATGTGATTGTGCTACGATTCAATGTGCGTGCAAACTAACTTTCAGATTTCTAACATACAACATAAATTATATTCTAAAATTTTAGTTTAGGATTCCTACCTTTTTAATGCGACAAAAAGTGAAACGGAAATCTTAAAAATCCAGTGCAAGTGCTATACGACATGGTCTACTCGTCCCTCTCATAAGGAGAGAGTGCTACAGCTGCACACATAATGACAACTTATTGAACCTCGCTCTCATACATGAGTGACAAAAAACAAAATGTGAATCGATAATCCAATTGCAAAAAATCAAAAAGTTGTGTGTTTGCAAGCCCATACAAAACTTGACAGCCGTGTGGAGTAAATCCCATGGCTGCATGCAGTTTAAAGCATCGCCTCTTCGATGGCATAAAAATTAAGATACTCAGTTTCGAAGGGGGTTTTATATTTCTGTGGAACTACAACCCGCAACAAAAAAATCAACACAATATTGTTGCTAAAATACAAATATACATGTTGCAGTGCCATGGCAATCCTGCATGATTCCCTATGCCGAGAATCAGGTGTGCAGGCTACTCAGCGAAGCATGAAGATAATCAGCTTATTATAAAAAAAAAAGAAAACTCAGCAAACAGATCATGCATTCATGAACTTAGGCATAAAACAGTGAAAAGGGCGACAAGAAAGTTAATCCTGATTGGTTGGTTTGGCATTCGCGCATTTGCGCAATGTGAAACCCTCATTGGGTCATGCAGAAAGGAAAAACAGGAAAAACAAAGGGAACTGCATGTGAATCCCTATTGGTGAACACTTATTCTCATGGTTGGGGGTCATTTTCTGACAAAGATAGAGGTCCGACCACCTACGATGGCCTGAGTTCTGCGTAAAAGGGGAAAACTGAACCCCAACATCAAAAATTGATCATCCATGACGTGCATTGTTGGATGGAGGAGGAAAAGAAAAGAGAACTTTGAATAAGGCGTAGCGACTCACTCAAAAAATCCTGCGTAGGTGGTGGAGGCGCAGGGAGTAGCTCATTAACGGGCAAAATCCGGGGCTCAGCTAGGTCTACGGGTGATAGTAGCTCATAGATGGCTTACGGCGATGGCAGCTCGGCGTGGTGAAAGGTCACTCACCATTGGTCCCGCACGAATAAGGGGAAAAAATAAGAAAAGAAGGGGAAGAAGAAAGGGAAGGTGAGAAAGAGGGCATTGGTGGGTGGGGGTCGGCGACGGCACTGCTCTAATGGTCTGCAGGCGAGCGAGGATCTCTCAGCCACGCGGTTGATCAAGTGGAGGAGATGGGGTTCACGACGACAACACTCGGCTCTGGACGTCTTCTGACGAGGATGGAGGAAAGGAGGAGAAGAGGGAAAATAGGAGGAGGTGGTGGTGGTCATGGCGGTGGTGCGGAGTGGTCGGTTGCGTGGTGGGCGACAGCGTGGCTCCAGTCGGTCTGCAAATGGGAAAGGAAGGAGGAGAAGAAGACTTGGGGAGGGCGGATGCGAAAAGTGATAGGGGGAGAAAAGGGTTAAGCGGGGTTTTACAGGAGGTGTTATCGGGTCTAGTTCGAGTCTGACCCGAGGAACTAAAAGAAAAACATGAAAAAAGAAAACATTATTTATAATTTAAAAACTAAAAAAATTTATAATGCAATGGTTGAAATAAAACTAACTAATCACTAGGCTAAAATTTTTTGGTGGCTAATAATCCTATTTTAGACAAACTTTTCAATTTTAAAGATAATACTTTATTTCATTGAAACATTTCCAAAATAAATTTTATGACTAAAATGCCCTTTTTACTAAATCATTCCAAGAATCATTAAAACATGTCTCATTACGTTCGTAACACCTCCAAAAATTCTTAACTAGGTTTGTAACTCATTAAAATGATTAAATTGAATATTTTAATGACATTTTATTTATGACAATGATTGAAATAACCATTTTACCCTTCTTTGTTTGAATGATAGAATTAATAATATAAAACACATAAAAATGACAATAAAAGATAAAAACATATTTTTAACTCAAATTAAAGTAATTCCTTTATTTATTTTCTCTTAAAAATTTATCGGTTTTATAGTTTCATGAGAAATAGGTGTTTACCCCACTTGCCAAGAAGCCATTTGTTCAGGCTGAAGGTAAGCATCAACATCAGAGGCAGCCTACTTGTGAGGAGCAATGCAAGAAGTGTACTCGTATCTATAGCGGCAAACCTTGTCCTGCCACATCTACCACTTGCTATTACTATGGTAAGGGTGCTCATTTTATCTAGGCATGCTTTAATAAACAAAATAATGAAAAGAGAGTAACCGATCAGATAGCAAAGGGCAAGCAGCCTCAGCAGTAGGGAGAGCAGAGGAAGGCAACGGGCCGAGTTTACGCAACTTTGGGAGTGCCCAGCAAAACAGTGATATGAATCTATGGTATTATTTTGGTTGTGGGTCGAGCCACTTTGGTGTTATTCGATAGTGGTGCTACTCATTATTTTATATCTATTCGATTTTCTTGTCAATTATAGTTGCCTAGAGAATCTTTAAAACATGTGCTTGATGTTAGCAATCCTATAGGCAATAAATGTATTTGTGCTTATTACATGACTGATATATCTATTGAGTTGGGTGCGCAGAATTTGCCTGTCATTCTTGTGTTGCTCGAGATGACCGAGTTTGATATCATCCTTGGCATAGATTAGCTCTATGAGAACTATGCCATTATTCATTGTCGTGAGAGCATAATGGTCCTATCACAACTTGATCATCCTGAGATTGCTTATCGTGTGTTTAGACTTTCCCTGGAACATCATGTTGTTTCATACCAAATAATCCTACTTAAATAAAAATTGAAAAAAAAAAGCAAATAACCAGCGAGGTAGGAGTCTAGAAGGTAGATTTTTTTCTAGAAAGGACTTTTCTCCCCCTCCACACAAATTTGGAGAGAGAGTGCTTTCTTAGCTAGGTTAGGGATGTGGAAAGACTATATATACCCCTCTCTCTCTCTCTCTCTCTCCTTTTTGCTTTTCTTTTTTCTCTTCTCCTAAAAACATTTAGGAGGTCTGGAGTAGGGTGTGCAGCCATTAAACCAGCACAAACTTTGGTGGTTATGGTGGTGTAGAGATCAAACTACCCGATTTCTTCTTTGTCTAAAGGATCTATCAATCTTTTTTGGTAAATTTTACGCAATAGATGTTTTTTACATACATCAAGCATACAAATATGAGTCATATTAATTTTTAATAGCATATTCACATGCCTAGACCTGTTATACATGTTTTTTCTTTATGAAAAAAGTGTTGGTTGGATTTGCCAAAAATGAATCATGAGTTTTTCATAAAAACAATTTTGAAAAGCATGCCCAAATAGGCTATCTTTATTAGTACATATTAGATTCAGTCATAACTTGATTATTAATGGTAATATTCATAAGTTAACCCATATTGTGTCTGATTAAATCAAAAATATTGAGATTTACAAGTATTTATCATCTCAAGAAGATTTTTAACAAAATCTTTGTCTGAGAAACCAAAGTTTGAGATGTCTGATAAGTTATTCCAGATCAGTTTTGAAAATAAATCAATATCTCTTTGAATATCAATCTGAAAAATCTAAATAAAAATATTGGGTTAATTTACACATCTTGCTCTTTATTTTAGAATCTTGTTTTACCTAATTTGGATTCGTATTAAAGAAGAAATGACTGTTTTAATAGAACTCTAGTTTCTAGCACTGGTTACAGGACTGCTTCAACCTAACTCTGATAAAAGTTATAAACGCCCAAGCCAAACTACACCGAATAATTTATAAAACTTTTGGGTGAAGTCTAATATATAACAAAAGATTGTGTAAAATGGGTTTTGTTAGAAACATTTTATATAAATTCTAAGAAAAACATTGATCTCATAAAAATATTGCAGTTTACAATTCTGGTTTGAAACTCTGTCAGAATAGGGTTCTGTAAAAGTTTTTTAATTATTTTTGTACTCATTATTTTCGAGATCTTTGGGTTGTATTTTGGACAGGTACAAGAGGCCATAGTAAAAACAGGGTGGTTTTATATGTGATCTGTTATTTCTAACAGATTTTATAAAAATGGGCCATCAGGTATCCGAATTTTCCTAACGACTTATGCTTGTAATTAATTAGTAAACATGTTTGGATCTTATATATTTAATGTTTTCTAGTATATGCTGCATATTATCATTGTTAATAGACCCTATTGAATCATAAATAAAGGGTTAAACATTTAAAAAGATTTGAGTTTGAAGTTATGCAAGTTGTAATTGAAAGATACTACCAAATCTTGATTGTCTTATAAATCAACTGTTTTGATTGATTTCAAAAGATAGTACATTTATTTATATGATTATGTTCAACATGTTTAGCTTGTTTAATATCCAAATTCATGCTTGACTTCAAGAAGATTTAATGATTTGTGTTTGAGAGAATCAAAACCCTGATTTATCAAAAATCTATATAGTGTTTTTAGCTCTTTCTTGAATTTTGATTCCTTCAAATGCATATGTTTTTTAAATATGATTTTTCTAAGTTATATACAATATGAATTAAATTAAGTTATATGTATTTACATTGTTTAAGCATGGCTACAACTGAACATAATTAAAAATATATGAGTCTTTCTCATTTAAGCTTATAGGGGCCTGGCTCGAAGAAATCAACTTATGTGTTTTTGGTTATGGGTTAGTTTAAGTAGATTCATTTATTCAATATGTTGTTGTAGATATTTAAATTAGGTTTTATATGGTTTAAATAAAAAAAAATTTATGACATTAATTGGAGTCATGTCGATTTGCTCGGTGAGGGTTTATGGGAGCTCTTATGGGAAAAGTCGAGTTTATGACTTTAATTATGTCTTGATGTTTTATCTAAACTTTTCACAAATTCAGTTTTGAATCATATTAGATCGGATATACATATTTATGATAGAGATAAAAGTGGATTATATTGCAATTGGTAAGTTATGGTTATGGTGTAAGGCTACCCTGTTTCTGAGAAAAAGACTCCTACACAAATTGTATTTGAGATTTAAGACTAAATTTATTTATGACAACTTAAATGTGTTTATTTTCATGATAAATTGAGCATGAGCATAATTGTATTTGCAAAGCATGTGAAAATATGGATATGAACATATTAATTGTATTGTGAATTGGCAACGTGTTTTGGTTGTGTGATTTCAGGCTACTCTAGCCACGGGACCTAAATAATTTGACAATGATATTAGAATTGTGGTTCTCAGATTTGAATATCGAAATTTATATGATATTGCATGAGTAAATTATTGAATAGCATATTGACATGATTCCTTGCTTATGAGAATGCATGTTATGCTTTGAGATGAAGTATTTGTGAAATGCATGCAGGATGATATAAATCCCATAGAATTGCATCGGCACTTAGGGTGCTTGATAAAATAATAATTTATGGTTCCAAAGAGATAGCAGTCAGATGGCAATGCACTAGCCTAAATGGTAGATGCATTTACCTATGACCTAATTAATAAAGATAACCCTGTGATATATTTTCGGGTATGCCTTTACCAAGGTATGATGAACCAAAATGGTTGGTGGACTACCTTAAAGAGGGTAGGCGGTATAAAACTCTTTGAGCCCTATTCTTTCTTATTATGATATGAGGGGCAATGCCTCGATGGTCCCCCAACTCAAAGAATTTAAGGAGACCAGGACAGTCTCTTATATCCTAGGTGGGCATGTCCCTAGTACTTCTGTAGAAGTGAGTGATCATGATCGTCGTTGTGACACAAAGTCATGCCCCCAAGTAGATTCTCTCTAATCACGCCGCTACCTCTGACTCTGCTCCTTGAGAAGATGACTCAATCAGCTATTCAAAAAATTAAAATACATGGCATAATAAACACCCGAGTAGTATAGTCTATTTCGTATTGGTCCTACGCATATCCGATAAGCATTTGGTAATCAAGTAAAACATAAAATACTTGCTCACTTTACTTTTTTGCACTTGTGGTTATATTCATATGATTATGTAGATTCATGCATATTATTAAATATCTTGGTTTCAATTATAATAAAGTTATGTATGCTTGAAATTGTTATATCATGCTTGTGTACATTTATAGAATCATGAATGCATGAACTTTCTGTTAATTGTTTATTTGCTTATTAAATGTTATACTTTGGTGATTGATGCATACTATGCAAGCTTTATGTATTATATCTTACATTAGCATTGTGAATCTTACTGAGATTCTTCAAAGTCTCATACTTTCAAAATAAAATATTTTCTAGGTAATATGTAATTTATGGAGCGAGTGCAGGATGCTAGAGGGGACTGTGAGGGCTGATGTTTTCGAGATCCCAAGGGCTACTTGTCTTATTTTATTTTGAGATTCATTGACTATTTAATTGTCTATTTTTGAACAATGGCTTGAATGGTTTAATATTTAATGAGACTATTTTATATTTTCATTAATTTCTCTTATGGGTGATTAAATGGCAATATTTTTAAAATATAATATGTACAAGAGATTTAACCAAAAGTTTAGCTTATTAAATTGAATTCAAAATCAATACTTTTTTATGTGTTTGCTTACATAAATAATAACTTAAGGATTTTGTCATTTGAACACTTTATTCTCAAACTTTGTTCTAAGAAACTATTAAACACTGGTGTATGTGTAGGCTGACTCCTTAGAGCTTATTTATGTTAAAGCAATTCCAATGATGAAAGACTTAAATTAATAATTTATTTTATGTAATGGTTTGATCAGATTTATTAATGGTGGTTCTGTACTGGATCTGGTACTAAGAAGCTAAGACACGCTCGCACTTGCGCTCAGGCAGGGTGTATAGTACTTGCTATGGTTGGACGTGTCCGGGGGTGAGACTGTTGCGTTATTACATATTAAAAAAAAAAGAAAATCAATAACATGTTTACTTTAATAAAAAAATAAAAAAAAACTTGGTATTTTTGGTTTCAAATCTGTCGGGCCATTATAGTTGGTATCTGAGCTAGAGTTTACAGTTGGTATCAGAGCTTGGGATCAAAAGTCATTGGTTAACAACCATTAAGCAATCTGGCATCTCGTTTTAAGTATGTTCTATTAAAATTGTGTGATTGCATGAAAAAATATTTAAATTTATGGTTATTATGAGAATAATATAAAATGAAAAAAAATTAAATTTAATGCCTTACACTGTAGCTAAGTTATAGTTAATTCATTATAGATGGCTCATCATGAGAACACTTTCAATGGAAATTTTTTCAATGAGACCAACTCCAGTGATGAGTGGCAAACATAGAGGGGCTTTTTCATGGACACCCTTCAGACTATTGGTCAGGCTATTCAGACACTAGCGCAAACCTAGAACGGTCCAGTTCCTTCTGTGGATGTTGTTCATCAGAATGTAAACCCAGAGCCGATGACCTATGAAAAGTTCCTTAAGCTGGAACCACTTATGTTTGCGGAAAAAGTTGATCCTGAAGCTGCGAAGAATTGGCTCGAGGAGGTCAAGCGAGCTTTTTGAGTTATGCCTATCCCCGACGACATACAGAAAAGATTGTGTACCTACCACTTGAAGGGTGATGCCAAAAAGTGGTGGGACACTGCTCGCACTTTGCGTTTTGCAGGAGTGATTGATATTCCATGGGAGACTTTTTAAGAAGCATTTTTAGAAACCTACTTCCCTCAGCACGCCAGGATTAAGAAGCAGCAAGAGTTTTTAGTGCTCGAGCAAGGGAGTATGAGTCTGATAGACTATACTACCATATTCAGGAGTCGATAGAGATACCGCCCCATGCTTTTCACTCATAATGAGGCTAGGGCGACTAAGTTTGTCAAAGGTTTGAAGGATGGGCAGAGGTATTGAGTCTTGACCAGCATGCCCATGACTTTCATTGATGTGATTAAGGTCGCTACAACCTTGTCAGGGTTGTGAGAGAAAGGAAAGAAGGAACCGTCCAAGCAGCAGCAGCTTGTGAAAACTCATGATCGTCACAGACAGTATCCCGCAGGCAGAAAGAAGTTCATTCCTCTTGCTAAGAAGCAGAAGCAGCAGTCAGGGAGAGGTCAGCAGCAGCCACCACAACAGAGATTCAGGCAAAGGTCTCAGAAGTGTAGCAGGGTGCATAGTGAACCGATGTGCCCTAATGAGACCACCATTTGCTACTACTATTGTAATACCTGCAACTTTTCTTCAGTTATTAAACATATAAATGATAAAAAGAAAACATTCAGAATCTTGTCGATGAATAACCCTAGTTAAATTTTGAGAATGAAAATTCTTTAAGGTGGGAAGGATGTAAAACCCATAAATTTTTTATATTTTACAAGAAATCATAGTGAATTTAAGGCTAATATATTATTTGAGTTTAAGATGAGAACTAATTTATAATTCAAACATTTATTAGTATTCAGAATAACTTTTCAATGCAGATTTTTTTCTAAATAAGGGTTTCTATTTTTAATTGGATTTGATTTTGAATTTGAATTTAATAAATATATCCTAAATATTATTTGAGTTGGATTCAAATCTAAATTAAGACCTAGTTAAATGTTAATTCAAGTTTGAAAGAAACAATAACCTGTATTTTTGTTGACATTGAATTTGGAATTTTAAAATGAATTAAGGAGTATAGCAGACTCCACAGGGTAATTTTAATGAACAAAATAATAAGTAATGATGAACTTTATGAAAAAGAAGTGTAAAAATATAAATTAGCTTCAAAATAAATTATAAGAAACATCCAACAAAAAGTTAAAGTTGATTTGAGTTGACTTTAGTAAAATTCGCATTCATAATCAAATTTATAAAAAAGATAGAATTTAATAAAATAATTGGTAAATTTTATCAAAATGGAGTCGAATAGGATTTCAAACAAATTTAAGATAATTTGAGATGTATGTAATATAAATTAAATAAGTTTAGAATTAGTTTCATGAGTTTGAAATCCAATTTACAAAGAAATGAAAATGACTAAGGGCCCTGCCAACCATAGCGAAAATTGTACTCGAAAGGAATTTTCATAAATTTTTATAATTTTCTTTGTGTGATAAATTAATAATGATAAATTGACTAAGTGTTATGCTATAGGATATATAAGACCTAGAAAAAATTTTAAGTGTATGAAATACACTCACACGCCCAAGGGTCTCATCGACCCTAGTGAATTCCCTTTCTTCAGAAATTATTTTTGAAGAATTTAAAATTATCTTTACAAAAAAATATATATATATAATAATTAATATATATCTAAAAATTTAATAAGAGGGTACACACCAACATTTGATCCTAATTTAATTTCATTTAGTGTCATTTCACTTAATTGCATATTTGAGTTTTTTAACAATTGAATTTCATTTTCAAGTGAATTAATCAGGAATTTATTTAGTGGAATGGAACTTAGAAATAAACTAAAATTCATAATTTGTAGGACTCCATAGATGGGCCATCCCATCCTATGTGGCACTCAATTTAACTTTTAAAAAAGATAAAATAAAAATAAAGCTTTAAAAACAAGTTACTTTAAAACTTACCAAATAACTAGACTTATACTTAAAAGTCAAAAGTTGTCAAATGAGAGAAAGGCCTCCCAAAGGGGGGGGGGGGGGGGGGGGGGGTTGATGTAATACCCGTAAAAAAAAATACGATGGGTAGTTTTATATTGGACCCGGGATCCGTTATCTGGATCCAAAAAGGGAATATATCTATATATGAGTATTAAAAATATATACAATAACAATATTTAATAAATAAATGAAATTATTTTTTTAGAGAATAATATTATTATAAAAATGAATTACTTGGGGTTGGATCCGTGGTTGGACCCAAATGGATCCAACTTGTAGATCCAGAATCCGTTACGGATCCACATTTATCGTGGATCTAAGGGAGAGCTAACCTGGATCCACACAATGGTGGATCCGGCATAGCGGGTCACAGGGTTCGGACCCGGACCCAATCCCATTTTTAAAAGGAGCCGATTACAAGAATCGTGCCTAGGGAACGATTCTTGCAAGAGAGCCAAAGTAGGGGGAGGTTACAGAGGGTAACCAACCCCACCCTTCTCGGAGAGAAGGGGGTGGAGTTCAGCTCGTTAAAGGGGGTCGGAGAGGGGGTCTCCACTCCTCCTCTCTGTCGCTCATCTCTCTCTTTCCCTCTGCCTCTCGTCTTTCTTTCGATTCATCGGGCGACAGCAGGTCCACAACGTCGGTGACCTCCCCAACAGTGGTCACACCTCCTCCAATCGCCGGAACAGGTAGGGATTCTATGATATTTCTTGTTAGGTCATGGATTGATTTTAGTTGTGTTGGGGTTTGTCAAGAAAAGGGGGAAAATCATGTTTTATGCCTGCTACCGAGAACCTCGCTGGAAACTCGGTGGTCGAAAAACATAAATCTGGTGGATGGGGGGGGTTCTGCAATCAGAATGCTATGAGCATGATTATTGTTTCTTTTAATTGTATTCTTGGTTTTTATGTGTAGAAATTGGGGGGGATTTCGGTAGACATTAAAGAAATCCCAAAAATCAACAAAAATTGGGGTTTCTTGTCCTAGAAACCGATGGTGGCTCTTGCAATGGAATGTGGTTAAGAGAGTGGGGGTGGTTTGCATGTTTTATAATCTGAATCTTGAAAAAAGAAAGGGGTGTTGATCGAAGCTTTCCCATACGATGTTTTTTTTTCTCTGGAGGAGTTGATCGTGAATATGCACCCACATAAGTTCTAAAACGGGTTCAGAATGTGAGTTGTAAATGTGGATTTTGGACTGATATAGATAATTACAACATTTCCTTGATTCCTTGTATGTTCTTGAAATACAAATAATATATCCTATCAGATCCGAAGAAATCATTGTTATTAAATGTGATTTGAAGCCTTCATTATCAAAAGTCATTGTTAAACTTAGACACAGGAAGATGGTTATTGTTTTGTTGGTGATCTGGTGGGTTTGACATTGTTTGTTCAATAGGGTAATGAGCATTTTCATTGTGTATTTGGAGCAACAAAGATGATAAGAATTTCTTATGAATCATGTTCTGTATACAAAATTTTACTTCTTGTATTGTGTCATTAGTATTACCCTTTAGCGCTGTTCTAATATGATATTTTCTTCTTTGACATTGTCTGTGTAATGGTAGATGCTTTTATGAGCAAAATGAAAGAACATAATCAATGTTATCATTTTTTTATATAGTGGCTCGTCACTTTTACACACCATTAATGCTATTGCCCATTACATTGAAGGCGATGCAATTTTACACAGGTTGTATAGTAATTTCTATTAGGAAATGGAGTGACAGATCTGGTCCAGATTTGTCCAGAATTATCGGGTTATGACCAGCTGACAGTCAGCAGTCAGAAACCCTGTTATGCAATCTGGTTTCTTAGTCGGTGCATGGGCTGATTGTGATCATGCAAAAAAATTCCTCTCGTTCCTCTTTTCCTTTTTCTTCGCCTTTCTAGTCCTCTATTCCTTTTTTGAAAGGGAATGAAAGACAGAAAAGAAGAGAGAATGAGAAAAGGAGAGAAGAGAGAGGAACTCTTTTGCAAGGTCTCATCTGACCAAAATTTTGAAAATGTTTTAAAATTACGCGCCTCCGTTTTGAAAAATTGCAGGAAAAAATGGAGAGACGGGATTCGCTCGTCGGTACGAGGTTCGACTTTTCCTGGCGCCTTTACCAGGGGTAATCGAACCAAGGATCAAATTTATGCCTTTTTGCTTTGCCTAAATATTATCTAAGAATTTATTCTAAGTCTAAAAAAATGCATAGAGAATCATGCTTGTGTGAATGCAAAGATGTATGCTCTTTTGAGAAAAATGATTTAAAAATTTCCAAGTTTTCTGAGATGAACTTGATAATGGAGTGAAGAAATGATTTCAAGGATTGAATTTAATTTTAGATTTTGAATCCAATCTCAGGATTTGAAATAGATCTGAAAGAAGAGAGTTGAATTTTCAAGTCTTGGGATGATCCGGATTTGGGGAGATAAGTCTGTGGATGAAGAGAAAAGGAATTTAGAATTGGAATTTTGAAATAAAAATGATTTATCAAAGTCATAATGGACTTTGAATTGGGATCAATTTTCAAGAATCGATTTTGGATTAAATATCTAAACAAGAATTGAATTTGGATTTTAGACTTGAGAAATAAATTTGAATTTGGCTTTCAAAATTGGAAATGAAATTAGATTTGAAAATGAAATTTTGATCTAAAGTCTAATATCCAAGATGGAACTGGATCTGAGATTCGAGATGGGGTTGGATCCGGGTTCTGGGATTCTAAATGGAATTGGATATGAAATCTAAGATCCAAGATGAAGCTGAATTCTAGAGTCCTAAATAGAATTGGATATGAAGTCTAAGATCCAAGATAAAGTTGAATTATGGATCCTAAATGGAATTGGATTCGAAATCTAAGATCCAAGACAAAGTTGAGTTCTTGGAACCTAAATGGAATTGGGACTGATGTCTGAGATCCAAGATTGGATTGGATCCGAAATCTGGAATCCTAAATTGAATTTGGATCTGAAGTCTGAGATCCAAGATTGGATTGGATTCAAAATCTGGAACCTAAGATGGAATTTGGATCCTAAGTCTGAGATCCAAGATTAGATTGGGTTCGAAATCTGGAATCCTAAATGGAATTTGGATCTGAAGTCTGAGATCCAAGATAAAGTTGAATTCTTGAAACCTAAAATGGGATTGGATCTGATGTTTGAGATCCAAGATTGGATTGGATCCGGAATCTGGAATCCTAAATTGAATTGGATCCTAATTTTGGAATTTGATTTTGAAAATCCAAATGGGATTTCTGAAGATGGATCTGGGTTTTTGAAAACCCAATATTGAATTTAAAACTTTGAGAAAAATCGAATTTTGAGATTCAGAATAAATCAAATTTTGAGATTCAGAATAAATCTCAAACCTTGATTTTGAGGATCAAGACTTTGAAGATAAAGAACAAATTTTTAAAGTTTGATTTCGAAATCGGAAGATGAATCAGAAATTTCAAAGTTAAATTGAACTTTAAAATTGGTTTTGAGATATTGATTTGAATCTGAATTTGGATTTTAAAAATGAATTTGGAATTTCAAAGTTGATTTGGACTTTGAAATTTGATTTGAATTGGGAATTGGGAATTTGAAATCTGAATGCAAAATGAATTTGAAATTTCAAAGTCGAAGTGGACCTTGAAATTGAATTTTGAGTCTTGAAAATGAGATAGAATTGAATTTGAGAAATGAAGAGAATGCTTAAAATCACATGGAGTTTCGAAATGGAATTTTAAAAGTATGATGCAATTATATCCTAAATGATGAATGAATCTAAAGAATGTAAAATTGGATTTGAAAATCATATTTCATTCTCTAAGTGAATTAAAATAAGATTGAAGATATAATACATCCCTGACTATGGTCATTGAATGCATTATATAATAATCATATTTGAATTCAAATGAAGAATAAAACATATTTCGGTGCTTTTATAGAGTTTAAAATAAAATTAACTCTCGATATATCCTGACTATGGCCATTGATATATATTTTGAGTTAATTTTAATTTAAGCTCAGATAAAAGAAGAAAATATTTAAAATATGATGATTTTTTGAAAGGAGATCCGGTGTGGATCCAATGTTATTCCATAAAAGATGAAAATCCTAAGTTTTGTTCACATCTTGACTATGGCCATTGATGCAAATCATCAACTTAGGATTTAATCACCTCTTATTAGAATGGTGCACGTGCCATTCATGTTTTCATTTGTGAATTTTCAGAAATAAAAGAAAATAATGAAACAAATGTTATTTATATGCTCATCCATTCTAATCTAAGACTGAAAATGTAGAGTTTTCATTAATATCTAGTTTATTACAAGTTTGGGAATACAAAGAAATAATAAAATCCTAAATCTAAGGAAATTTCAATAATTTCTGAATACTTCCTGCAAAACACTTAGTATAAAATGAGAGAAAAATGGAAATGGCAAAATATTTACATTGAATCTAAGGATACCGATAATTAGATACACATGCCTAAATAGATATTCATATTCAATTAAGAAAAGAATGCATATATGAGAGGCAGTGGCATGATATGCTTAAATGAAATGGCTTGTGAGTCATGAAGTTTGAGGAATGCCATGCAGATGTATGGAGGTGTCGACTAAGGGATGTGAGGCCGGATGCACCTAGAAAAAATGAGGAAAACAAAGGAAATTTCCTAGGGAGTGTAATAGTGTGCTACCAAACTTGTGGTGAAAGTCATAGCCATAGGTAAAATGCAGGAATAGATATTGCAGGGAAGATGGAATGGGGTGGCTGGAGCCAGAAATGCGACAGGTGGTGCCACATTAAGAGAGGAATGCATGTGTAAAGTGGTTTAATGACAGGTCATGCGATTAATGTAACTAAATGGCATATTTTAACACACATTCTGATGCTAAGATGCTGATGTATGCCAATTACACTAACTGCTAACACACTAATACAGCCTGTACTGATTCATAGACTAGCTAACTCCTGATGCAGACTAACTATTGTTTCGACCTTAATGAACGATGCGTGTTTGGTCAATACTAAATTGCTCAATCGCTGGCACACCATCCACACCGGGTTACTGCCACACTCTTACTGCCCAATTGAATTCACTATGCTAACACATGATATCTCATACCTTCTATTTACAGATTAACATATACTGTTAATAAAGATTGAAGTGCAAACTAATGCAAAACTCACCAAATGTTAACACATAATAATACCGATTGACTACTAATATGCACAAACGTATTTTACACAGATGGACTACCTTATATAGTGCACAGTCTATTATGCTAATATATATACTAACTGGTAATGCTCGTATCAGCTATTAAAGACTACCTAACACTTTTTATGCTAACTTTTAATACTCAACACTAACCACCCATTTTGCCTATGCATGCAGATTATTCAGTTACAGCAATAAAATTCCCCTTTCAAACTCAAAGATAACATGATAAAGCCCATATGTAAAACTTAAAGGAAAAGGGATACCCAAACATCAAGACACAGGTATAACACCTTGGAATTTTGCTGTAGAATTCAGATATAGCTACTTTCAGTAACAGCTGATGATGATGGCCAAGTACGCTCCATTGTTTACAGAGTTCTGTGGAGGACGGGATTCTCCCTTTTTCTTTTACTCCTGGGATCTTTAGCTATCAGAGGAGAGAAAAAAAAAAGAGTCGGTGTGAGAGCTGATGATCTGAAGGATGAAGGTGTCAATTGATCTTTTGCGAATGATCGATGGGCGAATGGATTTCAAGGAGCAATGGTGCCAAGCAAATCGACCTAATGGATTCAAAGGAGTATTAATTTCAAAGGTGGATGCCCAACCCCTGATCCCCACAATTGTTTAAATAGGAAGGGAAGGAAAGATCGAGAAGGGGGTTTGTTGGTGATGGAGAGCGGATGGTCTGGGGCCATTGATCGGAGGGTGGAGGAAGGAAGGGGGATTCCGTTGGTGATGGAGGGCAGATGGTTGATCGATCGAGGGGAGATGGTTTTGGAAGGCCTGCGAGAGGGAGAAGGCGAGAGATGAGGGTTTTTGTTGAGGGTAGCGCGATGGAGAGAGAAGAGAGAGAGAGGGTCTGGAGAAAACCCTCACTCGATCTTCTGAAACTGAGGGTTGTAAAGGGGCCTTTTCCAAAATTTTCCAAAAAGGGGATCTTTTAAGAAGTTTTTCTCAAAACGGGTTTTTAAAACCATTTTTTTGTAATTTTCTTTATTATTTGGATTTTTTTTTCGTTCTTTTCTCGGCATTTTCTGATTTTTTTTTTCTGGTTATTTGTTATTTTAGAAATAAAACCTTAAAACCTAAGCCATACGAGAGACAAAATTATTTTTTTTTGTATTTTTGTATATATATATATATATATATATATATTTGTATTTTCTATTTTTTTTGTATTTTTTGAAAATAAAACTCTAAAACTATGGGATTTTTAAACTATTTTTTGCAAAAATTTGGAAATATTTCTAAAAGAAGGGTTTTCTGAGAATTCGGGTTTGATTTCTTCAGAAAATGGGTTTAGATCCAAGTTTTGAGAAAATAATCGAGTTTTAAACCTCAAATCAAGGAATATAATGCGATGGATCCAAAGGGATACCGAACGAACTCTCTGAGCTTTTCAAAAAGTTATTTTGGTAATTTTGAGAATTTGGTTTAAAAATTGGATGACAAAGCTCAGATTTGGATTCTGATATTGGATCCGGATTCGAAATCTAGTCAGATATATAAAATGAATTTAATTTCAATAAAACCTGAGAAATAAACTGGGATTTAAATTTAAAACTGACTCAATTACTCCAAAAATGGGATCAGGGGCAAAAAGGGAATATTTACAATATTTTAAAATTTTTGGGGTGTTCACAGATGCTCCTCTTTGCTACTAAGCCGGTTGAAAGCCGAGCTTAGTGGCAAAGAAAAAACTCCAAATTTTGAAAAAATGCCCCAGTTAGCAAACTTAAACTGGGTGTGGAAGAATTATTTTGAAAATATAACTTCTCAGGCTTAAAAACCTTATCATGAATGGTTCTGGGGAGACAAAATCCTCGAAAATGATATGACTGAATAATAGAAAGGAGGAAATCGTGATGGGACTTTGGGTAAAAGTCCCGAAATGGTGAAAGATAAGAATTTTGATCAAGTCTCATGAGTGAGGCGAGATCAGCTTTTTGGGATGATTCAGGTTTAACCGTTAACCTGAATGGGACGAAGATATATCAAGATGAATTGAATGAGGAAAGTAATATAAGTGGACCTCGATGGGACATTTTTGAGAGAAATGCCTCGTGAGATGAACTCAAGTATGATCCTTTCATAGATGGATATATATAGAGCATGGATTCCTTTGTGGGGAAAAACCATGATGGGACTGAGAGGATTACCTCATCGAAATGAGGTTCAGGTTTAACCCAAACCTGAAAGGAAGATACCTCGTGGAACGAGGTTCAGGCTTCATCCTTAACCTGAAAGGGAGGACCATACGGAATCCTCAAACGAAGAAACAGTGACGGGACAGGAAGAAATATATCATCAGAACGAGATTTAGGTTTAATCCTTGACCTGAGTGGGGGACGATACAGAATCCTCGGATAAATAAACCATGATGGGACTAGAAAGGATATCTAGTCGAAACGAGACTCAGGTTTAACCCTAACCTGAATGAAAAGTACCTCGTGGAGTGAGGTTCAGGTTTTACCCTTATCCTGAAAGGGACGACCATACAGAATCTTCGAATAAAGAGTCCATGATGGGACCTTCGGAATTTGGACGAACAAATCCGAAAGGGGTTTGCGAGAAGAAAAAAATGGGGTTCCCTAAAGCTTGGAAAAGGAATGATCTTGAGTGCCTCATTGGTGAGACTAAATTAGCTTTTAAAAACAGACGACCTCTCGCAGAAGGTGTGGGGTAATACCTCGAGGAGTGAGGTAACAGGTTCAATCCTTAGCCTGAATGGATACAGAATCCTCGAGGAGCGAGGAAACTGTGATGGGACCTCTAGACTTTGCACAACAAGTCCAAGAGGGGTTTGCAAAAGGATGAAAATGGGAGTCCCTAAAGCTTGAAAAGGGGTTGATCTTGGGCGCCTCATTGCTGAGACTGAAAATAGCTTTTGACAATAACAGACCTTTTGCAGAAAGTTCAGGTTTAACCCTTATTCTGAGTGGGGAACCGTCTATGACGAGAAAGTGGGGAACACAGGGAAGTGTGCAGATCAGAGAGACTCAGATCAAGCAGAAGGGAAGGACTTTTCAGTCCTAATGAGGGATGACGTCAGGATACGTCAAGACGAACATCAAGTTCACACTTCATGTTTGGAAAACTAGAAAATATTGCCAATAAGATGCCAAAAATTGTAGCTGACTCAGAATAATAGAATTTTGCTCATATGTGTGAAAATATCACCTCTTTCTACTGTAAACACCCCAAATTTTCCTCATCCATTTTGATGAGTCTAGAGTTGGGGTTAATGCTAAGTTAGAATTATGGAGACAGACATTGGAAGCAAGAGGTTTTAAGTTGAGTAAGAGTAAGACAGAATACATGGAATGTCGATTTAGTAAGCAACGAAATAGAGATGGGAGTGTAGTGAAGCTTGGTGAGCAAGAAATACCGGTGGATGATTCTTTCAAATATTTGGGATCTATCATTCAAAAGTATGGAGAAATTGATGGAGATGTAAATCATAGGATAAAGGTTGGGTGGATGAAATGGAAGAGTGCAACTGGAGTGTTGTGCGATCATAGAATGCCATTGCGGTTGAAACGAAAGTTTTATAGGACGACTATTAGGCCCACTTTACTATATGGTACGGAATGTTGGGCTGCCAAGAGACATCATATTCAAAAAATGAGTGTAGCTGAGATGCGTATGCTGAGATGGATGTGTGGAAATACAATAAAAGATAAGATTTGAAACGAGGAGATACGTAAGAAGGTAGGTGTTGCACCCATTGAAAATAAGATAAGAGAGAATCGTTTACGGTGGTTTGGACATATTCGACGAAGGCCTAATGATGCTCCAGTTAGAAGGATGGAGAAATGGGAAAATATATTAGTTAAAAGAGGTCGGGGTAGGCCTAGGAAGACATGGATGGAGGTGATAGGAAAGGATATGAATGCTTTGAACCTCACCGAGGACATGACATTGGATAGAAATGAATGGAGGAGAAGGATTCATGTGGAAGACCCAGAATGATTTTCTTTGTTGGTTCATATCGCCGACCCCAATTGTTTTGGGATGAAGGTGTAGTTGTTGTTGTTATTCTTAAACAACCCTTCTCGTGCAGTGCCAACCTTGTTAGGTCAATGTAGGAGTCAAACCCCGAGTTTGTTTTAGAAAATCACCATTTTACCCATTTTCATTAGGAAAATTACCAGTTTACCCCTAGGTCATCCCGGACCCCAGTCAGTCGGAGTCAACTAAGCTCATTGGTCAGTTCAGAACAGTTAGAATATCAGTCATTTCAAGCTCATTTGAACTCACAGTGAGAAGACCATTTTTCATTTCTGACAATTTCTGCCAAAATGGGATCATTTCTTCAGAAATGAGCTCATTTTTTACTTAAATCCAAGCCAATTGTCTTCGAGTCAGTCATTCACAGTCAGTCATATTCTCTAGAGTCTAACTTGAGCTCACCAGGAGTTTGAGTGCTCCCGTTTCAGTTCAAAATCATTTCTAAGTGTCCAGAAGCCCATTTTAGTCCATTTCAGCTCTTTCAGCTGAAATTGAGCTGAGTTGAGTCAGTTGAGCTAGTGTTTGAGCCTCGATTTTAGTTCATCTCAGTATTACTGACCTTTGTTTCAGCTTAAACTCAGTTTAGGTTCGTAATTCACTTCATTCCAGTGATCATTCTGTACCATTTCTCTAAAAATGGCAATTTTTCTTGAAAATTCAATCGGAAAGGTCAGTTGAGTCAGTGCCTGATCAGTTCATTTGAGTTCTAAAACTCTAGAAGCCAGCTCAATTCAGCTTACCTCAGTTCAATCCAGCTCGAACCTTAATTTTCAGTGTCATTCTAACCCAGTAGAGTCCCGAAAACCATTTCTTGAGCTATTTTGCAAATTTTATCAGTTTTAATTCTTTTTAAACTGGTACAAGTGTTAATCGGGGTTTAAAATCCAAAATTCAGGGTCTGCATTTCGCATGTCATTTCTCATCATTTCATATCATTTCTCAATATTTCATAACATTTCATCACATTTCATTTCATTTTTGAAGTCCAGAACTCCAGTTTTATAAATTTCAATCTAGATCAAGTTTCAAAAGCTTTCAGAAATCAATTTCAAACCCTGGGTTTTCAAAATTAACATTTTTACCCGTGAGAGTCTAAATTTGGAAATATTTTCTCGAGAAAAATAATCTGGATTTCTTTCAAAATTAAATTTTCAAATTCTACACTGGATTTGCTTCGCAACGAGGTATTGAACTTCAAAATCCGAGCTCGTTTAAAAAACTGTCAAAAATAGCTCATTTCGTTTGGAAATTTTCTAAAAAGACTATTTTACCCCTCTAATCGTCAAAATGAATTTCAAAAGTGGAATTAGGACCCGCTCTGAGATGGCCCATTCATTTACATTTCTACTTAAAAAAAATGTTTCTTATTATTTGTTTGTTTTTGTTTTTATTGATTTTTATTTATTTATTTTATTTTAGAGAGGAGGTAGGACCCACAAGGTGGTCACCCAAACCTCCAGCCCCTTCTCCTTTCCTTTCTTTCCTTTTTCTTTTTCCCTTTCTCTTTCCCTTTTTTCTTCTTTTCTTTCCTTTTCTTTTTCTTCTTTCTTTCCTTTCTTTTCTTCCCTTTCTTTCCTTCTTCCCTTTCTTCCTTCCTTCCTTTCCCTCTTGCCTAGCCATTCACGTAAAGAGGTTCCTTTCCCTCTCATTCCCTTCTCATTAAACCCTAAGTATTGAATTAATTAGGACCTAAGTTTGATTTTAAAAAAAAAAAGAAGGCATACGTTGGCTCTCTCTCTCTCTCTAACTCTCTTCCATTCAGCCCCAATCTTGGTGGCTACAGCCACCTCCAAAGCAGCAGCCACCTTGGAAGCACCACTGTCAGCCTTTTTTGGAGCAGCATCCTCCATCTTCGACATTTCCGTTCTACCAAACTGCAGCCACCTCCTTCACTTTTCAGCATCAACTCCAACAAGGCAGCCTCTTTGAAGCACCATCTTAATCACCCAAGTCGCAGTCCATCCATTGGTGCAGCATCCCTACCCAAGCCAAGGTAAGATCCCTCATATCCAAATTCTTCATTGTATGCTATATATCTGTTTTAGTTTTTTTTTTTTTTTTAATATATGGATTTCGTAGGTTTGCTATTGAAAGAGAAGAATCCGTCCAATCAATGGACCGGATCTTCCCTTCTCATAGCCACAAAAACAAGAATGAATATGATTCATGCCTCCTGAGTTTTCATGTTTTCTTCTAAGTTTAAATACATTTTACGTTCTGTATATTGCAGTTAATTTCATTTTTTTTATTATTTCTTGTTATTTAATTCAGTTTATATTGGTAGTTTACCAAGTTTCGTCTTAGGCGCTTGGTTTAGTTGTCATTTCATGCATAAATTATCTTTTATAAATTCTAAAAATTTTATTGTAGTTATGTTATTCTGTCTGCGACATTATGCCAAAAATTTGATTCAATTTGAGTTTTGAAACTTATCTAAACCGATCAAATCCGACATCGGGTTTTCTGTCTTTTTGAAATTCCAAATTCTGCTTTAGCAGACAAGAACCTCCGGTAACACCCTTGTAAGAGATTCGGATTGCTCTCCAAAAATCACATTAGATTCATAATTGAATCTACTGATAATCTGAAAATTTTGAGGTTTTTCCAATTAGTTTTGACCTCTGTCAAAAATCGAATTTCTCAGACCTTTGGGAAAATCTCGATTTTCCTTTGTCAGGATATAGACAGACCCTAACGCATCAAGTCCATCCAATCCGTAGCCCGTCTGCAAAACCTTTCAACACAAAAGTTGTTCCTAACATGTTTTCCTATCATTTCCCAAAATTTGGGGATTTTTTGAACTGTTTCATTATTTTTCCCAAAATTTTATTTTCTGTCTGGCAGATTTCAATATCCCAAAATTTTAGAGATTTGGGTCTCTGATAACAGTGTGCCATTTTCCAAACTGTAACTTGAATCCCAGTTGTGTAAAAATAAAAAACAAAATCCCTGTTTGTCATGAACATTTTCCCACAATCTCAGCCTTTTTATCATCTTTTTACTATTTTTCCCACATTTTCTACCGAAACTTGTATGTTTCTCCCAAATCCTAGAGTCGCCGGATTCCGATCTGACTTGCCGTAGTGTTACAGCTCCGACCATAGGTCAAAACTAGAAAGTGTAAAAGAAAAAAATCCTTGCCCTGTTGTCCTCTGTCACCCCATAAAATTTGGGAAAGTTTTATGGAAGTTTGACTTCCGAAATCCCCTTTAGAATCAACATTTTAGGCAAAAATCATAAAATTTAAGGTTTTTATTTGAATTTCTATATTTAAAAATACAAAAAACAATAGATTTTAGAGCTTTATTCTGTTTTTAGGGTTATTTTAGGTGTTTATGCCAAATTTGGCTTAATTCCAAGTTCATTTGCTTCATGTGTTAGTTTATGTTTAAATTCAGAAGCAAAAATCAAACGAAAATCAGGTTAAATTTGATATTTTATGATATTTTTGCCATTTTAGGGTTTTATTCATGTAAATTATCATGTAGAATCATATTAGGGTTAATTTCAATGTCATTTTCATTTCACATTTTTCAATTTTGCAAAATTTATTTCAGAAAACCCTGGTTTCAAGGCCATAGTCTTGTTATCAGGGGTATTTTGGTCATTTTGACCTAAATTTTGAAACTTCAATCTTTAATTTCATAAATCTTCATGCATATCATCATATTTTATCATATTGTATTTGATTTATTTCATTTGATTTTCAAAATTTCAAAATTTACAACATTTCTTTCAAAAAAACACTAAGTTCAAGGTCATCAGGGGCATTTTGGTCATTTTGATCCCAATTTCGAATTTCCAAGTTTATTTTCAAAATTTATCATGTTTATATCAAAGGGGGTATGAATTTGGGTTTATATTTGAATGATATCTGATAATTTCTCATATTTTCGGATAAATTCAGATAAACCTACATTTTTGTGCTAACCTTGTTTTCCAGTTTTGTAGGAATATTCAAAAAGAAGACTTAGTCACTTTATTTCTTTATTTTATTAAATTCAATATAAAAATCAATATAATATTTGGAATAAGAGTTACATTTCTGCTTAGAATAGGGTTGCATTGCATATAGTTTAATTTATGCAAATTTCAATATCTGATGTATGATGCATATGCATATTTATTTCAAATTCACTATGGTTTACACGAATGGCACGTGCACAAGCTCTTTTGGAGTTTATAAACTCGGTGGGATTTGTATTTATGGCCATAGTCAGAATACGAAGAAAACCAAGATTTATGATCTTCATATTAGCCACATTCAGCCTACACTCTTAGGCTAACTTCAAAAATGCACTGCATTTCTCAAAGTTTCAAAAAGGATTTCCTAATTCCTCAATGAGATTTCATTTCAAATTCATATTCATTCATTCATATTATTCAAATTGCAAATTCATTTTCCAATTTCAATTTCAGAAAATTCAGTTTTCTCAAGAATTTTCAAGTCTTTCTGAGGACCTGATTTTCTCAAAATCCTGAGTTTTCAAAAGAGATTTCAAAGCATTTCCTAAGTTCAAATCAAGATTTTCCAATGTTTTAAAATTCTCAAATTTTAAAATCCCAAGTTTTCAGAAATCCATTTTCTTAAAATTCCCATTTTTCTGAGAATTCATTTTCTTTTTCAGAAATCCTTTTCCAATGAATTTCCTGATTTTCTCAGAATTCTCAAATCCATTTCCTCAGAAAAGTAATCCAAAACTCAAAATCGATTTTCCAAAGTTCAAGTTTTCCTGAGAAATCACTTTCCAATGCAAATTTCTGATTTCCAAGGAAATTCAATAATTTTCCCATGAATTTCATTTTCAAGCATTTTCCAGTCATTTTCCAATTGCATTTCAATTTTCCAAAGCAAACATCATGTTTTTCAAAACTTGCATTATTTTCAAAATTCCATAGCACAATCTTGATTCTCTGTGCATTCTAGGAAAAATAGAGCATAATTTAGATATTGAGTCAAGTTAGAGAACATAATTGATCCTTGGTTCAATTACCCTTGGTAAAGGCGCTAGGAACGGTTGAACCTCGTACCGACAGGCGGATCCCATTCCACAGAATTTTCCCGCAAATTTTTAAAACGGAGGCGAGTAATTTTCAAAACCAATTTTCAAAACTTTGGTCGAGTTTGACTCGGGAAATTCGCTTCTCTCGCGCAAGAGAGGGGAAAAATTTTGCGATGATAACATCTACCTAGAGTATTAACTCCAATTGGGCTAACTCTGTAGAATCAAGAGTTAAATTCAAAATTTGTTGCTATTGAGCTTCTTCAACGAAGATATCAATTTTCTTGATATGAAAAGAGAGGAAACATTCTTAGCTTCATAAAAGCAATTGAGTGAAAAGATATTGATAAAAGAATTTCACATAGATAAAGATTATTCCTAGCAGTTTGATATCCTGCGGCTTTTCCCATGATGATCTTTTTCCACTCTTTTGAGTCATGGAGGTTTCTTGGGCTTTTGGGAGAAGCTTATTACATCATCCTTCATTTTGGAGATGTCCTGACTTTTCTCTCTCTTTTCGGAGAAGGGTACGTCACAAACTCTTTCATCTCGGAGATGTTCCAATCCTTCTTTTTCTTTCTCAGGAATTAGGCTTGATGACATTTGTTCATTGGTCAAAATCTTCTAGATGATAGCAAAAATCAAATATCTTTTAGGGTTTGTCGGGAGGTTCATTGCAGTCGCCTTCATCTTGACGGTGCTCAAAATGTTCTCTGGAAGGATCCATCATAAACTCTTTCATCTCGGAGATGATCCAAATCTTCTTTGGCCCCGGGGGTCTAGCTCGCACATTTGTCTTCATCTCGATGACAATTGAGAGATCCCTTTTGTGGATATTTGATTGCAGCTTGAATGACTGAGGACATATGAATCGGGTAGGTCCTTTTTATTGCTCAGGATATTTCCACTGTCTTACTGCCAAAGAATGATCTTTAAGAATGTGCCATAGCTATGATCAATATCAGTTCATTTATGGCTTTTCAACATCATTGAATTTTCCTTTGCCGGTCATATCGAAGATTTTTCTTCATCCTCTTGGTTGACCAACAGAAAAAACTTGAATTCTGCTCTTTTTCCGCAAAAGTCTTGTCCTTTTGAAAATAATACTAAAGGTAGTTTGAGGAAATCTTTTATGTGATGAAAGTTTTAAGATCAACAATGGTTTTTTATAGCAAATTGGCAAAATATCCTTGAAATCTTTGATGAATGTAATTGCTTGACATTGAATCGACATGTCCATGACAAAATTCTCCTTTGTTTTTCACCAAAAAGAGAGACTCAGGCTTAGCCCTTACCTGAATGGGAAGTTGAAAATACTCTTTTCTTCCCCAAAGAGGAGATGTTTGCAAAACGGAACTTTCGAAGAGAAATTAAGTTTTCGTCAAAACTCCCTATCTCTAGGCTTCTCTTATGGAAATGAGGCCGAAAAACGAAGTTGAGAAAGTATCACAGAGGAATGAGTCCATCATACACTCCCTAGAAGAGGGTCCTCTATGAATGGGTTGGCCAAAGATGAGAAAAGTGGGGCCACAAAAAGAAACGAGCTTTCGTCGAAGCTCTCCTTGGAAAAAGGGTTCTTTTACGTAAAGTCGGTTGTTGTTTTGCAAACTGTTTGTGAAGAAAACGAGTCCCATCAAACTCTCCCTGGAAGAGGGTTCTTGCGAACGAAAGATAGTTGCATGCGAAAGGAATGAGCTCCCTCGAACTCTCTCTGAAGAGGGTCCTTCGCAAGAGAAAAAGATTGGTTTTTGAAAAAAATGATGACCCAAAGGTTGAAATTGAGAATTTAGAGCTTGAATTGTTGATGATTGGTTAGTACAAATACTGAACCTGGAGGGCTAACTTGATTAGTCAGCCAGACACTAGCACGAGTGCTATATGTACCAGCACTGGATTTTGGAAATGTACCAGCACGAGCAATGGGTTTTGAAAAACACACCAGCACGAGCACTGAATTTTTTTTAAAAAAAAACACCAGTACGAGAGCTGGGTCTTCGAAAGTGCACACCAGTACGAGCACTGGGTTTCGAAAATACACACCAATACAAGCACTAGGTTTTTCAACGGAGAGTTGAAAAAGAGACCGACATCCTAAAATACTTGAGAATTGAGCGAGAATGATTGTCGGTGTTTCAGGATTATCCCTTATCCTGAAGGGGAAGTTCAGGTTTGTCCCTTAACCTGAAAGGGGACGAAAATCCTAGTCGGAACCCGGATCTTCAAAAATAAAGATAAAATGAAAAACCCGTGTTTGCGAACTCAAATCTTCAAAGGAACGATCGGTTCCAATACGAGCGTTGAATCCGATAGGAAGTCCGAGTCGGAACTCGAAACTTCAAACGATATAAAAAAGGGAAAACCCGAGTCGGAACCCGGATCTTCAAAAAAATAATAAAAATGGAAAACCCGAGTTTTGAAAAACTCGAATCTTTAAAGGAACGATCGGTTTCAAAACGAGCGTTGAATCTGATAGGAAGTTCGAGTTGGAACTCGAAACTTCAAACGACATAAAGAGGGAAAACCCGAGTCGGAACTCGGATTTTCAAAATAATAATAAAAATGGTAAACTCGAGTTTTGAAAAACTTGAATCTTCAAAGGAACGATTGGCTCCAACACGAGCGTTGAATCCAATAGGAAGTCTGAGTCGGAACTCAGAACTTCAAACGATATAAAAAAGTGAAAACTCGAGTCGGAACCCAGATCTTCAAAATAATAATAAAAATGGAAAACCCGAGTTTTGAAAAACTTGAATCTTCAAAGGAACGATCGGTTCCAACACGAGCGTTGAATCCGATAGGAAGTTCGAATCGGAACTCAAAACTTCAAATGACATAAAGAGGGACAACCCGAGTCGAAACCCGGATTTTCAAAATAATAATAAAAATAGAAAACCCGAGTTTTGAAAAACTTAAATTTTCAAAGGAACGATTTGTTCCAACACGAGCGTTGAATCCGATAGGAAGTTCGAGTCAGAACTCGAAACTTTAAACGATATAAAAAAGGGAAAACCCGAGTCGGAACCCGGATCTTCAAAATAATAATAAAAATGGAAAACCCGAGTTTTGAAAAACTCGAATCTTCAAAGGAACGATCGGTTCCAACACGAGCGTTGAATCTGATAGGAAGTTCGAGTCGGAACTCGAAACTTCAAACGACATAAAGAGGGAAAACCCGAGTCGGAACCCGAATTTTCAAAATAATAATAAAAATGAAAAACCCGAGTTTTGAAAAACTCGAATCTTCAAAGGAACGATCGGTTCCAACACGAGCATTGAATCCGATAGGAAGTTCGAGTCGGAACTCAAAACTTCAAATGACATAAAGAGAGACAAACCGAGTCGGAACCCGGATTTTCAAAATAATAATAAAAATAGAAAACCCAAGTTTTGAAAAACTCAAATCTTCAAAGGAACGATTGGTTCCAACACGAGCGTTGAATCCGATAGGAAGTTCGAGTCGGAACTCGAAACTTCAAACGATATAAAAAAGGGAAAACCCGAGTCGGAACCTGGATCTTCAAAATAATAATAAAAATGGAAAACCCGAGTTTTGAAAAACTCGAATCTTCAAAGGAACGATCGGTTCCAACACGAGCGTTGAATCCGATAGGAAGTTTGAGTTGAAACTCGAAACTTTAAACGACATAAAGAGGGAAAACCTGAGTCGGAACCCGAATTTTCAAAATAATAATAAAAATGAAAAACCCAAGTTTTGAAAAACTCGAATCTTCAAAGGAACGATCAGTTCCAACACGAGCGTTGAATCCGATAGGAAGTTTGAGTCGGAACTCAAAACTTCAAACGACATAAAAAGGAAAAATCTGAGTCGGAACCCGGATCTTCAAAGTAATAATAAAAATGGAAAACCCGAGTTTTGAAAAACTCGAATCTTCAAAGGAACGATCAGTTCCAACACGAGCGTTGAATCCGATAAGAAGTTCGAGTCGGAACTCAAAACTTCAAACATCATAAAAAGGGAAAACCCCAGTCGGAACTCGGATTTTCAAAATAATAATAAAAATGGAAAAATTCGAGTTTTGAAAAACTTGAATCTTCAAAGGAACGATTGGTTCCAACACGAGCGTTGAATCCGATAGGAAGTTCGAGTCGAAAATCGAAACTTCAAATGTCATAAAAAGGAAGAACTCGAGTCGGAACCCGGATCTTCAAAAGATAAAAGAAAACAAAACAGAAACCTGAGTCTGAACTCAGACGGGAAGGAAGTGATTCCAACCCGGGAGTCGGATTCTGAAAGGATTGACAAAAAGCATGAATAGATTCTGACGATGAAGATGGGAAACTTATTCAAGATCCTCGACCCAAGGTGGCCTAAGATTTGAATTTTATTTATGATGGCTTCCAGGATTATCCGTGATCCTGAAGAGAGTTTGGGCAAAATTGAAAAAGATCGATAGAGATTTGATAAAGAGTAAAAGGAATTGATAAAAGGGAAGAATCAATGAAATTGACAATAAGAATTTAAAAGGATTGATAGAAATTGGCAGAATTTTGAGAAAAACTGATGACAAAAGGTTTCAGGACTATCCCTTGTCCTGAAAGAAAATAAAGGACCTCGCAGGACGAGGTTCAGGTTTATCCCTTAACCTGAAAGGGGAAAGAACAAAGGAGTACCTCATTGACAAGAGGCATCAGGTTTATCTCTTAACCTGAAAGGGTATAAAGAATAAAATTTATAAAAATGGAGAAGAATTTAAAGAAATTTTATTAAAAATTTATTTTGGGAAAAAGTTCTCACGGGTAGCATTGATGCTCCTATGAGGGGTCTCAGGGTTATCCCTTATCCTGAATAGGAACACCTCGGGGAACGAGGGTCAGGTTTTTCCCTTAACCTGAAAGGGTAATAAGAATAAAATCGTACCTCATGGAAAAGAGGCATCAGGTTTATCCCTTAACCTGAAAGGGCATAAAGATTGATAAAATTTAGTAAAATTAATAAAAACTTGATAAATCTTGACAAGATTGATGAAATTGACAATAAATTGATGAAAAATTGAGAAAATGAAATGAATGTAATTAATAGGAATAACAAGATTGACTGAGAAATTGATAAGACCTTTTTAGAAAAAGAGTTCGTCTGATCTTGCCGGCATATGATGAAGGAAGACAAGTATAGATCAAGATAAAATGCCCCAGTATCATGGAGAAGATTGTGAGAATTTGATAGAAGATCATTGCTTTATTGAAAAAGGCTTTTTGAATAGTACAAAAAGGCTAGAAAGAACATTTTAAGCATAAAACTTCTTCAGATGTAGAGCATTGATAGGATCTGACAGTTCCACCCCATCCACGTTGATCAGACGATAGGAATTGCGAGGCAGCGCTTCCTTAACCACACATAAGGGCTTTCCCAATTGGGCGACCACTTGCCCCGTGGTCGATGTTTGAGATAAGTTGTCGATCTGAGCACAAGATCATTAACTCAAAATCTTCTCTCAATAACTGACTTGGCGTAGTGCCGAGCTATCCTCTGATGATAGGCTTGAGCGTGCTCTGCTGCCTTGAGTCTTTTCTCGTCTAAAAGATCGAGTTGTACCAACCTCTGTTGCTGATACTAATCAAGTGGAAGTTTGATGAGCGACGCAAATTTGAATGTGGGCTTTTGAACGTGAAGAGGTAATACTACTTCAGTTCCATAGACAAACTCTGAGGGAGTAGCGTTGGTTGGGGTCCGAATGGTGGTTCGATACGCCCAGAGCGCATCATGCATCTTCTCGTGCCAATCGCGGCCTGTTTCCACAGTTCTTTCTAGAATGCGAATCAAAATCTTATTGGTGGCCTCTGCCTGACCATTCCCTTGAGGATAATAAGGAGCTGAGAAGTGGTGATGAATCCTGAACTTCGAGCAGAAGGTCTTCATCCTCTCATTCTTGAAGTGACTGTCGTTGTCTGACACAATATCATGTGGGACGCCGAAGCGACAAAGAAGGTTCTTATGAATAAAAGAAACCACATGTCGGCCTTTCACGGTTCACAGAGTCACGACTTTGAACCATTTGGTGAAGTATTCTATGGTTGCGAGGAAATATTTGTGACCATTAGAAGCCGAAGGAGTGATTTGACCTACAACGTCGAAGGCCTACATCGAAAAAGGCCAAGGAGAAACCACGGACTGCAAATAGGCGGCTGGCGCATGAATGGAAGGTGCGTGCATTTGGCATTTTATTCACTTCCTTACAAAACGATGGCAATCTTGTTGCATGGTTTTCCAATAATACCTTGCCCGGATAATCTGCTTGACGAGTGTTTGGTAGCCGACATGACCACCATAAATTCTATTGTGTGCCTCTCGAACAACTTCCATGGCTTCATCCTTATCTAAGCATCTGGTGTACTCAGAACTGAATCCACGACGGTAAAAGGGATTTGACAAGGATGAAATAACGGGCCGACATGCATTGGATTGCACGTTGCTCCTTTCTTGGCATTTCCGATGGAAATTCGCCGATTTCAATAAAGTCTTTGATGTCTTGATACCAAGGCTTCTCTTTCTGAGTGGCTTGGTTCACTTGCTCAGCCGGAATGAAAGCAGGTTGATCAAGTCTGCCAACCTCGAAGGAACGACAGGATTCACTGTCTTTGAATGACAAAATGGAGTCAAGGCAGGCCAAACCATCAGTTATATGGTTGTATTCCCTCTTGACATGACTGAGCTAAAATTCTTCAAAGTTGCCTATGAGAGGTAAGGCGATCCTCTGATAGGGAATCAATTTTGAATCCTTGACTTGCCATTCAGCATTAACTTGACTGACAACAAGTAATGAATCACCAAAGGTATGTACTCTCTTGACATTGAAGTCTTGCAAAATTTTGAGGCCTGGTATTAGAGCTTCATACTCGGCCATGTTGTGAGTACATTGAAAGTTGAGCTTGAGAGAATAAGGGATCATTTCCTTTTCAGTAGTGATTAATAAGATCCCAATCCCAATGTCGGACATATTCCTAGCTTCATCAAAGAATAGGGTCCAAACTGGAGATTCCTGAATATTGTAGATGCGATCATTGGAAAAATCGTCTTCCGCCTTGATCTCTTCTGTCAACGGGAAATCTGCCAACTGATCTGCGATGGACTGGCCCTTGACTGACTTCTGAGATACATAAAGTTATATTGCATCAAGAGGACTTGCCATTTTGCAATCCATCCAGTAAGAAAAGGCTGCTCAAAGATGTACTTGAGAGGATTGAGCCTTGACAAAATTTTGATTTTTGAGGCTAAGAGATAATGTCTTAGCTTCTGACACATCCACACTAAGGCTAGACATGTCTTTTCCATCTGAGAGTATCTTTTCTCATAGTCGATGAAAGTCTTGTTGATGTAGTAGATGGCGTGCTCTATCCGGCTGCCTTCCTCATATTACGCAAGAAATCCGCCACAAGCATTCTGATTGACAGAAATATATAGGAGAAGTGGCTTTCCCAGTTCTGGTGGCTGCAGAACATGCGGATTGAGAAGATACTGCTTGATGCGCTCAAATGAGAGTTGGCATTCTGGTCCCCACTCGAATTTCACTTCTTTTCTCAGTAAGTGATTGAAGGGCTCGCATCTCATGGCTAAATTGGAGATGAAGCACCGAATAGACTGAATGCGCCTCTGAAGGCTTCACAATTCTTTTAGATTGGTGGGAAGCGGCATATCGATGATTGCCTTTGCCTTGGCAGGATCCATCTCTATGCCTTTCTTGCTGATTATATAGCCTAGCAGTTTGCCTAACTCTACTCCGAAGACACATTTCTGCGGATTAAGCCTCAACTTGTAAAGGCTGAGTCTTTCGAAGACCTGGCCGAGAGCATCAAGATGATCCTCTCCTTCTTTGGATTTGACCAGGATGTCATCCACATAGGCATCCATGTTCTTGTGCATCTGGTCATAAAAAATAACTATCATTGCCCTCTGATAAGTTGTCTCAGCATTCTTGAGCCCAAACGGCATGACTGTGTAGCAGAATGTACCCCAAGGCATAGTAAAAGAAGTTTTTGATTGGTCACGAGCGGCCAATTTGATTTGGTTGTAGCCTGAGTATCCATCCATAAAAGAGAACATGGCGAGGCCCACCATGCTATCAATCAAAAGATCGATGTTGGGGACTGGATAATCATCCTTTGGGGTGGCCTTATTGAGATCCCTGAAATCAATACAGATCCGGACTTTGCCATTCTTTTTGGGAACTGCTATGATGTTCGCCAACCAGTCCGGGTAGTCAATAGTCCGGATGAATTCTGCCTTTAGCAACTCTTCAAGTCCTTCTTTAACTTGTGGTGCCATGCGGGGATCCATTTTCCTTAATTTCTGCTTGATTGGCTTGACATCCGGCTTCAGCACAAGACGATGCTCGACCAACTTGGGATCCAAGCCTGGCATATCCTCATAAGTCCATGCGAAGACTTCCTGATGTTGTTTGAGAAAATGGATGAGCCTTTCCTTCTCATCTGAACTTAAACTGGAACCAATTGTGAGGATCTTCGAGTCGTCTTCCAAACTGATATTGACATCCTCTGTCAGATCTTGAACCAACGGCGATGGTTCATCCTGTTTCTGAATACTGGCAAACTCTGGCAATTTTTGAATCGCTGAGTCAAACTCTGCTAACTCTTCGATCTGCCCTGTTATCTTGCTGACTTCTGCCCCTGCCTTTGCCTTGCAGATTCTGGCCGGTTTGGAATTATTTTGAGAAAAATTGGAATTGATAACGAGCCTTTTTAGCAATTTAGAAGTCATGATTCTGGTAATCCTGAAAAGCGCAAAGAAGAATTTTGAGAAAAGGGTAAGATATTCAAAAATAGCCTTTTGTACAGAAAAGGATAATGACATATAAAAAGATATAAGCAAAAAGTTGTGTACGCCAAGATGAGAAGAGGAAACAAAATTTCATTGATTGAATAACTTTGATATTTACAGATGATTGTTGATGAAGAAAGGAAAAACTAGGGCGGATTTTGCCCCTACAAGACGACAACAGAAGAAAAGAAAACAGAAAGCAAAGGCATTGTCTTCATTCTGCTCCTTTGATGAAAGTGGTCTTTCTGCCGGATGATTGACAAGTAAAACCCAAGCCTGTACTATCAACATGCCGAGCGGGGACGATTGGCTCTATCATACCATCCTCATTTTTACCGAGGCCCCTGAAGGGCTGATAGTCATGCTTCATTAGCAGATCAAATCCCTTCTTGGTTTTCGAGAATTAAAGGAAAAGAGGATGATCCTTGAAAGAAGCACAATTGAGGCGTCCACCTAGTTTGAAGAAACGAGGTCCCTGCCATTGTGCCACTGCAGTGACATTTTCTGTTGGCTGGATTTCTTTCAGTTTCAGCATATCCAAACTTTCACTCAAATTCATCTCATCGACCTCCCGAATGCTTGGAATGTCGGCAGTGAAAGTAGGATGGGAAATCATCGGCTGCAGGAGTCTCTCTTCCGGATCTTCTCCCAGAACAGTGGTAATCATGCCTCCCTTAGACCATTTGATGCACTGGTGAAGGGTAGAAGGAACGACATTGGCATTGTGGATCCAAGTGTGTCCCAGCAGAAGATTGTACGTGGGTGGCACATTTACCACATGAAACAGGACTGTGTTCACCGAGTAGTTGATAAAAATTTCAAGAAAAATCTTCCCCTTGGTTGTCTACCCATGGTTATCAAAATCGTAGATCGTTAACGGATCTGGGGTATATTCTTCTTCCTTGAGGCCCAAGGCCCTGACTGTCATCTCTGGACAGATATTGAGGCTGGTGCCTCCGTCAACAAGCACATGAGGGACTGTCATGCCCCTGGTCCGCACCACTATATATAAAGCATTGTTGTGGAATGAATGAGACTTTGGCAAATCCTCATCCGAAAATGTTATTGGTGCATTCGTCATAGCTTGGTTGACGATCTGAGCCATGTCCTGCGGAGCTGTGCTATGTTTGACTTTGATTTTCTGCAAAAGATCTTCCAGAACCTGCTGATGTTCCGGGGAAGCATGGGTTAAGTCCAAAATGGAGATGTTTGATAGAGCAGTGATTGGCTTCTAAACTGATCCCGAAGTCTCACCCTTCTTTGAAGCTGCCTTGATAAAGCGCTTCGGAATCCAGGGGATTGGCTTGGCGATCTCTGTCGTCACCTTCGCTGGCTCTTTCTTGCTGTTACAAAATAAAGTGATATCCACCCTCTTGGCGAAAGACTGTGCCTGGCGTAGGACCAGGACCTGATGTTGATCCTGAATGTCCTGGTTAGAACATGGCTGAATGTTGTTCTGGAAAAGAACTTTCTGCTCTGAAATCACTGAAAGTGAATGCTTTGGGAAAGGTTTGGACAAAATCTTGGGTTGTTGTTCATCCTCGTCCTTGATCAACAAATTCTTGTCGATGCAGTCTTGGATGATGTTTTTGAAGACAAAACAGTGTTCTGTGTCATGTCCAACAGTCCGGTGAAACTTGCAGAATTTATCTGTCCATTTTCCCATAGCAACTGAAGGATCTGTCACCTTGGGTAGTTTGAACATTCCCTTTGATAGCATGTATTTCAGGATGCCTTAGCGGGATTGTTCTAGAGCTGTAAATTCCCGATCATAACTCCATCCATCATGCTTCGGTTTTTTCTGTTGTTTTGCTTCAGGCTGCGACGCTGATTGGACGGGTTGTGGCTTAACAAATTTCCCTTTCTGGGCTGCAGAGTTCATTCTTTCGGCCCTGGTGTGTCCTGAATTATTGTTGCGATCTTTCTTGTTCTTCTTGCCGCCAGAACTACTGTCGTGGCCTGAGAAATCTGTAGAATAGGCAACGTGTGCTTTCTTCTTTTGCTCAGGGTTCCCTCTAACGAAAGGGTAACCTTCATATAAGCCATTGTCCAGTCCTGTCTCGAGCCACTCGGCTCTCTCAATCAGTTTGATAAATGACTTTGCTGGGGACGTGGAAATGAGATTCCTCAAAGGTTGGGCAAAGTTGTTCAAAATAATTTGCAGGGTGTGCTCCTCCGGGATGGGACTTTCATTTTGTTACAGGTGCTCCTCCACCTGTGGATGAATTCGCCAGCTCTCTCGTTTTCATTTTGTTTCAAATTGTACAAATGGTTGAGAGTTGGTGAGGCCTCAATGTTGAACATGAAGCGCTCAATGAATAAGTTCACAACTTTATCGAACTCTCGTAGTTCGATAGGGTTGATGTGGTCTGCATACCATCTGGCCGTTGTACCCTCTAGGCTGCGAGGAAAGCAAATGAATAATGCCATGTTGTCCTTCCTGAAACAGCCGCACTCTGCATAGAACGTGGCCAGATGAGCCTTGGGATTGCCTGTTCCGTCAAACTTGAGGAACTTGCGAGGGAAATTTTCCAGATTATCATCCCCATCTAGGCCGTTGTTAAAATCTTCATCAGAATAGGTTTGTTTGCCCTTGCTCTTAGCCTGAATATCCTTGATTGCCCGAGTCATTTCTCTCATTTTCTCGTGCATCGGATCCTCAACTGGAATGGGTTTGTTTATCGATTCGGGCTCTGCGGTGATCTTCACGAATTGCCGCGGAGGATTCTGACTATAGAAAAATTGCTCTTCTTCCTCTGATTCTTCCTCGGCTGATTCTGTTTCCTCAGAAGTGGTGTCAGGCTGGACCTTTTTCCTGACAATCCGGACTTGCTTTTTCACAGCCTTTTTCTTTAACTTGCTCTTTGGAACAGCCTTCTTCAGACTGGCCTCAGCCTATTCTGACATCATTCTAGCCATCATCTTCTGAAATAGACTGTACATAGCGGGATCGATATCATCGCCTTTGCTCTGATCTTGCCCTCTGACTGACTTGGGGGAGTCCATTGCTTCAACCTCGTTGTCGCTGTGCTGAGGGGTTGTTTCCTTTCCATCTCTGGTCTGAACCATTTTGATAATGCCAATGTTTTCTGCAGAATAAGGAAATGGTTAGAGTGTGGAAGAACTTTTGAAAACATAATTTTTTTGAGAAAAGACAAGAATGGAGAAATTGATAGACAATTAAACAGGTTATCCCATCACTAGGGATCGGGTCACCACAAAACTTGTGATAATTGTGTTACCACTTTGTGATAACAAAAAATGTGTTGTGTTACCTAGGCGAGGCCGTCCATCATGATAAGAGATATTAAAAAAAGAATAGAAGGAATGTCCCATCACTAGGGATGAGGTCATCACGAGAATCGTGACCATTTATGCTACAAAACAAGATAAAAGAATAAAATTTTGTCCCAAAAAGCTTTTTAATAGAACAAAAGTTGATCTTTATTGATGACAAATTCAAAGACAAAGAGGAGGTGGGCAGACAGTTTGCCACCATTCTCGATATTTAGAAGATACATTGGGTCCAGGAAATACAGACAACGGAATGAAGGAGTCCCAAGTGTATTTGGTTACATGGTATGCCTCAGACCACTGATCTGACTGTAGATCGAATTCTGGCATGTGGCCCGCTGGGAAGCGAGTGTTGACATGAATCTGCCGCTCCGAGAACTGTCTGAGACACCTTTCTGGTTGATAGTCAACACAAAAGAAAGGACCAAGCAGTTTGTAGCGTTTGCTACGAGCATAAGTGTAGCGAGGAACTGACTCTTGTCTGTCGAAGTAATCCCAAACGATCTCCTCTTGATGCAGACTTTTGATTGAAGCTCGATATTGAATGACAGTCTTCGGCTTCTTGCTGTTGAATCTGAAGGAACTGGCTTTCGATGGTACATGCCGCAGGAACCATGATTGTAGAGCATAAGTGCATCCTTCTACCAGAATGGTTTCTCCAAGGGCGAAACAAGCCAAGCCTCGGTAGAGAAAGGCTAGAGCTGCCATGGACACTGAAAGTTGACGGGTTTGCTTGCTTCCCCATCTTCGAAAGAGTTGGGCGACTCTGACATCGATGAAATTCTTACCGTCTTGGAAGAATGCTAATCCCGCTGTGCATAGGACCATGGCATGCTGGATTCTTTCTTTCGTTGTTCGAGACAAGGTGTCAACTTTCTCGTAGGCTCCATACTTGCGATAGAGTCCAAACAGGTCGATGAACTGACTTCCGTTGATCTCAGTGAGAGGCCAAGATCTGCTCCCTGTTGCCTTGGCTAATGCTTCTCAAACATTTATCCCCTTAATGTTGATCAGGAACTGCTGCTCGACCGGATCATCTGGCTGACCAGCTGGCTCTGGCAATCCCATGATGTCACTGAATTTGTCCATTAGCAGATTCATCTCTCCCCATGGAAACCAGAATGTGCAGGTACATGGATTCCACAGTTTTGCCATAGCTTGAATCAGGTTGTCGTTGATGGTTTGCTTGCCTACTGCTGATGCCATCTCCAATCCACAATCATCGAAGTGGTCTGGGAACATACGCGAGAAGGTGGCGAACCAAGAATAATACCACCGAGGGAAGAAGGAATGAGACTGGATAACCCGATGATCCGGAGATCCGTCCTTTATTTGATAGAAGACATGATCTCTGGAAAAGACATCATCAAAGAAATTGGACGCCATTGGAAATGATACTGAGGCAAAGAAGAATGAGGAGAATTAGATAGAATGCAGGACTTACGAATAGACTCTTAATGAAAGAAGAGGATAGACATAAATCCTGGAAATTTTGAAAGATCAAGAGAATTTAGAAAAAGGGATTTATAGGGTTTTAAAGAAAATTTGAAAAAGAGAAAAAGAATGTAGGTAAAGGAAAAATATACACCTAGGGTTTTTGAAAATAAGGAGAAATTTTGAATAATATACCCAGGGTTTGGAAAAGAGATTTGATATCTAGAAGAATACAAGGAAACATCACATAATCAAAGCTGCACAAACAAGGATGCGCACACAGCACTCCCTAAAGGCTGACTCTAAAATGCAATACTTTGAAATGGCTTGTAGGACCTTAATCCTAACTCTATGGTTCAGATCATCTGATTCCAATCAAGGTATGCCGATATACTCAAGCCGAAGCTCGAAGTACGTGGCATAGCAATATTTCTCTAGTTCTAAGGTAATGGCTTCCCAACATCCTTGAGCACCTACCGATATACCTCAGACTATGGCCCTTAAGTACATGGTAGGGGGGCGCGAACCCAAACAAGTGGTCCAGTTGTGAGGCTCTCTCCCGAACTATGGTTCAGTGAGACAGCCCAACAACGTGAAGACCGAGACAATATAGGTGGGGATGTTTTCGAAAACATGTTCAACATGCAATAAAACCAGAAAGCTCTAATGCAAGTCCTAAAGAGATAGAGTTTAAACGAAGAGAAGCATACACTTGCATACATTGTTTGCGTTCAATCCCTAAAAATTGAGAGTTGTATTTCAGACCTACGTCTAAGTGAACATGGAATAATCTCCTCAATATGGTCCTACCAAACCATACTTAAATCCTATATGCAATGATGTCAGCTTAGGACAAAGTCTAGGCTCCTAAGGTTTGCATGGAAATGAAGCTGACATTTGTAGAATAAAGACTTTAGAAAATATCAAAGTACAGCAAAAGGCAAAATTTCGACCAGACGGAGACGGGTCCCATCACGGTCGCCAACTTCTGTGATCATGCAAAAAATTTTCTCTCGTTCCTCTTTTCCTTTCTCTTCGCCTTTCTAGTCCTCTATTCCTTTTTTTGAAAGGGAATGAAAGACAGAAAAGAAGAGAGAATGAGAAAAAGAGAGAAGAGAGAGGAACTCTTTTGCAAGGTCTCATCTGACTAAAATTTTGAAAATGTTTTAAAATTACTCACCTCCGTTTAGAAAATTTGCGGGTAAAAATAGAGAGACGGGATTCGCTCGTCGGTACGAGGTTCGACTGTTCCTGGTGCCTTTACTAGGGGTAATCGAACCAAGGATCGAATTTATGCCTTTTTGCTTTGCCTAAATATTATCTAAGAATTTATTCTAAGTCTTAAAAAATGCACAGAGAATCATGCTTGTGTGAATGCAAAGATGTATGCTCTTTTGAGAAAAATGATTTGAAAATTTCCAAGTTTTCTGAGATGAACTTGATAATGGAATGAAGAAATAATTCCAAGGATTGAATCTGATTTTAGATTTTGAATCCAATCTCAGGATTTGAAATAGATCTGGAAGAAGAGACTTGAATTTAAGTCTTGGGATGATCCGGATTTGGGGAGATAAGTTTGTGGATGAAGAGAAAAGTAATTTAGAATTGGAATTTTGAAATAAAAATGAATTTTCAAAGTCATAATGGACTTTGAATTGGGATCGATTTTCAAGAATCGATTTTGGATTAAATATCCAAACAAAAATTGAATTTGGATTTTAGACTTGAGAAATAAATTTGAATTTGGCTTTGAAAATTGGAAATGAAATTAGATTTGAAAATGAAATTTTGATCTGAAGTCTAATATCCAAGATGGAACTGGATCTGAGATCCGAGGTGGAGTTGAATCCGGATTCTGGAGTTCTAAATGGAATTGGATCTGAAATCTAAGATCCAAGATGAAGCTAAATTCTGGAGTCCTAAATAGAATTGGATCTGAAGTCTAAGATCCAAGATAAAGTTGAATTCTGGATCCGAAATCTAAGATCCAAGACAAAGTTGAGTTCTTGGAACCTAAATGGAATTGGATCTGATGTCTGAGATCCAAGATTGGATTGGATCCAGAATCTGGAATCCTAAATTGAATTTGGATCTGAAGTCTGAGATCCAAGATTCGATTGGATTCGAAATCTGGAACCTAAGATGGAATTTGGATCCTAAGTCTGAGATCCAAGATTGGATTGTGTTCGAAATCTGGAATCCTAAATGGAATTTGGATCTCAAGTCTGAGATCCAAGATAAAGTTGAATTCTTGAAACCTAAAATAGGATTGGATCTGATGTTTGAGATCCAAGATTGGATTGGATCCGGAATTTGGAATCCTAAATTAAATTGGATCCTGTTTTTGGAATTTGATTTTGAAAATTCAAATGGGATTTCTGAAGATGGATCTGGGTTTTTGAAAACCCAATACTGAATTTAAAACTTTGAGAAAAAACAAATTTTGAGATTCAGAATAAATCTCAAACCTTGATTTTGAGGATCAAGACTTTGAAGATAAAGAACAAATTTTTAAAGTTTGATTTCAAAATTGGAAGATGAATCAGAAATTTCAAAGTTAAATTGAACTTTGAAATTGGTTTTGAGATATTGATTTGAATCTGAATTTGGATTTTAAAAATGAATTTGGAATTTCAAAGTTGATTTGGACCTTGAAATTTGATTTGAATTGGGAATTTGAAATCTGAATGCAAAATGAATTTGAAATTTCAAAGTCGAAGTGGACCTTGAAATCGAATTTTGAGTATTGAAAATGAGATAGAATTGAATTTGAGAAATGAAGAGAATGCTCAAAATCACTTGGAGTTTCGAAAGGGAATTTTAAAAGTATGATGCAATTCTATCCTAAATGATGAATGAATCTAAAGAATGTAAAATTGGATTTGAAAATCATATTTCATTCTCTAAGTGAATTAAAATAAGATTGAAGATATAATACATCCCTGACTATGGTCATTGAATGTATTATATAATAATCATATTTGAATTCAGATGAAGAATAAAACATATTTTGGTGCTTTTATAGAGTTTAAAATGAAATTAACTCTCGATATATCCTGACTATGGCCATTGATATATATTTTGAGTTAATTTTAATTTAAGCTCAGATAAAAGAAGAAAATATTTAAAATATGATGATTTTTTGAAAGGAGATCTGGTGTGGATCCAATGTTATTCCATAAAAGATGAAAATCCTAAGTTGTGTTCACATCTTGACTATGGCCATTGATGCAAATCATCAACTTAGGATTTAATCACCTCTTATTAGAATGGTGCACATGCCATTCGTGTTTTTATTTGTTAATTTTCAGAAATAAAGGAAAATAATGAAACAAATGTTATTTATATGCTCATCCATTCTAATCTAAGATTGGAAATGTAGAGTTTTCATTAATATCTAGCTTATTACAAGTTTGGGAATACAAAGAAATAATAAAATCCTAAATCTAAGGAAATTTCAACAATTTCTGAATATTTCCTGTAAAACACTTAGTTAGTATAAAATGAGAGAAAAATGGAAATGGCAAAATATTTACATTGAATCTAAGGATATCGATAATTAGATAGACATGCCTAAATAGATATTCATATTCAATTAAGAAAAGAATGCATATATTAGAGGCAGTGGCATGATATGCTTAAATGAAATTGCTTGTGAGTCATGAAGTTTGATGAATGCCATGCAGATGTATGGAGGTGTCGACTAAGGGATGTGAGGCCGGATGCACCTAGAAAAAAGGAGGAAAATGAAGGAAATTTCCTAGGGAGTGTAATAGTGTGCTACCAAACTTGTGGTGAAAGTCATAGCCATAGGTAAAATGCAGGAAAGGATATTGCAGGGAAGATGGAATGGGGTGGCTGGAGCCAAAAATGCAATAGGTCACCACATTAAGAGAGGAATGCTTGTGTAAAGTGGTTTAATGACAGGTCATGCGATTAATGTAACTAAATGGCATATTATAACACACATTTTGATGCTAAGATGCTGATGTATGCCAATTACACTAACTGCTAACACACTAATACAGCCTGTACTGATTCATAGACTAGCTAACTCCTGACGCAAACTAACTATTGTTTCGACCTTAATAAACGATGTGTATTTGGTCAATACTAAATTGCTCAATCGCTGGCACACCATCCACACCGGGTTACTGCCACACTCTTACTGCCCAATTGAATTCACTATGCTAACACATGATATCTCATACCTTCTATTTACAGATTAACATATACTGTTAATAAAGATTGAACTGCAAACTAATGCAAAACTCACCAAGCGTTAACACATAATAATACCGATTGACTACTAATATGCACAAACGTATTTTACACAGATGGACTACCTTATATAGTGCACAGTCTATTATGCTAATATATATACTAACTGGTAATGCTCGTATCAGCTATTAAAGACTACCTAACACTTTTTATGCTAACTTTTAATACTCAACACTAACCACCCATTTTGCCTATGCATGCAGATTATTCAGTTACAGCAATAAAATTCCCCTTTCAAACTCAAAGATAACATGATAAAGCCCATATGTAAAACTTAAAGGAAAAGGGATACCCAAACATCAAGACACAGGTATAACACCTTGGAATTTTGCTGTAGAATTCAGATATAGCTACTTTCAGTAACAACTGATGATGATGGCCAAGTACGCTCCATTGTTTACAGAGTTCTGTGGAGGACGGGATTCTCTCTTTTTCTTTTAATCCTGGGACCTTTAGCTATCAGAGGAGAGAAAAAAAAAAGAGTCGGTGTGAGAGCTGATGATCTGAAGGATGAAGGTGTCAATTGATCTTTTGCGAATGATCGATGGGCGAATGGATTTCAAGGAGCAATGGCGCCAAGTAAATCGACCTAATGGATTCAAAGGAGTATTAATTTTGAAGGTGCATGCCCAACCCCTGATCCCCACAATTGTTTAAATAGGAAGGGAAAGAAAGATCAAGAAGGGGGTTTGTTGGTGATGGAGGGCGGATGGTCTGGGGCCATTGATCGGAGGGTGGAGGAGGGAAGAGGGATTCTGTTGGCGATGGAGGGCAGATGGTTGATCGATCAAGGGGAGATGGTTCTGGAAGGCCTGCGAGAGGGAGAAGGCGAGAGATGAGGGATTTTGTTGAGGGTAGCGCGATGGAGAGAGAAGAGAGAGAGAGGGTCTGGAGAAAACCCTCACTCGATCTTCTGAAACCGAGGGTTGTAAAGGGGCCTTTTCCAAAATTTTCCAAAAAAGCGGATCTTTTAAGAAGTTTTTCTCAAAACAGGTTTTTAAAACCATTTTTTTGTAATTTTCTTTATTATTTGGATTTTTTTTCATTCTTTTCTCGGCATTTTCTGATTTTTTTTTTGGTTATTTGTTATTTGTTATTTTAGAAATAAAACCTTAAAACCTAAGCCATACGAGAGACAATTTTTTTTTGTATTTTTGTATATTTATATATATATATATATATATATATATATATATTTGTATTTTCTAATTTTTTTGTATTTTCTGAAAATAAAACTCTAAAACTATGGGATTTCTAAACTATTTTTTGCAAAAATTTGGAAATATTTACAAAAGAAGGGTTTTCTGAGAATTCGGGCTTGATTTCTTCAGAAAATGGGTTTAGATCCAAGTTTTGAGAAAATATTCGAGTTTTAAACCTCGAATCGAGGAATATAACGCGATGGATCCAAACGGATACCGGACGAACTGTTTGAGCCTTTCAAAAAGTTATTTTGGTAATTTTGAGAATTTGGTTTAAAAACTTGATGACAAAGCTCAGCTTTGGATTCTGATATTGGATCTGGATCCGAAATCGAGTCAGATATATAAAATGAATTTAATTTCAGTAAAACCTAAGAAATAAACTGGGATTTAAATTTAAAACTGACTTAATTACTCCGAAAATGTGGTCAGGGGCAAAAAGGGAATATTTACAATATTTTGAAAAATTTGGGGTGTTCACACTGATCTTACTGGTTTATACATATGCTTTTTTCTTAAAATGTTTAGGTCTGCTTACAGTTAGTGTTGTTTCAAACCAGACCTACGAAATAACAAACACATGAGGTTCTAGTCACGTCTATTGATTCCCATGAGTTGGTGGATCTGGACAGACCTGCCAATTTCTTTAACATGACGGATCCGGTCTAGATCTGCCAAGGTTGCAGTGGTTGTTGGATGTTTCCTTTTGTAATATGCTTAAACTGCTTTTTGTCAGAAAACGTATGATCCGAATTGTTTGTATGCATCATGATTAATTGTGCTTGAGGAATGAGGTTGTGATATTGGTTCCAAACATATGATGGTGGACTTAATCTGAGGAATGAAGTTCTCCTTATGCTTTAGTTTGGATTTAGCCTAATGGATATGAATGCATGTCTGCCAATAAGTCATTACAAAGTTTGTTTTGGTACAGGTGCATACATGACATGAATGTGTGCAGCCCTGAAATTTTAATTTATAGATCCGGGTTATGTTCATGTGTGTGGATATTAACATATGTTATGGATGAAAAGTTTCATGTGCCTACATTTATGGGACATGTTTGATTATCGTGCATTTATAAATTGATTTCAAGTACATGTGCATACATGAAATCGATATGTGTTTGGCATATACAATCATGCATAAAAGTTCTTCTCTACTTATGAATTATGGATGAATGCATGTGTGTTAAGTGATTACATAAAAGCACTTGCACATGGATGGTGAACGCATGCATATGATTATGGTAACTCATGCACATTATTAAATTGGTTTGAATGGATGTGCATTTGGAGGCATGCTGACTTCATTGCATAAATTGCAAGTTGTTATGATTTTTGCATATGATGCATCGATGGTCTAAATGAATCATCATAGGCCTGGAGAGCCTTGAGCTTTGGTTCGCTCTTCCTTTAATTGTTTAAATGCATCGCAAAAATCATATTTTATATTATTGTTCTATATTGCACTGTTCAATGTGTTTCCACGGGCTGGAGTCTCGTGATGGTTCTCGCAGGGGTAGATGTGAGCTTTTGCCTTGTTTTTGCATGTGGAAGTGCAAAACTTAATAATTGGCTCTTAATTAAAAGATAATGAATAAGAACAGTGTAATATACGTTCTGGGATATCTCATCTGGAGAATGCGAATCTTAGAGTTTCGGTCTTGGGGAGACTGTGAGGATACAAAAACTCTGTGTGCTGCAATTTTGTCCCATGAACCCGATATTGAGGTTCCTTCTCCTGGCCATGGTTTTACGGAGAGTCTGTCATTTTACCTGGGGGTGGTGTGTTGGTCACAGTTGTGAGTTTGTTTTTGGTACCAAGGAAGTGGCACTTGTGGGTGTGGGGCGTCCCTTGTGTCCCCGACATTAGATGTGGAGGTCTAATGTTCCGAAGGTGATTCGGTCGAGGTCTAAGTTCGGAACTCAGTAATAAAATACAAATTATGTGCTAAGCTACCTTGAGAACCTAACTTGACCTCGAGGTTTGTACCCGTTTGGTGTATCCACAGACAACAGTGATTAAAAAGAAGAACTTAAATTATATGCATTTAATAGGGCATGCATATGGAAAGAGAAACTTAAGGAAAGATAATAAGATGATTCATGCATTACACATAAGTCATGCATTTTCCTGCTATGCATTAGAACACGCATATGTTATATGTTTCCTTAATTTTTATATGTTTGGTGGATGCGTGATGTTTAACTTTCAATGTATGTTAAATGTCTTGTTGTACTAAAATTGTGTATCATGATATGGTTTAATGTTTCTTTATGCATAATGGACATACCTTGTGGTATGAATGCATACCTGAATTATGAATTGTCATAATTGCATTTCTCTGAATAATTGTGTGGATTCATATTATGGTTGTGGGATATATAAATGATGCTATTAATGTTACCTGCCAGTTAACTTCTGATAAATTATTGACGGTCGTATCATAGATCTTTACTTATTCTTGTATGTGCCAAAAATCATACATGACACCCATATCATATACTAGACTCATGATGTACCACATTAAAAGTTACAGATTTCCTACTTAGACAGTTGTAGTCTAATTCCTATAAATTTTCAGGTGAAGAGTTGGAGTTAGGAGAGGTTGCGGGATGAGGCTTCAATCAAGATTTTTGGATTTACTGTTCCAGGGATAGTGTGAGAAACTCTGATGTTATTTTTCATTAATAATGAAATAAATGTTTTGGTTTGCTTCCCCTGTAATGTTCTGGAATGCTTAACCGTATGGAATGACTTGTTTCCGCTGTATTGAAAAAAAAATTCTCAAAATTTGGGTTAAGATTTTGGGGTGTTATAGTTATGATATCAGAACATGGAAACACTAAATCAAAGATCAAGGTTGTGCCACACCCTGCAAGTGCTCTGTAAGTATAATTTATTTTGATTTTTGTATTAGTCATATTACTGGTACTTTTTATTATGATGCTCATATTAGCATATAGGTGAATTCATGCCTACATAGTTTCATTGTAGATGAGTGTATCATGAATATCTGACTAAATTTCTTAGTAGACATGTGTGTGTGTTTTACGTCGAAATAATCGAAGGTGATATGATGTCAGGATTATCAAAGCACATGAAATGATGAACTAACCTAAATGTCTTAGATGCATATATGATTTGAATCTGGTGTGCATAACTCGAACTACGTAGAAGTTATGTATCTTGAGGTTTAGTTGATTCTTGGTATATACGGCATCACATTGTATAAAACTCATGTTTTGGTTACACCTGTTTCGAGGTTAAATTTAGAAAATACAATGTTTCTAGTGGCAATGATATGATGCATAGGATAATATGCTTTTGTACAATAGGATTGAAATGCCACGTGATTTGAAATTTTGAAAGCATGTGATATATGCTTAAGTTCAATAGTGAACTATGATTCATGGAACCTTATTGGGGAAAGGTGTGATTTTATGATTTTTGTGTCAGATAAAGTGATGATGCATATTGATGATATGTATGCTTGTGCCCATATTGGTGGCTACCGATCTTGAGAGTGGACATTTGTATTCATGCATGTATCATTACTTTGGCACCTGTTAAGGAACTTTTTGTGCAAAGAATTATCTGTGAGGGTGTGTATGGCTAAGATCAGGTGATCCGGCTAGAGGGGTGGATCTCTATGAGGAAGTACACTGTCCAAGAGCGGGTAGCCGCAAAGACAGTGAATTCTTGTTAGGAAGTGTATTGTGCATGACCAGGTATACCCTCTAGGGCGATAATTCCTTGTGAGGTCATGCATTTCTCAGACCAGGTGATCCGACGTGGATCTTGTTAATCTTTAATTAATAAAGAGTTAGGGTAAATTGTGAAGATTCTCCAAGATTGGTGGAGATAGCTTGTCATGAATCAATAAATTTGACTTTAGTTGTAATAGAATTTGATTGTTATTGATTTTAAATCTTGATATAATGACATGTTTGTTTCTTTTGTGGGTAGAAGGGCCACTCTATGAGAGATTCCAGACCTTGATTTGAGGTTATGTTTGGGTCTTTTGTGAAAAGATGGGCCATTTTGAGAAATAGGAATAAGTGGAAGATATTCAGGACAAAGAGTCTCTTAGAAATTTCGGAGACGAAATTCTTTTTAGCGGGGAAGGATGTAATACCCATAAAAAAACAAAAATACAATGGGTAGTTTTATATTGGACCTAGGATCCGTTACCCGGATCCAAAAAGGGAATATATCTATATATGAGTGTTAAAAATATATATAATAACAATATTTAATAAATAAATAAATGAAATTATTTTTTTAGAGAATAATATTAGTATAAAAATGAATTACTTGGGGTTGGATCCGTAGTTGGACCCAAATGCATTCAACCTGTAGATCCAAAATCCGTTACGGATCCATATTCATCGTGGATCCAGGGGAGAGCTAACCCGGATCCACACAATGGTGGATCCGGCATAGCGGGTCACGGGGTTCGGACCCGGACCCGACGCCATTTTTGAAAAGGGGTCGATTACAAGAATTGTGCCTAGGTCACTATTCTTGCAAGAGAGCCAAAGTAGGGGGAGGTTACAGAGGGTAACCAACCCCCACCTTCTCGAAGAGAAGGGGGTGGAGTTCAGCTCATTAAAGGGGGCTGGAGGGGAGGTCTCTCCTCCTCGTCTCTGTCGTTCATCTCTCTCTTTCCCTCTGCCTTCTGTCTTTCTCTCGATTCATCGGGCGACAGCAGGTCCACGGCGTCGGCGACCTCCCCAACCACGGTCACAACTCCTCCAATCGCCGAAACAGGTAGGGATTCTGTGATTTTTCTTGTTAGGTCATGGATTGATTTTAGTTGTGTTGGGGTTTGTCAAGAAAAGGGAGAAAACCATGTTTTATGCCTGCTACCGAGAACCTTGCTGGACACTCGATGGCCGGAAAACATAAATCCAGTGGATGGGGCGGGGGGGGGTCCTGCAATCAGAATGCTACAAGCATGATTATTGTTTCTTTTAATTGTATTCTTGGTTTTTATGTGTAGAAATTGGGGGGGGGGGATTTCGGTAGACATTAAAGAAATCCCCAAAATCAACAGAAATTGGGGTTTTTTGTCCTAGAAACCGATGGTGGCTCTTGCAATGGAATGTGGTTAAGAGAGTGGGGGTGGTTTGTGTGTTTTATAATATGAATCTTGAAAAAAAAAGGGGTGTTGATCAAAGCTTTTCCGTACGATGTTTTTTGTTCTCTGGAGGAGTTGATCATGAATATGCACCCACATAAGTTCTGAAACTGGTTCAGAATGTGAGTTGTAAATGTGGATCTTGGACTGATATAGATAATTACAACATTTCCTTGATTCCTTGTATGTTCTTGAAATACAAAGAATATATCCTATCAGATCCGAAGAAATCATTGTTATTAAATGTGATTTGAAGCCTTCATTATCAGAAGTCATTGTTAAACTTAGACACAGGAAGATGGTTATTGTTTTGTTGGTGATCTTGTGGGTTTGACATTGTTTGTTTAATAGGGTAATGAGCATTTTCATTGTGTATTTGGAGCAACAAAGATTATAGGAATTTCTTATGAATCATGTTTTGTATATGAAATTCTACTTCTTATATTGTGTCATTAGCATTATCCTTTAGCGTTGTTCCAATATGATATTTTCTTCTTTGACATTGTATATGTAATGGTAGATGCTTTTATGAGCAAAATGAAAGAACAAAATCAATGTTATCATTTTTTTATATAGTGGCTCGTCACTTTTACACACCATTAATGCAATTGCCCATTACATTGAAGGTGGTGCAATTTTACACAGGTTGTATAGTCATTTCTATTAGGAAATGGAGTTACAGATCTGGTCCAAAATTGTCCAGAATTATCGGGTTATGACCAGTTGACAGTCAGCAGTCAGAAACCCTGTTATGCAATCTGGTTTCTTAGTCGGTGCATGGGCTGATCTTACTGGTTTATACATATGCTTTTTCCTTAAAATGTTTAGGTCTGCTTACAGTTAGTGTTGTTTCAGATCAAACCAACAGAATAACAAACACATGAGGTTCTAGTCAGGTCTGTTGATTCCCATGAGTTGGTGGATTTGGACAGACCAGCCAATTTCTTCAACATGACGGATCCAGTCTAGATCTGCCAAGGTTGCAGTGGTTGTTGGATGTTCCCTTTTATCATATGCTTAAACTGCTTTTTGTACGAAAATGTATGATCTGAATTGCTTGTATGCATCATGATTAATTGTGCTTGAGGAATGAGGTTATTATATTGGTTCCAGACATATGATGGTGGACTTAATTTGAGGAATGAAGTTCTCCTTATGCTTTAGTTTGGATTTAGCCTGATCGATATGAATGCATGTATGTCAATAAGTCATTACAAAGTTTGTTTTGGTACAAGTGCATACATGACATGAATGTGTGCAGCCCTAAAATTTAAATTTCTAGATCCGAGTTATGTTCATGTGTGTGGATGTTAACATATGTTATGGATGAAAAGTTTCATGTGCCTACATTTATGGGACATGTTTGATTATCGTGCATTTATAAATTGGTTTTAAGTACATGTGCATGCATGAAATCGATGTGTGTTTGGCATGTATAATCATGCATAAAAGTTCTCATGTACTTATGAATTATGGATGAATGCATGTGTGTTAAGTGATTACATAAAATCACTTGCACATGGATGGTGAACACATGCATATGATTATGGTAACTCATGCACATTGTTAAATTGGTTTGAATGGATGTGCATTTGGAGGCATGCTGACCTCATTGCATAAATTGCAAGTTGTTATGATTTTTACATACAATGCATTGATGGTCTAAATGAATTATCACAGGCCTGAAGAGCCTTGAGCTTTGGTTCGCTCTTCTTTTAATTGTTTAAATGCATCGCAAAAATCATATTTTATATTATTATTCTATATTATATTGTTCAATGTGTTTCCATGAGTTGGAGTCTCGTGATAGTTCTCGCAGAGGTAGATGCGAGCTTTTGCCTTGTTTTTGCATGTGGAAGTGCAAAACTTAATAATTGGCTCTTAATAAAAAGATAATAAATAAGAACAGTGTAATATATGTTCTGGGATATCTCATCTGGAGAATGAGGATCTTAGAGTTCCGGTCTTGGTGAGACTGTGAGGATACAAAAAATCTTTGTGCTGCAATTTTGTCGCATGAACCCGATATTGAGGTTCCTTCTCTTGGCCACGGTTTTAGGAAGAGTTTGTCACTTTACCTGTGAGTGGTGTGTTGGTCACAGCTGTGAGTTTATTTTTTGTACCAAGGAAGTAGCACTTGTGGGCGTGGGGTGTCCCTTGTGTCCCTGACATTAGATGTTGAGGTCTAATTTTTCGAAGGTGATTCGGTCGAGGGCTAAGTTTGGAACCCAGTAATAAATTACAAATTATGTGCTAAGCTACCCTGGGAACTTAACTTAATCTCGGGGTTTGTACCCGTTTGGTGTATCCGCGGGCAATGGTAATTAAAAAGAAGAACTTAAATTGTATTCATTTAATAGGGCATGCATATAGAAAGAGAAACTTAAGGAAAGATAATAAGAGGATTCATGCATTACACATAAGTTATGCATTTTCCTGCTATGCATTAGAACATGCATATATTATTTATTTCCTTAATTGTTATATGTTTGGTGGATGCGTGATGTTTAACTTTCAATGTATATTAAATGTCTTGTTGTACTAAAATTGAGCATCATGGTATGGTTTAATGTTTTTTTACGCATAATGGATATACCTTATGGTATGAATGCGTACCTGAATTATGAATTGTCATAATTGCATTTCTCTGAATAATTGTGTGGATTCATATTGTGGTTGTGGGATATATAAATGTTGCTATTAATGTTACCTGTCAGTTAACTTCTAATAAATTGTTGACAGTCGTAGCATAGATCTTTACTTATCCTTGTATGTGCCAAAAATCATACATGACACCCATATCATATACTAGACTCATGATGTACCACATTAAAAGCAGATTTCCTACTTAGACAGTTGTAGTCTAATTCCTATAAATTTTCAGGTGAAGAGTTGGAGTTAGGAGCGGTTGCGAGATGAGGCTTCGATCGAGATTTTTGGATTTACTATTCCAGGGATATTGTGAGAAACTCTGATGTTATTTTTCATTAATAATGAAATAAATGTTTTGGTTTGCTTCCTCTGTAATGTTCTGGAATGCTTAACCCTATGGTCTGACTTGTTTCCGCTGTATTGAAGAAAAAAAATCCTTAAAATTTAGGTTAAGATTTCGGGGCGTTATAGGGGGGACCATTTCAAATTAGAGAGATGGGTAGACCAAGAAGAGAAATAGAAATACAACGGGAAAAGGAAAGAAAGAAAGGATAGAAGAAGAAAAAAAACAAAGAAAAAAAATTAAGTAAAGAATAGTCAAACTTGCTTACCAAGAAAGCAAGTTTGAAAATTCAAACTTGTAATATGGAAAGGTTGAAACCCCAAGAGGGGTGTCGACTAGCCCATATTGCCTATAATTAGGTATAGTAGGTTATATATAATATGATACATAACATATGTTATAACCTAAGCTAAATAAATTGAATGCATTACAAAAAAAAAGAAAAAATTAAAATAAAAGAAAAAATAAAGGTTGAAAGAAAAAAAAAGATTTTGAAATAGTGGCCCTTGATTGAGATCAAGGGTTGAGATTAACTCAGACCTTGATCTCCACCCTAGGTCTATATAAGCATGGGAGGGGCTCACACCCCCCTCTATTTGCAAGTTTGAAAAATTATCCTCTTTATTCTCCCTCTTGCTCCCTTATTCTCTCTTCTTTCTCCTCTTCCTTCCTATGAATTCCTTGTGATCCATCTATTGGCCCAACAAGGAGGACACCCACATGCATGTGAGGAGTGAAAGGATTTCATTGTCATGGTCATCACATGTGTTTGTGTCAAAACATTAAATTTGCAAGTGTAGGAGCCGATTTCACTGAAAAGGTAGGGGGTTCTATGCTCTACACATAAATCAAAATTTGTATGCAAGAATTCCTTCAATTATTTGTAAGGACAGACCCTAAACCATGCCTCCCACGAGTGAGTTTGGCTTAGGGTTGTCAAAATATGTGATAGAAAGGGGTTTTTAAAAGAAAACTTCACTAAAAATCATTTTTTTCCTACATCGAGTACCAGGACTTGAATTGAATTTTTGATAAAAAGAATAAAAAGTAAAATTTTGATAAAAGATATATTAGACTTAAGGATATGGGGTTGATTTTGAATTCTCCTTGAAGAAACTGATCCACCCCCAAAAGTAGCCAAATGTTTGAGTTAAAAGTCAGAAATAAAACATATATCTTGGCTATCGGTTTTCTCAGAAATAAAATCCATAAATTTTAGAAAATACATGTATTACTTAGTTGTAACACCCCAAATTTTGTATCCCAAAAAACATGGAATTTTTTTCCTTTTTTTTAAATCATTTTAAAATACTTTTACAAAATTACAGCAGAAAACTAGTTGGGATAAAAACTTGGCGTGTTATGTTCTCATTTACATTCACATTCACACATGCATTTAAATTTAGAAATTTAAACATTCATAAATTGAATAAAGTCTATATATGTCTAAATTAATAATAAAATTCTACTTAACAAATTTAATTAAATATCAGAGTCTTGAGCAATTAAAATTTCTCTCATTCTAAAACACTCAGAGGTTTGAGAAAGGCATGGTTTGATCCCCGTCGCAACCTTCCGCCATCGCATGTGAGCTCACTCACTACCTAAAAACGTTTAAAATCAATAGGGTCAGACAAACAATGTCTTAATAGGGTAGAGCTATTCAAAGCACATAAACTAAAACCAGTAAGCAAGAATTACTTCGATTTTCCATACATTCAATAAGATAAAATACAACACAAATACAAACATGAATTCCTAATATGTCATTTAAATATTCACTCTCGAACTTGCTTTCCATTAATCATTCACTTAAACATGAACAAATAAAGATGCATGCACTTACCATTGCGAAATTTAAACTGTTTGCATGAGTGGCTTTAACATCTTTAATTAAGTTTTTTATTTAAATGATGTATGCTATACCTATATAAATGCACAATCAATTAATGTTATAATTCTTATCCCTATGGATACAAACACAAGCAGTAATCTTAGATCAGTATCACAGCACAGGTGGTGTTTTCAAACAAGGGTGGCTTTGGCCTTGTTGGACACCTGTTATCGTCGCAAAATTTTTCCCTTCCTCTACGAGCGAGAAACGATTCTGCGAGTCAAACCTGACCAAGATTTGAAAAATGGTTTTGAAAATAACTCGCCTTCAATTTTGAAATTTGTGAGAAAATTCTGTAGAATGGGACTCGTCTGTCGGTATGAGGTTCAACCGTTCCTGGCGCCTTTACTAGGGGTAATTGAACCAATAATCAATGTGTGCTTAGCTAGGCTCAAATATCTAAATCATGCTTTATTTCCTAAATGCACAAAGAATCAGGCATGTGCTATGAAATTTGCGAAAAATGTACATTTGAAAAATATGATGCTTGCTTCTAATATTTTGGAAAATACTTGGGAAAAGGAATTCATTGAAAATCCTGAATTATATTGGAAAATATCTCTTGGAAGATGGAGAAATTCATTTTATGAGGGGAAAAGGATAAAAACTGTGTGAGAATTTGATCTTCAAGGAAAATTTTATATGATTCTGAGAAAATTGATAAAATTGAAAAATGTATCAAAGAAGTAGGCGTGTAACCTTATGAAATATTTTTATGATGCAAACTAAATGAGATGAATGAATATAGATTTGAAAGATATTTTCAAAGGAAGTTTGGGGAAATTATTTGAGAAATGCAGTGATTTTGAAGTTAGCCTAAGGCTGTAGGCTGAATGTGGCTTATACGAAGATGACAAATTTGGGTCTCGTTCATATTCTGACTATGGCTATAAATACGAACTCCACCGAGTTTGTCAACTCCCTAAAGCTTATGCACGTGTTATTCGTGTCAACCATAGTGGATTTCAAAAATTTATGAATCATCATTCACCATATATTAAAATTTACGAAAGCAAACTATATGTAATGCACCATATTCTATACAGGAAATGTAAAATCTTTTTCCAATATTACATCTGATATTACATCAAATAATGAATAAGAAAATAAAATAAATGAATACAGTCTTCCACTTGAATAACCATGCAAAACTAAAAAATGAATTTGCACAGATATGTAGGTTTTTCTGGATTTATCTGACAATATCGAGAAATTATCGGATCTTATCCAGATATAAACCCCATTCATACCTCCCTATATAAATATGAGAAATAAGTAGTGCTAATGCATGAAAATACGAAAATGAAAGAGTTGTAAATTCGAAATTGTGACAGAAATGACCAAAATGTCCATGATAACAAGACTATGGCCTTGAAATCAGGGTTTTCAGAAAGAATTTTTATGAAAAATGAGGATTTTGAAAATCAAATAAATGCAAATGGGAATAAAATTAAACATAAGATGCTATGATATGATTATATGCAGGCTAAAACCTTAAAAAGGCTATAATATTACCAAAATATCGAATTCTGCTTGTATTTCGCATGAATTAAGCATCTCTTTTGATAATTTGGCTAAAATGTATATCAATTGAATTCAAAATTACACCAAATTTGTCACGGACGATTATATTGACCCTAAAAATAGAATAGAATAATAAAATCAATTTTTATGACATTATTTTAATATAGAAACCAATTAAAATCCTAAAAATGTATGATTTTTGTCTACACTTCTATGCCTGTCCTAATGTCAGCCAGTTTTTGGATACCAACTTACCATAAAAAATCACCAAATTTTATAAGGTGACAGTAGACAGTTAGAGGGAGATTTTTGCCCTTTATGTGATTCAACCTATGGTCGGAGAATTACAACTCTGGCAACACAAATCGGATTCCAACGAACCTAAAATCAATGAAAAATGACAGGCATACTCTAAAATACTAGGAAAAATAGCAAACATTGTCAAAAAATCCCAAAATTTTAGGTACTGATAGTAGACATCTTGAAAACAAATTCTCCTTTTGACAGACTCTGTATTCGACTTACGGGCCGAGAGCTATGATCGACTTAAGTCGATCTAAAGCTCTGGCGACCTGTAACAAGCTATATGCACTAGCCTGTGTAATCTGATTTTTTGAAAAATAGCAATTTTTATCAAAAAAAATCCAATAAAATCCAGTAAAATCCTAGAGCCTTTTATGAACACACTGTATTTTTCGAATCATTAATTAGATCTCCCATGAGGGAGATCTCGAATTAACATTTTAGCATCTGATATGTACAGTGCTTTCACAGTACTGAAACAAGATCTAATACATCAATTTTTAAGGGAGGCTAAACATCTCAAAATGACCTGGGTCTTTTGCAGAAGATCAAAAATAGATACATGCTTTCAACATAAAATTTGCAAGATTTATGGATGAGGATTTCTACATGAAATAATGACTATATGGCATACACGAATTAAAATCTATGAACTGCTAGGTGAGCATTAAAGAAATCAATGAAATAGGTATAGAATGATGAAATAACTAAATATCCTGCCTAGGACATGCAGCATATATGCAAACAATAGCAAAATCATAAATTAAGAGGGAGGTATAGAGTTTGTTTTTAATATTGTTGTGGGAAGAGAGATCCAATCCATCCATTGGATGGATCCATTCGTTTATATAACCAAACCCACATCTTATACCCTTACAAAATTACTAATGATGCATTTAACCATGTGAATCTAGTTTTTGGACTGGATTTACGCTGAATTTCATAAAAGAAAGGATATAAAAGGCTTTACCTTGGGAAGGGAGGCCTTGCGTGAACCGACTGAAGGAGGAGGCTGCAGCAATGGAGAGGCTGGGGACTTCTCTTGCAACGGCTGGAGTTGCTGCAGTGAGGCTGCTACCAAGTGGAGGTTGGAGCACCTTGAAGAAAGCAGCTATGGTGGCTGCCGCCAAGGAGGAGTCGTGTGATGCTTGGGTGAATTAGAAAGAGGAAGGGGGGTTTAAGGAGAGAGGGTGGCGACAAGGAGAAAGGAAGAAAGGGAGAGGGAAGAAAGGAAAGAAGGGAAGGAAGAAAAGGGAAAGAAAGGAAAGGAAAAAGAGAGGGAAAAGAGAAGAGTTGAAAAAAAGAGAGGGGGGGGAAAGAAAGGAAAGTGGAGAGAGAGAGAGAGAGTCGACCTCTTTGTGAGGTCCACACCCTCTTGTTAGGCTTAAAATAAAATAAAACATAAAATAAAGAAAGAAAAAAAGATTTTCTTAAAAAGAAAGATTTTTTTGTTTTGAAATTTTTGAGTGAGGTCCCACCTTGGCATGGGCCCACACATTATTTTGAAAGGAATAAAATAATAAAATAAAAATAAAAAAATGTGTGGCGCCACCTTGGGGTGGGACCCACACAGTTTTAAAAAAAAAACAAAGGGGTTAAAAATGATTTTCTAAAATTTCCAAAAGAGAATTTTGAACTAAATGATAGTTTTTTTTTTTAAATTAACTTCGGAATTCAGAGTTTTATCTCCCTTGTCAAAGTGGGTCCAGCTTAAAAATTTGAAAATCAAATTTTAAAAAAAAAAAATCCAGATTGTTTTCTTGGGAAAATATTTTGAAATTGAGGGTCCTGGGGGTTAACAAATGGTAAAATGTCAATTTTGAAACCCTGGGTTTGGAAATGATTTTGAAAGTTTTAAAATTCGGATCTAGATTGAAAATTTCCAAAACTGGAGTTCTTGACCTCGAGACATGATGTGCAATAGAATGATGTGAAATGTCATACATTGATATGCAATGACATGCACTGACATGCAATATTTTCAGGAAAATGCACTCTCAGCAAAAGATTTAAAATTTCAAACTTTGGATACAGATAAAATTTTGATATAGCTGAAGATGAATATCTAAGCCAGAATATAGAAATATTGAGAATTTGAAATAAAAATTGGACCTCTGAGTGATGCAGGCTCAGGTGTCAACCCATTTGATCTCCGGAAGTCCCAAAGAAGAGAACTGGTCTCACTGACTGGATGGAGGTGTTTGTAAATGCGAGTGAAAATTTGGGGTGTTTACAGATGCCCCTCTTTGCTACTAAACCGGTTTAGGGCCGAGCTTAGTGGAAAAGAAAAATACATCAAATTTGGGCTATAAAAATGCCTTAGTTAGAAGGATCTGACTGGATATGAGAAGATTAGTACTGATGAAAATGGTAGGTATGAAATGGAGAATGACGAAAAAAGATTCACTCCATAGAAGTGAAGTTCAGGTTTTGCCCTTAACCTGGATGGAATGAAAAATACCTCATATAGAAACGAGGCTCAGGTTTGACCCTTAACCTGATCTGGAGAGGGAAATGATAAATGTCATTTATAGGAGGTAAATTGAAAGGTGAATAAGACAACTTTCCTGAAGAGGAATAAGGCAATGGAAATGGAATTGTAAGAGGCAATCTTGGAAGATGGTTAAGGTAATTCTCTTTGGAGAAGTATCAGATGAATTTTCCATCAATGTGAAATATGAATAAGGCGATCCTTTTGGAAAAGGAATAAGGCAACTCTTTTCGACAATGCGAAAGACGAATAAGACTATACTTTCGAAGAGGAGTAAGGCAACTCTTTTGACAACGCGAAAGATGAACAAGGCAATCTTTTCAACGAGGAATAAGGTCACTCTTTCGACAACACGAAAGATGAACAAGGCAAATCCTTTTAAGGAGAAGTAAGGCAACTCTTTCGACAACACGAAAGATGAACAAGGCAATCTTTTCAAAGAGAAGTAAGGCAACTCTTTCGACAACGTGAAAGATGAACAAGGCAATCTTTTCAAATAGAAGTAAGGCAACTCTTTTGACAATGCGAAAGACGAACAAGGCAATCTTTTCGACGAGGAACAAGGCAACTCTTTCGACAACGCGAAAGACGAACAAGGCAATCCTTTCAAAGGGAAGTAAGGCAACTCTTTCGATAACGCGAAAGACGAACAAGGAAATCTTTTCAAAGAGGAACAAGGCAACTCTTTCGACAATGCGAAAGACAAATAAGACAATCTTTTCAAAAAGAAGTAAGGCAACTCTTTCGACAACGCGAAAGACGAACAAGGCAATCCTTTCAAAGAGAAGTAAGGCAACTCTTTCGACAATGCGAAAGACGAACAAGGCAATCCTTTCAATAGGAAGTAAGGCAACTCTTTCGACAATGCGAAACACGAACAAGGCAATCTTTTCGAAGAGAAGTAAGGCAACTCTTTCGACAACGCGAAAGACGAACAAGGCAATCCTTTCAAGGAGAAGTAAGGCAACTCTTTCGACAACATGAAAGACAAACAAGGCAATCCTTTCAAAGGGAAGTAAGACAACTCTTTCGACAACGCGAAAGACGAACAAGGCAATTTTTTCAAGAAGAAGTAAGGTAACTCCAAGATGTGTCAATATGGACGTCAAGCTATTCACGTCATGCCAGAATAGCAAGAAAATATTGCCAAAATGTTAAAAATTTGTTATTGATTCAAGATAATTGAAAATGATGCACATGGGTGCGAAAAATATCCTTCTTTTTTACCTAAAGTATTGCCTCCAATTGGGCTAACTCCGTAGAATCAAGAATGAAATTCAAAATTGCTTGTAATTGACTTTCTTCAAGGAAGTTATCAATTTCCTTAATATGAGTAGAAAGGAAAGTATTCTTGATATCGTGAAAGCGATTGGTAAAAAGATATTGATAAAAGAATTTCACAAAATTAAAAAATATTCTTGGCAGATTTGGCAGTTTGATATCCTGAATTTTCCCATGATGATCTTTTTGCACTCTTGCTGAGACAAAATTTGAGCTCTCTTGGGGTTTTGCAAAAATTTCATCGCATCCGCCTTCAACTTGGAGATGCTCTAATTTTCCCTAGAAGGACACGTCACAAAACCTTCAACTTGGAGATAATCTGAATCTTCATTGATCCCAAGGATTATATTGATTAAATAGTCTCTTAAATTGAAATCTCTTTTTGATGATAGCCTTGATCAAGTATCTTTTAGGGATTGGCGAGAGGTTCATTGCATCAGTCTTCAACTTGACGATGATTTGAACTTTCCCTAGAAGAACATGTCACATGCTCCTTCAACTTGGAGATGATCTGAGTCTTTTTTGGCTCCGGAGGTCTGACACGTCTATCATCTTTAACTCGACAATAGTTGGGAGATCTCTTTTGCAGATAAATAATTGCATATGGATAATTATTGAAGAGATGTTGAAATTGAGTGGTTTTTTCTTTATCACCCAGGATATTTTCACTGCCTCATTTTTACAAGAATGGTCTTTAAAGATGTTTCATAGCTACGATCAATATCGATCACTTACGGCTTTACGACAACATTGAATTTTCCTCACTGGCCATATCAACGATTTATCCTTCATCCCTTTGGTTGGCCAAGAGAAAGATTTTGAATTTTGAATCCTTCTTCGCAAAAGCTTTACCTTTTTGGAAGGAATGCAGAACGTAATCTGAGATAAAGATTTGTGCAATAAAGATTTTGAAATCAACAAATACTTGATGACAAGTTGGCAAAATGTTCTTGAAATCCTGTGCGGCAGAGAGCATCTGAATTTTGACTCAACGTATCCATGACAAAAATTCTCCTCTCTTTTCCCCAAAGGAGAGACTCGGGCTTAGCCCTTACCTGAATGGGGAAATTGATAACCCAAAGGTTGAAATTGGATGACCCAAAGGTCGAAATTGGTTGACCCGAAGGTCGATATTAAGAAATTGAGTGACTCGAAGGTCGAAATTGGAGATTGAATGACTCGAAGGTCGAAATTGGAAATTGAATGACCTGAAGGTTGAAATTAGAAATTGAATGACCCGAAGGTCAAAATTGGAAGATTGAATGACCCGAAGGTTGAAATTGGAAATTGAATGACCCGAAGGTCAAAATTGAAAATTGGGTGACTTGATGGTCTGGAAATCGGCACTAAGCCTGACGGTTAGTACGATGACTATACCTGAGAGACCAACTGATGTGACCAATGAGCAAGACACTAACACGAGGGCTAGATTTTGGAAGAATACTCGTATGAGCGCTGGATTTTGAGAATATACTAGTGTGAACACTTAATTTTAAAGTGTACCAGTGTGAACACTGGATTTTGAAAATGATCCAGTACGAGCGTTGGATTTTGAAAATGAACCAGTGTAAAAACTGGATTTTGAAAATGAACCAGTACGAGCACTAAATTTTGAAAATGTACCAGTACGAGCACTGGATTTTGGAAAATAGACCAGCACGAGCACTGAATTTTGAAAATGAACCAGTCCAAGAACTGTTTTTTGAAAATGAACCAGCATGAGTATTGGGTTTTAGAAAATGAACCAGTACGAGCACTGGATTTTGAAAATGAACCAATGTAAGAATTGGTTTTTGAAAATAAACCAGTGCGAGCACTGGATTTTAAAAAATAGACCAGCATGAGCACTAGATTTTGAAAATGAACCAGTGTAAGAACTGGTTTTTTAAAATGAACCAGCACGAGCACTGGGTTTTAGAAAATGAACCAATACAAGTACTAGATTTTAAAAATGAACCAGTGTAAGAATTGGTTTTTGAAAATGAACCAGTACGAGCACTAGATTTTGAAAAATAGACCAGTACGAGCACTGGATTTTGAAAATGAACTAGTACGAGCACTGGATTTTAAAAATGTACCAGTACGAGTACTGGATTTTACTTAACACTCGAATTTTGGAAGGAGATCGGCGTTCCAAAGATATTTGGGAATTGTGATGGGAATGATTGTCGGGGTCTCAGGATTATCCCTTATTCTGAATGGGTATATTGATGCAAATTCATGTAGATCCATGCAAATGAATGCGGATAAATATGAATGTAAATAGATGCAAATGAATGTGAAATTAAGGTAAATGGGTGCATATGCATGCAAAGTGAGAGATTTGTTTAATTCTGCCTTTGAAAACAATTTTTAAAAAAAAATGCCCTAGTGTAATGGGGGAAGAAGATTTTAAACAAAAAGATAAATGATTGATGTTTAAAGAACGCTCTCTGAAGGTGACAAAGCAATTGACTTTTGATTGATTCAGGAGGGACAATGAAGAAAGTCATTCCTCATGAATGGACATTTTGCAGAGAACCAGAACAAAAGGTGGTTGTAAACACCCTAAATTTTTCTCATCCATTCTCAGATACCCCCCCTCGTGTAGGTGCCAACCCTGGTAGGTCAGTGTAGGAGTCAAACCCCGAGTCTGTTTTAGAAAACTACCATTTTACCCACCTTTATTAGGAAAATTATCATTTTACCCCTAGGTTATCCTGAGATCCCAGTCAGTCAGAGTCGACCAAGCTCATCTGTAAGCTCAAAACAGTTAGAATGTCAGTCATTTCAAGCTCACCCGAGCTCACAGTGAGCAGATCATGTTCATTTTTTACCATTCCTGCCAAAATAGAATTGTTTCTTCAGAAATGAGCCCATTTCTCACTCAAATCCAAGCCATTTGACTCCAAGTCAGTCATTCCCAGTCAATCATATTCCTCTGAGTCTAGCTTGAGCACACCAAGAGTTCAAGTGCTCTAGTTTCAGTTCAAAACCACTTTCGAGTGTCTAGGAGCCCATTTTAGCTCTTTTAGCTGAAATTTAGCTGAGTCAAGCCAGTTGAGCTAGTGTTTGAGCTTCAATTTTAGTTCATCTTAGTGTTACTGATCTTTGTTCCAGCTTAAACCCAACTCTGGTCTGTAATTCACTTCACTCTAGTGATCATTTCTCACCATTTCTCTAAAAATGACAACTTTTCTTCACAATTCAGTCTAGGAGTTCATTTGAGTCAGTACGTTGTCAGTCCATTTGAGTTCTGAAACTCTAAAACTCAGCTCAATCCAGTTCATCTCAGTTCAATCCAGCTCAAACCCTCCATCTTCAGTGTCATTCTGGCCCGATAGAGCCCGAAAACCATTTCTCAAACCATTTTGCCTATTTTTGTTAGAATTATCACTTTTTAAACTGGTACAAGTATCAATCGGGGTTTAATATACAAATTTCTTCATTCAGGGTTAGTATTTTGCATGGCATTTCATATCATTTCTCGTTATTTTTACTCATAACATTTTATCACATTTTATTTTATTTCATTTTCGAGATCCAGAACTCCAGTTTTATAAATTCCAATCCAGATTGAGTTTTAAAAGTTTTCAAAAATCAATTTCAACCCCTGGGTTTCCAAAATTGACATTTTTACCCCCAAGATTCTAAATTTGGAAATATTTTCTCGAGAAAAACAATCTGGAATCCTTTCAAACTCAAATTTTCAAATTCTAAACTGGATTTGCTTCGCAACGGGGTATGAAATTTCAAATTCGGAGCACGTTTTAAAAACTGCCAAAAATAACTCGTTTTGTCTAGAAACTTTCTAAAAAGACTATTCTACCCCTATGATCCTCAAAATGATTTTTGAAATGGAAAATGAGCCCACTCTGAGATGGATTTTCCATTCACTTCTTCTTTTTAATAAAAAAAATTTATAATATATATATATACTTTTTTTTAAAATTTTCACCATTTTTTATTATTATTTTATTTAAGTGGGACCCACAAGGGGGTCAACCCATTTTTCCCTCTTCTTTCCATTTTCTTTCTCCCTTTCTCTTTCCTTCTTCTTCTTCATTTCTTTGCTTTTTCTTTTTCTCCTCCTTTCTTTTCCATCTTCTTTCTTTCTTCTTTTCCTTTCTTCCTTTCTCCTCTTCCTTCGTTCCCTTCTCCATCTCATTCACGTACAGCTCCTTTTTCTTCCCCTCTTCTTTTTTTCTCTTATTTTCTTCCTTATTTCTTTCCTTTTCCCTTTTTTCCCTATTTCCTTCTCCTTCTTTTCTTTCCTTCTTTCTTTCCCTCTCTTTCATCCTCTCTTTATTACCTCATCTTTCTTTCCATTCCCCAAGGGATCTCACGGTTGCTTCCCATTCACGCACACATCTCCTCTCTCATTAAACCCATCTTTTATTAAAACTTAGGGAGTTGATTTTATTTCTCCCTATGTCATTAACCCAACACCCCACGGTGCATCATCTGCCATATAGCTGCATCCCTTCTAATTCTCCCGCCCAGCCACCTTTTGCTCCAATCGGCTCTAACAGCAACCACCTCCAACACCATCACCTTCATCTGGCGCCATCTCCACCTCAAGCTACAACCACCTCCAAGTTGCAGCCACCAATAGCTTCGCTCCAAGCTTCTCTTCCAGTAGTCGATCCACCTTGATTGCAGCCACCGGATCCACAACCTCATCTCGACCAAGATTCTAGCCACCTTGAAGCCCAGCTGCAGGCCTCCCATATCACCATCTTCCTTGGTGTAGCCGATCCAAGCCTTCTCCATTAGAAGTCAAAACCATCCAAGGTAAAGCTCCTTGATTGCATGGAGTAGATAAAGGTTTCTATGAGGTTTTGCATGAATCTAAGGAGAATCCAGTTCTAAACTGGATTTACGGTTTTCAAAGCTTTGATTTTTAATAAAATGAAAAGTATGTTCATTCATGTTAATGGCTATGCAAATAGGGGATCCATCCGATGGATGGATCGGATCCCCTAATACCAATAGCGGAAATCAAATATGATTTACATGCCTCCTTGATCTTTTTCTTGACTTTATCCATATTTTTAGGTAGATTTCATGTCTTTCTTCATGTTACATTTATTTTGTTTTTATCTTTTTATGCTATTTAGTATGATCTCATTAAAATGTCATTGATAGCACATGGTTTTGATTTTAGGCATGTAGTCCCATCATCATTTTATGCATAAATTTTTATCAATAAATTCTGGAAAAATTATTTGTGAGTGTCTTAGTTTATTTATGATATCCTGCTACAAATTCGAATCCATTCGGGTTTTAGAACCTCATTGAACAAATAAAATTCCAATTCAGGTTTTGATCCTCCTAGAATTTCCATATTCCATTTTAGCAGATTTGAGGATCCGAGATCTCCCCCATGGGAGAACCAAATCCTCCTCTAAAAAATGTTGTAGATCCCTATTAAAACCTAGTATTTTCTAGTATTTTTTTGGATGTTTCTATAAAGATCCAGTTTCTGCTAAAAATCCAATTTCCCAGACCTTTATAAAAATCTTGATTTCTGCTTGTCAGGGTCTAGATCGACCCTAATTGGCTGTGACGCTTCAATCCGTAGATCGGATGTCAAAACTTTCAACAGCGGAGTTTTTCCTAGTAAATGCTCTGTCATTTTCCAGGATTTTAGGATTTTTAGGGTTCGGAATCCTAGTTTTCCAGATTTTTTAAGTTTCTTAGCCAAATCCCTGTTAGTTAGATTTTATCAAAATTAGAGGTCTGATAATCCTCCGTGTCCATCCAATCTGTAAGTCCAATGTAAAAATAGACAAAATAGGATTTGTTCCTATGTGTGTTAGGGTTATTCTCCTAAAATTTCAGAGGTTTTGGTTTCTGTTTACTATTTGTTTTCAATTTTTTGTAAAAACCTATCAGTCTTCCCTAAGTCCTAGAATCGCCAGATTCCGATTCAACTTGACGGAGCTGTCAAGCTCTGACCATAGGTCAAAACCAAAAGCTGTAAAAGGAACAAATCTTTGCCTAACTATCCTCTGTCACCCCAAAAAAAATTAGGAATTTTTATGGTAGGTTAGTACCTCAAATTTGGTTTTCATTAGGTTAGGTTTAGAATTTTAGGCAAAAATCTTGTTTTTTAGGATTTTTAATTAATTTCTATATTAAAAAAATATCAAAAAGATAGATTTTCGGATTCCATATTGTTTTTACAGGTAGTCTAGGTGTCCATGCCAAATTTAGTGTAATTTAGAGCTCATTTGTCATTTGTGTTAGTTTATTTTTAAATTCAAAGGTAAAAATCAAGCGAAAATCAAGTTAAATTCAATATTTTGTGATGTTTTTGCCATTTTAGGGTTTTTGTCATGTGAATAAGCATATAGTATCATATTAGGGTTAATTCCAATATCATTTGTATTTTACATTCCAAATTTGTACAAAAATTATTTCAGAAAACCCAGGTTTCAAGGCCATAGTCTTGCTATTGGGGGCATTTTGGTTATTTTGACTTCAATTTCGAAATTCCAATTTTTAATTATCTAAATTTTCATTCATATCATAAAATTGCATCATATTGTGCATTATTTTATTTCATTTTATTTTCAAATTTCCAAATTTTACAAAAAAACTTTTAGAAAACCCTGATTTCAAGATCACCAGGGGTATTTTGGTTATTTTTACTTCAAGTTCAAATTTCCAAGTTTATTTTCAAATTTGATTACTTATTTCTCATGTTTATATCAAAGGGGGTATGATTTGGGTTTATATCTGAATAATATCCGATAATTTCAAATGTTTTCGGATAAATCCAAATAAACCTACATTTCTGTGCTAACTTGTTTTTCAGTTTTGTAGGAACATTCAAGAAGAAAATTTAGTTATTTTATTTCTTTTCCTTTATTCAATTCAATGTAATATCAGTTGTAATATTTGGAATAAGATTTACATTTCCTGCATAGAATAGGACTGCATTGCATATAGTTTAATTCTGCAAATTTCAATATCTGATGTATCATTCATGCACATTTTTCCAAGTCCACTATGGTTGACACAAATGACACATGCACAAGCTCTTAGGGAGTTCACAAACTTGGTGGAATTCATATTTATGACCATAGTCAGAATACGAATGAAACCCAGATTTGTGATCTTCGTATTAGCCACATTCAGCCTACACTATTAGGCTAACTTCAAAAATGCACTGCATTTCTCAAAACTCAAAAGGATTTTCTCAATTCCTCAAAGAAATATCTTTCAAATCCATATTCGTTCATTTCAATCATTTCAGACAATCATATGCTTTCAATTCAATTCAGAAATCGATTTTCTCAAAATCTTCTAAGTCTTTCTCAGGAATTGACTTTCTCAACAATTCTAAGTTTTCAAATGGTATTCCAAAGTATTTTCCAAGTTCAAATCATGATTTTCCAATGTTTTAACATTCTCAATATTATTTTCAAAGTTCAAAAATCAATTTTCTCAAAGTTCAACTTTTCCTGAGAATCCATTTTCCAATGCAAATTTCTGATTTCCAATCAAATTCAAAGATTTTCTTAGGAATTCCCTTTTCAAACACTTTTTCAGTCATTTTCCTTAATTTTTCAAAGCAAACATCATATTTCCCAAACTTGCATCTTTTCAAAATTTCATAGCACATGCCTGATTCTTTGTGCATTATAGAAAAATAGAGCATAATTTAGATAATTTAACTTAGTCAAAGCACACATTTGATCCTTGGTTCGATTACCCCTGGTAAAAGCACCAGGAACGGTTGAACCTCGTACCGACAGGCAGATCCCATTCCACAGAATTTTCCCATAAATTTTCAAAATGGAGGCGAGTAATTTTCAAAACCATATTCAAAAGTTTGGTCGAGTTTGACTCGCAGAATCGTTTCTCTCTCTCGTGGAGGGAGGGAAAAAATTTTGCGATGAGAACAGGTTTGGCGACCGTGATAGGATCTGTCTTTGTCTGATCAACTATGTGCTTTGACTTAGCTCAATCATCAAAATCGTGTTCGATGGAATGTCAACTTTTATTTTCTGATATCATGTGAACCTAGGAGCCTAGACTTGAACCCAGCTGACATGGACTACATGTAGACTAGGTATAGTTTGGTAGAACCAATTGAGGAGAATTATCCATGCTCGCATAGACTTAGGTCTGAAATACAACACTCCTCAATCTAGGATTTTCTTGAAAACAATGTTTGCTCCTTCAAAGTTTTCAAAATTCTATCTCTTTAGGTCTTAGAGCACTCTATTTGCTTGCATGTGATCATTTTTCAAAAACCACCCCACCTATGTCTACTCGGTCTTCACGTTGTTGGGCTTTCTTCCAAAACCATAATTTGGGACAAAGCCTCACAACTGGGCCACTCATTTGGGCTAACGCCCCCCTGCCACGTACCAAGGGCCATAGTCCAACATATATCGGCAAGCGCTCAAGGATATTAGAAAAACACAAGCCTAGAACTAGAGATGAATTTCTATGCCACGTACATTGAGCCTCGGCTCGAGTATATCGGCATAGCATGATTGGACAAAGATGATCTAAGCCTAGAGTTAGGATTGAGGTCCTACAGCTATTTTCAAAATTGATGCATTTTAGAGTCAGCTTCTTAGGGAGTGCTAAATGTGTATAATTGTTTATGCAGGACATGATTGAATGCATTCTCCTTTTATTTCTCATTTTCCTTTTATTTTCCTTTTACATCATTTTCCAAATTTCATCTATTTTTCCAACAATTTTATCAAAACCTTGGACAATTTTCAAAAAAACTCATATTTTTCCTCAAAAAGTCCAGGCGATTTCCCTTTTCCTACCTTTCCTCTAGATCTCAAATTTCCAGCTTTATCCTGCCTGTAATTTTTCAAATGTTCAAATTTTGTTTTCCAAATTCTATCCAAAATTTTCATCTCTTTTATCATCCTCAATATCTCCTTCATCATTTACCTTTCTTCCAAAAATTCTTCAATCTAAACCATCCCTTCATTCTGCAGAGAGCAATTGCAATTCTTCATGGTGTTGACGAGGCCAGAAAAGAAAACTACACCAGTCGAGTACATCATATACTCAACGGCCTCAGAAGAAGAGATGGACTCCCTCTAGTCAGTCAAGAGCCAAGGTCAGCAAGCCAAGGATGACATTGATTCACAGATGTACGCCCTACTCCAAAAAATGATGAAAAAGATAATGAGTGAACAGGCTGGAGCTAGTTCAAAGAAGATTTTCCTCAAGAAGAAGGTCAAGGATCGGACAGTCGAGAAGCTGGTAGAGATATCCAAGAGGCATACTCAATATGAGGATACTTCCGATGAAGTTGAATAAGCGGACAACACTGATGAAGAGTATGAAGCCCAGCAAGTGTTTCAAAGATCCCCTCATAGACAAGGGATAGCCTATAAATTGAAGAATCAACCAATGGCTGATCCAGTCCAAGTACAATTGAAGGAAATGGCTGAGATGATTAAAGATTTGCAAGCCCGCGACAAGGGCAAGAAGGTCTTCATGACCAAAGACCTCTATGAGAGCATCACCCCTGTCAGGAATAATCAAGATTCAAAAAAGAAGACAAATTTCACCTTCTTCGCCAATGCCAACCACAATGATTGCAAAGATAATAAGGGCAATCAGACACGTCAGAAAGAAAAATCTTCAAAGTAGAGTGAAAAATTGAGTCAACAGAAAGAGAAGATAAAACATGATGGTGGGGGTTACGATCGTGAATTTACTCCTCTAGATCAGCTCCTTGAAAAAATCCTTGAATACATGCTGGTCAAGAAAATGGTTAAACTCTCAAAGATTGCTAATCCTTCTGTCACAAAAGGCAAATGAAAAGATCGATTTTGCAAATTCCACCGAACAACGGGGCACGATATTGAACAATGTTTTGTCTTCAATAACATTGTCCAAGATTATATCAATAAGAATTTCTTCATTGAGGATGAGAAAGAATGTCAGTCAACTGTTTCGGCCAAGTCTCAGCATAAATCAAGCACTCGGCAAGAGGTACAGCATGACGATCGGAACCAGGACCGCAAGATGGCCCCATTGGATCAAATACTCGAGCGCTTCTTGGAATACATGCTCATAAAAGATATAGTCAGACCTCCGAAGGCGTACTTCACTCCTTCTGCCAACAATAGCAATGGTAACCAAAAAAATCATGATGACCATTTAGAGGGATCCGAGGACCAAAAGGGAAAGGTCACCAACAATGATAAGCCTCTTCAATATTGTCCTCAGCATGAAAAGAAAGATCAGGGAAAGCCAAAGCGCAAGGATTGGAGTACTGATTGAAAGTTCACCCCCCTCGACCAGACACTCAAGAGTATTTTGGAATACATGCTCACAAGAGATATGATCCATTTACCTAAAGCAGTTAATCCCACAGCAATCATGGGCAGATTCAAAGAAAAGTTCTGCAAATTTCATCGGGCAGTAGGGCATGACATAGAGAATTGTTTCGTTCTGAAGAATATCATTCAAGATTGCATCGACAAAAATCTCCTTGTTGAAGATGCGGAAGACACTAGTCGGCTATCTTAATCAAACTTTTCCAAGAAACTGACAATGCCGAGGTTATGTCATTTTGCTTTTGTCATTTTGAAGGGACAATATAGTCCAAGTTCTCTTATCGATCTGTTATTTCTCTCTTCAATGCATTAATAAATTATCAATTTTCCTCATAACTTGGCACCATATTCTTGATATATTATTGCTTTTTTCCTTTCCTTGCAATATGTCTTCTTATAAGGAGTGATATTCTTCAGGATGCCTCTCTAATCAATCAAAAAGTCAGTTGCTTTGTCAATTATCTTCCTTTTATCCAAAATTTGCTTCCCCTATTACACTGGGGCATTTGTTTTTTTGTTTTTTTTTTTTTTACTTCAAAATGTTCTATATACAGGCAAGATCAAATAAATCTCTCATTTTGCATGCATGTGCACCCATTTATATCATTTTGCATTCATTTGCATTTGTATCCATATGCATCGAATTCATACCCATTCAGGATAAGGGATAAATCCTGAGGCCCCGACAGTTGTCCAAGCCAGCATGAGGGTGAAGATTGAAAATCTTCCATCAGAATCAACTGGTACTCTTTCAAAACCCAGTGTTTGTGCTGATAATTTTTTAAAATCCAGTGCTCGTGTTGATACTTTTTCAAAATTATGTGCTTGTGCTGGTATTTTTCTAAATCATGTTTTACTAGTTGAAACTCTTAAATCTGATTTTGGTTTTCTTCCTAATCAATGTTTTTAAATCCAATTTATATTGGTCTAATTTTCCTACCTTCAGATCCTAGAATTGGTCTAGAAGATCTGAGTTCCGACCCAAATTTTCTTCCAAATCCAATTCAAATGTCTAGAATTGGTCTAGAAAATTAGAGTTTTGACTCAAATTTTCTTCCAAATCCAATTCAAATGTCTAGAATTGGTCTAGAAAATTAGAATTCTGACTTGGATTTTCTTCCAAATCCAATTCAAATGTCTAGAATTGGTCTAGAAAATTAGAGCTCCGACTCGAATTTTCTTCCAAATCCAATTCAAATGTCTAGAATTGGTCTAGAAAATTAGAGTTCTAACTCGAAATTTCTTCCAAATTCAATTCAAATGTCAAAATCGGTCTAGAAAATTAGAGTTTCGACTCAAATTTTCTTCTAAATCCAATTCAAATGTCAAGAATTGGTCTAAAAAATTAGAGTTCCGACTCAAATTTTCTTCCAAATCCAATTCAAATGTCAGAATCTGTCCAGAAATTTAAAGTTCTGACTTGAATTTTCTTCCAAATCCAATTTGCTTAGCTTTCCTTTAAAGGTTTGAACTCCTACTCAAACTTTTCTGTAATTTAGTAATTGGTCTAGAAGATCCAAGTTCTGACTCAAATTTTCTTTCAAAATCCAATTCATTTAGTTTTCCCTTGAAGATTTGAATTCTGATTCAAATCTTCCTGTCAAATCCAGTTTAGCATTGGTCCTTTCGAACCCAGTTTAGCACCTGGTCCTTTTAAACCCAGTTTAGCACTGGTCCTTCTAAACCCAGTTTAGCACATGGTCCTTCTAAACCCAGTTTAGCACCTGGTCTTTCAAAACCCAGTTTAGCACTGCCTTCTAAACCCAGTTTAGCACCTGGTCCTTCTAAACCCAGTTTAGCACCTGGTCCTTCCAAACCCAGTTTAGCACTGGTCCTTTCAAACCCAGTTTAGCACTGGTCCTTTAACCAAATTTGGTTTAGCATCGGTCCTTCCAAACCCAGTTTAGCACTGGTCATTCTAAACCCAGTTTAGCACCTGGTCCTTCCAAACCTAGTTTAGCACTAGTTCTTTAACCAAATCCGATTTAGCATCGGTCCTTCCAAATCCAGTTTAGCACTGGTCCTTCCAAAAACCAATTTTTTAAATTGGTTCTTTTGAAACCCGGTTTAGCATCAGTCCTTCCCAAATCCAATTTTCAAATTGGTCCTTTTGCAAAATCTAACATTGCATTGGTTATTTTACCAGTTTCTATATGTGTATTGGTCATTCTTTCAAATTCAATCTTTATATTAATTCCAATTCCTAATTTTGACCTTTAGGTCACCCAATTCTCAATTTTGACCTTCAAGTCATCCAATTTTCAATCTCCAATTTCCAATTTCGACCTTTTGGTCACCCAATACCAATTTCAATCACTTTCTCTTGCGAGAGACCCTTTTTACAGGGAGAGTTCGAGGGAGCTCATTCTTTTCGCATGCTATCCTTTGTTCACTTAGCCCCTTTTCAAGGAGAATTTAAAGGGATTCACGTCTTTGTGAACCATTTGCAAAATAATTTCCAATTTTACACAAGGAACTCTGATTTCAGGGAGAGCTTTGACGGAGGCTCGCTTTCCTTGTGCCCCCCCCCCCCTAAATTTTCATACTAGGCCATTTTGTCATGAAAGACCCTCTTTTCAGGAAGAGTATGATGGACTCGCTCTTTCATGACCAATTCACTGACCTCACCATTATTGGCCCCTTTCTGTAAGAGAAGCATAATGTTAGAAAGTTTTGACGAAAGCTTAATTTCTCTTCGAAAGTTTGTTTTGCAAGCACCTCCTCTTCAGGGAAGAGAGGAGTATTTTCTATTTTCCATTTCTGAATCTTCTTCTTTGGGAAAAGAAGAAGAGAATTTTTGCCATGGATGCATTAAGGCGGACTCCAATGCTTGCTTTCACCAAGGATTTCAAGAACATTTTATCAATTTGTCATTAAATATTTGTTGATTTTAAAATCTTTATTACACAAAATCTTTATCTCAGAATACCTTCAGCATTACTTTTGAAAGATCAAAGCTTTCATGAAAAAGGATTCAAAATTTAAAATCTTTCTATTGGCCAACCAAAAGGATGAAGAATAAATCCTCGACATGGCCAGCAAATAAAATTTAATATTGTTGCAAAGCCATAAGTGATTGATATTGATCGCAGACAATGGCACATTTTTAAAGATCATTCTTGTAAAGACAAGGTAGTCGAAATATCCTGGGTGATACAGAAAAAATTGCTCAATTTCCATACCTCCTCAATAATTTAAGTTGTAATTAAATATCTGCAAAAGAGATCTCTCAATCATCGTCGAGTTGAAGGCTGGTGGATGAGTTAGACCCCTAAGGCGAAAGAAGATTTGGATCATCTCCAAGATGAAAGAGTTTGTGACGAATCTTTCCAGGGAAAGTTCAGATCACCGCCAAGTTGAAGGTGAATGCGACAAACCTCCTGACAAACCCTAAAAGATATTTAATTTCTGCTATCATCAAGAGATTTTCCAACCAATGAGCCAATACCATCAGTATAATTCCTGAAACAAAGAAGGGTCAGAACATCTCCAAGTTGAAGGAGTTTATGACGTACCCTTTCAAAAAAAAAGGGAGAAAAGTCAAAGCATCTCCAAAATGAAGGATGATGTAATCCCCAAAAACCCAAGAGAGCTCCAATTCTGTCAAAAAAAAAGGGGAGTGCAAAAAAAAAAGATCATCATGAGAAAAGAATCCCAGGATATCAAACTGCCAAGCCTTCCAAGAATCTTCTTTAATTTTGTGAAATTCTTTTATCAATATCCTTTCACCAATTGTTTTCACAATGAGAATTTTTTTTTCTTTTCCGTTTATATCCAGGAAATTGATAGCTTCCTTGAAAGAAAGCCAATGGCAAGCAATTTGAATTTGAATCTTGATTCTACGGAGTTAAGCCCAATTAGAGGTAATACTTCAGGTTGAAAAGAGGAAATATTTTCACACCAATGTGCATCATTTTCAATTATTTTGAATTAACAACAATTTTCAACATTTTGACAATATTTTCTAGTTATCCTAACATGAAGTGAAAGCTTGAAGTTCATCTTTAACACATCCTGACACCATTTGTCATCCCTTGTTAGGACTTGATAATGAGAGTTTTCAAGATTCCTTCCCTTCTTTGGTATAATTTAAGCGCCTGGGCTCTCAGATTTGCACACTTCTCTGTGTCCCCACTATCCCACCATAGACAGTCCAATTTCGGCTTGAGGTTAAGCCACCAATCATTTTCTCGCAAAAGGTCATCAATTTCAAAACTTATTTAGTCTCAGTAATGAGGCACCCAAAATCAAACCCCCAATTTCATTCTTTTGCAAAACCCTTATCGGATTCATTGTGCGGAAGTCAGAAGGTTCCATCATAGGTTCTTCTTTTGAGAATCTCATCGTTTTCATTTTCTCGGTCAGGTTAAGGGTTAAACCAGAGCCTCATTTTGATGAGGAATTTCATCTCCCGGTCAGGTTAAGGGTCAAGCTGAAGCCTCGTTTCTACACGAGGTATTTTTCGTCTCATACAGGTTAAGGGCAAAAACCTGAGCTTCATTTCTTTGAAATAAATCTTTCTTCTTCATTCTTCATTCTTTATTTCATACCTACCATTTTTATTAGGGCTAATCTTCATATCCAGTTAGATCCTTCTAATTGTGGCATTTTTATAGCCCAAATTTGGTGTGTTTTTCTTTGCCACTAAGCTCAGCCCTAAACCGGCTTAGTAGCAAAGAGGGGCATCTGTAAACACTCTAAATTTTCCTCATCCATTCTCAGATACCTGCCCTCGTGTAGGTGCCAACCCTGGTAGGTCAGTGTAAGAGTCAAACCCTGAGTCTCTTTTAGAAAACTACCATTTTACCCACTTTTATTAGGAAAATTATCATTTTACCCTAGGTCGTTCTGAGACCCCAGTCAGTCAAAATAAACCAAGCTCATCTGTAAGCTTGAAACAGTTAGAATGTCAGTCATTTCAAGCTCACATGAGCTCACAATGAGTAGATCATGTTCATTTCTAACCATTCCTGCCAAAATGGGATCATTTCTTCAAAAATGAGTCCATTTCTCACTCAAATCCAAGCCAATTGTCCCCGAGTCAGTCAGTCATATTCCCCTGAGTCTAGCTTGAGCTCACCAGGAATTCAAGTGCTCTAGTTTCAGTTCAAAACCACTTCTGAGTGTCTAGGAGCCCATTTTAGCTCTTTCAGCTGAAATCAAGCTAAGTCGCGTCAGTTGAGCTACTGTTCATGCTTCAATTTTAGTTCATCTTAGAGTTACTGATCTTTGTTCCATCTCAAATCCAACTCTGGTCTGTAATTCACTTCACATTAGTGACCATTTCTCTAAAAATGGCAACTATTATTCATAATTCAGTCTGGGAGTTCAATTGAGTCAGTATCTTGTCAGTCCATTTAAGTTCTGAAACTCTAAAACCCAGCTCAATCCAGTTCATCTCAGTTCAATCCAGCTCGAACCTTCCATCTTCAGTGTCACTGTGGCCTGATAGAGCCCGAAAACCATTTCTCAAACCATTTTGCCCATTTTTGTCAAAATTATCACTTTTTAAACTGGTACAAGTATCAATTGGGGTTTAATGTCCAAATTTTTTCATTTAAGGTTAGCATTTTGCACGGCATTTTATATCATTTCTCGTTATTTTTTTTCATAACATTTTATCACATTTCATTTCATTTTCGAGATCTAGAACTCCAGTTTTATAAATACCAATCCAGATTGAGTTTTAAAAGTTTTCAAAAATGAATTTCAACCCTTGGGTTTACAAAATTAACATTTTTATCCCCAGGATTCTAAATTTGGAAATATTTTCTCGAGAAAAACAATCAAGATTCCTTTTAAACTCAAATTTTCAAATTCTAAACTGGATTTGCTTCGCAACGGAGTATGAAATTTCAAATTCGACGCTCATTTCAAAAACTAGCAAAAATAGCTCAACTTGTCTAGAAACTTTTTAAAAAGACTATTCTACCCCTATGATCCTCAAAATGAATTTTGAAATGGAAAATAAGTCCACTCTGAGATGGCTTTTCCATTCACTTCTTCTTTTTAATAAAAAAAAATATAATATATATATATATATATAATCTTTTCTTTTATTTTCACCATTTTTTATTATTATTTTATTTAAGTGGGACCCACAAGGGGGTCAACCCCTTTTCCCCCTTCTTTCCTTTTTCTTTCTCCCTTTCTCTTTCCTTCTTCTTCTTCCTTTCTTTCATTTTTCTTTTTCTTCTCATTTCTTTTCCTTCTTTTTTCTTTCATCTTTTCCTTTCTTCCTTTCTCCTCTTCCTTCTTTCCCTTCTCCTTCTCATTCACGTACAGCTCCTTTTTCTTCCCCTCTTCTTTTTCCTTCTTCTTTTCTCCCTTCTTTCTTTCCTTTTCCCTTTTCTTCCCTCTTTCCTTTCTTCTCCTTCTTTTCTTTCCTTCTTTCTTTCCATCCCTTTCTTCCTCTCTTTATTACCTTTTCTTTCTTTCCATTCCACAAGGGATCTCACGGCTTCCCATTCACGCACACCTCTCCTCTCTCATTAAATCCATCTTTCATTAAAACTTAGGTAGTTGATTTTATTTCTCCCTAAGTCATTAACCCAACACCCCACGGTGCATCATCTCCCACATAGTTGCAGCGCTTCTAGTACTCACGCCCAGCCACCACCCTTTGCTCCAATCGGCTCCAACAGCAACCACCTCCAACACCATCACCTCCAGCCACACCAAGGTGGTGGCATAGCAGCACCACCACCTTCAGCTGGCGCCATCTCCACCTCAAGCTACAGTCACCTCCAAGTTGCAGCCACCAGCAGCTTCGCTCTAAGCTTCTCTTCCAGCAGCCGATCCACCTTGATTGCAGCCACCGGATCCACAACCTCATCTCGACCAAGCTTCCAGCCACCTTGAAGCCCAGCTGCAGGCCTCTCATATAAGCATCCTCCTTGGTGTAGCCGATCCAAGCATTCTCTATTAGAAGTCAACACCATCCAAGGTAAAGCTCCTTGATTGCATGGAGTAGATAAAGGTTTCTATGAGGTTTTGCATGAATCTAAGGTGAATCCAGTTCTAAACAGGATTTACGGTTTTCAAAGCTTTGATTTTGAATAAAATGAAAATCGTGTTCATTCATGTCAATGGCTATGCAAATGGGGGATCCATCTGATGGATGGGTCGGATCCCCTAACACCAATAGCCGAAATCAAATATGATTTACATGCCTCCTTGATCTTTTTCTTGACTTTATCCATAGTTTTAGGTAGATTTCATGTCTTTCTTCATGTTACATTTATTTTGTTTTTATCTTTTTATGTTATTTAGTATGATCTCATTAAAATGTCATTGATAGCACATGGTTTTGATTTTAGGCATGTAGTCCCATCATCATTTTATGCATAAATTTTTATCAATAAATTCTGAAAAAATTATTTGTGAGTGTCTTAGTTTATCTGTGATATCTTGCTACAATTTTGAATCCATTCAGGTTTTAGAACCTCATTGAACAAATGAAATTCCAATTTGGGTTTTGAACCTCCTGGAATTTCCATATTCCTATTTAGCAGATTTGAGTATCCGAGATCTTCCCCATGAGAGATCTGAATCCTCTTCTAAAAAATGCTAAAGATCCATTTTAGAACCTAGTATTTTCCAGTATTTTTCTGAATTTTTCTATAAAGATCCAGTTTCTTCTAAAAATCGAATTTCCCAGACCTTTGTGAAAATTTCGATTTCTGCTTGTCAGGGTCTAGACCGAATCTAATTGGCTGTGACACTTCAATTCGTAGGTCTGATGTCGAAACCTTCAATAATGAAGTTGTTTCTACTGAACTCCTTTGTTATTTTCCAGAATTTTAATATTTTTAGGGTTTGGATTCTTAGTTTTCCCGATTTTATAAGTTTCTTAGCTAAATCCCTGTTAGTTAGATTTTATCAGAATTAGAGGTCTCATAATCCTCCATGTTCATCCAATCTGTAAGTCCAATATAGAAACAGACAAAAGAGGAATCGTTTCTATGTGTGTTAGGGTTATTCTTCAAAAATTTCAGAGGTTTTGGCCTCTGTTTACTATTTTTCTCAAATTTTTATGAAAAACCTATCAGTCTGCCCTAAGTCTTAGAGTTGTCGGATTTCGATCCGACTTGACAGAGTTGTCAAGCTCCAACCATAGGTCAAAACTAAAAACTGTAAAAGCAAAAAAATCTTTGTCCAACTGTCCTTTGTCACCCCAAAAAAATTTAGGAATTTTTATGGTAGGTTAGTACCTCAAATTTGGTTTTCATTAGGTTAGGTTTAGAATTTTAGGCAAAAATCTTGATTTTTAGGGTTTTTAATTAATTTTTATATTAAAAAAATATCAAAAAGATAGATTTTCAGATTCCATATTGTTTTAGAGTTAGTCTAGGTGTCCATGCCAAATTTGGTGTAATTTGGAGCTCATTTGCCTTTTGTGTTAGTTCATTTTTAAATTTAAAGGCAAAAATCAAGCGAAAATCAAGTTAAATTCGATATTTTGTGATATTTTTGCTATTTTAGGGTTTTTATCATGTGAATAAGAATATAGTATCATATTAGGGTTAATTCTAATATCATTTTCATTTCACATTCCCATTTTTTGCAAAATTTATTTCAGAAAACCCAGGTTTCAAGGCCATAGTCTTGCTATCAGGGGCATTTTTGTCATTTTGACCTCAATTTCGAAATTTCAATCTTTAATTCTCTAAATTTTCATGCATATAATCATATTGAATCATATTGTGTTTCATTTTATTTCATTTGATTTTCAAATTTCCAAATTTTATAAAAAATCTTTTAGAAAACCCCTGATTTCAAGATCACCACGGGTATTTTGGTCATTTTTACTTCAAGTTCAAATTTCCAAGTTTATTTTCGAATTTGATTACTTATTTCTCATGTTTATATCAAAGGGGGTATGATTTTGGTTTATATCTGAATAATATCCGATAATTTCAAATGTTTTCGGATAAATCCAAATAAACCTACATTTCTGTGCTAACTTGTTTTTCAGTTTTGTAGGAACATTCAAGAAGAAAATTTAGTTATTTTATTTCTTTTCCTTTATTCAATTCAATGTAATATCAGTTGTAATATTTGGAATAAGATTTACATTTCCTGCATAGAATAGGACTGCATTGCATATAGTTTAATTCTGCAAATTTCAATATCTGATGTATCATTCATGCACATTTTTCCAAGTCCACTATGGTTGACACAAATGACACATGCACAAGCTCTTAGGGAGTTCACAAACTTGGTGGAATTCATATTTATGACCATAGTCAGAATACGAATGAAACCCAGATTTGTGATCTTCGTATTAGCCACATTCAGCCTACACTCTTAGGCTAACTTCGAAAATGCACTGCATTTCTCAAAACTCAAAAGGATTTTCTCAATTCCTCAAAGAAATATCTTTCAAATCCATATTCGTTCGATTCAATCATTTCAGACAATCATATGCTTTCAATTCAATTCAGAAATCGATTTTCTCAAAATCTTCTAAGTCTTTCTCAGGAATTGACTTTCTCAACAATTCTAAGTTTTCAAATGGTATTTCAAAGTATTTTCCAAGTTCAAATCATGATTTTCTAATGTTTTAACATTCTCAATATTATTTTCAAAGTTCAAAAATCAATTTTCTCAAAGTCCAAGTTTTTCTGAGAATCCATTTTCCACTGCAAATTTCTGATTTCCAATGAAATTCAAATATTTTCTCAGGAATTCCCTTTTCAAACACTTTTCCAGTCATTTTCCTCAATTTTCCAAAGCAGACATCATATTTCTCAAACTTGCATCTTTTCAAAATTCCATAGCACATGCCTTATTCTTTGTGCATTCTAGAAAAATAGAGCATAATTTAGATAATGTAACTTAGGCAAAGCACACATTTGATCCTTGGTTCGATTACCCCTGGTAAAGGCGGCAGGAACGGTTGAACCTCGTACCGACAGGCGGATCCCATTCCACAGAATTTTTCCATAACTTTTCAAAATGAAGGCGTGTAATTTTCAAAACCATTTTCAAAACTTCGGTTGAGTTTGACTCGCAGAATCGTTTCTCTCTCGCGCGGAGGGAGGGGAAAAAATTTTGCGATGAGAACAGTGGCGTCAAGCTTATGAGGAAAATTGACAATTTTATTGATGCATTGAAGGAAAAATGACAAATCAAGGAAATATAAATGGGATTATATCATCCCTTTAAAATAATAAAAGCAAGATGAGAAATGGGAAAGCACTGGCATTGTCAGCTTCTTGAGTGATTGAGGAAAAAGCTCAATCAGGATGACTGGTCCTCCTTTTCATCTTCAACGAGGAGATTCTTATCAATGCAGTCTTGAACGGTGTTCTTGAAGACAAAACGGTGGTCAGTATCGTGTCCTACTGCTCGATAGAATTTGCAGAACTGGTCCATGAATCTTCCCATGATCATGGGAGGATCTGTGGCTCTTGGGATCTTTACTAATTCCTTGGTCAACATATATTCAAGGATTTCATCGAGAGGTTGCTCAAGATGAGTAAACTGGCGATCATTACCCCAATCATCCCGCTTTATCTTTTCTTTCTGTTGACCCAATTTTTCATTATGCTTTGAAGACTTTTCTTTTTGACCTGTGTGGTTGCCCTTGCTATTTTTGCAGTCATTGCGGCCGGCATTGGCGAAGAAGGTGAAATTTGTCTTCTTCTTTGAATCTTGGTTATTCTTGACGAGGGTGATGCCATCATAGACTCCATTCTCCATTCTCCATTCTCCATTCTCCATTCTCCATTCTCCATTCTCCATTCTCCATTCTCCATTCTCATCTCGAGCCACTCGGCTCATTCAGTAAGCTCAATGAAAGACTTGGAAGGCAAGGTAGAGATAAGACTTCTCAAAGGCTGTGAGAAGTTGTTCAAAATAATCTGGAGTGCATGCCCCTCTGAGATGGGATTTCTCATTTTATTGCAAGTGCCTCTTCATCTGCGGATGAAGTTTCTAGCTTTCTCATTATCTCTTTGCTTTGTATATAGAGATGGTTGAGCATTGGCAGTGCTTCAGTGTTGAAAAGGAATCGTTCAATGAATAGGTTGACCACCTTATTGAACTCTTATAGCTCGACTGGATTGATATGCTCGGAGTACCACTTGGCGGTGGTGCCCTCCAGGCTGCGAGGAAAACATCTAAACAAAGTACGATTGACTCTCTTGAATCGATTGCATTCCGCAAAGAACATAGCCAGGTGAGCCTTGGGATCTTCAATCCCATCAAATTTAACAAATTTAAGGGGGAGATCCTCTAGGTTGTCATCCCCTTCCAAACCATCACAGAAATCCTCACTCGTGAAGACCTTCTTGCCTTTATCACGAACCTGCAGATCTTTGACTATCTTGGCCATTTCCTTCAGTTGTGAATGAACAAGGTCATCCACAGACTAGCCTTTTAGTTTATTGGCTGACCTCTGCCCCTGAGTCAACTTTTGAAAAGCTTGTTGAGCCTCATACTCTTCAGCGGTGTCGCCCCCTGACTCAGTTTCTTCTGAAGTATCCTCATGCTCATCTCATTTCTTTGAAATTTTTGTGTGCTTTTTCAGAGTACGGCCTCTAGTCTTCTTCTTGCTATGAATCTTGCTAGAACTAGCCCCTACTTGCTATGCCACCATCTTACTCATCATCTTTTGAAACATGGCATGCATCTGAGGATCAACATCATCATTGGCTTGTTAACTCTGGTTCTTGGCAGATCATGGCGAATCCATTTCTTGCTCGCTGCTACTGCTAGGGTATTGAGGTGACGATGTTTTCATCTCGGATCTGGTCTGAATCATTCCCCAATGCCAAAATTCTTTGTAGAACAAAGGGATGATCAGAGTGATGGAAAAATTTTTGAAGGCAATGACTTTGAGAATAGAAGGAAAACACTGGATGAAGATTTGAAGTTAGGCTGACAATTTGAAGGATATCCATTTACCAGGGATTGGGTCATTGTTGGGATCGCGATAATTGCATTGTTATTCCGTGAGAGGAAATAAACAATCGAGATATGCCTTGTTACCTAGGCGAGGTCGTCAACCATGAAAAGAAGACATTTTTGGAGGAAAGAGATGTCTCTTAACACAAAAAATCTATAAAAGGATTTGGAATGAAACGAGGGCAAAAAGAAAGGTGGATATACAACTTTTACTACAATAATCAAGGAATGTACGAGGAAAAGTAAGATAAAGAATTTTGCAAATAGACAAAAGGATTGAAAATCCAGGGAAAATAGGAGAAAAATATATTATTTTAAAAAAAATTTGCAGGCAGGATCAAAATAAGGCTGAAAATTTGAGATCCAGAGGAAAGGTTGGAAAAGAGAAGTGATCTAGACCTTTTGAGGAAAAATAGGAGGTTTTTAAAAATTGTCTGAGGTTTTGATAAAACTGCTGAAAAAATAGATGAGATTTGGAAAATGATGTAATAGGGAAATGAGAAATAAAAGAGAATGCATTCAATCACATCCTGCACAAACAATTATGCACATACAGCATTCCCTAAGAAGCTTACTCTAAATGCATCAATTTTAAAATAGTTGTAGGACCCTAATCTTGACTCTAGGCTTAGATCAGTTGTGCCCAATCATGCTATGCCGATATACTCGAGTCGAAACCCAAAGTACGTGAAATAAAAATTCATCTTCGGTTTTAGGATCGTGTTTTCCTAACATCCTTGAGCGCCTGTCGATACACTTTGGACTATGGCCCTTGGTACGTGGTAGGGGGCGTCAACCCAAATAAGTAGCCCAGTTGTGAGGCTTTATCTCAAACTATGGTTCTGGAAGAAAGCCTAGCAACATGAAGACCGGGTAAAAGATAGGTGGGTGGTTTTTGAAATATGAACACATGCAAGAAAACAGAGGGCTCTACGACCTAAAGAAGTAGATTTTTGAAATATTTGAAGAAGCAAACAAGGTTTACACGCAAATCCTAGATTGAGGAGGGTTGTATGAGACCTAAGTCTATGTGAACATGAATAAAGACTCCTCAATTGGTCCTACCAAACCATGCTTAGTCTACATGCAATCCATGTCAGTTGGGTTCGAGTCTAGGCTCCTAGGTTCATATGATATCAGAAAGTAAAAGCTGACATTTTGTAGAACACGATTTTGATAATTAAGCTAAGTCAAGGCACACGATTGATCAGGTGAAGATTGGTCCCATCACGATCGTCAAACCTGTTATCATCGCAAAATTTTTTCCTCCCTCTACGAGAGAGAAATGATTCTGTGAGTCAAACCTGACCAAGATTTGAAAAATGGTTTTGAAAATAACTCGCCTCCGTTTTTTAAATTTGCGGAAAAATTTCATAGAATGGGACTCGCCTGTCGGTACGAGGTTCCACCATTTCTGGCACCTTTACCAGGGGTAATTGAACCAAGGATTAACGTGTGCTTAGCTAGGCTCAAATATCTAAATCATGCTCTATTTCCTAAATGCACAAAGAATCAGACCTGTGATATGAAATTTACGAAAAATGTATATTTGAAAAATATGATGCTTGCTTCTGATATTTTGGAAAATACTTGGGAAAAGGAATTTATTGAAAAACGTGAATTACATTGGAAAATATCTCTTGAAAGACGGAGAAATTCATTTTATGGGGGAAAAGGATAAAAACTGTGTGAGAATTTGATCTTCAAGGAAAATTTTACAGGATTCTGAGAAAATTGATGAAATTTAAAAATGTTTCAAAGAAGTAGGCGTGTAACCTTATGAAATATTTTTATGATGCAAACAAAATAAGATGAATGAATGAATATAGATTTGAAAGATATTTTCAAAGGAAGTTTGAAAAAAATATTTGAGAAATGCAGTGATTTTGAAGTTAGCCTAAGGGTGTAGGCAGAATGTGGCTTATACGAAGATGACAAATTTGGGTCTCGTTCGTATTCTGACTATGGTCATAAATACAAACTCCACCGAGTTTGTCAACTCTCTAAAAGTCTGTGCACGTGCCATTCATGTCAACCATAGTGGATTTCAAAAATTTATGAATCATCATTCACCATATGTTAAAATTTATGAAAGCAAACTATATGCAATGCACCCTAATCTATACAGAAAATGTAAAATCTTATTCCAATATTACATCTAATATTACATCAAATAATGAATAAGAAAATAAAATAAATGAATAAAGTCTTCCACTTGAATATTCTCACAAAACTAGAAAATCGATTAGCACAGATATGTAGGTTTTTCCAAATTTATCTGACAATATCGGGAAATTATCGGATCTTATCTAGATATAAACCCCATTCATACCTTCCTGATATAAATATGAGAAATAAATGATGCTAATGCATGAAAATATGAAAATAAAAGAGTTGGAAATTCGAAATTGTGATAAAAATGACCAAAATGCCCATGATAACAAGTCTATGTCCTTGAAATCAGGGTTTTTAGAAAAAAAAAATTGTGAAAAATGAGGATTTTGAAAATCAAATGAATGCAAATGGGAATAAAATTAAACATAAGATGCTATGATATGATTATATGCATGCTAAAACCTTTAAAATGCTAAAATATTACCAAAATACCGAATTTCGCTTGTATTTTGCTCAAATTAAGCATCTCTTTTGATAATTTGGCTAAAATGTATATCAATTGAATTCAAAATTACACCAAATTTGGCATGGATGATTATATTGACCCCAAAAATGGAATAGAATAATAAAATAAATTTTTAGGATATTATTTTAATATAGAAACTAATTAAAATCCCAAAAATGTATGATTTTTTCCTACACTTCTATGCATGTCCTAATGTCAGCCAGTTTTTGGATACCAACTTACCATAAAAATTCACCAAATTTTACAGAGTGACAGTAGACAGTTAGAGGGAGATTTTTTTCATTTATAGATCTATGATTTGACCTATGGTCGGAGAATTACAACTCCGACAACACAGATCGGATTTCGGCGAACCTAAAATCAATGAAAATGACAGGCATACTCTAAAATGCTGAGGGAAACAGCAAACATTGTCAAAAAATCCCAAAATTTTAGGTACTCATAGTAGACATCCTGAGAACAAATTCTCTTTTTGACAGACCCTGTATTTGACTTACGGGCAGGGAGCTATGATCGACCTAAGTCGATTTAAAGCTTTGGCGACCTATAACAGGCTATATACACTAGTCTGTATAATCTGATTTTTTGAAAAATAGAAATCTTTATCAAAAAAATTCAATAAAATCCACTAAAATCCTAGATCCTTTTATGAACACACTGTATTTTTCGGATCATTAATCGAATCTCCCATAAGAGAGATCTCGAATTAACATTTCAGCATCTGATATATACAGTGTGTTCACATTACTGAAACAGGATCTAATACATCAATTTTTAAGGGAGGCTAAACATCTCAAAATGACCTGGGTCTTTTGCAGAAGATCAAAAACAGATACATGCTTTCAACATAAAATTTGCAAGATTTATGGATGAGGATTTCTACATGAAATAATGACTATATGGCATACATGAATTAAAATCTATGAACTGTTAGGTGAGTATTAAAGAAATCAATGAAATAGGTATAGAATGATGAAATAACTAAATATCCTGCCTAGGACATGCAGCATATATGCAAACAAAAGCAAAATCATAAATGAAGAGGGAGGTATAGAGTTTGTTTTTAATATTGTTGTGGGAAGAGAGATCCAATCCATCCATTGGATGGATTCCTTCGTTTATATAACCAAACCCACATCTTATACCCTTACAAAATTACTAATGATGCATTTAACCATGTGAATCTAGTTTTTGGACTGGATTTACGTTGAACTTCATAAAAGAAAGGATAGAAAAGGCTTTACCTTGAGAAGGGAGGCCTTGCTTAAACCGACTGAAGGAGGAGGCTGCAGCAATGGAGAGGCTAGGGACTTTTCTTGCAATGGCTGGAGTTGCTGCAGTGAGGCTGCTACCAAGTGGAGGCTAGAGCACCTTGAAGAAAGCAGCTATGGTGGCTGCCACCAAGGAGGAGCTGATGGAAACCTTGCTGCCACGGCTGGAGGAAGGAGGAGGGGCTGAAGCAAATGGGAAGTGCGTGAAAGAGAGGGAGAGAGTGGGAAAGAAGAGAGAGAATTAGCCAAGAGAGGGGGTTAGCAAAGAGAGGGGGAGAGAGGAGATGTTGAAGGCAAGAGAGAGGAGTTGCTGAAGGCAAGAGAGAGGGGGAGAGAGAGGGAGTTGTGTGATGCTTGGGGAAATTAGGAGGAAGGGGGATTTAAGGAGAGAGGGTGGCAACAAGGAGAAAGGAAGAAAGGGAGAGGGAAGAAAGGGAAGAAGGGAAGGAAGAAGAAAGGAAAGAATAGAGGGAAGAAGAAAGGAAAGGAAAAAGAGAAGAAGGGAAAAAAAAAGAGGGGGGGGAAAGAAAGGAAAGTGGAGAGAGAGATGGGGTCGACCTCCTCGTGGGGTCCACTCCCTCTTGTTAGGCTTAAAATAAAAATAAAGAAAAAAAGATTTTCTTAAAAAGAAAGATTTTTTTTGTTTTGAAAATTTTGAGTGGGGTGCCACCTTGGCATGGGCCCACGCATTATTTTTGAGAGGAATAAAATAATAAAATAAAATAAATAAAATATGTGGCACCACCTTGGGGTGGGACCCACACGGTTTTAAAAAAAAATGATTTAAAAACTATTTAAAAAACCAAAGGGGTTAAAAACGATTTTATAAAATTTCCAAAAGAGAATTTTGAACTAAATGAAAGATTTTTTGTATTTTTGAAATGAACTTTAGAATTCAGAGTTTTGTCCCCCTTGGCAAAGTGGGTCCAGCTTAAAATTTTGAAAATCAAATTTTAAAAAAAAAAATCCAGATTGTTTTCTTGGGAAAATATTTTGAAATTGAGGGTCCTGGGGGTTAACAAATGGTAAAATGTCAATTTTAAAACTCAGGGTTTGGAAATGATTTTGAAAGTTTTAAAATTCGGATCTGGATTGAAAATTTCTAAAACTTGAGTTCTGGACCTCGAGATGACATGATGTGCAATAGAATGATGTGAAATGCTATACACTGATATGCAATGATATACAATGACTTGCACTAACATGCAATATTTTAAGGGAAATGCACTCTGAGCAAAAGATTTAAAATTTCAAACTCTGGATACAGATAACATTTTGAGAATTTGTAGCTGAAGATGAATATTTGAGCCAGAATATAGAAATATTGAGAATTTGAAATAAAAATTGGACCTCTGAGTGATCCAGGCTCAGGTGTCAACCCATTTGATCTCCGAAAGTCCCAGAGAACAGGTCTCAATGACTAGATGGAGGTGTTTGTAAATGCGAGTGAAAATTTGGGGTGTTTACAGCACCATTCACCAGTGTCGGGTGAGAGATGACAAAAGTGAGAGAAGTTCCCATACTACCATCCTGATGCATTGGACTTTACTCATGAGACTCTGTATCCTCCACGCTGCAGTCTAATGTAGAGGGTTCTCCTACCTTCGTGGTTGGGGAGAAGCAACCTTTTGTGCTCAATTAGATACCCACGAAGCCAGACTAGTACCACTTACCTTCTCTTAGTAAGTATCGATCTTTTTGTATCTCATGTTTAAACTTTTAAGTTAATTACTTTATATACAACACTCACATAAGAATCCACTTAAGGGATTCAGTTTCTTCAGAGCCCATAAATATACATTTTGAAACATACATTTTCAGTATCATTGCATGTCTTTCTTTCATTTTAAACTTAATCACATGTGCAACATAAAGCATTGAGTTTCTTTACATCTAAATGCATCCAATCATTTACATCATCATCATCATGTACATGGCAGTCATATGAAAATAAATTATAGCATGCACAGTTCATTAACAATTCGCATTTAGCTTTGGGCTTTATAATATCGCAAATGTTTAGTTCATCTCAATTTTAAGCCCACATGCATTAATGAAACAATGAATTTCTTCTTGTAGCTAAATGCATCCAATATTCAAATCTTTAATAGCAAATACATGTCATATTATATTAGAAAAAAACAGCATGCATAATCACTTAATATTTGCATCAATTCTTAAAATGGACAGTTCAATTCACTTATTCATCAAGGGCTACAAAGGCATGCTTGTGCCTTAGCACATCAATCAAATTGTGTCTTAGTAGTGGACACTTAAGTTTACTGTAGCAAACTCATTTTTAACAATTCATAACAGTACAACATAAATATATGGAAAGGTTGAAACCCCAAGAGGAGGTGTCGACCAACCCATATTGCTTATAATTAGGTATAGTAGGTTATATATAATATATGTTATAACCTAAGCTAAATAAATTGAATGCAATACAAAAAAAGGAAGAATTTAAAATAATAGAGAAAAGGAAGGTAGAAAGGAAAAAAAAGATTTGGAAAGAGTGACCCTTAATTGAGATCAAGGGTTGAGATTAACTCAGCCCTTTACCTCCACCCTAGGTCTATATAAGCATGGGAGGGGCTCACGCCCCCCCCCCCCCCCCATTTGCAAGTTTGAAAATTTGCCCTCTTTATTCTCCTTTTTCTCCCTCTTTCTCCATTATTCTCTCTTCTTTCTCCTCTTCCTTCCTACGAATTCCTTGTACTCCCTCTATTGGCCCAACAAGGAGGACACCCACATGCGTGTGAGGAGTGAAAGGTGTAAAACTTGAGATTTTCTTGATAATTAATGCATAAATATGCTTTCATTTTATTACATAAATCATGTATTTAAGTATATTTTATTGGTTTACATGTCATGCTTATGATGTTTCAGAGTTAAAGAAGTCATGGTTCAAATCTTGCAGAATTCAAAGTTAAAATGAGAAAATTATGGCCATTTTATGTTTTTGTACCAAATCCCAAGACAATTCAGACCATGATCCAGTCTAAAACACATTAATTGGATCTTGGATCCAATGCTAATGTGTTTAGCAACCACTTAAACCCAAACTCATTTCATAATTTTCAGAAACTCTTCTTGAATTTGCGTCAAACCCGCTTTTTGCAAAATCTAAGTAGTTAGGTATTAATTTATAAATAAGTAAAATTTTGAGAAGTTAGTTTATAAATTGTTAAACCTAAAAGTGGCTATAAATAACACTTTTGGTGGGGCTGAAGAGGGATCTTTAGCCCAAAAATATGCTACCCCCAATCCTCTCTTTTTCCCATTTCTTTGATTCCAACTCTTTTCCTTTGCTTTTTTCCTTTTTCTCTCTTTTCTCTCTCCTTTCTTCTTCATCTTCTTTTTCTTCTTCTTCTTCTTCTTCTTCTTCTTCTTCTTCTTCTTCTTCTTCTTTTCTTCTCATCAAGCAATGGAGGAGTGTTGGAGTTCATTCCGGATTAGAGCTGAACATATACATGGTTGAAGATCACTCAAATTCATTGAATTTACAAGTTTGGTGAGTTTTTCAATCTCTTTCTTCTCTTTGATCTCTTGAAATTCCTTTTCTCTTTTTCTCCTTGTTCTTCTTTGTTAATTTGTGTTAAGTCTGCAATTTCCATTCTAAAATTATAATTCATTTGCTGCAATTTTTTGTTTGTTGTAATTTTTGTTTTGCTTTTAAGAAAATCCAAAAAAAGATGGGATTCTATGCTTAATTTATCTCAATTCAATTAAAGCATTAGATAGATCCATCTCATATTGTAGTTTAGATCTTAATTCATGAATTTTAATTTTTATATTTTTGTTTTTAGTTTATAATTAGATTAGTTAAATGATCAAATGTCATTTCTATGAATTTAAGTGTTCATCCTTTGATCTAAGGCAATAGATCAAAGTGTGAAATTATGTAATTCTAGAATTTCGTTTTACTTGATTTTTTATAGCTTTTTGTTTTTAGGTTATCTAGAGATTTCATAATCCAAATTATAATCCATAAATTGGATCTGATTCGTGCTTGAGTCTAGTTGCACTCTGCAAAAATTTAGCATGACTGGAGTCTGATTGATGGGTCGTTTTAAGCTTTTTCCATCCGCATATTTCGATATCTCTATTTTCTGTAACTCTTATTTCTTGCATTTTTTCTAGTTTTAGTTTTTGTTTTTGTTATATCCTGAGTTTCCGGAATCCAAATCCAAATTCGTAAAATGGATTAGATTCATGAATAAACCTAATTTTGTTATAAAATTTTCATTTATTTTCAATCTGTTATGCTAGACTAAATCTACTAAATTCTAAAAGTTGTCAGAACTTTTGTCAGTAATTTCTTGAGTTTGAAAGTTGTTGTTCATTTGTTAAGAAATCAAGTTCTACTCTGAATTTTTTAATTCTGTAAATTGAATTTTCTTCATTAATGTTTTAAGAACATATCTAAAAATTTTGAGAAGGATTATAATCCAATTGCTATCTGATTCTGTCAAATTATAGAAACCTATTCCGACAGGAATTTTGTAATAGCTAGTGGCAAAATTGTAATTTCAAGTAGAAGTTCAAATTAGTGTATATTTTGCATTTCGTGTGTTTTTGTATTGTTTTTGCAGGAGGTGGCACCATTTGTTGATTCTACATGATTGAAATAAAGTGGATTCAAAGTTAAATCAAAGAAGCAAAGGCGAATAAGTTGTATTTTTAGTTTTCTTTTTTTTCAAATCCAAGTTAATTAGGGCCCTTTTAGCCACATTTGAATTTTATAATTAATTTTAATTTCAGAATCATTTAGAGTTTATAATAATCCTTTAATTCTCATTTTGTAAATATTGTTAATTAGTTTAATTTTCCTTTTTAAGGCAATAAATAATTAGCTTTGAGTAGAATACGAAGTTGTATCAATCCGTTCATCGTGTTCGAACCCAGTTCTCACTACTTGTGAGAGTTGGATTTTTAAATTTGGTGACCAACTTTCATAAAAAAAATTTATAAAAACAACTTTTAAAATACATTGACAAAGTGTACACCAATAATTAAAATGAACATGTAATGGTATAGATGTGATTATGATTATATTTGTGCTTTCTTGATTTTCTTGATTTTCTTGACTTTCTTGATTTTCTTGATTTTCTTGATTTTCTTAATTTTCTTGATTTTTTTGATTTTCTTGATTTTCTAGATTTTCTTGATTCTCTTGATTCTCTTGATTTTCTTGATCTTCTTGAAAAATCTTGAATTGATGATATTCTTGATTTTCTTGAATTTCCTTGAATTTTTTTATTTTCTTGACTTTGATTAATTATGAACCTTTGTCTCAAGTTATGAAGATTATTTCAAGAACAATTAAAAAAAGCTAAAATATGTAGACTAAACAAGAAAGTAAATGATTTGTATATTTTAGACTATGGATTTGGATCTAGTCTCACTGGACTAGACCCATAGCATAGGACACTCTAAACAATATCATTATTGTTTTGATAGAAATTTTGGCCAATCAGTGAATCACATATTAAATTAGATTTAACCTTGATGTTCCTCATTTTGATGGCATCAGAATCGACTATCTACATGCCCAAATTGGTGTTGATTTGAGCATTTTATCATCGACCAAAATTCATGTTGAATTGGAGGTCAAAAATTAACGTTTTTCAATATTGACTAAATTTTCTTACTAATACGTGTGTGTATGATTAAATCTAATACCACCACAATGATCTACGTTTTGAGGGCTATCAAATCGACTATTCAAACATTAAATTCTGGTGAGTCTTTGGTTTTGTAGGCCTTCTGAAAGATTACCATGTCACTAGAGCCCAAGTCAGGATAAGAAGTTTCTACTTTGATTTTATAGCTTAAGTAATTTCGAAATTTAATGAATTAGGTCTCATAATTTATTTTTTTATTTTATTAATAAAAAAATTAATAAATATTAACTTCTTATATTATAGATGGGACTCTTGTCTCAGCTCATCTATAAATAGAGGCCCTCATGAGGAGGATTAACAAGGTTAGTTCTCTCTTTTTTTTCTCTTCTTTTTTTCCTTTTTGTTTTTGGTTTCTACTCTCTTCCAAAATGTTTAGGAGGTCTGAAAAAACTCTTGTGTAGCCATTAGACCTGCACTTTGTTATTTGATGGTGGTGGAATAAGAGTCAGATTATTCGTTTCTTTCATTCTAACCGTAAAAATTTATCATTGATAGGTAAGATTTACGTAGCCGCTATTTTTTTATACACTTAGAGCATGTATGATTAAATTATTTTGATTTTCAACAACTTTGAATATGTTCTTGATCTGTTCTTCATATTTTTATGGTTGAAGAAGCCATTTCTCGGATCAAAAAACACAAGCAATGAGTTTTCCCTAAAAACAATTTTGAGAAACATGCAAAATTAGGGCTTTGTTTTTATTTCGTATTAGATATAATCATAATATGATTCTTTATAGTGTTATTTATGTATTAATCTATATTAATCCAGATCAAATAAAAAATATTAATATTTTAAAGGTTTTATAATCTTAAAAAGGGTTTTTACAAAATTTGTTTTCTAGGAAACCTAAAGTTGTGATGTCTAATCAACTTTTCCTAACTAGATTCAGAAAAAAAATTGATAACTCTATGAATACCAGTCCAAAAAATCAGAATAAAATCACCACAATCATCTTGAATGTAGAATCTTGTTTCGCTCATTTTAGATCCGTATTGTTGAAGTTATAGCTATTTTAACATAGCCTCAATTTCTGGCCCTATTTACACAAGGATTTTGATCTATCTTTGATAAAAGTTATAAACACCTTTAAAAAATGACTTCAAATATTTTATAAAAATTTTGAGAGAATCTTAATACCTAATACCAGACTGTGTAAAAAGGGTTTTGTCAAAAACATTTTTCATAAATTTCAAGAAATACTCTAGTCAGATTAAAATCTTACAGATTATAGATTCTAGATCGAAACTCTATCATGATAGGGTTTTATAAAACATTTTTAATTATTTTTATATTCATTATTTTTTAAAACAGTTTATTGGGTTGTATTTTTTATAGGATAGGTAACCACGGTAAAAATACCATGATTTTATCAGCATTCTGCTATTCTTAACAGATTTTATAAAATCAGGTTACAAGATATCTGAATTTATTTTAGTAAATACTTGTTTTTAATTAGCAACGTGTTAGAGACTTGTGATTTTAATATATTTTTGACATGTATTGAATATTATTAGTTATTTTATATCATATTGCACCAAGATTAATGAGTTAGACATATGATAAGATCCGATTGTGATGTTTATGTGAATTGTATGTGTAATACATGACTCTTTTTGCATTATCCTGCAAATATATTATTCTAATTGATTCTGAAGGCATATTTGATTGAGATATGAATTGTTTATAGTTTGAATAGCATAAACTGAGTTTAAGTAATATGTATTCATCTTGTTTAAGCATGATTATAAATGAACGTAATTAAAAATATGTGGGTCGTTCCAGTTTGAGCTTATGGGGGCTTGAATCGGGGAAAAAGACCTATATGTTTTTAGTTACGAGCCAGTTGTAATGAGTTCTTCAATGTGTATGCTACCATAGATATTGTAATTAAGTCTGATATGATTTGAGGACTGAACGATCATAATACTAATTAGAGTCAAATCGATTTGATTGGTAAGGGTTTATGGGAGCTCTTATCGGGAAAGTCGGGTTTATGACTTTGATTATGTTTTGATATTTTCTTTAAATTTTTCATAAATTAAATGCTTGGATCGTATTTGATCTGAGATAAATATTTATAATATAGATAATGGTAAGATTGATTGTTCATTCACGTCTTACAAGTGAGATTTATGGACTTGTTCAATTATGGCAGTTTGATCATGTGATTTTTATGATAAATTGATTATGAGCACGATTGTAATTGCAAAGCATGCAAAAAATGAATATGAGTATGTTAATATTGTTTCATATTGGCCATATATGCGAATACAGAATGATGTATATGTGATATTACCACATGTTTATCTTAGAATATTTAAAATATATGATACTGCATGAATGAATTACCAAATAGCATGTTAACATGATTCCTGATTTTGAAAATGCATGTTATGTTTTGATATGCGGTATTTATAAATACATACAAAAATTGTGATATCTCATAGGGTTTGATGGGCACTTGGTGTACTTGATGAAATTAAGATTTTAATGGTTCTATAAGAGAAAATAATGAGATGAAAGTACACTAGCCTCAATGGTAGTTGTATGTGTTACCTATGACCTAATCTAAAGATACCATGTGATTAGCCCTTTTGGGTATGCTTTGTTTCGTCGAGGCATGCTTAACCAGTTGCTTAGCAGCGATCTACCTTAGAGAGGGTAGAAGGTATAAAACTCTCTCTACATGTTAGTTTAAGCCTGCAAGGGGCATTACCTCGTTGGTCCTCTAGCTAAGGAGGTTAGGGGGACCACGATTGTCACTTTGTCCTAGGTGGGCAATTCTTGGGTACTTCTTTAAAAGTGAGTGATCATGATCATCATTGTGGCGCAAGCGTCAAGCCTCCGAGTAGAGTTCTCTCAGAGTGACCATTTTCTCTCACGGTTTTAGGCTTCGTCCTTGGAGGGTACGACTCAAGGGCTACTCGGGCATAATAAAATATATAGCATAATAAACACCCGAGCTAGTAAGCTTGTTTCGGGTTGGTCTACGTCATACCCAAGTAGACCTGGTAATCAAGAGAAAACATAAAATACTTGCTCATATTACTTTAGTGCACTTTGCTTTGCTTTACTTTACTTTATATTACTGCAAATTATTCTTGTTCCTGAAAGTTGATGAATTCATGCTCATTGATATATGTCTGGTTCTCATATGAAGTTTGATGTTAGCATGTTTAGGATTGTTATTTTATACTTGCTTATGAATTTTAAATTCATGAATAGCTTGTAGAAACTTTATATCTGCCTTGCTAATAGTTGATGCAAATTATGAGATATTTATATCATGCAAGCTTTATGTGTTATATATTGCATTACCTATGTAAATTTTACTGAGACTTTTTAAAGTCTCATTCTTTCAAAATAAAATATTTTTCATGAAATATGTGATGGTCTGAGCGAGTGTAGGAAGCTGGAGGGGATTGTGAAAAATGATGTTTAAATGATCCCAAGGGCTTCTTATTTTATTTAAATTTTAATACTTTCTTAATTGCTAAAGGACTATTTAATTAGACATTTGATTATTAGTTAAATTCTGAATTTCAATTACCTTATGCACAGTCAATTTCTATTCGAGTATGCGATGATAGTAATTATTGTAATGTAATGTGTTTGAAGATTTAACAAGAAACCAATTTATAAAATTGATTTCAAAAACTAATACTTTTTTTATCTGTTTACTCACCTAATAATAATATAAAGATTTTATCATTTTGATGTTTTAACTTCAAACCTTATTCTATAGAGCTATTAAATGTTGGTGCATGCACAGGCTAACTCCCTAGAGCTTGATTCTATTAAGGTGAGGCCAATGATGAAAAACTTGGTTTAAAAATTCCTGTTATGTAATAGTTCAATTGAATTCTTTAATAGATGGTTCTGTATTGGATCTGGTACTAGGAGGCTAAGACACACTCAAACTTGCGCTCAGGCTAGCCGTCTAGTACTTGGTACAGTGGGAATGAGTCTGTTGATGAGACTATTGTATTATTACATTTTAGAAAAAAAAGGAAAAGAAAAGATTCAACCTTATGTATATAAAAAAAAGTCCTGGTACTTTTGTTTTAAAATCATTCGGGCCATTACAAAAGGAGTTTGTTGGCGTGGTCATCACACATGTTGGGTGGCCGGTTTGTGTCAAAACATCAAATTCGCAAGAATAGGAGCTAATTTCGCCAAAAAGGTAGGGAGTTTTATGCTCTACACGTAAATCAAAATTCGTAGGCACGAATTTCTTTAATTTTTTGTAAAGACAGCCCCTAAACCATGCCTCTCACACATGGTTTGGCTTAGGGTTGTCGAAATATGTGACAAAAAGGAGTTTTGAAAAGAAAACTCCACTAAAAACCGATTTTTCCCAAAATTGGGTACAAGGACTTGAATTGAATTTTTGATAAAAAGAATAAAAAGTGAAATTTTGATAAAAGTTATATTGGACTTAAGGATATGGGGTTGATTTTGAATTCCCCTTGAAGAAATCAATTTACCCCAAAAAGTAGCTAAATTGTTTAGTTAAAAATCAAAAAGAAAACATATATGTTGGCTATCAGTTTTCTCAGAAATAAAATCCATAAATTTTAGAAAATACATGTATTACTTAGTTGTTTTTCCATAAATTTTGGTTAGAAATAGTAGACTAGGTTCACGTGAATATATTGTAAAAGTTATCATGATTTTTATTATGCATTTCATATAAAAATATATGTTTTATGCTATCAACTTTCTCAAAAATAAATTCTATAATTTTTAGAAAAAACATGTAAAGCCTAATTATTTTCATGCAAATTTTTGTTAGAGATCATAGATGACATTCATGTGAATATACTATGACAATTAGCATGATTTTTTTATTTTATGCCATACATACTTTATATGCTTTACTACAAAATTTACTGAAACTATTTCTCAGAAAATAGGCTTCGGGAAGATGGGTTTGTTTTCTGGCCTAACAACTGCAAAAATGAGACTTGTCCATGGAAGATTAATTAAAATTGGTGAAGTTGTGTTTTTATGATATTTTGTAACATGTCCATGTAATGAAATTCAGAAATTTTGAATTTGGGTGGCCTGTTTTGGCCCACTCGAATGCAAATACCTATTAATACGTATTTCTAGCCTGACACTCGATCGATAAATTGCTCGTATCTCCCTCGTTCGGAGGAGTTTTTATGAGTGTGTTATTTTGTTGGAAAGCTAGCAAAATTTTGAGCTCTATTCATTGGCTAAGCACTGCTCTGTGATAGTTCGAACAAAAAACTACAGGTCTGCACCAAAATATTCATAACTTCCTCATCTAGATAAATTTTACGAACGGTTTGTGGCATCAAAAAACTGACAATATTCTATACAAACTGTCATAAATTTAGTTTTGACTGATGACTGTTGAATTTTTTATAGCCTCTATAACAGTCGGAGAGAGTTGGGTTTTCACAAGTTTGGAACCCGTTTAAGAACCGGCTACCGAATGCTTGTGTATCTCATGTGTTTGTATGTGTGCCCTTGAGAATTTATGTTATATTGTTATGAATTGTTAAAAATAATTTTGCTACAGGGAAGTTAAGTGTACACTACTGAGACACGATTTGATTGATATGCTAAGGCACAAGCATGCCTTTGCAACCCCTGATGAATAAATGGACTGAAGTGTCCATTTTGCGAATTGATGCGAATATTAAGTGATTATGCACGCTGGTTTTTTTATATAATACCGACATATATTTACTATTAAAGATTTGAATATTTGATGCATTTAGCTACAAGAAGAAATTCAATATTTTATTAATGCATGTGGGCTTAAAATTGAGATAAACTAAACATTTGTGATATTACTAAGCCCAAAGTTAAATTCGAATTGTTAATGAATTGTACATGCTATAATTTATTTTCATATGACTCCCATGTACATGATGATGATGGTGTCAATGATTGGATGCATTTTGATGTAAAGAAACTCAATGCTTTATGTTGCATATGTGATTAAGTTTGAAATGAAAGAAAGATGTGCAACGATACTGAAAATGTATGTTTCAAAATATGCATCCATGGGTCCTGAAGAGGCCAAATCCCTTAAGTGGATTCTTATTTGAGTGTTGCATATAAAGTAATTAACTTGAAAGTTTAAATATGTTACACTAAAATATTGATACTTACTAAGAGAAGGTAAGTAGTACTAGTCTCACTTCGTGGGTATCGAATTGAGCACAGAAGGTTCTCCCTAACTACAATGATAGGAGAATCCTCTACATTAGACTGCAGCGTAGAGGATACATAATCTCATGAGTAAAGTCCAATGCATTGGGATGGTAGTGTAGAAACTTCTCCCACTTTTGGTTTCCCTCACCCGGCACTAGTGAATAGTGCCCAACTAGGCCAAAGTTAGCCTTGTTTGAAAACACCGCCTGATCCAGGATTATTGCATGTGTTTGTACCCACAAGGATAAGAACTACAACATTAATTGATTGTGCATGTAGATAGGCATAGCATATATGTAACACCCCAACTTTTTATAGTAAAAATTTTGGAGTAAATTTTTTTTTTTTTTTTGAAATAGCGGAAGTGCGTAAAATACAAGTCGGGCGCATTACAGGGTAAAACAGAGAAGTACTAAACATATCATTTATTAATTGAAACATTAATTACATCCCATAACAGAATTGTAAATCTACTAATCAGAGTTCAAACATAAAATACTGAATAAATGAGATCTCTTGGCTTTATCCAAAACGACACCCCGATGCTCCAATTAGTTGCTACCTGAAAAACATTTAAAGCAGAAGGGTCAGAATCCCCTGCTGCGTAAGAAGCAATATATTTATATGTGGTGCTCAGTGACTTGTGTACAAATATGTGCAAGTACTGCAGATATAACTAGCATGGAAGTTTATAACATTCTAAGAAGATGATTATGCTTTCTAATTCATGATACAATGCAAAAGATGACTGAACTAGAGGTATGTTTATCCACATTAGTACAAGCTGTAGATTCCACAAGTTTTTCTAAAGTCAACTCAACAGAATATAATTCTTCAGAGATAAGTTTCTAGTCAACTTAAATTATTTAATGCTTATCTTACTCTTACCCTGTGGGTACACACAGGCATAGACCTCGTAGCGGACCGAGACCATACGGGGGTCTATTATTTAATAACCCGTATGACTAGCCGTACGGATATCCAAAGGGGACGGTCCGTGACCGAGAGAGAGCTCCCCAGTGACTAGAACAAAAATTAGGATGCACCCTGTACTTCTGCAGAAGACTTGGATCTACCACCTAGGACATACTGGTAGTCCTGGTCCCCTAACTTCGTGGACTGGGGACCGGGTGAGACGCCTAGCTCTCACAAGAACAAGAATGTCCACGAAGCTTGTACCACCTACCCTCTCCAAGGTAAACCATGGGTCCAGTAACATACACCATCTTTCAGGTGTACCCAGAGCCCTGGGAAACCAGTAACATATACCATTTTTAAGTATACCCAGAATCCCACATATTTAATTTATATGTGTATAAATTTTCATTGTTGTTTGTTTGGATCCAGTAACATACATCTTCTTTCAGATGTACCCAGAACCCTGGGAAACCAGTAACATATACCATCTTTCAGGTATACCCAGAATCCCATATTTAGGTTATGTGTGCATATTTTTTTTTTTTTATTCTCATGTGTAAGTCATTGCACCACAGGGGATTTTCAAAACCCCAACTCATACTCAGGTTGATCTTAGTATATGCACATTACCCATCGAATGCCTCAAAGGCACCAACCACAATTTCTCATAATTCTGGTTCAACTTTGTGTTGAGTACTTAAACATTCAGCATTTTCAGTTTTGTTTATGAGCTCGAGTGTACGTTTCGTACCCCCACTGGTTATGTCGCAACATGGCATTATCCAACTTTATCATGTGTGTTCCATGTATTGGACATAATCCTAAAGTCCATATGTGAATCATATATTTAGTTTACCATCGAAACTATTTCCTTCATAGATATTTCAATTGCATTTCACCTAAAAAGTCTTTATAAAAACTTTTCTAAAAAAAAAAAATCTTCATAAAAAAATTCAATTTAGAAAAACTCTTTACTCAATTTTTCATGTTTATTAGTCGACCAATAGGCTCACCGGTCGACCAACCTTTTTGGCTTCAAATCTTCTAAGCAAAACGTTATTTTTTTGTAAAATTAGTCGACCGAAGAATTAACCAGTCGACCGGACAAAATGTCTGTTTTCTGGAAATTTTAGCAGTAGTCGACTGAAGGGTTTATCAGTCGACTGATCATAAAATTAGTCGACCCAAAGTTTTATCAGTCGACCGGACAGAATGTCCGTTTTCTGGAAAAATTTAGCAGCAGTCGACTGAAGGGTTTATCAGTCGACTGATCATAAAATTAGTCGACCGAAAGTTTTATCAGTCGACCGGACAGAATGTCCGTTTTCTGGAAAAATTTAGCAGCAGTCGACTGAAGGGTTTATCAGTCGACTGAACAGAATATCAATTTTCTGAAAATTTTAGCTTCAGTCGACTGAAGGTTTTATCAGTCGACTGATCAGAATATCTGTTTTCTGGAAAAATTTTAGCATCAGTCGACTGAAGGGTTTATCAGTCGACTGAACAGAATATCAATTTTCTGAAAATTTTAGCATCAGTCGACTGAAGGTTTTATCAGTCGACTGATCAGAATATCTGTTTTCTGGAAAATTTTACCAGTGGTCGACTGAAGGTTTTATCAGTCGACTAAACATATTATCAGTCGACTAACTATTGTCTCAGTCGACTAATTTTGTCGTTTTTCTGTAACTTTTAAAAGGGTGTATCTTTTTATTTTTCAAACATTTTGATTATTCTAAATGGACTGTTTTGCCACCCCTTTCATCCTCAATGTATGGAATCTTTCAACTATAAATATGAGTGCATTCCACACTCAAAAACATCGAATCCAATCGAATTACCCAATAGGAATGATATATCTTTATTTTACCATGATGTGAAATAGCAATCACGTATACATAACTTCAGATTTGATTAAAACCATTCAATCTACAAGGTATGAAAGGTGTATTGAACAAGAAAATACAACCAAACAATAATTTCATGAATAATAATCCGAGATACTTAAGGTTCCACGCCATTTGCCTACTTTATTTTTGTTTTGATCTTGAATCTGTCATGGCTAACACCCACACCAAAAATATATGCATTTTTCCTACATAGATTTGGACTGTAGGTTTTGATATGAGTACTACATATCACCAGGCATACACATAGGAACATAATGCCTTTACCAAGAACACCACAGTGCCCCAACGTTGGCCAAGGGTGAGAACCATTGGCTGAACCACTACATATTGACCTATTGGCGAGTAGGTGTTTCAGCTCATGTCATCTGGGTCTCGAGGCCCTAAACATACCTACAGATAGGTGGTGCTTGTCGCGTAAACTCCATGACATTGCAACATAGATGTGCAACAAGACATCGACCACTTACATACAAATAGCAATGCTCCTTACCTCTTGTTGGAGCGTCAAGCGAACGAAGCAACGCTTCTTCCTTCGTTGGAGTAGCACACAACGTTTGCCAATGGAAGTCTAGTCGTGCAGCAATAGAAAACTCCACCACCAACTATGGAGGTCTGATCACCCAAGAGAGGGAGAGAGAAAGAGAGAAAGAGAGAGAAAGATATAGAAAATTGTGTTTCCCGATTTCTAAAAAAAAAACTTCTTGATTTGTCTCCTCTTTCTTAGGTGGAGTTTCAAAACTCAACCCTCAAAAATCTCCTCCAAATCCCACGATTTTTGTTGGGATAGCATCTCTTCCAATTTTGCCCTTTACTCCATGTGTCATTTTTTTCAACTTCTACTCTCTTTTTTCCTTATTGTGGTACCCCTCATCCCATGATGCATGGGATTCTCCTCTATCTTTGGTAAGGTGAGAGGAGTTGCTCACGTTTTTGGCGGAGAGAGACAAAAAAGGTAGGGTTTAATTTGAGCCCACGTTTTTACCCTTTTCACCAAGGTAGAAATCATCATTTTCTTGAAAAAAATAATTTGTGCACAGGGGGGTTTGAACTTGGGTGGTGGTATCACACACCGTGTGTCCTACCACAACACCACACCATCACTTGGTGTTTACTTTTGCAAAAATTTTCTTTTTATGTCATATTGGGACGTTTTTCCTTGTTGATGGATTTCTTCAATTTTCAAGTGGATTTTTCACCCGTTGGTTTTAAACTTGCACTCGCTTACTTTAAATGTGCTTCGGATCTCACGCTATCATCCCGAAAGCATCGGGTTTCCTTACTTGGACTCGTGAACCGGGTCGGATCATCGGATCTCGCCAAGATCCGGATCCAAAACCACTTGTGGGAGTTTGTTATCAGTTTCGTTCTAGAAACCACAAGTCATAAAAATTGTACTGCCTAACTTAAAATCTTACTATTTCACATAACGGATCCCTTTTTATTCATTTAGAATTTCATAAATTTCACGGGTTTTACATCCTTCCCCTCTAAAAAGAAATTTCGTCCGCAAAATTTGTAACACATATCAATCAAACAATTGTGGGTATTTGTCCTTCATTGCTGCTTCTAGTTCCCACGTGCATTCTTCTAAGCCATGATGTCTCCATCTCACTTTGACTAATGGGATGATCGTATTTCGTATCACTCGCTCACTACGATACACGATTTCAATCGGTCTCTCTTCTACGGTCAGATCTTCTTGCACACTGATGTCCTCGAACTGAATCACGTGTGACAGATCTTGAATGTATTTTCTCAACATTGATACGTGAAATACATCATGAATCTTGGCAAGTTGAGATGGTAACTCAACTCGATAAGCAGTTTCGCCGATCCGCTCCAATATCGGGAAAGGACTCAACTTTCCCTTCTTTCTGAATCTGAAAACGCTCTTGGTCGGCGATACCTTGACAAACACTGCATCTTCAACTTCGAAACTAAGCTCTCTGCGTCGCTGATCCGCATAGCTTTTCTGTCGACTCTGTGTTGTTCTAAGTCGATCTCGTATCTTCTATATTTGTTCAGTGTAATATTGAAGTACCATTGGTGACTCAACTGTTCTTTCGCCAACTTCATCCCAATATACTGGTGACCTACAAGGCCGCCCATACAGTGCTTCGAAGGGCGCCATGCCAATACTCGCATGGTAGCTATTATTATAGGCGAACTCTGCTAGTACTACATGAGCATCCCATTCGCCTTTCCAATCCAACATACAGGCACGTAGCATGTCCTCCAGTGTCTGTATGGTCCTTTCTAACTGTCCATCGGTTTGTGGATGAAAAACAGTGCTAAACTTCAACTTAGTTCCCAATGCCTTTTGTAACTGCCCCCATAGTCGTGAGGTAAACCGAGGGTCTCTATCAGATATGATCGAGACAGGCACCCCATGTAGTCGTACTATCTCCTGGATATACAGGTCGGTCAAGCTCTCAAGTGACTGATTCTTCCTCATCGGTAGGAAATGTGCTGACTTAGTGATTCGGTCAACCACTACCCAAATAGAGTCATGGTTCTTTCGGGTTCGCGGTAACCCCATCACAAAATCCATCATGATATGTTCCCATTTCCATTGAGGAATTTCCATCAGCTGCATCATTCCTCCTGGCCTTTGATGCTCGATTTTGATTTGTTGACATGTCAAGCACTTTGCGACGTATCTAGAATGATAGCAAGAATTAGCATAATCCCGATCTTATATCATAGAAAGAACAACCTAATTAGAACACGTAAATTTTTCTCGTGAATTGGTTACCTTGCAACATCGCGCTTCATACCATTCCACCAGTACCAGTATTGAAGATCTTTGAACATCTTGGTACTGCCCGGGTGAATGGTATACTTGCTCTTATGTGCCTCTGCCAATAACTCTTCTCTGGTCTCTGGATCACTCGGTACCCATAGTCGATCTTTAAACCATATACTTTCATCCTCCTTGCGCTGGAAAGCAGTGTCTTCTTGCAACGCCAATGCCTCCATCTTTCTGTACCGCGAGTCTTCTTTTTGCTTAATCATGATCCGCTCTCGTAGTTCTGATCGTACAGTCAGACTAGACAACCTAAGTACGCCTTGATCATCGGAGAAAGGTCTCCATTCTGTGAACTCAGAAATCATCTTCCATCCAAGATTTACCAGGCTAGAAAGATTTCCCCCAGCCTTACGACTAAGAGCATCCGCAACAACATTTGCCTTTCCGGGATGGTACGAGATTGTAAACTCGTAGTCCTTGATGAACTCGAGCCACCTTCTTTGTCGCATATTGAGTTCCTTCTGAGAAAACAGGTATTTCAAACTTTTATGATCAGTGAAAACTACGAACTGCTCTCCGTATAGATAATGTCTCCAAACCTTTAAAGCAAAAACCACGGCCGCCAACTCTAGGTCGTGAGTGGGGTAGTTCCTCTTATGAATCTTCAGTTGTCGTGATGCATATGCAATGACCTTGCTGTGTTGCATCAGTACACATTCCAATCCAGTACCAGAAGCGTCTGTGTATACCACGAATCCTCCGCTTCCAGACGGTAAGGCTAACACTGGAGTTGTGGTAAGCTTAGCTTTAAGGGTTTGAAAACTTTCATCACTTTTCTCATTCCATTCAAACTTTACCCCTTTTCGTAGAAGCTTTGTCATTAGCATAGCGATTCGGGAGAAGTCTTGGATGAATCGCCTATAGTAGCCAGCTAATCCTAGGAAGCTTCGGATTTCGCTGACATTCTTTGGTTGTGACCAATTCATCACAGCTTCAACTTTGGCAGGATCTACTGAAACTCCATCTTTCGAGATCACATGTCCAAGGAACATGACTTTTTCAAGCCAGAATTCGCATTTCGAGAACTTGGCATATAACTGATGTGTCCGGAGGGTTTCTAAAACGATTTTCAAATGTTCTTTGTGTTCCTCCACATTTTTTGAGTATATCAGTATGTCATCAATAAAGATAATGACGAAAGAGTCTAAGTATGGCCTGAATACCCGATTCATCAGGTCCATGAATGCCGCAGGAGCATTCATGAGTCCAAATGGCATCACCACAAACTCAAAATGCCCATATCTGGTTCGAAATGCTGACTTTGGGATATCTTCATCTTTTATTCTCAACTGATGGTAACCTGACCTCAAATCAATCTTAGAAAAGACTTTTGCTCTTTTCAATTGATCAAATAGGTCCTCAATACGGGGTAGAGGATATTTGTTCTTCACTGTTGCTTGGTTCAACATTCTATAGTCTATGCATAGTCTCATAGACCCGTCCTTCTTTTTCACGAACAGGACCGATGCTCCCCATGGAGACGTACTCGGTCGTACAAAACCACGCTCCATCAGCTCTTGCAACTGCTTCTTCAGTTCTTCCAACTCTGCTGGTGCCATCCGATAAGGTGCTCTTGATATTGGCTTTGTAGCTGACATCAGTTCAATCCCAAACTCGACTTCTCGTTGAGGAGGAAGTCGAGGAAGTTCTTCTGGGAATACATCGGCGAAATCGCGGACAATTTCCAAATCCTCTAGCCGAGTTAGTTTTGTTTTACCTCCGATCATACTAACCAGGAAAGCCATATCTCCCCGACGGAGATACTTTTGGGCCTTGAGGGTCGAAATCACCCTTTTCTTGATTTCGGGCCTTGCTAATCGGAATTCCACTTCCGGCATATCCGGTCGAGACAGAATTACTTTTCCTTCTCTACAGAGGACTCTAGCATAGTGTTCAAAGAGCCAATCCATACCCAGTATGACATCGTATTCGGTCATATCAAGTATGATTAGGTTGGCAGGTAAGTTGTGTTCTCCTAAAATAACTTCTACTTCTGGCATATAGTTCACACAAACTTCATTGAATCCTATAGGGTTATACACTACTAGTTCTTGATTCAATGATTCTGTGGGGATTCTAAGTTGTTTTGCAAAATATAAAGAAATGAAGGAATGAGAAGCTCCATAGATCAAATAAGACAAGGGCAGCTTGGCCTGAAACAAGCACGGTACCTTGCACAAGGTCCCCCTTCTCCAGTTGGTCAGCTGTAGTAGCATACACACGTCCAGCTACGCGTTGTGGAGCCGCCTGAGGCTGTGGTGGTGCACGATGTTGTTGTGGCTGCTGTCCTCCAGTGTCGCGCCGTGCTTCATCGGCCAGTTTCTTCTGACACTCCTTAATGTAGTGCCCCATCTTTCCACAGTAGAGACATCCTTCTGTCTCACGGGGACATTGTTGTCTGGGGTGAAAGCGATTGCACTTTTGGCACCTTTGATTTTGTCCTGGCATGTGTCGGGTACCTCCGTCATGCCTTGGTTTCTTAGTTTGATGGTTGAAACGTTTTCCACCAAACCTCTTCTTGAACTCGGGTTTCTGAACCCCCGTTCTGTTCTTTTGCGACTTTTGCCCCTCCTTCCAGTCATCATCGAGGAGAGTCGCAACCTGAATGGCTTCGTCAAGGTTCTTTGACCCTCGAGTATACAGACGGTTTCTCAAGCCCGTCTTCAAGCCTCGAGCAAACTTCATTGCTCGATCTTCATCCGATGTATACACATTTGGGCAATAGCATTCCAAACTGTGGAACTTAGTGATGTACTCGGCGAGGGACATCTCACCCTGCTATAGGTCCAAGAACTCCTGCATCTTCTTTGCCCTCTCGTGCTTTGGAAAGTAGGCAGTGTTAAAAACCTCTATGAACTCCGTCCAAGATACAGGACCATCCTGGAACTTGACTGCCCTGGTGGTTTCCCACCATTTTTCAGCATGATCCTTGAGACGATATGTCCCAAAGTCCACCCGACGCTCCTCGGGCACCTCCAATACATGAAAGATACGTTCAATCTCCCGGATCCAACTCTCAACAGCTTATGGATTCGTCTTTCTGAAGAAAGCAGGAGGATCCATGTCCATGAATTTCTTGTAGGACATAGTCCCACCGTTTGTACCCTTCTCATGGGCCACATGTTGTAGATTGTCGCCCATCTGCTGCATGGTCGTAGCTTGTTGGCCTACTACTTCTGCCAGGTTATGTAGCGCTTCCATAATGTTGTTGCAGCGGTTTGCCCAAGCCATCTATTTGAGCAATTTAAAATTCATTATAACCTTAGCCATAATTTTGTGAAATACACATATGGTTTTGTTTTTTCTACATTATAAAAATAACATTTCTACATACCTACAGAGTCATCGCGGTCGCCGAAAAAGCCAAGATCTCAAATTATTCAGTCCTGCTCTGATACCAAAGCTGTAACGCCCCAACTTTTTATAGTAAAAATTTTGGAGTAATTTTTTTTTTTTTTAAATAGCGGAAGTGCGTAAAATACAAATCGGGCGCATTACAGGGTAAAACAGAGAAGTACTAAACATACCATTCATTAATTGAAACATTAATGTCATTAATTACATCCCATAACAGAATTGTAAATCTACTAATCAGAGTTCAAACATAAAATACTAAATAAATGAGATCTCTTGGCTTTATCCAAAACGACACCCCGATGCTCCAATTAGTTGCTACCTGAAAAACATTTAAAGCAGAAGGGTCAGACTCCCCTGTCTGCGTAAAAAGCATTATATTTATATGTGGTGCTCAGTGACCTGTGTACAAATATGTGCAAGTACTGCAGATATAACTAGCATGGAAGTTTATAACATTCTAAGAAGATGATTATGCTTTCTAATTCATGATACAATGCAAAAGATGACTGAACTAGAGGTATGTTTATCCACATTAGTACAAGCTGTAGATTCCACAAGTTTTATAAAGTCAACTCAACAGAATATAATTCTTCAGAGATAAGTTTCTAGTCAACTTAAATTATTTAATGCTTATCTTACTCTTACCCTGTGGGTACACACAGGCATAGACCTCGTAGCGGACCGAGACCATACGAGGGTCTATTATTTAATAACCCGTATGACTATCCGTACGGATATCCAAAGGGGACGGTCCGTGACCGAGAGAGAGCTCCCCAGTGGCTAGAACAAAAATTAGGATGCACCCTGTACTTCTGCAGAAAACTTGGATCTACCACCTAGGACATACTGATAGTCCTGGTCCCCTAACTTCATGGACTGGGGACCGGGTGAGACGCCTAGCTCTCACAAGAACAAGAATGTCCACGAAGCTTGTACCACCTACCCTCTCCAAGGTAGACCATGGGTCCAGTAACATACACCATCTTTCAGGTGTACCCAGAGCCCTGGGAAACCAGTAACATATACCATTTTTAAGTATACCCAAAATCCCACATATTTAATTTATATGTGTATAAATTTTCATTGTTGTTTGTTTGGATCCAGTAACATACATCTTCTTTCAGATGTACCCAGAACCCTGGGAAACCAGTAACATATACCATCTTTCAGGTATACCCAGAATCCTATATTTAGGTTATGTGTGCATATTTTTTTTTTTATTTATTCTCATGTGCAAGTCATTGCACCACAGGGGATTTTCAAAACCCCAACTCATACTCAGGTTGATCTTAGTATATGCACATTACCCATCGAATGCCTCAAAGGCACCAACCACAATTTCTCATAATTCTGGTTCAACTTTGTGTTGAGTACTTAAACATTCAGCATTTTCAGTTTTGTTTATGAGCTCGAGTGTACGTTTCGTACCCCTACTGGTTATGTCGCAACATGGCATTATCCAACTTTATCATGTGTGTTCCATGTATTGGACATAATCCTAAAGTCCATATGTGAATCATATATTTAGTTTACCATCGAAACTATTTCCTTCATAGATATTTCAATTGCATTTCACCTAAAAAGTCTTTATAAAAACTTTTCTAAAAAAAAAAATCTTCATAAAAAAAATCAATTTAGAAAAACTCTTTACTCAATTTTTCATGTTTATTAGTCGACCAATAGGCTCACCGGTCGACCAACCTTTTTGGCTTCAAATCTTCTAAGCAAAACGTTATTTTTTTGTAAAATTAGTCGACCGAAGAATTAACCAGTCGACCGGACAAAATGTCTGTTTTCTGGAAATTTTAGCAGTAGTCGACTGAAGGGTTTATCAGTCGACTGATCATAAAATTAGTCGACCCAAAGTTTTATCAGTCGACCGGACAGAATGTCCGTTTTCTGGAAAAATTTAGCAGCAGTCGACTGAAGGGTTTATCAGTCGACTGATCATAAAATTAGTCGACCAAAAGTTTTATCAGTCGACCGGACAGAATGTCCGTTTTCTGGAAAAATTTAGCAGCAGTCGACTGAAGGGTTTATCAGTCGACTGAACAGAATATCAATTTTCTGAAAATTTTAGCTTTAGTCGACTGAAGGTTTTATCAGTCGACTGATGAGAATATCTGTTTTCTAGAAAAAATTTAGCATCAGTCGACTGAACAGAATATCAATTTTCTGAAAATTTTAGCATCAGTCGACTGAAGGTTTTATCAGTCGACTGATCAGAATATCTGTTTTCTGGAAAATTTTAGCAGTGGTCGACTGAAGGTTTTATCAGTCGACTGAACATATTATCAGTCGACTAACTATTGTCTCAGTCGACTAATTTTGTTATTTTTCTGTAACTTTTAAAAGGGTGTATCTTTTTATTTTTCAAACATTTTGATCATTCTAAATGGACTGTTTTGCCACCCCTTTCATCCTCAATGTATGGAATCTTTCAACTATAAATATGAGTGCATTCCACACTCAAAAACATCGAATCCAATCGAATTACCCAATAGGAATAATATATCTTTATTTTACCATGATGTGAAATAGAAATCACGTATACATAACTTCAGATTTGATTAAAACCATTCAATCTACAAGGTATGAAAGGTGTATTGAACAAGAAAATACAACCAAACAATAATTTCATGAATAATAATCCGAGATACTTAAGGTTCCACGCCATTTGCCTACTTTATTTTTGTTTTGATCTTGAATCTGTCATGGCTAACACCCACACCAAAAATATATGCATTTTTCCTACATAGATTTGGACTGTAGGTTTTGATATGAGTACTACATATCACCAGGCATACACATAGGAACATAATGCCCTTACCAAGAACACCACAGTGCCCCAACGTTGGCCAAGGGTGAGAACCATTGGCTGAACCACTACATATTGACCTATTGGCGAGTAGGTGTTTCAGCTCATGCCATCTGGGTCTCGAGGCCCTAAACATACCTACAGATAGGTGGTGCTTGTCGCGTAAACTCCATGACATTGCAACATAGATGTGCAACAAGACATCGACCACTTACATACAAATAGCAATGCTCCTTACCTCTTGTTGGAGCGTCAAGCGAACGAAGCAACGCTTCTTCCTTCGTTGGAGTAGCACACAACGTTTGCCAATGGAAGTCCAGTCGTGCAGCAATAGAAAACTCCACCACCAACTATAGAGATCTGATCACCCAAGAGAGGGAGAGAGAAAAAGAGAAAGAGAGAGAGATATAGAAAATTGTGTTTCCCGATTTCTAAAAAAAAACTTCTTGATTTGTCTCCTCTTTCTTAGGTGGAGTTTCAAAACTCAGCCCTCAAAAATCTCCTCCAAATCCCACGATTTTTGTTGGGATAGCATCTCTTCCGATTTTGCCCTTTACTCCATGTGTCATTTTTTTCAACTTCCACTCTCTTTTTTCCTTATTGTGGTACCCCTCATCCCATGATGCATGGGATTCTCCTCTATCTTTGGTAAGGTGAGAGGAGTTGCTCACGTTTTTGGAAGAGAGAGACCAAAAAGGTAGGGTTTAATTTGAGCCCACGTTTTTACCCTTTTCACCAAGGTAGAAATCATCACTTTCTTGAAAAAAATAATTTGTGCACAGGGGGTTTTGAACTTGGGTGGTGGTATCACACACCGTGTGTCCTACCACAACACCACACCATCACTTGGTGTTTACTTTTGCAAAAAATTTCTTTTTATGTCATATTGGGACGTTTTTCCTTGTTGATGGATTTCTTCCATTTTCAAGTGGATTTTTCACCCGTTGGTTTTAAGCTTGCACTCGCTTACTTTAAATGTGCTTCGGATCTCACGCTATCATCCCGAAAGCATCGAGTTTCCTTACTTGGACTCGTGAACCGGGTCGGATCATCGGATCTCGCCAAGATCCGGATCCAAAACCACTTGTGAGAGTTTGTTATCGGTTTCGTTCTAGAAACCACAAGTCATAAAAATTGTACTGCCTAACTTAAAATCTTACTATTTCACATAACGGATCCCTTTTTATTCATTTAGAATTTCATAAATTTCACGGGTTTTACAATATATCATTTAAAAAGAAAAATTAATTAAAGATGTTAATGTCACTCATGCATACAGTTCGAATTCAGCAATGGTAAGTGCATGCATTTTTATCTGTTCATGCATCTTTATTTATTCACGTTTAAGTGAATGATTAATGGAAAGCAAGTTTGGGAATGAATGTTTAAATAACATATTAGGATTTCATGTTTGTATTTGTATTATATTTTATCTTATTGAATGTATGGAAAATTGAAGTAATTCTTGCTTACTGGTTTTAGTTTATGTGTTTTGTATAACTCTACCCCACTGAGACATTATTTCTTTGACCCTATTGATTTTAAATGTTTTTAGGTAGCGAGTGAGCTCACATGCGATGGCGGGAGGTTACGACAGGGACCGAGCCATGCCTTTCCCAAACCTTTGAGTGTTTTGGACTGAGAGTGATTTTAATTTCTCAATACTCTAATATTTAATTAAATTTATTAAGTGAACTTTTATTATTAATTTGGACATGTATGCACTTTATTCAATTTATGAATATTTGAATTTCTAAATTTAAATACATGTGTGAATATGAATATAAACGAGAATGTAACATGCCAAGTTTTTGTCCTGACTAGTTTTTCGTTATAATTTTATAAAAGTATTTTAAAGCATTTCAAAAAAAAAGAAAAAAATCATGTTTTTTGAGATACAAAATTTGGGGTGTTATAACTGTGGCAAGAGAGGTCACTTTGCTCAAGACTGCTATAAGAAGAAGGGTGGTGAGGGACGACAACAACCTGGGAGGACTCAACCCCAAAAATAGCAATAGCAGCAGTCGGTTCACCAGTAGAACTGGGTGCCAGGACGCATGTACGCAGCTACGATTTATCAGTTGTAGTTTAATGATCTGGTCCAATGTACGATTCTTGTAGCTGGACATGCCACTTTAGCTCTTTTCGACAGTGGGTCTACTTGCTCTTTTGTTTCAGTAGACTGTGCTAATCAGTTGGGATTGTCTGTAGAATTGCTTATTTTTTCTCTCAATGTTCGTAACCCAGTTGAGAATAATTTTTTATGTGTTTCTCGTATTTGGGATGTTAGTATAGAGTTGTAGGGGTAGGTCTTACCTGCCAACCTAGTCCTACTTGATATGAAAGATTATGATATCATATTGGGTATGGACTAGTTGCTCGAGCATTATGCTAGTATCTTGTGTCGAGAAGGGAAGATTGTGATTTCGAGGCCGGATGTCCTAGAGATTGTGTTCAGGATATTTAGACCTACTTTGTGTAGTCGTATCATCTCTGTAGTGAAGGCTCAGAGATGTTTGGATAGGGGACACACCGCCTTTTTGGTTAGTGTGGTTGGGACAGAGTATGACATTTTGTTGACAAAAGACCTTAAGATAGTCAAGGAGTTTTCGAATATTTTTCCTGAAGACCTATCGGGACTTCAGCCAATCAGAGAGGTAGAGTTCAATATCGACTTGTTACCCGAGACAGCGTCAATTTTCAAATCACCCTATTGTATGGCACCAGCTAAGCTTGAAGAACTCAAGAAGCAGTTACAAGAGTTGGTGGATCGCAGATTTGCTAGGCTAAGTGTTTTGCCTTGGGGAGCACTAGTTCTATTTGTTAAGAATAAGGATGGTTTGATGAGATTGTGCATAGACTACCACTTGCTTAACCAAGCTACCATTAAGAATAAGTATCAGTTGCCCAGAATTGAGGATTTGTTTGACCAGTTGCACCGAGCAAAGATATTTTCGAAGATCAATTTTTGTTCCGGCTATCATCAGCTTCGAGTGAAGGATAATGATATCCAGAAGATCGCTTTTCAGATGAGATATGGATACTACAAGTTTATGATGATGCCTTTCGGGTTTACGAATGCTTCGACCGCGTTCATGGATTTGATGAATCGAGTATTTTGTCTCTACCTTGATTCATTTGTGATTGTCTTTATAAACAATATTTTGGTATATTCTAAGAGCAGTGAACAACATCGAGATCACTTGTGGATCGTACTCAGTACACTCAAGGAACACTAGTTGTATGTGACGTTCTCTAAGTGTGAGTTTTGGCTCGAGGAGGTTATGTTCTTAGGTCATGTGATCTCGAAAAATGGTGTTGTCATAGACTTTGCTAAGGTAATTAAGTCTTTCTAACTATTGTTTCAACGTAGCATACTCATAAATTTTATTTTTCGCTAAGCAATTTTGGATGATTTTGAAGGTGAAAGCAATCTTAGATTTGGAGCAGTCGAAGAACGTCCATGACATTCATAGTTTTCTTGGATTAGCGAACTATTATAGTTGTTTTATTCAAGATTTATCATAGATAGCTATACCGATGATGAAGCTTCTGAGAAAGGGGACCAAGTTTGTGTGAGACTCCAAGTGTGAGGAGAGCTTTCATACTCTTAAGAGGAAGCTCATGTTAGCCCCAGTTTTGGCTATGTCGTCTGGCAGTGGAGGTTTTGTGGTTTACATCGATGCCTCAAGCACTGGCTTAGGATATGTTCTTATGCAGCATGATAAGGTTATTACATATGTGTCTCTTTAGCTTAAGATTCATGAGAGGAATTACCTCGTTCATGATTTAGAGTTGGCAGTTGTTGTCTTTGCATTGAAGATATGGCATCACTATTTATACTGGCAGAAGTTCAAAGTTTTCTCAGATCATGAGTTTGAAGTACTTGTTCTCATATAAGAAGCTTAACATGAGATAGTGAAGATGGTTGGAGTTCATCAAGGACTACGATTTTGATATCTCTTACCATCTAGGGAAGGCCAACTTGGTAGCATATGTGCTTAGTAGGAAGACAGGAGGCATTTCGACCAGTTTGTTGGGTGCAAGGTGGAAGTTGTTGAAAGATTTTGTGGCTTGGCAATCTTTGCAGTTGACACGGGAGTCATTCAGTTATCCAGTGTGACCGTTCAGTCTGATCTCAGCGCTCGGATCATCGAAGCCCAGAAAGAAGACCCTCAGTATAAGAGATTGTAGACTCTTTCTCGGTTGGAGCATCCATCCTTTAAGCAGAAAAAAGATGAGAGTATATGGATGGATGAGCGTATTTGGGTTTCCAATGATCCCAATTTGAAGTAAGACTTGCTAGAAGAGGCTCATAAAGCCAAGTACACAATACATTTGGGTAGTACTAACATGTTTAAGGACTTGCAGATGATGTATTGGTAGAATGGAATGAAGTAGGAGATCGCAATGTAGGTAGTTTAAATAGTTTTTAAATAATGTTATAATATATTTTATGAATTTATATAACCTTAATACTATTTTTTTTGGTAAGGTTTGTCTCGAGAAGTTTGACTTGCCAGCAGGCCAAGATCGAACATCAAAGGCTCAATAATACAATGCAGTTGTTAAAGATCCTGCAGTGAAAATGAGAGGAGATCACGATGGATTTCGTTGTAGGTTTACCAAAGACTCGACCCCAACATGATGCAATTTGGGTGATTGTCGATAGACTCACCAAATCGGCACACTTTTTACTGATTCGGATCAGTCAATCATTAGACAGCCTAGCAGAGCTATACATTCATGAGATAGTTCGTTTGCACGGTATTCTCTTATCGATTATATCTGACTGAAACCCTTATTTCATTTCTCATTTTTGGGACAATTGCAGAAAGCTTTGGGTACGAATCTAAAGTTCAGTACAGCTTTTCATCCTCAGACAGACGGGCAGTCGAAGCACACGATTCAGACCCATAAAGATATGTTGTGAGCTTGCATTCTTGATTGATAAGGCAATTGGGACACGCATCTAGCACTAGCCAAGTTCACATATAATAATAGTTATCACGCTAGTATTGGGATGGATCCATGTGAGGCTCTTTACAGGAGACCTTGTCGATTCCTAGTTTACTGGGATAAGGTTGGCGGGCATGAAGTGGAGTCACCTATCATTTTGTAACATTACACTGAGCAAGTTCAGAAACTCCGCCTGTGTATAACTGTTTAGTTATACACTGTCGGTCCCAAGTCCGGATAAAGGAGAAGGGTTGCGGTAGGCCTATGACAGCCAGCATAAAAACTTAGTCATACCCTATGAATATGAACCAATATGAGAATTTCATTGGGGCATTCCCTACTGAGCGACGTGTTGTACTCTATAGGCCTGGAGGCAGTGATAAATGGGCAAGGGTTGCTAGGTTGTTGCCCGGAAGTGACGCATCACACCGGCGCCCAAGTGTGGTGTCAAATAAGCAAGGGTTCCCTCACTTTGTTGGACAGGTGGGGGTAAAGAAGTTAGTCCAAGACTATAAATTTAGGTTAGCCACTTGGAACATAGGGTCTTTAACTGGTAAGTTGGTAGAGTTAGTAGATGTTATGTTTAGGAGAAAGATTGATATTTTATGTCTACAAGAGACCAAATGGGTAGGTGAGAAAGCAAAAGTGATAGAACATTGGGGATATAAGATTTGGTATACAGGAATAAATAGGAATAGGAATGGAGTAGGGATTGTTATGAGTCGTGAGTTTATAGATAATGTAGTTGAGGTCCGTAGGAAGGGTGATAGGATTTTACTTATTAAATTAGTATTAGGTACGGATATTATTAATATTATTAGTGTTTATGCACCTCAAGTAGGTTTAGATGATTCCATTAAGCATCAATTTTTGGGAAGATTTAGATGGAGTAGTACAAGGGATATCTTATGGAGAAAGGCTTTTCATCGGTGGTGACCTTAATGGGCATGTAGGCATTAGTATGGATGGATTTAAGAGTATCCATGGAGGCTATGGTATAGGAGAAAGAAACGAAAGTGGAGAAAGGATTTTAGATTTTGGTTTGTCCTATGATATGATCTTAGTAAACACTTGGTTTAGGAAGAGGGAGTCTCACCTAGTAACATTTAAAAGTGGGGTTAATACGAGTCCGATAGATTTTTTCCTACTTAGAAAGAGAGATAGGAGTTGTTGCATCGATTGTAAGGTTATACCGGGAGAAAGTGTAGCTACACAACATAGAGTCTTAATTTTAGATCTTAGAATTAAACAATGTCGCAAAAAGGATAGACATAGGATAGATCCTAGAATTAAGTGGTGGGCACTAAAAGGAGCTAAACAAGGAATGTTTGTAGAGCAGGTAGTTAAGAAAGCTGATTGGTGTCTCGAGGAGGATTCAGAATCAATGTTGAATAAGATAGTGGGTGGCATGAGAAAGGTGGCTAAGGAGGTATTGGGTGAGTCTAAAGGCGGTGCACCGCTAGGTAAGGATATATCATGGTAGAACGAGGATGTCAAATTAGCTATTAAAGTTAAAAGAGAGTGTTATAAAAATCTAAGTAAGAGTCGTGATAATGAGAATTTAGAGAAGTATATGATAGCAAAGAAGGAAGCTAAAAAAGTAGTTCGGAACGCGAGGGATAAGGTATATAAGGAGGTTTATGACAAGTTGGATATCAAAGAGGGCGAGAAGGATATTTATAGGCTTGCAAAAATGAGAGATAGGAAATCGAGGGATCTGGGTATGGTTAGATGTATCAAAGATGAAACACAAAGGGTTTTAGTCAAAGATGAGGAGATCAAGGAGAGATAGAAAGATTATTTTGATAAGCTATTTAATGAAAGTCATGCTCAGGATCTTGGAGACTTCTTCATTCCTTTTCATGAGATGAATCGTGACTTTATGCGCAAGATTCAAAAGAAAGAAATTGTAGAGGCCTTGAAGAAAATGAAATCAGGAAGGGCAGTTGGCCCAGATGGTATACCTATCGAGGCTTGGAAATTCTTGGGAGAGAAAGGTTTAGAATGGTTGACAAATCTTTTTAACAAGATTTGGCGGACAAATAAGATGCCTAATGAGTAGAGGAAGAGTACTTTGGTGCTTCTATATAAGAATAAGGGTGATATACAAGATTGCACAAACTATCGTGGTATAAAACTCATGAGTTATACTATGAAACTTTGGGAGAGGGTGATTGAATATAGGTTGAGAAAGGTTGCCATGATATCAGAGAATCAATTTGGTTTTATGCCTGGAAGATCAACTATAGAAGCTATACATCTTCTTAGGCAACTTATTGAGAGATATAGAGAGGCGAACAAAGATTTGCATATGGTTTTTATTGATTTAGAGAAGGCATACGATAGAGTACCTAGGGTTGTTCTCTGGTGGACAATGATGAAGAAAGGTATTTCTCTCAAGTACATTAGTATAATTAAAGATATGTACGAAAGAGTAGTAACCAATGTCCGCACTTGTGGAGGGGTGAAAAACAATTTTCCTATAACGGTTGAGTTACATCAAGGATCTGCATTAAGCCCTTTCCTTTTTGCTATAGTGATAGATGAACTTACGAGATCAATTCAAGAGAATGTGTCGTGGTGTATGTTGTTTGTTGATGATATTGTTTTGATTGATGACTCTAGAGCTGGGGTTAATGCTAAGTTAGAATTATGGAGACAGACTTTGGAAGCAAGAGGTTTTACGTTGAATAAGAGTAAGACAGAATATATGGAATTTCAGTTTAGTAAGCACCGAAGTAGTGATGAGAGTGTAGTGAAGCTTGGTGAGCAAGAAATAGCGGTGGATGACTGTTTCGAATATTTGGGATCTATCATTCAAAAGAATGGAGATGTAAATCATAGGATTAAGGTTGGGTGGATGAAATGGAAAAGTGCAACTGGAGTGTTGTGCGATCGTAGAATGACATTGCGGTTGAAGGGGAAGTTTTATAGGACGACAATTAGACCCGCTTTACTATATGGTACAGAATGTTGGGCTGCCAAGAGACATCATTTTAAAAAAATGAGTGTAGCTGAGATGCGTATGCTGAGATGGATGTGTGGAAATACAATAAAAGATAAGATTCGGAACGAGGAGATACGTAAGAAGGTAGGTGTTGCACCCATTGAAAATAAGATGAGAGAGAATCGTTTACGGTGGTTTGGACATATTTGGTGAAGGCCTAATGATGCTCCAGTTAGAAGGATGGAGAAATGGGAAAAATATATTAGTTAAAAGAGGTCGGGGTAGGCCTAGGAAGACATGGATGGAGGTGATAAGAAAGGATATGAATGCTTCGAACCTCACCGAGGACATGGCATTGGATAGAAATGATTGGAGGAGAAGGATTCATGTGGAAGACCCAAAATTATTTTCTTTTTTGGTTCATATCGCCAACCCCAATTGTTTTGGGATGAAGGTGTAGTTGTTGTTGTTGACACTGAGCAAGTTCAGAGGATTCGCGACAGACTTTGCGCAGCCCAGAGTCGGCAGAAGAGTTACTCTGATAGACAGTGTAGGGAGCTCACTTTTGTGGTGAGAGATTTCGTGTTTGTCAGAGTGTCTCATACCAAAAGTGTATTCCTATTCAGGAAGAAAGGAAAGTTGAGTCCCAAATACGTCAGACTATTTGAAATTTTAGAGCAGATAGGTGAAGTTGCTTATCGTGTAGTGTTACCTCCTCAGTACTCACAAATACAAGATGTCTTTCATGTGTCTATACTGACAAAGTATATTCTGGATCCCTCACATGTGATCCAATACGAGGATGTGAGCATCAGAGAAGATTTGCAGTGAAGAGAGTCTCATAGCGATCGTTGATCGAAAAAAACATGTATTGAGGACGAAGACTATCTCTTGGTGAAAGTACGCTGGTAGCATCATGGTATCAAAGAGTGCACTTGGGAGCCTGAAGCTAGTATGCAGAAAAAATATCTTCATTTGTTTTGAGTCTCGCTTATATCAAATTTTGGAGACGAAATTCTTTTTAAGGGGGGTAGGATCTAAAAAGCAAAATTTTTTCTTGATAATTAAACTAAATAAATGATAAATTATTGGTACATTCATTACTATAATTGTGAATTCTTGATTTTCTTGATTTTGATTAATTATGAACCTTTGTCTCAAGTTATGAAGATTATTTCAAGAATAATTGAAAAAAACTAAATTATGAAGACTAAATGAGTTGGTGTGGTTTTAGATCTTAGACTTCAGTTGTGGATCTAAATTTGCCATTTAGATCCAATATAGATCTGAGGTGTTGTTTGGATTGGATCCAATTTAAAATATCAATTAGATCCAATGATTATGGATTGGACCCCTATAGGGGACGTCCTACATGGACCCCCATTTGGATCCAAGAGTCTATATGAATTAAAATATTATCTAGTTTTAATTGAGATAAATAATTAAATAAATCTATAAAAGTGATAATTAAGATTTTTAATTAAAATTTTATTTAAATCCCTAATTGAAATATTTAAGAGGGTGAGACGTCCCACACCTCTTGAAGAGTTAATAATTGTTAATGGTTAGTTGTTGAATAGTCAAACCTAATCCTACTTAAATAAAATTAGAAAAAAAAAATCAAATAACAAGAGAGGTAGGAGTCTAAAAGGCAGATTTTTTTTCTAAAACATACTCATCTTCGCCTCCACACGATTTTGGAGAAGGAGAGTCCTTTCTTAACTAGCTTAGGTATGTGGAGAAGCTATATATGTCCCCTCTCACACACCCTTCTTATTTTTCAAAAAATCTCTCCCTCTCTCTCTCCTTTTTCCTTTTTGCTTTTCTTTTTTCTCTTCTCCTAAAAACGTCTAGGAGGTCTAGAGTAGGGTGTGTAGCCATTAAATCTGCATAAACTTTGGTGGTTGTGGTGGTGTAGAGATCGGACTACCCAATTTCTTCTTTCTCTAAAGGATCTATCAATTTTTTCAAGTAAGCTTTACGTAGTAGATGCTTTTTACGTACGTCAAGTAGCATCATATGCCTGGACCTATTATACATGTTTTTCTATATGAAGAAAGTGTTGGTTGCATTTACCAAAGATGAATTATGAGTTTTTCATAAAAATGATTTTGAAAAGCATGTCTAAGTAGGGTATCTTTGTTGGTTTGTATTAGATTCAGTCATAACTTGATTATTATTGGTGATATTCAAAAGTTAACCCATATTGTATCTGATTAGATAAAAAATATTAAAATTTTCAAGGTTTTATGGTCTCAAGAAGATTTTAAACAAAATCATTTTCTGAGAAACCTAAGTTTGAGATGTCTCATAAGTTATTTCTGATCAGTTCTAGAAATAAATCGATATCTCTTTGCATATGAGTTCGACCAGTTCTGAAAACAAAAATATTGAGTTAATCTATGCATCTTGCTCTTGATTTTAGAATATTTTTTTACTTGATTTGGATTCATATTGAGGAAGAAACGTCGATTTTAACAAAGCTCTAGTTTCTCACTCTGGTTACAGGACTGTTTCGACCTAACTCTGATAAAAGTTATAAACGCCCAAGCAAAACTACTCCAAATAATTTATAAAAAAATTGGGTGAACTTTAACATCTAACAAGAGACTATGTAAAAAGGGTTTTATCAAAAATATTTTATATAAATTCCAAAAAAATATTAATCTCATAAAAAAATTGTAATTTACATATTCTGGTTTGAAAGTCTGTTAGAAAAGGGTTCCGTAAAAGCTTTTTAATTATTTTTGAGATCTTTGGTTTGTATTCTTGACAGGTACAGTCAACCAAAGTAAAAACATGTTGATTTTATATGTGATCTATTATTTCTGATAGATTTTATAAAAATGGGTCATCAGAGATCCAAATTTTCCTAACGACTTATGCTTATGATTAATTAGTAAACGTGTTTGGATCTTATGGTTTTAATGTTTTCTAATATATATTGCATATTATCAATATTAATAGACCCAATTAAATCATAAACAAAGAGCTAAATATTTAGAAAGATCTGAGTTTGAAGTTTTGCAAGTTATAATTGAAAGATACTACCAAATCTTGATTATCTTATAAATCAACTGTTTTGATTGATTCCAAAAGATAGTACATTTATTTATATGATTATTTTTAGCATGTTTAGCTTGTTTAATATCCAAATTCATGCTTAACTTAAAGAAGATTTAATGATTTATGTTTGAGAGAATCAAAACCCTGATTTCTCAAAAATTGATTTAGGATTTCGAGCTTTTTCTTGAATTTCGATTCTTTCAAATGCATATATTTTTAAAATATGATTTTTTAAAGTTATGTACAATATGAATTGAATTAAGTTATGTGTATTTACATTGTTTAAGCATGGCTACAACTGAATATAATTAAAAATATATGTCTTTCTCATTTGAACCTATGTGGGGGCTGGCTTAGAGAAATCGACTTATATGTTTTTGGTTATGGGTTAGTTTTAGTGGATTCATTGATTTAATCTGTTATTGTAGATATTTTAATTAAGTCTCATATGATTTATGTACTGAAAAATCAAGGCATTAATTAGAGTCATGTTAATTTGCTCGGTGAAGATTTATGAGAGCTCTTATCTGAAAAATCAGGTTTATGACTTTAATTATGTTTTGATGTTTTATCTAAACTTTTCACAAATTCAGTTTTTAATCATATTAGATCATATATATATATATATGATAGAGATAAAATGGATTATATTGCAATTGGTAAGTTGTGATTATGGTGTAAGGCTACCGTGTTTATGAGAAAAAGACTCCTACACAAATTGTATTTAAGATTTATAAGTAAATTCATTTATGACAGCTTAAATGTGTTTATTTTCATGATAAATTGAGCATGAACATGATTGTATTTGCAAAGCATGCAAAAATATGGACATGAACATGCTGATTGTATTGTAAATTGGCAATGTGTTTTGGTTGTGTGATTTTAGGCTACTTTAGCCACGGGACCTAAATAATTTGATAGTGATGTTAGAATTGTGGTTCTCTGATTTATTCATATTTATGATATTGATGCATGCTTATTTTTTAATATCAAAATTTATGTGATACTGCATGAGTAAATTATTGAATAGCATGTTGACATGATTCCTTGCTTATTAGAATGCTTATTATGCTTTAAGATACAGTATTTGTGAAATGCATGTTGGATGATATAAATCACATAGGGTTGCATGGTTACTTTGGGTGCTTGATAAAATAATAATTTATGGTTCCAAAGAGAGAACAGTGAGATGGCAATGCACTATCCTAAATGGTAGATGCATTTACTTATGACCTAATTAATAAAGATAACCCTGTGATATATTTTTTGTTTTGCCTTTACCAAGGTATATTGAACCAAAATGGTTGGTGGTCTGCCGTAGAGAGGGTAGGTGGTATAAAACTCTCTAGGCCTTATTCTTTCTTATTATGCTGCCAGGGGCAATGCCCTGATGAACCCCCAACCTAGAGAATTTAGAGGGACCATGACTATTTCTTATATCGTAGGTGGGCATGTCTCTGTTACTTGTATAAAAGTGAGTGATCATGATTATCATTGTGGCACGAAGCCACACCCTCGGGTAGATTTTCTTTAAGCATGCCGCTACCTCTCACGGCCTGACTCCGCTTCTGTGGGAGATGACTCAGTCCGCTATTCAGAAAATTAAAATGCATGGCATAATAAATACTCAAGCAGTCTAGTTTATTTTATGTTGGTTTTACACATACCTGATAGGCATTTGATAATCAAGTGAAACATAAAATACTTGCTCACTTTACTTTTCTACACTTTTGGTTATATTCATATGATTATATGGATTCATCCATATTATTAAATGTCTTGGTTTCAATTATAATGTAGTTATGTATGCTTAAAATTGTAATATCATGCTTGTGTATATTTGTAGAATCATGAATACATGAACTTCCTGTTAATTGTTTATCTACATATTAAATGTTAAATGTTATACTTTGGTGATTGATGCAAACTATGCAAGCTTTATATATTGTATCTTGCATTAGTTGTCTGAATTTTACTACGACTCTTCAAAGTCTTATACTTTCAAAATAAAATATTTTCTAGGTAATATGTGATCTGTGGAGCGAGTGCAGAATGTTGGAGGGGACTCTGGGGGCTGATGTTTTCAAGATCCCAGGGGAGATTTGTCCTATTTTATTTTGAGATTAAATGACTATTTAATTGTCTATTTTTTAACAATGGCTTGAATGGTTTAATATTTAATGAGACTATTTTATATTTTCATTCATTTTTCTTATGGGTGATTAAATGGCAGTGTTTTTAAAATATAATGTATTTGAAAAATTTAACCAAAATCTCAGCTTATTAAATTGATTTCAAAATTAATACTTTTTGTTGTGTTTGATCACATAAATAATAACTTGAGGATTTTGTCATTTGGATGCTTTATTCTCGAACTTTGTTCTAAGCAGATATTAAATGTCGGTGCATGCATAGGCTAACTCTTTAGAGCTTATTTGAGTTAGGGCAATGCCAATGATGAAAGACTTAAATTAATAATTTCTTTTATATAATAGTTTAATCAGATTTACTAATGGTAGTTGCGTACTGGATTTGGAACTAGGAGGCAAAGACATGCTCGCGCTTGCGCTCAGGTGGGTCGTTTAGTACTTGGTACGGCTGGACGTGTACGTGGGTGAGATCATTGTATTATAACATATTAAAAAAGAAAAAAAATCAATAACATGTTAACTTTAATAAATAAATAAATAAAAATCCAAGTATTTTTTGTTTGAAACTGATCGAACCGTAACACTGTGAATCCCCAGGTAGGCATGTTTTCTTAACCTCCACGAGAAGGGGATGAGGCATACATAGTCCTCCAACATCATAATACACCATGAGGTTTATACCGCCTTTCCCTCTCAAAGGAAGACATAGATCAAGACAGACCTAATCTTCTCTTTGAGGTCGGGATGGACCCATCCATCTCTGAGAGTTTGGTTTCATCGGTGCCTCATTTGGACTTGAGATCCCAGAGTTATCTTTTTATTAAAGCCATAGGTCTCATTCGAGAGTCATTTTCTCACTTGATAACCCTCTTATGCCCTTATGCATAATTCATGTCATATCTAATTCTTTCCTTCATACATGATACATTCAAATATGTTTTGATACATGATACATGCTATAATCAATTCATGCCTATATGCATGATTCATTCAATTCAAATTTGTATACATGATATATTAATTGCATACATGGCATGCTTCATATGCAAACATTTGCACAAACATTCAATTCAGTCATGCATTCATATCAATCATGCAACATTCAATTCAATTATGCATAGCACACATGTACCTGTAAAAGCACTCCATATTTTGTTATCTAAAAACATGTCAAGCATGATCTCCTGAACCACGACAACAAAACACTTCTATTTTCATATATTCAAATTATGCTATGCATGATCTCCGAACTACAATCCAAGGTTAATGCAATGCTTTACATCACATATAATGGCCATGGGAAATTTATCGAATTTTTGTAAATATTGTATTCATTTTGTTTTAGAATGCGTAATTGGCTCAATGGCCGCTTTGCGATACTTAGTATCAAATATCACTTTATTTGCAGTACCTGCATGACAATTTGATCATGCATTTATTATAGCTTTTAAATCATTTAATTCATGCATGATCTAATAAGAAATTACATTAAAAGCTCATGTTTATCGTTAGTTTCGATAAAATACGTGAAAAAGATAAATTTAGAAAAAACATAAATTGCAAGTTAATTTTGCAAATTAGGTTGTTTAGAAATTAGTATTCGTATTTTTTTTTGGGATTTAGATTTTTAATTAAATTAGATTTGAAAAAATAAATTAGCACAATAGTTTAGGTAAAATGTAAGTTTTTAGAGTTTTTTAGCAAATGTTTTGTTTTTAAGCTCTTTTTAAAATTTTGTAAAAATAGTACGAGTTAGAGCAAAATCCTTCCTTTAAATAGTTCACGTAGGGTTTGAGAGGGGTTGTCCTCCATTGCTCAAACTTAGCCCCTCTTCTCTCAGTCCCTCTCCACCAGTTGTTTCCTCCCCCTTCTTTCTTCCTCCTCTTCTCTCAATCCTTCTCTCGCTGATGGACTTCTCCTCAATGGGCGACGTTGACGCAAGGGAGAGGCCATCCTCCTCTCAACCAAGTCTGAAATGTGTGGTAAGCTCCCTCTTCTTTTCTTCCTCTTCTTCTTTCTTCTTTCCCCCTCTTCTTCTCAATCCCTCTCTTTCCAGCCTACTCTAGCTAATCTAGTAAGAATTTCTTTCTATTAGCTTTTCTATGTTAGATTAATGATTAGATTAAGTGAAATTGAAAGTAAAAACAAAAAAAAGTTTTCAGAGATTACGTTCTTCTGCATTTTACGCTTTTTGTAATTTCAATTAAGCATCTCATTGTTTTTTTTTTCTTATTGTTTCTCTGGAATCTGTTTGGATCTAGCAATAATCGTATTGTGCTTGTTTTGTTTCTGTAGTTTTTGTTTTCTTTCGTTATGTTTCTGTTGAATTCTGCTTTAGAAAATTTTCTTTCTTTTGCATCGATCTCCAGTTTTGTTACGTAGTCTCCTCTATTAATTTGCTTCCACTTGCATCATCGTAGCACCTTGTTTACTCATTTCCATCTTTTGTTTCACCGCACCTTTGATTTTACCACATGTTGCTCTGCATTTTTCATTGATACTAATCTTTGTTGTAGTGTTCTGTATACATTTCTTTATGTTTCGCATTTATCATCTTCTGCATTCATCGTGTTTTACATCTTCTACTTAATCGCATTTTCTGATTTCATTTCATCGCATATCATCTAAATGTTTTAATTCATCTCATACACATTTCATCATAATTTTTAACTTTGCATCTATGTTTTCATCTCATTTTTTTTATTCTTCACTGCACTTTTCCTTTTCTCATCAGAATTATCTTCTACATCGCAGTCTCTTCTGATCTTTTGTGCATCAATATCATCTTCATACTGCATTTCATTTTTCCTCTTTCTTAATTCAACATCAGTTGGTTCTGCATCACCTGCATATCACTTATTCAATTTAGCATATCACTTAGTGTAGCATTGTTGTGTGTTGCATAACATTTACTAAGCATCGGCATATCATTCATTGCAATTGCAGATTAGTTTTACATCACTTACTGTTATTTGTCACTTGCATATAATATCATTTTAGTCACCTGCATATCACTTGCATATTGATCATTTTGCATATTAGTTATTCACTTGCATATTAATCTGCACACAAGTGCAATTCACTGTTACATTCAACATTTGATGAGTCTATAGTTTCCATTTAGCATTTTGTAATTCATATAGCATTTTAGTATGTTACATTCAACATTGTAGTAATATTAGCATTTAGCTTTAAGCATTCTTTTAGTGCATTTAGCATAGTCTAGATCTAGTCCTTCTCTTATGCTGCTTGTGTTGTGCAAGAAGGCGTGGAGCGGGAGCAAGCGAGTGATACTTTCTTGCACGCCTTCGACACGTGACACAAAGCGCGAGCACAGAAGACACTTTTTTTTTAGAATTAGGAATTTAATTCAATTTTTGAGTTTGTAATAAAATCATTTTAAACCCTCTGCGTAAGGTAAACATTTGATGTAAGCTAAGTAGTTTTATTTTCTCGCACTTTTCTATTTTAGGCAATAAAGCGTAGTTTAGTTGTGTGTTTGAATACAAGTATTCCGCGTTCCTTGAGATCGACCCGAACTCCACCACTCGTCAGAGCCGGTTTTTATTTTTGGTGTCTGGCTTTCACGTTGTTTTTACATAAAAATATCATTTCTAAAATCGTTTCACAAAACTGACATCAAATTTTGATGCCATTGCCCAGGATCAGTGAAATACGAGTATTCACTTTATTGCCTTGTGTTTGTTCTTGTATTTTAGGTTGTTAGTTTAATTCAGCTCTTTAATTAGGATTGAATAGTTTGTTTTTCGCATTTAAGATTAGAACCACATGTTTGCACAATGTAGAGACTAGTTTACTTTTCTTGCAAAACCCACCTATTAGGATACCCTTAGAGGTGACTGCGCATGATTGGTATCGTGCTCTTAGTTTGCTTTTTACAAAATCCCTATTGAGTGCAAGTGTGTGGTGCTTGCTTATTTCTCACTTTCTAGTATTTATCTTGTTTACTCACTTTGTGGTTTGCGTGGTTTGGCCGCTTAGCATGTTAGTTAGGCAAAAAACCCAAGTTTAGGATGTTTGTCACACTGGTCTACTCCGTTAGTGCATAGAAGGGCGATGATCGCTCATCCCCGAGCTTGTTGAGCCTATTGAGGACCCCAAGTCTCTCATTAGGAGATCCCTTCGTCCCATCACTATGGCCGACGATCAGCCTTTGATTCATCCTCTTAGGAAGTATTTCATGTCAAATCAGTACACTCTCGCCTCTTGCATCATGAGACCTGATGTAGGAGCGAACTAGTTTGAGATAAAGGCTAGCGTCATTCAAATGTTACCATCATTTTATGGCCTTAGCAATGAAGGCCCATACCGTCATCTCGACGAATTCATTGAGATCTACTCTACAATACATATTAATAACTTTGGCGATGATGCATTAAGGTTAGCGTTGTTTTTGTTCTCCCTCAAGGATAAAGCTAAACACTGGCTAAAGGCTCTCGATATGATTCAGATTACCACTTGGAAAGGAATGCAGTGTGAGTTTCTCAAAAAGTACTTCTTAATTGATAAGACGAATCAGTTTTGTAAAGCCATAACCAGTTTTTCTCAAATTGAGGGAGAACAATTTCACGAGACTTGGGAGAGGATGAAAGATCTTCTCCGCAAGTGGCCCCACCACCAGGTGCCCTGTTGGCAACTGGTGCAGTATTTTTCCTCTTTTTCCTTCTTTTTCCTTCTTTTCCTTCTCTTTTCCTTTCTAGCCTCTATTTCCTTTTTGAAGGAGAAATAAAAGATAGAAAAGAAGAGAGAATGAGAAAAAGAAAGAAAGAGAGAGGAACTCTCTTGCAAAGGTCTCACTTGACCTTAATTTTGAAAATATTTTGAAAATTACTCGCCTCCGTTTTTAATAATTTGTGGAAAAGTGGAGAGATAGGATTCACTCATTGGTACAAGGTTTGACAATTCTTGGCGCCTTTACCAGGGGTAATCGAACCAAGGATCGAACTTATGCCATTTGCTTTGCCTAAATATTGTCTAAGAATTTATTCTAAGTCCAAGAATGCACAAAGAATCATGTTTGTGCAATGCAAATGTAGAAATGTATGCTTTTGAGAAGATTTTTTTTTTGGATTGTCCAAGTGATTTTGAAATAAATTTGAAAATAATTTGAAGAAATGGTTTTTGAAAATTGATTTAGAAAAAGTTAGATTTTGAATCTAACTTAGAACTTTGAAATAGATCTGGAAGAAGAGACTTGAAGTCCTAAGTCTAGGAATAATCAGAGATTTGAAAATAAACCTTGAATTTGAAGAAATGAAGAGAAAAGGAGATTTTGGAACTGAGATAGAATTTTGAAGTCAAAGTGAAGTTTCAAAGTTAAAATGAACTTTGAATTTGAATTTGATTCTCAAAAATCGATTTTGGAAAGGAAGTTTTGATCTAGAGATGGGAAATGGATTTGGGAATTGGATTTGAACATCAAGATAGAATTTTGAAAATGGGATTTGGATTTGAGACATCTAGATGGAATTTGAGAATCAAGATGGGTTTTTGGAAATGGAATTGATTCTGGAATTAGAATCAAGTTGAAAAAAATGGAATTGGATTTGAAAATTTGAAATTCAAGATGGAATTGGATTTGAGATCTGGAATTCAACATGAAATTGGATTTTGAGAAATCCAGATGGAATTTGAAGATGCACCGGATCCAGATAGAACTTTGAAAATGATTTTGAGAAATCCAGATTAGATTGGAAAATGGGATTGGATTTGAGAAATCCAAATGGAATTCAGAAATAGAATTGGATTTTGGAAATCCAGTTGGAACTTAGAATTGGATCTGAGAAATCCTAAATCGATTTTGAATTTGGAAAGGAAAGGAGGATGGAATTTGGGAGAAATTGGTTTCAGAGTGAATATCAAGTTTTGATTTTTAAAGTCTGATTTAGGATTTAAGAGATAAGACTTAGAATTTTAGAATTTTGAGAAATAAAGAACAAAACTTGAATTCAGACTTGAATTCTGAAATCAAAAGTTGATTTGGAAGATTTGGGAATTTGAAGTGAAGAATAAAGAATAAAACTTGTTTTTCGAAATCTGGAAATGAGCTTGTAATTTCAAAGTTGAGTTGAACTTGAAATTTGATCTGGAATATTGAATTGAATTTGAAATTGAATCCTGATCCTGGAAATGAATTTGGAATTTCAAAGTTGAAATGAACTTTGAAATTTGATTTGAGTTGGAAATTGAATTTTGAATTTAGAGACGAACTTAAAATTTCAAAGTTGAATAGAACTTTGAAATTGAAAGGTTGATGTTTAAAAATAGAATTGAGAATAGGAAGATGAATTTGAATTTATAAATGAGAATTGAAGATGGTTTTAGAAATGAGAAATATCCTTGAAAATTTATCTCAAAAATCACTTGGAATTTGGAAAATAACTTGAAAATGATTTTACAAGAAATGGAATTCTATCCTAAATGATGAATGCTTTGAAAGGATTTGAAAATTTGATTTAAAAATCATATTTTATTCTTTAGAAGAATTGAAATAAGATTAAAATTATAATACATTCAGGACTATGGTCACAGATGTATTATAAGATAAATTTTTGGTGTCTTTATAGAATTTTAAGTGAAATTAACCTTCAATATATCCTGACTATGGCCATGAATATATTTTAAGTTAATTTACAAGTCAAATTCTGATAAAGGAAGAAAATTTCAAAGAAATATGATGATTTTCAAAAGAGACCTAAGTGAAGGTCAAATGTTATTCCATAAAAGATAAAAACCTTAAGTATTGTTCACATTTTGACTATGGCCATAAATGTGAATCATTTACTTAGGATTAATTACCTCTTATTAGAAAGGTGCACGTGCCATTCATGTTTCACCGTTTGTAAATTTTTTAAATAAAAGCAAAAATGATATTAAACAAGTAATTTGTGATATTTACATGCTCATACATTCTATTCTAATATTGAAATATAAAATTCTCATTAATATATAATTATTACAACCTTGAATTGAATTTGAACTTAAAAATTCCTAAACTAAGAAGGAAAACCACCTTTTCTACATAATTCCTGCAAAATTCAAGTTAGCACAAGGTAAAAGATGCATACAGAAAGGAAATATCACATTGTATTTAAGATGCAAGATGATGTATGTGCTATGTACAATGCATGGTGAATAGTTGATGTACTGTGAAAGTTGCAAGAAATGAGCATTATTGTAATGCAGTGAAAGTATGTGAATGATGGGGAACTGTGACATGGAGACACAACAAAGGATAAAGATGGCATGGTGGTGAAATATTGGATATATATAGAATGAGATGGACTCATGACAGGTGTTGTGGGCGCCAGCAAAATGCACTTGAATTTACAGTGAGTGAACAAGATGCCTTTGTAAAGTGATTTCCAATAAGTATTAACAAAGTGCATTTGTAAATCTGGTTTCAACCAATGCTGCAAGTGTTTGTAATGCCTATGGCAAAATGCTACAAAGATGAGATATTACAGGTGGAAATGGTGTTGGAAGCATGGGAAATTGAGGTGAAAGTAACGGGCGACAACAGCAGGTAGTATGGAGAGGGTGGTGATGGTGCAGTGTGAATGTTGGATGGGGAATGGGTGTTGTGTGGTCACTATGAAGGTGGCAACAAGTGGGCTGATGCAACAGCAGGTTCTGTAGATATGTGGGGGTGTGTTGGAGAGATGATATGCAGTGGAGACGACCACATAGATGCAGCAAGGGTGCAATGGCTACCTCTAGCATTGCTTTGAAATTTAAAGCAGCAGGAGCTATGGGGGTGTGGCTAATGATGGTGAAGAAGGTAAAGGCAAATGTGAAAAGGGTGATAATGGGTGTTGCAGGGTGTGATGTAGGTTGTAACGAGGATGTGAATGCCTAGTGCAAGGGCAGCAAATGAAGTAAGTGCTGTGTAATGGCACTATAGGTGAGTGAGTGCAGAGGAAGGCAATGTGATGCGGTGTAGATACAAGATGTGATGCGGTGTAGATACAAGATGTGATGCTACAGGAAATGATGGTTGCAAGTAAAGATATGTATGATGAATATATAGGTGCAAGGTGTTGCGGATGTTATGTGCCTAAGTGCTAAATGTGAGGTGCCAACACAACAACTGCTATTTACCTACAGCGTGAAGGAAAGTGTTGTGAGATGGTGAAGATTAGGTAAGAAGTGGAAGGTGCTGTGATGGAAGGTGAGATCACGGGAATGTGCAGGGGAACGTGTACTGTGTGAAGTGTATATACAGCAGGTGGTTGTGGGTGCTGAGTGAGCTACAGTGAAGCTTTATCTAGTGTTGGGGAGTTATTAGTATCTTTTCAATCATCTCCTACTATGGAATGAAGTTGCTCTTTAGAACAATATCCCATGAGTTGGGATCAAAACCAGGGTAAGTTCCTCTCCCATACGCTTGCGTTGTAACAAAAGGATCCACATCTGGGGGCCTTAATGAGCTACAATTGTTGCTCTCTTGATAAAATCCACCCTGGATTTGACAGTTCAGAGGTAACATACAACTGAGTTTCAACATTAGGCACGCTTTTGCAGGTCCACCAGACCACAGGGAAACAGAAGCTTCATGGAGATTGCCCCTTGAATTCGAACTCAATCCTAATGTTATCATATCAACTCCCAAAGCAAGTGGTGTCAGATCAGGATCGCCCTTCATTATTATATTCAATGGACCAAGAAGTCCAAAGCAATCTGAAGCTGCTGGAATGCTTATGCAAGGATTTCAAACATCAATCCCCATATGATCGCGTGAATCGGTCCGGATTGAGAGGAGGAAGGGGTGTTCCTTTTGGATGTTGCTGATTTTGTATTCACCCTGGATCAGACTTCTTCACTTGATGAGGGAAGAAATGGGGAGAAAAGGGAAAACCAGAGAGAAAGATCGGATGCTAATGGATGGATTTCTGGAATGGTGATCTTCTTTCAGTGATGCCAAGAAGAAGAAGAAGAAGAAAGGGGAAGAAGAAGAGAAGAGGAGCTGAGAGAGAAAGAAAACTTGCAAGAAGATGGAGGGGTGAAGGCGATGAATGAGAGGAGGCATGTGGCTTCTGTTTTATAACAGAAGGTTGTTAGGCTTTCTTCGAAATTGATCCCTCTGGTTTATAAAATTTTATAAAAAGGGGGTGCTTTAACAAAGTTTTCAGAAAGGGGGTTTTCTAATTGCGAAAAAGGGTTTTAAGCTTTGTTTTTCTAAATTTCCTTTTCTTTTTCTATTTTTTTTGTTCTTTTCTTTGTGTTTTGTACATTTTTTTGTGTTTTTGAAATAAAAACTTAAAAACTATGAGAAAACAAAGGGATTTTAAACTATTTTTTGTAAAATTTAAAAATATTTACAAAAAAGGGGTTTTCTGCGAATTCAAGGTTTATCATTTGGAAATTTCTTCATAAAACGAGTTTGGATCCAGGTTTTGAGGAAATATTTGAATTTTGGACCTCAAATCGAGAAATACAGAGCAATGGATCAAAATGGATACCGGATGGACTATTTGAGTCATTCAGAAACTATTTTTGGTATTTTTATAATTTCATTTTGAAAATTGAATAACAGGGCTCGGAATTGGATTTTGATATCAGATCCAGATCAAAACTGACTCAATTATTCAGAAAAATGGGAGCCAGGGGTAAAAAGGGATTTTTTATAAAATTTTGAAAATTTTGGAGTGTTCACAGAAGGACAGGCAAATGGTTGATTCGTCATGTGGGGGCACATTCATGCGCAAGAGTGAGGATGAGGCGTGGTCTTTATTTGAGACTTTGAGTGAAAACACCATGTATCATGCCTTGTCTTCACGGCTCGATAGGACCACATATGTGCCTAGTGGTCCTAGGAAAGTTGGGATATCTGAATAAGGGTCCGAGCATGATTTGTATACCAAAGTTGATCTGTTGACTAGTGTTATCATCGCAAATTTTTTCCCTTCCTCTGCGAGAGAGAGAAACGGTTCTGCGAGTCAAACTCGACCAAAGTTTTGAAAATGGTTTTGAAAATTACTCGCCCCCATTTTGAAATTTACGGGAAAATTCTGTAGAATGAGACTCGCCTGTCGGTACGAGGTTCAACCGTTCCTGGTGCCTTTACCATAGGTAATTGAACCAAGGATCAAAAGTGTGTTTTAACTAGGCTCAACTGTCTAAATCATGTTCTATTTCTTAAATGCACAAAGAATCAGGCATGTGCTATGAGATTTTTGAAAAGATGTATATTTTGAGAAATATGATGTTTGCTTCTGAAATGTTGAAATACTTGGAAAAGGACTTCATTGGAAATCAAGAATTGCATTAGAAGATAACTTTTTAAGGGAAAATTCATTCTTAGGAAAATTGAAACTTTGAGAAAATTGATTTTTGAGATTGGAATTGCTTTTTCTGCGAAAATCGATTTCTGAATTGGATTTGAGAATTTTGGGAAAACCAGTTTCAGAGGTATTTCAAAGACTTTGAGAAAATCGATTTGTGAACTTTGAAAATGAAATTGAGAATGTTAAAACATTGAAAAATCATGATTTGAACTTGGGAAATACTTGAAATATCATTCAAAAACTTAGAGTTTTTTAGAAAATCAATTCCGAAGAAAGACTTAGAAAATTTTGAGAAAATCGATTTTCCTGAATTGAATTGAAAGCATATGATTGTTTGAAATGATTAAAATGAATGGATATGGATTTGAAAGATATTTTCTGAGGAATTGAGAAAATTCTTTTGATAAATGCAGTATATTTTGAAGTTAGCCTAAGAGTGTAGGCTCAATGTGGCTAATACGAAGATCATAAATCTGGGTTTCATTCATATTTTGACTATGACCATAAATATGAATTCCACTGAGTTTGTCAACTCTCTAAGAGCTTGTGTACGTGCCATTCGTGTCAACCATAGTGGATTTGAAAAAATATACATTAATTGTACATTCATCAGATATTGAAATTGCAAAAGCAAACTATATGCAATGCATCCTATTCTAAGCAGAAAATGTAACTCTTATTCCAAATTTACAACTTGATATTTACATTGAATTGAATAAAAGAAAATAAATGAAAAATCTTCCTTCTGAATATCCCTGCAAAACTAGAAAACAAGTTAGCACATAAATGTAGGTTTATCTGGATTTATCCGAAAATATTAAAAAATTATCGGATATTATCCAAATATAAACTCAATTCATACCTCCCTGATATAAACATAAGAAACATATGATAAAAGTGAATAAAAAATCCAAAAATAAAGTTTGGAAATTCGAAATTTGGGTCCAAATGACCAAATGCCCCTGATAGCAAGACTATGGCCTTAAAATCAGGGTTTTCAGAAAGATATTTTATAAAAATGAGGATTTTGAAATTCAAATGAAGATAAATCAAACATAATATGATATGACATGATTGAATATATTAAAATTAAAGTTTGGAAATTCAAAATTGAGGTAAAATGACCAAAATGCCCCTGATAGCAAGACTATGGCCTTGAAACCAGGGTTTTCAGAAATAATTTTTGTAAAAATGCAAATTTTGAAATTTCAATGAATGCAAATGGCATTAGAATCAAACATAATATGATATAAAATGATTATATGCATGTTAAAACTCTAAAAATACAAAAATATTACAAAAACACTAAATTTCGCCTGAACTTGACAAATTAACTAACACACAAAACAAATAACTTAAAATTGAACCCAATTTGGCATGGACACCTAGACTAACCCTAATACCATAATAAAATTCAAAAATCTATTTTTTTGGTATTTTCTAATATGGAAATTCAATAAAAATCTAGAAAAAATATGATTTTGCCTTTTAATCTAGACCTTTGCCTAATAAAAACCTAATTTCGAATAGAAACCTACCATGGTAAAAGCATCAAATTTTAGGGGGTGATAGAGGACAGTTAGGCAAAGATTTTTTTTTACAGATTTGGGATTTGACCTATGGTCGGACATTTACAACTTCGGCAAGTTTGGTTGGAATTCGGTGACTCTAGAATTCAAAGCAGACTAACAGGTTTTCACAACCAATCAGGGAAAATGTCAAACAGTGGACAAAATGTCTGAACTTTTAGGGGGATGTCCCTGACACACAAAGGAACAATTCCATTTTTTACAATTTTGGCATTGAAGCTATGGTTACAGAGGACGCAGGGGATTATCAGATCTCTAATTCCGATAAACTGGAACTGGCAAAGAATTGATAGGTGAGCTTGTAAAATCTAAAAATAATACAATATAAATCCAAAAAATCCTGAAACTCTGGGAAATGATAGAGGCGTTTATGAGAAACAACTTCTATTTTGATGGTTGAAGCATTTGACCTACAGATTGGAGTGTCGCAGCAGATTAAGGTCAGTCTAGACCCTGACAAGTCTGTAATAATATTTTCACAAAGGTCTTCAAAACCTGAATTTTAATAGACAACAAATCTTTTTATAAAAATCCCATAAAATACAGAAAATTAGTAGATTCCTCCACGAATCTACTGTATTTTTTAGAGGGTGATTAGGATCTTTCATGGGGGAGATCTCGAATCACCAAGTCTGCTACAGAAAAATCTAGAATTTCCAGAGGGTTAAGAACCCGATCCGGTCTGTGATTCTTAGAATGGAACTACAGGACCCGAATCAGTCCGGGCTTTGGTCAGAAGATCACAAAGAAATAAAACTAACTATCATAAAAAATTTGGAATTTATTGATAAAAAAATGGATATGAAATGACGATTGGTCTTCACGCATAAAATCAAAACTTGTAAAACCTAAACAAGATACTAATAAAACCATACTATATGTAAAAAACAACTATTCAATTACTAAAATGAATCTAAATGCAATGCTTGAATGCAAACAATACATGAAATAGAACAAAAAATTGGGAGGTATGATACTCATTTTGATGTTGACTATCAAAATGGGAGATCCAATCCATCGAAGGGATGGATCTCACCATTCATTTAGCCCACACACATGCAATGTGTGTTTTCTAATTTTCCCCATTTCAAACCGTAAAGGGGCCTCTTTCATTACCGTGGATCCAGACTTTGATCCGGTTCTACTGTATTTTTTTCATGGAGGCCATGCTTGAAAATTCCACTGGCAATGGAGGTTGTCTTTGAAAAATGGATGACTTACCTTGGGTGGTACTGGTTGGAATGGAGTAAGTAAGGGACGGCAGCAAGGTTGAAGGCAACGGTTGGAGATGTCTTTGGAAGTCGACTGCTACCTTGATGTGGAAGCTACTGCTGATGGAGGTTTGCTGGTGATGGTAACTGCAACAAAGTGGAGGAGGCTGCTTCTAGGTAGCTGCTTCAAGGAAGGCTAAAGGTGGGTACTTCAAAAAAGGCGGAAGGTGTTGTGAAGCTGGTGGTTGAACCGTGGTGTGGGTGAAGGCTAGACACTTGAAGACCCTGTTGGGCGTGAAGCAGTGTGAGAGAGGTAGAGGGAGCTGCTAGAAATCTTGAAGGTGTTGTTGTGCAAGGGGAGTTGGAGGTTGCAAGGTGGAGATGATGGAGATGTCGAACTGTAGCAGTTTGATAAGATGGACCTGCTGGACGTCTGTGAACACCCCAAATTTTTCAAAGTTTTGTAAAAATGACCCTTTTGCCCCTTACCCCGTTTTCTGAGAAAATCAAGTCATTTCTTCAGATTTTCTGAATTAAAAACCCATATTGACATATTCAAAATCAACTCCGGATCCGAATCCAATATTTTAAATCCATATTTTCTCAAAATCTGGATCCAAACCCATTTTCTGAAGAAATTTTCTCAAAATAGTTTTTTTTCTCAGAAAATTTCTCTTTTTGTAAATATTTTTGCAAAAAACACAAAAAAATTAGTTTAATCTTTGGTTTCTCGTAAAACTTTAGGATTTTATTCTAAAAATACAAAAAAATAGAAAGATAACACCAAAAACCAAAAAAATGGAAAAATTTTGAGAAAAAAAATGAATTAGTTTAAACTTTAAAAATCAAATTTTTGCTAAAAAGCTCTGAGAGCCTCTCTTTGTAAAAACTCAAAAATTAGAGGGGGTCTTATGCGAAATACTCTTTTAGGGTTTTGAAAACCTTTCGTGAATGAGAAAAGGGGAAAGAGAACTGCCTCCCTCACTCGGGTATCTCCCCTCTCTCTCTCCACTGAAACCCTAAAAGCCCTCTTCATCACCCTTCTCTTTCTCTCTCCTCCATGGTCGATCGCCCGGACTCCCCTCTTCATCACCCTTCATCCTCAACTACCTACCCTTCCCGAACCTTCTCTTTCTTTTCTCTTTAAAAGGAGCCTGCAGGAAGCTCCATTCCTTCACCGCTTCTCACCCCTGCACCCTTCTTCATGCACGATCGCCTTCACCCCCACATCCCTCGTTCCTTCTCCTCCTTTCATGCATCCTCGCCTTCTCCTTTATCTCCGCAACTTGTCTCTTTTTCCGATTCTCAAAGTTTCCTTCCGATCAAGAGAATGAAATAAAACCCCCCAAGAAAGAAGGGTTTCAGTAGAATCGCAGCCGGCTACCACCAATCCTCCTTCATGATGCCTCCTCTACAGGATTTCAGGTCATCTCTGGAATCCCTGATACAAAATCCCGCTTCATCCATTAAAATCGACCATTCCAGTAAAGAAACTACGGTAAGGATTTCTCTCATTAACCCCTTTCTTTTCACCGGTTTTTCTTTTCATAAATTCCTGTCATTTTATTTTTTTTATTTTTTTTATTTTGAGCACAAGGGTAGAGTCGATCTGTGTATGACAGTATCAATCTATTCGTTGCCACATTAAAGGAATGATCTCATTCCAACATATTTTTTTATTATTTTCTTTTTTTTTCTTTATGTTTGTTTCGCTGTTTATATTACCCTCTAATCTACGCTTGATTTCACTTTCTAATGTCGTTTTTTTTATTACCATACTTTATTTCATTTTCGGCCCTCTGTCGAAATTTCTTTTCTTGGAATTGCGTTTTATCCCATATACCGAGAATACTTTCTTTGACATTGTTTATCGCTCTTCATTGCATCTGCATATCTTTGTCCTTCATTCTAACTTCATCATATTCGTTCACCTTTTCTGCCATCAAGTTTTAATCCATCATCTTCTTGTATATTGTAAGTTTTCGTTTCATATTAGTTTCTGTTTTGCATGTTTACATTCTAAGTCCCAAGTTATAAATTGATTTTCAGTCTTTACTACTTTCTAGTTCATATTGATTTCGGTGTTTGTTCATTTTAGTTCCAGCATCTTCGTGGTTTCTGCAACTGAATTCCTGGTGTTTATATTTGATTTGTTGTGGAACGCTTGCTTGATTCAATATGGACTCTTGTTGTATCACAATACTTTGTTCGATTAAGAGCTACTGTGAGAATGTTGGTCACTCTCCATCAGAAATTCACTGAACTTGTCACGATTCATCTGAGTTGAATCAATCCTAGCACTGGCCCTTATGACAAGAGGGTCGACTCCATCGTAGAACCCCACGTAAATTCCATCTAACTACCTTGTCCTCTCTCCTACCCAAAGGATCCGAAACCATAAAATAATCCAGATTCTGGGACCTTCCTGGCTGATGTTTGATATTAAGATAGTAAGAAACATTCATGGGAAGCTCGAAGCTCGGTGGTGGCCATTATAAGAGTCAGTGCATAAGCCCTGAAGGAGTCGTGGGATTCCTAAGTTCGGTTGAATCAACTCCATTTCATGAAGCATCATCTTCGGCGAGAACAGCCTCGCAATTACAGGGTTACATACATATATCATCATTACCAAAAATAACTTGTTGAATTATTTGAGTTATAGAGACCAAAACTCCAGTAGCTGTTTTCCAGTGGCTAGCTCCTCAAGGCCCTCATCAACAGTTGGATTCTCGTCAAAAGTGGCAGTCATTCCTCAGCAGCATATATTTTCCTGTAAGAAGCCTTGGTGCAAGTATTGAGGTATGTTCTGGTTTTAAATGATTAGTATAATATTAGCTTATTGGTGTGTCCATTTTGGTTTTGCATTGGAATGGATTTTCAGAACATAACAATCCAGGTTGTTTGGGTTAGAATTCTTGAATCAACTAAAATAGCAGTAGAAACATGAAATCTCTCATTTCGTGTAGGCCCTTCTCTGTGTCCTATTACATATGCATGATATATGGCATTTGCGGTTTACACATCTGGTTACTTTTCTGTGTGAATTTCTGGTTCAATGAAGGGATGTTGCCCCAATGAATTCTCTGAATATGTCTTCAGAAATCTTTACCTAGAATCTCTGTTAGATCTTTTTAGTTCAGGTTGAGAATGTTGATATAAATCCTACATGGGATGCCCAGTTCACTGGAAAGGAGAATGTCCGACACTGAGTCAATACTAAAGGCTCTTTGAGAGACCAACGCTTTCAAAACCTTCAACGTCTGTTGCAGCAGCAAGACCAGCCAGAACCTACCTTCTGCTACAAATGGCATCCTCATATTACGAGGAGTTCAATGTTTCTTCTCTCTTCTCTTACTAAAGCTTATTTGCCTAAGGACCAGCTGTTGATGATTTCGGAAGATAACATAGTCGTGTTCCTTTAGGTCATTTTGCTCCAGCTCTATCAGATTGAGCCATGTTATGGGATTTCACTATCTAGTTACTTGGAGAAACAGCAAAAACCAGAATTCAAAAACAAATCATTCTAGAGGAAGTAGATCTAAGGATAATCGTTCTTCAGGCGCACATGTGTTCATACCTGCGTTGGTGTGTAAAGTTGAAAGAAATATCAGTTAGATATTAGCATCATGATTGCTTAAAACAGATCCCCACTAAGGTTTATAAAAGGAGATGGAGAAAATGCTGACATGGAGATAACACCTTTCATCGCTGGGTTTGTTAAGAAGATCAAAACGTTTACATGAAGTCTGGACATCTGTCAAACCTTGCTTTTGGGTTTCTATATTACAAATGTTTTGGTTAACTAATAAATGAACTATGGTTATAGGGATGTTCAAGTTCCAGGAAATTTTGCTTGTGATGGGCTGCACATACATTCATTGCGTCATAACATAACACTGCACTTTACATCCCATGCTATCCTTCACATTTCATTCATTTAACCTGTCATATAGTTGTGTCTTCCTGCAGGTGACACTATCCACCATAGCATCTAGCCGTATTAGGCCCAACTCAATGAAGGCCTTAATTTTAATGCCTGCTGTGACTTACGGCAAGTGATGTTCCCACTCTAGCATTTAGCGTCAACTATACCTTTCATTCCTATATTTTTCACCCTCACAATTAACACCTCACTGTACCTCATTGCATCCACAAATTCACTTTTCCCACCACCACTTCCCATTAGCAGAAGTCGGTTCACTGCTGAACCAGTCTCTGTCAAACCACTATTACCACTCCTCGCAATATCTATTGTGTCACCAACCTTGCCATCCACTATGCTGTTTCCTAGCTCTGCCTCTGCACCATCAGCACCACCCAACATATCAGCTGCAACCTCTGCAGACTTCAGGTTCACAATGCACTCACCTGCGGTAGCCCGTGAAGTCACACAGCCCCTGTCTTTCTTGCACAACTGCCTCCATTAGTTGACCATTGTCAAACACACCCCTATCACCAGATGCCTATCACTATTTTTTTCAACCTCCATCTACACCTTAGCACCTCGCCAGTGACTTCTAGTCCTCACTATACAACCATTAGGTCGTGGCACCTATACTTCATATGTTGCTGTCACACTTGCCAGCATGACTCATAGTCACCCATCATTCTGCATCTTAGTTGCCCCTGCTAGGTAGCAATCACCGGTAATATCCTACTACTGTTCATAGCCCTGCAACAGTATTCTCTCACCTACCAATCCTTGTAGCCCAGCCACTGGTTAGGATCCTCCTACCGTTATATTTGCTGCAGATTTACTATTCACTACCCATCTCATCCCAGCCTTGCGCTCACTGTGCAGTATCTTCTCATCACCTTTACTAGCATTTGCCCACTTTCCTTCATCTATATCATACATACCTATCCTTATTCACCAGCAGCTGCCTTCAGTCTTAAAACACAGCCTCATCAATCTCTCCACTTGTGGTAATCTGTCACGTATTTATAGCAAAGCCCAGCACTGCTGTCACCATTTTGCATATCCATAACAGTGCCCATGCACTGCTATGATTCTTGTAATCGCCACCATAGCCTATCCTGTGCACATACAGGAAATCACCTTCAGCTCACATAAGCATTGTTAGCATAGCATGTATACGTGCTTAGCTCCAGCATTATGCCTCACATGTACATACAGTTGTTAGCCATTTCCTGCATTCAGTTTTAACATCTTCCATCATTCCAATACATTGATTATCAGCAAGCCTGTCACCATTGAGTGCATAAAAATACACTCTGACCTGTGTTCTCCCACCAAGTCAAGGCTTTGTACATACGTTTTAAATCACTTCCTAAATTAAGTTTATGGTATCATATACACTTTTCCACATGCCTCTTATACATCTATTAGGAGTTTCATACACTTTTCACTATATTTTGGTTGTATGCTAACCATGCCCTTCTTCTTGCAGAAAATACATGGAAATTGTTATCCTCTTTTTCTAAGAAATTAGAGATTCATGTGAATATTTTCAAGAATGTAATAGTTAGACTGTAATGAAAGTTTTACATTTCAAGTATTAGAATAGAATGTATGAGCATACATGTCTTAGAAATTATTTGTTTTCATATCATTTTTCCCTTATTTCTCAAATTTTCACAAATGGCAACACGAATGGCACGTGCACCATTTCATAAGAGGTAATTAATACTAAGTTGATGATCCACATCAATGGCCATAGTCAGGGTGTGGACAAAACTTAGCATTTTTATCTTTTACAAAATAACACTGGATCCACACTAGATCCTTTTTCAAAATCATCATATTTTCTTCAAATATTTTCCTCTTTTATGAGAATTTAATCTAAAATTAATTTGATATATATACCAATGGCCATAGTCAGGGTATATTGAGGGTTAATTTCATTTTAAATTTTATAAAAGCACTAAAATGTGTTTTATTCTTCTTTTTGAATTTAAATATAAATTATCATATAATACATTCAATGACCATAGTCAAGGATGTATTATATTTTCAATCTTATTTTAATTCATTTAAAGAATGAAATAGCTTTTCAAAATCCAAATTCAAACTTATTCAAATCCATTCATCATATAGGATAGAATTGCATCATATTTTCAAAAATTTCCTTTTCAAAAATTCCAAGTGATTATCCCTCTTCATTTCTCAGATCAAATCTTATTCAAATCCAATTCTATTTCATTGCAATAAATTCAATTTCAAAGCCCAAATCGACTTTGAAATTCCAAAGTCATTTTATATTCAAACTTCAATTCAAATCAAAATTCAAATTCAAAAGTTCAATTTAACTTTGAAGTTAACTTCTGATTTCAAAATCTAATTCATCTCCCTTATCTTCAATCAAGGTTTGGGTTTGAATCTCAAGTTTGAATTTGGGTTTCTAAAAAAACCCAGATCCATCCTTAAAGGACCTATTTGGACTTCTCAAAACCCAAATCCAAAATCAAATCCTAGTCTCAACTTGGATCCAGATTTCCAAGTATAAAACTCCATTCCACTTTGGATCTCCAATTACAGATCCAAATTCCATTTAGGATCCAAATCCTTATCCCATTTTGGATCTCCAGTTACAGATCCAAATTCCATTTAGGATCCAGATCCTAATTCCACTTTCGGATCTCAGACTTTAGATCCAATTTCCTTAAAGGATCCAAACTCCAATTCCACTTTTGGATCTCAGACTTTAGATCCAATTTCCTTGTAGGATCCAGAATTCAATCACATGTTGGATCTTAGACTTCTGATCCAAATCCATCTTAGGATCCAGAACCCAATTTTATCTCGGATCTCAAATCCTGAATCCATCTTTAGATCCAACTCCATTCCCAATTTTAGATTTCAAATTCAATTCCATTTTCAGATCTCATCTGAATCTCTTAAATCCTTTTCTATTCTTAAATACCATTTGATCTTCTCAAATCCATTCCAAAAATTCATCCAAGCTCAAATTTCTAATTCAAAGTCCATTTATGACTTTAAAATTTCCTTTCTTCTCTTTTCTCGCAGTTTCAAGATCGTTTTCCAAATCCAGATTCATATTTCCAAGCTCTTGATTATTCTAAAAAAAAACTTAGAACTTCAATCTTAAAGTTCTAAGTTGGAAATCATTTCTTCACTTTATCAGATTCATCTCGGATTCACTTGGAATTTCTTCAAAACATTTTAAAAAAGAGCATACATCTTTGCATTTGCACAAGCATGATTCATTGTGCATTTTAGACTAAGAATAATTTCTTAGATAATTTCTTAGCAAAGCAAAAGGCATAAAATTCGACCCTTGGTTCGATTACCCCTGGTAAAGGTGTCAGGAACGGTCGAACCTCGTACCGACGAGCGGATCCCGTCTCCTAGTTTTCCCGCAAATATTTCAAAAACGGAGGCGAGTTATTTCAAAATTCTTCAAAATTAAGGTCAAATGAGACCCGCAAAAGAGTTCCTCCTCTTCTTCTTTTCTCTTCTCTCTTTCTTTCTGGCTTTTATTTTCTCCCTTCAAAAGGAGGAAATGGAGGTTAGAAAGGAAAAGAGAAGGAAGAGAGAGAAACCATAAGAGAGGAAAAATTTTGCGATGATCACAACGTCCAAAGGGAGTTAGAAGGAGAGAGATGAAGGAGAAGGAGGAAAAGGTTCAGCCGTGGGATAGAGAGAATATAAGAGGCAGTCGTGTGTTTCTTGTGTGATGACTTAGGGAAAATAGAAAGAAGAACCTAGGTTTTAATAAGAGAGATGAATTTAGGAAGGAGAGAGAGGTGAAAAAGGAAAAGAGTTGGAGAGGAAGTAGTCGTGTAGTGCTTAGTTCAAAAAATAAAAAAAAACTTAGGTTTTAATAGGATTAGGGCTAGAATGGGTGTCAATGAGAGAGCTTCCCAATCCTCCCAGCCGTATGATGACTTTGGGTATTTAGAAAGGGAGGGGGAAGGAAAGAAAGGGGAAAGAAAGAAGGGAAGAAGAAAAGAAAGAACAAAGGGGAGAAGAAAAAGAAAGAAGGAAAGAATAGGGGAAAGAAGAAAGAAAAGAAGGAAAAGGGAAAAGGAAAGGAAAAATCTGGAATTTTGTATTTATTTATTTTTTATTATATATATTTTTTTACATGTGGCGCCACCTTGGAGTGGGCCCACACAATTTTTCAAAAAGGAATTTCAAAGTGAGGCTCCACATTGGCATCGGCCTACATGCGATTTGAAAAAATCATTTTTGAAGGCTAGAGTGGCAGAATGGTCTTTCAGAAATTTTTTGAACAAAATGAGCTATTTTTGGCAGTTTTTGGAATAAGCTCAGAATTTGAAGTTTTGTACCCCGTTGCAGAGCAAATCCAGTTTGGAATTTGAAACATCAAGTTCGAAAAGAATCCAGATTATTTTCTTGGGAAAATATTTCCAAATTTAGAATCCTGGGGGTAAAATGTCAATTTTAGAAATTCATGATTTGGAATTGTTTTTTGAAAACTTTAAAACCCGAATCTGGATTGGAATTTTCAAAACTGGAGTTCGGGATTTCAAAAATGAAATGAAATGTTATGAAATGGTGAAAAAATGATGAGAAATTATATGAAATGCCATGCGAAATGCTAACCCTGAATGAAGAATTTTGGATATTAGACTCTGATTGACAGTTGTACTAGTTCAAAAACTGATAAAATTGATAAAATGGGCAAAATAGTTCAAAAAATGGTTTTTGGGCTCTACAGGGCCAAAGTGACACTGAAGATTAGGGTTTGAGCTGGTTTGAACTGAAATGAACTGGATTGAGCTGGATCCTAAGGTTTCAGAACTCAACTGGACTGACAAGACACTAACTCAACTGAACTTCTAGACTGAATTGTCAAGAAAAGCTACCATTTTTTGAGAAATGGCGAGAAATGGCCACTGAAGTTAAGTGAATTACATATCAGAGCTGGGTTTGAGCTGGAACAAAGACCAGTAATACTAAGATGAACTAAAACTAAAGCTTAAATACTAGCTCAACTGACTGGACTCAGCTCAATTTCAGCTGAAAGAGCTGAAATGGGGTCCTAGACACTTGTAAGTGGTTTTGAACTGAAACTGGAGCACTTGAACTCCTGGTGAGCTCAAGCTAGACTCAAAGGAATAGGATTGACTAGGAATGACTGACTCAGAGACAACTGACTTGGATTTGAGTGAGAAATGAGCTCATTTCTGAAGAAATGATCCCATTTTGGCAGGAATGGTCAGAAATGAACATGGTCTGCTCATCGTGAGCTCAGGTGAGCCAGAAATGACTGACATTCTAACTGTTCTGAGCTTGATAATGAGCTTGGTTGACTTCGACTGACTGAGGGCTTAGGATGACCTAGGGGTAAAATGGTAATTTTTCTAGTGAAAGGGGTAAATTGGTAATTTTCTAAGACAAACTCAGGGTTGGACTCCTATACTGACCTACTAGGGTTGGCATCCACACGATAGGGGTGTATCTGAGAATGGATAAGGAAAATTTGGGGTGTTTACAGATGCCCCTCTTTGCTACTAAACTGATTTAGGGCCGAGCTTAGTGGCAAAGAAAAGCACACCAAATTTGAGCTATAAAAATGCCCCAGTTAGAAGGATCTAACTGGGTATGAAGAAATTAGCCCTGATAAAAATGGTAGGTGTGGAATAGAGAATGATGAAGAAGAATTTACATCATAGAAGTGAAGTTCAGGTTTTGCCATTAACTTGGATGGGACAGAAAATACCACGTATAGAAATGAGGCCCAGGTTTTGACCCTTAACTTGATCGGGAAACAAAATACCTCATCAGAATGAGGCTCAGGTTTAACCCCTTAACCTGATCAGAAAACGAAATACCTCATTAGAATGAGGCTCAGGTTTAACCCCTTAACCTGATCGAGAAACGAAATATCTCATCACAATGAGGCTGAGGTTTAGACCCTTAACCAGATCCAGAAACGAAATACCTTATCAGAATGAGGCTCAGGTTTAACCCCTTAACCTGATCGGAAAATGAAATACCTCATCAGAATGAGGCTCAAGTTCAACCCCTTAACCTGATCAGGAAACGAATGGAATCCTCGAAAGAAGAGACCATGATGGAACCTTCGGACTTCCGCATAATGAATCTGATAGGGGTTTTGCAAAAGGATAAAAATGGGGGTCCCTAAAGCTTGAAAAGGGGTTGGTTTTGGGCGCCTCATTACTGAGACTAAATAACTTTTAAAATTGATGACCTTTTGCGAGAAAATGATTGGTGGCTTAACCTCGAGCCAAAATTGGACTGTTTATGGTGGGACAGTGGGGACACTGGGAAGTGTGTGAATCTGAGAGCCCAGGCGCTCAGATTATACCAAAGAAGGGAAGGAATCTTGAAAACTCCTGTTATCAAGTCCTAAAAGGGATGACAAATGGTGTCAGGATGTATCAAAGATGAACCTCATGCTCTTACTTCACGTCAGAATAGCTAGAAAATATTGTCAAAATGTTGAAAATTATTGTTGATTCAAAGCAATTGAAAAGTAATGCACATTTGTGTGAAAATATTTTCTCTTTTCTACATGAAGTATTACCTTCAATTGGGCTTAACTTTGTAGAATCCAGATTCAATTTCAAATTACTTGTAATTAGCTTTCTTTCATGGAAGTTATCAATTTCCTTGATATGAACAAAAAAGAAAGTATTCTTGATATTATGAAAGCAATTGGTGAAAAGATATTGATAAAAGAATTTTATAAAATTTAAAGAAGATTCTTTGGCAGATTTGGCAATTTGATATCCTAGATTTTTCAAATGATGATCTTTTTGCACTCTTTTGAGACCTTGAGCTTTCTTGGTTTTTGGGGGAGAAGTTTATTGCATCATCCTTCATTTTGGAGATGTCCTGACTTTTTCTTTTCTTTTTGGAAGGGTATGTCGCAAACTCCTTCAACTTGGAGATGTTTTGATCCTTCTTTGTCTCAGGAATTATATTGACGGTATTGTCTCATTGGATGGAAATCTCTTGATGATAGCAGAAATCAAATATCTTTTAGGGTTTGTCGGGAGGTTCGTCGCATCCGCCTTCAACTTAGAGGTGATCTGAACTTTCCCTGGAAAGATTCGTCGAAAACTTCTTCATCTTGGAGATTATCCAAATCTTCTTTGGACCCGGGGGTCTAACTCATCCACCAGTCTTCAACTTGACGATGATTGAGAGATCCCTTTTACAGATATTTAATTACAGCTTAAATGATTGAGGAGATATGGGAATTGAGTGGTTTTTTCTTTATTGTCCAGGATATTTTCACTGCCTTATTTCCACAAGAATGATCTTTAAAAATGTGTCATAGCTTCGATCAATATCAATCACTCATGGCTTTGCAACAACATTGAATTTTTTTTGCTGGCCATATCGAGGATTTATCCTTCATCCTTTTGGTTGGCCAATAAAAGGATTTAGAATTTTGAATCCTTCTTCACGAAAGCTTTGCTCTTTCAGAAGTAATGCTGAAGGTATTCTGAGGTAAAGTTTTTGTGCAATAAAGATCTTGAAATCAACAAGTATTTGATGACAAATTGGCAAAAGGTTCTTGAAATCTCTAGTGAAAGCGAGCATTTGAAGCACGACTCAACACATCCATGGCAAAAATTCTCCTCTCCTTTCTTCAAAGGAGAAGACCTAGAATGGGAAATAAAAAATACTTCTCTCTTCCCTAAAGAAGAGGTGTTTGCAAAACAAACTTTCAAGGAGAAATTATGCTTTCATCAAAACTTCCTAACATTAGGCTTCTCTTATGGAAAGGGGGTCGATAATGGTGAGGTCAGTGAATTGGTCAAGAAGGAATGAGTCCATCACACTCTCTCTGAAAAGAGGGTCCTTCATGATGAAGTGGCCTAGTATGAAAATTAGTGGGCCACAAGGAAAACGAGCTTTCGTCGAAGCTCTCCTTGAAATAAGGGTTCCTTGTGTGAAATTGAGAAATTATTTTGCGAACAGTTCACAAAGACGTGAGTCCCTTCAAAGTCTCCCTAAAAAGGGGTTAAGTGAACAAAAGGATAGCATGCAAAAAGAACGAGCTCCCTCGAACTCTCCCTATAAAAAGGGTCTCTCGCAAGAGAAAATGATTGAAATTGATATTGGGTGACCAGAAGGTCAAAATTGGAAATTGGGAATTGGAAATTGAATGACCAAAAAGTTGAAATTGGAAATTGGAAATTGGGTGACCCGAAAGTTGAAATTGAGAATTGAATAACCTGAAGGTCGAAATTGGAAATTGAAAATTGGAAATTGAATGACTCGTAGGTCGAAATTGAGAATTGAATGACCCGAAGGTCGAAATTGAAAATTGCTATTGTGTTGGATGTGGAATTAATATAAAGATTGAATTTGAATGAATGACCAACATGCATACACGAATTGATAAAATAACCAATGTTAGGTTAGGTTTTGTAAAAGGACCAATTTGAAAATTTGATTTGGCCGGACCGGTGTAAGACTGGGTTCGGCAAAAAAATTTGAATCGAAATTCAAATATTCAAAAAAAAACTTAGGTTTTGAAAGAAAAATCGAGACGAAACTTAGATCTCCTAGACCAATTACTAAATTGCAGAAAAGTTCAAGTAGAAGCTCAAACCTTTAAAGGAAAGCTAAGCGAATTGGATTTGAAAGAAAATTCAAGTCGAAACTCTAATTTTCTAGACCGATTCTGACATTTGAATTGGATTTGGAAGAAAATTTGAGTCGGAACTCTAATTTTCTAGACCAATTCTGACATTTGCATTGGATTTGGAAGAAAATTTGAGTCAAAACTCTAATTTTCTAGATTGATTCTGACATTTGATTTGGAAGAAAATTCGAGTCAGAACTCTAATTTTCTAGACCAATTTTGACATTTGAATTTGATTTAGAAGAAAATTTGAGTCGGAACTCTAATTTTCTAGACCAAATCTAGACATTTAAATTGGATTTGGAAGAAAAGTCCAGTCGGAACTCTAATTTTCCAGACCAATCCTGACATTTGAATTGGATTTGGAAGAAAATTCGAGTCGGAACTCTAATTTTCTAGACCAAGTCAGAAGGGAAAGAAATTCGGGTCAGAACTCAAATCTTGAATGAAAATTAAACCGACTTAAGGTTTTAAGAAAAGAAGATTAGAATCAGAACTCGAATCCCAAAGGGAAATTAAACCATTTAAAGTTTAAAGGGAAGAGAACTTGAGTCGGAACTTGAATCCCAAAGGAAAAACTAAATCAATTTGGAAGAAAAGAAAATTCAAGTCAGAACTCGAATCCCAAGGAAAACTTAAAATTTAAAGGAAAGAAAATTTGAGTCAGAACTCGAATCCCGAAGGAGAAATTAGACCAATGAGGTTTTAAGGGAGAGAAGATTCGAGTTGGAACTCGAATCCTAAAAGAAAACCAACTCAGATTGAAAGGAAAAAAAACACGAGTCGGAACTTAAATTCTGCAGGAAAACTAGACCAGTGTGGACTAGGTTTTCATTTGGCGGACTAGCTCAAAAGCAGGATTTGTTGAGCGACCAGCTCGAAAGCGGGATTTGTTGACCGACTAGCTCGAAAGTAGGATTTGTTTGACCGACCAGCTCAAAAGCAGGATTTAATGACCGACCAGCTCGAAAGCAAGATTTGTTGACTGACCAGCTCAAAAGCAGGATTTGATGATTGACCAGCTCGAAAGCAGGATTTGTTGATCGACCAGCTCAAAAGCAGGATTTGTTAACCGACTAGCTCGAAAGCGAAATTTGATGACTGACCAACTCGAAAGCAGGATTTGTTGACTGACCGGCTCGAAAGCAGGATTTGATGAACGATTAGCTCAAAAGCAGGATTTGATGACCGACCAGCTTGAAAGTAGGATTTGTTTTGAAAGGTTAATTTGACGGTTTGAAAAATGATTCACGTTGATAAATTTGTGACCCGAAGGCTTGAAGATGATGGTATTGGTAGGATTATAAGCCGAAGGCTTTGACAAGATTGGTCGACCCAAAGGTCTGTTTGTAGAAATTTGGCATTAGGCATGATATTGAACCATTATAGAGGATTGCATTACTTCTATGAATGGTCTCAGGATTATCCCCTTATCCTGAATGGGAAGTTGGATTTGATACAAATGGATGCAAATGAATGCATGCAAATGCAAATGTATGCAAATGAATGCAAATGAAAGATGAAAGATTTTGTTTGATCTTGCCTGCATACAGAACATTTTGAAGCAAAACAAATTTTTAAAAAAAATACCCCAGTGTAATAGGGGAAGCAAATTTTGGATAAAAGGAAGATAATTGACAAAGCGACTCGCTTCTTGATTGATTAAAGAGGCATCCTGAAGAATATCACTCCTCGCGAAAGGACATTGTGCAGAGAAGGAGAATAAAAGGTGGCATCAAGCTTGTGAGGAAAATTGACAATTTTATTGATGCATTGAATGACAAATATAGAAAAGAACGGGATTATATTGTCCCTTCAAAATAACAAAGCAAGAAAGGAGAAAATATTAGGCGGATCGAGGAACGGCTCAATCAAAATGTCAGCTGGTTCTCTTCTTCATCTACCACAAGAAGCTTTTTGTCGATGCAATCTTGAATAATGTTCTTAAGAACGAAGCAGTGTTCAGTATCATGCCCCTTTGCTCGGTAGAACTTGCAGAAACGATCTTTCCATTTCCCTAGGGCGACTGGAGGATTGGCAACCCTTGGGAGTTTGATCATATCTTTTTTGAGCAAGTGTTTAAGAACTTCCTCAAGTGGTTGATCTAAAGAAGTGAATTCGCGGTCATAACCCCAACCATCACGTTTTATCTTCTCTCGAGTGCTTGCTTTCTGTTGAGGCTTGGCCGAGATAGTCGACTGGCATGTCTTTTCATCCTCAACAAAGAAATTCTTGTCGATATAGTCTTGGACAATGTTCTTGAAGACAAAACAATGATCGGTATCGTGTCTGAAATTCCACTAGAAAGGGGTGAATAGTGAAATACTAAATAGATCGATAAATTAAAAATAGAATGCAATAAGGCACAACACATAAAACACAGAATTTATATTGGTTCGGTCAAGACCCTGATCTACATCCAGTCCCCAAGCAAACCACTTGAGCTTTCCACTATAACATCTGAGTTACCGGATAAATAGTACAACACCCTCTTCCTCAGAGGTCTTCTTCTCTCAACAGAGAAGGGGCACACTCTCTTCCACAGAGGTCTTCTTCTCTCAATAGAGAAGGGGAACACCCGCTTTCACAGAGGTCTTCTTCTCTCAACAGAGAAGGGGCACACCCTCTTTCACAGAGGTCTTATTCTTTCAACAAAAAAGGAATACAGTGAATAACAGAAAGTTATAATACTTCCTATAGAACCTTCAAAATGATATGAATGCACGAATGAAGGATTTCTCAGAATGTTCTGTTATTTTCACTCAGAAGATACTCTTTGTCAAAGAGCTATTCTTGACTTTTTCTCTTTCTTTTCTCTTTCTTTTCTCTTTCTTTTTCTAGGCTCTCTTTCAAATATCGAATAAGAATTTTTCTCGTTGTAAGATCACATGTCCATGCTGAATAAATTGTTTTGATTGTGTTTATATAGCCTTAGAAAAATAGTCGTTGCCTTTTTTAAATGATGGTATTTTTGGGATGTGAGATGTCAAGTCATTTCAAAAACACTTTATGGTAATTCGAAAAAATCTTCTTTCTATAAGTGTAGTATTTGCGGTACACTATTCGTTGTAGTATTTTAGGTATGATATATTTTATGTAAAAAGTCTATTTCTCATAATAGTACATTGAACGTTGGATTGTAAGTCATCATGTAGTTTTGTCTTTATTCAATTTAATGATTTGTAGTACTTTAGTATTTTATTTAGAAATCGTCACTTCTTGAATTAAATGTGTGTAAGTACAATAAATACTTTTGAATTCTTTATTTTGTAAATGGTCAAATCTCAAAATACTTTATGATGAGTTTTTTAATGTCTACAAAGAGAATGAAGACTTTAAGTAAGTCGACATTCTTGAGTGGGATTAAGATAGTCATTTATAAAAAAAGTTTTTGAGAAGGTATTTAATGTTTTACAAAAAGAATGATGACTTTAAGTAAGTCGACATTCTTCAGTTGTAGAAAGTGACTAAAGTCTTTTCTAAACATATAATAATATTTGTTTTTCTTTGTTTAGTTCAACTAGCTGATTTCTATGTTTGTCTTTTTCTTACATACTTGGAATTATTACTTTTTTTATTTCTTTTCAAGTTATCTTATACATGATAGAAGGTACAATTAATGCTTTTGAAATCATGAGCTAAAATACCTTTCTCATAAAAGTTTGTAAGAAGGTACAATGATTGGTTTTCAAAAAAGGTGCTTTTTGAAAATATCGTATAGTTTTATGAATGAGTGACTTGTATGATAAAGTATGTAATATAAAATATGCATGCTTCTGAAGGTTCTGTTACATATGACTCTAAAGAAGAAAAAATCTTCATCTTGAAGTTGCTGATCCCTTTAGATGATCTTTAAGAATGAATGGCTCATCAAGCTTTTTCTTCAAGGAGTATGATTGCACCAAGGTTGTACATGAACAGGAGGTCTCCATCCTTTTGGGTGAGATATCCTTGCATCAAATACTCATTAGATACATGACAAAGCATATCCAGTCATAATATAATATTTTTCATAAAGACATATTATCATATCATATTAAATCAAATATGACAATGTATCATATTGTGTGTCATCAAAATATAGTTTCTCAACATTCTCCCCCTTTTTGATGATGACAAAATATGTTCCTCCTGTCAAAAAGTCATTATGCATAGTAATAATATTATCATAAAGATGCATAAAAATATAGAGAAATGTTAGAGTGTTTTTCTCCAATATTGGAGACAGGTTTTTCTCCCCCTTTGTCATGGACAAAAAGGAGGGGATCAGAGTAAATAAAGTTATTACAGACCAAATGAATAAAAAGTTCATTCTGAGCTGAATGAGGGGTGAAACTTTCGAAGCAATGCATCTTGGCCGATTTTCAGGGATTCGAAGGCTTGATGCAGTGATGCTTGATTCTTGAGAAGGAGATCCTGGATGTTCTGTACATCGACAATTGCTAAGAAGATGTCGAGTTTAGAAGTTGCTGCTGGATCTGCTTCTTGAGGGCCTTCGTCGTCAGAGTTGAGTTGAGGGGACTCTTTTTCAGAGAGGGAGGAGTCATCAATCGTGCGGTTGGATTGGTAGACGACATCGGTTTCAAGAGGTATTTTGAAGTATTTAAGGATAAGGATGATGAGGTATCTGAAAGGAAGAGAGCGAAAAGATCGAAAGTTAATCATGTTATTAAAGATTACAATAGACCAGTTTATTGGAAAGGCACAGAAGATTGCATAGAGAAGGAGTGAGATTTCATTGGCAATAAATCCCTTAGAAGGTAGCTTAGGGACTACATTTGAGGAAAGGATCTGTGACAACAATAGAGCATGAGGCTTTAAGTTGCTTACATGCCACGGAAAGTAGGTTGAGCGAGTGGAGAGGAGGATTTTCTTAAACACAGTTCGGTCGATAGGAACTATGTTAGGGAGCTCAATGTCGTAGGATGAAATATTTAGAATGCAGCCTAACTGAAAAATGTTGAAGGAGATGACTTTTCCATGAACCATGGAAGTGATAGTGGAGTTGTCGTGGTCAACTGAAAGATTCATGTAGAAAACTTTGATGAGATGTGGATAAATGGTCATTAATTGGGGAGAGGCTAGGACATGAATAAATTCGGAAAGTGAAGTTTGTAGATCAAATGATGGAAAAGCTTCAAGATGAACTATCTTGCCGGTTTGGATGGGCATGGAACTAATGGAATGATATGTATGAATGAGATCTGGAAATCTTAGTTCTGAAGCTTCAATCATGTTGATGTCGGATGATCTTGAAGAGGAGGCCATTTTCAAAGGGTTTGAGAGAATAAAAGCTTTTGAAAGGAAATAATGACTTGCAGAGGGTGATAACTTGTATGAAGATAGAGAAATTCGAGTGAATTGGTGAGGGATGAATCAATCTATTAAATAGAAGGAAGAAAATAATTATGATAAGAAGTGAGTGACATTTGAAATGAATGACTTTTAGATTTTAGTTGAATGAAAAAATGCGTGAGTTGTAACTTAAGGGGCTTGTGAATGATAGATCAAATCAATTTTTGGAAGATAGTGTATTATATTAGCATGAATGACAAGAAGAACATAGTTTTACAAATAATTTTTTTATATAGGGAAATATTACTATGGGAGAGTTTATTGAATTGTGAGATGTGTCATACTTTGAGTATAGAGTGCCCATTAGACTTGATGTGTGATGGATGAATAAAGTAGGATAAAGTCACGGAGGTGTATGATCTATGGATTTTAAAGATTTTTATGTAAGGAGTGTTATAAAGTGAGATAAATAATGGCCTAATAAAAACAAATAACTTTTTATACAATATTTTTACTTTATGTGAATCCATTCTAAATACTTGAAGAATGAATTAGGAAGAAGACAAAAGAAATATAATGATTTCTTTAATAGGAAGTATTTTTATGGATATGCATGGAAAGAGTGAGAGTAGACATAAAGTGAAGGTGGTGCCATATACGGATTTTTGAGTAGGATAGAAAAGGACAATAATCAATGAATGACATAAAGTAATGATTGACAAGATTTAATGATTTTAATGAAACTCGATTGGAGGGAGTGCATAGTTTTTGAAAAAGATCAATTAATTCAAAATATGTAAAGGAGTCAAGGTCACGAATGGAGGCTCAAATCGGATGAGATAGAGAGAGAGAAAAAGATGGTACTACTAGTACTCATGAGAATAACATATAATAGTAAAAAAATGAAGGACAAGTTGTCGAGAATGAGTTCTTATAATAATTTTTCATAAAAAGTGTGAAAGATGATAGGACAAAAGTATATTGTACTTGAGATATGATATAAAAGATGACATAAAGCATTAAATAGTAAAATTGTACGTGAAAAACTTAACTTTGAAAAAGGTGGTGAATTGAATGATAACAAAAATAAAAAATAGTAAGAGGGACAAACACTCGATTATGACTCAAGTTTGAAAAACAAGATTTCTCATAAAGTGGTTTTATCGGTTTTACTTGTTATTCTTTTGTTAAGATAAATTTTGTCAAGTGTAGATTATATTTTGTGAAGGTGAACTCGAGTAGATTAATCTTTCTAAATTTTAATTAGTCATATGAATTTGATTTTATAAATCACTTAATTTGCATATCCCTAATTCTCTCCTAATTCTTATAAAGTCTTCATTTTTTAAAGGTTCAGTGAAAATGTCTGCTAATTGTTTATTAGTGGGTATAAATTCCAGTTTGATTATATTGTTTAGGACTTGTTCTCTTAAAAAGTGGTGTCTAATCTGAATGTGTTTAGTTCGAGAGTGTAAAATAGGATTTTTAGACAAATTTATAGCACTGGTGTTATCACATAAAATAGTTGTATTTTCGAATGTTAAACCAAAATCTTTCAAAGTTTGTTTCATCCAGATGACCTGTGTATATGCTAGGCTAGCAGCTATGTATTCAGCTTCAGTAGTTGATAATGATACACAGTTTTGTTTTTTACTGAACCATGAAACTAGTGAGTGCCCTAGCATATGACATGTTCCACTTGTGCTTTTTCTGTCAGATGTACTTCCAGCAAAGTCAGCATCACTGTATGAGATTAAATGAAATGTAGATGATTTTGAATAAAATAATCCAAAATCAATTGTATCTTTTAGATATCTCATTATTCTTTTTACAGCTTTAAGATGTGATTCTTTTGGATTTGACTGAAATCTAGCACACAAGCAAACATTGAACATGATATCTGGACGGCTAGCAGTTAAATAGAGTAGTGATCCTATCATACCTCGGTATAACTTTGTATCCACAGACTTACCATCTTCATCTTTGTCCAAAACAGTAGTTGTGCTCATAGGAGTATTCTTTGAAGCAGTTGAGTTCATGTTGAACCTCTTCAGAAGTTCATGAGCATACATAGATTGATTGATGAAGACTCCATTCTTGGTTTGCTTAATATGCAGTCCAAGAAAGTAGGTGAGTTCTCCTATCATACTCATTTCAAATTCTTTCTGCATGGACTTAGAAAAGTCTTCACAGAGAGTGTTGTTAGTAGATCCAAAGATGATATCGTCCACATACATTTGAACGATTAGGGTATGATTTTTCACTATTTTTATAAATAGAGTAGAATCTGCTTTGCCTACAGAAAAACCAATTTTTAGTAAAAAAGTTTTAAGTCTGTCATACCAAGCACGAGGTGCTTGTTTTAATCCATATAAGGCACATTTTAGTTTGAAAACATGATCTGGATATTGTTCATTTTCAAAGTCTGGAGGTTGTTTTACATAAACTTCTTCATTTATAAAACCATTTAGAAAAGCACTTTTAACATCCATTTGATATAGTTTGAAATCCATATAGATTGCATATGCTAAAAATATTCTAATAGATTCAAGTCTAGCAATAGGAGCAAATGTCTCATCAAAGTCAATACCTTCTTCCTGGTTGTATCTTTGAGCTACTAGTCTTGCCTTGTTTCTTATAACATTACTTGTTTCATCTAGCTTGTTTCTGAAGATCCATCTTGTCTCAATGATCTGATGATCTTTTGGTCTTGGTACAAGATCCCAAACATCATTTCTTTGGAATTGATTTAGTTCTTCAGTCATGGCTAGCATCCAGAACTCATCAATGATGGTTTCATCAATCTTCTTTGGTTCAAGTTGAGAAATGAATGTCATGTTTGCAATCCATTCCAGCTGAGCTCTAGTTTGAACTCCCTTGGTCAGGTCTCCCAAAATCTGCTTTTGAGGATGATCTCTAATTTCGGCAAATGTTCTTTGAAGATCATCTTCACTGGGTTTAGCTGTGTTATCTAAGAATAAATATGTACTTTCAATATCATCATCGTTAGTCTACTTATGAACAGATTGATCAATAGTTTCACAAAAACTAACATGCATAGATTCTTCAATAGTATTTGAACTCTTATTAAAAACTCTGTATGCCTTACTATGACTTGAATATCCTAAAAATATGCCTTCAACAGATTTAGCATCAAATTTATTCAGGCTATCTTTTGTGTTAAGGATAAAGCATTTACACCCAAAGACTTTAAAATAGTCTATCCTTGGAGTTCTGTCATAAAAAAATTCATAAGGAGTTTTATTTAATAAGGGCCTAATAAGAACTCTATTTGATATATAGCATGCAGTATTAACAGCTTCTGCCCAAAAATATTTTGCAAGGTTATTATGTTGGAGCATAGTTCTAGCAGATTCCTGAAGGGTTTTATTCTTTCTTTCTACTACACCATTTTGAGGTGCAGCTCTAGAGAAGGCAAAGTTATGAGAAATACCATGCAAGTTACAAAAAATTACAAAAAGCTCATTATCAAATTCTCCTCCATGGTCACTACGGATTTTTATAATAGAACAAGATTTTTCATTTTGTAACTTTTTACATAAAATTTCAAATTCACAAAACGTATCACTTTTATTTTTCAAAAATATTACCCAAGTAAATCTTGAATAATTATCTACAATGACAAAAGCATATTTATTATGATTAAGACTAGCTACTCTAGAAGGACCAAAAAGATCCAGGTGGAGAAGCTCTAAAGGTCTTTTACTTGAAACAATATTTTTTTATTTGAAAGATGATTTTGATAATTTTCCTAGTTGACATGTATCACAAAAATAGTCATTTTCAAAAGGTATTTTAGGTAACCCACGTACTAAATTGTTTTTAGCTAATTTGGACATGTATTTTGAGTTGACATGACCCATTCTCATGTGCCATAAATGTTGAGTGTCATTATTAGCTGTAATGCAATGTTCAGTAATGTTTTCTAGGTATAATTCATATATATTATTTCTTCTTATACCTTTTAAAATGATGTTTTCGTTGGTGTCTGCTATAAGACATGCATCATGTTTAAAGCTAATATTATAACCTAAGTCACACATTTGACTTATACTTAAGAGGTTATGTTTTAAACCTTTAACAAGGAGAACATCTTTGATAAGAGGTTTATCGATATTACCAATATTACCAATACCAATTATCAAACCTTTGTTGTTATCGCCAAAGGTGACAGTTCCTCCTTCTTTATGATGAAGAACAGCAAAAAGATCTGAATGTCCTGTCATATGTTTTGAACATCCACTGTCTAGTATCATATGTTCTTCTTCTTTGGAGCCTGCAAAATATTAAGTAAAAATTCTTTGTGGTACTCAATCGGGTCCCTTTTTGTTAGACTTGGGAACCCATATCGATTTTGATTTGGGTTTGTCTATAACTTTAAAGGATTATAAAGTATGAAAGTTGTAATGCTTTTGCTTAGGTTCAGCAGAACCTTTGATGAAAACAGTCTTTTTATTTATACAAGAAGGTTTATTCATGTGAGGATAACCAATACCATTCTTGTAAAAAGAGAATTTTTGAGAGGATAGGAGTTTATCCAGGTTCTCTTTTTCTTTCGTAAACTTGAAAACCGTTTTCATAAGGTTTTCAGTTTTACTTTTTAGTTCTGAAATTTCTACTTGAAGATTTATAGTTTTGGAGCTAGTAGAAGAGATTTCAGAAGTAATCATACATTTTTTCTTTTTTAACTCAGAATTTTCAATACTGAGTTTTTCATTTTTCTGCATAAGCTCTAGATTTTCAAATTTCAAATTTTTTTTTTTGAGAATCGTTTTTCTTGATTCTTCAAAAAGTTCTTGAAAAGCATTTTGAAGTTCTTCAAAAGAAAAATCAAGGGATTCACTTACAGAGTTTTCTGCCATGAAGCACATGTTGTCGGTTTCAGCTTCATCATTACTTGACTCTTCACTTGAGGATGGTTCAGAATCATCCCATTGAGCATGCAGAGCCTTTTTCTTGAAGAACCTTTTCTTTGGTTCCTTGGTTTTGGATTTTCTTTTTAGAAGAGGACAGTCACGTCTCATGTGACCTGGCTTGTTACACTGATAGCACATGGAATCTTTCTTAGAGTCTTTTCTTTCCTTGTACTTATTTTGAAGCCGGTTCTTTCTCATGAAGCGCTGGAATTTTCTGGTGAGTAGTGCAATTTCATATTCTTTTTTTCAGTCCACATTCTCAGAAAGGTCTGGGAAGGCTAGAGTTTTCTTTACAGGTTGTTCTTCTTACCTTCTTTTCTTCATATGGACTTCATAGGCCATAAGATTGCCTATTAAGTCATCTAGGGTAAGCTTGGATAAATCTTGAGCTTCTTCAATTGTAGTAGTCTTTTTCTCCCAGTCAGTTGTGAGAGATCTCAAGATTTTCTTCACCTTATCTGTCTGGGAATAGGTTTCTCCTAGAGATTTCAGGTCGTTGGTGATGTTGGTGAATCTTGCCCAAGTACTTTCATGAATATGATGACCCAAGTGTTGCGTCCCTATTTTGATGATATCTTGATTTATAGCTCGTCTTTGTCTGACCATTTGAGTCACCTGCGTCAGGTCCTAGAGATTTTAAGGAGCGAAAAGTTGTACGTCAATGCCAAAAAGTATGAGTTTATGACGGTCAGTGTCGTGTTCTTAGGTTTTATTGTCTTCCGATGGAGTTAAGGCAGATCCTGCAAAAGTTCGAGTGTTCGTAGACTGGCCTACCCCAAAGACTATAGGAGAGATCCGTAGTTTCCACGGGTTAGTCACCTTCTATCGTCGTTTTGTGCGAAATTTCATCACTCTCGTGGCCTCTATCACGGAATGCCTAAAGCGTACTAGTTTCCATTGGACGTCTGCCGCGGGAAAAGCCTTTATGATCATCAAAGAAAAAATGACTAGTGCCCCTATCTTAGCCCTTCCTGATGTCAGTGCAGTCTTTAAGGTGGAGTGCGATGCCTCTAAAGTGGGGATTGACGCCGTCTTGAGTCAGAACCGCAGACCCATTGCTTTCTTTAGTGTGAAGCTGACTCAGGCAGGATGCCAATATTTCACTTATGACGTGGAATTCTATGTCGTTGTGCAGACTCTTTGTTATTGAAGACATTATCTCATTTATAAGGAGTTTGTCTTGTACACGGACCATGAGGCTTTGGAGTACCTGAATAGTCAAAAGAAGTTGAGTGCTCATCATGCCAAGTGGGTCAGTTTCTTGCAAGAGTACACTTTCACGATCCGCCATCAATCTGGTACTCTGAACAAGGTAGTTGGCGCTCTTAGTAGGAAGAACAACCTTCTAATGACTATGTCCGTGCAGGTCCTTGGGTTTGAGCAATGTAAGGAGTTGTACCCATCGAACCCTGACTTCCAACAGGTTTGGGAAGGTTGCCTCTCCTCTCATCAAACAACTGACCATCGTTTTAGTATACACAACGATTATCTCTTTCGCAGTAATAAGTTGTGCCTACCGAATTTTTCCCTTAGGCTTCAGTTGATTTCCGAGTTACATGAGGGGGGACTAGCTGGGCACTTTGGGCATGATAAGACGTTTGTTCTGTTAGATGAACGATACTTTTGACCCAAGATGCGCAAAGATGTTGTCAAGTTCGTCCAGAGTTGTCGAGTGTGTCAAGCGTGTAAGGGTCATCGTCAAAATAGTGGTCTATATACCCCGTTACCCATCCCTGAGCGCCCGTGGGAGCATGTGTCCATGGATTTTGTCATAGGTCTTCCCAAAACCCCGCATCGTTTTGATTCAATTTTAGTCGTTGTTGACCGATTCTCCAAAATGGCTATTTTTGTCTCGTGTAAGTGAACCACCGACGCATCATTATTAGCCTCCTATTACTTCAAAGAGGTTGCCCGTTTTCACGGTTTACCCCACACGATCACCTCAGATCGTGACACGCGTTTTATGAGTCATTTTTGGAAATCATTATGGGCCTTGTTGATGACAAAGCTCCAGTTCAGTAGTGCGTACCACCCACAGACCGGCGGCCAAACCGAAGTTGTAAATTGCACTTTAGGGAACCTATTACGGAGTCTTGTAGGGGACAATATCAAAACTTGGGACCTAGTATTGCCTCAAGCTTAGTTTGCATATAATAGTTCCATCAACCGGTCCACAGGCAAGTCCCCTTTCCAGGTGGTTTATGGTCGGACACCCACTCATGTAGTGGACTTAGCCCCGATGACTAATGTCTCAAACCCAGCCCCGGATGCATTTGATGCCATTGAATACATGCGTGATATCCACAGGCAGGTCCGAACCAAGTTAGTTGAGAGCTACAACGCCTACAAAGCTTTCGTAGACCAGGGTCGTCGTGATATCCAGTTTCAAGTTGGTCAGTTAGTTTCGGTTTACTTATGTCCCGAGCGTTTTCCAGTGGGTACCTATAGCAAATTGAGTCCTAAGAAGTACGACCCTTTCAAGATTCTTCGCCGACTAGGACCGAATGCCTACCTCCTTGAGCTGCCGGATGATTGGCATATCTTGCCCATCTTCAATGTGTCTGATCTATATACTTACTGTGGTGACAACAAGTCGTCAGAGCCGACTTCTTCCCAACCAAGGGAGAATGACGCAGGACAGGGCCCGACTGGGTCTGTACCACATGACCCTGATTTGGCCCCAGAACCCGATCCACTTTAGAGAATGGATGATCGGACCTAGGAACTGGATCCGATCGTAGGTAAGGTGACTCGATGTAAGGAGGTGACGCGTACATATTCCAAACGAGTGCAAATCCGATCACCTCAAGTCTTGTAGGATATAGATTCGGGTCGCGTCTCGGGTCCATAGTTGGACCCGAGACCCAGATCCATCAGATGCCTTTAAAAACCCATGCCTAGGGTTTCGTGCAAGGGGAGATTGAAGACAACCGCAATTTTTCTTTTCCTGTTTCTTATTTCTTTCCCTATTGTTCATTTTATTGGTTTTTCCTTGTTAGGTTAAGGATTAATTGATTGTTTTACATTTCATTAAGTCGAGTCTTGTGTTAGATTGATTCCTATTGAAATAAAAGAGAAATAAAGCAATCAGTTTACACCACCACACCACCCAGTTCAGTGGCCTGTTCTCTGTTCATTTCTTGTTCATCGCACACGCTGAGATTGTGGATCCTCAGAACCGACTCTAAGCACTCAAGAAACCAGACACCTTCACTGCATCAAAAAGAAAAGATTAATTAACTAAATAAACAAGACAATACTGCTCCTGCATAGGGCTTAAACAAATAATTAAATGACCTTATTACAAACACAAATGAATTAAAATAAAGGAAATCCTAATATAAAAACAAGAGAAAAAATCTCCAGTGCTTCGAGTCTTCTTGTCCCTTTGAATTGATTTGCTTCTCTTTATCCTTCCCTTTATGTTTGGTTTGATAAATCAGAGAGAGAGTTTTGCCTAGAGAGCTCTCTGAGGGCACTTTTGAGGGCTTGAGGGGACCTCATAGGGCACTTCGGGGGTACGAAAAGGGGCTCACCGCACGTTCCAACGCTTTCCTGCAAAACACAAAAACAAAACACAAAGCCGACAAAGAAATCTACGAGAAAATCAAAAGTAAATATGAAGAAAAATTACAAAAACATAAACTAATTAACATGAACTAAACTAATAACATAAACTAAACTAATAACATGAAGCAACCTGTAACAACCTACACTAAAAGACAAAATAGTAAAACTACCTAACTAACAATCAATAAACTAAATTGCAACAAACTAATAAATTAATTAAAAGCTAATAACAAACTAAACTAAATTAACCTGAACTATATGCTGTACGGATTTTCAGAATCATACTAATTAACAAATCTGAAACAAAAATAAGAAAAACTAAATTAAACTATTTATCTAATTAATTAAATCAATGAATTAAAAGAAAAGAAAGATTAGCTCTTAACTAAATATATTTAGAAGATTACATTAAAACTAACATGGAACTAAACAAAACTAACTTGCTGAAACAGAAATTGATCTTATTCTACAGCTAATCACAGTAAAAAAATATGGTACTAATTAATTAATTGACTTAAAGGAAAACAATAGTATATATATATATATATATATATATATATATATATATATATATATATATATTGTCTAAGCTATTCTTAATCTAAACTAATCTAATTAAATTAAACTAAACTAATACTACTAAAAGCAACAAGAATTAACGTGAATAAAAATTGGTAATTAAAAAGAATAAAAAGAATAAACGATAATATTTAAAACGACTAAAAATTAAAAACGATAATTGATAACTAACTAACTAATTTATAATCTAACTACAAAAAAGTAAAAATTTTAAAGATGAAATAAACCTAACTAACTAATAGAAAGAATAAAACTAATTGATCTAATCAACTGAATAAAAAATATAACTAAAAAGAATAAAAATCAATGAAAACCCTAATCGGCTACTTGAAAAATATAACTAGATTTAATCTAAATAATTTCAGAAATTTAATCTAAACTAACCTAAACTTAATCTAACATGGACTGCATTAAAAATCACTAAAATATCAGAAAACTCTATGCTAAGTCTATCAATTAGAATAAAATAATATTATCCTACTCGTAAATCAAGAAAAATGACTAAACTAGATTAAAATATTTTTTTCTTTTTATATTTTCAGATGATGAAAATAAACTAATTTGATCTAAATACGATGAATATGCAATGGTCAAATGCAACTACATGCGATGCTATGCTTTATGCTGTGCAAAACTGAAACTACAGTGAAACGAGGGAGAAAAAAGATCACTTCGCGGGTCGCTTCTGATGGATTGGATGAGAAGAGAAGATGGTTATTCCAGCTGAACACACGCCTCCTTGATGAAGAAGAAGTTGCCGACGACGATAAGGGTTCGAAGCAAGAAGAAAAAGAGGAAAAGAGGTATAGAAAGAAATCGGCAGAGAGAGAGAGAGAGACGTGTTTTCCAATGCTGAAAAAAACATCTTCTACTTCTGAAAAACTTCTATTTATATTACTTTAATTAGGTAAACACATTTTTTTTCAAGACAAGTCTACAAATTTTCAATAATTTCCAACAAAGGCTTTGTTTAGAAAAAACATGTTTCTCAAAATTCAGAGTTCCTAAACTAATTAATATTAGCTAATTAAAACCTAATCTAATTAAAATATAATTAAGAAAATTCCTAAACTAATAAAAACACTAAAAACGCAGGGCAAGGCTTGAAATTCATGATTTTTTGATAATTTCCATTTCAATGCAGTTTCTCAAAACTAACGATAAAAATGGATTTTTAAAGCGATTTTATCATGAATCATGCATAAATAAAGATGAATAAAATGCGAATATGTATGCATGATCAATTACTAATATGTAAGTATATGTCATAATTTTCTTTAAAAGACTTTTTTTAAACTTGTAGAGTGTCACCATGATGCGGTGGAAGTCATCAGTTTGAGGTTGATTATTCCTAAACCCAAGCTTTTCTATTGACAATTTTGGACTTGGTCAGAGTTGATCGAGTCCAAGATTGTATTAGACAGGACAAATATCCGTGTGTTTGTATTTGTATTTGAGTTTGGATCCGGATCTAGACCGGATCCAATCTACATATGTATTACATGTCCAGCTTATATTGGACATACTTGTAACTTGTTAGGGTTAATTGTAAAAAACGTGTATTAGGTTTTGTGTTTAATATTAAAAGGAAGAGGTCATGATTTTTCCAGTATGGAAAAACATGATTAGTTGCTGCCTCATTCTCTTTCCTCTCTGCAGTTTCCTGATTATCGATTTTGGAGAAATCTAACATGGTATCAGAGCGGATTTGATCTGAGGGCTGAAAGGTTTTCCAGCAGGTGTGTCTCTAAGAGATCTTATTCCCTTTATTCTTTTCTAATCTTCTACTGTTCTGTGTCTATTCCATCTTTAGATCTTTCCTTCTGCTCTTATTCTTTGATATTCTGTTTTTTATTTCTTCTCTAGATTCTTGTTCATATAATCCTTTCATTCAGATCTGATCTGTGTATCAGATCTGACGTCTGACCACTATTTTTCTTTGCCTTCTGATTTGCGTCAAATATTTTTGAAACTGATTTGGGTTTGCGTCAAATCAGTTTCACGACATTCTTATTTTCTCTTTTCTGTAACAACAGATCTGTGCATATCGGGTTTGTTCACCCAATCTATGTATAGAGTTTGTTCACCCGATCTGTGTATTAGATCTGACACTTCACGGTCTTTCCCAGATCTGTGCATCAGATCTGACGGCTGGTTAGAATCAAATCTGCAGTCTGACATTTTCAGATCTGTTTTTCTTTTTTTAATTCTCGGTTTCATCTCTTTTGTATTTATTAGTGCTGTGTGCAATTTCACATATAAAATTTTCATAGTTTTCACTTGATGAAATCAGATTAGATCTGTGTATCAGATCTGACATTTCACATTCATGTTGAATGCTTGTAGCGCTCTCCAAAGGAGAACTCTTCAAAGTTTGGTGGAGATGTGAAAGAGCTTCTCTTGGCCACGTTGTCTGAACTTGATTTGAAGCGCGATGATAAAAGAGTGTGGTACATTGATTCAGGGACAGCTACTCATGTCACAGGTAATGCAGGTAAATTCTCTACTTTAACCCCCTATTTTGGAAAAAGTAACATAGTCACTAGAGATGGATCACACCATCCCATCACTCACATTGGAAATGTTTCTATTCCCTTGCCTAAATCCCCACTTCATCTTTCCAATGTCCTTCATGCCCCAGATATTAAGAAAAATATCATTTTCGTTTTTAAGCTTGTTGATCATACCAATTCTTCCGTTGAATTTACTCCATCTTTTGTTTATGTCAAGGATCTACAAACAAAGGAGACGTTCGCTAGAGGAGAACGCTGTGAAAATATGTATGTCTTCCAGGAGGATCCTTCTACTTGTGTCCGACCCACCTTGAAGTCCTCTCCTCAGTCTATGTCGTTAAAGAGTATTCGTGTGTTTAGTTTGGAACTTTCAAATAAATGTAATAAGCCTGATTTTTGGCATTCACGTCTTGGTCATTGTAGTCGAGTCTTTGTTGAACGACTGGTATCTAATGGGCTTATTCCTGAATCTAGCTTGAATCCTAGATCAGATGATAAAATATGTTCCAGTTGTCAACTGTGTAAGAGTCATGTTCTTCCTTTCCATTCAATAAATGAGAGAGCTTCAAGGCCTTTTGAAATTGTTTGTTCTGATGTGTGGGGACCAACCCTGATTCTTCTAATTTTGGCAGTAGATATTATGTTATTTTTATCTATAATTTCTCTCGTTTCACTTGGATATATTTCATGAAGAATAAATCGGAAGTCTTCCCTATTTTTCGTTGTTTTCATGCGTTTATTAAAACTCATTTTTCTTGTAATATTTTACATTTCCAATGTGATGGTGGGGGGGGATACTCCTCTAGGGAATTATCAATTACCTCCAAGATAGTGGAATAAATCGTAGAGTATCTTGCCCGCATACGCCTCAACAGAATGGAGTTGCAGAACGAAAACACCGTCACATTGTGGAGAGCGTTATGAGCATGATGCACGAAAGTTGTGTTCCCATAGGATTATGGACAAAGGCTTTTCATTCTGCTGTTTACATTATTAATCGCCTGCACATGAAGATTTTAGAAAATAAATCACCTTATTTCATTTTATTTGGGAAGCATCCTAATTATGATGAACTAAATTTTTTTGGCTGCATGCGTTATGTTCACATTGACTCTTCTCTGCCAAACAAATTTTAGGCTAAGGCATCAAAGTGTAGATTTGTTGGATATGCAGATCATCATAAAGGGTACAGATGTTATGATCCTGACAACAGGCGAATCAAGATATCTAGAAATGTAGTTTTTGATGAAAATGATTTTGGAGATGGAGAATATGTTTCTGCCCAAACTAATATGAATGAGTTATTTTATGATCCATGGCTCAGTGCAGTGCTATTCTCTGATGCAAATAACGAATGCTCTTCTTCCTGTGCTCAAGAGATAACCTGTCAAGATGGAAACAGTGAAATGCAAGAACTTGAAATAGAAAATCCTCTAGAGATTAATAAGTTTACTGGACATGTTTATAGGAGAAGAGAGAGGGGCTCCTTTTTTACTCTAAATGATATTGAACAAGAAGCACTTACCTCTTATTCGCCCAATGACACCACTTCTCCAGTTTCTACTACAGTGGCACTACCGATCAGACGATCAAAAAGAGTCTGGCATCCTATTGAAAGGTGGGTTAGTTATGAGAATTTCACCGTGCATTTTCAGCTATTTTTTGTCACAGATTGAGAAAGAGACAGAACCTAGGCATTTTCATCAAGCTATTAATTCTAAAAGATGGATTCAAGCCATGAATGAAGAGATGGAAGCTTTGTATCATTGTCAAACATGAACAGTTGTTCCTCGACCTTCAAATAATAATGTTGTTGGGTCGCAATGGGTTTACAAGATCAAATACAAATCGGATGGGAGTGTTGTGATACAAAGCTTGCCTCATAGCAAAGGGATTCACGCAAGAATTTGGACAGGATTATGATGAAACCTTTAGTCCAGTTGTGAAAACGAGAGCAATTCACATTGTTCTTTCATTGGCAATAGAATATGGTTGGAGAATAAGTCAGCTAGATGTGAAGAATGTCTTTCTTCATGGAGACTTGAAAGAAAAAGTATACATGGAGCAACCGTCAGGATATACAGAAGGGGATTCAAAAAAGTATGTCTGTAAATTAAATCGAGCACTCTATGGCTTGAAACAAGCGTCTCGATCTTGGTTTGAAAGTTTTTCCCTGGAAATTCAAAGACATGCTTTTTATCAATCACAATTGGATCATTCTCTTTTTATTCTTCGAGGTAATGAGTTTGTTACCTTCTTGTTGATATATGTTGATGATATAATTATTGTTGGAGAAGAGATGAGATGCACTGAACCCTAGGTAGAAAGAGAGAGAGAGAGAGACGACTGCACAAGAAGAAAACTCGTTAACTCCAATTAGGGTAGCTACTCTCTATGTTAAATAGAGAGAGGCCAAAAAGAATAAATTACATCTAAGTCCATTATTAAATTAAAATTTCAAATAACCTCTAATCTAAGAAGGCTTAAACTTAAAACCACCTATTCTCAACACTCCCCCTCATGCTGGAGCATAAATATCAATCATGCTCAGCTTGTCACAACATTTTGAGAAATTCGGTCTAGCAAGAGGCTTTGTAGACATATCTGCAACTTGGTCTTCTGACTTTAGATATTTGGTAGTGATATGACCAGCTTGAACCATATCTCTTACATAGTGGCAATCAACCTCAATGTGCTTTGTTCTCTCATGAAAGACAAGATTGTTCGCTATATATGTTGCAGCCTTGTTATCACACATCATGGTCATAGGAGAGGAAACCTTCACCTGAAGATCATGAAGAACAGTACGAACCCACATCAATTCAGCAGTTGTTTGGGCTATAGCCCGATATTCTAATTCTGCACTCGACCTAGAAACCACATTTTGTTTCTTCTCCAAGAAATCAAGTTATCTCCCAGAAACACACAGAATCCTGTGGTAGATTTTCTATTCACTACAGATCCTGCATAGTCAGCATCAGAATAGGCCACTTGCTCCAGAGTTTCACCTTTCCTGAACAATAACCCCTTTCCAGGAGAAGATTTTAGATATCTGAGAATCATTATAGTTGCATTCCAGTGTACCTCAGTCGGTTTGTCCATAAACTAGCTAACTTTGCTTACTGCTAAAGCAATATCCGGCCTGGTCACAGTTACATACAGTAGCTTCCCTACTAGGGAGCGATAGCTTTTGCTATCAACCGGTTTTGACCCTTCTTCAAACAACTGAACTTTATGGTCCATGTGAATATTTGATGGTTTAGCTCCCAATCTGTTTCCTTTAATAAGTCAAGAACATACTTCCGTTGAGACAAAACCATCCCTTCACGGCTCCTGGCAACTTCTATACCCAAAAAATATATAAGTGAACCAAGATATTTTGTAACAAAATGTTTTTGAAGATGAGCCTTTGTGGCTTCAATAGCTTTCACATCATCTCCTGTAAAAATGATGTCATCCACATATACCACCATAACAACTATGCCAGAGTTAGTTTTCTTGATAAATAGTGTATGATCTGTTGCTTACCTATTAAAGCCAAAGTGTGACATCACTTTAAACAACTTTTGAAACCATGCACGAGGACTTTGTTTCAAGCCATAAATCGCCTTTTTCAATCTACACACCTTCTGACACTCCCCCTCAACCTCGAATCCTGGAGGTTGTTGCATGTAAACGGTCTCAGATAGATCCCCATATAGAAATGCATTTTTCACATCTAATTGGTACAGGCTCCAACCATGCTGAACAGCTATTGAGAGAACAAGACGAATGGTACCCAAACGTGCAACAGGAGAAAAGGTTTCAAAGAAATCAATACCATATGTCTGAGTATACCCTTTTGCTACTAATCTGGCCTTGTACCTTTCAATAGAACCATCAGATTTGTACTTTATTGTATATACCCATTTACATCCAACAATGTCAGCATCTGTTGGGGAATCAACTAGATCCCATGTATGCTGAGATACTAAAGCATCCATTTCTTCTTGCATAGCCAGCTTCCAGCGATTATCAAGCTCTGCCTGCTGATAGTTCAGAGGAATAGTTTCAGCAGATAAGGCTGAAATAAAAGAAATAGGATCATAACATCGATATCCCTTTTGATTTTTGGGATAACCTATAAATATGCATTTTGTAGTCTGAGCAGATAATTTATCACGGTCAGGACCAAGTTTGTGTACAAAACAAACACAACCAAATATTTTTGGTGAGAAAGAGAAGAGTGGGGCATTAGGTTTTAGGATATGTAATGGAATTTGATCACCCACAGAAGATGAAGGTATGCGGTTGATTAGATAGCAAGCAGTGATAATCGCATCACCCCAGTATAACGCAGGAACATTAGATTGAATCATAATGGTCCGGGCAACATCAAGCAGGTGCCGATGTTTTCGCTCAGCCACCCCATTTTGTTGAGATGAATAGACACAGAAAGTTTGGGGTTGAATGCCATGATCTTGGTAAAATTGTAACAGACCTTTTGATTTAAACTCAACAGCATTATCATTGCGAACAATCTTGACAATAGATTCAAATTGAGTTTTTATTTCAAGAATTAAGGATTTGATAATACTTGAAACTTCAGATCGTTCTTTTATTAAAAACACCCATGACAACTTAGAGAAATCATCAACAATAACAAGATAGTAAGGACACTGAGTCCTAGTAGGAATCTTACTAGGACCCCATACATCTGCATGAAGAAGTTCAAAAACTTTATTACTAGACTGACTCTGACTCAAAGGGAACGAACTTCGATGATGCTTGCCCAACTGACATGCTTCACACTGAAATAATGTAGTGGAAGGAATTTGAGGAAAGACCGAAAGAAACTTTGACAATGAAGGATGACCAAGGCGACGATGCCACTGAACAGGACTGAATGAGTGTTCCACTGCAGCATGACAATTACCCACTGGATGATGTAGGTAGTAGACTCAATTTTCTTCATAGCCTCCACCAATCTTCTTCCCCGTCAGCAAATCCTGAAAATGACAACCCATCGGATCAAATATTACTCTACAGTTTTGTTCTTTTGTAAGGCAACTAACAGAGAGTAAATTGTGAGGAAAGTTTGGAGCATGAAACACATTTTTCAACTGTAAGGAGGAGGATATAAAAATATTTCCCTGACCAACAACCTGGGAGGAACTCCCATCGGCTAATGAGACTCCTCGATGAACAGTAATATCCTTTAGATCTGAAAACACAAGTGAATTTCCACACAAATGTCTGGATGCACCAGAATCAATAATCCACTTACTGTCAGTCGGATGAAGATGATTTCCGGTTGAATAGGCAACACCAGCTACAGAAGGGGTGGAACTCAAAGGACGAAGAGCTATCAGCTCATCATATTCAGCACGACTGAGGGTGATACTACTGTCACTTGCAGAGATATTATCATGTACATTTGTTGCCTCAAGAGTAGTAACATTTGCTTTAGGAGCATATGACTTTGATGAAGAAGAGGCTGGCCGACCATGCTTATCCCAGCAACGATCTTTTAAATGTCCAGATTTTCCACAGAATATACATTGAAGCTTTCCTCTACCTCCCATACCTCGTCCATGACCTCGTCTTCTGATATTCTGAATATTGCCACGCCCATAACCAGATGAAACAACTAGAGCAGATGACTGAGTCACATGCTGAGATTGTGGAAGAGAGATTGCAAGTCTACTCAGACGATTGTATGCATCAGCAAGAGTAGGTACATCTGAACCAGTCAACATTTGGACTTTTGCAACAGAGAATTCTGATGATAGACCTGTAAGAAATCGAGCAATCATAGTTTGTTCTTGATGATCCTTTTGTTTCGAACAACAGAGAGGTCTTAGAGCATTAAGTCTTTCAAACGCAGATTTGACGGAGGCATAGTATTGGGCCAAGGTCTGATCTCCCTGCTGTAAATTATATATCTCCTGTTCAACTTGCAGGATACGACTCACACTAGTCTCTTGTGAGTACGTATCTCGAAGATTGTCCCACATCTGTTTGGCTGTATTATAGTAAATTAAACCATCTGCAATAGGGGGTTCAACACTATTCATGAGCCACAACATAACTATGTCATTATCTTCATCCCAAGTAACATATTTTTCCACTTTTTCAGTGGGTTCGTCTTCCAATAAGATATGTTTTCTACGATGTCCAGATACCGACATCATAAAAGTTCTGGACCACCTGGCATAGTTAGTTTTATTCAACCTTACAAAAGAGCCGTACGAAAAGGGATTGGCAAACGCCTTATACTCCCCAATATGTTCCATTTTGGAATCACATTTCGAAGTTTCAGCCATACTGAAAATATAATCCTATTTCAGCAGAGATAAAAAATCTGGACAGGCTTCAAGCAACACAGGGAATAGCGTGTGACACTCACACATCAACTGATACGACAACCAGCAGTTGTTCATACACAAAAAAAAGACCACGACAGTAATGAACAGCAACCCACAAACATGAATGATAATTTAAAAAAAAAATTCAACACAGCAAGGAATCACGCTTGCTGGTTCCATATTCAGAAATAAACTACCAACTGAAATGAAACAACCAACAAAAATCCAGTGAATCACGACCAACGATAATATGCAGACGCAAAAAATAGATCATGACAACTGCTGCTCCCAGACATATATAGCTCGACAGCCAACAAGAATATCAGGTCTTCAGGGCACAGTTAAACAGATCAGTCATTTTTCAATCACAAGCAACAACACAACAGGAGAGATTGCTGCTTCTCCTAAACAGCAGGAAATCACGACAGGAAATTAAAAAAAAATCACGACAAATGAGATTGCTGCTATGCCCAAACAGCAGGACATCACGGCAGGAGATCACGACAAATGAGATTGTTGCTGCTCCCAAACAATAGGAAATCACGGCAGGAAAACACGGCAACAGAAAATCATGACAGGAAATCCAAGAAATCTCGGCAGGAAAACTCGGCAACAGAAAATCACGGCAGGTTCAAAACATCTGCTCCCTTAGATCTGATGACAGATCTGGGTCATCAAATCCCATATCTGTTATCAGATCTTACACAGAAAAAGAACAGCTGACCTGATTTAAAGATATATATTTTTTTCGTTGATATAGATCAATCGTAGATTGATCACGATCAATCACGCTCCCACGATCGATGGCTCTGATACCATGTTGGAGAAGAGATGAGATGCACCGAACCCTAGGTAGAGAGAGAGAGAGAGAGTTATTTTTTTTATTTTTTTTCAAGTTGTCTTATACATGATAGAAGGTACAATTAATGCTTTTGAAATCATGAGCTAAAATATCTTTCTCATAAAAGTTTGTAAGAAGGTACAATGATTGGTTTTCAAAAAAAGTGCTTTTTGAAAATATCGTATACTTTTATGAATGAGTGACTTGTATGATAAAGTATGTAATATGCAATATGCATGCTTCTGAAGGTTCTATTACATATGACTCTAAAGAAGAAAAAATCTTCATCTTGAAGTAGCCGATCCCTTTAGATGATCTTTAAGAATGAATGGCCCATCAAGTTTTTTCTTCAAGGAGTATGATTGCACCAAGGTTGTACTTGAACAGGAGGTCTCCATCCTTTTGGGTGAGATATCCTTGCATCAAATACTCGTTAGATACATGACAAAGCATATCCAGTCATAATATAACATTTTTCATAAAGACATATTATCATATCATATTAAATCAAATATGACAGTGTATCATATTGTGTGTCATCAAAATATAGTTTCTCAACAGTGTCTTACTACCGATGGAATTTGCAAAATTGGTTCATGAATCTTCCCATGATCGTGAGAGGATCTGTGGCTCTTGGGAGCTTGACTAGTCCCTCAGTCAGCATGCATTCAAGGACTTCTTCAAGCGACTGCTCTAGTGGAGTAAACTAACGATCATTATCCCAACTGTCCCGCTTTACCTTTTCTTTTGTGGCTGGGATTTCTAGTGATAATTTGACAGGAAAGGCATGTTGTCTTGATTGAAGGCATCTCCCTTTTTACCTCCATTGCTACTTCTATTGGACTTAAAACTTTTCGCATTGCTGCTCTTGCCAGTGATATTATGGGAGAAGGAGACAGATGACTTTTCCTTGATGGGAGCCTTTCTGAGACTGTCTTCACCTTGCTCAGACATCATCTTAATCATCATTTTCTTGAACATCTGATATACGGCGGGATCAATGTCATCACCGTCAGTCTGACTCTGTCTTCTAACAATTCTTGGAGAATTCATCTCTTCTTGTTTGATGCTATAAAATCACTGATGCACTGATACGGTGACGTCTTCTTGTCTGATCTAGACCACTTTGGGAATACTGATGCTCTCTGCAGAATGAGATGGATGATTAGAATTCAATGATGTTGATTCGGGATAAGGATAAATAGAGGGAAAATATTTGATGAGAATCTGCTAGACAAATTGGAAGAACATCCTATTATTAGGGATTGAGTCGTTGCTGGAGTCACGACAATTATGTTGTCATTTTTGTAGAATAAATAACTGGAAATGTGCCTTGTTACCTAGGCAAGGTCGTCAAACCATGATAGAATGAGAATTAAAGGAATTTTATTGAAGAAAAATATGATTTTATCAATAATAAACTTGACAAAGAGGAGTGGGACGGACAATTTTCCACCACTCTTGATAATCGGCAGACACTCTAGGACCCGGAAAAAGAGTGAGAGTATCAAAAGAATCTCATCCATATCCGGCAGAATGGTATGTTCTAGACCACTATGCTGATGTGAGATCGAACTCTGGCATGATCCCTGATAATAGTCGAGCTTCTACGTGTTTTTGCCTCTGAGAAAATAGCCTGACACATCGCTCTGGATGGTAGTAGGTGCAGAAGAATGAGCTAAGTTGCTTGAACCGCTTGCCATATGCATAAGTGTATATGGGAGGTGATTCCTGACGATCAAAGTAATCTCATACAACCTCTTCCTCTTGAAGGTTGTCGATCAAGAATCGGTATCGGGCTACTGGAAGAAGCTTTTCACCATTATATCTGAATAAGTTGGCTCTGGTTGGTACATATCGGAGGAACCAGGACTGTAATGCATAGGTGCACCCTTCGACTAGAATTGATTCTTCGAGTGTGAAACGAGTCAACCCTCGGTACAAGAAAGCAAGTGCGGCCATGGCTATAGAGAGGCGGCTGGTCTGTCGACTTCCCTACCTTCGCTGAAGCTGAACTATTCTGATGTCAACATAATTTTGTTTGTCTAGAAAAAAGGTCAGTCCCACAGTTCATAGGACCATCACATGTTGAATTCTCTCTCGAGCTATTTTGGATAATGAGCTGACTTCTACAAATGCCCCGTACTGACGGTAGATCTCGAGCAAATCTACGTATTCATTTCCATCTGCTTCAATCAGTGACCAAGATTTTCGTACTGTCATGCGAGCTAAAGCATCTCGAGGATCCAGGCCCTTGACATTGATCAGGAACTGTTGCTCTAATGGATCTTCAGGTTGATCGGCTGGCTCGAGTAGTCCCATAATCTCTGAGAATTTGTCCATCAATAGGGTCATCTCCCCCCATGGGAACCAGAAGGTACAAGTGTGTGGGTTCCACCGCTTTGCTAGTGCATGGATCAGATTGCTATTGATTGTTTGCTTTCACACTGCGGACATCAGTTCTAACCTACAATCGCTCAAATGGTCCAAAAACATACGAGAGAAATTCTTGAGCCATGAATAATACCACCAAGGAATGAAAGATCTGGTGCTGAGAGTTCGATGCTCGTGAAGACTTTGGCGTACCTCGTAGGAGATGTGGCCCTCGAGAAAGACAGAGCCAAGCTGACTGGATGTCATTAGACTGGAAGACATAGAAAATTGGAATGAGATTTGAAAAATATAGAAAATTTTAAAAATTGAAGGCAGGATAAAAATAAAACTGGAAATTCGAGATCCAAAAGAATGAAAGGGTGGAAAATCACATGAACTTTTGAAGAAAAGTGGATAATTTGGAAAAATCGTCCATGGTTTTTGAGAAAGTAGCAAGAAATGTTACATAAATTGGAAAATAATGTATTTTAGAAAATCGTCCAGTATTTTGGAAAATATGGGAAAACAAAGGGAAAATGATTACAATACATTCAATCACATCCTACACAAACAATTATACACATACAACATTCCCTAAGAAGCTAACTCTAAATGCATTAATTTTGAAAGAGTTGTAGGACCTTAATCCTGGCTCTAGGCTCAGATCAACTGTGTCCAATCATGTTATGCCGATATACTCGAGCCGAGGCTTAATGTACATGGCATAAAAATTCATCTCCGGTTCTAGGTTTGTGTTTTCCCAACATCTTTGAGCGCCTACCGATATACATTGAACTATGGCCCTTGGTATGTGGTAGGGGGCGTCAGCCCAAATAAGTGGCCCAGTTGTGAGGCTTTATCCCGAACTATGGTTCTGGAAGAAAGCCCAGCAACATGAAGACCGCGTAGAAATAGGTGGGGTAGTTTTTGAAATATGAGCACATGCAAGCAAACAGAGGGCTCTAAGACCTAAAGTGAGAGATTTTTAAAAATTTTGAGGAAGCAAACATTGTTTACATACAAATCCTAGATTAAGGAGGGTTATATTAGACCTAAGTCTATGTGAGCATGAAAATTCCCTCCTCAATATGGTCCTACCAAACCATGTCTAGTCTACATGCATCAATGTCAGCTGGGTTCAAGTCTAGGCTCCTAGGTTCACATGATATCAGAAAATAAAGGCTAACATTTCATAGAACGCGGTTTTGATAATTGAACTAAGCTAAGGCGCATACTTGATCAGGCAAAGACAGATCCCATCTCGGTCGCCAATCCTGTTATTATCGTAAAAAAAATCTCTCCCTCTGCGAGAGAGAGAAATGATTCTATGAGTCAAACTCGACCAAAGTTTTGAAAATGGTTTTGAAAATTACTCGCATTCGTTTTGAAATTTGCAGAAAATTTCTATAGAATGAGACTCGCTTGTCAGTACGAGATTCAACTATTCCTTGCGCCTTTACCAGAGGTAATTGAACCAAGGATCAAAAGTAGGCTTTACCTAGGCTCAACTATCAAAATCATGTTCTATTTCCTAAATGCACAGAGAATCAGGCATGTGCTATGAGAATTTTGAAAAGATGCACATTTTGAGAAATATGATGTTTGCTTCTGAAATGTTGAAATACTTGGAAAAGGGCTTCATTGGAAATCAGGAATTGCATTGGAAAATAACTTTTGAAGGGAAAATTGATTCTCAAGAAAATTGAAACTTTGAGAAAATTGATTTTTGATATTGAAATTGCTTTTTCTGCGAAATCGATTTCTGAATAGGATTTGAGAATTCTGGGAAAACCAGTTTCAAAAGTATTTCAAAGACTTTGAGAGTTTGCCTGATTCAACTCCAAAAATGCAGCTTATAGAGAATGAGCCGTTTAAATACTTGATCAAGAGCTTCGATATGATCTTCTTCCTCTTTGGATTTTAAGAGGATATCATCAACATATGCATCCATGATTTTACGCATTTGATCATGAAAATTGATGGCCATTGCTCGTTGATATGTTGCTTCAGCATTCTTGAGTCCAAATGGCATAACGGTATAACAGAAAGTGCCCCAAGGCGTAGTGAAGGAAGTTTTCGATTGGTCACAAGCGGCCAACTTAATCTGATTATAGCCAGAATATCCATCCATAAAAGAGAACATGGCATGCTCTGTCGTGCTGTCGATCAAAAGATCGACAATTTATGAACTTAAAAAATGAAATTGAGAATGTTAAAAAATTGGAAAATCATGATTTGAACTTAGGAAACACTTAAAATATCATTTGAAAACTCATAATTTTTGAGAAAATCAATTCCGGAGAAAGACTTAAAAAATTTTGAGAAAATCAATTTCTTTGAATTGAAATGAAAGTATATGATTGTTTGAAATGATTGAAATGAATGGATATGGATTTGAAAGATATTTTCTGAGAAATTGAGAAAATCTTTTTGATAAATGCAGTATATTTTGAAGTTAGCCTAAAAGTGTAGATTGAATGTGGCTAATACGAAGATCACAAATCTGGGTTTCATTCGAATTCTGACTATGGCCATAAATACAAATTTCATCGAGTTTTTCAACTCCCTAAGAGCTTGGGCACGTGCCGTTCGTGTCAACCATAGTGGATTTGGAAAAATATGCATGAAATGTATATTCATCAGATATTTAAATTGCAAAAGCAAACTATATGCAATGCATCTTATTCTAAGCAGAAAATGTAACTCTTATTCCAAATTTAAAACTTGATATTTATATTGGATTGAATAAAAGAAAATAAATGAAAAAATATTCTTTCAGAATATCCCTGCAAAACTAGAAAACAAGTTAGCACAGAAATGTAGGTTTATCTGAATTTATCTGAAAATATTGGAAAATTATCGGATATTATCCAAATATAAACCCAATTCATACCTCCTTGATATAAACATAAGAAAAATATGATAAAAATGAATGAAAATTCGAAAATAAAGTTTGAAATTTCAAAATTGGGGTCCAACTGACCAAAATGCCCCTGATAGCAACACTATGGCCATAAAATCAGGGTTTTCAGAAAGATATTTTGTAAAAATAACAATTTTGAAATTCAAATGAAGATAAATCAAATATAATATGATATGACATGATTGAATATATGAAAATTAAAGTTTGAAAATTCAAAATTAAGGTAAAGTGACCAAAATGCCCCTGATAGCAAGACTATGCCCATAAAATCAGGGTTTTCAGAAAGATATTTTGTAAAAATGAGAATTTTGAAATTCAAATGAAGATAAATCAAATATAATATGATATGACATGATTCAATATATGAAAATTAAAGTTTGGAAATTCGAAATTAAGGTAAAATGACCAAAATGCCCCTGATAGCTAGACTATGGCCTTCAAACCAGGGTTTTCAGAAATAATTTTTGTAAAAATACAAATTTTAAAATTCCAATGAATGAAAATGATATGGAAATCAAACATAATATGATATAAAATGATTATATGCATGTTAAAACCCTAAAAATGCAAAAATATCACAAAAACACTGAATTTCGCCTCAACTTGACAAATTAACTAACACACAAGGCAAATGAACTTAAAATTGAACCAAATTTGGCATGGACACCTAGACTAACCTTAATAACAGAATGAAATTCGAAAATCTATTTTTTTAGTATTTTCTAATATAGAAATTCAATAAAAACCTAAAAAAAACGATTTTGCCTTTTAACCTAGACGTTAGCCTAATAAAAATATAATTTTAAATATAAATCTACCATGGAAAAGCACCAAATTTTAGGGAATGACAGAGGATAGTTAGGCAAGGATTTTTGTCTTTTACAGATTTGAGATTTGACCTATGGTCGGAGATTTACAACTCTGGCAACTTTGGTCGAAATTCGGTGACTCTAGAATTGGGGGTAGACTCACAGGTTTTCACAAAAAACCAAAGGAAAATGGCAAAATATGGCCAAAATGTCTGAAATTTTAGGAGAATGTTTCTGACACACATAGGAACAATTCCTTTTTTGACAGTTTTGGCATTGGACCTACGGTCACAGAGGATGCAAGGGATTATCAAACTCCTAATTCTGATAAACTGAGCAGAGAATTGACAGGTGAGTTTGTAAAATCTAAAAATAATAGAATCTAAATCCTAAAAATCCTGAAACTCTGATAAATAACAGAGTAGTTCATGAGGAACAACTCCTCTTCTGATGGTTAAAGCATCCAACCTACGGATTGGAGTGTCGCAGCAGATTAAGGTCGGTCTAGACCATGACAAGTCTGTAATAATATTTTCATAGGGGTCTCCAAAACATAAATTTTAATAGATAACAAATCTTTTTGTAAAAATCCCATAAAATACAGGAAAATAGTAGATTCCTTCATGGATCTACTGTATTTTTTAGAGAGTGATTTAGATCTCCCATGGGGGAGATCTCGAATCACCAAGTCTGTTACAGGAAAATCTGAAATTTCCAGAGGGTTAAGAACCCGATCTGGTCTGTGATTTTTAGAACGAGATTACAAGACCTGAATCAGTACGAGTTTTGGTCAGAAGATCATAGCGAAATAAACCTAACTATCATAAACATTTTGAAATTTATTGATGAAAATTTGGACATGAAATAATGATTGGTCTTCACGCATCCTAAGGGATGGATCTCGCCATTCATTTAGCCCACACACATGCAATGTGTGTTTTCTAATTTTCCCCATTTCAAACCATAACGGGGTCTCTTTCATCACTGTGGATCCAGACTTTGATCTGGTTCTACTGTATTTTTTTTATGGAGGCCATGCTTGAAAATTCTACCGGCAATGGAGGTTGTCTTTAAAAAATGGACGACTTACCTTGGGTGGTACTGGCTGGAATGGAGTAAGTAAGGGGCGGCAGCAAGGTTGAAGGCAATGGTTGGAGATGTCCTTGGAAGTCGACTGCTACCTTGATATGGAAGCTACTGCTGATGGAGGTTTGTTGGTGATGCTAACTGCAACAAAGTGGAGGAGGTTGCTTCCAAGTGGCTGCTTCAAGGAAGGTTGAAGGTGGGTACTTCAAAGAAGGTTGAAGGTGTTATGAAGCTGGTGGCTGAACTGTGGTGTGGGTGAAGGCTAGACACTTGAAGACCCTGCTGGGCATGAAGGAGTGTGAGAGAGGTAGAGGGAGCTACTAGAGATCTTGAAGGTTCTATTGTGCAAGGGGAGTTGGAGGTTGCAAGGTGGAGATGCTGGACTGTAGCCATTTGATAAGATGGACCTGCTGGACATCCAAAGGGAGTTAGAAGGAGAGAGATGAAGGAGAGAGCAAGAGGGAGAAGGAGGAAAAGGTTCAGCAGTGGGATAGAGAGAGAGAGAGAGAATAGAAGAGGCAATTGTGTGTTTCTTGTGTGATGACTTAGGGAAAATAGAAAGAAGAACCGAGGTTTTAATGAGAGAGATGAATTTAGGAAGGAGAGCGAGGTGAAAAAGGAAAAGAGTTGGAGAGGCAGCAGTCGTGTAGTGCTTAGTTCAAAAAATAAAAAAACTTAGGTTTTAATAGTATTAGGGCTAGAATGGGTGTCAATGAGAGAGCTTCCCAATCCTCCCAGCCGTATGATGGCTTTGGGTATTTAAAAAGAGAGGGGGAAGGAAAAAAAGAAGGGAAGAAGAAAAAGAAAGAAGGAAAGAAGAGGTGAAAGAAGAAAGGAAACAAGGAAAAGGGAAAAGGAAAGGAAAAATCTGGAATTTTATTATTATTTTTTTCTTTTTATTATATATTTTTTTTTACATGTGGCACCACCTTGGAGTGGGCTCACACGGTTTTTCAAAAAGGATTTTCAAAGTGGGGCGCCACAATGGCATGGGCCTACATGAGATTTGAAAAATTCATTTTTGAAGGCCAGACAGGTAGAATGGTCTTTCAAAAAAAATTCAAATAAAATGAGCTATTTTTGGCACTTTTTAGAATAAGCTCGGAATTTGAAGTTATGTACCCCATTGTAGAGCAAATCCAGTTTGGAATTTGAAAAAACAAGTTCAAAGAGAATCCAGATTGTTTTCTTGAGAAAATATTTCCAAATTTAGAATCTTAGGGGTAAAAATGTCAATTTTAGAAATTCAGGATTTGGAATTGATTTTTGAAAACTTTAAAACTCGAATCTGGATTGAAATTTTCAAAATTGGAGTTCTGAATCTCGAAAATGAAATGAAATGTGATGAAATGTTATGAAATGATGAAAAAATGCTGAAAAATAATATGAAATGTTGTGCGAAATGCTAACCCTGAATGAAGAATTTTAGATATTAGACTCTGATTGACAGTTATACTAGTTCAAAAAGTGATAAAATTGATAAAATGGGCAAAATAGTTCAAGAAATGGTTTTTGGGCTCTACCGAGCTAGAGTGACACTGAAAATTAGGGTTTAAGCTAGTTTGAACTAAAATAAACTAGATTAAGTTGGATCCTAAGGTTTCAGAACTCAACTAGACTGACAAGACACAGACTCAACTGAACTCTTAGACTGAATTGTCAAGAAAAGCTGTCATTTTTTTGGAGAAATGGCAAGAAATGGCCACTGGAGTGAAGTAATTGCAAATTAGAGCTGGGTTTGAGCTAGAACAAAGACCAGTAATACTGAGATGAACTAAAACTGAAGCTTAAACACTAGCTCAACTGAATAGACTTAACTGACTGGACTCAACTCAATTTCAACTGAAATGAGCTCCTAGACACTTTGAAGTGGTTTTGAACTAAAACTGGAGTACTTGAACTCCTGGTAAGCTCAAGCTAGACTCAAGGGAATAGGATTGACTGGGAATAACTGACTCAGAGGCAATTAGCTTGGATTTGAGTGAGAAATGAGCTCATTTCTGAAGAAATGATCCTATTTTGGCAGGAATGGTCAGAAATGAACATGGTCTGCTCATCGTGAGCTCAGGTGAGCTAGAAATGACTGACATTCTAACTGTTTTGAGCTTAAGAATGAGATTGGTTGACTCCGACTGACTGGGGGCTTAGGATGACCTAGGAGTAAAATGGTAATTTTCCTAGTGAAAGGGGTAAATTGGTAATTTTCTAAGACAGACTCGGGGTTGGACTCCTATACTGACCTACCAGGATTGACATCCACACGAGAGGGGTGTATCTGAGAATGGATGAGGAAAATTTAGGGTGTTTACAACTAGGAAGTTAGATCAATTCCTAGCCAATTCATCTTTGAGAAGTCCGGTAGGAAGAGTGTGTGAGCTATGCGCTATCTCTGCATACTTTGTTTCTGAGTGTCCGGCAGCACCGCTATATCCCGAATTCATTCAGGAGCAGGTGTGTTACCCAAGGTTTTGGTAGACCCGTGCACAATCCTTTTGCACCTACATATAATCTAGGATGGAGAAACCACCCCAATTTTGATCCACCCCATCAGCCCTCCCAGACACAGCATAGACAGAGTAACTTTTCACAAGGTTACTCGCATCCTATATTTCCACAAGTCCACCCCTAGTTTAGTCTGCCTTCTTCGCAGGAGCCCACATCGAGCGCATCATTTCAGGAGAAGATGTTAAAGACCTTTTCTAACATTAAGGCCACACTTTGTTCTCATACGGAGTTGATAGCCAAGCTAGGGACTCAAATGGAACAGTTGGTTGAGGCCTTGAGTAGGCGCAGCGAGAAGAGCCTACCTATACAGCCTGTCGTCAACCCAAAGGAAAAGGATTCCATGTCATTTGGCCTGCACCCCACAGATTCACACCATGAGCAGGTCAACTCTGTTATATCCCTTCGGAGTGGGAAGGCATACCACCCTACTCATGAGTCGATGGATGGGCCTACTTTTATACCAACTGACCAGTCGATCTCCTCCACCAGGCCCCAGGAAAAGGGGCCAGGCTCACAACTTGTACCTTTATCATATATTTCCTGAGCCCCTGTTTCCCAGGCCTTAGGGAAACCGATTGCTTATAGCAAGCAAGAGGCGCGCATGCAAAAGATGTTTGACCTAGTCAAGCAAGATCACATCCATCTCTTGCTTGATATTTCAAATAGTGATAGTTGATCGGTCCTTGACTCTCCTTTCGAGAGTAGTCTCCAAGAGGAGACTAACCCCTTACCTTATAGTGTAGAGAGTCATGATATCACTTTTAGGGGCAGAGTGGGCAGAAACATTATGCGTAGTGTCATAGATGATACTCTTTTTCTCAGAGAGCCCAATTATGCATAGCTTCAGGTTCATTGATCTCATGGACGGTGAAGGGTTTTTCAATGATTCGTCTGGCTGAGGACGTGAAACTTAGCGCTCTATGGGAGGCAGCCCATATGTTGTATATTATTTAGATTTGCCTTTAGGATTTATAGATTTTCTTAGGTTGTGCTTTTATTTTCGTTCATGAGTTTCATGTCATGTCATGTCATGTCATGTGCACATTACATTCAGTGCAGTCATGGGACGTGCATTCATATTTCATGTCAGGTTGCTTCTACTCTTTTTCCTCATTTATTGTGTCTCATGTGCATTCACTTAGTTTCATATAAGCATGGAAGAGTGTCACTGTGAAAGTGTCATTCAAGCATGGGGGAGGGTGTAAAACCCTGAAAATTTCATGTATTTTTGCAATAAATAAAAAAAAAATTGATAAAGGATTGTTGTGATCGTATTGGTAGTGTGTTAGTTCGGATTTTCCAGAGAATGAAGTCATAATCGAACAAGAGGACTATGAAAAACAATCATACCAAAAGGGGAAAGAGTTAAGAAGCAAAAGAGGAAGAGACATCTTAGGATTCGAGACCCCTGTCCGCGGAAAAAGCCCAAGAGAAACAACTATGTTAGGGATTTAGACGGATGGTCATAAGTGGATAAGAGGATTTTAGTTGCAAGAAAGAGCAACTAAAGAGGAGTTGGCGCAGGGGTCAGGACGATGGACTCAAAGGGTAGAGGTCACAGATTCAAATCCCTTGGGTGACATAACGTTTTTATTATAGAAAACATTTTTGTGTAATAGGGCCATTTCGCCTTAATGAAGATAAATACATTAGTGTTGCAGGATATTACAACGAAACACATCCTGGTGCACTAGTGGGGCTCGTTACCCCTTAGGGAGGAGACCTCAGTTTGAATACTCTGGGCGCCAACAATAAAGTGTATTTTTGCAAAAAGGTAGATTAGTAATATTTTTTATGGAATTTTAATAAGGGGTGTTTCACCTTCCCATTTAAGATGGCTTAAATTTGGAAGGGGTGGCGCACAAGGAAAGAGGGTTGGGCATTTTCCCAAATGGGAAGCCCAACCAAATAATTAATGAAAGAAAAGGAAAAAAGAAAAGAAGAAAGCCCTTGGAATTCGAATGGTGGGCTGGGAGTTACAAAAATGGAAGGTTAATGAGGAGGATAGGAACGGTTGGTGGGCTGGAGTTTATAAAATGGACCCTTGGAACTCGCTCCTCCTCTCTTTACTCTCACGATTCCTGATTTCCCCTCTCAAACTCCTCATCTCCCACATCAGCCTCTTCCCTCTCTCACGCCTACCCTCTCCTGCCAGCCGTGTGATCCACCTTGGTCGAGCACTCTACCATTGCTTCCGACGAGAAGTTAGTGCAAAAAGAACGAACGTCCACCAGAGAAAAGAGGCTATTGTCATCGAGTTTGTGCTCTCATGAGGTAAGGGCATAACCTCTCTATGTATGGGCGTAGTGTCATGGGCACGTATATGCAATTGACCATGCAAATGCATGTACTGTGAGACTATAGACATGCGTGGTACCAAGCGAATCACGGTTGTCCAAACCATAAGCCTTTTCACGTGATATATGTTAAATCTGTACAAAAACAAAAGAATCTATATTATCGAATCATTTAGTGACTAGCATGTACTTATGTGATTGGTTTTAGATATGTACAAATAGAAAAAAAAAGATAATAAAGCTTGATCAGCATATTTGTGTTATAAGCTTGATCTATTCGATATCATACTTTGATTATTTTAGAATACATAGGCATCATATTTTTGATTGATTATTAGGTATGCAAGTCTAAAGAATCCAAAAAAAAATACATAAATGTGTCATGTCTTGATTAAAAATGATAATGATTTTACCATTCATGTTTTAACGCATATTATATCACTCATGTTGTGAGGCATGTTGTGAATCTGTCAAAGAAAGGATCATGTGGATATAGAGTTTCCTTATGTTTTGATTCACGTTGCAGATCAGTCATTTACGTTTATATATTTTGGCGATGTATACAATCTGTTGTATACAATCATGTTAATGTATATCAGTTTAAAAAAAATTATAATATATGTACATCCCATTCATGGATCGATTGATTGTAAACACATACACACAAAAAAGAAATTAAGCATGTATGGGTGTAACGGTGTGACAATATTGAACTCGTCATAGTGTAAACACCCCAAATTTTCCTCATCCATTCTCAAACAACCCCTTTCGTGCAGTGCCAACCCTGTTAGGTCAGTGTAGGAGTCAAACCCCGAGTCAGTTTCAGAAAATCACCACTTTACCCATTTTTATTAGGAAAATTATCATTTTACCCCTAGGTCATCCCGGGACCCAGTCAGTCGGAGTCAACCAAGCTCATTGGTCAATTCATAACAGTTAGAATATCAGTCATTTCAAGCTCATTTGAGCTCACAGTGAGAAAGACATTTTCATTGCTGACCATTCCTGCCAAAATAGGATCATTTCTTCAGAAATGAGCTCATTTCTCACTCAAATCCAAGCCAATTGTCTCTGAGTCAGTCATTCATAGTCAATCATATTCTTCAAAGTCTAACTTGAGCTCATCAGGAGTTCAAGCGCTTCAGTTTCAGTTCAAAACCATTTCCAAGTGTCTAGGAGCCTATTTTAGTCTATTTCAGCTTTTTCAGCTGAAATTGAGCTGAGTTCATTCAGTTGAACTAGTGTTTGAGCTTTGATTTTAGTTCATCTCAGTATTAGTGACCTTTGTTCTAGCTCAAACCCAACTCAGATTCGAAATTCACATCACTCCAGTGACCATTCTGTACCATTTCTCTAAAAATGACAGCTTTTCTTGAAAATTTAGTCAGAAAGGTCAGTTTAGTCAGTGTCTGGTCAGTTCATTTGAGTTCTGAAACTCTAAAATTCAGCTTAATCCAGCTAATTTCAGTTCAATTCAACTCCAACTTTAATTTTCAGTGTCACTCTAGCTTGGCAGAGCTCGAAAAACATTTCTTCAACCATTTTGCAAATTTTATCAATTTTAATGTTTTTTAAACTGGTACAACTGCCAATCGGAGTCTAACATCCAAAATTCTTCATTTAGGGTTTGCATTTTGCATAGCATTTCATGTCATTTCTCATCATTTCATATCATTTCTCAGCATTTTATAACATTTCATCACATTTCATTTCATTTTTGAAGTCCAAAACTCCTGTTTTATAAATTTTAGTCCAGATCGAGTTTTAAAAGCTTTCAAAAATCAATTTCAAACCCCGAGTTTCCAAAATTAACATTTTTACCTCCATGATTCTAAATTTGGAAATATTTTCTCTAGAAAAACAATCTGGATTTCTTTCAAACTCAAATTTTCAAATTCTATGTTGGATTTACTTCGCAACGGGTATTGAACTTCAAATTCTGAGTTCGTTTCAAAAACTGCCAAAAATAGCTCGTTTCAGCTGAAAATTTTCTGAAAAGACTATTTTACCCCTCTAATCTTCAAAATGAATTTCAAAATTGAAATTTGGACCCGCTCTGAGATGGCCCATTCATTTACATTTCTATTTTATTAAAAAAAAAGAAGTTTCTTTTTATTTGCTTGTTTTTGTTTTTATTGATTTTTATTTATTTATTTTATTTTAGAGAGGTGGGACCCACAAGGTGGTCGCTCAAACCTCCGACCCCTCTATTTCTTATTTCCTTTTCTTCCTTCCTCTCCTTTCTTCTTCTTCCTTCTTTTCCTTTTTTTTTCTTTCTTTTCTTCCTTTCTTTCTTTCCTTTTCTTTTTCTTTTCTTCTTTTCCTTCTTCTTTTCTTCCTTCTCCTTCCCCACTCACGTACATTCTCTCCAGCCCTCTCTTTTCTTCTTCCTTCCCTCTCCTTTCTTCCCTTTTCTTTCCTTTTTTCTTTTCCTTCCCCTTTCCTTTCTTCTCTTCCTTTTCTTTTCTTTTTTTTCTTTCTTTTCTTTCCCTCTTCCCTTCCCTTCCTTCCTTCTTTTCCTCTTGCCCAGCCATTCACGTGGACCTCCTCATGTAAATCCCTCTCTACAGCAGCTCCTTTTTTTCATTAACCAACAAAAAAACTAGGAAAGATTTTTATCTTTTCCTAAGTTATCACCCAATACACCATACGGCTGCCCCCATCCATCCTTCTTCACTTCTCTCTCTTTCTCTCTCTCTCCCTCTCTCTCCCGTGGTTCCCATTACACAACACCCCCATCTCTCATTGCAGCAACACACAGCCACCACCTTGAAGCAGCCGCCACCTCCTTGGACGCCCAGCCCAGCCCAGCCACCTTCAGCAGGCCACCCTCAACCTCCAGCAAGGTGGCAGACACCTTCTTCAAGTCCTCCAGCTTCAGCCACGTCAAAGCAGTCCTCCAACTCCTTGGTTGCAGCAGCCACCGATCCAGTCCTCCACAGCAATAGCCCTTGGTGATTAGCATTTGTTCCCTCTCCAAGATCTACAGGTGACACCCCTCCATTGTTCCAACTACCAGATTTTTTACTCCCTCCAACCGGCATCATAAGGAGGCAAGTTGTTGCTACCTCTTCAACCTTCTTCTCCATTAGCAATCAACACCATCCAAGGTAAAACCCTTGTCTTCAACCTTGGTTTTGTTAAACTCGAAAGATGATCATGATATAATAAGGTCTTTCGTATGATATTTTCATGAATATAGTCTGAAAACATTTCAAAAATTAGACTTATGTGATTGAAGATTTCATTTGTGAATCTATAAAAATGTGAGACATAGATTATTCATGTTCATGATATGTGAGTCAAGGGACCCATTCAATGAATGGATCGGGACCCCCCTCATCAAAAGCCTACATCAAATCAGTTTCATACCTCCCTGTTTTCTTTTCTTTTCTTTTCTTTTAAGCATCATTTTCATGAAAATCACATGTCTTAGGTATTTTATTTAAGTAGTTTAATCATTTTGATAGTTTCATTAGCACTTGCCTAGGAATTTACAGGTTCTGATATTACTTGTCAAGTCCAATCATCATTTCTTGTTTAACATTTCATCAATAAATTCTTGAAATTTTAATGTTGTTAGATTTATATGTTCTTAATTTCCTGTAAAAAAATTGGTTTCATTCGAGTTTTGTAACCCCATGAACAAAGCAAAATCTTAATTCAGGTTTTGGACTTCTCAGAAATTCCAATTTCTGCTTTAACAGACAAGAACCTCCTAAATCACCTCTGTGGGAGATTTGGTTTTTCCACTAAAAACCATAGTAGATCCCTACTGTAATCTACTATCTGTCTGAAAATTTTGAGATATGTACAAACAGATTTGGCATCTGTCAAAAATCGATTTTTCCAGACCTTTAGAAAAACCTCGATTTTTCTTTGTCAGGGTATAGACAGACCCTAATGCGTTGTGTCCGCTCAACCAAAAGCTCATTTGCAAACATTTTTAACACAAAAGTTGTTCCTAACCTATTTGCCTCTCATTTCTCAAAATTTGGATATTTTTTGGATTATTTCAATATTTTTACCGGATTTATCTTTTCTGTCTGACAGATTCCAATATCTAGAAATTCCAGAGATTTGGGTCTCTGATACTAGTGTGCCCATTTCCAATCCGTAACCCGAATCCCAATGATGTGAAAAGATCAAATTTTCATCTTTTTGTCAGGGATATTTTCCCATATTTCAGCTATTTTCCCATCTGTCTGCTATTTTTCTCACATTTGCTCCCGAAACTTGTATGTTTCCCCTAAATCCTAGAGTCGTCAGATTCTGATCCAACTTGCCGAAGCTGTACAGCTCCGACCATATGTCAAAACTAGAAAGTGTAAAAGGGAAAAATATTTGCCTAACTGTCCTCTATCACCCCTTAAAATTTGGGAAATTTTTATGGAAGTTTGATATCCAAAATCCCATTTAGAATCAACATTTTAGGCAAACTTCTGATTTTTTTAGATGTTTAGCTATTTTTTATATTAATAAAATACAAAAAAAATAGATTTTCGAGATCCATTCTATTTTTAGGGTCAATCTAGGTGTCCATGCCAAATTTGGCTCAATTCCAAGTTCATTTGCTTTATATGTTAGTTTATCTTTAAATTCAGAAGCAAAAATCAGGCGAAAATCAAGTTAAATTTGATATTTTATGATATTTTTGCCATTTTAGGGTTTCTCTCATGTAAATAAGCATGTCATGTCATATTAGGGTTAATTTCAATCTCATTTGCACTTTAATTTTTCATTTTTGCAAATATTATTTCAGAAAACCCTGGTTTCAAGGCCATAGTCTTGTTATCAGGGGCCTTTTGGTCATTTTCACCTAAATTTCGAAATTATAAAAAACATAACATTTTTATTATAGAAAAAATTTTTGTGTAATAGGGCCATTTCGCCTTAATGAAGATAAATACATTAGTGTTGCAATATATTACAACGAAACACATCCTGGTGCACTGGTGGGGCTCGTTACCCCTTAGGGAGGAGACCTCAGTTTGAATACCCTGGGCGCCAACAATAAAGTGTATTTTTGCAAAAAGGTAGATTAGTAATATTTTTTATGGAATTTTAATAAGGGGTGTTTCACCTTCCCATTTAAGATGGCTTAAATTTGGAAGGGGTGGCGCACAAGGAAAGAGGGTTGGGCATTTTCCCAAATGGGAAGCCCAACCAAATAATTAATGAAAGAAAAGGAAAAAAGAAAAGAAGAAAGCCCTTGGAATTCGAATGGTGGGCTGGGAGTTACAAAGGTGGAAGGTTAATGAGGAGGATAGGAACGGTTGGTGGGCTGGAGTTTACAAAATGGACCCTTGGAACTCGCTCCTCCTCTCTTTACTCTCACGATTCCTCATTTCCCCTCTCAAACTCCTCATCTCCCACATCAGCCTCTTCCCTCTCTCACGCCTACCCTCTCCTGCCAGCCGTGTGATCCACCTTGGTCGAGCACTCTACCATTGCTTCCGGCGAGAAGTTAGTGCAAAAAGAACGAACGTCCATCAGAGAAAAGAGGCTATTGTCATCGAGTTTGTGCTCTCATGAGGTAAGGGCATAACCTCTCTATGTATGGGCGTAGTGTCATGGGCACGTATATGCAATTGACCATGCAAATGCATGTACTGTGAGACTATAGACATGCGTGGTACCAAGCGAATCACGGTTGTCCAAACCATAAGCCTTTTCACGTGATATATGTTAAATCTGTACAAAAACAAAAGAATCTATATTATCGAATCATTTAGTGATTAGCATGTACTTATGTGATTGGTTTTAGATATGTACAAATAGAAAAAAAAGATAATAAAGCTTGATCAGCATATTTGTGTTATAAGCTTGATCTATTCGATATCATACTTTGATTATTTTAGAATACATTGGCATCATATTTTTGATTGATTATTAGGTATGCAAGTCTAAAGAATCCAAAAAAAAATACACAAATGTGTCATGTCTTGATTAAAAATGATAATGATTTTACCATTCATGTTTTAACGCATATTATATCACTCATGTTGTGAGGCATGTTGTGAATCTGTCAAAGAAAGGATCATGTGGATATAGAGTTTCCTTATGTTTTGATTCATGTTGCAGATCAGTTATTTACGTGGAACATGTCATATGCTAGGGCACTCACTTGTATCATGGTTCAGTAAGAAAAAAAACTGTGTATCCTTATCAACTACTGAAGTCGAATACATTGTTGCTAGCCTAGCCTGTACACAAGTTATCTGGATGAAACAAACCTTAAAAGATTTTGGTTTAAATTTTGAAAATACAACTATTTTCTGTGATAATACTAGTGCTATAAACTTATTTAAGAATCCTATTTTACACTCACGAACTAAGCACATTCAAATAAGACACCACTTCTTAAGAGAACAAGTCTTAAACAACATAATTAAACTCGAATTCATACCCACTAATCAACAGTTAGCAGACATATTCACTAAACCTTTGAAACATAAAGACTTTACACGAATTAGAAGAGAACTAGGAATATGCAAACTAAGTGACTTATAAATTAATCACACTTATTATAATACCTCTTATAAGTTTTGTTAAAATCTTCTTTTAAAAGCTTTTTTCTTCTTATCGATTTTTGTTAGTCAAACTAGGTTTCCATATTCACGTATACTCTAAACTCTTATAAGACACATTCTTTATGTCTTTCAACTTGTCATCTTTCAAGTACACATCCATAATGACTCTTTGTCCTATCTTCTTTCACTCATATCCATAAGAACTAATTATATTAAAAGCTATCATGACATTGTTCATAACTCCTTTATTATTTTTGCCCCTTTGTGAAAACTTCTCTTACGATAAGTTGATTCACCTTCAACATGATAACATATTATTTTATGAGAAATCTTGCTTTTCAAATTTTAGTCAAAATCGAATGATTGTTTTTTTTTGTTATTTTTACCTTCTTCTAAAGATCTAGTTGATATGTTTTTACGTATAATTTTTACTATATCATTTGTTATATCATATATTACGTACACTCCATTTCTATCATGTCTTCCTTTTCCTCTTATTGAGACACTTCACTAAAATATTAATGCCTTTCATGAAAAATTCAATTGATTATCCTCTCGTACCACCTTTTAAGTTGTTATATTTCACTTAAAATTTTTACTATATCATCTATTATATCATAGCCTAAGAACAATCTATTATCATCTCTTCATGCTTTACATCTTTTATGAAAAAGTGTTGTAAAATTCTCTTTTCAAAAAACTTGTACTTCACTCATAAGTACGATGTGTATCACCTTTTTATCTCTCTCTCTCTCTACATTATACGAAGTTCCTTTTCATCTGTGACCATGACTCTCTCATATATTTTATATCTCTCCCCAATCGAGATTCATTAAAACCTTGTCCTTCACTCCACTTTATGTCATACATCTCCTATCCAACTTCAAGTGATTGGTGTCCTTTATGACCACTCTCATTTCTTCACATATCCGTATCACCCTCCTTTATATCTATTCACACTCCTTTCACGTATATCAAAATATACACTTCTTAAATAAGAAATTATTGCATTTCCTCATACTCTCATGTTTGTCTTATTCCAAACTCCCACTTCACGATTTTGGAATGCTTTCACATAAAGTAAATTCTTGAAAAAGTTGTTTGTTCTTATTAGGCCATTATTCACTCTCTATTCTTCATGATCTTCACAAAAATCTTTAAAAACTCTTGAATCATTCTTTCTCTTACGTTTAATATGACATTCCATACTCAATTCATGACTCTTCTCACTATCCAACAAGATTGCCCATAGTAAATTTGTTACATATACAGAAAAATTATTTCGAAACTATGTCCTTCTTAATATCTATACTAATATAATACACTTTCTTCCAAAATTGATTTAATTTGTCATTCACAAGTCTCTTATTTTACAACTCACGCATTTCCTCTTTCTACTAAAATCTAAAAATCCTTCACTTCCAATGTCATTCATTTCTTATCACCATTATTTTTCTTCTTCTATTTATTAGATTGATTCATATCTCATTCCCACGATTTTCTCTATTCTCTTACAAACTCTTACTCCTTTCCAAGTCTTTCTCTCTTGCTCGTTCTTTCTAAGCTCTTGCCATGGCTTCCTCCTCAAACACTACAATCACTGCCGCCGACCTAAGGTATCCCGATCTATTTCACTTCTACAACTCCCTTTGCTCTCGACCAATTCATGAAGGTAAATTGGTTAACTACGACGACTTCGTATTATTTGACCTAGAAAGATCTCTCCCCGAACTTAAACACTTACTAGGATCTTCATCCCAAGCTGCTTACTATCCCGAACTCGTCCGACTCTTCTACACAAATTTTTCCTCTGATCATGAGCAAACTACCATCACCACCAAAGTACGCGGACGCCTGATGTTCTTTCATGCTTCCTCATTAGGCAAAATTTTTAACCTTCCTTCCACCGGCATAAATCTAGACAACATAGTACCACTCGAACGGTCGGTACTTCGAAAAATTCTTCTCTGCACCAACTGCTTAAAACTTCCCTGGCATATGAGGAATCTCCAACCTCATGCTCAACTGCTTGCCCAGATTTTTCTCCACAATATCTATCCCAAGCCTCCACGCAAGGGATTAGTACCAAGAAAAATCTCTCTCCTTCTCTACGCAATTTTTTCTTCTACTCCGATAAACTGGTCCGACATTCTTTTCGACCTTTTTATTCGTTATCAAAAATTTCAGCCTCTTCTTTTTGGGTGTTTTATAACTCAATTCTAAAATACTTCAAAGTACTCCTTCAAAACGAAGTTATCCTCTATCCCTCTCAGGTCCTCGATGCTACTTCCTTCAATCTCAGGTCCCTGCACCTGCCCGGCTCTGATGAAGATGCTCCAACATCCAACAACTTATCTTTTAGACTGTACTAGCTGTACTTTTTTTGGTCTGTAATAACTCTCTTACTCTGATCCCTTCCTTTTTGTCCATGACAAAGGGGGAGAAATCTTGTCTCCATTATTGGAGAAAAATACTCGTATTTAACATTTTTTCAATATTATTATGATAAGTATTATTTCTATGCATAATGTCTTTTTGACAGGGGGAGCATATTTTGTCATCATCAAAAAGGGGGAGAATGTTGAGAAACTCTGTTTTGATGTCACATAATATGATACACTGTCTTATTTGATTTCATATGATATGATAATATGTCTTCTTGAAAAATGTTATATAATGACTGGATATGTTTTGCCATATATCTAACAAGTATTTGATGCAAGGATATCTCACTCAAAAAGGATGGAGACCTCTTGTTCAAGTACAACTATGATGCAATCATACTCCTTGAAGAAAAAGCTTGTTGAGCCATGCACTCCTAAAGACCATCTAAAGAGATCGGCTTCCACAAGTTGTAGATTTTTTCTTTAGAGTCATATGTAACAGAACCTTCAGAATGATGCATATTGCATATTACATACTCACTCATAAAAACTATTTCATAAAAGTATACGATAGTTTCAAAAAACTCCTTTTTGAAAACAAATAATTGTACCTTCTTACAACCCTTTATGAAAAAGGTATTTTGACATGATTTCAAAATGTAATAATTGTACCTTATATCATATACAAGACAACATGAAAAGAAATGATTTCAAATATAGGAAAAAGACAAAACATGAAATTGGCTACACAAAGAAAACAAATATAATATGTTTTGAAAAGACTCTAGTTACCTTCTTTAAAGAAAGGATTTCAAATATAGGAAAAAGACAAAATATGAAATCGGCTACACAAAGAAAACAAATATAATATGTTTTGAAAAGACTCTAGTTACCTTCTTTAAAGAAATGATTTCAAATATAGGAAAAAGACAAAACATGAAATCGGTTACACAAAGAAAACAAATATAATATTGGTTTTGAAAAGACTCTAGTTACCTTTTTACAAACTCATAGAATGTCGACTTACTTGAAGTCATCATTCTCTTTGTATAGCATTAAATACCTTCTGTAAAGAATCCTTGTTAAATATCCTTCTCAAGAATATCGACTTACTTGTAGTCTTCATTCTCTCTGTAGACTTTGAAAAACACAACATAAAGAAAACTCTTGACATGACTGTGTACAAATAAATATCTCAAAGCATTAATTGTACTTACACTCATTTAAAGTAAAGAAGTACCTATGTACCACAAATCATTAATTAGGATAAAGACAACACCACATGACAACCTACAATCCAACGTTCAATGTACTATTGTAAGAAATAGACTTTTTACATAAAATATATATTACCTAAAATATTACAACGACTAGTGTACCCTATATTTTACTTTTATGGATAGAAGACTTTCTCGAATTTCTCTAAAGATGTTTTTTGAAATGACATGACATTTCACATCTCAAAAAAGCTACGATTTCAAAAAGCCAACGACTATTTTTTTAAGCTATAAAAACACACTCAAATGAACTATTCAAGAGAAGGAAATGGAATAGACAAGTGAGCTTACAACGAGAAAAATACTTATTTGATATTTGAAAGAGAGCCTAAAAAAAGAAAGAGAAAAAGTCAAAAATAACTCTTTGACAAAGAGTATCTTCTGAGTGACAAACAGAACATTCTGAGAATCCTTCATTCGTGCATTCATATCATCCTGAAGGTTCTATAGGAAGTATTGTAATTTTCTGTTATTCACTGTATTCCTTCTTTATTAAAAGAAGTAGACCTCTGAGAAAGAGGGTGTTGCCCTTCTCTGTTGAGAGAAGAAGACCTCTGTGTAAGAGGGTGTTGTCCTTCTCTGTTGAGAGAAGAAGACCTCTGAGGAAGAGGGTGTTGTACTATTTATCAAGTGACTCGGATGTTATAGTGGAAAGCTCAAGTGGTTTGCTTGGGGACTGGATGTAGGTCAGGGTTTTGACCGAACCAGTATAAATTCTGTGTTTATTGTGTTGTGCCTTATTGCTTTATTTTTTATTATATCAACTTGCATCGTATTTCACTATTCACCCCCCTCATCAAAAGCCTACATCAAATCAGTTTCATACCTCCCTGTTTTCTTTTCTTTTCTTTTTTTTTAAGCATCATTTTCATGAAAATCACATGTCTTAGGTATTTTATTTAAGTAGTTTTATCATTTTGATAGTTTCATTAGCACTTGCCTAGGAATTTACAGGTTCTGATATTAGTTGTCAAGTCAAGTCATCATTTCTTGTTTAACATTTCATCAATAAATTCTTGAAATTTTAATATTGTTAGATTTATATGTTCTTAATTTCCTGTAAAAAAAATGGTTTCATTCGAGTTTTGTAACCTCATAAACAAAGCAAAATTCTAATTCAGGTTTTGGACTTCTCAGAAATTCCAATTTTTGCTTTAACAGACAAGAACCTCCTAAATCACCTTTATGGGAGATTTGGTTTTTTCCATAAAAACCACAGTAGATCCATAGTGGAATCTACTATCTGTCTGAAAATTTTGAGATCTGTACAAACAGATTTGATCTCTGTCAAAAATCAATTTTCCCAGACCTCTAGAAAAACCTTGATTTTTCTTTGTCAGGGTATAGACAGACCTTAATGCGCTTTGTTCGCTCAACCAATAGCTTGTCTGCAAACATTTTCAACACGAACGTTGTTCCTAACTCATTTGCCTCTCATTTCCCAAAATTTGGAGATTTGTGGGATTATTCTAGTATTTTTACCGGATTTATCTTTTCTGTCTGATAGATTCCAATATCCAGAAATTCCAGAGATTTGGGTCTCTGATATCAGTGTGCCCATTTCCAATCTGTAACCCGAATCCCAATGATGTGAAAAGATCAAATTTTCATCTTTTTGTCAGGGATATTGTCCCATAATTTCAGCTATTTTCCCATCTGTCGGCTATTTTCTCACATTTTCTCCCGAAACTTGTCTGCTTCCCCTAAATCCTAGAGTCGCTGGATTCCGATCCGACTTGCCGGAGATGTACAGCTCCGACCATAGGTCAAAACCAGAAAGTATAAAAGGCACAAATATTTGCCTAACTGTCCTCTATCACCCCATAAAATTTGGAAAATTTTTATAGAAGTTTGATATCCAAAATCCCTTTTAGAATCAACATTTTAGGCAAAATTCTGATTTTTTTAGATGTTTAGCTATTTTTCATATAATGAAAATACAAAAAAAATAGATTTTCGAGATCCATTCTGTTTTTAGGGTCAGTCTAGGTGTCCATGCCAAATTTGGCTCAATTCCAAGTTTATTTGCTTTATATGTTAGTTTATCTTTAAATTCAGAAGCGAAAATCAGGCGAAAATCAAGTTAAATTTGATATTTTATGATATTTTTGTCATTTTAGGGTTTCATTCATGTAAATAAGCATGTCATGTCATATTAGGATTAATTTCAATCTCATCTACACTTTAATTTTTCATTTTTGCAAAATTTATTTCAGAAATTCTGGTTTCAAGGCCATAGTCTTGTTATCAAGGGCATTTTGGTCATTTTGACCTAAATTTCGAAATTATAAAAAACATAACATTTTTATTATAGAATACATTTTTGTGTAATAGGGCCATTTCGCCTTAATGAAGATAAATACATTAGTGTTGCAAGATATTACAACGAAACACATCCTGGTGCACTGGTGGGGCTCGTTACCCCTTAGGGAGGAGACCTCAGTTTGAATACCCTGGGCACCAACAATAAAGTGTATTTTTGCAAAAAGGTAGATTAGTAATATTTTTTTATGGAATTTTAATAAGGGGTGTTTCACCTTCCCATTTAAGATGGCTTAAATTTGGAAGGGGTGGCGCACAAGGAAAGAGGGTTGGGCATTTTCCCAAATGGGAAGCCCAACCAAATAATTAATGAAAGAAAAGAAAAAAAGAAAAGAAGAAAGCCCTTGGAATTCGAATGGTGGGCTGAGAGTTACAAAGGTGGAAGGTTAATGAGGAGGATAGGAACGGTTGGTGGGCTGGAGTTTACAAAATGGACCCTTGGAACTCGCCCCTCCTCTCTTTACTCTCACGATTCTTCATTTCCCCTCTCAAACTCCTCATCTCCCACATCAGCCTCTTCCCTCTCTCACGCCTACTCTCTCCTGTCAGCCGTGTGATCCACCTTGGTCGAGCACTCTACCATTGCTTCCGGCGAGAAGTTAGTGCAAAAAGAATGAACGCCCACCAGAGAAAAGAGGCTATTGTCGTCGAGTTCGTGCTCTCATGAGGTAAGGGCATAACCTCTCTATGTATGGGAGTAGTGTCATGGGCACGTATATGCAATTGACCATGCAAATGCATGTACTGTGAGACTATAGACATGCGTGGTACCAAGCGAATCACGGTTGTCCAAACCATAAGCCTTTTCACATGATATATGTTAAATCTGTACAAAAACAAAAGAATCTATATTATCGAATCATTTAGTGACTAGCATGTACTTATGTGATTGGTTTTAGATATGTACAAATAGAAAAAAAATTAATAAAGCTTGATCAGCATATTTGTGTTATAAGCTTGATCTATTCGATATCATACTTTGATTATTTTAGAATACATAGGCATCATATTTTTGATTGATTATTAGGTATGCAAGTCTAAAGAATCCAAAAAAAAATACACAAATGTCTCATGTCTTGATTAAAAATGATAATGATTTTACCATTCATGTTTTAACGCATATTATATCACCCATGTTGTGAGGCATGTTGTGAATCTGTCAAAGAAAGGATCATGTGGATATAGAGTTTCTTTATGTTTTGATTCATGTTGCAGATCAGTCATTTACGTTTATATATATATATATATATATATATTTGGCGATGTATAAATTTGTTGTATATAAATAACCCATCGTTATGATGTGATAAAATGTCCCACTAGAGCCAAGCATGCATGTTCCCCGATCATGTTAACGTATATCAGTTTAAAAAAAATTATAATATATGTACACCCATTCATGGATTGATTGATTGTAAACACATACACACAAAAAGGAAATTAAGCATGTATGGGTGTAACGGTGTGACAGTATTGAACTCGTGATAGTGTAAACACCCCAAATTTTCCTCATCCATTCTCAAACAACCTTCTCGTGCAATGCCAACCGTGTAAGGTCAGTGTAGGAGTCAAACCCCGAGTCAGTTTCAAAAATCACCATTTTACCTATTTTTATTAGGAAAATTATCATTTTGCCCCTAGGTCATCCCGGACCCCAGTCAGTCGGAGTCAACCAAGCTCATTGGTCAATTCATAACAGTTAGAATATCAGTCATTTCAAGCTCATTTGAGCTCACAGTGAGAAAGACATTTTCATTTCTGACCATTCCTGCCAAAATGGGATCATTTCTTCAGAAATGAGCTCATTTTTCACTCAAATCCAAGTCAATTGTCTCTGAGTCAGTGAGTCATAGTCAGTCATATTCTTCAAAGTCTAACTTGAGCTCACCAGGAGTTCAAGCGCTTCAGTTTCAGTTCAAAACCATTTCCAAGTGTCTAGGAGCCTATTTTAGTCCATTTCAGCTTTTTCAGCTGAAATTGAGCTGAGTTCATTCAGTTGAGCTAGTGTTTAAGCTTTGATTTTAGTTCATCTCAGTAATAGTAACCTTTGTTCTAGCTCAAACCCAGCTCAGATTCAAAATTTACTTAACTCCAGTGACCATTCTGTACCATTTCTCTAAAAATGACAGTTTTTTTTGAAAATTTAGTTAGAAAGGTCAGTTTAGTTAGTGTCTGGTCAGTTCATTTGAGTTCTAAAACTCTAAAACCCAGCTCAATCCAGCTAATTTCAGTTCAATTCAACTCCAACCCTAATTTTCAGTGTCACTCTAGCTTGGCAGAGCTCGAAAAACATTTCTTCAACCATTTTGCAAATTTTATCAATTTTAATGTTTTTTAAACTGGTACAACTGCCAATCAGAGTCTAACATCCAAAATTCTTCATTTTGGGTCTCCATTTCGCATAGCATTTCATGTCATTTCTCATTATTTTATATCATTTCTCAGCATTTCATAACATTTCATCACATTTCATTTTCGAAGTCCAAAACTCCAGTTTTATAAATTTCAGTCCATATCGAGTTTTAAAAGCTTTCAGAAATCAATTTCAAACCCCGAGTTTCCAAAATTGACATTTTTACCCCCATGATTCTAAATTTGGAAATATTTTCTCGAGAAAAACAATCTGGATTTCTTTCAAACTCAAATTTTCAAATTCTATGCTGGATTTAATTCGCAACGGGTATTGAACTTCAAATTTTGAGTTCGTTTCAAAAACTGCCAAAAATAGCTCGTTTCAGCTGAAAATTTTTTGAAAAGACTATTTTACCCCTCTAATCTTCAAAATGAATTTCAAAATTGAAATCTGGACTCGCGCTGAGATGGCCCATTCATTTACATTTCTATTTTATTAAAAAAAAAGATGTTTCTTTTTATTTGCTTATTTTTGTTTTTATTGATTTTTATTTATTTATTTTATTTTAGAGAGGTGGGACCCACAAGGTGGTCGCCCAAACCTCCAGCCCCTCTATTTCTTATTTCCTTTTCTTCCTTCCTCTTCTTTCTTCTTCTTCCTTCTTTTCCTTCTTTTTCTTTCTTTTCTTCCTTTCTTTCCATCCTTTTCTTTTTTTTTTCTTCTTTTCCTTCTTCTTTTCTTCCTTCTCCTTCCCCACTCACGTACATTCTCTCCAGCCCTCTCTTTTCTTCTTCCTTCCCTCTCCTTTCTTCCCTTTTCTTTCCTTTTCTCTTTTCCTTCCCCTTTCCTTTCTTCTCTTCCTTTTCTTTCCTTTTTTTTCTTTCTTTTCTTTCCCTCTTCCCTTCCCTTCCTTCTTTTCCTCTTGCCCAGCCATTCACGTGGACCTCCTCACGTAAATCCCTCTCTACAATAGCTCCTTTTATTCATTAACCAACAAAAAAACTAGGAAAGATTTTTATCTTTTCCTAAGTTATCACCCAATACACCATACGGCTGCCCCCATCCATCCTTCTTCACTTCTCTCTCTTTCTCTCTCTCTCCCTCTCTCTCCCGTGGTTCCCATTACACAACACCCCCATCTCTCATTGCAGCAACACACAGCCACCACCTTGAAGCAGCCGCCACCTCCTTGGACGCCCAGCCCAGCCCAGCCACCTTCAGCAGGCCACCCTCAACCTCCAGCAAGGTGGCAGACACCTTCTTCAAGTCCTCCAGCTTCAGCCACGTCAAAGCAGTCCTCCAACTCCTTGGTTGCAGCAGCCACCGATCCAGTCCTCCACAGCAATAGCCCTTGGTGATCAGCATTTGTTCCCTCTCCAAGATCTACAGGTGACACCCCTCCGTTGTTCCAACTACCAAATTTTTTACTCCCTTCAACCGGCATCATAAGGAGGAAAGTTGCTGCTACCTCTTCAACCTCCTTCTCCATTAGCAATCAACACCATCCAAGGTAAAACCCTTGTCTTCAACCTTGGTTTTGTTAAACTCGAAAGATGATCATGATATAATAAGGTCTTTCGTATGATATTTTCATGAATATAGTATGAAAACATTTCAAAAATTAGACTTATGTGATTGAAGATTTCATTTGTGAATCTATAAAAATGTGAGACATAGATTATTCGTGTTCATGATATGTGAGTCAAGGGACCCATTCAATGAATGGATCGGGACCCCCTCATCAAAAGCCTACATCAAATCAGTTTCATGCCTCCCTGTTTTCTTTTCTTTTCTTCTTTTTTTAAGCATCATTTTCATGAAAATCACATGTCCTTGGTATTTTATTTATTTAGTTTTATCATTTTGATAGTTTCATTAGCACTTGCCTAGGAATTTATAGGTTTTGATATTAGTTGTCAAGTCAAGTCATCATTTCTTGTTTAACATTTCATCAATAAATTCTTGAAATTTTAATATTGTTAGATTTATATGTTCTTAATTTTCTGTAAAAAAATTGGTTTCATTCGAGTTTGTGTAACCTTATGAACAAAGCAAAATCCTAATTCAGGTTTTGGACTTCTCAGAAATTCCAATTTTTGCTTTAACAGACAAGAACCTCCTAAATCACCTCTGTGGGAGATTTGGTTTTTACCATAAAAATCACAGTAGATCCATAGTGGAATATACTATCTGTCTGAAAATTTTGAGATTTGTACAAACATATTTGACCTCTGTCAAAAATCAATTTTCCCAGACCTCTAGAAAAACCTCAATTTTTCTTTGTCAGGGTATAGACAGACCTTAATGCGCTGTGTTCGCTCAACCAATAGCTCGTCTGCAAACATTTTCAACACAAAAGTTGTTCCTAACCCATTTTCCTCTCATTTCCCAAAATTTGGAGATTTTTTGGATTATTCCAGTATGTTTATCGGATTTATCTTTTCTGTCTGACATATTCCAATATCCAGAAATTCCAGAGATTTGGGTCTCTGATACCAGTGTGCCCATTTCCAATCCGTAACTTGAATCCCAATTATGTGAAAAGATCAAATTTTTATCTATTTGTCAGGGATATTTTCCCACAATTTCAGCTATTTTCCCATCGATCTGCTATTTTTCTCACATTTTTTTCCGAAACTTGTCTGTTTCCCCTAAATCCTAGAGTCAGCGGATTCCGATCCGACTTGCCGGAGCTGTACAGCTTCGACCATAAGTCAAAACCAGAAAAAGTAAAAGGCAAAAATATTTGCCTAACTGTCCTTTATTACCCCATAAAAGTTGAGAAATTTTTATGGAAGTTTGATATCCAAAATTCCATTTAGAATCAACATTTTAGGCAAAATTCTGATTTTTTTAGATGTTTAGCTATTTTTCATATTAATAAAATACAAAAAAATTTAGATTTTCGAGATCCATTCTGTTTTTCGGGTCAGTCTAGGTGTCCATGCCAAATTTGGCTCAATTCCAAGTTCATTTGCTTTATATGTTAGTTTATCTTTAAATTCAGAATCGAAAATCAGACGAAAATCAAGTTAAATTTGATATTTTATGATATTTTTGTCATTTTAGGGTTTCATTCATGTAAATAAGCATGTCATGTCATATTAGGGTTAATTTTAATCTCATTTGCACTTTAATTTTTCATTTTTGCAAAATTTATTTCAGAAAACCCTAGTTTCAAGGCCATAGTCTTGTTATGAGGGGCATTTTGGTCATTTTGACCTAAATTTCGAAATTCCAATTTCTAATTCCATACATTTTTATGCATATAATCATATTTCATCCTATTATGTTTGATTTATTTCATTTGATTTTCAAAATTCTAAATTTTACAAAAATTCTTTCAGAAACCCCTGATTTCAAGGTCATCAGGGGCATTTTGGTCATTTTTACCCCAATTTCGAATTTCCAAGTTTATTTTCAAAAATTATTCATTATTATTATGTTTATATCAAAGGGGGTATGAATTTGGGTTTATATCTGAGTAATGTCCGATAATTTTCAATATTTTCGAATAAATTCATAAAAAACTATATTTTTATGCTAACAGGTTTTCTAGTTTTGCAGGAACATTCAAGAGGAAGACTTAGCCATTTTATTTATTTATTTTATTCAATTCAATGTAATATCAAATGTAATAATTTGGAATAATAATTTACATTTCCTGCATAGAATAGGACTCATTGCATATAGTTTGATTTCTGAAGATTTTAATATCTGATGTATGATGAATATGCACATTTTTCCAAAATCACTATGGTTGACACGAATGGCACGTGCACAAGCTCTTATGGAGTTTATAAACTTAGTGGAATTTATATTTTTGGCAATAGTTAGAATACGAATGAAACCTAGATTTATGATCTTCATATTAGCCACATTCAGACTACACTCTTAGGCTAACTTCAAAAATGCACTCCATTTCTCAAAACTTCAAAAGGATTTCCCAATTCCTCAAAGGATTCTCTTTCAAATTCATTCATTTATCAAATTTTCATTATTTTCAAACTCTTTTCCCAATTCCATTTCAGAAAAAATGATTTTCCCAAGAATTTCCAAGTTTTTCTGAGGATTTGATTTTCTCAGAATTCTAAGTTTTCAAATGAGATTTCAAACTATTTTCCAAGTTCAAATTATAATTTTCCAAGATTTCCACATTCTCAATTTTAAGTTTCCAATCTCAAAATTGATTTTCTCAAAGATCTAATTTTCCTATGAATCCATTTTCCATTTCAAAAATTATTTTCCCATGAACTTCCTGACTTTCTCAAGATTCTCAAATCCATTTCCTCAGAAAAGCAATCTAAATCTCAAAATCAATTTTCCAAAGTTTAAGTTTTCTTGAGTATTCATTTTCTAATGCAAATTTCTGATTTTCAATGAACTTCAATGATTTTTCCAGGAATTCCATTTTCAAGCACTTTCCAATCATTTTTCAAGTACATTTTAATTTTCCAAGCAAACATCATCCTTTTAAAACTTGCATTATTTTCAAAATTCCATAGCACATGCATGATTCTTTGTGCATTCTAGAGAAATAGAGCATAATTTAGATAATTTAATTTAGTCAAAGCACACATTTGATCCTTGGTTCAATTACCCCTGGTAAAGGCGCCATGAACCATTGAACCTCGTACTGACAGGCGGATCCCATTCCACAAAATTTTTCCATAAATTTTCAAAACAGAGGTGAGTAATTTTCAAAACTATTTTCAAAACTTTGGTCGAGTCTGACTCGCCGGATCGTTTCTCTCTCGTAAGAGAGGGAAAAAAATTTCGATGATAATAGATAGGTGTTCCTGATTCACGATGGTAACTGTGAATTTGTCCAAACACTATAATAACCTGAAATCGGTATGTATGATTGTAGTCGCCAGAAAAAAAACAATATGTGATAAAGAATAATCACGTATGTCCAAACTCGCGGTGACTGGACACTGCAGACCAGACCAGCTGGGTCTGCCACAGCACAACTTACCCTGAAAAGATAAATTTAGAGGTTAGTTAGGCTGGGTGTTGCTACAGCCCAGTTCGCCTCTCAAATTAAAAAGTTGTGTTTAAAAACTTGGTTCATACTAGCGCATTAAAAATCTGGGACAAATTTGGGCGACTAGTTCCTAGCCGATGTCCTTTGTTGTCATAAAACATTTGGCTTAACCTAAGACATGGTTCGGTTGACCCTGAATATCAAACACAATGTACTTGGTAGGGCGCACAACACTCTATCAGGGTCATTGTCGTATTGTCAGCACCTTGATGGCCAACACCCCTGCCTTAGTAGGTCGACTGGGCCTGCTGACCCACTCGACTGATAAACCTTAACAGCCTAGTGTTGTCGTTCTGATGCGTTGGGCAGTGGTAATTGTTGTTGCACCTTAGTGGTGCATCCAACAGGATATGTCGACTTGTGTCATCTCATCAAACTCGAGTTACCAATAGGGTGCGTTGCCTTATTGATGTGCCATGAGTAGACAAAAGAATATAAAAAATGAAAATAAAAGGAGGGCAGCTAAGTACGAAAACAAGTTCTTGGTTTCATTGAATGAGTTGGTACTATTCGGGTTTCGGTAACGGATCGAAGAGGTCTATAAAATTGGAATGGAGATACATAAACCTATGGTATGCTATATGCATACAAGTTGTCAAAATGACTTCACAGATAATAAAAGAGTTAGGAAAAATATAAGCATGTGTTTGCGAAGAATTGTTTAAGTGCTTACCTGCACTTGGACGGTCCACTTATGCTGGTCACCACCTGAGTGAAATTGTTGTACACTGCATTATGGCGACAGACTGGGGGCTAGCATAATCCCCTCTACAACAGTTCTCCCAGTGTACATAACCGTTGAACTTGCTTAGGTGCAATAAGTAAATAAATAGCTAACCAGCTCCGTAAAGTGTGTGTGTATATATATATATATATATATATATATATATATAGGTGTGTGTGTGTGTGATAAAACATTTTGAGAAGATAGGGGGACTCAGTACAATCTTATAAGAAAATAATTTCACGAATTTGCAAAACATCAATAGTATATGTATCTTTGTTCTATTTGATACTCATATATATATATATATACAAATTTGAATGGTTTTGGCCATCATAGTGCACGCATACACATTTTTGCAAAAGTGGCAGTTTAGCACTGTTGGTGCCTAGAATGAATATCTCATTCTTGAGTTGTATAATGCCAAGTGTACTTGCTATTTTCCCTACAATAAAATGTATGTTACATTTGAAATTTACTATTATGCCCTTATTCAGCATAGGTCGAAAATGCACTGATGCACACATACATTGGTTAGGGCAAAGGATCACTTTAGTGCACATGTTTAAATAGCATGATGAATTTATTATATGCTTGTGAAAAGAGGGTTATTCATCAATGAATGTAGCATATGAATGAGATATTGATGACATATTCATGTTAAACATGGTTTACATATGTAATTGTCATCTGAAGGTTTTGATGCATGAACTTCATGTGGTTAAATACATATTCTTGTTATAATGGCACCAATAAAAGAAAAACTACAAAGGCACGATGGTACAAATTTAAAACTGAGCATGTCAAATCCTTGTAATGCCATATAGGCACCTATGATGCTATGTGAATTGCATATAATTGAATCATGATTTCATGTTATGACATATTTACATGCTAGTTGATCTATGTGTGTTCTGCAAAAGTTTGCATAATAAAAGACAGTTTCATGCCATGATCATGTGAAAGCTTAAAATCGAGCTTACAGCTTCGTAGAAAGTTGATAGTGCCATACGTGCACTTATGAATCATCAAAGTTGGGTTATGCCATGTTGTGGCACAACTAGTGGGGTACGATATGTATACCCTAGCACCAAAAAAAAGCTAAACTAATACATGATGACATAAATGAAAATTCTAGATTTTGGGTATACCTGAAAGACGGTATATGTTACTGGTTTCCCAGGGTTCTGGGTACACCTGAAAGATGGTGTATGTTACTGGACCTAAACTAACAAAAATGAAAAATATGACATCTAAAATAACTAAGGGATTCTGGGTATACATGAAAGATGGTATATGTTACTGGTTTCTCGGGATACTGGGTATACCTGACAATGGTATATGTTACTGGTTTCTCAAGGTTCTGGGTACACCTGAAAGATGGTGTATGTTACTGGACCCATGGTCTACCTTGGAGAGGGTAGATGGTACAAACTCCGTGGGACATTCTTGTTTTTGTGGCAGCTAGGCGTCTCACCCGGTCCCCAGTCCTCGGAGTTAGGGGGTCAGGACTACCAATGCGTCCTAGGTGGTAGATCCAAGTCTTCTACAGAAGTACAGGGTGCATCCTAATTCTAGTTCTAGCCATTGGGGAGTACTCTCTCGGTCGTGAATCGTCTCCTTTGGATATTCGTATGGCTAGTCACATGGGTTATAAAATAATAGACCCCTGTATGGTCTCGGTCCGCTATGATGTTGAATGCCTGTGTATACCCACAGGGTAATTAACAAGAGAAACTTAAAGTTAGTACATTTCTAAAAGTCCTCAAGTGTGCGTATAATACTTGAGGTTTCTATGGTTAGAGTATGATTGTGGTTCACTAGTGTGATGCATAACTCTGACATATATTTTCCTTAAATGCAGAAACAAGATAACCTAAATGTGGTTCATGCATATGATGTATTGTGCTTTGATGCTTATGGAATATATCATGAAATACTTGACCTTAGTGAATTGTACATTCATCACTTGTTTAGAAGATTATTAGTTTTATCTAAACATGTTGCACATATACTTGTACACATGACACTGTGTACATTCATATGGATATTATGCTTCTTACTCAAACAGGGTAGTCTGACCCCTTCTGGATTAATATTTTTCAGGAAACAGAATGGCGAGCAATTGTGGTCGTCGTTGCGAACAGTGCCATATGACCATATCTTCTTCGGATGTTCTGAGGGTTTTGACTTGTAATAAATCATTAAGTTGTAATTGATAATTTGTAGTGTTTCAATGGAAGAGTTTATGTTACTTAATGCCTTGAGTCTATGCTATTACTTGTAACCCGCCCAAATAATTTGACTAAGGATTTAATAAAGCTTTTTCGCTGTTGTTTAGAAAAAAAAAATTACTCCAAAAATTTTCAAGCTAAATATTTGGGGCGTTACAGAGAGTGTAGTTTGCACACCCTGATATTTCTGTCTACGTACCTATACATTTTTACACATCAGTCACAAAAAGTAGGTTTTTAAAGAAAGAGTTTGAACTTATATGAATGCTATTAAAATCTAATGTTTTTATAGGATTTTTAAGTCCCACGAAAAAAAAATTGACATGGATCTAGAAATTGTGGTTGTTTATGTGGATTTCAAAAAAATGACGATAGATGCATGTTAGAGTATATTTTGAATCACAAATATGCATATGCACAGTGCTATTCTTGAAAAACTAAGCAAATAAACAAAAGCGCAAAATGAGCTCAAAAGAGTATGTGTTTGGTTGTCTGGATATATTTCATGATCCTTAGTAGTTGGGCTCAGACGCAAGTTGAAGCGTTTGAGTTTCATTTCGAAAAGGAGAGTGGAAGTCTTCGTGAACCCTAGTAGCTGGGAGCAGACATAAGTTAAAGTGTTTGAGTCTCATGTCGAAAAGGTGAATGAAGGAAGTCACTTTTGTGTCCTAGTCAATATCTTTGGCATATATTGAAAAAGTATAAAAGATATTGGCATTGCACAGGGCGTAAAAGCAGACCATACGCAAGCCATAAAATAAATAGTGCAAAAAGAGAAAGAAAAAGTGTGAAAAATTGAAAATCAAAAGAAAAATAAAAGAGCTTAAAAAGAAAAAGTTCACTGCTTAGAAGTATGATTGAGAAAATCTATGCATAAAACATATGAGTGAGGATAATTAAATAATAGCATGTAATTATTTGATTTTCCAAGAATAAAACATAAATAATTATGATATTTAGAAAAATGAAAGAAATCATTTTATTTTATGGTGGTATATAAAAGACTCTAATTATGTTTTGATTATGTAATAACAGAAAATATTTGTGAAAACAAAATCTTCAATTACCTGCTACTTGTGAAGTTCAGTATTTTATGCATACATGGCAGAGATGTTTGTGGATAGCATCACTGCAAACCCTCACGAGACCTTACTCGTCCACTGAGGTAACCCAGGGGTTGAAAGAGCTTGTTTCATATGCTAAATACAATCGTAAATCTTACGAAAGTGAGTTAGTTTGAGTAGTTTTGATTCTTGCATTTTGCTTCAGTTTGCTTGAGGACTAGCAAACGATAAGCATGAGGGTATTTCATCATGCATTTATTGTAGCATTTAAATAATTTAATCCATGCATGATCCAATAAGAAATTGCATTAAAAGCCCATGTTTATCGTTAGTTTCGATAAAATGCGCGAAAAAGATCAAATTTAGAAAAACATAAATTGCAAGTTAATTTTGCGAATTTGGTTGTTTAGAAATTAGTATTCATATTTTTCTTTAGGATTTAGATTTTTAATTAAATTAGATTTGAAAAAATAAATTAGCGCAATAGTTTTTAGAAAGTTTAAATAGTTTAGGTAAAATGTAAGTTTTTAGAGCTTTTTAGCAAATATTTTGGTTTTAAGCTCTTTTTAGAATTTTGTAAAAATAGTACGAGTTAGAGCAAAAAACTCCTCTCTTTAAATAGTTCACGTAGGGTTTGAGAGGGGTTGTCCTCCATTGCTCAAACTTAGCCCCTCTTCTCTCAGCAGTTTCCTCCCCCTTCTTTCTTCCTCCTCTTCTCTCAATCTTTCTCTCGTCGGTGGACTTCTCCTCAATGAGCGACGTCGATGCAAGGGAGAGGCCATTCTCCTCTCAACCAAGTCTGAAATGTGTGGTAAGCTTCCCCTTTTTTTCTTCCTCTTCGTCTTTCTTCTTTCCCCCTCTTCTTCTCAATCCCTCTCTTTCCAGACTACTCTAGCTAATCTAGTAAGAATTTTTTTCTATTAGCTTTTTTATGTTAGATTAATGATTAGATTAAGTGAAATTTAAAGTAAAAACAAAAAAAAGTTTTCAGAGATTACGTTCTTTTACTTCTACATTTTACGCTTCTTGTAATTTCAATTTAGCATCTCATTGTTTTTTTTTCTTATTGTTTCTCTGGAATCTGTTTGGATCTAGCAATAATCGTATTTTGCTTGTTTTGTTTCTGTAGTTTTCATTTTCTTTCACTACGTTTTTGTTGCATTCTGCTTTAGAAAATTTTCTTTTGTCTGCATCGATCTCAAGTTTTGTTACGCAGTCTCCTCTCTTAATTTGCTTCCACCTGCATCATCGTAGCACTCTGTTTAATCATTTCCATCTTCTGTTTCACCACACCTTTGATTTCACCTAATGTTGCTCTGTGTTTTTCATTGATCCTAAACTTTGTTGTAGTGTTTTGTATGCATTTCTTTATGTTTCGCATTTATCATCTTCTGCATTCACCGTGTTTTACATCTTCTACTTAATCGCATTTTCTGATTTCATTTCATCGCATATCATCTAAATGTTTTGATTCATCTCATACACATTTCATCATAATTTTTTACTTTGCATCTATGTTTTCATCTCATTTTTTTTATTCTTCACCGCACTTTTCCTTTTCTCATCAGAATTATCTTTTGCATCGCAGTCTCCTCTGATCTTCTGTGCATCAACATCATCTTCATACTGCATTTCATTTTTCCTCTTTCTTAATTCAGCATCAGTTGGTTCTGCATCACCTGCATATCACTCATTCCATTTAGCATATCACTCAGTGTAGCATTGTTGTGTGTTGCATAGCATTTACTAAGCATCGGCATATCATTCATTGCAATTGCAGATTAGTTTTACATCACTTATTGTTATTTGTCACTGCATATAATATCATTTTAGTCACCTGCACATCACTTGCATATTGATAATTTTGCATATTAGTTATTCACTTGCATATTAATCTGCACACAAGTGTAGTTCACTGTTACATTCAACATTTGATGAGTCTATAGTTTTCATTTAGCATTTTGTAATTCATATAGCATTTTAGTATGTTACATTCAACACTGTAGTAATATTAGCATTTAGCTTTAAGCATTCTTTTAGTGCATTTAGCATAGTCTAGATCTAGTCCTTCTCTTATGCTGCTTGTGTGCTTGTGTTGTGCAAGAAGGCGTGGAGCGGGAGCAAGCGAGTGATACTTTCTTGCACGCCTTTGACACGTGACACAAAGCGCGAGCACAGAAGACACTTTTTTTTTAGAATTAGGAATTTAATTCAATTTTTGAGTTTGTAATAAAATCATTTTAAACCCTCTGCGTAAGGTAAACATTTGATGTAAGCTAAGTAGTTATATTTTCTCTCACTTTTCTATTTTAGGCAATAAAGCGTAGTTTAGTTGTGTGTTTGAATACAAGTATTCCGCGTTCCCTGAGATCGACCCGAACTCCACCACTCGTCAGAGCCGGTTTTTATTTTTGGTGTCTGGCTTTCACGTTGTTTTTACATAAAAATATCATTTCTAAAATTGTTTCACAAAACTGACATCACAATTCATATATTCACAAGGTATATACATTTAAGCATTTATAGAATTACAAATTGAATTGATACATGCTTTTATACACTTTCAATTGTCAACATAAACAATGCATAACCACATGTGAAAATTGCATTTGTGATATGCTTGTTAACATGATTAACTACACATATTCGTGCTAGCTTATATGCATTTTTATAATGCATTTCATATATAATTATAATCATGATGCAATTATGTACAAAACCTCTTCAAAATTGTGTTTTAAATACACATGATTTATATTTGAAAACTGGTTTCAAATCCCATTTAAACTCACTTCAAATTTTAAAAATTAAGCTCTTTTAGGCATTTTACCGAACACTTAGCATGCAACACAATTTCCAAGGCATAAACTGAATTTTTAGAATTATGAACATGTATTACAGAATTAAGTAAACTAATTTAATCATGTTTATTACATTAAACAATTAAATCAAGGTATAATCAACTAATTAGGCATCTCAAAACCTAATTCGCTAAACATGATATTACGCTACACATCATTTAACATAACACTAAAACACACTAGATTATGACCAAACAACCTAATTAAGCATTCAACAAGTTTAGTTTAGGGATCCTACTCTCTTAAATATGAAATATAGGTATGGCAAAACCTAGAAATCTAATGAATTTTGCAAAGTCCAGGCTCAATTGCTTCTTTGGCAATTCACCGAACACTTGGTGTGTACGTACAACACCAAGTAGAAAGACACAACAACGGGTTCAGCTAGGCGTTCTCTCACTTACGAAGAACACTACACTATAACATGAATTCCGGTGCGGTGTTGGGAAGTGAATTTACAACAAAAACAACATCAACATCAAACTACAATCAATTTAGGCAATTTCCTCAAAATCGACCCTGAACAACACCAAAATCATCAATGTTGTTGCACGCTTTTCAATGCACATGATTATGAAGAAAACTCAATTTTCTTGGGAAAATTGATCAAACAAAAAAGAATAAAGGAAGGGTTGGCAATGATGGAGATGTTGTTGTTGACGATGGAGATGACGTCTATACAACATGGCATATTCCCAAGTTTGGGAATGGCGCGAGAACCAAGAAAATCCCTATTTAGGGCAATTGGCTAGGGAAAATGCTTAAAACATAGAAAAACACATTTAAGAAGAAAGAGATGATGGAGTGTTTATCACCTAAGTGTTAATAGTGGATGGAGGTGACACAAATCCCCATAAATCAGGCATGAATCCCAAGGCTCGGTGCTAGGCATAAATCCCAATAACAAAACACAAGGGGTCAGTTATGAGAAAAACCTCAAACAATGAAGGAGAAGAAGATTGTGGAAATGAAGGAGGGGATGGTGAACTCATCAATGGGGATATCAATGGAGGTTGGAGAACAAGCATAAAACCCAAGATGAAATGGTGGCATGCATCCCGATGCAAGGGTCAGCTAGGGTGAAGGAAGAAGAGGATGGGTTTTCTTCCAAAACCCCCAAAGAGAGAGTGAGAGAAATGAGGGTGTCAACCCTTGAGATTGAGAAAGGAAGAAAGATAAGAGGGGCCAGGTACCCTAGTGGGTCCCACCTAGTATCCCATATGCTCTTATTTAAACCAGGTCCAAATCAGATCTGGTTGGGATCCATATCAACTTAAAACCCTAAATTGGGTTATGAGTAGAAATAAATACCAAAAATAAAACTAAAAATCCTATATCTTACATATATTATTTATAGATTAAAAATAGAATAATTTAATTCTCTTTAGTTATTAAAATCTCATAAAAAACTACTTTTTGATCAACCCAATTGGGTCAAAACCCATATGCACTTCGAGTCCATGTTAGAAGTCTATTTATTTTTCAAATTTAAATCTTATATTTTGCTAAAACAAAATAACTATTTTAACTCCAAATAGTCCATCTATTTAGTACTTTTAAATTAATAAATAATATTTGATTAAAATATTTTACTTGAATTGTTTATAACCAAAATACCCTTTTGATAGAATTTCTTTTACGAACTTCTAAAATACATCTAGTAAAGTTCAAACCACTATGAAAACACTTTGACAAATCATAACTCACTAAAATATATAGTTTTTATTATAACCTAAATATTTTAAATAGTTTTTTGTTAAAAATAATTCTAAAAATATCAATTATGCCCTTATTGGCAACAAATGAGCACTTGAACATGTAAAATATAAGTAAATAAAATGTAAAAGCCAAAAACACCTTTTTAACATGAGGATAAGGATGCTTGTTTTATTTATTTATAATTCTAAGAAATTTACATGTTTTATAACTGTAGAAAGGGCCACTTAAGTCCGAGGTGAGATTTTGTTTTTATTTTTTATAAGTACTTTATTTATTTTGTGCATTTTTTCAAAGTTTGTGATAGCCCTAACCTTTGTATATTGTTCATTTTTTATGTCTTTTTTCTTGAGTTTTGGTGTTTTCTATCACCGAACTCACTTTTTTTTAGTTTCGTGCATGATTTACAAATCTACGTAACACCGCCATTCCAAAACAATGATCGAGGAATTCTTGGTTTGGCCGATCTTTTTATATTGGAAAAGAAAATACTCTTTACCTTGCATAACAGTCCCTACACCCCATTGAAGTTTGGATTAGACCTTAGATCCATTTTTAAATAAAAATATGTTTTCAATGAAAAAACCTCATTTACTCTTTAAAACAACATAGGAGGCGTCCATAGAAGTAGGTTCAGTTAAGTCAAGTCAAGGTCAAGTAGGCTAACTTAGATAGACAGGGTCTGACTTTCTGATAGGTTCAGGAATAAAAAATAAAACACCCAAATGATGCCATAGAAAAATCTCAAATTTTGAGACTTGATTTTAGATACCTTATACTGTGTTCAAACCAAATTTAAAGGTTAGAGAACTCAGAACTAGAAAAATATGATTTTAGAAAGTGGCAGGTTTTTTAAGATAATGTAGGGCATAATGAGTTTGGAGACTGACAAACCCAAATTACACAATAGAGTTTTCTATACTGATAGATCAATAAATCAGGAAATTTGAAGAGTTAAAACTGGACAACCTAAGTTGCAAACTCAGATTCCTCATAGTTTTGGTTAGGTGATTATAAACACCCCAAATTTTTCTCATCCATTCTTAGACATTCCTCCCTCTTGCAGATGTCAACTCTGGTAGGTCAGTATAGGAGTCCAACCCCAAGTTTGTCTCAGTTTAAGTGTCATTTTACCCCCCCCCCCTTTCACCAGGAAAATTACCATTTAACCCCTAGGTTATCCTAGATCCCAGTCAGTTAGAGTTGACCAAGCTCATTCTTAAGCTAAAAACAGTTAGAATGTCAGTCATCTCTAGCTCACCTGAGCTCACAATAAGCAAATCATGTTCATTTTTTATCATTTCTGCCAAAGTAGGTTCATTTCCTAAGAAATGAGCTCATTTCTAACTTGAATCCAAGCCAATTGTCTCTAAGTCAGTCAATCCTACCCCTCTGAGTCTAGCTTGAGCTCACCAGGAGTTCAAATACTCCAGTTTCAGTTTAAATCCATTTTCCATTGTCTAAAAGTTCATTTTAGCCCATTTCAGCTCATTTTAGCTGAAATCGAGCTAAGTTCAGTCAGTTGAGCTAGTGTTTGAGATTTAGTTTTAGTTCATCTCAGTATTACTGATCTTTGTTTTAGCTCAAGCCCAGTTCTTGTTCGTAATTCACTTCACTTCAGTGATCATTTCTCATCATTTCTCTAAGAAACAATATCATTTCTTGATCATTTAGTTTAGGAGTTTAGTTAAGCCAGTGTCTTGACAGTTCATTTGAGTTATGAAATCCTAGAACCCAGTCCATTCGAGTTAAAACCCCATTTTTAGTGTCATTCCTGGCCCTTTAGGGACAAAAACCATTTCTTGAATCATTCTGTTTATTTTTATCAAATTTATCACTTTTTAAACTCTTACAACTATCAATTGGGGACCAATACCTAAAATTCTTCATCCAGGGTTCGCATTTCACATGACATTCCATATCATTTCTCATCATTTATTATCATTTTCCATCATTTCATATCATTTTCCAACATTTCATATCATTTCATTAAATTTCATCTCATTTTCAAGATTCAGAATTCCAATTTTAAAATTTTCAATCCAGATTCGAATTTTAAAATCTTTGTCAAAGCTCAATTTCAAACCCTGGGTTTTCAAAATTAACATTTTTACCCCCAAGACTCTAAATTTTGAAATATTTTCATGAGAAAACAATTTGGATTCCTTTTAAACTTGATTTTCAAATTTTTAAACTGGATTTGCTCTGCAAAGGAGCATAGAATTTCAAACTTTGAGTTTTATTTTAAAATTACCAAAATCTTTCCCTTAAGCCAAAAATCGTTCTGAGAAATCATTCTACCCCTTTGGTTTTCAAAATGAATTTAGAAATCATGTGCGAGCCGACTTCCAAGGTGGCACTACAGTTTGAGTTTTGAAAAAATATATATATAAAAAGTCTCTTCTTTTTCTTTACTTTTTTTTTACCTTTCTTTTTATTTCTTTTATTTCACCAAGCAAGAGGGAGTGGACCCCACAAGGAGGTCGACCCTTGTGACCATTGCAAAAAAAATTTCTCTTGTTTCCTTTTTTCCTTCTATTTGCCTTTCTAGCCTCTATTCCCTTTTTGAAGGGGAATAAAAGATAGAAAAGAAGAGAGAGAAGAAAAGAAAGAAGAGAGATAGACTCTTTTGCAGAGGTCTTACTTGACCTTAATTTTGAAAATATTTTGAAATTACTCATCTCGATTTTTAAAAATTTGCGGGAAAAATAGAGAGACGGGATTCGCTCATCAATACGAGGTTCGAACATTCCTGACACCTTTACCAGGGGTAATCGAACCAAGGATCAAACTTATGCCTTTTGTTTTGCCTAAATATTATCTAAGAATTTATTCTAAGTCTAAAATGCATAAAGAATCATGCTTGTACAATGCAAATGCAAAGATGTATGCTTTTGAGAAAATAGTTGAGAAAATTTGGGATTTTTTAAGTGAGTCTGAAATAAATTTGATAATGTAGTAAATAAATTAATCAAATGGTTGAAATTGATTTGAAAAAGTTAGATTTTAAATCTAACTCAAAATTTGAAAGAGATCTGAAAGAAGTGACATGAAATTCCAAGCCTTGGAATAATCAAAGTTTGAAAAATGGATTTTGATTCGAAGAAATAAGAAGAAAAGGAGATTTTTGAAACTTGAGATAGAAATTAAAAAAAATGGAGTTTCAAAGTCAAAATGGACTTTAAATTTGAATGGATCGATTCTGAAAAAGGAATTCTTAATTTCAAAACCTGAAAGAGGAATTGAATTTGGATTTAGACTTAAGAAATAGATTTGGAAAATGGTTTTGGAAATAGGAATTGGAAATGAAACTGAGTTTGAAATCTGGAATCTTAGATGAAATTGGATCTGAAGTCTGGAATCCAAGATAGATTTGAATTCAAAATCTAGAATCCTAAATAGAATATGATCTGAAGTCTAGAATCCAAGATGGAATTGAATCCAAAATCTGGAATCCTAGATAGAATTAGATCTAAAATCTAGAATCCAAGATGGATTTGAATCCAAAATCTAGAATCCTAAATGAAGTTGGATCCAAAGTCTGGAATCCAAGATGGAATTGAATCCGAAATCTAGAATCCTAAATGGAATTGGATTTGAAAATCTGAACCCAAGGTAAAAGGGGGTTTGAAATCTGGAATCCAATATGGAATTGGATCCGAAATGGGGAATGGATTTTGAAAATGGGATTTCAATTTTGGAAATCAAGATGAAACTCGAAATTGGATATGAGAAATCCTAAATCGATTTTCAAAGGGAGATGAAATTTTAGAAAAAAAATCGATTTTCAGAGTGAATACCAAGTTTTGATTTTTAAAGTCTGGTTTAAGAGTTAGAATTTTGGATTTTTGAGAAATAAAGAATAAATCTTGAATTCTGAATTTAAAAGATGATGTGGAAGATTTGGGCATCTGAAGTGAAGAATAAAGAATAAAACTTGATTTTAAAACTGGAATTTTTGAAATTAGATGATGAATCTGAGAATTTCAAAGTTAAATTAAACTTTGAAATTGGATCTGAAATGTTAAATTGAATTTGAAATTGAATCCTGAAAATGAATTTGAAATTTCAAAGTTGAATTGAACTTTGAAATTTGATTTAAATTGGAAATTAAATTTTGAATATAAAAATAAAATTTGAAATTTCAAAGTCAAATTGGACATTGAAATTGAAGTTTGAATTTTTGAAATAAGATAGAATTGAGAATAGAAAGATGAATTTGAATTTATAAGAATTGAAGATTAATTTGAGAAGTGAAGAAGATATTTGAAGAATTATCTCAGAATCACTTGGATTTTGAAATAATATGAAAAGAATTTTGAAAATATGATGTAATTCTATCCTAAATAATGAATGAATTAAAAGAGTTTGAAATTGGGTTTTTGAAAAGCATATTTCATTCTTTAAATGAATTGAAATAAGATTGAAAATATAATACATCTTTGACTATGATCATAAAATGTATTATATAATAATTGTATTTAAATTCATTTGAAGAATAAAATATATTTTGGTGTCTTTATAGAGTTTAAAATGAAATTAACTCTCAATATATCCTGACTATGGCCACTGATATATATTTTGAGTTGATTTTAAGTTAAACTCTGATAAAGAAAGAAAATATAAAAAATATAATGATTTTTTAAAAGAGATCCAGTGTAGATCCAATATTATTCCATAAAAGATGAAAACTCTAAGTTTTGTTCACATCTTGACTATGGCCATTGATGCAAATCGTCAACTTAGGATTTAATCACCTTTTATTAAAATGTTGCATGTGCCATTCGTGTTCCCATTTGTGATTTTTTTTTGAAATAAAAGAGAAAAATATCGTGAAACAAGAAATTCAAGAAGATATGTATGCTCATACATTCTATTCTAATGCTGAAATGTAAAGTTTTTATTAATATCTAGCTATTACAATATTGAATTTAACTCAAAATTACAAGAGTCTCTAATTCTAGGTAGGAAAATGGCAAATTTCATGAATTTCCTGCAAAATAGGGTTAGCACCACACAAAGTATAAAGAGAAATTCTTAAATTCCATTAAGACTAGAATGCACATAATGATACCTAAATGTCTATGAGGAAGTAGATATTAACACAGGTATGTGATGCACTGAACTAGTGAGAAAATATATGTTATATTGCATGTGACAAAGCTAAGTGAATGCCAAAAGACCGAACGTGTGTTAAAACTGATTTTAATAGATGTTATAAAATCCTGAAATTGCTACTATGTATGCTTGGTAAGACAACACTAAGAAAACATTAAGGAACAGTAAAATTTTATTGTGAAGATCAATAATTAAAAAGTGACTGAAAATCACTGCTCAACAGTAAGCAAAGACATAACAATACGCAGTTAAGCTTGGTTGCAAGGTTCAGATATAAAACCTAAAGGTGCAACGCACTACCTGACACACTATACTTAATACAATGCTGAGCATATGATCCCACATTATTTAATACACAACTAACATAGCCTAACCGTATGGTATACAAATCCAACAAATGATACATGTTGAATATCACCCATGTGACAATGCTACCTATAAACAAGACAGTGGGAATGGATATGATGGCTGGTGACTGATATGGGTCGGCAGTGGTGCTATGATAGAGGATGGCGCAGCTGGATGGTGGGCAATATAGTACAATATAGGAAATGAAATACAAAGAATCTAAGGCAGATGCTAACATGTAGGCACAAGAAACAGGTCTGCTAAAGCCAATGACCCTATAGCATAAGCATCATATGCTACTGGATGACTGATTGACAGTCACTGGAACCAGTCCAGGAGAGTCCAATAGGTTTGTGGGCTACCTTTAGCAGCCACAAGCAGATTTGCAATAACATTAGTACATGAATCTTGACGGTGTTAATAGGTAGACTCCTAGCAGCATCCACTTACCAATTTAGCACATTAACCAGTAGGATTGGATGACAACATAATCAGGTGAGCATGGGTGGGAATGCAGCTGGAAGCGGTATGGTGTAGATGCTAGCAGGAGGTGGTTAGCTGGGAATGAAAGGTGTATAACAGTGGATGCGTGCCAGTATTCATGAGTGATGGTGGCAAGGGAATGATTTGGTGGCATGGAAGTATACTGAATGTATGCTGCAAATGGGACTGTAGCGATTAAAGTTGAGGTGGGTAGCTGCTGTAACAAGTGCAGGAGATGTACAAGTGCTGCCATAGGTGAGTGGATGGTACTGGGGTGCTAGGTGTGTTATAGTAGTGTATGGATGTTACACGGTGTTGTGTGAGTGTTGGAGGTGAAATGGAAGTTTGGACTTTGAAGGATGTAAGATGCAGCAAGATGATGAATGATGGATATGGTAATGAAAGGCAAGTGTAAAACAACTACATTCAAAACAAAATATAAAGGATGTCGAAAACCACAGCTGGGGATAGCAAGCACGCTTAGAGATATCGACACCACACAGAATTATCTACATATGAAATATTAAAAGACCTAAACCTTGGATTTATGGATTTTAACTAGCAAAATAACTATTTGTGGCTATTGGGATTTGAACAACCCAACCAGCCATCCTTTTTTACTTGAAGGAGCAAACTCGGCCTAGAGGCAGTTGTAAGCTAATACTGATGGATGTAATCATAGGGAATGGTAAGGGATATAGATGTTGTGGCTTGCAATATATTGAAGGATTGATTGGTAGTCTCAGGCTCTCTGCTCCCAACCTGAAATCAATTGCAACGCAGATTCTTCTATTGCATATCAAAATACCCCCTCTCCTATTAATCCCTCTCCTCCTTGTCGCCACCCTCTCCTATTAATCCCTCTCCTCCTTCTAAAAAACCCAACAAGAACCCTAGCAGCCGATCCCCTCTCTTCTCTCCAATTTTTTCTCTCTCTCACCCTCTCTTCACCTCATTGCTCTATTCCTTCAGCCGGTACAACAACCCTGTAGCAGCCCCTAGCATCCACCTTCATCATCATCTCCAACCTCCAACCAGCGCCATCTCTTCCAAAGATCCGTCCCGCCGCAACCTCTATTGGTGACAACAACTCCCTCCTTCTGCCATTGCAACAACCTCCATTGGTGACAGCCACCGGTACAACCCCCTCCAATGGTGACAACAACGCTCCTTCAGCCGATCCAAGCAAAACCCAAGGTAAGCCCATATTCCTCCTTATGTTGTACCGATTTTATTTAAAATATCATTGATGCTTTCTTTAAGATGACGAATCTAATATAAAAACTAGTTTAGAACTGAGTTTATATTGCTAAAAAAAAATATCTTTCATGTTAAGGCTACGTAGGTGAGGTGATCCATCCAATGAATGGATCAGATCCCTCCTTTCAACAGCCAATATCAAAGAAAAGCATTATATCTCCCTATAATTTTCATTTTATCATCTTCCATATAGTTTCCACATTGCATTTAGGTTCATTTCATTATTTAAGTAATTGTCTTATTCATATAGCATAGCTTTTATTAGTATTTGATTTAGGATTTACAGACTTTAATTCATGCGTGTAGTATAGTCGTTATTTCATGTAAATTTTTTTGTCAATAAATCTTGAAATTTTTATCGTGAATACCTTTATTTGTTCATGATTTTTTTCAAAAAACCTGTATTGATTTGGGTTTTGTAACCCTATTTTAAAAATAAAATACCAAATTGGGTTTTAGTGTTGTGATATTGCTATCTGTGATTAAGGTTGAAATGGTTAATTCGATATCTCCCTCATGGAAGATTCGATTAACAATCTGAAAAATGCTACATGTTTACACAATAATCTAGGTTTTTCCATGATTTTATTGGAATTTTCTTTTAATATTTTTTATTTCTCATAAATCTGTTTCTCTAGACCATTCTATAGCACTTGCCACGGGTCATTAGAGCTTTAGATCAACTTAGGTTGATCATACTTCCCGGCCTGTAGGTCGAATACAGGGTCTGTCAATAGAAGAATTGATCCTCAAAATGTCTTCTGTTAGTACCTAGAGTTTCATGATTTTAGGCATTGAATTACTATTTGTTTTAGAATTTTGTGATAGATCTGCTAATTCCCTATTCCAGTTTATTGATATGATTTAGATTTTTGTTAATCCAGTGTGTCCTCTGCAACCGTAGATCCAACAACAAATAACTAAAAAGATGATATGATCCTCTGTTTGTCTGAAATATCCTCCTAAAATTTCAGAGCTTTTGGTTACTTTTTACTATTTTTCCTATAGTTTTAGATAAAAGCCTGTTGTTTCTTACTAGTTTTTTATTTGACGGATTCCAACCTATGTTGTCGGAGTTGTAACTCTCCGACCATAAATCGAATTTCAAGTCTGTGAAAGGCAAAAATCCTCCGCCAGTTGTCCACTGTCATTACAAAATCTTAGGATTTTTTATGCTAAGAAAATATCTGAAAACATGTTGTCATTAGAATAGGTAAAGGCATGTAGGCATAAATCTTGCATTTTTAGGATTTTTATTGATTTTGAAATTCAAATAATATCATAAAATTTCCATTTATTATTTCATTTCATTCTTAGGACCAATGTGGTAGTCCATACCAAATTTGGTGCAGTTTTTATTTCAATTGACATACGTGTTAGCTAAATTACCAAGGTGAAATGCTTGATTAGCGCGAAATTCAAATGTCATGGTGATATTTTAGGAAATATTGCAATTTTAGGGTTTTTACATGCATATAATCATTTCATATCATCATATATTTGACTTTTAAACTTATCATTTTTGCAAAATTCTTTTCTAAAAACCCCGATTTCAAGACCATAGTTTTGTTATTAGGGGCATTTTGGTTATTTTTATCTCAATTTCGAATTTGTAAACCTTATTTTCGTATTTTTCATACATTAGCATCATTTACTTCTTGTATTTATATCAAGGAGGTATGAATTCGGTTTATATCTGGATAAAATTTGATAATTTCTCGATATTGTTGGATAAATTCAGAAAAAACTACATATCTCTGCTAAGCCATTTTCTAGTTTTGTAGGGATATTTAAGTGAAAGACTTTATCTATTTATTTATTTTCTTTTTCTTATTTGATGAACTATCATATATAGTATTGGAATAAGACTTACATTTCTGCATATAATAGGATGCATTGTATATAGTTTGCTTTCATAATTTTCAATATCTAAAATAATGACAATTCTTACATTTTTTAAATCCACTATGGTTGACAAGAATGACACGTGCACAAGCTTTTAGGGAGTTGACAAACCCGGTGAAATTCGTATTTATGGCCATAGTCAGAATACGAATGAGACCAAGATTTGTCATCTTCGTATAAGCCACATTCAGCGTAAACTCTTAGGCTAACTTCAAAATCACTACATTTCTTAGATAATTTTCTCAAACTTACTTTGAAAATCTCATTTGAAGTTACATTAATCCATTCATATTAATTAAGTCACATCATGAAATCATTTCAAAGGATTATATGTACTTTTATTGATTTATTTCAATAAAAAATTGATTTTCTCAAAAAGAATGATCAAATTATTTAAAAAAATGATTTTATCAAAGTTTCAGCTGTCCTGAGAATCAATTTTTCATTCAAAAAGTAATCTTCAATGTGATCCATGATTTTCAATGAATTCCTTTTTCATGTATTCTCTAAAACATCAGAAACAAACATCATTTTTTCAAAATGTGTATTTTTCAAGAATTTCATAGCACATGCCTGATTCTTTGTGCATTTAGGAAATAAAACATGATTTAGATATTTGAGCCTATCTAAGCACACTTTTGATCCTTGGTTCACTTACCCAGAGTAAAGGCGTCATAAACGGTTGAACCTCGTACCGACAGACGAGTCTCATTCTACGGAATTTTTCTACAATTAAAAAAACGAAGGAGAGTAATTTTCAAACTTTGGTCGAGTTTGACTCACATAATCATTTCTCTCTCTTTCGTAAAAAAAGGAAAAAATTTTGCGACGATAACAGCGAATCCACAAAGTCTAACAAAATTTTGGGTTCGTTCACTTAATTGAGTTGGGTTGGTTCTAAGTTTGGTTTGGGTAAAATGAAGGCTCGTAAAGCCTTACACAAATCACAAAACATTTTTTAAAAGAAAACTTAAAATCTAGATAAATCATCTAAATGCTGGGCTATTTCTAGTTAAGCCCTTCTTGAATTACTTTTAGTTAAGTCAAGTCTGAACAACGCCGTTCAAACTCAGCTTCTAGTTCGAACCGAGCTGCATTTTGAATGGAGCCGAGCTCTTTTGCATCCTACGTATTTGAAGGAAAAGGGAAGCAACATGAATTACCGTATTCCGTCATCCATCCCCGCTGCACGGGAGGCACGTGCTACCCTAATCATTATCAGGGCTCCGTCAAAGAAAAAAAAAACAGATCCCACGACTGGGGTTTTACAAAAATCCGTGCGATCAACAGCACAGAGATTGACGCGTAAGCTGAACAGAAGGGTTTGATATAGGATAGTCTAATCGGCACATCGAGCCCTTCCCATAGAGATCGTACACTCAGATCCAACGGCCCTCATTTGGCCAACGAGATTCTATATTGGCCGAGGCGTGTGCGCAAAGCGGCAGGCGCTGCCCGACACGCTCGCACCAGAAAAACGAGGGCCGATGTCCTCTCTCTCTCTCGCAGCTGCTCTTCCTTGCACTGGTGTGCTGCCCTCTTAATCGAACCTGTCAATCCTCTAAAACCCTAGGAATTGAGAGAGAGAGAACCGGTCGATCGATCGTCATCATTACCGTATGTTCTGAAGGGAGATGGAGGGCTCATGGCAGGCCAAATGCGGTTCCCCCCGGCCACCTGCCTTTCCGATTCTCCAATTTCCGGCGCCGGAATCTCTAAACCAGGTGATGATTCTCTGACAACCCCTTTTCCTTTCCCATTTATTTACGAGCTCCTTGTTTTCGCTGACCATGGGTTCCCGCTTTGAGCTTTTCTTGATTTGGTATCTCTCTTTGTTCGTTGATAGCGTTCGCGCTCTTCATTTCATGTGTTTGCTTAGTCTATAAGGACTAGAATTCCGGTTTTAATAGGCCTTTCTATTATAATGATCGTCTTGTTTGGACAATGTAGCTGGCTGCGATTGCGGCTCTGTTTGCTGCTGCGCCGACTAGGAACTTGCGCATTCTTGCGTTTGGTTTTAGCATTCGGTATCACTTCGTCGATACCGAGTATGATGGGGTTTCTGTATCTTTCAATGGTGGTATCTTCTCTTTAGAGCCGCATTGTGCATTGAAATGATTTTGCGAGCTTTGAATCTCGTGTATTTTGTCGATTAGCATTTGCGAAGCAGAGTGTGGATGCCGTGATGCTGCATGGGCTCCCTGATGAAACACTACTTTCATGCAGTAAAGTTTTGGTACGCATGCATTGGTATAATTTGGGCAAGAGCCCAAATGTTTCGGACTGTTGTTTGTGACACGATTATGCATTACCTGAAAATAATAATTGCGCAAATGGGGATTAAGGTTATGGATGGTTGCCACTTTGTTTTTCAATGGCAATTGATTTCTTCCATAACTCAAAATGGTTCTTCTAACTCTCTCCAGCTTCGCAAAAGCTGGCCGGCTTCCTCTCTGCCAGCTTTGACCAACATGCACTAATGCCTTTCCTCCTACCAGGTTTCCATGCCTGCAAGGTATGAGTTCCGATTTAATCATGCCAAACAGTGATATTCTGGAAAGAGTTAGAAACATTTTGGGTGTATGAAGAATTTCTGGAGATAAGATGAAATCAATGCATGGAAGATCGTATGGAATCATGAATTTCATAGTTTAGCATAGAAAATCAATGCATAGAAGTTCATATTGCTGTTGGTTTTCTACGCCATACATGTTTAGCATGTGGTTAATAAGTGAATGCAAAAATCCTGGTTGAAAAAGTTCCATAGTGAATACGATTGACAAAATCACCAAAAATCCTAAGGAAGTCAAGATGTGGTATTTGTTCATTTTGCAAGATTCTGCACTATAAATGATGTGTAAATCAATGAGGAATAGCTTGTCATAAGGTCGTCCTACTCTTGCATGTATATCGGCTATAAGATTTTGTCCCTTGTGAACATCTGTCATTTTTATCATTCCAACCTCCATTTGGTTTTCAAGATTTTTTTGATTGAGATAAAGCATGCTATCATTTTTTTTCATTCTTTTAACATAAACCTGGAGTTTGCATGCAGTTCTGTTTATAAATAACAAATAGAAATAATATTATACAACAACAACAACAACAACAACAACTACGCCTTCATCCCAAAACAATTGGGGTCGGCGATATGAACCAAAAAAGAAAATCATTCTGGGTCTTCCACATGAATCCTTCTCCTCCAATCATTTCTATCCAATGCCATGTCCTCGGTGAGGTTCAAAGCAAATAGAAATAATATTATACTAAAATAAAATAAACATAAAGAAATTTATTTTTGGATGAAGAGCCATTTAATCTAAATGTGCTTGGACATTAGGAAATTTGCCAACCTCCTATTAACCACCAAGATGCTCTTTAACATCATCAACTCCTAGGGCAACTCTCTATGCTTTGTGGTGTCTAACAAGGCAACATTTAGGACTCTGGTGGCTGTCTTGTGCATCAAAAGGAACTACCATTAGATCTTCACTCCTGGATGATATGGCCACTATTTCTGTATTGGTTGTTCTTGGGAAGAAGGTTTGAATTATGTTAAAAACTGCTTTGAAGAGGGTACTTTCCTTTTCACCATTGTCTATGGGCCAATAACCAACTATAAAAAGAAGCATTTTTGGGCAGAGCTCCAGTTAGGTGGTGAACGCAATTCACTTCCATGGTGTCTTGTGGGTAACTTCAGCTCACTATCGAGGGAAGAAGACAATACTGATTAAGTCACTAAGAACCATAGTCACAAATATCGGTCATTTCTTGAAAATCTTGAGTTATTCTAAAATTTCCAAAAATTGTATAATCTTGAAAAAATAAATTTTTTTTTCAAAATAACACCTATTTTGTAAATGACATCTTTATCATGATATTATTGCGTGATCAATGCAATATTTATATATTTTATATAATTTTATATTTTAGTGTTCTTATATGTCCATGTATTTTCTTATATATTGTTGAAATTTAAATATACCAATATTTTCCCAAGCCAAACAATTTTTTTGATTTATTATGTGATTTTGCGTTGTTTAGAAAATCTCGATAACAAGATGTTTGGTTATGTTGAGAACAATGAGGATGTTCTAGGGCTTCTTGCAGTTATGGGAAATCTATGATGTCTCCATGGGTGGAAATTTGTACAGACGGTCCAACAATAGAGTGAGTCCGTGCCTATGGAAGCTTGTCAAGGTCCTGATTTAACGTAAGTTCATAGTGAATCTCTAGGACCCCAATGCATGGATGTACCCACCATTGAATTTGGATCACAGATCATTTGCATTGGTGTGGGGTTGGGAACACTGGAGGAAAAGATGATTTAGATTCAATAGCTGGTGGCTTCGAGTGCTAGACTTCCAGATAAAAGGTTGAGATCTGCTGGGGAATCCAGCGGAAGGGAAATAAATCAGTTTTAAACGAGTCTATAAACTAAAATCACTACATGGACACATTATTAGTTGGTTAAAGTAGGCAGGACATGCATGATTTTAAAAAATCTCAGAATGGGATGGCTAGTTAAGGGAGATTCAAAAGCAATTATAGGAGCCTCGTGAAGAGAATCTAATAGATTATGTAGAGCTTGACAAGAAGATAAGGATTTTGTTGGCCCAAATACATGAATATAGGGTAAGAGAGGAGATAAAATTCAAGCAAGGAGCCTGCACTCGTTGGTTAGATTTGCTGCTCTTCTGCTTATTTCTTTTCTGAAGATTGGTGAGTTGCTTGTCATAAGGTTCTTGGGAGTCATAGAATTGAGGGAGAATGCTGTCGATCTTTCCTACTCACTTTTCTCTCCCCAACAACTCTCTAAAAACACTATTCTCAGAGGATGAAGCAAAGGAGCCATATGGTCACTTGCAAAGGGTAAAAACCCTTGGACCAGATGTCCTCCTTTTGAACTTCTTTAAGAAGTTTTAACTGATATGTAAGGAAGACATTGTAAATTTCCTTGGAGAATTCCACACCAACAAAATACTGCTAAAGGATATCAATGGGTCAGATGTCATTTTGATTCTTAAAGAGACGAGGGTGTAAGACATTAATGGTTTACACCTATCTGGCTTTGGTTATAAGATTTTGACTAAGGTACTTGCCAGCCGCCTAAGGGTTATCTCTCTTATGCAGTCTACAATCATTCGGGGTTGAAAAATTTAGGAGTGTGCAATTATTGTGCATGAGACAACACAGTCCATTTGTTCGAGTGAGCAATCTACCTTCCTATTAAAGGTCAATGTTAGTGAGGAATTTGACAATGTAAAGTGGAACTTTCAATTAAACATGAGGTTAATGGCCTTTGGATATCTTGCATTGCATGGATAAAGCAATTAATCACCTCGGCCTAGACCTCAGTGAAAGTTAATGGGAATAAAGGGGGTATTTCCAGATTAGAAGGGGCATAAGGTTGGGGTGTCCACTATCTCTGTTGCTTTTCAATATTGTTGCAAAAGGATTGGCCTGTCTAATGAAGAAGGTGGTCTTGAGATTTCTAAATGGAATCCAGTTTTCAGGGATCCTTGCACCCACTCACCAGCAGCCTGTGGATGGCAATCATTTTTGGTACTTGTTCATTTGATAAATGAGTAGAACTTGGTTGGTGCTTAAGGCATTCTAGGCCTTTTTAGGATTGGTGATCAATGAAGAAAATGCAGCTTGGCCTTATTTACCATAATAGGGACTATAAAGTATGGCACAATGCATATTTGGATGCAAAAAGGAGGAACTTCCCATTAAATATTAATGTATACATCTTTTTGGAGCTCTCCTACAAGAGTTTCTTTGGAGGGAGTGAACAATAAGGTTTAGTAAGTTCAATCATTGACATCAGCTTATCTATCTCTAGCAGGTAAGGTAACCCTATTCACACATGCTTTCTTGCCTCCCGTCGTTCCTAATGTCCATTTTCAAGGTGCCTAAGCCGACAATGAAGAGATTAACAAAAATTCATGAGCCAACATAAAGGCTTGTTGCCTGGAAGCATGTCTCCCTCCCATAGGAGAGAGGTGGACTAGGCATAAAAAAACTGAGGCTTACTTATCGGGCCTTGATGGGTACATGCTAGTGAGACCATGTATAAAAGAAGGATTACAGGTAAGCCTTCTCAAATCAAAGTACGGGATTGATAGAGACCTTCGACCTAGATCCCAAACAATAAATGGAAAAGAGCATGATGAATATAGAGTGGGTTGGACAAAATAAAACAGGCAGTATGGGAGCTTCCTAACAATATGACCCCAGGAGTAGATGGGTTCTCTATTGAATTCTTTAGGGCGGGTTGGCCAACATGCAAGGTTGATTTTGAAGCAGTCTTTAATGAGTTTCATACCAGCACAAGAATACCATGAAGGTGGGTGAAATCTACCTTGGTCCTATCCTATGTCACAGAGATTCGGCTAGCAGGGTGCCGCACCCGCGTCGACGCGACTCGACGCAAGTGCGGGTGTGGCAAACCCGACCCTGGGTGCGTTGACCGCACCCAGGATCATTTGTGTCCAACTTTTTTATTAATTTTTTTTTGTGTCCACCCGCGCCCGGGGGAGCACCCGGACCCTCCTTTCTGCAAGGGCAAAAACTTTGAATCAGGCTCCACAACTCATTAGCTCGACCCCTCCTCTTCACAAAGAGGGCGCAGGGAGGGAGCTCGACCCCTCCTTTACATATATATATATATATATATATATATATATATATATATATATATATATATATATATATATATATATATATATATATATATATATATATAAATTTTTTTGCCGCACCCCCGCACCCAATTTTTTAGAAAGTGCCGCACCCCCACACCCGCACCCGCACCCGCACCCATGTGACATAGGTCCTGTCCCTAAGGAGCATGGGGCAAATGACATTGACCAATTCAGGCCAATTTTCAGGTTGGGTACACTGATTATGGTGATCACATGGGTGTTGGCCGTGCGCCTCAAGTAGGTAGTCCACAAAGTAGTGGGATCGTCACAATGTGCTTTTGTTCTAAAGAGAAGAATTCATGAAGGGTGTCTTCTAGCACATGAAGCGGTTCACTTTATGCACAATTCAGAAAAGAAATCCTTTTTGCTCAAGTTGGACCTTTGAAAGGCATTTGACTCCTTAAGTTGAGACTTTCTTATCAAAGTGTTGCAAAAAAGGGTGGGTGGGGGGTGGGTGGGGATAGATGGGTAAGGTGGATAAAGGCAATTTTGGGATCCTCTTTGGTGTCAGTTTGCATCATTGGTCAGCATGGGCCTTTCTTTAAGCCACGAAAAGGGCTAACCCAAGGGGACCCAATTTCCCCCTTCCTCTTCATCATAGCTATGGACGTGCTTAGCTACCTTATGAGGCAAGCCATCAACTGTGAGATGATCAGAGCTGTGAGCTTACTAGGGATGGAGTTCTTTTCACACATTCTTTTTGCAGAAACATGCATGATTTCAAACTTATTCTAAAGACCTTTTTTGAACTTTCGGGTTTGAGAGTGTGCTCGGGAAAGAGTAGCTTCATACTTTTCAATGATGAGAGTGAGAGTTTGGAGGCTACAACTCAGAGGGTTTTTCAGTGTGAGCGGAAGGAGTTACCTATGAAATACTTGGGAATTTCATTGCATAGAGGGGTAATAAAAGCTAGTTTCTAGACACCAGGTGGAATCATGAAAAGCAAAGGTATTATTAAAAGCTAGTAGATACATTTTGGTGAAGCATGTCCTTGCCACTGTTGCTCAACACTTCATGGGGATCTTCTCCATGCCCAAATCGGTTCTTAAGAAGATTAACAAGGTGCTCCAAGGGTTGTTTTTGGGGGGCAAGAAATATAAGGTGATGTTGCCATTGAGTTGGGAGGTAGTCACATTACTTCTTTTGCAGAGTGGATTGGGGATTAAGGACCTAAGGCACTTTAACAACACATTGTTGGTCAAGTGGTGCTGGACAATAGCCAATGAGTGAGGGGAAGTAACGAGGACCAAGTTGTAACGACCCCAACTCATACCCCTTGAAAATGCATGTTTTTTTTTTAAATCATTGCAGAAATCTTTCCAGAAACCTGAGGCCTTTATAGTTCTACTCCCAATTGGATAAAACAACCAATCACAATAGAGCTTACAATTATCATCCTTACCAAACCAAACCTTTATTGAAATAATAAGTGATAAGTCCCGAGAAAATTGCATAAATGAAAAACTCAGAGTGCAATAACAACTAAATGAAACAAAAATAAAATAAAAGAAGAGTCACGGTGTCCATCTGTGATCTGTCTAGCAAGTGCGTGACACTCGTAACTTCCCTATAAGCCAGTCAATTCACTGGTCACCTGCAGCTGTGAAAAACTATAGAAGTAGGGTGTCAGAACCGAAATCCTGATCACATGTACTTCTAATGAAACAAGTGAGCTAAAGAAGACAGATAAGATTTCATGCAATAGTTTAGACAAAATACAATTTTGACATTTACATAATTCAATTAAGCATTCATGCAACATGGAACATTTATTAAGCATGAAAGAACATTAATCAATAACAGGAATCACAATTTAAGTAAGCAAGACATTTAACATGCATTAGAAATTAAACATTAAGCATCCACCAACATGGAACAATTAAGAGAGCAGGTAAAATATGCATGTTCTAATGCATAGCAGGATTATGCATGATTTATATGCAATGCATGAACACTTTATTGTATTTTATTAAAGTTTTCCTTTCCATATACATGCCCTATTAAATGATACAATTTAAGTTTCTCTTTTTAATTACCGCACCAAACATGCATAATTTTTTGAGATCAAGTTAGGTTCCCAAGGTAGCTTAGCACACAAGTTGTATTTTATTACTGGGTTTCAAACATAGCCCTCGACCGAATCACCTTCGGAACATTAGACCACATCTAATGTTGGGATACCAGGGACCCTCCACGTCCACAAGTGCAATTTTCTTGGTATACCAAAACAACAGCTCTGTCGAACACACCACCTCCAAGTAAAGTGACAGACTCTCCCTAAAACCGTGGCCAGAAGAAAGAACCTTAATATCGAGTTCAAGGGTAATAAGTAAAGCACACAGAGTTTTTTGTATCCTCGTGGTCCCCCAAAACCGAATCTCTAAGATGCCCATTCTTTCGATCAAGGTTTTAAAACCCGTGACTCGAAACTCGACTCGTTCTTTATTGACTCGTGACTCGGCGGGTCAACTCGGTGACTCGGACCGGGTTTTATGAACTTTTGATTTTAAAATAAAAACAATATATAATTTGTTTCAAACCATGTTTTTAAGTAAACATATAGTCTCCAAATGTCTGTAAGAATATAAAAACTGCAAAGAGCTATAGAGGTTTGCTTGAATTTGATATCTATACAAGCACTTTGACTAATTCATGACTTGAATTAGAGGATGTGGTCACCATGAGTTTAGTCTGCTACTACCTACAGTTCCTAAAATGGCCAATCATATATGCTAGCCTGTTTTAAAAGTTTCAATTCCCTCTTTAACAAATCCATAAATGTAAAATAGGGATATATGTGCATATTGAAAGTTTACAGAATGCCCAATATCAACATAAATAAGCAATTTTCTCATGTATGAAACCTATGTCAGAAATATATTAATGGCACAACTATAAAAAGACTATTAATATTTGAATCTGTACAATGCTTGTTCACATAACAAATGAATGATGAAACCTAAATGTGACTTCCTAGTTCCTATAGGCGATTTTATTCTATGGATTTAAATGATTTTTTATCTTTAAATAATTTTTATTTTCTTTTTTATACAAAATCTGGGGGTAACCCTTGTTAAAATATATGTACTTATATATTTCGAAACTGTAATTTGAAACTCAAAAATCAAATTTCAAACATCCCAAAACTCGCCCGAGTCAGGCCGAGTCAAGCCTGAGTTTTGGCAAACCGAGTTTGCCTTGCCGGGTTGACTCGCTGGAGGGCCGAGCCGAGCCGAGTCGAGTCAACGAGTTGACTCGACGAGTTTTAAAACACTGCTTTCGATGGGAGATCTCAGATCATATATTACACTGGTCATTATCTTTTTATTAAAAACTAATTATTGAGTTTTGCAAATTAACATGCAAAAGCAAGGGCAAAAACTTGCATCTACCCTTGCGAGAACCATTACGAGACCACCGTCCGCGGAAGAGCATAGAACAATGTGAACATAATGCAATAAAAATAAATATGATTTTTGCGATGCATTTGAGATGACTAAAGAAAAAGCAACCCAAAGCTCAGGGCTTACCAAGCCTACGATGATTCATTACGATCATCGATGCACCGTAAGCAAAAACCATAACAACATGCTATATATGAAATAAATCACATATCTTCCGGATGCACATTCATATAAAAAAATTTCAACCATGCTCGTGAACCAAGAATAATTAAAGGATGTTTATATTTAATTCACATGATAGTAATATGTGCAAGTTTTCATGTAATGGACATACTTAATTCAATGGCATGCTTTCATATTCACTGTGCATAAACATGTTAATTGCATATTTTCATCTATTGCTTTCATTTGATTCACATTCATGTCAATTATATGACTTACTTCAATGCATGGATTCATGGCAAATGCATGTTTTAATTCAAATAATTATATCGCATTCCAGCTTTCATTCATGACTCCCTTTACACGTGTGACTACTTGTGCAACTATATACATGCAACATGCTCAAAAATTTCCGATTCGTAGCCATGTAGTTAATCTTGCCTTGAATATTGCTCACACAAAACTTGTTAATCATAAGCATATGAAAATTTCCTTTTAGCAAGCACATAGTTGGAACCTTAGGCAGAAGTCTAGAATCTGCAAAGGGCAGCACACACACACACACACTATATATATATATATATATACTCAAATTCTGGTTCATGCCCAGCCGACTGACAGTCGGCTGGGTCTATAATTTAGCCTGCACCCAGCCAACTGTCAGGGATACACACCCAGCCGACCAAGTCGGCTGGGGTTACCAGCAAGCCCAGCTGACTCGGGTCTGATCGACCCAACCAAACCTGTCCCAGTCCTGCCAAGGGCCAGACTGGGCCAGGCAGACTTCTGCCAAGCCGGGTTGGCTAGCCAGCCCAGCTGACTCTGTTGGCTGGGCCTGACAGCCCATGCACAAGCCCTAGTCCGGGCCTGTGTGCGGTCAGGCTGAACAACCACCAACCAAAAGAACTTTTTTTTTCTAACCGTGACCCAACCGACCCAGTCGGCTGGGTTTGGCCTGCAACCAAACCACCCAGTCGGCTGGGTAAGCCACTAAGCCCAGCCGACCCAGTCGGTTGGGGCTGACTGCTCCATGGGCTCAGCCGACTGCAGGTCAGCTAGCCTAGCAGTAACCCCAAAACAGTATATGAAATAAATAAATAAATAAATAAATAAATAAATATATATATATATATATATATTTGTTTTTCTGTCCCTGTAGAGCTGCCCTAAACATGTTCATAAGTATGGACAACATTCATTTATGCATGCGTTTACAAATTTAAAACAATATCATGCATGCTTACACAATTTTTTTTCTATTCATAACACTTGGACATGCATCTAATATCATATGCATATATGAAATCACGTAGGAATCAAATTCACTATAAAACAAGTCTTAAAAAGCTCACTTAACATGAAATAAAATTTTGTTTTTTGTTTAGAAAACCCATACACAGATTTTTTTTATATGAAAGGGACCGAAAATACCTATATAAAAGAGGATCTATGGATCCTCATTCATGCATACTTGAATGAACACATAGATTCACTTCTTAACCATGGATTTAGATCATGGTATAGCATGAGAATCGAATCGGTGTTCGATTTCTCACTTATGTCAAAAGAAGAGACCCGTACCTTGCAAAAGATTGAAGAAAATATGAAAACAATGGTGGAGAAGGCTTGGATGGCTGGAGAAGACCTTCTTCCCCTCCTCCCCTTTCTCTCTCTCTCTCCTCTTTTTCCTCTTTCTCTTTCTCTTTTCCCTTCTTTTTTTTTTCTATGTAAAGAATGGGAGAGGGGGTGACACCCCCAGCTTTCTCTAAGAGAGACTTCCTAAAAGGTGGAACTCTCCCTCTCTTAGTTTCTTAATTTTTCGAAATACTACCAAATGTTAACTTTTCCACGTTTGGTAGTTTTTCTAACTTTTTAAAACTTTTAAAACTCTCTTTAAGTAAGTATAAGGGCTTTTTTAAGGTGTCACACCCAGCCCTAAAATAAAAATTTAGAATTAATATTAATTAATTAATTATTAAATATTAATTAATTAAAACATCTAAAAACTCCAAAAAATAACCAAATTAACCCTAAAGGCTTCTTAACTATAATAAAACCCAAATTAAGGCTTTATCTAAGATCCAAACCCATACCCAAAACAAAAATGGATCAAGACCTGGATCAAATCAAGATTTAAGTAGGACCTAAATAGAACCCAAATCCATAAAAATTCGGATCCTAGGCCTTGGATCCAATCTGATCCAACTCCGGATCCATTTCGACAAACAACTCAATTTAAAAAAAAAATTGCGATTTTCAGGCCAACCAGAACCCGAATTGAGAAAAGTAAAAATCTTTGTGCTCAAAATTTTGAGTCGCATCCAACGATATATTACACGAATAACAAATTTCGAATTTTGCCTGAAAATAACCAGAATTTCGCTTGAATTTAAATGTTGAAATTAAAATTCTTTCTCACGTTTCGTTTGACTTGCCTCAACCTTATCGATGGGAACTGGGTCAAGCCCGGACTCAAAGACTTCAGTCTAAAAATCGAGCCTCAAACGATCTTTCTCCCGGACTTGGCCAAATTTTCATCAAAATTATAAAATGACTGAGTACCGAAATATGCGATATTACATCCCTACCCCCTTAAAAGAATTTCGTTCTCGAAATTAAAACGTACCAAACATGTGTGGGTAGTGTTGACGCATATCCGCCTCAGGTTCTCAAGTGCACTCATTCAGCCCGTGATGCTGCCAACGCACTTTCACGAACAAAATAGTCCTATTACAAAATGTCTTTTCTTGGCGATCAACAATCTCCACTGGCCTTTCCACCGTGTTTCAGTCAGGCTGTACCTCGATCACCTCATAGTGAATCACATGCGAAGGGTAAGGTACATACTTTCTTAACATTGAGACATAGAATATATCGTGGATCTGCAAAAACTGAGGAGGAAGTGCTACTCGATATGCGGTCTCCCCTACTCGACCAAGAACCTCAAAGGGCCCAACATACCGAGGACTTAGCTTTCCCTTTTTCCCAAACCTGAAGACACTCTTCATAGGCGAGATCCGAACAAACATATGATCACCTATTTCAAAACTGAGCTCTCTGCGCTGCTGATCGACATAGCTCTTCTGCCTGCTCTTCGCTGCAATCAACCTCTGCCGGATCAAACGCACCTCGTTCGCATAATGCCAGATGATCTCTGGAGACTCCACTGCTCTCACTCCAACCTCATCCTAGCACCCAGGAGATCTACATGGTCGGCCATATAGAGCTTCATACGGGGTCATGCCAATACTGTCATGAAAACTGTTGTACGAAAACTCTGCAAGCTTCACTTGCTTGTCCCAATCTGCTGCCCAATCCAGTGCACATGCTCTCAACATATCCTCGAGCATCTGGATCGTACGCTTCGACTGTTCGTTCGTCTGTGGATGAAAAGCAGTACTAAACTTCAATGTAGTGCCTAAAGCCTTCTCAAGCTGGCGCCATATCGAGACATGAAACACGGATCTCGATCTGACACTATCGAACGCGTCACCCCGTGAAGTCTAACAATCTCATCCACATAGAGATAGACCAAGCTCTCTAAACTCTGACTGATTCTAATCAGTAGGAAATGGGCACTCTTCGTTAAACGATCCATTATCACCCAAATGGCATCTCGCTGTCGTCAGGTCTTAGGCAACCCTACGATGAAATCCATTGAGATATCGACCCACTTTCACTCTGAAATCTTGAGTGGCTGCAGAAGTTCACCAGGTCTCTTGTGCTCGATCTTCAATTGCTGACAGGTGAGACACCGGGACACAAACTCCGCAATGTCCCGCTTCATCCCATTCCACCAATAGGTCCTCTAAAGATTTATAAACATCTTGGTGGAACCAGGGTGAACGAAATATCTATACCTGTGAGCTTCACTCATCAGCTCCTCCCACAACGCCTTCGGAACCCACCATCTGTCTTTGAACATGATGGTTCAGTCCTCCTCTCGGCGAAATTGTGCCTCTGGCTTTTGGGCACTCTTGCATAACTTCTCAAAATCTAGATCGGCTGACTGAAGTTCCTTGATCCGATCTATGATCTCTGGTCGCGCCTGCATCCCATTCGCCTTTCTACTAAGCGCATCCGCCTTACCAGGATGATAAGCGATGGAGAAATCGTAGTCCTTTAAGAACTCTAACCACCTACGTTGCCTCAAATTTAAATCACGCTGTGTGAATATATACTTGAGGCTCTTGTGATCGGACATAACCTTAAACTGTTCCCCATAAAGGTAATTGCGCTAGATCTTCAACACGAAGATCACTGCCGCCAACTCCAGGTCATGCGTGGGGTAATTTTTCTCATGCACCTTCAGTTGTCGAGAAGCATACACTACAACCTTTCCGTGCTGCATAACGACATAGCCCAGTCCGGTCCCCGACGCATCAATGTACACAACAAAACCATCCGTCCCAAAAGGCAACGTCAAAACGGGTGTCGTGGTCAACCTTTTCCTCAGCTCTTGAAAACTGTCCTCACATCGAGGTGACCACTCAAACTTTACTCCTTTCTTCAACAATCGAGTCATAGGGGCTGCTATACGCGAAGTCTTGAATGAATCAACGGTAGTAGCCTGCCAATCTCAAGAAACTCCTGATGTCAGTCACAGTCTTCGGCTGCTCCCATGACAAAACGGCCTCTACCTTTGTTGGATCAACCTTCACGCCTCTCTCGGATATCACGTGACCGAGAAACATCACCCTATCAATCCAGAACTCGCACTTTGAGAACTTAGCATAGGGTTGATGTTTTCTCAGTGTTTGTAATGCGATCTGTAGATGCCCTCGGTGCTCTTCTACACTCTCCGAGTAGATAAGAATGTCATCGATGAACACGATGACAAACAAATCCAACCATAAACTGAAAACCCGATTCATGAGGTCCATAAACGCTGCAGGGGCATTGGTGACTCCAAAGGACATCACTAGAAACTCATAATGCCCATATTTGGACCTACTTGCTGTTTTTGGAATATCTTCCGTCTTGATTCTCAATTGATGGTAACCAGAATGAAGGTCGATCTTCGAGAATACCTTTGCCTTCCTCAACTGATCGAACAAATCATCGATCCTAGGCAATGGGTACTTGTTCTTCACCGTCACTTGGTTTAGCATATGGTAGTCGATACAGTCACATAAAACCATCCTTCTTCTTGACTAAGAGTACTGGCGCACCCCAAGCGGATACACTCGACCTGATAAAACCTTTGTTAAGAAGCTTCTTCAATTGCTTCTTTAGCTCCACGAGCTCAACAGGTGCCATGTGATACAAAGCTCGAGAAACTGGTGCCGTACCAGGTACTAATTCGATCGAGAACTCAATCTCTCGATGCAGTGACAAACCCGACAAATCCTCGGGAAAGACATCCGGGAACTCACGAACAATGTCTAGCTGATTCAAGGGTGTCGCTTGACTGTCCTGAGCAGACACACTGGCCAAGAACACCATACAACCCTGTTTGTGGTACTTGGAGATCTTTAATGCAGAAACAATCTTCACCTCGCTTGCCGGTCTTGTCGAATGAAATGTCAAGGCAGACAAATCAGGACGCTCTAAGATAACTTTCTTGCCCCCGACACTAGATTGTAGCATTATGTTTGGACAACCAGTCCATACCTAGAATGACATCATATCTAGTATGACAAAGTCGATTGACAACTCATGCCCCTCGATCACAATGCAAACTGTTAGAAAATACTTTTCGCACGAAGAGGATGCACCCATAGGTGACATCACATCAAGAGCCTTTTCAAGGCTAGAACGAGCCAACTCGAGCAATTTCACAAAGAAAGTAGAAATAAAGATATGGGTCACACCCGAATCAAACATCACGCGAGAAAAGTGATCAACGACTAAGAAGATACCTTTAATCAGGTCAGTCGGATCGCCCTAAGTAGCTGCTGTAGCCGCGTAGACTCGTCCATTGGTCCTGCACTGACCTTGTTGCTGCTGAGGCCTCTGTTGTTGTTGTTGCTGTCCTCTCTGAGCCGTTGGCTTGTTCAGACAGAATGGAGCGATGTGCTCTGATTGCTGAGACTGATAGCAGACCCCCTTGAACATCAGGCAAAAGCCTAGTGGATGGCTCTTGCCGCACTTGCGACACACTGGTGGGGCCTTTCCCTGTTGCCTCTGTTGCTAGGGTCGACCCTACTGCGCGCCCTGCTGTCGCCCATCACGGGTCCACTGCTTCTTGCCGCCATACACCTTCCCGCCTGCAGGTGGGTTCTTTCTCGTCCCGTTCGAAAAACCACCTCCGTTTTCACCTCCCTTCTGAAATATGGTCGTGGACCTTTTTCAGTCCTCTGTCAGGACTGTGGCCGACTCTATCGCACTGGCCAAGGTAGTAGGCCGACTCATCAGCACACAAGTCCGTAGTCCGTCTTTCAACCCGTGTACATACTTCATCGCCCTCGCCTTCTCATTCTTGAAGAGGTTCGGGCAATACCTTTCGAGACTCCAGAATTCAGTGGTGTAGTCCACCAGACTCATGGTCCCCTGAGTCAAGTCGAGGAACTTCTGCTGCATCTGCTCCTCGGCGTAAGAGGGAAAATATGCGTCCAGAAACTCCTCTCTGAACACCTTTCAGGGAATCTCGTCCATGTCGCCGAACTTCACCCTTCGCAGGGTGTCCCACCACTTTTTGGCATCGTCCTTTACACGATACGTGCCAAATGGCGTCTTCCTGTCCTCGGGGACATGTAGGATGTATAACGCCTGGTCCATCTCCTCTCTGTTGCCTCTGGGTCAGCCTTGTTAAAATATAGTATGCGTATGGATCTGGATTCAGATCCATACGCGATCTGCACGTTAAATAAAACACATGCACAATACTGTTTCATTAATGGTATTCTTGTAATACTTCTGAAACATTGTCTCATTGTGTATCTGCTCTTTTTATAAGGCTTAGGGCTTGGAGGTCGAGCTATCGTGCGCTGCCCAACCATTGTGCATCTCCCTCTCTCTCTCTTTTCTTGTTTCCTGTGAAAGCTGAACCACACACACGAAATCTCATATGGTATCAGAGCTGTGGTTGCGGAATCCTATCAGAGGCGTGTTCAGTGAGATATGAAGAAACAAGTTTTGATACATCTCTTCTTTTATTCTTTATCTTTCCCCTTTTTTAACTTCTGCTACTCGTTCTTTTTCTGATTCTCGTTCATCCTTCTCCTTCATAGTACTTATTATCATCATTGTCTGTCTATCTTCTTCATAATTAACGACTGCTGCAGCCATTTCACCATTAACGTCTATCTTTCTTTCCTCGACATCAACGACGGCAACCATCACTTCTAATAAAACACCTCTCTGATTGCAGCTATCACTTCTAAGTGTTCTCCTCTCTAATTGCAAACAAATCGATTGCAGTCTCCTCTTTGATTGCAAACAATCTCTTTGATTGCAGAAGTTTTTTTTTTATTGTTGTTTTAGTGTTCTCTGTGCAACACCTATAGGCAGGTTATAACAGTTTACAATCTCGATTCTGAATCTGAAAAAAAAGGAATTTCCTTTCACGATATTGGTAGCACAGGTACATGCCTTATTGAAGTTCTACTGATTGATTAAGTGATCTCAAATCTGTTTGTTTTTTTTCATTCTTCTTTGCTTATTCGTTGTCTCATTGATATGGATTACTCCTCGTCATTCGGTCCCTCTGCAAATTTCTTGAGTCAACCCGTTACAGAAAAACTTACTCATTCTAATTTTTTGACCTGGAAGAGGCAAATACTTCCTTTTATACGAAGTCAGGATCTCGATGAACATCTGGATGGTTTAGTTCCTATACCACCATGGCTTATTTTGCAGGAAACCAAGGATGAGAAGGGTGACACAATTGCCATTTCTATTAAGAATCCAGAGTATTCTGCTTGAGGAAGCGGGATCAGTCTTTGGTTGCTTATATTACGTCAACACTCTCTCAAGAAGTGTTGGTTACTCTTTCAGATGATTGCAATGCGGCGGATTTGTGGAGTAAGCTGTCTCAGACATACTCTTAGATATCAGAAGCCTGCGTTATATACCTAAAAAATGAGTTTCAAAGTTTGAAGAAAGGCTCTATGACAGTCATGGAATACATAGGCTGCTTGAAGAGTATTACTGACCAATTGGTGGTTATTGAAAGTGCTATTGCAGATAAAGATAAAGTTCAACAACTCCTCAATGAATTGGGCCTTGATTTTGACATGTTTACCACAGCTTTGTCATGCCTTCCTCACTTGCCCACCTTTGACGATCTTCAAGCGAAACTTCTCCAGCATGAGATGATTATGAAACAAAGGGCAGAAGGAAATGAATCAGTTCGTTCTCATTCAGTTTTGGCCATGGACACTTATGTAGGTTTTGGACGAGAGAATGAAAGGCATCAAGGAGGCAGAGGCCGCAGACGTTTTGGGTAGGGAGGACGTGGTATCTTGCCTACACCTAATATTTTAGGTGCTTTTAATACAGAAAATTTGAGGAGAGTGCCCACTTGTTTCTTATGTAACAAAAGAGGACATGTGAAAGTTGATTGTTGGTTTAGTCTACAAAATAGAGGAAAAATAAACAAAATTGAAAATAAGTCAGCTACTATTGTGGACACGAAAGCGCCATCTACAGATGTTCACCAACTTTTATTATCAGCATTGTCACAGATGACGATCAAGCAAAATGAACAAGGCAAGTGGTATGTTGATTCCGGTGCTGCCACCCATGTTACTATTAGATTGGTATACAGGAAATAAGGAGAGAGAGAGAGAAAGAGAGAGAGGGAGAGAGAAGTCACAATGGCTGGGGCGACACACACTGCTCGACCACCGAAACCCTAAACATTAAAAGGTAAAAACATGTACAACGATATTACAAAAATGCCATTAATGAGGTTATATGGCATGTGTTCATACAATATGCGTATGGATCTGGATCCAGATCCATACGCATATATCCATACTGTATTCTAACACCCTCCCTCAAGTTGTACGTGATTTTGGAGCATGTACAACTTGCTCTTCAATAGCCAAAATTGACGTCCTGTTAATCCTTTGGTAAACAGGTCTGCCACTTGATCTTCTGTTCGAACATGACGTAGTTCTATCTCCTTCATCTCGACTTTCTGCTGTATGAAATGTTGATCAATCTCAATGTGCTTCGTTCTGCTATGCAGGATAGGATTACATGCAATGTTTATTGCGCTTTGATTGTCACATAAAAGAAATGATCGAATAATTGTCTCCCCAAGATCACTCAATAAGTGTCTAATCCATGTGGCTTCTGCCGTGCCTGCAACCATCGATCTGTATTCAGCCTCTGTACTCGATCGTGCCACTGCCTTTTGTTTTCTGCTGCTCCAGGACACTAAATTGTGCCCAATATAAACACAATATCCAGAGACAGATCGTCTCTCATCTGGATCCCCTGCCCAATCTGCGTCTGTATAAGTGATGAGTTCATGTCCTCTATGCAGATTATCGTTCTTGCGATAAACAAGTCCGTCTCCTATAGTTTCTTTTAAATAGCGTAGAATGCGCTTCACAACTTCCATATGACCCTCCGTTTGAGCATGCATAAACTGGGATACCTGATTGACAACATAAACTATATCAGGTCTGGTAAAGGTCAAGTACTGTAACATCCCCACGAGACTTCTATACGTTGTAGGGTTGACACAAAAATGACCATCTTCAGAGATCAACCTTTGATGTAATACACTAGGAGTGCTGACTGGTTTGCAATTCGTCATCCCGGCTTTTTCCAGAAGGTCAAGAGTGTATTTTTGTTGCATGAGTGTCAACGTGTCTTGTTGTCTGTCAACTTCCACACCAAGAACGTACCGCAACTCCCCTAAATCTTTCCTCTTGAAAGTTTTCATTAAAAACTGTTTCACGTCTTGCACATGACTATCTGAGCTCCCAGTGATTACAATGTCATCAACATATATAAGAAGAAGTATAACAATGTCCGCCTTTTGGTAAATAAAGAGTGAGTGATCCAGAGAGCATCTTCTAAAACCATAACTCTGAATCTGCATAGAGAAACTTTCAAACCAGGAACGGGACGCCTGTTTCAACCCATACAGAGATTTCCTTAGTTTGCACACCCAGGCAATAGGATCCTTCTCGGCATAACCAGGTGGTTGCTCCATATACACTTCTTCCTTTAAAGTTCCATGCAAAAAAGCATTTTTAACATCCATCTGGCTAAGGCTCCAACCTTTATCAACTGCTAGGGATATGATGATACGAATAGTACCCATTTTGACTACGGGACTAAAAGTTTCGTCGTAGTCTTCACCATGTTGTTGTGTGAATCCTCGAGCAACAAGTCGCGCCTTATATCTGTCAATACTTCCTTCAGGCTTATATTTTATTTTATAAACCCATTTTGAGCCAACTACATTCTTTCCTTCTGGCCGAGGAACTATTTCCCAAGTCTGGCATTCATTAAGAGCTTCCATTTCTTCATTCATAGCTTCAGTCTAATGACGGGATTGAAGAGCTTGATTAACACAAGTGGGTTCATCCTGTTTTGTGAGTTGAGACATAAACAACTGGAAATCAAGGGAGAAGGTCTCATAACTCACCCATCGTTGAATAGGATGCTTAATGCGTGACGGCCTTTGAGCCGAAGCATTGGCGATGCTTTCCTTCACATTCCTCGGCTCTGTATTTTTGTCCCGTCTAGTGTATATCTGCCCAGAGAAGCGTTCTACTGGGGGTGGCTCAGCTGGAGACTCAACTGGAGATAATTCAACATGCATTTGTGAGTCATTCAACTCCCTACTCAAGCCGAAGGAAGGACAATTTGTCTGACATGTTTCTCCTGTATTAGCAAAAAGATCTACGCTCATCCATGGATCATATACTTCTAATTCTCGAGATGGTAACGCTGCAGAGTCATTGACTTGAAAATTTCCTTCATCAAAAACAACATTCCTGGAGGTCCTAATACGTTTTGTAGTAGGATCATAGCATCGATAACCTTTGTATTCATCTGCATACCCAACAAATCTGCACTTGACAGCCTTGTCCTGAAACTTATTTCGCAGAGATGAATCAACATGTACATAACATACACAACCAAAAACACGCAGCTCATCGTAAGAGGGATGTTGCTCGAATAAAGTATAATAGGGAGATTTCCGATCCAAAAGTGCCATAGGAAGACGATTTATGATATGAACAGATGTGTGAAAAACTTCTGTCCAGAGACTAACGGGCATATTGCTGTCATGTAGCATGCTCATTGCGCTCTCTACAATATGCCTGTGTTTCCTCTCCGCAACCCCATTTTGTTGAGGAGTATGAGGGCAAGAAACCTATCGACTTATTCCTTTATCCCGAAGAAAGACAATAAACTCGTTCGATGAATACTCTCCTCCACCATCACATTGTAAATGCACAATATCACAAGCAAACTTTGTTTTGACCATCGAATGGAATTCCCGAAATATTTGAAAAACTTCATGCTTGTGTTTTAAGAAATATATCCAAGTATAACGGGAATAAGAATCAATAAAGATAACATAGTAGCGACTGCCAGAAAGAGAAGGAATAGGTGTGGGTCCCCAAACATCAGAACAAATAATCTCAAATGGCTTTGAAGCTCTTTTATTTATAATATGAAAAGGAAGAACATGACTTTTGCAGAGTTCGCATGAAGAACATTTATTATTATCAAAAAATGAACATAAATTAGACTCTAGAAGGAGACCATCAGATACAAGGTTTTCAACAAAACCCCGACTACAATGTCCCAAACGACTATGCCAAATATTTGACTTATTACAATGAGATGAATTAAAAACTTTCAATGAAGGAAAAAACAAAGACTCTGAAGGTGAAGACACTGAAGAATGCTTGGACGACTTCAACTGGAGAACTGGGACTGAAGACGAAGACACTGAAGGAACCTCCTTGAAGACGTACATGTTTCCTTGTCGCTCCCCCTTAGAGAACGTCTCCTTCGTTCGTAGATCCTTAACATAAACAGAAGATGGAGTAAATTCGACGAAAGAATTCATATCGTCAACAAGTTTAGCTACAAAAACAATGTTCTTTTTAATATTAGGAGCAAGAAGGACATTGGACAAGTGAAGTGAGGACTTTGACATAGGGATATGTGCACTGTCAGTATGACTAATGGAGTGATAAGTTCCATCTCCCGTAACTATACTACCTTTTTCAAAATAAGGCAATAAGTGAGATAATTTACCCGCATTACCCGTAACATGTGTGGCGGCACCTGAATCAACATACCACTCGCCTTGTTCATTTTGCTTGATCGTCATCTGTGATAATGCTGATAACAAAAGTTGTTGCACATCTATGGATGCCCCTTTTGTGTCCATAGGAGTAGCTGATTTATGCTCAATTTTGTTTATTTTTCCTCTATTCTGTAGATTAAACCAACAATCAGCTTTCACATGTCCTCTTTTGTTGCATAAGAAACAAGTGGGCACTCTCCTCTGATTTCCTGTATTAAAAACCCCTGAAATATTAGGTGTAGGCAAAATACAACGTCCTCCCTGCCCAAAACGTCCGCGGCCTCTGCCTCCTTGATGCCCTCCATTCCCTAAACCTACAGAAGTGTCCATGGCCAATACTGAATGAGGACGAGCAGATTCATTTCCTTCTGCCCGTTGTTTCATAATCATCTCATGCTGGAGAAGCTTCGCTTGAAGATCGTCAAAAGTGGGCAACTGCGGAAGGCATGATAAAGCCGTGGTAAGCATGTCAAAATCATGACCCAATCCATTGAGAAGTTGTTGAACTTTATCTTTATCTGCAATAGCACTTCCAATAACCGCCAATTGATCGGTAATACTCTTCAAGCGGCTATGTCTGAGACAGCTTACTCCATAGATCCGCCGCAGTGCAATCATCTGAAAGAGTAACCAACACTTCTTGAGAGAGTGTTGACGTAATATAAGCAACCAAAGACTGATCCCGCTTCCTCCAAGCTGTATACTCTGGATTCTTAATAGAAATGGTAATTGTGTCACCCTTCTCATCTTTGGTTTCCTGCAAAATAAGTCGTGATGGTATAGGAACTAAAACATCCAGATGTTCATCGAGATCCTGACTCCGTATAAAAGGAAGGATTTGCCTCTTCCAAGTCAAAAAATTAGAATGAGTAAGTTTTTCTGTAACGAGCTGACTCAAGAAATTTGCAGAGGGACCGGATGACGAATGGAAATCCATATCAATGGGACAATGAATAAGCAAACAAAACGAATGGAAAGAAACAAACAGGTTTGAGATCACTTAATCAAGCAGGAGAACCTCAACAAGACATGTACCTGTGCTATCGATATCTGAAAATAACCGTTTTTTTTTTTTAGTTCAGAATCGAGATTGTAAACAATTACAATCTGCCTGTAGGCGTTGCACAGGGGACACTAAAATAGCAATAAAGGAAGAATTTCTGGAATCAATAAAAAATAAAATGAATGAAACCGACAGACGTTGCATAGGGGACTCTAAAATAGCAATAAAGAAAAATATTTCTGGAATCAAAGAAGTTCTGGAAATCAAAGAATGAATAAAAAGAATAAATAACTTTCTGGAATCAAAGACGATTAACAGATGAAGAAGATAAATGATTAACAGAGAAGATGAAGAAGATAAATCATTAACAGAGAAGAAAAGATGGATGAGCACGCTGAAAGGAAAAAGGGGAAAAGGAAAGTACCAACTTTCAGAAGATGAGATTTCAGATTTAGAAGATGAGATTTCAGATAAAAAAGAAGATGATCACGCTGGGACCTGTCCACGCTGGGGTTGCTGTTCACGCTGACGAACCACGAGATGATCACGCTGGAACTTCTTCACGCTAGGGTTGCTGTTCACGCTGACGAACCACGAGATGATCACGCTGGAAGTTCTTCACGCACAGGATTAACCTGTGTGCTCTGATACCATATTAGATTGGTATACAGGAAATAAGGAGAGAGAGAGAGAGAGAGAGAGAGAGAGAGAGAGAGAGAGAGAGAAGTCACAATGGCTGGGGCGGCACACACTGCTCGACCACCGAAACCCTAAACATTAAAAGGTAAAAACATGTACAATGATATTACAAAAATGCCATTAATGAGGTTATATGGCATTTGTTCATACAATATGCGTATGGATCTGGACCCAGATCCATACGCATATATCCATACTCTATTCTAACAGTTACGGGTAATGCGGGTAAGTTATCTTACTTATTGCCTTATTTTGAAAAAGGTAGTATAGTTACGGGAGATGTAACTTATCACTCCATTAGTCATACTGGCAGTGCATATATCCCTATGTTAAAGTCCTCACTTCACTTGTCCAATGTCCTTCTTGATCCTAATATTAAAAAGAACATTGTTTCTGTAGCTAAACTTGTTGACGATATGAATTCTTTCGTCGAATTTACTCCCTCTTCTAGTTTATGTTAAGGATCTACGAACGAAGGAGACGTTCGCTAAGGGGGAGCGACAAGGAAACATGTACATCTTCAAGGAGATTCCTTCACTGTCTTCGCCTTCAGTCCCAGTCCTCCAGTTGAAGTCGTCTAAGCATTCTTCAGTGTCTTCGCCTTCAGAGTCTTTGTTTTTCCCTTCATTGGAAGTTTTTAATTCATCTCATTGTAATAAGCCAGATATTTGGCATAGTCGTTTGGGACATTGTAGTCGGGGTTTCGTTGAAAATCTTGTATCTAATGGTCTTCTTCTAGAGTCTAGTTTATGTTCATTTTTTGATAATAATAATAAATGTTCCTCGTGCAAACTATGCAAAAACCATGTTCTTCCGTTTCATATTATTAATAAAAGGGCTTCAAAGCTATTTGAGATTATTTGTTTCGATGTTTGGGGACCCACACCTATTCCTTCTCTGGCGGTCGTTACTATGTTATCTTTATTGATTCTTACTCCCGTTGTACTTGGATATATTTCTTGAAACATAAGCATGGAGTTTTCCAAATATTTCTGGAATTCCATTTGATGGTCAAAACAAAGTTTTCTTGTGATATTGTGCATTTACAATGTGATGGAGGAGAGTATTCATCGAACGAGTTTATTGTTTTTCTTCGGGATAAAGGAATAAGTTGACAGATTCTTTGCTCTCATACCCATCAACAAAATGGGGTTGCGGAGAAGAAACACATGCATATTGTCGAGAGTGCGATGAGCATGTTACATGATAGCAATGTGCTCGTTAGTCTTTGGACAGAAGTTTTTCACACATCTGCTCATGTTATAAATCGTCTTCCTATGGCACTTCTCGATCGGAAATCTCCCTATTATATTTTATTTGGGTAACATCCCTCTTATGATTAGCTGCGTATTTTTGTTATGTAAGTTATGTACATATTGATTCATCTCTGCGAAATAAGTTTCAGGACAAGGCCGTTAAGTGCAGATTTGTTGGGTATGCATATGAATACAAAGGCTATCGATGCTATGACCCTACTATAAAACGTATTAGGACCTCCAGAAATGTTATTTTTAATGAACAAAATTTTCAGATCAATGACTCTGAAGAGTTGCCATCTCGAGAAGTAGAGATATATGATCCATGGATGAGCGTAGATCTTTTTGCTAATACAAGAGAAACATGTCAGGCGAATTGTCCTTCCTTCGACTTGAGTAGGGAGTTGAATGACTCACAGATGCATGTTGAATCATCTCCAGTTGAGCCAACTCCAGTAGAATGCTTCTCTGGACAGATATACACTAGACGGGACAAAAATACATAGCCGAGGAATGTGAAAAGCATCGCCAATGATCTGGCTCAAAGGCCGTCACGCATTAGGCATCCTATTCAACGATGGGTGAGTTATGAGACCTTTTCCCTTGATTTCCAGTTGTTTATGTCTCAGCTCACAAAACAGGATGAACCCACTTGTTTTAATTAAGCTCTTCAATCCCGTCATTAGACTGAAGCTATGAATAAAGAAATGGAAGCACTTCATGAGTGCCAGACTTGGAAAATAGTACCTGCTAGAAGGAAAGAATGTAGTTGGCTCAAAATGGGTTATAACACAAAGTATAAGCCCGAAGGAAGTATTGACAGATATAAGGCGCGACTTGTTGCTCGGGGATTCACACAATAATATGGTGAAGACTACAATGAAACTTTTAGTTCGGTAGTCAAAATGGGTACAATTCCTATCATCATATCCCCAGCAGTCAACCGAGGATGGAGGCTTAGCCAGATGGATGTTAAAAATGCATTCTTGCATGAAACTTTAAAGGAAGAAGTGTATATGGTGCAACCTTCTGGTTATGCCGAGAAAGATCCTACTGCCTGGGTGTGCAAACTAAAGAAATCTCTGTATGGGTTGAAACAGGCATCCCGTTCTTGGTTTGAAAGTTTCTCTATGAAAATTCAAAGCTATGGTTTTAGAAGATATGGTTTTAGAAGATGCTCTCTGGATCACTCGCTCTTTATTTACCAAAAGACAAACATTGTTATACTTATATATGTTGATGACATTGTGATCACTGGGAGTTCAGATAATCATGTGCAAGACGTGAAGCAGTTTTTTAATGAAAACTTTCAAGATGAAAGATTTATGGGAGTTGATGTACTTTCTTGGTGTGGAAGTTGACAGACAACAAGACATATTAACACTCATGCAACAAAAATGCATTCTTGATCTTCTGGAATGAGCCGGAATGACGAATTGCAAACCAGTTCGAAGCCTTGTGGGGATGATACAGTACTTGACCTTTACCCGACCTGATATAGTTTATGCTGTCAATCAGGTATCCTAGTTTATGCATGCTCCAACGGAAGGTCATATGGAAGCTGCGAAGCACATTCTACACTATTTAAAAGGACCTATAGGAGACAGACTTGTTTATCGCAAGAACGATAACCTCATAGAGGGCATGAACTCATCACTTATACAGACGCAGATTGGGCAGGGGATCCAGATGAGAGACGATCTATCTCTGGATATTGTGTATATATTGGACACAATTTAGTGTCCTGGAGCAGCAGAAAACAAAAGGCAGTGGCACGATCGAGTACTGAGGCTGAATACAGGTCGATGGTTGCAGGCACGCCAGAAACTACATGGATTAGACACTTATTGAGTGATCTTGGGGAGACAATTATTCGATCATTTCTTCTATTCAACAATCAAAGTGCAATAAACATTGCATGTAATCCTATCCAGCATAGTAGAATGAAGCACATTGAGATTGATCAACATTTTATACAACAAAAAGTTGAGATGAAGGAGATAGAACTACGTCATGTTCGAACAGAAGATCAAGTGGCAGACTTGTTTACCAAGGGGTTAACAGGATGTCAATTTTGGCTATTGAAGAACAAGTTGTACATGCTCCAAAATCACGTACAACTTGAGGGAGGTTGTTAAAATATATTATGCGTATGGATCTGGATCCAGATCCATACACACGTTAAATAAAACACATGCACAATACTGTTTCATTAATAACATTCTTGTAATACTTCTGTAACATTGTCTCATTGTATATCTGCTCTTTTTATAAGGCTTAGGGCTTGGAGGTTGAGCTATCGTGCGCCGCCCCAACCATTGTGCATCTCCCTCTCTCTCTCTTTTCTTGTTTCTTGTGAAAGCTGAATCACACACACGAAATCTCATAGGCTTTGCCCGCAAAAAGTCGGCGGGTCTAATTTCAGGAACCTCTCGAAGGAAACGCCTCCTGCGTTCATAATAACCTCAATAGAAGGGTCACACGCAGCTGTCTGCGCAGCCTGTGCCGCTGTCTGCACAGCCTGTGCCGCCTGTGCTGTCTGCGTCGCTTGAGTCGTCATGGTCTCGGTCAGGGTGTGGATGACTTCCATCGTGAAATCCCTCTGCTCCTCCCAGTTCGCGGGAGCACCAGTGGAAGACGAAGCACCTCTACGTGAATACGACATCTACAACGCACATATTTTTCACACAAAATTAGACCCTTACCGATCTTACCTCCTTGGTGTTGATCTCGAACAAGTTCTTTCATAGAATTACATCAAGATTCTTAAGATACACTATAAGAGAATTAATCACAAATACAAACAAGCATAAGAGATTCAATGCTTAATTAAAAGTATTAAATAGCCTTACCAGTGAAGGAGACTGCTCTGGAGTACGAGGCACGACTTGCTGACACTTTAGGACAGGGCTCACTTACCAAAATTAAAAACTTAATGCTAAAAAAATGATAAGAATGTAAGATTTTGTGGTGGCTCTGATACCAAACCTGTAACGACCTAACTCATACCCCTTGAAAATGCGGATTTTTTTTTAAATCATTGCGGAAATCTTCTCAGAAACCCGGAGCCTTTACAGTTCCACTCCCAATTGGATAAAACAACCAACCACAATAGAGCTTACAATTATCATCCATACCAAACCAAACCCTTATTGAAATAATAAGTGATAAGTCTCGAGACAATTGCCTAAATGAAAAACTCAGAGTGCAATAACAACTAAATGAAACAAAAATGAAATAAAAGAAGAGTCATGCTGTTCATCTGTGATCTGTCTAGAAAGTGCGTGACACCCGTAACTCTTCCAGAAACTAGTTGCTTCACTGATCACCTACGGCTGCGAAAAACCATAGAAGTAGGGTGTCAGAACCGAAATTCTGAGCACAAGTACTTCTAATGAAACAAGTGAGCTAAAGAACACAGATAAGATTTCATGCAATAGTTTAGAGAAAATACAATTATGACATTTACATAATTCAATTAAACATTCATGCAATATTGAGCATTTATTAAGCATGAAAAACATTAATCAATAACAAAAATCACAATTTAAGTAAGCAAGACATTTAACATGCATTAAAAATTGAACATCAAACATCGACCAACATGTAACAATTAAGAGAGCATCGACCAACATGTAACAATTAAGAGAACAGGAAAAATATACATGTTCTAATGCATAACAGGATTATGCATGATTTATGTGCAATGCATGAACACTTTATTATCTTTTATTAAAGTTTTCCTTTCCATATGCATGCCTTATTAAATGCATACCAATTAAGTTCTTTTTTTTAATTATCGTTGCCTGCATATACACTAAAAGGTACAATTTCTCGAGGTCAAGTTAGGTTCCCAGGGTAGCTTAGCACACAAGTTGTATTTTATTACTAGGTTTCAAAGTTAGCTCTCGACCGAATCACCTTCGGAACATTAGACCTCTACATCTAATGTCGGGACACCAGTGACCCTCAACGTCCACAAGTGCTACTTTCTTGGTATACCAAAACAATAGCTGTGTCGAACACACCACCTCCAGGTAAAGTGACAGACTCTCCCTAAAACCGTGGTCAGGAGAAAGAACCTCAATATCGGGTTTAGGGGTAAAAAAGAAAGTACACGAAGTTTTTTTTTATCCTTGTGGTCCCCCGAGACTATACATATGATAAAGCTACTCTGAGTGGAGGCAAGCTATGACTGAGCAATTAAATATGTCATGTAGGCTTGGTATCTAGTGAAACTTCCTGAAGGGAAGAATGTGGTTGGATGAAAATGGATGTATAAGGTAAAACAAAAGCTGATGGGACAATTGAGCGACACAAAGCTGATGAAAATGGATGGATACTGGACATTGCCTATTGTTAATCTATGTAGATGATGTGATCATTGCATGTGATAATCCACTTGTTGTTGCAAATGTGAAGAGGACACTTGCTGAAACATTTAAGATTAAAGATCTAGGAAAGTTGAGGTATTTCCTAGGCCTTGAACTTGCATATTTCAAGAGATGATATCTTTTGACTCAACAAAAATATGCAGCTGATTTGATAGCTATGTATAGATTGGTAGACGACTGTAAACATATTGATACTCCCATAGAACCAAATGCTAAATTTAGACATGATGATGGTGAATTGTTGGAGGATCTACTTGACCGCTTCCAGACCTGATATTACCTGTGCAATACATGTGATAAATCAATTTATGAGTTCTTCTAGATTGGTTCATTTGGGAGCAATTCTCAAGATTATTTGGTATATTCTTGGCACCATGCATCATGCATTGTTTTTCTTTGCATCATCAAAGCTAGAGTTGAGAGTATACTGTGATCCGTATTGGAGGATTATCCAAAATATAGATATTCTACATTTTGGTTTTTCATTTTCTTAGGTGATCGTAAAAAGTACCAGAGAATGACCTTGTTTACATCAGAAGCAGAGTATAGAGCCATGGCTCAAGCTACAGTAGAGATAATTTGGTTAAGGTGGTTACTTGAAGATATAGGAGTGAAGTTGACTCGTGAAACGAAGTTGTATTGTGACAATCAAAGTGCTATTCATATAGCGAAAAAACTAGAATTTCATGAGTGAATGAACCACATTCAGATTGATTGTCATTTCACTAGAAGAACATACTTGGATGGTGTTATCTCCTTACTAGGGATGGCAGTGGGCCGGGATGGACTTACACTTTCCCCTGCCCCGTCCCCGATCTCTGTTAGTAAAATAACTAAAATACCTTTAGGGATGACATTGGACCAGAGAGAAATGGGGCCCTACCCCCCCTTGCCCTGTTTGGACCAGGAATTGAGGAGGAATTGAGGATGAAACGAGGATGGAGGTTAAAATCAAAACCCGTGCGGGATGGAGGCAGGGATGGACTTACACTTTCCCCCGCCCCGTCCCCGATCTCTGTTAGTAAAATAACTAAAATACCTTTAGGGATGACATTGGACCAGAGAGAAATGGGGCCCTACCCCCCCTTGCCCTGTTTGGACCAGGAATTGAGGATGAAACGAGGATGGAGGTTAAAATCAAAACCCGTGCGGGGATGAAGGCAGGGATGGAGGACAGAATTTTGAGATGGGGCGGGTGTGGAGACCTTGTCCCCTGCTTCTGCCCCGGTCCACTGCCATCCCTACTCCTTACCTATGTTGGTTCATCTCATCCCACAATGAAATTCTGTACTAAGATCTTATCTACCTCTCTCTTTAGGAAATTTCTCACCAAACTCAGGATGATTGCTTTCACATAATCTCAAGTTTGAGGTGGTCCAGGGGGACCGTTATAGTAGGAATGTGTTCATAATGTTGTATGTAATAGTAGAGTCAATGTTAGTCATGGTTATGATGGTCATTTTTGACCAGATTTGCATCCTTTAGTCATGTCCGTAGCTATTTATACTGCCAGGGGTATTTCAATCATGGAAATTATGTAATGGGTGTAGTCGACCCTTATATGTTGTAGTTTCTCATTTACTAAAGGAACTAATGAAACTTCTAGTTCCTCCTCCTGTCCATTGTTTTTGCCTCTTCTCTATGGATTCACCAGGAAACTGTTCTCATTTGCCACTATAATGAAGATAAGGTACTAATGAGCTAGAAATAATAGGTGCAAGTTCTGTCAACTCAATCTAACCACAAGGTGTGTTCAGCATGGTTTATTTGCTAAGGATCAAGCCTTGGATCATGCTTTTCTGATGTAAAAACATGATATTTTGAGTTATGAAAAATTTCCATTCACTGCCATTATCAACATTCACTTTATTATTTGCTGGATTTTGTAAATAAATTGCTTTACACATATTTTACCAACAAGCAGGTGCATATGGGTATTGGTCAGTATTTGCATCCTTTTTCTGTGCAACATGGTCATACAAATGAACATGCAGTTAGAGAAGGGCCCATGATGTTTGACACACTGAACTTTGGTCCTTCAGTTCTTAATTGCAAACCAGGGAAACCTGACCCTGGGAACTACTTCCTGGCCTTACTATCGGCATCTCCTCAACAGTTGCAATACGAAATGCAATGTTCTTTGGGTTCAAGGGCTTCTCTTACTGCTTGCACTCTGCCCACTCTTGAAAGCAGTGTAGCAGGTAAAGGATCTAGCTCTAACATTCAAGGTCCAAATGCCATGACATGGTTGCCACAGCCTCAAGGAAGTGAGTGCATCAGGAATGAAACAGAACCTGACTCAGTTGTTCCACTGAAAGATCTTCCTACTGTCTCCTGTGGCCGAGTCTCCCTTATGCATGATGCTACTCAATCAAGAAGTTCTTTTTTTCATGGCTTGGATTCATCCAAACAGGTACTCCATCATGCAGTGTTTAACAATGGATCAGGATGTAAAGAATCAGATATACGATGGTCTTCTGGTGCAAGTAGTGCATGTAGCAATTTTCAGCATACAAAAGAGATAATGAGTCGTGAGTTAGCAAAAATGTCATCAGAATCTCAATATTCTTTGCCAGTCTCAGCTTCTGCTTCTCTGAGAGGGTATCCTCGTGTGTTTTGCCTTGGTACAAGTGAGTGAACAGATTCCCATTGAATATCAGGATTTTTCCTTTCTAGAAAATGGTTCTTTTGTAAGAAATATAACTTGTCTCAATCTTTTTCACTTTTGAAATGTATGTGTGCAGCATTTTACCGAAAAATCTCTGACATTATGTAGGTTGGACTGTGACAGGCGGACTTCTGCTTCTCAGTGACACTGGTCATCTTGGAATTGTCTGCTCATGTCATAATCTCCACATGTCTGTGTCTAATTTTTGTGAGGTAGTGCATTTGCTGTTAGCGAGTTTAAGTCTTTGATAGATTGACTGTTTCCACTGCTTATTTCATAATATAGAAGATGCTGAAATGCCAATCATCTGCTTCAAATGTTCCATTATACAGCATTCAGGATCATGTGCTGCTGATCCAGGAGATTCTGTGCATATGGAGAGTGGTGAAACTCTTGGCCAGTGGTGCAAACATTATTTTCCTAAGCTTGGGGTATGATATATCTGTTCTTGTTTTATCTTCCATTTTAAAGCATTTGTTGTCTTATAAGTTCTACATATGTTTTTTGCTATGTGTATGTGCACAACAATAAGAATCAACACCGAGAGAGAAGGAATAGGGTTTGCAGTCAAGAGAACAAAGGGGATTGTACAGTTTCAGCAGCCATCCCATCTATTAAGAGTCCTTTATATAATAGGGTTACATGTAGTCTAAATGTACATTTACAAGAATGCCCTCATTGAACATATAATGATATAAACTTATCTAATATACATCCACAAAATTTTACAATAATGCCACAATAAAATGAAAGAAAATACTGCTAAGGAAATAATAAAATGTACCCTGGCAGTGCAGCAATGAAATGACCAAAATACTCCCTGCTGAGACTGAAAATCATGGAAAATATCCCTTGTGACCAGATTTAGTATGAAGCTATGTCACATGGGTGCGGGGATTCAGCACTTCCAAAAAACCCGGGTGCGGGGGTGCGGCAGGGGCAAAAATGTAAAAAAAAATAAAAATAAAAAATATATATATAAATATAAGGGGGGCCCATTTCATAGGGATTTTAAAAAAAAAACAAAACAAAAAAATGGACCAAAATGACCCTGGGTGCGGTCAACGCACCCAAGGTCAGGTTGACCGCACCCGCACCCGCGTCGAGTCGCATCGACGTGGGTGCGGCACCCTGCTAGCCGAGTCCCTGTGACATAGGTATGAAGCTTGCAGAATACCGGCGGACCTAGAAACATTATTCCTCACACCCCTGCTGAAATTGTGCATGTGGAAGAACCATGGACAATTTGTCTTTTAAAGCCAACGTCTGGAGGAAGTAAGGGGTTTCTTATGTATGCGATTTCTTGTTCACTACTGACAAAGCATGAACAAATTTCTTGATTTTCTACATTCTCACATATAAAATGTTGATCCAGCCAAATGTGTTCAGTCTTCTCATGATGAACAAGATTCATAGTAATGGAAATAACACCTCTATTGTCACAAAAGAACAATTGTATGAAGGCTGCTGCAACATGGTCAAAAGTTTATATGTCAAAGATATTTCTACTCTATGTTACATAGGTGCGGGTGCGGCGATGCGACACTTTAAAAAAACTTGGGTGCAGGGGTGCGTGAGGGTATATATATATATATAATTTTTAACACTAATGAAATAAAAAACAATTATCATAATATCATCAAATCAATTCATCATGCATGCAATAAATCAAATTAACAATCTACAATTCTATTCTTTATCATAAAAACTAACACCACAATTAAATCAATCTAAATATATTATGGAAACAATCAAACAAGTTAAGCAGAAAAGAAGTAAATTATACAAAATACTAATAAAAGAAGCAAACAATGCATAATTACATACCAAAAGTATATCCTAATCATTGTACATGACGATGAGGTAATGAATCATAATAATTTTCTGTTTCATCATCAAATGCATCATAAGAAAGAAGACTAGGCTCAGATAACTCCATGTTTGTAATGTTGAAATCATGCTCTCACTTTAAGTTACACTCTTCTGGATTTACATCCCAAAATTTGGATGATCCTTGTCTGCATTACAAACCCAATTTGGAAATGTTAAATACTTGCATATTTAAATGAAAAAACTAAGAAATAGTCAAATACCTAAGAGAGCAATTAGTGCCTGTATTCATCATTGGTTCGTGAAAGTAGTCGAATATTAGAATGAATATAAACTAAATCCTCTGCACATTTGCTAGTGAGTTTGTTTCTTTTCGTGTTATTGATTTGATAATATGTACTACAATTTTTTTACAACAAGATGAACTAGCAGGCTCGGATAGCAATCTCAATGTAAGATATTAGAAAAGAGGTATTTTTGATTCATATGTTGACCACCATATGATAGGATCTATATTCTCCTCGTCTCTCGCTATTAGCCTGTCCATATAATATCGAAGATAAAAATTTTTAAACTCTTGTGTGACTTGATTTAGAATGTGTTTCTTGATAAAGTCTTGCCATACACATATTTCTATGCCTTGATAGCTCTGGGTCTAAATTTGGAGGGACACGGCCGACCAACACTATCTTCCTGTCACTTCTTTGCACAATATTTAGGATTGAAAGAATGTGCCATGCAATGCAAATGAGTGTTGCTCTTATCCCATCTTCTCACTAAAATTGAATGAATATGATTAATTTTTTTTCAATAATCCAATGCAGGATTTTTTTTCTCATGCTTGAAAACTACAACTTGTATTTTTTTAATAATATTATCTCACATTTTATAAACTTTGTGAAGCATGGGCTCATCCTTCTCAACTTCTCTCAACATTTCTCAAATAGGTCGCGTAAATTAAAGGAAGTATACGACTCTATTTCAAAACTCATCATCAATAATGAATTTTCTAATTTCTTAAGCCTTGACAACATCATTAACCAAAACATTCTTCACTTAATCTTTTTTACCATCACAATGATGGATGCAAAGCGTGTTTCAACAACCTTCAATAATTTCTGATCAGAATGCCTATTAAATATAACATTAGCATGATGATGGTTGAAAACAAAATTCCCAATGCTTTTGACATTTTTTTTAATTCCTCAATCTATAAACATAAAGCATATGCTGGTGAATTTTTCTCTTCTTTAAGGATACAAATGCTTTTGAGGGCCCGATTCAAGTTGTGTGCTACACAGGGAGTTCAAAAAATATGAGGATACCCACTCTCAAAACTCAATGCTATACTTTTACAAACTGAAGCATTGTCTATGATGATTTGCACTACTTTCTGATCACCTATTTCTTTTATTATTTCTATAAACAACCCCTTCAAATACTCGTTATTTTCATATTGCTCGGATGCATCAATTGCTTTCAAGAATACTAGGTCACTAAGAGAAGAAGCAATGAAATTAATCAATGGGTGCCTTTGAATATCTGTCCACCCATCAGAAACAATAGAAATTCCATTTTGTTCCCATGAAAATTTCTTAATCTCCCGCAATCTCTCAACATTTGTCCTCTTTTCTATAAAAATTGTCGTTCGTAGTTTTTCTGAGCTTGGAGGTACATAGCCACTCAAGTTACAAATTGTCAGTGAAGTAACTAAATCCTTCCAATAAGGATTTTTAGTTGACATTAAATGAAAGTGAACTACACTAAAATTACCTCCTTACTTTTCTATCCATCTCCTCCCTTCCATATGTATTGAATGATGCTTGTATTGTTCTTCTTCCTCTACCTCCTACGTTTACTTTTTTTTGTTTTTTTGTATTCTTCTTGGTGGCTTAAAAAGGGCACACTAATTGCACAAGAATCACCCGTTGTCTTTCTTTTCTCATATTCATTCGCATTGCATCAACTATTTTGCATCCTGAAATGCCATGTTCTGATATATTCAACAAATGAGCCTTAACTTTTGTGTAAGACCTAACATAATCTCTCTCACAAAGCTTGCATCAAAATCTCTTATTTCCACCACCTCCTCCAGTTTTTTCAAGCTTATCCATATGTGCTCATAGTGGCCTCTCATCATCACATGTTGCAGCTAACAAACTTGAATCAACACTCCCACTATCACTATCAGCAACACTAGCACCCGAACTTAGATATGAGGATGAGGATGACGATGACTCGAGTCCTTTATCTTTACCCATCATTTTTGTCCTTAAAGCAAAAAAAATATTATATTAAAATAAAATTCATATCCGAAGGGCTGGGTTCGACTGCCCAGGGTGCTGGGAGCTGAACCTGGCTTAACAAGGCTGGGTTCAACCAAGTCGATCTTGACGGCTAGTCGGGCCAAGGCAAGGAGAACCGAGCTGGGCTCGGTGCTAGCTGAGCTCAGCTCGACTGTGCATGACAGAGCAGGCAAAGGGAGGGTTGGTAGGGTTGGGGTAAGGAGAAACGAGTTGGGCTCGGTGCTACCAAGCTCAGCTCAGCTATGCTTGACATAGCAAGCAAAGGGAGGGCTGATAGGGTCGAGGCAAAGAGAACCGAGCTCAGTTCGGTGCAAGCCAAGCTCAGCTCGGCTATGCCTGACAGAGCAGACAGAGGGAGGGCTGGCAGGGTCCGACCAAGTTGTCTCCACCTCGAGTTAGACTCAATGCACCCGCGCCAGCTCGGGGTGCTGGACCGAATCGGGATGCGCTCGGCCTTAGCCGGGCCCAGCTCAATTCGGCCTGACCCGAGACAACAACAACAACTAAAGGGGATAGGCTCTTGCTCTAATACCATATCTCAATATATTGGGTCCCAAAAAGGGCTTTACAAAAGCAAAACCAAAATTAAAGGGGATCACACCTATTTAAAATGTAATGAAGACATGGGGGGGGCTCCAATACATACGTTGGACCCCTCCAACCACACACGCGCGCCCGCCCGCCGAGCCGAGCCGGGTTCGGGTAATTGGCCCTTTAGGGCCATATCCATTCAAGACCAAAGTACCTTTTTACCCAAAGTTTTTGTGGATACGGGTTATGAGAAATGATAACGGGTCACGACTCCTCGGAGTCCATGCCCGTTATGGCTCTTCAGATTCCGTAACGGATCTTGACCTTTCGAAGTCCGTTAACGGGTCACGTCTCCTCTTTTTCTGTAACGGGTCCCTTCCATGTTTTGTAACAGTTAGAAATGTAACCGTTGGAGGGGGCTCCAACGTGTGTATTGAGGGCCCCCTCATGTCACATCAACCCAAAAAAAGAAAAAGAAGAAAAAGTAAAAAAGACATAAAAAAAGAATTTAGAAAAAGTACAATCATATTCTGAAGTGAGAATATGTGTAAAATACATGAGATTACATCAATACCCTTATTGGGTTTGAGATATATATATTTATATATATATAACATAGATAGATACATATATATATATATATATATGTATCTTTCTATTATATATATATATATATATATATATATATATATATATATATATATATATATATATATATATATATATATATATATATATAAGAGACTACATTTTAACACTCTCCCTCAAACTTAGGGTGTCAGAACCAAAAGTTTGCCAAGAAGGAAGTTAAATCTTGGAGAGCACAACGCCTTGGTGAATAAGTCTGCTAGTTGATATTCTGATGTAACGTAAGGAAGGTCAATGGTTCCTCTTAAATATTCTTCACGAACATAGTGGCAGTCCATCTCGATATGCTTCATGCGCTTATGAAATGTGTAATTTTTGGCAATATAGATTGCACTTTTATTATTACAACATAATTTTGTGGGCCTTAAGACTTGAATATTCATATCTTTCAACAACATGCAAATCCAAACAATCTCCATGGTGGTAGATGCCATGACTCTATATTCAGCTTCGGTAGAGGAAAGCAATACTGTGCAAAGCCAGAGAGAGAGAGAGAGAGAGAGAGAGAGAGAGAGAGAGAGAGAGAGAGAGAGAGAGAGATCTTCTTATTTAGGCCTAAGCTCCTGTTTAAATAGAGATTAACCACAAAGAAAAAATTACAGTTAGGTCCCTTAATATTTCTAAAATATCAGACGCACCCTTAAGCATGGATAAAACATTACTCAGTCGACTTATCTCAATACTCTCCCTCAAGATGGAGCATGGATATCAATCATGCTCAGCTTGCCACAACATTTTGAGAAACTAGGTCTTGCAAGACGCTTTGTAAAAATATCTGCAACTTGATCCTCAGAGATTACATCCTTGGTAGAGATATGCCCAACTTGAACCATATCTCGTATGTAGTGACAATCAACTTCAATATGTTTTGCCCTCATGAAATACCAGATTATTAACTATATATGTACCTGCCTTGTTATCACACATCATTACCATAGGAGATAAACCCTTCACTTGAAGATAAGTCAGAACTGTTCGAACCCACATTAATTCAGCTGCGGTTTGGGCCATAGCTCTATATTCTGATTCCGCACTTGACCTAGCAACAACAACTTGCTTCTTGCTTCTACAAGAGATTAAGTTACCTCCCACAAATACACAGAATCCCGAGGTAGATTTTCTATCCTCTACAGACCCAACATAATCAGCATCAAAATATGCAACTACCTCCAGAGTGTCTCCTTTCTTGAATAACAACTTTCCAGGAGAGGATTTTAAGTACCTAAGTATCATCATTATAGCGTTCCAATGTACCTCAGTCGCTTTGTCCATGAATTGGCTAACCTTACTTACAACCAGAGCAATATCAGGTCTAGTCACTGTCACATATAGTAACTTTCCTACCAATGAGCGATAGCGTTTGCAATCAACAGGTTTTGACCCCTTATCAAACAAATGAACTTTGTTGTCCATGGGAATATTTGCAGGTTTAGCTCCCAACATTCCTGTCTCTTTTAGTAAATCAAGAACATACTTCCGTTGTGACAAAACCACACCCTCACTGCCTCTGGCTACTTCTATTCCCAGAAAATATTTGAGGGAACCAAGGTCTTTTGTGACAAAATGTTTTCAAGATGAGCCTTTGTAGCAACAATATCATTCATTTTATCTCCCGTAAGTGTAACGCCTCGAAATTTTAACCCAGATTTTTTAGGATTTTTTTGACAGTGGAAACAAATAAAAATTCCAAGGTTAAGCATTCCGGAACGATACAGGAAGGTAAAAGCAAATCACACCATTTATTTTTATTTCAGTAATAATAGAATCAAACATCAGAGTTTCCACATTATGAGTCTCAAAACAAAGATTCCAATCTGAAAGAAAGTAGGACCGTCAGGGAACAAGTAGATCAAGTCTTGGTCAACGCCTCATCCCGCGTCGCTCATAGCTTTACTCTTCACCTGAAATTTGTAAATTAAAGGAATTAGACTACAACTGTCTAAGTAGGAAATCTATAACTTTTAATGCAGGTATATCATGAATCTATTATGTGATGTGTGTGTCCTGTGTGATTTTTAGCATATACATAAGCAAGTAAGCAGATTATGCAACGATAGCAATAGTCATGTACATGAGCAAGTAAGCAGTTATGCAACAATAGCAATAGTCATGTACATGAGCAAATAAGCAGTTATACAACAACAACAATAATGTAGCCAGTAAGACATTCAACAAATAAGGCATATTCTTCAACAACAATAACAATAACATGCATAACATTCATGTAACCATCACATTATGAATTCAATTATATCATATCTACATATTTCAGGATTTCGTTTCATCACAAGCTCAAAATATAAAACATGTTGAAAGATTATGAAATTGTCTCTCTAATAACTCCACTTACTGTGATACCTAACTGTTCTAAATAGTGTTTATATTATCTTATCCCGCGGGTACACACGGGCCGAGACAATCATCACAGAAGAGAACGTTCGGGGGTATATTATTCAAGATTGTTTTATTAACCCGAACATTCTAACTGAGACTGAAATCCCAAGGGAGCGGCCAGTGATCGAGAGAACCTCCCGAAGGCCAAAACCAAAACATGATGCATCCCTAACTTCTTCAGAAGAACAAAGAGCTACCACCTAGGACATATTGGTAGTCCGGGTCCCCCAACTTTGAGGACTGGGGACCAACGAGTCATTTTCGCTCGAAACAATTAAACACGTCCCCGGAGTTTTGTACCACCTACCCTCTCCAAGGTAAGCCCGAATCTAAGTGGGTTAATCTTTTCATTTAATTATTTTCCCGAAGTATAGGGGTGTTTCCCCATCTACCTCCTACTACCATAGTAGTAAGTTTCCAACCTTAGTCATTTTGCCAAGGTACACATACATCCATTTTGTTTTCATATTCATTGCACAACCGACTCAGAGTGCTCCGGTGCCTTTAAACCAGTCAAGCACAAAAGTTAATATTTATGTGGGTATTAACCTTTTAAACTCGAGTGCCACAGTGAAACCTTTAAGTACCAGGCTTGGTGATTCACGTGCCAGCATTAAACCATAACAATTACACATAAGAGAAAATGATCCTTATTCATCTATCACTACCATGGTTTACTTAAACTAAAAGAGTGGTCAAAACTTTCTTTGTCACGAACCATCATTAACTTAGCTCTGTCCTTTATAAGCATCAATGAAGATATAAAATTTAGTAAAATGATAATTGCCACATTCACAAACCCACTATTGATAATTCATTAATGCTAGATTGAAGTTTCATGCATACTGTTTACAAAATGTTAAAGGCGAAGCAGGCATCTCATAACTATCTTGAAATGTTTACAATTTGTTGAAACTAACATACGCTGTCTTTATATACCACATGCAAAAACATAGCATTTTGATGTGTCACAATATAGGCACATCTAGTACGTTCTGTAAGGTCCATGGCTCATTAAAGCAGTTGGGTATATCCCACCATGTAAGCTCCAACATTGGTAGTTTTCTACTTTCAGGATTCAGAGTACTATGTTTATTGATTTAGTTGTATATTTCAACATTTTCAGTCAAATTTGAGAAGCCTTTGACCTATACATGCATACTTTTGCTGATATACATATATTCTAGCTTAATTGTTTGAGTCTATGAATCTGTGCATAAATTTTCAGTCTAGAGATCTCATTAAAAACATGAATCTTAAGCATGTTAGAGTGAAACCTCACTTCAACAAACAGACCTAAAGAAACATTCCCGCTCTGTGTTTTCCTTGGCAACTGAGAAGGAATAAGCCATAGCATAATGAAAGAAAATCATGATTTCAAGAAAGTCGACAAACAAAATTTCTGTTTTGCATCAATATACTACCTTTTGACCACAGGGTGCTGCTACAACCACGAAAGTAATAATACTAACTAATTCAACAAAATTCGATGTTCCTACAGGAAAATCGACATCCAATAGAAATTTCATTTTATGATAAACAATATGATGGTTGATGGAGATACTAAGACCCAATATTCCACATTTTAACCAATGTTATAAGTATGTCTGATTACACTTATTGGATCCAAAGAGCTTGCAACTTGAGAGAATTTTATCAGCACAACATACATTCATGTAAACCTACTAAGTCGGATCACCCACGCATGCCCAACATAATTTTTTTCCTTTTTAACCGAAACGAACCCTATAGCAGGAATCGAAAAATCTCACTCCATTTTACAGAAATGTGAAACACAATAGTCCCCTTTACCATAACAATCCGAAACCCCCAAATCGTAGATTTGGGGTTTTCGGTTTGGGGTTGACAGAAAACCCCAATTTGGGGATTTCCCCCCCTTTTCTCGCGATTAGGGTGTCTCGACAACCCTCATCTCATGCTCGACCCATAGCATACCTAAAAAGAAACAGAAATCCTACCATTTTCCGGCGAAGAGGTTGCGGCAACCACGAGGGAAGGTCGGCCTTGACAGCACCACCAGTAGAGGAGAGGTCGGCATCTCCTGGCAAGGTCTTTGAGCTGCAGGCCGAAGCTTGGAGATCGATCCGAAGGGTAGAGAGGAGTCGAGGGGGAGGTGAAGACCGAGCGGGATAGGTACAGAGAGAAACGAGATAGCGCGAGTGGGAGGAAGAGGGGTTCGGGGGTCCCCATTTGTAGGAGGGTGGCCTCCCGAAAAGGGAGGAAACCTCCCCGGCGGCTGCACTGTGCTCCCCCACCCCAGCAGTGTTGTGGACCCTAGGTTCTTATCGGGCAGCCCTCTTATAGGGCCTACCCTGTTACTTGCACTTTTTTTTTTCGTTTCATGGGGCGCGGCTCGGGTCCAAACCCGAAACCCACAACTGTGCTCATAACAGCCTGTTCGAGGGGTTGGCTGATCCATGTAAGCCAGACCATCAAGCATGCATATATCAGCCTGCACAACATGCTAGCTGCATATATACATCAATAAAACTGAACCAATAATAATATGCAGATGCATGAGCGTGTACTTTAAAACATGGCACTGAACCAGATCTGTCATGTTTGAGAAATCGGCAGATTTTGCCAGAACATGCGACTGCAGTTTGGCAGATCTGATCCGAAACAACACATCCTTGCTGTTCTTGAGATCTGATCCGAAACAGCACATGCATGTTGTTGGACAGATTTGAAAATAGACATTCGGGTATATGAATATGTGAGTCAGCAAATTCTGAAATAAAAAAATATTTTCAGAACATGAATAAGTGAAACAAACAAATCTAGCACATCAAAACATGATCAGCTGTATGCATGTGAGCTCGATCAACTAAATACAATTAGATTTTTCGAATGTGAATATAACTCCACAATTCTGATTTGACAGGAAAATTTCATAGTATACCTATAGGTCCAGCTTTAAGAAATCAACTATTCTGAAATTTAGTTATATACATATTCATATATGTATATATATTCAACTTGCATGAGCAACAAAGCTCCACGCCCCTTAATATATATATATATATATATATATATATATATATATATATATATATATATATATATATATATATATATATATTCGTTAAGCCAAAATCGACAAAAACTGAATATCTCTCTCTCTCTCTATACTCTGTATGCATAAGCAGGAAAACATCATGCACATGTATTACATGCATATACGGTTCCAAAACAAGAAAATTGACATATATAGAATCAAATCGTATATATTTCCAGGATTTGATACTCTAGGAAAATCAACAATCTCAAGAAATAAACATATATATATATATAATTGTTACTTTATATATATATATATATATATATTCTTTTGAACCAGATTTCCCTTTTTCATCTAAAACTTATAAATAAAATCAGATTTATACCTATTTCTTCCTGTAAGAACCTAGAGAGAAATCCGTACCTTGATCGAAGTGCGGAAAAGATTGAAAAATCGATGGATATTTTAATTTTTTTTTGTTTTTCTTCTTTTTCTCCTTCCTTCCTTTCTTTTCTCTTTTTCTTTCTTTTTTTCTTTCTCTCTCCTCACACGATTTTTGGGGTTCTTTCTTTTTTTTCTCTAATTCACTCTCTCTCTCTCTCTAGAACACGAGTTTTAGAGAGAGAGAGACTAACCCTTATATAATATTTGTTTAATATTTTATTTTATTTATTTTAATTATATTTAATCTAGAAGGGGGGTGACGTCCCCTCTAGATGACCTTATCTAGGTAGAGTCTCTTGTATAACTCTACACTACCTTCTAGATAATATTTTTTTTAAATTAATTATTTTATTAAATATTTTATTTAATATTCGTGAGAATATTTCATAGGGTTTTCCCCTCCGTCTGGAAGACCTCTTTATAACTTAAAGTTGATTTTAAAGTTTTAAATTGGCCATAGATGGATTTTGGATCAAGATTTGGATTCAAGATCCAAATCCATATCCAAATTCTACATGAACCAGATCTTAGTCAGTATGGATCCTAGACTGGGTCTAGATCCATATTAACTTATATCAAGTGGAGCATATCCAGTCCGATTCAATCCAGAATAAGTAAAAAATAGAGGCGGGTCACTTTTGAAAGATGTGATTTTCGGGCCAATCGTAATTCAATTTTGGAAAAATAGGCCGCCAACGTGATCAATATTCCGAGGCGCATCTAACGATGTACATATTTGATTTTCGCATCCGAATTTCGCTTGAATTTAACCTGAATTTTGTTTGATTTTTGCTCTAATTTAAAGGTTAAAAATAAAAATTTCTCAAGTTATAATTAGCTCAACTAGGTCTTTTTAGTGGGCTTAGCCAGCTGACGCCACCTTTAAAATGATATATTTTCCATGATTTTATCAATTTAATTAAATGTATAATGTAAAAATTATATTTTTTGAATTTAAAAATCATGAAAAGATACTCGATATTACAATGGCTAGAATTTGTCAACCTAGGTTGACTAAGATGAACTAAAGTCTTAGTCAACTTAGGTTGACTTAGATATAATATATATATATATATATATATATATAAATATAAATAATATATAAAGATTTGAGAAATGGAAACCTACCATATGGAAAACATACCAACCCTACCCACTAAGAATTTTTTCGGTGTTTTTTTCGAAATTCTGACCTTACAGATGTGTTCAACATGATTGATTTACTAGAAATTGACACTTGGATCATGCATTTTGGATGGAAAAAATGGTAAAGCTTAAAAATTTATGAAAATTGTAGACCGAAAATACACCAAAAATTTACGGTCCCAAACCATATGGTACCATCTGTTAGGGATGCAGTCGGGTAGCTTCCCACCACCCATGAAGATGTATATTATATATATACATAGAAAAATACATCCATCTTAACAGCCTCCCTCAAACTTGCGGTGACTCACTGTAAGTTTGCAATTGCAGTAAGGACCCCATTACATAAAATATCTTCATCAAGTTCTTCCATTTGATGCTTCTTTAAAGGGTGCTCTTGTTCTTCAATCATATGCTCCATTATACAAAGGATCTTTTGGATCTTTAATACTATTAATTCTTGAAAACCTGTAAATAAAGCTAACAAAACATCCCAACTATTACATTATCTATCATATGAAGATTTCAAAAGATAACTGTATTAATTATATATTATGAAGAGAGGATGGCCATGCACACTAAAAATACAATTTATAGAAAAATATTTAATAATCTAATTTAACAATTTTCAAAATTATGTAAGGTAGGAAAGAAATATTTAATTTTTCAAAACACAGTAGTCATTGCCTAGGTTGCCTAGGCTAGAATTAGTCAACCTAGGTTGACTAAAGTCTTCGTCAACCTAGGTTGACTAGGATACATGATATATATACATACTATATATACTATATATGAAGATATATACTATATATATACATAGAAAAGTGTGTCCATCTTAACAATGGGGGAGTGGCCCATACCTGCTGCCTCCTCATCCTTCTCCTCTATGTTGTTCTTCATCTTCCTTGCGGGGCGAGAGAGTCGGTACCCCTTCCCACCCTTTTTCTCTTAATGAAATTAAAAATTTTATGGAGGCCCCTACCAATCTTCATATTCTTAAAAGAATTCCTTTTTCACTCCTTTTTGTATTCAAAATATCATCTTCTTCCTCTCTTTTATTTAAAAATAACTAATATGGATGCTGACCCAATCCAGATCCATAAAACCAAACTCTAAGAGAGAGAGAGAGAGAGAGAGAGAGAGAGAGAGAGAGAGAGAGAGAGAGAGAGAGAGAGAGAGTGTCTCCCCCCCCTCTCTCTCTATATATATATATATCCCCATATCTGCATTTTAAGAAATCCAGTATCATACCCACTCAAGTACCTATGTGACATAGCTTGATAGGCTCTTGCTCTAATACCATATCTCAGAATCTACACCGGGAGATACTAGGAAGAAGGAATAAAGTTTGCAACCGTGAAAACAAAAGGGAATTGTGTAGTTACAGCAGCCGCCCCATCTATTAAGAGTCTTTATAATAGTGTTACATGTAAGCTACATGTACATTTACAAGAATGCCATCGTTGAACGTAGATATTAATCTAATGTACACATACAAATTTTACATGTTTGCCACAATGAATGAGAAGCAAATACTACTGAGATGACACAAATGTATCCTGACTGTCTTGGAACTAGATGACTAAAATAGCCTTGCAAAGATTAAAAAATGCAGAAATGCCCCTCTGAGCAGATCAACTCTGAAGCATTCATAATACCAGTGCCCAGAAATATTTTTTCACACAAACATGCAAGTACATGCATACATATATATTAATTTCTTAGAGACAATCACAAATATTTGTATCACATTTATGTCAACCAGAGGTTTTGCTTGGAAAATGTAAGGCATCTTTTTTTGTAAAAATCCTCATGTTTACAAATAAATAAATCTTTTTTTGTTGACGATTATCAATTTTCCTTCTTTCATTTTTTTTCTCTTTCCCTCTTCCCTCTATCCCGTCACTTCTCGTTCATCGTTTTTTTTTCTCTTATGTTTCTTCCTTTCTCTTTTTAAATTTCTTGTTCCTGTCTTCTCTTCATTCATTCTTCTCTTCTTCTTTTATTCTTCCTTCGTGCATGAGAGAGAGAGAGAGGTTCCTCTTAGGTGAAGGGTGGTACCTATGGATTATATTTATGCTAGAAAACCCTTAAGGGTAGTTATAAACAATCTGTGATATTCTTACAGATTATAATATATGATACCTAAGTGGTTTCCAAGAGAATACAAAAGAAATAAAATTGCAATTATATCATACTTGGCCTAAATGAGAAAAATGCACCTCATGTCTCAAGTAATTCATATTGATGATGGGCACGCTACAACATGTGTGTGCATCAGTGCACACATTTATTTGCAAGTGTGCAACAAGTATCTTATTTTTTGTCTGGTACTACATCTGATTTAAGTGTGCGTGCGGCATGACAGAATGATGTTTCTCCTAATCTTCAACAAGTATCTTATGTTGTGCCCGACACTACATGTCTGATTCGGGCATTATAGTGATTGGGAGTTCTTCGACATAAAAGCACTCAAAATTTTATATGGCAAAAATGCGTTTACTTTTCACATATGAAAGTGGATACCTGTGAAAGTGAATCACGGTATTTGGATTTCAACAAATTTCTCCGCATGTGCTTTCCTCGATGGAGAAGTGCAATCTACTTTGTTTTTAACATCATACGAAACATATGTCTGTAAAAATATAAAAATGGTTGTTCAGATTTACTCTAGCCAACCTGATACCTATTTGATACTTATCGGTTTTGAGACTATGAAAGTTGATTCTGAGGTATACCTCTAGTGTTCCACTATTTATGTCACTTAAGACTCCCTTGGGTGTTTCTAAACTAGACTTGCAATCTGACCATCGTTGTGCTATAGTCCAAGATTCGACTGTGGTCCTGCCTAAGCTAGATCACTTAGGAGTCAAACTGGACCCAGTTAAAGGCACCTTAACAATAAATATTGGGCCAGACTTGATTAAGCCTGATTCAAGTCTGTCTCATTCATGGTCATAAAGAATATAAGGAAGTTTTGACTAGGATGCTGAGTTTCTATGATGAGTATAATCCTTTTTGGTTTCAGTACTTGATGATGCTTGTACAGCTTAATATTACAGATAATTGTTGATGCTTGTGCAGTTGCTCTCCTGGAGTTAAAAGTTAGAAGTCATTTATGAGTTTTTTAAACAAACGTAATGCATTACATGTTTAATCTATACTAGATCAAAGTGTTGGATGACAGCAGCAGATGGGATTTGCCTGATCGAAACATTTGCAACTCTGGATCATCAGAAGTAAAGGCCCCATATATGCAGAATTTTGGAAAGAACTCTTGTCTGAGACAAGATGTTGACATATTTGGTCGAAAAGGGAGGTCTGGCCAACCATGTAGCGAGTTCATTTCAGCCACCAATCCTTTTGCAGAACAGGTTATCTTTGAAAATGTTGCTGATTGCTTTGGCCGTGATCCACAACAGAGGAATGCTTATGGGGAACATGATGTGACGAAGAATTTTGGTATTTCACATGCTGCCATTCCTACCTTTATGAACAATCGAAACATACTAGCATTTGGAGATAGTCATCCAGAACCTTCAAAGAATGCTTTTAGAAAAGAACCATGGGAAGATCGATGTCAATCCACTGCTGAATATGTTGATATTACCAATAAAAGTGGCAGCACATGTGGTACCAACCATTTTGTGGAGAACGTGAAGTCTTTTAATAATGATTCTGCGAGAAACAGATTTGTTTGTTCTGCACAAGCTTTATTTCTCCGTCCAGATGCATTTTCATCAAATTTTGAGCTGAGGCTTGGGCAGCCATCTGAGCAGGCACATGCTTGTGGCAGTTCTGCTGTATCTGTAAAGTCCCAAATGTTGGATGTTTTAGCTGATCCCAAGAAGGTCCTATTGTATGACCAGTTGAAACCAAGAGGTAACTGACTCAAATAAACTGCTACTGCAGTTTATAATATGGCTATGCTTTACATGAATCAACATGAACTGCTTGTTTATTGTTGCTTGTAGTTACTTGTGCAAAACTAGCTGAAAATTTTCTTCTCCTGAATTACTTGATTCAGCTATTAATACCAGGTTAACTGCAGAGTTTCAACAGTCCCTGCTATGCTCTCGACCAGAATCCTTAACCAACAAAGAAACAGCTAAAGAAAGTGAGATATATCACATGAAACATGGATTCAGAAGCATAAATGCTAACATGCATCGTATGAATGACCAGCTAGGAGAAAATGCTGTTAGGAGCTCATTGATGTCGACATTATATTCCCCAATAGCATGCTCTGGGTCTCATGAAGATAATGTACTTTCAGAGGATACCAATAAGCTTGTCAGTAGTACTGAGCAATTAATGGCCGGCCTACTTGGTGCTGATTCTCAGGTTGATAAATGTGACCTTGATGATTGTCGAAAATGTAAAATTGTGAGTGCAGATCCTTTCAATCATATTGCTATTGGCAAAAGTTCAGTTATGGGGACTTACACTTCAAACACCTTGCCAAACTTCTCTTTACATGCTAAACCATTGACAGAAGCTAGATTTTATGGAGTTACTGGTGGGAATTATGCTCACATTGCCTCAAAATGTCATGTGAGGCAGTCATCTTGCATGACTGATTCTTCATATTCTGCATATGATGCTAGAAGCTCTGGTCAGGTAGGATTGAGTCCTGCTGCTGGTAGTCATGATCTTTCTGCCACATCTAGTTCTGCTTTTCTGTCATTACCATCTCCAGTTGACTTAGCTTCTAAAAATCCAACATATTTGTCCAACTTTAAATCAACTCTGCAAAAGGGAAAGTACATTAATTCAGGCCAGCATAAGTTTGATGAGAATCCGAGAGTATTTGCTTTGAGGAATGTGGTTGGTATGCCTATGCATGATCATGAAATCACAAGCCTTGATTTATCTCAAAATGATGGCCGGCTATATTGTTATACAACTATGCAAATGCAGAGAAAGGAAGACAAAGAGGATAACATCAGGCCTAAACTAAATCAAGGATCCTTTCTGGCTGGTAAACGGGATATTCCTGAAGTTTCTGTAAGATCACTGCATACTTGCAGTAGCCATTGCTCAGGGGCTGGCTGCCCAAAGTCATGTTGCCTGGCAGGTATATTACTTCTGAACAAATTCCACTACAATCTTCAACTCAAGAATGGCACTTTTATAGCTATTTAACTTCGTTTGTTGCTTGCTGGTAATTTTTCTTTTACAGGTGCGACAAATGAATGGAATTTCATTATGCCCCAGGAGATTGCATTTCATTCTAAAGAAATGGATGCATCATCTCGACCTTGTTGCTGCAATCATGGTCACTATGAGCAAGCTCATCTCAGGTGATTCAAGTGGACATAGGTTTATTTGTTCTACATATCCTTCATGTGTTTTGGTAAAGATCATGGCATATGGGCGTGCATGGATTATCATGTCCCTTCATATATATATAATTCATTGTCTAAACTAGCTGTTAATATTGTTATCTACTTTATAACAGAGTTACCGGAAGCGCCTAGGTAAGTGGGGAAGCGCGCTTCGGAAGAGCGAAACGTCGCGCTTCTGAAACGCGCGGGGAAGCGCCATTTTTTAATGGAAAGCACACTTCCCTTTTATGGGAAACACGCTTCCCTTTAATGGGAAACACACTTCCCTTTTATGGGAAGCGCACTTCCCATCACGCTTCCCCGTGCTTCCTCCTCGCTTCCCCCATTTTTTTCAATTTTTTTTGTATTTTTGTATTTATTTTTAATTTTTTTCGCTACCCCTCACTTCCGAGACGATTCCCGATTCGCTCCTAAGTGGTCCCACGCTTCCCGCTTCCTAAATTTTTGAAAGTGCCTCGCTTCCCGCTCCCGCTTCCCGTATCGCTTCCCTCTCCCGCTTCCTCAACTGACAACCATGCTTTATACTTTTATTTACATGCAGTCAAGGATCTTATTTTAGGTGCTTTGTTGAAGAAGCGGATGTAATTCATTTTAATGCTCCTTGGAAGTTGTGCCTGTAAACTATCACATTGACCTTGGCACGGGGACAGGACATTGCACAGACATATCTACTATGATATGGGATTTGTAAAAGCAGGACAAAAGGGACATGGTTTACATTGTATGTATGTGTATGTGCATGCATACATGTGTATTCCGTACATCCAGAATTTTTATTCTAAGCCTAAGGGCACAAATATAATCTTAAGTGCATATTCTTGAACAACCACCCATTGTGGTCAATAAAAACTAAACAAAAATCTAAATTAAAGATCAAAATATAATGTAATCAATGACAAACTTAAAGGAAAAAAAGCTACAAAGTAAATGATCTATATCATAAAAAGAAACAGATGAAGATAGGGATAATACTGGCCACATCCAACACAGATTTGGCTGTGTCCATGAGATGTCATACTGTGTCCGATATTGTCATACATGCTAATGTAACATAGTTGGAAGTGCTGCTGCTGTGTGGAATGATATGCTTTGGATGGTCTTGCAGAATGCGGTTTGAGGATGTGAAAATAATCCTTAAGAATGCCAAGAGCCCTGTAGAAACAATTGCTTTGATTCATATGACAAATAATGAAAGCCATTGGTGTAAGTGTGCAGCCAACAAATACAGGTTGTGATCAGAAACAAGTTACAGACTCCAGTGACTTAGTACCATGATAAATAGATTTAAAGGGATGTGAATATGCAACGAATATCCTCGAATTCTGTTACTGCTGCTAACTATCAACATGGGTGGATGTGTCCACTATTCTCTTGGTGCTCAAGTAGATAAGATGGTAAGCATGCCTTATTCAATCAAATTAGTGGTTTTCAGGTATTGTCCATAGGGCATTTTCTGGTTCTTGGGTTCAGTTTAACATGAAAATCAGTCTAAACATGCATTTTAGAAATGGCTGTGTGAAACTATGTGTGAGTGTGTGTCTATATATATGCATGTATGCATGTATATATCTACACATATCACAAACTTCTTTTCTTTTTAATGGTTCCTTTGATTTTCTCTCTCTCTCTCTCTCTCATTTGCCCACCTTACATGCAGCCTCCCTTCTCCAAATGTGTACCTCTCTCTCTCTCACCCACCGGTCCTTGCAGATACACATTTCAAGTGGATTTGGGTCAGATCTTTACCCTGTTCAAACTAATCAGAAATTTGAACATACACGTTTTTTTTATGAGGATCAAGTATGAAAGTTTGAATTGGAATAGCATAATCCATGGCCGATAGTTTGCTTTTCCTTTTCTTTCTGTTGCAATGCATAGGTTCTATGTGTGTGCGCACACAGGCACCCTTACTAGGATATTTTCACCCCTCTCCTCTTTTCTATTCGAGATTTATGGTGATAGAACACATCTACCTGTTCAATCAAGCAAATGAAATCTACAACTATGATTTTGAAAGTAATAAGCGACCTAACAAACATGATTCTCTCTCTCTCTCACGCATATATATAGAGTGATCGTAGCATGCAAAATGGGTTGAAATAGGTTTTTGCCGCTTGTATAGCATAATAGCAATTATGACCCCATAGATATGTTTGAAATAGGACTGTCCAAGAGCCGATCCCTAGGAAATCAATCACGTAGATCACATTATATGGTCAAAATTAAACTTTTTTTTTGCATGTTTCATATATATATATAGTGTTCTCCCTGGAGCACTTATATATACCTATTAAAAGCCATTATTTTTCGTAATTTTTTAGTTTTTTGCTTATCTTATCTTATAAATGTGACCATATATTTTCTTAGTTTTAAACAGTCACCGATATCGACGTTATTTTGAAAATATCGCTAGAAATATTGATATTTAAGGTAGCCGATATTAAAGGTAATATCTAACGATATTTTCAAAATACCGTTAGAAAACAAAATACTGTGATATTATCGCAATATTTTTGGGAAAAAACTCTTTTTTTATTTTAAGTTTTCATTTCCTATTTTTTGTTTCTTTTATATTTTAAAAACTTTAAAACATATTTCTTTATATTTTTGGAAGAAAAATAAACTTATTATTTTCTTAGCTTTTTGTTATTTATATTTTTTTCAATTTTTTACACTCCTGAGATATTCTTGAGATTTATTAACTTTTTGAAAATCTCTTCGAAAAATACCCTCGCCGAGAAATTACCTTTAACGATACAAGTGACTATGGTTAAAAACAAGTTTTAGATAATGTGATCGACACATGCATGTAGGTTTTTTTATGATTTTGAAAGACCAATGGCTCTCTCATGGGCTTAAAAGTGAAGGCTCCCGCAATGTCTCCTCGGTAGATCTTAACGCCGAGAGTAGGCCTTTCGAGCGCACAAGCAAGCTCTTAACACACACGCAGGAGCAGAAGCAAAAGTATGCGCATGCACAGACACAAACACAGAGAGAGCAAGGAGATATGAAGACATAAATTTCTTCATATCAATTGTAAGCAAGTACAAAGAGAGAGAGAGAGATAGTGAGAGGGGGGAAAGGGGCCCATTATTGAAGTATATGGGGCTTCTTAGTTCAAAGGCCACTGTAGATGCAAAAAGTGAAAAACATGGTGGTTAGAAATACGCTCCCTCGTCTAAGTTGGCGCCGTCCTCGGTGCCAATCGTTCATGGTAATCCTCCACAAGTTAACGATGATGCAACATGTAAGATGCTTTCTTCCACGTGACTTCACTCTCTAGTAAACCTTTCCATCGCAGCATATACTTCTTCACCTCGCCGATGTAGTTGTTGGAGTGGTTAAGGATGACTTTTGGTTCTCTGCTTGGGATGCTGACTGTTGATAGAGTGCGCTGCAGAATGGGAGCATGCTGAGGTATGCTCCATTGAGGATCTCCTTCATCTTTATGTAATGGCTTCAGGTTGGACACGTGGAAGACTGGATGCACTTGAAATTTTGATGGTAAGTCCAGCCTGTACGCCAAGTTCCCAATGCGCTTAGTGATGAAGGGACCATCATATTTGCGAATGAGGCCTCGATGGTGACCTTGAAAAATAGTTGTGCACTCGGGGAAGAGCTTCACCAACACTTTATCTTGAATGCGAAACGCTGGTGGCCGACACTTCTCGTCCACCCATTTCTTCAAGCACTTTGTCACTTTGTTCAAGTACGCCTTTGCTAACTTTGTTTGATCTTACTGATATGCATTAGGCACTTTTCCCTGTCATCAAGCGACAAGAAAGTGTAGAGTCTGCGGTTGTTGTCCTTTTGCAACTTCAAATGGACTATGGCCAGATGATTCGCTCTTCTGGAGTTTGTAGCAGAATTGGGTGACATCAAGTAAATCTACCTAATCTCTTTGGTTGGTACTAACAAAGTGCTGAAGATACTCCTCTATCATGCCATTGATCCTCTCTGTCTGTCCATCGGTTTGAGGATGAAAACTTGTGCTGAAATGCAAGTCTGTCCCCATCAAGCGAAATACTTCTCGTCAAAACTTTCCAATGAACCGTGCGTCTCAATCACTCACAATGCTCTCTGGGATTATCTAATACTTAATCACGTGCTGCATAAACAACTTTGCATTGTCGATGACTGAGCAGGTGGCGGGGGCAGGTACAAAGATAACACACTTCAAAAACCTATCCACGACCACAAAAATGGAGTTGTAACCTTGGGTTTTTGGTAAGCTGATGATGAAGTCCATGATGATGCACTCCCACAGACGGCTTGGTAGCGGTAGTGGCTCCAACAATCCTCCTGGCTTCTAGTTAACAGGTTTATCTTGTTAACATATCAAGCAAGTCCGCACGTAAGCGTCCACGTGGTTACACATTTACTGCTAGTAGAACACATGTTCCAACAATGCCAAACTCCTCTGTTGTCTTGGATGATTGACCCAACTTGTGTCATGACACTCATGCAACAAGCGCCTTAGCAGAGTATTTTGTCGCGGGATATACAAACGATCTCCTACAATGTAGAGCAAATTGTCCTCTAGCTAGAATCTCTGTGTTTTTCCTTCATTCACCAGCGTGATCAACTGTTGGGCTATAAGATCGTTCTTCGGTGCTTCTCGAACTTACTTGAAAAGATTGCTCGTCGGATGACTAGTATTGCCGCCTTACATGAGCAGTGCTACAAGTTTTGCCTTTCAACTCAAGGTGTCAATAACATTGGTCCGCCTTTTAACTCAGGGCATCAACAACAACATTGACTCGACTTGTACTTAAGGACCATGTCAAATTCCGCTAGAAAATCTTGCTGGCGGTCTTGTCTTGGACTTAGCTTTTTCTGAGTCTGAAAGTAACTCGTCGTAACGTTGTCAGTTCGCACAACAAATTGTGACCCCAGAAGGTAATGTCTTCATGTGCGGAGACAATGCACGATCGCTAACATTTCACAATAATGCACAGTGTAATGTTACTCGACGTCATTCAACTTGCGACTCTAAAATGCTACAGGATGACCTCCTTGAAGTAACACTGTAAAAACCGTAAGTTTTTGCCGTTAATTTGTTTTTTTTTTAAATGTTTGGAAACATGCAATTTGGACCTAAGATCCATATTTCGGATCTAGGACCCATAAATGGGTATTTATGCATAAATAATTGTGTTATGCTAAAATAATATTAATATTTGTAATAAAACAATATATATATATATATATATATATATATATATATATATATATATATATAGCGAACTCGAGGATCCACAGTTGGATCCATCTGGATCCAACTTGCGGATCCATTTTTGATGGGAGTAAGGCGTGGACCCGATTCAGGGTCGGTTACCGGGTCCCGGGTTCGGACCCGGGTCGCCCCTGTGTAACGAGCAAATAAAGGGGGGGGGGGGCAACCCGATATGGGTTGCCCGATATTTCTGAAAAGGGGGGAAAGAAAGAAGGGGGGGGGGTTTAGGGCGCTGAGAGAAAACCCTAACCCCTATCGTGTGAGGGAAAAAGGGGGGGAAAGGTGGGCCGCAGCCTCCGGTGAGAGGGTAACGGTCTCCGCTAGATTCAGAGGGATTCCTCCTTCAAAATGGCAGGCTGGTATCTCCTTCCCCTTGCCTCTCTGTTTTGCCCCAAACCTCTCACTCTCCCTCTCGTTTTCGTGCACGTTGCTGGAGCCTCCATCGCCGACAACTTCTTAACCGCGACAGGCATACGCGCCACCCTTGTCAAGCGGCGTTCCTTCCTCCTCCTCGTTGTTTCCCTTCAACCGGAGTTCAACGGTGGGGGGTTCGACCTCAGCCGATCTCTCTCTCGTAAAGACTGTCTCCGATCACCGGAAATTTGCGAAACGAGGTACGGGTACCTCTTCTTGATTCGAATGAGGCATCGGGTGGAGATTGGATTTCCATGCAACCTTTGATGGAAATCCATGGAGAACAGTGGACCCACGATTTCCACTGTTACCCACTCGCACCTTATGTATTTTTATGGTTTTGTAAAAAAAAAATCTATTTTCTTATTTTGGGATCAGCTGTTGGCTTGTTGGCAGCCAGCCGAGTGGCACTCGGCTGACTGCCAGCTGCTGGCCGAGCCGACAGGCCCAACCAAGTGATTGGCTGGGTAGGGTGCTGGTTTAGGTAGGATCGAGGCAGGCCCAGCCGACCCAGTCGGCTGGGTGCTGGCCTGTGACCCAAGTAAAATATATATATATATATATATATATATATATATATATATATATATATATATATATATATATATCATACTGGCCCTCAAACATTTTTCGGTATATATATCCATGATGCCTGTACTTGAACTGTTATGTTTCCTATTTATACATTCACTTTTGATTTCGTTGAAGCATTAATAGTCGTGGGAATGTGCATGCATCGTACCATCATACCCTGTTGTCAGATGTAAATATCCCCAGTAACTCTGAAAATTTCATTGAAGTATAAGGATATCATGCTGTTATTCTTTATTAAAATATATATATATATATATATATATATATATATATATATATATATATAATGCTCCCAAGGGTTCTGAATTTGGGTTTTATCCCTTAATGACTGGGTTTTTCATCTGATATCAGACATACACAGGTACAGCCACAGTGGCTGACCTGTGTATGTGCTGATAGGGCCAGCCGACAGGGTCGGCTGGACTGGTTTGACTAGCCGGCCAGTAGGCTGTCCGGTCCGGGGCTGACATACCCAACCAGCAACTCAAACATGTGCTGGATTACATGGTTTGATAGAAAGAAATATGAATTTTATACATGCAGAATTTTATTTTACGTACATTATTGTAGTTGTGCACTTAAAACGTGTGGATGTTGTGCTGTCATGCATTGCCAGGTCATTGATGTTGTGTATTTAATACAAGGATGCACACTTGATGGGAATACATACTTGCATGTGCACTCACACACTCAAGGCAGTATGCATTGGCATGGATATATGTAGGATGTTGCATGATTTCACGGGGCAAAGACGCATATGAATTAAGCACTTTCATGCTTATGAACAGTTTTGCTTTGAGGGCACATTTGGAATATGAGTCTTGCATGATAAATGACACAATGATTGGTTTTGGCATGCGATGCATCGATGGCCTAAATGAACCATCACCGGCCTCGAGAGCCGTGGGCTTGGTTGCTTTTCTTAAATATTTAATTGCATTGCTTAAATCGCACTTGTTGGTACTGCACACTACTGCACTGTTTTGGGTGTCCTCACGGGCGGAAATCCCGTGATGGTTCTCGCAGGGGTGGATGCGAGCTTTTGCTCTTGCTTTTGTATGCTAGAGTGCAAACTTCAAATAATGGCTTTTAATAACAGACAATAATTAAAAAACAGTGTAATATACCTTCTGGGATCACCCATCTGGAGAATGAGGATCTTAGAAATCCGGTCTTAGGGAGACTGTGAGGATACAAAAAAACTCCGTGGTTTTACCTTTGTCCCCTGAACCCGATATTGAGGTTCCTTCTCCTGGCCACGGTTTTAGGGAGAGTCCGCCACTTTACCTGGGGGTGGTGTGTTTTGACATAACTGTTGTTTTGGTACAAAAAAAGTGGCACTTGTGGGCGTGGGGTGTCCCTTGTGTCTCTGACATTAGATGTGGAGGTCTAATGTTCCGAAGGTGATTCGGTCGAGGGCTAAGTTGGAACCCAGTAATAAAATACAAATTGTATGTTAAGCTACCCTGGGAACCTACATAACCTCGGGGATTATACCCGTTTGGTGTATCCGCGGGCCACGGTCATTAAAAAGAGAAACTTAAAGTGTGTGCATTTAATAGGGCATGCATATATAAACAAAAAGATTTAAATGAAAGATAATAAAAGGATTCATGCATTGCAAAAAAGTCAAACATTTTCCTGTTATGCATTAGATCGTGCATACTTTAATGGTTCCCTCAATCAATACATGATGGTGAGTGTGAAATGTTTATTTTTTGTTGCATGCTGAAGTTTTAGTATTTACTACTGCTTTACTGTCTTCGTATGCTTAACATTTATGATTGTTGCATGAATAAACTTCTAAATGCTATAAACTGTCTTGTATGTATTTCCCTCAATTGTTGCATGGTACCTTATCTTACCCCTTTATCTCACTCGTTTCATTAAGAAGTAGCCGTGCTCAGGATTTCGATTCTGACACCCTACTTTATTGGTTTTTCGCAGGAACAGGGGATCAGTGAAGTCGACAGCTACTGGAAGGGCGCTAAAGTCACACTGAGTTTTTGACAGCTTCATTGGTGGACAGAGTGGCTCTTTTCTTTTTGGTTTTTCAGTCTAGTGTCCTTTTCATTTACTTATTTACGTCAGTGGTTATGTTACTTTCTATCGAGTAGAACACTGTCTTAGAGGTTTCTCCTTAACTCTTGAATAAATAAATTTAGTTTGGTTTTATGGATAATGATTGCAAGTTCATTGTGGTGTTTAGCTATCCATCTGGAGTTGGGACTGTGAGGACCCCGGGTCTCTAGGAAGTTTTCCGCACTGAAAAAAAAAATTGCATAAATAAAGGGGATGAGTTGGGGTCGTTACAAACACCCCACCAATTACGAAGTCAGACGCATCAGTCTGCACTTTGAATGACTTCTAGCAATCTTACAACTGTAGTACATGTTCTTCTATCAAGGAATGGTTCAACTTCTCAAAAGCTTCCTAGCACGCATCCGACTATAGCCATGATCTGTCTTTCTCCATTAGGTCGATCAGCAGGGCGACGATCTGAGAGTATCCTTAAATGAATCGCCGGTAGTAGTTGGCAAATCCCAAGAAATAACACAACTCAGGAACCTTAGCAGGTGGCTCCCACTTTTCAATAGCTTCGACTTTCTTGTGATCCGTTTTCAATCTGCCTCCTCCCACAATATGACCAATGAAGTTAACTTCTCTCTGGCCAAATAGACACTTTTTTCGCTTGACGTACAACTCGTTATGCTTCAGAGTTTGAAATACACTCTAAAGGTGTTGAATATGCTCTTTCATAGAATTGCTGTACACCACTATGCCGTCTAGGTAAACCACGACGAACTTGTTAAGGAACAGGTAAAATATCTTGTTTATCAGGGTAGAGAAGGTCGCAGGCGCATTCGTCAAGCCGAATGACATAACAAGAAACTCAAACGCTCCATAACGCGTTACACAAGTGGTCTTGGCATCATCTCCTTCAACGATTCTTATATGATCTCAAGTCCAACTTATTGAAAATCTGAGCTCTTCTGAGTTGATCGAACGGGTCCGCGATCAAAGGAAGCAGATACTTGTTCTTCACTGTCAATTTATTCAGCGCTCGGTAGTCAACGCCCAAGTGCTTTGACCTATCGTGCTTTGCCTAAAACAACATGGGTGCTCCAAACGGTGCTTTTGATTGTTGGATGATCCCTGCTTCGAGCATGTCATCCAGCTTCTTGCGTACTTCCTACAACTCAGGAATTGCCATACGATATAGAGTCATTGCGGGCGGCCGTGCACCTGACACTAGCTCCATTTGATGATCTACCTCACGCCTTGGAGGTAGCTTCTTCGGCAGTTCGGCAGGCATAACATCACCAAACTCCTTCAGTGCGGGCACTAGGGGCCTTAAAACATCAACGACTTCTACAACTTCCTTTAGTTCTTGGATTGTGACAAGAAAAGTCTCATCAGCTCCTTTCATCCCTTTCGTTAGTTGGAATGCAAAGACAAAACGCTCGCGAGGCTTCTCTGTAGGTAGCGTGGTAGTCATGCAAGGCTAATTTTCACCCTCAAAACTCACAATGTTCAGGTGAGGCATCAACATTGCCTTGTTACTTCTCAAAAATTTCATTCCAAGGATGACTTTGAAATCATCCATTGTTGTTACTGAAAGTGTGGTTCTTCCACACCATCTTTGCATTCGTACTGATGCCTTACATATAACACTATAAATGGTTTTTTGCTTTGGAGTTGACCACTTTCATACAACTTTACTTTTTTTTTCACTGGAAACCCAAACGTTCTGCTTCTTCACGAGAGATAAAGTTATGCATGACACTTGTGTCTAGCAACGCTTTGGTGAGTCTTCCGTTGAGCAGGAGTTACAAGTACATCAGTTCCTTGCATACAAGTGGTTTCACGATATCTTTCACCTTCATTGCATTCATCATCTACATTGCTCCAACAGTCGATGCTTCTGCAGGTTGACAAAATTCTTTGCCTTGAATTTTGACCAACCTGTCAGGCATGATTCAGTTGGTTCGTATTGCCAACATTATTTCCTCGATCATTCTTTCGATTCTCCCTTCTATTGTTGTTGTTATTACGGTCATTTCCAAATTGTCTCTCCTGAAATGTCGTATTGCGTATATCAATTTCAGCAAGCTTTTCTATAGCTGCAAGCGTCACACCGAGAGTTCAAGGGTCTTGACGGTTGACCTCCGTAGCAACCCACCACTGCAATCCATGCATGAAGTGGAACAACCGGTTTGCATCGCCCATATCCTCGATGTCTAGCATCATCGAGGTAAAAGCCTTGACGCACTCATGAATTGACTCTCTTTGCTTCAATGATAGCTTTTTGTTGCAAGCTATTCTTTCTTCATTCTTAGGCAGAAAGTAGTCGTGTAGTTCTCTCTTGACATCCTCCCATGAATCTACCACAACAACACCACGTCTAATTTCGCCTAGGCGGCGTCTTCACCAAAGGATAACATCATCCATAAGATACATTGTTTGCAGTGCGCAAGCCAACATCAAGGTACTGCTCTATCTGATAAACAAAATTGTCGAGGTCTCTCGATAGGTTCACACAATTTGATACGCGACTTATCCACATGTGCTGTTGATCCACTAGCCGGGGCAGTCCTCAACTGTCGCTCAAACTGGTCATTCTTTCGTCGAACCACATCCATTTCTACAACCATGATGTCGAACATTTCTGGCAGATCATGGAACTTTATGGTAAGAGTTTCCACAATGTCATCGAACTTGGTGGTGAGACTCGCTAGAGATTCTTCCACCCACTCAACTACTGTCTTGATCTCGTGATCAAGTGCCTTAAAGGCAATGTCCGTCTCATAACTGGCTTGTCCACATTGTTCACAGATCTCGACACCTCGGTGACATCCCGCATGAGAGCTGTCACATAGTCATCAGCCTTGAAGGCTTCTTCAGGAGGAACCTGACTTCCCGGAAGATCACATTTTGTTTCTTTGGAGCCATGCTTCTACGAAGAATGTCAGATCTCTCGACATTGGCTGTCAAATCCTTGTCCCAAAGCTTCAACAAGGCTCTGGTACAAACTTGTCACGGGCTTAAAAGCGAATGCCCCCACAACATCGCCTCAGTAGATCTTAACACTGAGAGCAGGCCTTTCGAGCACACAAGCGAGTTCTCAACACACACGCAACAACATAAGCAAAGTACACGCATGCATAAATACATAGAGAAAGCAAGAAGATATGAAGACAAACTTTATAACAATTGTAAGTTTATTTATTTAGAGAGAGAGAGAGGGCCGTTATCGAAGTATACAGGGCTTCTTAGGCCAAAGGCCATTTACAAGCACTGGAGAGTAGGGGTGACAATCGGGTCGGATTGGCAGGTCAACATACCTCAACACGAACCCGACCCGTTTATTAAACGGGTCGGCTGTGGCAAACATGAACTCGACCCATTTATTAAACGGGTAACCCGACACGACACGGTTAACCCGTTTAATAAACGGGTCGGGTAAACGGGTTGGTGGGTTAGCGGGCGGGTTGGGTTCGGGTAAACGGGTTGGTAGGTCGAGTTCGAGTAAACGGGTTGGCGGGCGGGTCGGGGTCGGTTAAACGGGTTGGCGGGTCGGGTTCGGGTAAACGGGTTGACCTGCTCGCCTAACTCGTTTATTAAACGGGACAGCCGGGTTGGCATACCCCTAACACGAACCCGACCCGTTTAATAAACGGGTTAGGCAGGTCGACCCGTTTTCGACATGAACCCGTTTAAGCCAAACCCGAACCCGACTAAGAAGCGGATTGGCGGGTCGTGTCAGATTTTGCCACCCCTACTGGAGAGTGCCAAGAGGTATACACAATAGATGCAAAAAATGAAAAATATGACGGTTCAGAACAAGCCTAGAGTACCGTAATTTCATGACTTAAGAAATTGCATTTTAATATCCAGAAAACATGATCCAAGCTATGGTTCCTATCAAACAAACTATGTCGAATACATCTATGAAATCTGATTGAGAATATATAACTTGAACCTATGATTTCTAGTGGGTGGATATAGGTGCTCCCATATATATATATATATATATATATATATATATATATATATACCTTGTGTGTGTACATCTATGTCACATGGGTGCGGGTGCGACACGGGTGCGGCGCAATTTCAAAAATTTTGGACACGGGGACTCGACTATATATATATATATATATATATATATAGAAGCAATAACATAGCAACAGAAAAAATTTATTAGCAATTTCATTGTCATTTATCAGTACATGAATATATAAAAATATCAAGTTTTTCAGTAGAGAAAATATGACTTGCATATGAAAATATACATCTTACAGGAAGAGGGCACATTCATGTTTCAGTTACCTTTGCTCTCGCTAAATCCTGGTTGTATTGTATTTATATTCCTTTAAATTGATAAATTGAAAGATATTTCAAAGTATTGGTCCTGAACACTGAGAAGCAACTTTCTAGTAGGCAACTCACCCTTCGTTGGAGGAATCACGCTTCCCCTTAAAGATCACACATCCCCAATCAAATGGACTGCAGTTGCATAGACTGTGCAATGCAGTCTGTGACTGTGCACAGTCACAGACTGTGCAGTTGCAGTTGCACAGACTGTGACTGTGCAACTGCATTGCAGTCTGGTTATATATATTTTTTTAAAAAAAAGTTATATAAAAATTGATTTTTTTTTTGTTTTTCGTCTTGAAAATGGACATTTTTGGACTCGGTCAAAGTTGACCGAGTCCAAAATGTGGATGGACTCGGCCTCGACTCTTTGATCGAGTCCGACTCGGCGTTGACCGAGTCTGGGCCGAGTCCGAAGCCGCACCCGTGTCCGCACCCGTGTCGGGGCGTGTCGACTCGGGTGCGGCGCCTCCCTAGCCGAGTCCGTGTGACATAGGTGTACATAGTGTTGAGAATAGGTGGTTTTTGGTTAAGTTCTCCTATATTAGAGGTATTCTGTTTTTTTTCAGTATGACTGAAAATTCGAAATGTGATTCCAAACTGGAACATATTGGGGAGTATAAGGCTTTTGCCAACCCATTCTCATATGGCTCTTCCGTAAGGTTGAATGAAACCAACTATGCCAGGTGGTCCAGAACTTTTATGATGTCGGTATCTGGACATCGTCGAAAACATATTTTGTTGGAAGGCAAACCCACTGAGAAATTGGGAAAATATGTCACTTGGGATGAAGATAATGACATAGTTATGTCATGGATCATGAATTGTGTCGAACCCCATGTTGCCGATGGATTGATCTACTATAATACAACCAAACTAATGTGGGACAATCTTCGTGATACATACTCACAAGAAACGAATGTGAGTCGTATCCTGCAAGTTGAACAAGAAATATATAACTTGCAACAGGGAGATCAGACCTTGGCCCAATACTATGCCTCTGTCAAAGCTGCGTTTGAAAGACTTAATGCTCACAAGCCTCTTTGTTGCTCGAAGCAAAAGGATCATCAAGAACAAACCATGGTTGCTCGTTTTCTTACAGGTCTTTCTTCAGATTTCTCTGTTGCAAAAGTTCAAATGTTGACTGGTTCAGATGTTCCCACTCTTGCTGATGCTTACAATCGTCTGAGTAGACTTGCGATCTCTCTGCCACAATCTCAGCCTGTGACTCAGTCATTTGCTCTTGTTGTCCCATCTAGTTATGGGCGTGGAAATATTCAGAATATCAGAGGACGAGGACGTGGACGTGGTATGGGAGGCAAAGGAAAGCTTCAATGTACATTCTGTGGAAAATCTGGACATTTAGAAGATCGTTGTTGGGATAAGCATGGTCGGCCAAACTCTTCTTCATCAAAGTCATATAACCCTAAAGCAAATGTTACTACTATTGAGGCAACAAATGCACCAGAGACTATCACTGCAAATGAAAGTAGTATCACCCTTAGTCGTGCGGAATATGATGAGTTGATTGCTCTTCGACCTTTGAGTTCCCCCACTCCTATAGTTGGGGTTGCCTTTTCAACCGGAAATCATCTCCATCCGAATGATAGTAAGTGGGTTATTGACTCTGGTGCATCCAGACATTTGTGTGGAAATTCACGTGTTTTCTCAGATCTAAAGGTCATTAAGGCTCAACTTGGAGTCTCATTAGCCGATGGGAGCTCCTCTCCGGTTGTTGGTCAGGGAAATATTTCTATATCCTCCTCAATACAGTTGAAAAATGCTCTTCATGCTCCAAACTTTCCTCAAAGTTTACTTTCTGTTAGTTGCCTTATTAAAGAACAAAACTGTAGAGTAATATTTGATCCAATGGGTTGTCATTTTCAGGATTTGCTGACGGGGAAGAAGATTGGTGGAGGCTATGAAGAAAATGGACTTTACTACCTACATCATCCAATGGGTTCTGTTCATGCTGCAGTGGAACATTCATTTAGTCCTGTTCAGTGGCATCGTCGTCTTGGCCATCCTTCATTGTCAAAGCTTCGGTCGGTCTTTCCTCAGATTCCTTCCACCACATCATTTCAGTGTGAAGCATGTCAGTTGGGCAAGCATCATCGAAGCTCGTTCCCTTCGAGTCAGAGTCAGTCTAGTAATAAAGTTTTTGAACTTCTTCATGCGGATATATGGGATCCTAGTAAGATTCCTACTAGGACTCAGTGTCGTTATTATCTTGTTATTGTTGATGATTTCTCTAAGTTATCATGGGTATTTTTAATAAAAGAACGATCTGAAGTTCCAAGTCTTATCAAATCCCTAATTCTTGAAATAAAAACTCAGTTTGAATCTATTGTCAAGATTGTTCGCACTGATAATGCTCTCGAGTTTAAATCAAAAGGTCTGTTAAAATTTTACCAAGATCATGGCATCCAACCCCAAACTTCCTGTGCCTATTCATCTCAACAAAATGGGGTGGCTGAGCGAAAACATCGGCACCTCCTTGATGTTGCCCGAACCATTATGATTCAATCAAATGTTCCTGCCTTATACTGGGGTGATGCGATTACCACTGCTTGCTATCTGATCAACCGCATGCCTTCGTCTTCTGTGGGTGATCAAATTCCATTACATATCCTAAAACCTGATGCCCCACTTTTTTCTTTCTCACCAAAAATATTTGGATGCGTTTGTTTTGTACACAAACTTGGCCCTGACCGTGATAAATTAGCCGCTCAAGCTACGAAATGCATATTTATCGGTTATCCAAAAAATCAAAAGGGCTATCGATGTTATGATCCTATTTCTCGCCGAGAGTATGTCAGTGCAGATGTATCTTTCTTGGAATCTTCTCCATATTACTCTAGTTCCGGTTCCCCGTTGCAGGTTGATCCAGCTGAATCTTTTCCATTACCTATCCCTCCTTTTCCTTTGGAATCTGTGCCCTCCTTACCGGACTAAACTTTATCCTCTTCCAGATTTAATAATCCGCCATTGGTATATGTGCGTAGAGCTCCATGTCCGCAAGAGCCTTCATCTTCTTCTTCTCCTGAGGTAAGTTCTACTAACAATAGTGATATTCAGGATGATGATAGCAGGCCTATTGCTCTACGAAAGGGGACAAGACAATGCACCTTATATCCCATATCTCATTATGTCTCCCATGCCAGAATTGGACATCAAATGAAGTCGTTTATTTCAACCTTGTCTGCTGAAACCATTCCTCTGAACTATCACCAGGCAACACTCGATAATCGCTGGAAGCTGGCTATGCAAGAAGAAATGACAGCTTTGGTCTCTCAGCATACCTGGGATCTAGTTGATTCCCCAGCAGATGCTGACATTGTTGGATGTAAATGGGTATATACAATAAAGTACAAATCTGATGGTTCTATTGACAGGTACAAGGCCAGATTAGTCGCGAAAGGGTATACTCAGACATATGGAATTGACTTCTTTGAAACTTTTTCTCCTGTGGCACGGATGGGTACCATCCGTCTTGTTCTCTCAGTAGCTGTTCAACATGGTTGGAGCTTGTGTCAATTAGATGTGAAAAATGCATTTCTTTATGGGGATCTATCTGAGACCGTTTACATGCAACAACCTCCAGGTTTTGAGGTTGAGGGGGAGTGTCAGAAGGTGTGCAGATTGAGAAAGGCGATTTATGGCTTGAAACAAAGTCCTCGTGCATGGTTTCAAAAGTTGTTTGAAGTGATGTCAAGCTTTGGCTTTAATAGATCGGCAACAGATCATACACTTTTTATAAAGAAAACTAGCTTTGGCATAGTTGTTATGGTGGTATATGTTGTTAAAATGTAAAACTGTACATATATGTATATATAATAATATTATATTATTATATATATATATAAATACATTTTTTAATTTCTTTCTTTTCTGTATTTTTTTTCCTTTATTTTTATTTTTTGTCTTTATGTCATCTAGTTCAATTTGAACTAGAATGACTGTTGCTAGTCAAGTCCTGTCCAGACTTGACTAGCAATAGAGCTGTTGGACTGACACATTCCAACAGCTCTAAATAGAGCTGTTGGACTGTGCCCAACAGCTCTATTGAGTCCTCTTTCAGCTGTGTATATAAAGGGGTGCAGCCCCTCTTGTATTTTACTCCAATGCTTCTTAAGCAATTGGTTTTTCATATCAATAAAGAATACATTTTTATTTTTATTTTGTTTCCAGTTATACCCTTTTTAAGGGTTATGCTTTAGTGTCATTCTTGACACTTGCTCTTGTTAATCAAAGCTCGTGTTTCGAAGATCCCCATTTCATTTCATGGTATCAGAGCCGCGGAAGTACTAAATCTTGAGGAAAAACTGCCTCGGTTTCCGTGCCCGTTTGCAAAAGTGTTCGCCACTTGAAGAGAAGTGTTTTATCACTTCATTGGAAAAGATTTCACATCTTGTTGTATTGTTTTTTTTTCTTTCTTTCTCATTTTCCTTCTTGTTTCTCTTCTATCCCTATTCTTTCTCTCCTTGTAATCGATGGATGACAATGATAAAGTCACCATCATGCCTATGAAACTAAGCGATACGAACTATGTAACATGGGCTTCAATCATGAAACACCATATATGGGGAAAAGGCTTATGGGGGATTGTGGATGGTTCCGATTCGGAACCTAAGCTATCTCTTACTAAAAAGGAGGGAGATAAAGACGTCCCTCTATCGGAAGAAGAGAAAATCAAGGCTATAGCCTCATACGAGAAGAAATGGAAAGAATGGAGAATATCTCATGCGAAGATAATGTCATGGCTTATCAATAGCGTTGACATTAAAAAATGCTCAAGTCTTGCCAAATTTGATCATGCCGATAAGGCATGGGAATACCTTAAGAATATGTATTCCCTTAAAGATATTGCACACGTGTGCAACCTCCAAGAAAAAGTTCGAATGATGACACAAGGAGACAAAACTATTCGTGAATATTACAATGGGTTGTCCGAACTTTGGGAAGAACTTTCCCTTTTAGAACCAAAGTGGCATTGTGCCGAAGACATCGAGCTTCGTCAGAAACAACTCGATGTTGAACATTTTTACCAGTTTATCACTGGATTAAGGCCAGAATTTGAAACCACTAAATCGGCCCTACTTCACCGGGGGAAAATTCCTTCTATTGTTGAAACTATTGAAGAGTTAACAATGGAAGAAAATCGTCTCCGGAAAGGTTCTTCAAAAATTGAAGATGATTCCGTTTTAGCCGTGTCTAGACCAGGGAATCATGTTCGATCATATAGGCCTCCTCACTTTAACCGACAAAATGGTGACTATGATAAGAAGAAAGTTATTTGTCATCACTGTCATGAACCGGGACACTACAGGCCACAATGTCCCAAACTTAAGGAGCTGAGAGAAAAAAGAGCTGCAATTGCTGGATCGGAGCCTAAAGATCAGGATGCACCAGTTTCCCTGGCCCAACTAATGGAGATCCTTCAGCCTCTCATCAAAGGTGCCTCTTCCTCATCTGAAGCTTCAACCGGCGCAGCAGCCTCATCTTTTTCTGATTTAGGTAAAATTTCTTGGCTTCTTGACTCTGGTGCATCTTTTCATATGACCCCAAATAATCAAAGTCTATCCAAATGTGTTAAAAATAAAACAAGTGTGTCAAAGGTCTTTACTGCTGATGGAACTTCTCTTGAAATAGAAGGAATAGGAGATTTTGAAAAAATTTATAAAACAAAAAATTTTTTTATTCCAGAAATTAGACATGTTCCCAAATTAAATTTAAATCTTTTATCTGTATCTCAAATTTCTGATTATGGGTGTAATATTTCTTTTTCTTCTCATGGTTGTTGGGTACAGGATCGCCAGTCAGGCAAGCTGATTGAGGAAGGCCATAGAGAAGGAGGACTCTATTACATGAATTTTTTGGAAATGCCGAAGAAAGCTTTTTGTTATAATATTCAAAAAATAGAGTTGGAACTGTGGCATAAGAGACTTGGTCACCCACATATAGCCAAAATCCAACATTTTTCAAATCTAGGGAAATTTTGTAACTCTGAATCATTTGATTGTAAAGATTGTATTCTCGGCAAAATGAAAAGATTACCATTTCAGAACAGAACCTTTTTCTCTTCAAGACCACTTGAATTAATACACTCGGATGTTTGGGGTCCTGCACCAGTAATTTCTAAAGGAGGATTTGTTTACTATGTTATTTTTGTCGATGATTTCTCCCGACATACGTGGATGTACTTTCTCAAACATAAGTCTGAAGTATTTTCATACTTTCAAACTTTTCATAATATGGTTAAAAACAAATTTCAAAATGATATTACTATTTTTCGCATAGATTCAGGGGGAGAGTTTTTATCCACAGATTTTCAAAATTATCTTAAATTGCATGGCATCACACATCAAAGATCTTGTCCTTATACACCTCAACAAAATGGACTGGCAGAACGAAAACATCGCCATATTATAGAAACCACTAGAACTTTATTAATAGCAAATCAAGTCCCTAAAGACTTTTGGGCAGAAGCTGCCTTAACTGCCACCTATCTCATTAATAGGATGCCATCTTCTTCGTTACAAAATATCACTCCCATTGAAAAACTTATGAACATTTCTCCAGACTACTCTAGATTAAGAATATTTGGGTGCAAATGTTTCATATTTACTGACAAAAATGATAAACTTTCCCCTCGTGCGATTCCCTGTGCCTTTTTAGGATATGCTGAAAACCAGAAAGGTTATAGATGTTTTGACTTCAAAAATAATAAACTATATGTGTCTAGAAATGTTTCCTTTCTTGAAAAGGAGAGCTTCTTTGATTTTAGAAAATTAAAAGACGTCACTGAGTACTCCTTTTTGCTAGATCTAACATCAACATCTGATGAATATGACCTTGATTGTAACTTTGATGATGATCCAAGAATTATTGATCTTAATGTTGAAAATGAAGAAGTTCATAGAGATACTAGTATTCAATATTCCAGGCGACAAGAGTCTAATACTCCATGTGCACTTGAGAAATATTCTAACATTCCAACTAGACAATCATCCCGAATCTCGAGGCCTCCAGAAAAGTTTGTATCATACGAGTCTTTCTCACCCACATATAGGGCAGTTATTGCATTAATTCACTCATATGAAGAACCATCCACATATTTTCAAGCAAAAAATGATATCAAATGGATAGAAGCCATGAAAGTTGAATTAGATGCACTTGAAAAGGCTTCTACATGGAATATTCAAGATCTTCCTCCAGGGAAGAAAACTATAGGATGTCGATGGGTTTATAAAATTAAAACCAAGAGTGATGGTACTCTTGAAAGATATAAAGCCCGTTTAGTAGCCAAAGGTTATGCCCAAGAATATGGGATTGATTATGAAGAAACCTTTGCTCCGGTGGCTCGTATGACTACTGTCCGAACCTTAATTGCCTTAGCTTCTATCAAAAAATGGTCTATTTTTCAAATGGATGTCAAAAATGCTTTTTTAAATGGAAAGCTAGTTGAAGAAGTATATATGGAACCCCCTCCTGGTCTAAGTATTCCTAAGGGTAAAGTCCTTCGCTTAAAAAAAGCTCTTTATGGACTTAAACAAGCACCAAAAGCTTGGTATGATAGGTTTAGTCGTGTTATGATTGATATTGGTTTTCAATTCTGTTTAACTGACACTGCTTTGTTTATTAAGAATTCTGATGCAGGGATCATTGTGCTTCTTCTCTATGTGGATGATATGATCATCACCGGAAGCGATAAACAGGGAGTTGAAACAATCAAAACACTTCTTAAATCTCATTTTGAAATGACTGATTTGGGCTTGTTGAGATATTTTTTAGGCATTGAAGTTGCTTATTCTCCTAGAGGATATTTATTATCTCAGACTAAATTTGCTTTTGATATTGTTTTCAGGTCTGGTATTACTGATGATAAGAAAGTTGACACTCCAGAAGTTGTTAATGTTAAAATGAAGATTGATGATGGAGAACTTCTTGCAGACCCTACTCCTTACAGACAGCTTGTCGGGGCACTTTCCTATCTATCCATTACCAGACCAGATATAGCACATGCTGTTCATACAGCAAGTCAATTTCAACATGCTCCTACTTCTGTTCATATGGGAGCAGTCATGCGTATTATCAGATACATCAAGTCCTCTCTTTCACGAGGACTTTTCTTATCTTCCTCCTCTTCTCTTGATTTAATTGCATATACTGATGCTGATTGGGGAGGTGATCCCAATAACAGACACTCAACCACTGGCTTTTGTGTCTTTTTAGGGGAATCATTAATCTCGTGGAGGTGTAAAAAGCAGCAGAAGGTATCTCTCTCATCCACCGAAGCTGAATACAGAGCCATGGCAACCACGACCATGGAAGTAGTTTGGCTCCGACGACTGCTTGCTGACATGGGAGTTGAAGCAACAAAGGCTTCACAAATGTGTTGTGACAACAAAAGTGCGATCTACATTGCTAGTAACAGAACATTCCACGAACGCACCAAACACATCGAAATGGATTGTCACTACGTCAGAGAGGAATATCTACACGGGATAATTGATCTGCCATATGTCACTTCAGAATATCAGTTAACAGACCTCTTTACAAAGCCTCTCGCTGCTCCCCGATTTCACTTTCTCTTAGACAAACTTTCGCTCATTGTACCGTAAGTTTGAGGGGGAGTGTTAAAATGTAAAACTGTACATATATGTATATATAATAATATTATATTATTATATATATATATAAATACATTTTTTAATTTCTTTCTTTTCTGTATTTTTTTTCCTTTATTTTTATTTTTTATCTTTATGTCATCTAGTTCAGTTTGAACTAGAATGACTGTTGCTAGTCAAGTCCTGTCCAGACTTGACTAGCAATAGAGCTGTTGGACTGACACATTCCAACAACTCTAAATAGAGCTGTTGGACTGTGCCCAACAGCTCTATTGAGTCCTCTTTCAGCTGTGTATATAAAGGGGTGCAGCCCCTCTTGTATTTTACTCCAATGCTTCTTAAGCAATTGGTTTTTCATATCAATAAAGAATACATTTTTATTTTTATTTTGTTTCCAGTTATACCCTTTTTAAGGGTTATGCTTTAGTGTCATTCTTGACACTTGCTCTTGTTAATCAAAGCTCGTGTTTCGAAGATCCCCATTTCATTTCATATGTGGATGGCATCATTCTTATAGGAGATGATGTGAAAGCTATTGAAGCCACAAAGGCTCATCTTCATAAACACTTTGTTACAAAAGACCTTGGTTCACTTAGGTATTTTCTGGGTATAGAAGTTGCTAGAAGCCGTGAAGGGATGGTTTTGTCTCAGCGGAAGTATGTTCTTGACTTATTAAAGGAAACGGGCATGTTGGGAGCTAAACCAACAAATATTCCCATAGACCATAAAGTTCAGTTGTTTGAAGAAGGGTCAAAACCTGTTGATAGCAAAAGCTATCGCTCCCTAGTAGGGAAGTTATTATATGTAACTGTGACCATACCAGATATTGCTTTAGCAGTAAGCAAAGTTAGCCAGTTCATGGACAAACCAACTGAGGTACACTGGAATGCAGCCATAATGATTCTCAGATATCTAAAATCCTCTCCTGGAAAGGGGTTACTGTTCAGGAAAGGTGGAACTCTGGAGATAGTAGCCTATTCTGATGCTGACTATGCTGGATCTGTAGTAGATAGAAAGTCTACCACAGGATTCTGTGTGTTTTTGGGAGACAACTTGATCTCATGGAGAAGTAAGAAACAAAATGTGGTTTCCAGGTCGAGTGCAGAATCAAAATATCGGGCTATGGCCCAAACAGCTGCTGAATTGATATGGGTTCGCACTGTTCTTAATGATCTCCAGGTGAAGGTTTCCTCTCCAATGACCATGATGTGCGATAACAAAGCGGCAACATATATAGCAAACAATCCTGTCTTTCATGAGAGAACAAAGCACATTGAGGTTGATTGCCACTATGTAAGAGATATGATTCAAGCTGGTCATATCACTACAAAATACCTAAAGTCTGAAGACCAAGTTGCAGATATGTTTACAAAGCCTCTTGCTAGGCCAAATTTCTCCAGATGTTGTGACAAGCTGAGCATGATAGATATCTATGCTCCAGCTTGAGGGGGAGTGTTGAGAATAGGTGGTTTTTGGTTAAGTTCTCCTATATTAGAGGTTTTCTGAAATATTATTTTCATAAGGACTTAGATGTAATTTTTCTGTTTTGCCTTTCTCTATTTAATATAGAGAGAAACCCTAATCTCAATTAATGAGTTCTATTGTGCAGCCGTCTCTCTCTCTCTCTCTCTCTCTTTCCCTCTCTCTCTCTCTACACTCACAGGTGGCTGTACAACCCCATCTCATTCTACACATAGGTTAACTAAGTCCAGGTTTGGAGAAAAATGGACCTTAGTGTGGTTGACTGCACTGACACTCTAGAAGCCGTGTCCAAGTGTCTCAACTGCAGATACGCAGGTCCATACAGTTGCATTGAACTTTTATAATTGTCTATGATACATATGTATATATGGAGAGAGAGTTGGCTACACTCTTGGGTTTTGAACACCATAATTGAAATTTCTAGGGGCAGGTTGTGTTTAATGACCCCATAGATGTGTTAAGTATGATCCACATAGTAGGAATCTGTTAGAATTAATCCCCTCTGGTAACTGTATTGAGAAAAGAGAGGGAGAGAACAGAAAAAGAAGAAAAGAGGGCTGCGGCTGTCACGATTTCAACTAATGAAATCGTGACCTAAACTTTGTATTAATACATTTAAAAGAACAATGGATCCGGGTCTAGTGCAATGTCCAGATCCGAAAGAGATAAGATAAACCTGTACATGAACCTCCTTAAACCTGTACATGGCCCGGGTCCTAGTATCTAGACTGTACATACTATGGACCCGGGTCAGGTCCTAATATCCCAGAATACACTTTTTCACCCCCCCTCAAGTTGATCATGGTTTTGGACCATGAGCAACTTGCCTTTAAGCATCCAAAAATGATCCTTTGTCAAGCCCTTTGTAAATATGTCTACAACTTATTTTTCAGTATTGACAAACTCAAGCTCGATCTATTTTTCTTCAACTTTTTGTCTTACAAAGTGATGGTCGATCTAAATATGCTTAGCACGACTGTGATGTACTGGATTGAATGACATGTTGAGAGCACTTTGAAAAGAAATGGAGGAATGAGAGATAGACAGAAGAAGAAGAAAAATGAAGAAGATGAAGACCTCAGACCTCTGGCCGTTGCACCTTTCGGAAGCCTCTTCAGCCCTTAGATGGATCTCCGCTCTGATACCATGTTAGAATCCCCTCTGGTACCTGTATTGAGAAAAGAGAGAGAGAGAACAAAAAAAGAAGAAAAGAGGGTTGCGACTGTCACGATTTCAACTAATGAAATCGTGACCTAAACTTGGTATTAATACATTTAAAAGAAAAATGGATCCGGGTCTGGTGCAATGTCCAGACCCGAAAGAGATAAGATAAACCTGTACATGAACCTCCTTAAACCTGTACATGGCCCGGGTCCTAGTATACATACAATGGACCCGGGTCGGGTCCTAATATCCCAGAATACACTTTTTCAGAATCAACCCTTAGATCATGTTTTTTCAACATAAGAATACAATCTTTTGAGGGGTAAAAAGTTGGTAAATTGCGGGGTTTGATTTTCAGCTGCAGGAAATCATACATACACATTTGAAACACATGATCCAAGGGTCGATCCCTGCTAAAAGAAACATGTAGATTATATTTGAAGGGTTCAATAATATGGATTTTCTTTTTGCTCATGGATTTTGAACCCACGAGTGCAGCCAACTTCTTCACATACCATCAAACCAAAGAAAGGTCCAAAATCTACGACCAATGACGATCAGACCCGCTTTTATAATGTTTCGAGTGTTTCATCAATTGGACCTTATATATTTGTTCTTTATAATCTATTTAGTAAGAAATATGCTTTACGCAAAGACTTTACAACATCTAGACATGTTTTTTGAAATGTGAAAAATCGACGGTTAATAATGCATTAATACTTTACAATACAAAGTATTGTGGGCTTTTGATTTTTATCTCTTTAAAAAATACATCTAAATATTGAAAATTCATAAACTAAAACATGTCGCTTACTGAATAAATGATAAAAATCCAATATGTGAAGTCCAATTGATGAAAAACTTGATTGTTAAAGAAGGAATGCTGTACATCATCAATCGGTTGTAGATTTTGGACCTTCCTTTCGTTGGACGGTCCCCCCTTCTTTGTGTGTGTGTGCCTATTGGTAGGAGGGTGCTAATGGTCCTAATTTTGCTTTTTTTTCCTATTCATCTTTTTTGGAATCTGACCTTGCAGATGAAGTCTCCATGTTTCTCCTTCTTATAAAGCATTATTGCTACCTATGTATTAATGCTTGTTCCCAAAAAAGTGGGGCCCATAGAAGTCCTTCAATGAAGAGATGCAATGTTTAGTGAGATGGACCTTGTTCCTCTACCTCTTAAGGAAGAAGATTGGGGGAAACAAGTAGTTTTATACGTTAATAGTTAAAACCTGATGGAACCGTAGAAAGATATAAAGTTAGATTGGTAACAAAGAGTTATACACAAATATATGGGATAGATTATCGAGAAAAATTTGCACAGGTATCAAAATTGAATTCAATAAGGGTAATTCTTGTGCTAGGTGTCCACATGTTTTGGCCATTTTTCCAATTATATGTAAAAAATGTTGTTTGCAATGGCATCTTAATGAAAAAGTGTACTGGCTTCACCATCAAGATTTAGAGATAAAATGAGAAAAAATGTGGTATGTAAATTGAAGATGGCTATCTATGTGCTGAAACAATCACCTTGAGCTTGGTTTAAAAGGTTTTATAAAGCAATTATTGATTTTGGGTTTGTAAGTAGTGCCTTTGATCATTCTTTTTTCATAAAAAAAGAAAACGTTATAATCCTTATTGCATATGTGGATGACATGGTTATTACAGGTGATAATAAAATGGAGATCACAAGGTCAAAACTTTACTTAAAGCGAAAGTTTGATATCAAGCATCTAGGTATATATCTCACTATTATGAGGTCAGATATCACATATATCATAGGTGTGTTAAGTTGGCATATGCATTCTCCAAATCATATTCATATGCAAGGTATGTTTAGAGTGCTAAGATACTTGAAAGCTAATCCTAGAAAAGGAATCCTCTACTCCAATAATAATCGTTCAAGGTAGAACTGTATACATGCAAATTGCGGTAGGTTCATGGATACTAGAAGATCAACTATCATGTATTATGCTTTTATAAGTGAAATCTTGTCTCGAGTTGGAGTAAGAATTAAGATATTGTATCTCATTCAAGTGTGGAATTCGAATATCAAACTCTCTTGGTTCTTGTGAGGAAATATGGACAACAATCAAGATCTATTTCTTAGATGAGATGGTTGTTGAAGTGCCACTGTACATGATGTTCTATTGTGATAACTACTTTGTAAATTGTAATATACTATGCCTCTAACCCATTTCATCACGAAGGAACAAGTCTCTTTAATTGAGAGCAAATTGAGAGGGTATATTCAAGGTACCACATGTGAGAACCCAAGGTCAACTTCGAATATTCTACAAAGGTGACTAACAAATAACAAGGCAATTAGAACATGTGGGCAAGCTGGGGATGATAGATGTACTCCCTCCAACTTGATAGAGGTGTAACAACCCCAACTCATATCCCTTGAAAATGCGGATTTTTTTTTAAACCATTGCAGAAGTCTTCCTAGAAACTCGGGGCCTATACAGTTTCACTCCCAATTGGATAAAACAACAAACTACAGTAGAGCTTACACTTATCATCCCAAACCATAGCAATTTATTGTTTATTAATCATGAAAGAAAGAATATCTAACAATAATTGCAAAAGATATATCAGAGTTATTTTAATGACATAAAAGTAAATAAGGAAAAAGATTGAGCTACACTGTCCCTCTATGATCTGTTTAGCAAGTGCGTGACACCTGTAACTCTCCCAGAAGCCAATCGCTTCACTCATTACCTGCGACTGCGAAAAACCATAGAAAGAGGGGGTTGAAAATCTGAAGAATTATGCGTACAAATCCCTCTAATGAAATAAATGAGCATAAAGAAGCCATATACGATTTCATGCAATAATTCAGAGGAATGCAATTATGACAATTATATAATTCAATTAAGCATTCATGCAATATGAAACATTTATTAAGCATGAAGAACATAAATCAATAACATGAATCACAATGTAAGTAAACAATATATTTAATATGCATTAGAACTTAAACATCATGCATCCACCAACATGTAACAATTAAGGGAACAGATGAAAGATGCATGTCCAAATGTATAGCAGGAATATGCATGATTTATGTGCAATGGATGAACACTTTATTATTTTTTATTAAAGCTTTTCTTTCCATATGCATGTCCTATTAAATGCATACAATTTAATTTTGTCTTCTTAATTACCATTGCCCGCCGATACACCAAGCGGGTACAATTTCCCCGAGGTCAAGTTAGGTTCCCAAGGTAGCTTAACACACAACTTGTATTTTATTAATGAGTTCCAAATTCAGCCCTCGATCGAATCACCTTCGAAATATTAGACATCCACATCTAATTGAAATGAAATGGGGATCTTCGAAACACGAGCTTTGATTAACAAGAGCAAGTGTCAAGAATGACACTAAAGCATAACCCTTAAAAAGGGTATAACTGGAAACAAAATAAAAATAAAAATGTATTCTTTATTGATATGAAAAACCAATTGCTTAAGAAGCATTGGAGTAAAATACAAGAGGGGCTGCACCCCTTTATATACACAGCTGAAAGAGGACTCAATAGAGCTGTTGGGCACAGTCCAACAGCTCTATTGCTAGTCAAGTCTGGACAGGACTTGACTAGCAACAATCATTCTAGTTCAAACTGAACTAGATGACATAAAGACAAAAAATAAAAATAAAGGAAAAAAAATACAGAAAAGAAAGAAATTAAAAATGTATTTATATATATATAATAATATAATATTATTATATATACATATATGTACAGTTTTACATTTTAACACTCCCCCTCAAACTTACGGTACAATGAGCGAAAGTTTGTCTAAGAGAAAGTGAAATCGGGGAGCAGCGAGAGGCTTTGTAAAGAGGTCTGCTAACTGATATTCTGAAGTGACATATGGCAGATCAATTATCCCGTGTAGATATTCCTCTCTGACGTAGTGACAATCCATTTCGATGTGTTTGGTGCGTTCGTGGAATGTTCTGTTACTGGCAATGTAGATCGCACTTTTGTTGTCACAACACATTTGTGAAGCCTTTGTTGCTTCAACTCCCATGTCAGCAAGCAGTCGTCGGAGCCAAACTACTTCCATGGTCGTGGTTGCCATGGCTCTGTATTCAGCTTCGGTGGATGAGAGAGATACCTTCTGCTGCTTTTTACACCTCCACGAGATTAATGATTCCCCTAAAAAGACACAAAAGCCAGTGGTTGAGTGTCTGTTATTGGGATCACCTCCCCAATCAGCATCAGTATATGCAATTAAATCAAGAGAAGAGGAGGAAGATAAGAAAAGTCCTCGTGAAAGAGAGGACTTGATGTATCTGATAATACGCATGACTGCTCCCATATGAACAGAAGTAGGAGCATGTTGAAATTGACTTGCTGTATGAACAGCATGTGCTATATCTGGTCTGGTAATGGATAGATAGGAAAGTGCCCCGACAAGCTGTCTGTAAGGAGTAGGGTCTGCAAGAAGTTCTCCATCATCAATCTTCATTTTAACATTAACAATTCTGGAGTGTCAACTTTCTTATCATCAGTAATACCAGACCTGAAAACAATATCAAAAGCAAATTTAGTCTGAGATAATAAATATCCTCTAGGAGAATAAGCAACTTCAATGCCTAAAAAATATCTCAACAAGCCCAAATCAGTCATTTCAAAATGAGATTTAAGAAGTGTTTTGATTGTTTCAACTCCCTGTTTATCGCTTCCGGTGATGATCATATCATCCACATAGAGAAGAAGCACAATGATCCCTGCATCAGAATTCTTAATAAACAAAGCAGTGTCAGTTAGACAGAATTGAAAACCAATATCAATCATAACACGACTAAACCTATCATACCAAGCTTTTGGTGCTTGTTTAAGTCCATAAAGAGCTTTTTCTAAGCGAAGGACTTTACCCTTAGGAATACTTAGACCAGGAGGGGGTTCCATATATACTTCTTCAACTAGCTTTCTATTTAAAAAAGCATTTTTGACATCCATTTGAAAAATAGACCATTTTTTGATAGAAGCTAAGGCAATTAAGGTTCGGACAGTAGTCATACGAGCCACCGGAGCAAAGGTTTCTTCATAATCAATCCCATATTCTTGGGCATAACCTTTGGCTACTAAACGGGCTTTATATCTTTCAAGAGTACCATCACTCTTGGTTTTAATTTTATAAACCCATCGACATCCTATAGTTTTCTTCCCTGGAGGAAGATCTTGAATATTCCATGTAGAAGCCTTTTCAAGTGCATCTAATTCAACTTTCATGGCTTCTATCCATTTGATATCATTTTTTGCTTGAAAATATGTGGATGGTTCTTCATATGAGTGAATTAATGCAATAACTGCCCTATATGTGGTTGAGAAAGACTCGTATGATACAAACTTTTCTGGAGGCCTCGAGATTCGGGATGATTGTCTAGTTGGAATGTTAGAATATTTCTCAAGTGCACATGGAGTATTAGACTCTTGTCGCCTGGAATATTGAATACTAGTATCTCTATGAACTTCTTCATTTTCAACATTAAGATCAATAATTCTTGGATCATCATCAAAGTTACAATCAAGGTCATATTCATCAGATGTTGATGTTAGATCTAGCAAAAAGGAGTACTCAGTGATGTCTTTTAATTTTCTAAAATCAAAGAAGCTCTCCTTTTCAAGAAAGGAAACATTTCTAGACACATATAGTTTATTATTTTTGAAGTCAAAACATCTATAACCTTTCTGGTTTTCAGCATATCCTAAAAAGGCACAGGGAATCGCACGAGGGGAAAGTTTATCATTTTTGTCAGTAAATATGAAACATTTGCACCCAAATATTCTTAATCTAGAGTAGTCTGGAGAAATGTTCATAAGTTTTTCAATGGGAGTGATATTTTGTAACGAAGAAGATGGCATCCTATTAATGAGATAGGTGGCAGTTAAGGCAGCTTCTGCCCAAAAGTCTTTAGGGACTTGATTTGCTATTAATAAAGTTCTAGTGGTTTCTATAATATGGCGATGTTTTCGTTCTGCCAGTCCATTTTGTTGAGGTGTATAAGGACAAGATCTTTGATGTGTGATGCCATGCAATTTAAGATAATTTTGAAAATCTGTGGATAAAAACTCTCCCCCTGAATCTGTGCGAAAAATAGTAATATCATTTTGAAATTTGTTTTTAACCATATTATGAAAAGTTTGAAAGTATGAAAATACTTCAGACTTATGTTTGAGAAAGTACATCCACGTATGTCGGGAGAAATCATCGACAAAAATAACATAGTAAACAAATCCTCCTTTAGAAATTACTGGTGCAGGACCCCAAACATCCGAGTGTATTAATTCAAGTGGTCTTGAAGAGAAAAAGGTTCTGTTCTGAAATGGTAATCTTTTCATTTTGCCGAGAATACAATCTTTACAATCAAATGATTCAGAGTTACAAAATTTCCCTAGATTTGAAAAATGTTGGATTTTGGCTATATGTGGGTGACCAAGTCTCTTATGCCACAGTTCCAACTCTATTTTTTGAATATTATAACAAAAAGCTTTCTTCGGCATTTCCAAAAAATTCATGTAATAGAGTCCTCCTTCTCTATGGCCTTCCCCAATCAGCTTGCCTGACTGGCGATCCTGTACCCAACAACCATGAGAAGAAAAAGAAATATTACACCCATAATCAGAAATTTGAGATACAGATAAAAGATTTAAATTTAATTTGGGAACATGTCTAATTTCTGGAATAAAAAAATTTTTTGTTTTATAAATTTTTTCAAAATTTCCTATTCCTTCTATTTCAAGAGAAGTTCCATCAGCAGTAAAGACCTTTGACACACTTGTTTTATTTTTAATACATTTGGATAGACTTTGATTATTTGGGGTCATATGAAAAGATGCACCAGAGTCAAGAAGCCAAGAAATTTTACCTAAATCAGAAAAAGATGAGGCTGCTGCGCCGGTTGAAGCTTCAGATGAGGAAGAGGCACCTTTGATGAGAGGCTGAAGGATCTCCATTAGTTGGGCCAGGGAAACTGGTGCATCCTGATCTTTAGGCTCCGATCCAACAATTGCAGCTCTTTTTTCTCTCAGCTCCTTAAGTTTGGGACATTGTGGCCTGTAGTGTCCCGGTTCATGACAGTGATGACAAATAACTTTCTTCTTATCATAGTCACCATTTTGTCGGTTAAAGTGAGGAGGCCTATATGATCGAACATGATTCCCTGGTCTAGACACGGCTAAAACGGAATCATCTTCAATTTTTAAAGAACCTTTCCGGAGACGATTTTCTTCCATTGTTAACTCTTCAATAGTTTCAACAATAGAAGAAATTTTTCCCCGGTGAAGTAGGGCCGATTTAGTGGTTTCAAATTCCGGCCTTAATCCAGTGATAAACTGGTAAAAATGTTCAACATCGAGTTGTTTCTGACGAAGCTCGATGTCTTCGGCACAATGCCACTTTGGTTCTAAAAGGGAAAGTTCTTCCCAAAGTTCGGACAACCCATTGTAATATTCACGAATAGTTTTGTCTCCTTGTGTCATCATTCGAACTTTTTCTTGGAGGTTGCACACGTGTGCAATATCTTTAAGGGAATACATATTCTTAAGGTATTCCCATGCCTTATCGGCATGATCAAATTTGGCAAGACTTGAGCATTTTTTAATGTCAACACTATTGATAAGCCATGACATTATCTTCGCATGAGATATTCTCCATTCTTTCCATTTCTTCTCGTATGAGGCAATAGCCTTGATTTTCTCTTCTTCCGATAGAGGGACGTCTTTATCTCCCTCCTTTTTAGTAAGCGATAGCTTAGGTTCCGAATCGGAACCATCCACAATCCCCCATAAGCCTTTTCCCCATATATGGTGCTTCATGATTGAAGCCCATGTTACATAGTTCGTATCGCTTAGTTTCATAGGCATGATGGTGACTTTATCATTGTCATCCATCGATTACAAGGAGAGAAAGAATAGGGATAGAAGAGAAACAAGAAGGAAAATGAGAAAGAAAGAAAAAAAAAACAATACAACAAGATGTGAAATCTTCTCCAATGAAGTGATAAAACACTTCTCTTCAAGTGGCGAACACTTTTGCAAACGGGCACGGAAACCGAGGCAGCTTTTCCTCAAGATTTAGTACTTCCGCGGCTTTGATACCATGAAATGAAATGGGGATCTTCGAAACACGAGCTTTGATTAACAAGAGCAAGTGTCAAGAATGACACTAAAGCATAACCCTTAAAAAGGGTATAACTGAAAACAAAATAAAAATAAAAATGTATTCTTTATTGATATGAAAAACCAATTGCTTAAGAAGCATTGGAGTAAAATACAAGAGGGGCTGCACCCCTTTATATACACAGCTGAAAGAGGACTCAATAGAGCTGTTGGGCACAGTCCAACAGCTCTATTTAGAGCTGTTGGAATGTGTCAGTCCAACAGCTCTATTGCTAGTCAAGTCTGGACAGGACTTGACTAGCAACAGTCATTCTAGTTCAAACTGAACTAGATGACATAAAGACAAAAAATAAAAATAAAGGAAAAAAAATACAGAAAAGAAAGAAATTAAAAATGTATTTATATATATATAATAATATAATATTATTATATATACATATATGTACAGTTTTACATTTTAACACTAATGTCAGGGACACTCCACGCCTACAAGTGTCACTTCCTTGGTATACCAAAACAAAAACTGTGTCGAATATACTACCCCCAGGTAAAGTGACAGACTCTCCCTAAAACCGTGGCCAGGACAAAGAACCTCAATATCAGGTTCAGGGGTCAAAGTCAAGCACACAAAGTTTTTTTATCCTCGTGGTCTCCCAAAACCGAACCTCTAAGATGCCTATTCTTCCGATGGGAGATCTCAGTTTATAGATTACACTGTTTCTTTTTTATTATCTTTTATTTAAATGCCAATTATTAAGTTTTGCAATTCAGCATGAAAAACAAGGGCAAAAGCTCACATTTACCCCTGCGAGAATCATCACAGGACTCCCGCCCGTGGAAACACAGAGAATCTAAGTCACAGGGACTCGGCAAAACAGGTGCTGCACCTGCGTCGACGCGACGCAACGCGGGTGCGGCACCGAGTGCGGTCAACACGACCCTGGGTGCGGTCAACGCACCCAGGGTCATTTTTGTCCACTTTTTTGGCGTTAAAAAAAAATTCTCCGATGAAAGGAGGATTAGGGCAAAATTTTTTTTTGCCCCTAATCTCTCCTCTCCTATCCCCCTGAGCTCAAACTCTCTCCTACCGACGCCCCGACACCCCAGCTCCACCTCTCCTTTCGCAGGTACGTAGCCTCTCTCGCTCTCTTGTGTCGGCAGGGGAGGGGCCGAGCCCCCCTTGCACCCTCTCGCTCTCTTGTTGGGTCAGCAGGGGAGGGGTCGATCACCACCTCACGCTCCCTCTGTTTTCAACATGTGAGGGGCATCTCCACCACCGCCCTCATCGACCTCGGCCAGCCCCTAAAGATCCCCCTCCCTTGCGCCTACTTCAACTCCTCCGATAACGGCCTCCCCGCCGTCTACCTGTCCTACATCGTCCAGCCTCCCGACACCCTCCCGGCCATCGCTGCCAGGTACAACACCACCCTCTCCGACCTCATGGTCGTCAATGCCATGGGCTCCCCTGCCATCGCCCCCAGAGACATCCTCGCTGTCCCCTTGGCAGGTTCCAGTCGCTCTCGTTTTGTTTTCCTTGATTTCTTTCTCGTTTTTCCTGAGTATAGTCCTTTTTGTGTATTCTCTCGGTGAAAATTTTGGGGTTTGGATTGAATGTAGCTTGTACTTCTGGGTTTCTGAGATACGCTTCCGACGCTGGATTGATCGTCGCGAACGGGAACTACGCCATTACTGCTAGCCATTGTGTTCAGTGCAGTTGCGGACCTGCCACTATGAAGTAAAAACTCATCCCCTTCCCTCCCCCCTCCTTCTCCTCTTTTCGTATGTTCTTTCTTTGATTGTTTAATATTCAAGCTTTATGCTTAGCTCTTTTATGAATGTGGGGTGCATGTGGTGATTTGCTGGTTATATTATGGGATGTTGAATTTCTTTATAGTTTTGACCACTTTGTTTATTTGTTCCATTGAACTATTTTTGGTAATCGGCTTATAGTAATGTGTTTATTTGTTGCATTGAGAACTATATCTGGTATTCGGCTTATAGGATATGTTTATTTCTTCCATTGAGCTATATTTGGTATTCGCTTTATGGGGTGTGTTTATTTGTTCCATTGAAGCTATATTTGGTATTCGGCTTGCAGGATCAACGTGAGCAAAAAATGAGGAAAACAGAGGTGGGAGCATTTACTTATTTGATTGATAATTTGATATTTAGGTTGATATACTGCATGCATGATGAATGATATTATGACAATGTTAACTGTTAAATATTAAACCGTTAAAACTTCAAAATTATATATATATATATATATATATATATATTTTACATTTTTGCCCCTGCCGCACCTCCGCACCCGGGTTTTTTGGAAGCGCCGCATCCCCGCACCTGCACCCGCACCCATGTGACATAGCATAGAATAGTGCAATATAGTGAAATCAAGATGAATGTGATTTTTGTGATGCAATTAAAAGTAAATAAAGAGCGCATCAAAGCTCAAGGCTCTCGAGGCCTACGATGATTCATTTCGATCATCGATCCACCGTATGCAAAAAAACATAACAATAAGCAATTTATGCAATGATACCAACATGATTCCAAATGCACATTCATTCATACCAATTTAACAATGTGCATGAGCTACCACAATTATATGCATGTGTTCACCTTCCATGTGAAATTACTTTCATGAAATCACTTAACACACATGCATTCATTCATGATTCATAAGTACATGAGAACATTTATGCAGGATTGTACATACTAAACATACATCGATTTCACGTATGCACATGCACTTGAAACAAATCCATAAATGCACAATAATTAAACATGTCCCATAAATGTAGGCATATGAAACTTTTCATTCATAACATGTGTTAACATCCACACACATGAACATAACCCGGATCTAGAAATTGAATTTCAGAGCTGCACACATTCGTATCATGTATGCACCTGTACCAAAACAAACTTTGCAATAACATGTTAACAGACATGCATTCATATCCGACATGCTAAATTCAAACTAAAGTAGAAGAATAACTCCATTCATCAGATTAAGTTCACCATACTTAGCAAAAATCTGAAAAATAATCACATGACTAGGCTCATTCTTTTTAAATGTACACGAGCACTTGAAATCACTTGAGATAGTATATTGCTAATGCATATTGTATCAATTCCAAGCATATGAAACCAAACCCCATTCTTTTGTACACAACAGGCCAACTTTAATTTGATTAACAAGTCTGGAAAAAAAGTAAAAAGCATAACTGAATACCCATATTTTTTTTGAAGGTTTACACCCACCCAGTCGACTGCCAGTCGGCTGGGGCGCGGCTCCAGCCTAGCCGACACAGTCGGCTAGGGCCGGCTGCCCCAGGCACAAAACATTTAAAACAAAATTCTTTTCAGAAACAACTATACATGTATCATGCAAGGTTCCACACTGTAATTATTCTCAAGGTCGCACATACATGTTTTTACAGATTTAAGGCTTAAATATGCAGAGATTAAACATGGTTACATTCACCTATGACAGTATCCAAAACAAATCATATGCATGTTCATAAGTCTAACAGGAACACTAAGCCACTTGTGTATGCTTATTCCACAATGCATATGTATTCAATGTTTTCAGCAAGCACATCATTACACACATTTTTTTTCATGTAAAATACCATGCCTACACCACGATTTCAACATACAATTTCATGTATTTATTCAGTCCATGACATGATTCACCCATAGGAATCGATTCCCACGAGAACTAGGCATTAAATGGATGCATATGCATTACTTAAAAATTCTGTTCTAGCACAGAAATAAATATGTATAGAATTTTTGTTTTTGAAAGATGAAAAGAGTAAAAAACGCATGCATGGAAAGGAATCCATAGATCCTCTTTCGTATATCTTAGAGTAATCACATAGATCTACTCTTTTACCATGGTTTTTGATCATGGTATAGCATGAGAATCGAATTGGTATTCGATTTCTCACTTATGTCAAAAGAAGAGACCTGTACCTTTGATGAAAATCGAAAAATAGAGAAGGATGATGGTGGAGCAAGGGTTGTTGGAGAACGAGCGGGACCTGTCATGCAGTCTGCATAAACGAGTTACACTTAGTGGGCCATCAAACAAAAAAAAGAAAAGGCAG